>NC_085029.1:3269216-4571716 GCF_963692335.1 Osmerus eperlanus | reverse complement strand
TCTTACGACAAGTCTTGGAATGTCTCATTCTGTGTTTCTGCACTTTGACACTTCACAGTCTCATAAAGCTCTGTGTCAGTTTCAGATGGAGTCTCACAAGTGATGTATGTATCTATGAAATGTGCTACTTCAGCATCACTTTCTTTGTCAATCTTAGGAGCATTCTCAACCCAAAAAAGACAGTGGACATGAGGTGAACCACGTTGTTGAAATTCAACACGGTAAAAGTAGTCTTGTATTTTCCCAATGGGTTCAGCTGGAGACATGATTACATCACGCAGAAAACAATGCCATCTGTAATCAAACATTCTTGCTGCTGTGACAGGATTGCATTGTATAAGATCACATTTTTCCGACCAGTCAAGCTCATCAACATTTAATTGTTTTCCTTCTATTCTCAGGATAGAGTTCAGCATTTCAGGCCATCTCAAATCAGCAGAGCTAAAAGATGCAAAAAAGGTGGGTATGGAAAGTTGTCTTATCATGGCAAAAAGGTCTTTCTGTACTGACATCCAGTATGGAGGTGTGCCACGAATTCCTCTTAAGAACTTGTATCCTTCATTATTATGTAATATTTGACGTAGCGAGTCTGAGTTTGTTAGCATGTCTTGTGTCACTTTTTTCATAGACAAACCTTCACCTTTGCGTAATGCGACTGAAACACTAGACACAACTTGATTAACTTCTGATATGTACTGTGCATAAAAAATGAAGTCTGTGTTCTGTGCGAAACGACCATCGGCATTGAGTATGCGTGTATTCAGGTAACGTGACAAAGATATTTTTTCCTCTCTTTCAGCATGCAAAGTAGGCCCACCAGTAGGATAGAGGACAGGGAAACCTTTTGCTTCATTGGTTTGATCTGTTAGCAACCTAACAGGACTGTTGCCTTCACCTGGTGCCACATTTAGGATGTCCTGGAAATGCTGATCAATTATCTCTGAACCCAGATCAACCAGCTGTAATGATGTATCTGACAAAAGTCCATTCTGTCCTTCAATATATGTCAAATCTTCCTCTGGTTGCGCTTCAGGAGTATTCTCTTCATTACGCTCTTCTACTGTCTCATCTTTATATGCCTCTTTCTCAGCATCATCAGTTTCATTCAAAGTATTAACCCAGTCTTCATTGAACTTCACATCATCATACCATTTGTTGTGTGTCATTAAATATTTCAGAGCATTTCTGACACGGTCAGTATGGACATACATATACTCATAATGCCCTTTGTAGGTCAATTTTCTCTTCAGTTTTACTCTTATCATTTTGTCGTCACATTCATGTCTCGGAAATATGTTTGTTACATCTGCGTTATTGATAGGAACAGAGACACATGGGCCATGACAAGCTCTCTGGCGACCACGGGGCAAACACAACAATTTCATAAAAGGAATATGACGTGCGATCAAATGATGCTCTAAAGAGTTGAGACACTTAAGTTCCGCTGGAATTTCCTCCAAATGCATGTTGTTGGCAACACTCTGGTCTGGAAGTTTACCACAAAGTATTTTTCAATGGCATGTATAGCAAATCCATAACTTACTTGATGGATTGTCAGACAAATGGTTTCCATGCTCACATTCAACATCACACACATGTAAATATGTAAGTGTTTTACACCTGTCAGCCAATGCAGCAGTTTTCTCTCCTTTGTTTTCATAGCAAAGTCTTTTACACTCAACAACCTGTTTTCGGAAAAGTAAACGGTGACACACACACCTGGACCTCTGCTGAAATGACTAATAGCAAAATCAAAGTTTTCTTGTCTCTTTTGCCACCTTGCATAGTCCTCACAGCTTCTTTGAGTTTTATTTACACAGATATTTTCATTTTCTTGGTACTTCTTCGTGTTATGCTGTTTGATTTTATTTTGAAATATGGTATTTCTTCTGTATTTATTACGACCATAATCACGGACAAAAGACTGAAATGTTCTGTTTGTCTGGTATTTGGTTTTAGAAAATGCTCGCACACTTTCTTTAAAGTCAATGTTCTTCCTGTATTTATTTTTAGAGTATGTTTGCACACTTTCTTTAAAGTCAAGATTCTTCCTGTATTTACTTTGAGTATGTTTGCACACTTTCTTTAAAGTCAAGATTATTCCTGTATTTACTTTTAGAGTATGCCCGTAAACTTTCTTTAAAGTCAAGATTATTCCGATATTTGGCCAAAAAATTCTCCAGCTTATGTTTTTTAAAGTTTGTGTTACTCCAATATTTAATCTTCTCATGTTCACACCTAGCCTGTTTGACAGACTCCTCTTTGTGATATTTATCGTTCAGATATTTCCGTTTTTTCTCTCTGTAATCAGAGTTATTCCAGTACTGTTCACGGTTTTTATTAGCTTTCACGCTTTCTAGTCCATAATTCAATTTCCTTTTCCTTAAACCTGTATTCAAAAGATAAATCTCTCCAGGCTGACACATTCCTGCACAAACATTTCGTGCATGTCTCTGTTTAACACATTCTACAACTTCATAATGGTTGCCTGTGTGGTTTAAGAAGATACAATTTTCTGTGCATGACTGTGGATTTGCAGTTGTGGGCCGGTGCGCATTCCATCTTCCATCATTAAAAGTGATTATAGTTGGGTCTAAAAAGTCAGCTGCAGCAAAAATGTAAATCTCGGTTAGCCCATGAACTACAGTAATAAATTCTTGACTTGGTCACGTAGTCCTTTACAGATGTGTACTCATCTCTCAAATATAATTCAAACTTGGAACTGTTCTTTTCAAGGTGTTGCACAATGGACCGTCTAATTGGTGGCCAAGCCGCGAAGCCACTTGTGTTTCTACCTTTTATTATTAGGGTTCCTCCGGTAGGAGAACCCTATTGTTATTGGTGGTATTATTATTTTTTACCCATGGGAGTCAATGGCAGCCCCTAGACCAGTACCGTAAAAAGTTGAGAAATTTGGCATGTTGAAACTGCAGACCATTAGTAACTACCATACCAAACATGGGCCATGTGAGACAATAGGTGGCGCTACAGGCCACGCCCCAATATGTCAATTTTCAAATTGATGCCATTTGCAGGCCATAAGTCCCAAAATTCTGAAATTCATTACATATGCCTTATTTCTCATGAGGAATAAAAAAGCCTCAAGAAGCTATAACGGCCGCCATATTGGATTTTTCTGTACAATAAAGATTAAGGAAACGCGTTTTTTCCCTACTCCTCCTACATTTTTGGTCGAATTTTCTTCAAAATTGCCATAGATGATATCCAGACTGAGCCTCACAAAAGTTATCGTAGGGATTTCTGATTTTCAAAACCGTTTGTCCGGTAGAGCCAATCAAAATCTGCAACAAAGCAACCAAACAGGACGTTTGGTCAAATCTCAGCAAATCTTTGAGATATCAACACCAAACTTGGTATGTCACGTGGAAGACACTACAACATGTTACCATGTGCAAAGGCAACTTCATACCTCTAAAAATGATTGATATAAAGCAAATTGAATTTATTGCTAATGCTAAAATAATGCTTTACACATCCGCCGGCCAAAAAACAATACTCTGATTCAATCACTAGTTCATATGAAGACTCTTGAGAATGTTGAGTACACAAATCTGAGAAAAAGTTGACTGTAACATGAAAACTCGATTTTTAGTGAATATTTGAAACATGCATGCTTGGCTAATTTCTAGAGCTGTTTCCCCAAATCCTCTCTCCCTTTGCTCCTGTGCGCGCGTGCTCCACATTCTCTCACACACAAGGGGCCAGAGCCCCTTGACACACGCGCGAGCTTGGTACACGCACAAGAAGACGACCATTTTATTTTATCGTTGGAGAACTCCTGCAGCCCTCAGAGATTTTCATTGTTACATTTGACAGTGAGTAATAAGATCCTACAATGGCAGTACAAAACATGTATTTTAGCGTTTGTATTCGTATGATAACTTGAAGACTTTTATACTGTCGTAAACAGGATAGCAGCTAATCTATCTAGGCTAGCTGAGCTAAGGATATCTCTTTGTACAGACAGTATTACAGGCTAGCAAGTCGTAAAATCTTTAACATTATACTTGCTTCTGTGAGACGCGTTTGAAATTTGTATACTGTGCGTAACTATGCGGTTGGGTTGTTCTATTTTTACATGTCATTGTTGATGTAATTTAAATTAGTACGGTGAGTTCCAAATGTGTCTTTCGATTAAACACTGCAGCGTGTATTACACAATGATCATTTGTGGTGCGGCGTTTATTCGAAGGCAACGTTTAATTAGTAAGACAGATTCAGTGAATTGTAGTTGCAGTGCGGCCATACACAAACAAATAGACAAGGAGGTCAGATAAATGCCGAGCAAGCTATAACCCTTAAGGCTAGTTTTTGCTTTTGTGGACGGCGTTTCAAATTTATGTACTGTACCTACCTACGGTTGGGTTATTCTATCTTTAGCTACATGTCATTGTTGATGTAATTTTGTTTGTTCGTTCCAAGTTTTTCTGACGGTCTTCACATTGTAAGTTATTCTTTTTGAAACTGTAGCTAGGTAGCCTAGTTTGCTGCACAGATAGAGCTACCTAGCATTAAACAAGTAGCAATGGTACCATGGTTGTTTTGCTTGCTAGCTTTGTTTGGTTTCATGGTTTGATCGTTTAGGAGTTCCATTGAAAGCCTATAGAGCTACAATACGTTTGTAATCGGCATGTTGTACTATGCTGCACGATTTCCCATCTCTTGATAACATTTTATATTTGTATCAATTTTATACACTAAATTGCCAAAGTATTCGCTCGGTTGCCTTTACACGCTCATGAACGTGAGTGACATCTCATTCTTAAACCATAGGATATGATGTCGGACCACCCTTTGTAGCTATAATAGTTTCAACTCGTCTAGGAAGGCTTTCCACAAGGTTTAAGAGGTTTATGGAAATGTTTTACCATTCTTCCAGAAGTGCATTTGTGAGGTCCAACATTGATGTGGAACAAGAAGGTTTGGCTCGCAGTCCCTGCTCTAATTCATCCCAAAGGTGTTGTATTGGGTTGAGGTCAGGACTGTGTGCAGGCCACTCAAGTTCGTCCACACCAATCTCGCTCATCCATGTGTTTATGGGCCTTGCTTTGTGCACTGTTGCATAGTCATGTTAGAACAGGAAGGGGCCATCTCCAAACTGTTCCCACAATGTTTGGAGCATGAAATTGTCAAAATGTTGGTGAATTATTGCATTTCAGGAAATTAACTTATGGGTAGGAAATATTTAATGGATTGGGCTCGGCGGGGTATTTTGTCATCCATCCATTCCTACTCCATGCTCTTGATTATGTAATTGACCTACAGGTACATCTTCTAGGCTATGTTTATTTGTTTTAATTTTCTAATGTGAGTCAGTGGCTTGGCAGTATTTTAACAGTAAGGTTTGGTTATTTGTGTTAAACTGTGATGATTCTTTTGATGAAACATGAATTTAAAGTAAAAACCATTTGCAAGATAAATTGTTCTCAATTGGTCTTAATTTGTATTTATAGTTGAGTCCGTTTCTCTGTTTACATTTTACAGACTTAAATTTGAATGTAGACAGTGTAAATTGAATAAAGGTAAATAATGGATGTCTAAATATTTTTTTTAAGTACAGAGATTGTTGTTTTGAGAATCCTAACCATTTCAATATTTTCTTAAAGGTCTGTATACTAGAACTGTTGAGTATGAAGTTATGATAATGTAAGACTATGAAATTGTTAAGCAGTAGTGTGGTATGTTACATTTCATAGTTTTTGATGGTTTTTCTATGTGTTTTTTAGATGCCATGTTCCAGCAAGAGATCCAGGGACCAAGGATCCACTGTTGAGGTTAGACTTCCTTGTGGGAAAAAATGCTAAACCAGTGTGTTTAAGTGATAAGATTAATTGAGAAAAATGAATGTGAATGAGCATTTTTAACAATGTCTTTGTTACGGACCCATGTTTAAAATGTCCTAATTCAGTCTGTATAGTTGTGGTTGTGTGTTTTTTCTTTTCTCCCTTCTTTCTTTCTATTCGCTGCATGCAGGTATGGTCTAGTCAGCGTTTGTTGGCGGTTGGCTATCAGTCTCCCTATCTCGTGATTGGCAATCAGCTGCGCACTTCCAATCAGCGGTTTAGTTGTCAACATAAAATTACCACACTGGTCAGAGATTGCTTTTTGCTTTGGAAAGTTGCTTGTTTAGAGAGTTGTCAAGTCAGAGAGACTTCTTGTTGAAATCATTGTAAATGTTGTTATTATTTTGTTAGAATGGTTTGCTTCATAGTGAACCTTTTTAATAGAGCAGTTAGTGGTGCAGCGTTTATTCGAGGGTGGCGTTCATTCAAGGGCAACGTTTAATTGGTAAGAGAGATTCAGTGAATTGTAGCTGCAGTGCAGCCATAGACAAATACAGAATAGACAAGGAAGTCAAACAAAAGCCCAGTGTAAAATGTATGTCTGCGTGTCTCTACTTTGTGTACAAATCTGACGCAGCATGCCGTAACATTCTTACAGCTTTCAAACAGAAACCTGTGCAGAAAGCACTCACCACCAGCAACAGATCTATAGCACGCAAACTTGGTGTTGATGAAAAGCACATTCAGGAATGGTTAAGTCAGCTACCTCGCCATATTGTATACAATATGTATAACTATCTATAGGCCTGAATGCAATTGTCGCATTTGCATTATAATAATGTATAATTTTTTTTCAAGCAATGTCTTAATTTAGAATTATATAATTGTATTCAGAATTATTACGTGACTTTATTTTGAAGGCCTTTTGGGACGCTCATGAGTGAGAGAGTCGACAACAGCAAGCGAAGCACAGACAATTTAAAGCTCTGATAAAAGTTTCAAGTTCAAGTTTATTATCATATACTCATAAACAGCATTTATAAGTAATGAAATTCTTTGTGCTCAATGTCCGTTCAACTTGCAGAATAAAAAAATTAAATACTAAAGAATGGAGAAAAAGGGTAGAAAAAATAAGAAAAATTGTAGTGCAAAAAGATATTTCAAGGACAGTTCAGCATCCTGATGGCATGTGTGAGAAAACTATCCCTGTATCTGCTGGTACAGGACCTTATACTCTTGTATCGCCTTCCAGAAGGCAGGAGGGAGAAAAGACTGTGGCAGGGATGACTAGGGTCAGAAATGATCCACTTGGCCTTTCTCCTGCACCGCTGGCTGTAAAGGTCCTGAATGGATGGTAATGCAGTCCTTGTAATACGCTGTGCAGATTTGACCACTCTTTGTAGTGTCTTCCTGTCCTGGGCAGTGCTGTTGCCAAACCATGTTGTAATGCCACCAGTCAGTATGCTCTCAATGGTGCACCGGTAAAAATTGGTCAGTATAGTGCAGTCCATGCCAAATTTCCACAGTCGCCGCTGAAAAAAGAGCCTCTGTTTCGCTGTCCTTGTAACCACACCAATATGGTGTCCAGCTCAGATCCTCACTGATGTTGATACCAAAAAATCTGAAACTTTTGACTCTCCACAGCTGTGCCCGCGATGTGAATGGGTGCATGTTCTCCCTGCAGCCGCCAGTAGTCCACTATCAACTCCTTGGTTTTTGCTACATTAAGCAACAGGCTGTTATGCTGACACCAGGATGTCATTGTTGCCAACTCTGCTCTGTAGGCAGACTCATCACCATTCTTGATGCAGCCGATAATGGTGGTGTCATCAGCAAACATAATGATAGTGTTGGACCTTTTTGTGGCTGCACAACCATAGGTGAAAAGAGAGTACAACAGTGGGCTTAACACACAACTCTGTGGGGCACCAGTGCTGAGTGTTAGACTGGTGGGGTGATGTTACCTAACCGTACTGCCTGTGTCCTGTCCAGCTGCACATGGAAGGACTGATGTTCGGTCCTGTAGTTTTATGATGAGCCTGGATGGTACTATGGTGTTGAAAACGGAGCTGAAGTCGATGAAGAGCATCCGCACGTATATGTTGTTCTGATCCAAGTGAAAGAGAGCAGTGTTCAAGGCCAAAGCTACAACATCATCTGTAGACCTGTTCGGCCTATAGGCAAACTGGAGTGGGTCTAATGCAGGTGACAGGCAGGATGTAATGTGGTCTTTGACTAACGTCTCAAAGCATTTCATCACAACAGGGCAACAGGGCGGTAATCATTGAGACAGCTCACTGATGGTTTCTTAGAGACTGGGATGATGGTGGCCCCCTTGAACCTATTGGGGACGACAGACTGCGACAGGGAGAGGTTAAAGATGTCAGTGAACACCTCTGCCAGTTCAGGAGCACAGGCCTTGAGAACACAGCCAGGGATGTTGTCAGGTCCTGGAGCTTTATGCACATTCACTCTAAGTGATAAGTTTAAGGTTGTTATAGAGGTTGTTAGCAATCTAAGGAAACCTCTATTCCCTTGTGTAGGCTACAGCATGCAGCCAACAAAGTATGTTGTTTTGTGTCTGTATTTGACTTTGGTGAATGTTATTTACATGCTGCGCATGTCATTGCATGTTCATATTAAGCTAATGTGGTCTTTATTTTCTCATTACAGCGTGAGTTTAGTTTTAACGGTGGATTTGGAGAAAAAGCTTCAAATAAATCTGTAGCAAGAAAGACACTTGTGCCTGCCAGTGTTTCATGGGATAATAGTATGCTACACTTGTAAATTACTTGTGTAATAAATACTGTGTTTTAATTTAACCAATTAAATAACCGTTTTCTGATTTTTTGGGGGAGGCGTTTAATCGAAGGTGCCATTTATTACACAATGTTCATTTTTGGTGCAGCGTTTATTCAAGGTCAACGTTTAATCAAAGAAAAACTGTAGTTTTCTTCCCAGCATGGGAAGGCCAAAGGATGTTTACAATTGTAGTAGGCCATTGATATGTTTTAAAAGTTCAGGGATGTAATTTGTTGGATAAGAAGCCCCCATCCCCCACTCCAGAGACAATTGATGACAGAGAGGTGCTGACATTAAGTTAAACATAGTCATGCGTTAAAGAGTAGAGTAAAAAATAGAGACAAAATGTGTACATGGATGTTGAAACTCAGTGCTCTGAGTTTGTGCATGTCAGTTTAGACAAACGTAGCCTTTTCAACCTCTAGGTTTAATTCTCTCTTTTATACATTTAAAGTTGGATTTGACATTTAACAGACATTTAATCATTTAGCAAGTTGTTTGACTCAAAAACCATAACGAAGTACATATGGTGTAAAAAATCTGCAGTCAAATTTGGCGAAATTGCTAGCTTGGATGTTATCATTACATATAGATGGGTTGGTGGTTACAAACAATGAGGATGCGCACGCAGCTTCAAGGCAGAACAATGCCTACCATTTCACCTCTAGTTTATATGTTCCCACCCCCCCACCCCCTTCTGAATAAAGTTAGATAGATCTGATTTGTTGATATCTGTTGCTATGAAAACCATTTTAGCCAAGATAACTAACATTGTTTTTAGCTAGCTGACATTACCATTCAATCACTAACAAAACACGAATAGAAATACTTTGCTAACAGTCCTCACGTGTAATCAAAAGCTTGTAGTGAGATCACATGCATGACCCCCCGAGACAAGCTTTCATGTTTGCATCGCTAGCATCTCGTCATATTACACAGCCGGAAGACAGCTAGATAATAAATATTGTAGCGTCAGCGCCCTTGGGTACCCAGCATGCAGTGCACACCAAAAACGCAAATAGCTGTGGAAAATAGTTTGGTTACAACAGCTGTGCAAGGGATTTCAGTTGTTGTGTTCGTTCACTTAAATGTGTGTAATGTTATTGTTTTTTACTTAAGATAATACTGTTGGTCACCCTGATTGTGCATTTTGTGTAGTTTAATGGGATCAGAGAGTCTGACCATGACAAAGTATTGTTAAGCTGCTGTACCATCACAAGGTACACTTGCTAACAGCTGGACATTAGCTATACCTTGGTCCAGTTCCCTACATGACTCTTGACAGTTGTTTGACTGAGACTCTAGAGAGAGCTCAATTCAGGTAGAGTTCTAATAGCCATGGTCTTGTAACCAGTTTCAGTTTTGAAAACAGTGTGACTGTGTATGGTATGTTTTTTGGGCTACTTCTAATACTCATACGGCTGCCGCATTTATGCCTTGGCATGACCTGCGCTGGGATAGAGGGAAACCACATGGATGGGGAAAGTGTGTGGGCAGAGCAAGCAGTAGTAGTACATAACCTACACACTTCCTTTAGTGAAGTGTATCCTCACTTTCATAAAGTTATTGTTGTAATCAAAGCTTTTAACCCTTGTGCTGCCTTCGGGTCACATGACCCAAAGGTTCATAACGAACCATCGTTGTGTTTACCCAATTTTACCCAATACAAAAACAAATAAAAATAATTTTCTTTTAACCATCGCTATGTGGGGGGTCTGAGACAGCCCAACGGTTAAAAGAAAATGATTCACTTTGTTTTGGTATGCGGTAAAGTTGTCGCAATACGACGGTGGGTCACAATGACTGATGGGTCAGAATGACCCGAAGATAACACAAGGGTTAAAGAATGGATCTCTGCATGATGGGCCTGACCAGAGCACAGGTGGCCTGACACAACACGCTTCAAAGTTGTCACTTTCAAAAGGGTGGCATTTTAACCCTGTCAGTCCAACATGTCTAAAAGTTGGTACGCATGCCTTATTGCCAATGGGGAACAAATAAGTCTCAAGAACCCATAATGTCGGCAGCATGGATATTTCTCTACAGTGACAATTTGTGAAGAATTTCAAAAAATGACTTCAAATCAGCCATTGATCCAATTGTCTTGAAATGTTGTGTACATGTATGAAATACATGTCTGTGTCATGTCAATTTTGTAATGGTTTGCAATGCTGAGGAGGAACCCGCCATTGCTGCCTGCAGCTATATTTATTATTATTATTGGTGGCCAAGCCGCGAAGCGGTGAAGCCACTTAAGTGTTTCTACCTTTTCTTATTGGTGGCGAAGCGGCGAAGCCACTTAAGTGTTTCTACCTTTTCTTATTATTAGGGTTCCTCCGGTAGGAGGAAACCTATTGTTATTGGTGGTATTATTAGGATTCCTCCGTAAGGAGGAAACCTATTGTTATTGTTAGTTTTATTATTAGGATTCCTCCGTAAGGAGGAAACCTATTGTTATTTAGGGTTCCTCCGGTAGGAGAACCCTATTGTTATTAGGGTTCCTCCGGTAGGAGAACCCTATTGTTATTAGGGTTCCTCCGGTAGGAGAACCCTATTGTTATTGGTGGTATTATTATTTTTTACCCATGGGAGTCAATGGCAGCCCCTAGACCAGTACCGTAAAAAGTTGTGAAATTTGGCATGTTGAAACTGCAGACCATTAGTAACTACCATACCAAACATGGGCCATGTGAGACAATAGGTGGCGCTACAGGCCACGCCCCAATATGTCAATTTTCAAATTGATGCCATTTGCAGGCCATAAGTCCCAAAATTCTGAAATTCATTACATATGCCTTATTTCTCATGAGGAATAAAAAAGCCTCAAGAAGCTATAACGGCCACCATATTGGATTTGTCTGTACAATAAAGATTAAGGAAACGCGTTTTTTCCCTACTCCTCCTACATTTTTGGTCGAATTTTCTTCAAAATTGCCATAGATGATATCCAGACTGAGCCTCACAAAAGTTATCGTAGGGATTTCTGATTTTCAAAACCGTTTGTCCGGTAGAGCCAATCAAAATCTGCAACAAAGCAACCAAACAGGACGTTTGGTCAAATCTCAGCAAATCTTTGAGATATCAACACCAAACTTGGTATGTCACGTGGAAGACACTACAACATGTTACCATGTGCAAAGGCAACTTCATACCTCTAAAAATGATTGATATAAAGCAAATTGAATTTATTGCTAATGCTAAAATAATGCTTTACACATCCGCCGGCCAAAAACTGATACTCTGATTCAATCACTAGTTCATATGAAGACTCTTGAGAATGTTGAGTACACAAATCTGAGAAAAAGTTGACTGTAACATGAAAACTCGATTTTTAGTGAATATTTGAAACATGCATGCTTGGCTAATTTCTAGGGCTGTTTCCCCAAATCCTCTCTCCCTTTGCTCCTGTGCGCGCGTGCTCCACATTCTCTCACACACAAGGGGCCAGAGCCCCTTGACACACGCATGCTTTCTTGAAAATGTGTGCTGACCAAGCCCCCACCCTCGTTTTTTAGCCCCTGTTTCATTTCGCTTCCAATCGCAGCTCGCTGTTACGAATACAAATTATTTTTCGGCGGCCATTGTTGTTTCCCGTGAAAGTCGTCTCCCGTGAAAGCCGTGTTGGAGGCAGCCACTTTCAGTAAGTCCTGGTTTTACACATTTTAAGCTAGAATTAATGATTGGGTTTGTGAAAGTACACTACTCTTGAATTATGGTGAAGGTTTAGCACTTTTAGACCTTATAGATCGTGATTCTGAAGTGACGGAAAACCAAACTCGAAAAGTAGCTACTGTAGCTCTAGCTTTTTTCCTCTGTGTTTTTAATTAGTGAGTCATTTTGCATCTCGGCGAATTGTTCATCAAAAAGGTCGAGGAGAGCAGCCTTTAGGAGAAAAAGCAATTCCCCACAGACCTGTCGGCTCATAATGGTGATTTTTGGCGTGAAAGTCTTTGTAATAAGCCTATGCGGCAGGGAGACTTTTTCAAGGCGAGCCTGTTTCATTCGTCATATGCCCTGAGAAAGCGACCTACGTTAGCCAGGCTAGTTTTGCCAATTTCGGTAAGTCAGGCTATTTAAAGGTCTCTTACAGTCAGAATCACTGTTTACAAGCAAAGGTCGAGCTGGTCTTTTGTCAGATGTGTATATATTGACCAGTTTAGAGGTAAATACTCTTGCCAGAGCCTGGAATCGAACCTGTGTTTTGAGTGACTGCATGGGTCTCCATGACGTCAACACATTTGGATTCAAGTTCAAGTAATGACACTGCATTTCACAGTCAAAACTGAAGTCTGTATCAAGTGTAGATGGGAAAAGCTTCATTTTTCACAACTGACATGGACCCTTTCTTCACTTTGACAGGTCTGGAGGGTCATGCAGAGGCCTGCTCAACAGAGTTCAACAGAGGATGCAACAGACTCGAGGATGGTGAGATCCACACAGACCCCTTGCTGGACTACCCCTCTCTAGCTGGACAGCTTCTCTTCAGCCCTGACCCCAGAACAGCTTGATCCAGCTGGCCTGCCTGCCTGCCTGCCTGCAGGCCCTGCTTGCCCCTGCCTGCCAGCCCTCCAGAGACAGTCACCCCACAGACACAGTAGCTCTGCAGCCTGCTTTTTTGAGGACATTGATGAAAAAGGACAAGCCAGCATTACTTTGATGAAAGTCTAAATGTTTAATCCTTTCCATGTGCCAGTATGCCAAGCTGCTGACTTTGTGTCTTAAGTGATGAAACTAGTTCAAGTGATAGACTTTTGACCTGAATCCAATGATTATTCATCTGAATAAAAACCACTCAAGAGAAGTACTGCTTCTTGGAGCATTTGTGCTCCACATCAGTACATCTCACACATTTGCCTTTGTTTCCATGGGATTCATGGAATTGTTAGTTTCTGCTCCACCATTTCCACCCTAGTGTAATAATAAGTATAATTTAGGACAGCAATTACATTTTTGTGTTATCCTTCCGCATTACACACATTTAGTCAATGTTCTTAAACTCAACCGATTATTGTCATTTTACCATACTGTTCATATTGAACAGACATCAGTGTTTACTTGGAAAGATGACTGTATATTTCCACTTTTGATTTGTATTTCCATCGTAAGTTTGGTCTTTAATTTCATTTGGAAGTGGTATTAAAAGGTCTTACATTTAACTTGTTTATACCTGTAGACACCCTGTGAAGCCCCCACTGCAGAGACAGTTGGTGACAGAGAGGTGCAGACATTAAGTTAAACATGCCTTAAGAATAGAGTAACAAATAGAGACTAAATGTGTAAATGGCTGTTGAAACTGAGTTGGTGCATGTCAGTTTAGGCAAAGGTAACCTTTTAAACCTCTAGGTTTAAAACAAATTCAGATTTGATTGGAACTCTCTTTTATACATTTATAGTTGGATTTGACATTTAATTCATTTAGCAAGTTGTTTAACTCAAACAACCATAACACGGTACATATGGTATACAATGCTGCAGTCAGATTTGGCGAAATTGTTAGCTTGGATGTTATCTTTACATATAGATGGGGTCTTGTTGATGCGCACGCAGCTTCAAGGCAGAAAGACGCGTTCCATTTCACTTTTACTGTACCTACACCTTTAATGTTCCCGCCATCCCCCCATTTCTGAATAAAGTTCGACTGATCTGATTTGTTGATTTCTGTTGCTATGAAAACCAGTTTAGCCAAGCTAACTAACATTGTTTTTAGCTAGCTTGCATTACCATTCAATTGCTAACAAAACATTAGTAAAAATAGCTTGCTAATCGGGCAGAACTTGAACTCGGGCAGGAGACTCTGAGACCTCAGCGCACCACTAGCATCTCGTCATATCACGCAGTCGGAGCACAGCTAGATAATCAGCGTCAGCGCTCTTGGGTACCCAGCATGCAGTGCGGCATGTTAAAAAAACAACAGCTACGCAAGGGATTTCAGTTGTTGTGTTCGTTCAGTTAGATGTTTGTAATGTTATTGGCCGGGTTTCCCAGATTCGTTAAGAAGCTCTTAACGCTAAGAGCTTCTTAGGAGCGTTCTAAGAGCGTTCTAGAGCGTTCTTAGAACGCTCTTAAGAAGCTCTTAGCGTTAAGAGCTTCTTAACGAATCTGGGAAACCCGGCCATTGTTTGTTAGTTAATATAATCTTGTTGGTCACCTTGAGTGTGCATGCTGTGTAGTTTAATGGGAACAGAGAGTCGGCCATTTTACTATCACAGGCTATACTTGCAAGGAGCTGAACGTGGGCTGTGCCCTAGACCAGACCAATTGCCTATGAGGCTAATCTTGATTCTGGATTGACTGAGATTCTGGAAAGAGATCTACTCAAGAAGAGAGTCAATATCTGTGGTTTTCAAGCCATCTTTGAGAAAGTTTGAAAACAATGTTGCGGTTAATATGTTTTGATTGTGGGAGGCAACTTTTGGACTACACCTAAACCTCATGCGGCCACCGCACCACCCGCACTGGCAAAGAGGGAAACAGCATGGATGGGGAAAGTGTGTGGGCAGAGCAAGCAGTAGTAGTACATAAACTACACACGTCCTTTACTAAAGTGTATTCTGACTTTCATAAAGTTATTGTTGTAATCAAAGCTTTTAAAGAATGGATCTCTGCATGATGGGCCTGACCAGAGCACAGGTGGCCTGACAGAACACGCTTCAAAGTTGTCACTTTCAAAAGGGTGGCATTTTAACCCTGTCAGTCCAACATGTCTAAAAGTTGGTACGCATGCCTTATTGCCAATGGGGAACAAAGAAGTCTCAAGAACCCATAATGTCGGCAGCATGGATATTTCTCTACAGTGACAATTTGTGAAGAATTTCAAAAAATGACTTCAAATCAGCCATTGATCCAATTGTCTTGAAATGTTGTGTACATGTATGAAATACATGTCTGTGTCATGTCAATTTTGTAATGGTTTGCAATGCTGAGGAGGAACCCGCCATTGCTGCCTGCAGCTATATTTATTATTATTATTCTAGTTCCATGGGAGTCAATGGCAGCCCCTAGAACCCTTGTATAACTTTTTGTGAAATTTGGCACACTCTTTAAGGACAGTTCCTTCTATACCTACACCAAGTTTCATGTATCCCATTAGACCACTCTGGCGCCACCAAAGGGTCAAAGTTTGACTTGTGTTTACACACGCAACTTTTGAACAGTATTACTGATTTTCAAAAATGAGGTACCATTGGATTCCCTGGATCAAGACGAGTTCAATAATTTCCGGTTATATAGATTTTCCGCCATTTCCGGTTTTATCAAAAACCTTTGAAAGCCTACTCCTCCTACAATTGTTTTCCAATCTTCCCCAGAATTGACACACATCATCGTCACAGCAGCCCTCACAGAAGTTATCAAAAGTTTTTGATTTTCAAAACCGTTTGTCCGGTACAGCCAATCAAAATTGGCAACAAAGCAAGCAAACAGGAAGTTGGGTCAAATCTCAGCTAATCTTTGAGATGTCAACACCAAACTTGGTATGATGACTCGGAACCCTCTTTCAAGGATGACCACACAATTTGGTGTCATGTGATAACTGGGCGTGGCCGCAGGAAGCAAAAATGTGTTTTGGCCAATAACTATTGATTTGTTTGCATTTATTAAGTGATTCATTATCTCATGATATCTTGGGACATCCCGTGTGACTCATAGTTTGTGATAATAGCCGAAATGATGCGGCCGCCATATTGAATTCATTGAAAAACGTTTTTTCTATACTCCTACACATGTTGTCACCAAATTTGGCAGAGATTATCTTCAGACCAAGCCTCACAAAAGCTATCACATGGTTTTTTGATTTTCGAAACCGTTTGCCCGGTACAGGCAATCAAAATGTGCCGTTAAGCCAGCAAACAGGAAGTTGGGTTGTATCTCAGCAAATCTTTGATGGATTCACACCAAACTTGCTGCGTGTACTCGTTACCCTCTTCTGAGGATATCTAAAATGTTTTCTGGGTCATTTGACTGCTTGGCCACCTCATTGCTGCTTGCAGCTATATTTGGATTTGGTCAGATTTGATATCCCATTGGTAAGTCTGCAGCATGGATTTTTCTATACAGTGACAATTTGTGAAGAATATACATTTTTCAATGGTTCGCAATGTTTTGGAGGAATCCGCCATTGCTGCTTGCAGCTATATTTCATATTTATTTTTGGTGGTAGTCTTTGCAACTAATGTCAGATGTATTTGACCTCTTTTAACTGAGAATTGAGGAACAGGATTTGTTGCCTGCTGTTCTCCGCCATTCTTGTGCCTCTAGCTCAGTTGTTTACAATACCTCTACCTAGCCTGATTGAAGACTACAGTAACACGCATTGAGTGGAGGGGAAGGTAGCCCATCCAATCATTAGTCTGGGGCCGGCTTAATGATTGGTTGTGTTTTTTACAGTCTTGCGACGCCCACAGATGTCGGATAGATTTCATATTACCATCAAATCTTTATATTTATTGGTTGCTATCAAGATGTGAAGTTTATTTTGGCAAATATGACCAAAATTGCTTCTCAACAACATTGCCTATCCTGCCTTTACATTTACATTTAGTCATTTAGCAGACGCTCTTATCCAGAGCAACTTACAGTAAGTACAGGGACATTCCCCCGAGGCAATTAGGGTGAAGTGCCTTGCCCAAGGACACAACTTCATTTGGCACGGCCGGGAATAGAACCGTCAACCTTCTGATTAATAGCCCAATTCCCTAACTGCTCAGCCATCTGACCCACCTTTAATTACCCCGAGGTCAAAATCCAAGATGGCATTTCTTCATCACTCAGGTAATGGGGCTGAGTGGGGCAACTGTCTTAAGAACATTGAGCTCCAAGTTGTTCTAGCTGCACCAGGGGCCTCATGTATAAAAGATTGCGCAGTTTACATACCAGAAGATGGAGTACGGACAAAACTTGAAAAGTACTTACGCACAGAAATATTCACACGTATAAAATCGGTCGTACGCCAGGTCCTGCTTAGCCTGGCTCTGCCCTCCTACGTACTTCCGCTCAATTTTTATTTTGCTTCTGTACTGCGTCTGGGCATGAGGCAAGTAAGTCAGATGTCTCCGGTTAATTTTCTACCTGTCCAGTCAGCGAACAGAGGGAGTGGCTGAGAACGATGACGTTGATGGCGTGCGCTAGTTTGTGTTGTAGTTCCGTAATGGCGGTGGAGAAAGATGCGAGCGAAGCCATTCGGTCCGTTGTGGCAACGCTGCCGAATATCCATAAGTTAAAGCCGGAGCAAGATCAATCTTTGATCCCCACGGGGTTCGTTTGATCTTCCTGCTAGCTCCGTTGGTCATGAAGGAGTTGGCTAAGGCGAACGCTAGCGATTGGTTATGGCAGATCCAGAGTGGCTCTGGGCAGATCCAATAGTTTTAAACTTCAACAGAGTACCGCCTTCAAGGAAGTTAACGCTTGTCAATGGTGCGATCCCAGACTCTCTGTACAAATGAAATGTACGAGTCTGGTTAGGACCAGGCTAGGTCCTGCGCACCTTTCCTTTATAAATCACAATCAAGGTGAGATTGACCGCACGTGAACGAGCCACTGACTCTGCCTTGCCTCCTCCCATAAATTAATATGCAGATGGACTATAAATGCGCCCCTGAGGTCATTTCTTTGCCTGAATTAAAATGGCTAAACACGCAAAAAATAAATATTTCACAGACTGAGATTGAGGTGAACTGAATTATTTGTACGTGAATTTGATAAAACTGAATTAGTTTGATCCAGAAATACAAATTTCTGTAATTCAGATTGCAGGAATTCAGATTATTGAAATTCAGATTGCTGAAATTCAGACTGCGGAAATTCAGATTTTGTCTGAACTACATTTGCATTTAGTCATTTAGCAGACGCTCAAGAGCGACTTACAGTAAGTACAGGGACATTCTCCCCGAGGAAAGTAGGGTGAAGTGCCTTGCAAGGCAAGGCATTTTGAAAGCCGGGAATCGAACCTACAACCTTCTGATTAATAGCCCGACTCCCTAACCGCTCAGCCATCTGACCCCACTAGGCCAAAGGTGAAACAGCTTGCTTTCACAGGGAAAAGTAGACAACTTTAGAACGACCGAACTTTACCTCAGAACAAACAGAGTTGCATTTCATTGAAACTGACTTCCAGACGATGAATCAAAGCTGCACCACCCGGCTGCACTACAGATATATCCTGTTAACTACTACATTTATTTATTTAGTTCCGATCTCTCAGACAGCAAATATTTCACTATCCATAACCGATCTGAAAGTTCACTTAGCAAATGAACATATAGTCTATAGCAGGGGTGTCAAACATACGGCCCGCGGGCCGGAACCGGCCCCCAAGGAGGTTCGATCAGGCCCGCAGGATAATTTGAAAGTGGAAAAAATGCATAAAAGACATGGAATTAATATTTTTAATTCGCTGCAATTCATGGATTATCCGCTAAGGGGCGCACTCTGAGACAGACTGAAAACAGCAGACGGTATCAATGCGCCATCTGCTGCTTGTTACGACGTTGTTAATACCTTGGTCTCTACCTCTCCGCTACACCCTCATTAGCCAAAATGTCGTTATCCAAACGGAGAAAAGTAGATAAGGAGTGTAGAATTTTCAAAGAAAAATGGACCACGTCCTATTTATTTACAGAGATGCACTGAAAACCTTTGTGCTTGGTGTGTTTGCAACAAGTTTCGGTATTGAAGGAATATAATATTCGACGCCACTACGAGACTCATCACAGCGAAAAATATGACGGCTTGCAAGGACAACTGAGAAGAGATAAGATTAACGAATTGCTGGCGGGTCTGAGGAAACAGCAGTCAACTTTCATCCAGAGCCGAGAAGTCAGTGAAGCAGCGGTAAAAGCCAGCTACCTAATTGCTAGCGAAATAGAATTAGCATCGAAGCCGTATTCCGACGGTGACTTTGTTAAACGATGCATGATGAAGGCGGCTGAACTTGTATGTCCCGAGAAGCGACAAGCTTTTGCCAATATTAGCCTGACGAGGAATACTATAGCATAGAGGATTTCGGAACTATCGGCAGATTTAGACAGTCAATTGAAACAGAGAGTCAAGTCATTTATTGCATTTTCCGTGGCAATTGACGAGAGCACTGACATCACAGACGTGGCCCAACTGGCCATATTTATTCGAGGAGTTGATGAGACATTGACTGTTACTGAAGAGTTTCTTGAGTTGGTGCCAATGATGGACACCACAACAGCCAAGGACATTTTCGGCTCTGTCGTTGCTGCATTGGACAGAGTTGGAGTGGACTGGTCCCGCGCTGTCAGCCTGGCTACAGACGGCGCGCCATCCATGGTCGGAAAGAAAGCAGGTGTCGCGACAAAGTTCAAAGACAAAGTACAAGCCCTTAATGGAGGAGATCGTTTCTGGACATTTCACTGTATTTTGCACCAGGAGGCATTGTGTTGCAAGTCGCTGAAAATGGACCACGTCATGGAGGTGGTTGTTCGCACTGTAAATTTCATCCGGTCCAGAGGTCTGAACCATCGTCAGTTTGACAAACTTCTCAGCGACAGCAACATTACCCACAGCCTGCCATACCACACTGAAGTGAGATGGTTAAGCCGAGGCGCTGTGCTGAGGCATTTCTTTGATCTACGAGAGGAAATCGGACAGTTCATGGAGAAAAAAGGAAAACCGGTGTTGGAATTACAATCTCAGGAATGGCTACGGGACCTTGCATTCTTGGTTGATATTACTGAACACTTGAACAATCTGAACAAAATGTTGCAAGGCCGCAAAAAAGTTGTCACACAGTTTTCTGACAACATACATGCATTTAAGTTGAATCTGACTTTGTGGGAGATGCAACTGGCAAATGGCAACCCTGCTCATTTCCCCTGTCTGAGAGATGTGTGTGTGACCAGACCTGATGCGGACATGAAACGGTACAAAGACAAAATTGCAGGACTACTGCGGGAGTTTGAGAAACGTTTTCAGGTATTTGGTGAACTTGAGACAGAATTTTCAGTTTTTCGCTCACCTTTCACAGTTAAAGCTTCTGATCTGCCGGTCGAAATTCAGCTAGAGATAATTGATTTGCAGAGTGATGCAGATTTGAAGGGCAAATTTGCCTCTGTAGGTCTGGACAGATTTTATCAGTATCTACTACCAGGGTACCCCAAATTAACAGCCCTGGCTGCTAAAATTTTGTGCATGTTTGGGACAACCTACCTTTGTGAACAAATTTTCTCAGTGATGAATATCAATAAAACAAAAATGCGTTCAAGGCTCACAAACAAGCACTTAAATGACATTCTGAAAGTGACAGCTAGTCAGGACATGACACCTGGTGTTAATGCACTTGTACAGGCCAAAAGATGCCAAGTTTCAGGAACAAATACAAGTCCAGACTAGACTAACACCTTTAAAATGCTGCCTTAGATACTGTTTGCATTGAAAGAATACAGCTCTGTGAAGATGAATCCTTACTGTGGTGATTTAAAAAATGTGCACTTTAATGTTAGTCAGCAGCTTCAAAACAAAAGTTGTGTGATGGAATTCTACTGTTCATACAACTCCATAAATTTTCAGTATGTATTGTATGTGTATGTATGTTTCATGTATGAAGTTTACAGATTTACAGGACAGGCGAACACTTTCTTCATTACACATTTAAAATCACTCTCCTTAGTTTGTAAGGTGTACGCAGGGATTACATTTAGATTTTATATGCGTATGTGTAAGTGGTTTAAAAATTCCTTTCTTTAAAAGTCTCATTTAATCTTAAAGTGCATTACTATATTTTTCAGTACCAATTAAAGTTTTGTGCCTTTGTACAATCAGTGGGATCAGTTGCAATGCATATTTGTGAATGATAAAAGTAAATTGCACATTTGTCTAAGGAAATATGAGGTGTTTCATGAAATGTTTTGTAAAAGGATAGTTCATTAAATTTCAATATTTTCCTAATGTTCTTGTGCTTCTTTACACCAAAACAAAGGAAAGACATTATATTTTGGTTATTTATAGCAGAGTATGGTATAATTTTAATGGTCCGGCCCACTTGACATCTCCCTAGGCCGTATGTGGCCCACGATGCGAAATGAGTTTGACACCCCTGGTCTATAGCATAGGCTGAACTTTTACTTTGATAGGAATATAAGGAGACAAGGAAAAACAATATACTTGACCACCCAAAATGTGCTATTAGCAGTAGCTAGCTACTTGATTCAACCTGGATTTTCTGTGTGGGTATTATAATGAAGAGACAATTGTATTCAATTTATTTTTATCAGGCTGGATGTTGATGCCATCAAGCTCTTAAAAGAACTCCAACACAGAAAAGAGAGAACAACGGAACAGAGAAACATAAACATATACAGCTTTGCCAGTTCCGTCTCTTCCATCGGTCTACGCCACCCTCCGACTCTGTCTCGAGTCCTTTGGTTACAGTAACTGCCGATTTTGGCAGAGAAGAAGACACAGGGTTTCCAAGTTTCATAAGCACTTATACCTCATTGGGCTCCATCCTCCTCCAACGAGCAACTCTTAGTTTTTGTTCTGAGGTCAAGTTTGGTCGTTCTGAAATCGTCTACTTTTCCCTGTGAAAGCAAGCTGTTTCACCTTTGGCCTAGTTCAGACAAAATCTGAATTTCAATAATCTGAATTCCCTCAATCTGAATTTTGGAAATGTGTATTTCTGGATCTAAATAATTCAGTTTTATCAAATTCGGCATACAAAAATTTCAGATCTTTCAGACAAGTTCATACTAAGGGTAACGTTGACAAAGTGGTATTCGCTTACAAAGGGTATGGTAAGAGCCTGGTAACACCATGGAAACAAACACGGCTTCCTTTTACAGTCCAGTTTCAGATTACTTACTGAGTAAATAGTCCAAACATGCGCAAGAACATACCCAGTATCCAAGAAGATTTACCATGACAGTAGAGGAAAACTCTTCCCGCGGAGGTAGGTATACCAGCCAAGTAAATGAGGCCATCATTGATAAATGTATCTGAAAAGGTATTTTATTGTAAAGTACTATCTTACCTTCTCATTAGACGTGGACTGTTACTGACATAAACCTTAGGTAACTGCAGGGTAATAGTAGAGTATTTTGTTCGTAATTCTGCTGGAGCTTGGCCGTCTTTACCTACTTAGTAGCAGTGGTATTTACCCAATAACACATTATAATTTACCATATATATCTCCCGTATTTACCAACTTACTACCAGCGGTATTTAAATAGTAATATTTATAAGTTTCCAGGTAAATACTAAGTTTTGTCTTCTGTCTTTACCTAATTAGGACCAGTGAAAATTACCCAGTAATAACCAGCACGTTAGTATTTAGTTAATGGGTAAATACTTCGAATTATCTAGGTATTTACCACCTTGGTACCAATCGGTAATACCCAATAATACAGAAAACATCCCCAGTAATGACCAGCACGTTAGTATTTAGTTAATGGGTAAATACTTCGAATTATCTAGGTATTTACCACCTTGGTACCAATCGGTAATACCCAATAAAACACATAACATACCCTTTACTTTCTATGTAAATACCTAGTACTTAAGGGACTGTAAAAGGAAGGGTTACCAATAATATTTCATTTATTTATGGGCATTTACATAAATACACCCCTTTCAGAATGTTTTTATTGCATTTCTTATTCCTGATCACCCTATAGGAAGACATGTATTCTACAAATCTGTAACAAATTTTAAGTCGATTGGAACTATGGTTCATGAGGAGAATCGTTTTGGAGGTTGTACCAAATTTGGACAGTACAGCAAAATTTATCAGGGCGGACCTTATGGGTCCTTGAGGCTTTTTTGTAACCCATGAGAAAATAAGGCATGTGTACCAATTTTCAGGCATTTTGGAGTACCTATGGGCATACATGGGCCACTATCCGTCTGGGAGTAGTGAGTGACCTGTTATATCATTGGGCCAAATTTGAAATAATCGGTTCTAGGATTTTTTGAGATATTTAGCCATTTCATGGAGAAGAGGAAAAATAATAAGAATACTAACAAAAACAATAGGTTTCCTCCTACCATGTAGCAAAGCCTGCTTTATATTGTCCAAGGTTTTCAAAACGGTCTTTGTTGAAATGGTTCAAGCAAATGAATAATTGAGTGTCAAACTTCACAGGGATCTTCTCATAGACAAACATCAGCCATGCCCGTCGAGTGTTTGGTTCCTTGGGAAGACTATAAAACATGTCAGCATTCCCTGTACAACCTGGAACGCTACATTTACGACCGTCCATTTTCAATATCCTTGAAAAAATTTCTTCTTAGTAATTCCCGTGAATGTACACAGAGCAGCGTGCAGCAAATTTTGGGGCGTGACAAAGGTACAGACCAGAGCCAAAAAAGGTGTATTTTTTTTAACCAACCGTTTTACAGCAGCAGTTTCAAATTGTGAGATTTGCATAGGAAAGAGGTGTCAATGGACTTTAAGGTTCACTGTAAGTCCATTTTACCCACCGAACTGTCGTTATTCAACTATGACAAGGTAAACTCGGTTTTGCAGTCAATGACCCCGCCACAGTCAAGAAAGCACAGCAGCGACTCTACTTCTTGCGAATACTGAAGAGAAACAACCTGTCTCCCGAGTTGCTTAAGTCTTTTTACCACTGTTGCATTGAAAGTGGCATCACATACTGTATCACTGCATGGTACGTCAACTGCACGGACAAGGACAGGAAATCCCTTAGTCGGGTCATAAGATCTGCTGAGAAAATAATTGGACTTCCACTGCCTCCCCTGGATGACATCTTTAGGACACGTTGCCTCTGCCGGGCAGGTGGCATTTTGAAGGATGAGACTCACCCCGCTAACCATCTCTTCACCCTGCTACCCTCTGGCAGGCGCTACCGGGCCACCACAGCCCGCACCTCCAGACTGCAGAACAGTTTCATCCCCAGGGCCATCACAGAACTAAATACCCACACAACCCTCCTACATATATTCATGTGTGAGTGCGTGGGGTTGCAAGCATGCTTAAATGTGCTTTAATGTGGTTGAAGGGTGTATGTGAATGTAAGCATTGTTTTTTTTTGTGGTTGCACAAGCAAATTTAATTGAGTATCTAATGCACAATGACAAATAAAGTCTATTCTATTTCAAATTAGTTTTCCCCGTGTGATTTTGAATTTGTTTTAATACTGGAGGATATCACACATATCTAGGAAGAGTCAAGAATGCAGGGTTTTGGAATTTGATCGAGTGCAAAGATACACGTTTGTTTTCTCTTCACTGGGCCCAGATGAACCCTCTTGATGCTTCTATTGTAAAGTCTAACCGAATATGGGACTTTGGGACAAAATTACACCAAAACATGATTCTAATTAAGATGAAGGACAAATCATTCTACGTAGGATTCTGTCTAATTAGTAATCAATTTGCCTGTCTAAACATGCACAGGCAATATCATCTACATCATACAAAGTGTAATGATCGAGAGCATTTAATACATAAGTCTAGCAAAAGGTATTAACATGAAAACACTGAATTGCTTAGCTTAGTGCAGTACAAATTAAGTGCAGTGAAGTCCCATTTTTTGGCATGAGCAGCATTGAATGTCAGTATAGCGTTCTTTAAATAAATAGTTAAAAGGTCTTTAAAATCAAATACAACCTTAATATCCTATCTGGGTAAGCTTATACAAGGTTATACAAGGTTTTTGAATCCATTACTTTTCATTAATATTTTCCTTGGACAGATTTTCTAAAGGCAGTTCTGTTTCATTTATGGGATCTTAACGCCACCCTATGGGTGTTTCTAGTAACAACAGTTAATAATTATGTTGCAAGTACTGCATATAAGTACTCCATAAATTAAGTCAACAAAACACATTTCTGCTGTTTGTTTTTACAAAAGAAAATAATAAATAAATTACTTACCTTCACATCACGTGAGCTGACAAATGTCTTCTTCAAGGCTTTCTGGATCAACTCCCACCTACTCTGCAGCTTGTCCCTGTCCTGTGAAAAAGGTCACTCAATTGACTCTTTGCCCTTACTGTATTTGGTATGAATTATTGCTGGACTACAACCTATGCCTTAATTATTAAATCATATAGAGTGAGTCTAATTTATTTAGTGCAGGGTGGCACTTAACCTTTTAAACTTGGCTGTAACGAGGGAATTTAAGTTTTAATATCAACATCACTAATAATGACTTACTGCTGGGAAAATGTTCAATTTTGAAGAAGGAATTTTTACATGTACATCATCCCATGCAACCTTAAACCTCGATGGAAACGGCAAAGGACATTTCCCATCTTGCAAAAGGTCAGCCTATCAAAAACATTTATACTTAATGCACTCAATCATTCTTATTGCATCATACATTTTTTATACAACTACAGAGAACTGTGCTGTTTTGTTAAGCAAAAAAATTATATGCTCAGACCCTTATCATGACAGTGTGCTGGTAAGGAATGTCCCTCAAAGGTGGGAGGGGTTGGCCACACTGGGGCATTCTTCTGAGCTCACTGATGGGGGTCCCCAGCCACTTGGCACTGGGCGGGGTGCTGTCATCTTGTTTCTGTACTGGAACCTCTCAACTGCAGTGTCTCAACGAGGAGGTCAGTGACGGCCTTCTTGAGAAGAAGTCTGTTATTTGGGGGGTTTGTTTGATAGGCTCTTTTGAACCCACTGAGCTGGATCTATCTTGATCTTGCTTGGCTACATCCCCATTGCATTCTGTTATGACATTGTATTATGATGTATTATGACAATCTTGTCTTTCTCAGGGTCAGACTGTGTAGAGGGCTGGGTCTCCTCCTCCAGTGCACCGGAGCTAGTAAAAGGCTTATCAGAGTTGTGGCAGGTTTGGACCTGGCTTCCTGTGTCCACATCCTGCTGTGAGGAGCAGTGAAAACTGTCAGGAGGACTCACCATCTCTACATCTTGAAGTGCTCCAGACTCTTCAAGAGGACGTGTGATCTTTTTGGAGTTCACCAGCCATTTTTCCAGTGTACCATGGAACTTTTTTAGCTTGGAACTGCTCTTGAGATGCCCAGACTGTGTTTTGACACCACGCAGTCTCAACATTTCAGTCTTTGCTTGGTGTCCCATTCTCTTTTCTTTAACTTCCTTTTCTTTCCTATGAAAGGGACATAAGTCTATAAGTGCTTTTAAGTCTTATAAGTCTATAAGTGCTTTTGCACCAAAAACATTTTTGGGAACAAATAAATACCTTTCTTTCTCTGCTGTCAGATCATTCATGCTTGCACTACAAACAGGTGGACCGGGACTTGCTGCAGAAATCCCACCCAAAAACAAAAGGAAAGTGTTGAGGTTCTAAAACTGCAATATTCAATCACATGAACAAAGTATTTTTACGCCACCATTTAATATGACAATGAGGTGGGCTGGAAATTATTCCATGTTTAAGTTAAGCAACTTTCGTGGTCTGTCACCTCTGCAAGGCAACTAAAGGCTCTCTTTTGAAGTATCTCAAAATTAGTCAGTGCAGTAGTGATGTGTCGTTCGTGAACGATTCATTCATTTTGAATGAATCATTAGTATGACTCAGGAGTAACGAGTCGTCTCAAAGAGTGACCCCTTAAATTTTCTTGTGGCCGAGAAAAAAGACAAAGTAAAAATAACAAAACCTGTAATTATCACTTGTGAACAAATCTCATTCACGTCTTACTATACTAAACCTAGCAGTCACGCGAAAGTGAATGAGGTAAACAAATCCTTTCTGTTTCCTCTTCTGAGCCTATGTAGATCACGTGAAAAATGATCCAACGACTCGTACCCGAAGACACGGTCGGGAAAAGAATGAATCCTTTCGACTTCCTCTACCAGTCGGCTACTGAGCCTATGCAGGTCACGTGAAAAACGATCCAAAGACTTGTACCCGAAGACACGATTGGCAGATGAACGAATCATTGAACCGAAAACACGGTCGGCAGAAGAACAAATCATTGACTCGAATACTCAGTCGGCAGATTAACAAATTTTTTACCCAAAGACACAGTCAGGAGGGGAACGATTCGTTCCTTCTTTCGGGTACTATGTGTGAGTAGTATTTGGATCATTTTTCACGTGACCTGCATAGGCTCAGTAGTTAGTAGAGTAAACCGAAACCAAGAGAAACTGACTGACTGACTAACATAACTGTGTCTTCGGATACGAGTCTTTGGATCATTTTTCACGTGATTTTTCACGCTCTGTAAAGAAAACAAAGGATTTGTTTTTTGTCATTCACTTATGCGTGACTGCTAGGTTTAGCAGTAAGACATGAATAATTGTTTTTTGATTACAGGTTACATCAATCTTTGATTTGATTGATTACAGGTTTTGTTATTTTGGTAATTTTTGCAACTTTACTTACAGTTCAGTGCGGTGTAATTGTGTGGCGTGATAATTAAATGCTAGTGTGATAATGAATTATTTCAAATCATACAAAGTGTCATGATGCTTTGTATTTAATGCAGGATTTTTTCTTCTTCATGTTTATATTTATATATTTGCAATAGTGGACGTTTTCAGGCTAGGAAATTGGTTATCAGATGTTGAGGAACATCTGATCCCCCCCCCCCCCCCCCCCCGCATACATAAACGCATACTCACTCAATCAGGGCCGGCCCAAGGCATAAGCTAACTAAGCAGCTGCTTAGGGCTCGTGTGGCTACCAGATTGTCATGGTAACGGTCATAAACAGTCATTGCGGTAAACTAATTCTGATGGGAGGACGACCTGAAAAAGTGGCCTCAAATAACGTACACTAGCATATTTAGCTAGTGAGCTAAACTTTGAAACTTTTTAACTGTTGCTACGGACGGTGAAGAGATGAATAACCTGACAACACAGTGTTTTGGGTGGTCTCTTCAAGGCTATGTTTTTCAGCCACATTTTTTTGGTTCCTCATCTGTTGGCAGGCGATGGAAACTGTACACTTTGTCACAACAACAATCCATATTGGTTGTGGGTGTGTGTGTAACGGATACGAGTTTTAACTTGGATCCTTGAGGCACACAACCAACACGGTGAAATAATTTACAAAAAATATCCCTTTATTAATACAGTTCTAAAAAAACAGAAGACTTAAGTCATGAGCAAATCGCAGCTCTACACCTGGTGCCAAAAGCTAATGTTAGCAAATCCACAGCAATTCACATCAAATTCACAGAAAAACCCACAGCAATTTCACTGCAAACCCACAGCAATTTCACTGCAAACCCACAACACTGCAAACATTATAGTACACCATAAACGTATGCCGCAAAACGGCGATAGGCTCATAACCCCCAGTCCCTCACGGAAGTAGCAGAAGATCCAGATTAATATAAAAGTAAGTAAAAAATAGCCCACTCATGAGGATTTGTCCAGCTATACCACCAGTCCAGACACCACTCACGGCCCAGCTGATGACTCAGGGCTCCAGTGTAATGCAGCCGCAAGCGCACCGCAGTTCCACCAAAACTGTCCTTTCACAGCGGTGGCGTACGTTTCCCACAGAACTGCGGAAGAAGAACAAGATAAATCAGGACCCGCACTGGCAGTGAAGTTAAACCACCAGGCTGTTATACGGCAATGTGGTACAGGCAAGAGTATTTCCCTTCCCTTTGCTGCCGAAATAGAGAGCGTTGTATGTCTTTTGGCGGTGCTCACGATACCAGTGTTCTCCAGCGTTTCTTGACGTTGTTTCGTTGAGTGCGTTGTATGGTCCTTCTGCTCGATCGTAACGGTTGCTGTTGTTCCACTCTGTGGAGGTTCGTAGTTGAGTCCTTTCTGCGCGCCTGCCACCAACCAGCCCCCCTTGTTGAATGCCGTCCTCCGCATTTAATTCCTCCCGTCACCAATCACGTCGGTCTCATTAGAGACCATTTGGCACACCTGTTGGGGAACGCTACAAACCATACACCATTCTAAAATAATCACTTACAATTGTTCAACCCCGCCCCCTACCAACAGCCAATATTTACATGTCACAATCACAAAACACCCAAACATTGTCGCCCCGTTACATGTGTTCAACACACTGTCATGAAGCCACAGATTAAGTTTAGTCTTGTTGTTAGTACAGCCGCAAACAGCGCAACAGGTACCAGAGCTCCACAATGACATTTTATAACACAACCAAGTTTTAGTTCAATTATAGTTTAGAGCTTATACTTCAGAAAGAAACACGTGAGTGTGTTTACATGCACACTAATACACCGATCATAACCCAATGCGATTATTAAACTGATCATGTAAACGCCTTTATCTGATTTCCAAAGTTGGGTTATGGTCTCAATCGGCGTATTCATAACCCGATAAAGACACCTGGGGCCTCATGTATAAAAGATTGTGCAGCTTTCGTAAAAGAAGATGGCGTACGGCCAAAACTTGAAAAGTACTTTGAGATTTAGCTAAATGTAAAGTGCATTACAAATAAAATCATTATTATTATTATAGGGCCGTAAATGCTGTGGGTTCGGAGAACCGGACCATGGCAGAAATTAAGAAACGAGAGGTGGCGCATCGTAACAGCATGGCAGCTATAGGGTTAGCGTGACATTCATTTCCTGAGTGATTTTGACGTTCGTTTGACACCCTCAAGTTTAACAGAAGTTATTAAATTAACATCAAGTTAATTTTTATACATCACACCGTGTGCGTGAAAACCAGCGTACAAAAGCTTTTTGTGCGTATGCAACGTTTATACATGAGGCCCCTGGATTTTTTGCCCAATCATTCGATTCTTTGATGCATGTCAACACCTTACTCGGCTTTCTTGCAGGTTTTGGAAACTGCGCATGTGCCACTTGTTTTGAAATCACAGCGTAATCATACGTATGATTTAACTATTTAGCCTACCTAAATAAACAACCGCATACATTAAAGACATCTGCATTTTGTGATGGGTAGAGCTAGACCTAGCGTAGGCGTACTGAGCGTAGATGCCTGAATCATAAGATTACGACGTCTTCCACTTTCCGTTACTATTAAAAGTAACATGAATGCCGTTGTCATTTGATTCTGCATCAAATAGGCTATCTAAAGTAACATCCTTTTTACAATAACATACAATAAGCTATCCTCAAACGATAAGCAAAATAACTAGTTGTTAACACGGAGAAAGGATAACTGTTTAACGTGTGTTTGTGGCGCTAGCATGCTCGTGCAACAAAGTTGTTAGTAGCCAGCCAGAAGTTGGTAATATGTTGCCAGCTAGCCAAGAAGGATTAAATGTGTTGATTGAATGTAACATACAGCAGTAGGGCCTATACAGGAAGACACGGTGACACTGTTGCAGAAGGATGATGGTGGTGCAAGTTTTGTCCGTGGAGCATACAACGATTAATAAAACGAATCATGTAGACGCGTTTATTGAGTAATCACATAACTAATTACACATGTAAATGGAGTAATCGTATTATTGGCATAAACCGACAATTGCTAGTAATTGGGTTCCTCATGGTCATGTAAACGCACATTGTTGAAGGCTGGCTGGGACTAACGTAATATTAGCTTTACTAGCAAACCGCAACTTCCACTATCACACCGGAAGTTGCACCCCCTGAGAATTAGCCTGGTCCTAACCAGACCCTCATACATTTCATTTGTACAGAGGTCTGGGATCGCTCCATTGACAACCGTTAACTTCCTTGAAGACGGATACTCTGATGAAGTTTGAAACTATTGGATCTGCCCAGAGCCACTCTGATCTGCCATAACCAATCGCTAGCGTTTGCCTTAGCCAAGTCCTTCACCACTACTGTAACGGAGCTAGCTTCCGTAGCTGGAAAATCAAACTTTTCCTGAACCCCGTGGGGACTATATAGCCAGCTAATTATAAATATGTCAAGCCAGTATTATATGGGGTTACCAGTCATAGAAAAGAGACGTTATTTGGAAAAACTGAAATGCTATAACGTTACATTACCAGAACCGTTCAACAAAACGTTGAGACAAGAATGTTTTTCTATGGACCTGTCTGATTTACTGGAGGTCAGTCAGGTGCATATCTTTGAATACTTAGTCGAGAGGGTATGTGTATATTCAAGGGAGGCGTTTGTCAGGAATATTAATCTTTTCCAAGCATTGCAGTCAGAAGTTAAGAAAGGTTTATTGCTTGTGGCCGCAAGGAGACAAAACATCACACGCCCATGTGCTACAAAGTTTGTCTGCTAGCATGTTGTGCTAGCTACCTATTTAAACAGACCCGCTCTTGACAGTCATTGGTTAAAACAAAGGCATTCAAATGTCCCATGCCTCTTCTTTCATTGGCTCCCTTGCATAGACCTGGCGTGCGTGTGTGTGTGTTTACGTGTGTGCGTGTTTATGACATCAACCCTAATTGAAAAACAACAACAGGATCTACTGATGTCGCAAAAGCTCCTTCACAAAGGTGTCAAGCAAATGGTCTCCAGACCTTGCGTCTCCACCTTAGTCCTTGTCACACAGTATCTCCTTAAAACAACCGAAACCCCCCTCTTCTTAGTCCCCCCAAGATAAGGGTCTTGTATGTTTACCCAGAGTTCAGATTTGGGGGTAGGCCTCTCTTTGCACCCAAGGAATACTGAACACAGAATCATTCTTATACAGGATAAAAGTTACATCTTTAACTTTTCTAACAGCGTTCAAGGCAAGGCCGTAATCATAATATATATTGGGGGGGGACACCCCCCCCCCCACAATATTCAAATCTGGTCAAAATGTCCCCCCCAATATATTGATATAAAAATATAAATAAAAATATAAATGTGCTACGCTACGACAGGCAACCACGCACGCTGTCCGAAATTATAATTAAAAAATGATTTTGTCCCCCCAATGTTGACTCCATGGCTACGGCCTTGGTTCAAGGCATATCGCAGCTTGGATTCCTACAACTATTTCCACTCTGGAAAAGTCAAAAGCATCCTTACGTATAAGAATGGAAATACCTGTGTGGTTTACAGGGAAATCGAGGCAGGTCAGACGCTTTCCAAGCACTATTCCGCCTGGATCATTGCGACTAAGTCCGGCGAAGTCCATAGCGGGCATTGCACTTGCATGGCAGGATAAGTAAGAGGCTGGCTAACAATACAGCCATGTTTCATTTGATAATAGCTTTTTAAATGCTTGCAATAACCCATGATAATGGAATGTCTCTGGATCTGTGCAGCAATGGAGAGGTGTGTAGCCATGTAGGCACGATTTTGATTACTGTGGAGCAGTGTGTCCAGGATGGACTGCAGAGTGGCCCACCTGTCACCTCAAAACCAAGTGTTTGGTCACGGGTGACTAAGAAGGTGAGCATTTAAAAATGACACACTACTTCCATGCCTTTTCAAATATCAGTGTGAAATTTGTGATATTTTGTTTCAGCAAAATGAATGTAGCTTTGATAATACTTTAAGTCCAATGCAATGCTACATATGTTATAATACTGCATTTCCCTCAATTATATTTAGATTATTCTTTCAGGCTGATCCACAACCTGTTGCTCAATGCAATTTCATTATACCTGGCAAGAAGCGGCAACCAGCTCCCCTCTGTTTTCCCCCGCTAAGTTCATGTGTTCTAAGTTCAAGTTTCTGGTCGAGTACCCCAACAGAGGAATTTCATACTGATTGTTTTGCCATCTGCGCTCTTTCTGGGTTGTCAATCCAACCCTGTCTGAGAGAGAGACTTGTTTGTGCAAGTTGCACGAAAACCTGGGCTTCATCACCAACAAGCTCCATCACCTGAAGCCGATACCACACTGCAACATAGAGGGGCTGGTAGAACAGGTTGTGTGTGAATCGAGTCAAAAGGACTGCATGTATGGTCAGTCTGACAGGTGTAAGCTAAACACCTTTCCACTCACAGTGCCCCACAACCCCACATCCACTGTCTTATGTAGGTGAACGTCGGGAGCTGGCTCGCATATCTGAAAAGCCGACTTTATTTTTTATAGATTAATATAGCCTATAGAAATTCAATGATTATGTAATAATGAAATAATGAATGATTTTAATTTTATTTAAAATAATTGACTAATTCAAAGAACAACAAAAAAATAAATATAGCTGCAAGCAGCAATGGTGGATTCCTCCTTCAAAATGGCAAAATGTTGTAAAATTGACATAATAGATAGTTACACTGGGATTAACCAGAAGACTTGAAACTGTAATGTCTGACATAAAAAAAAAAAAGTTAATACCTTTGCCTGGATTCGAATCCACCACCCTTCGCACATCAGCACTGCTTCTTATCCTACTAAGCCATTCACAGACTTAGACATTTGATTGTTCAGTTTTTTTTATCAGGAAATAAGAAATGTATCCAATGGCAAGCATTGTCAGATTTGGTTAAAGTTCAAACAGCTGTAATTTAGTCCTATTTGAATATGGGACATAAAAAAGGGACAACGGGATGACTGGGTTGCTGCTGTAAAGAATAGCTTACTCGTAGTGCTTTAACCTTTTAAGGAGTGAGTTCTAAATATTACGGACGCTTCCACCAGAGTGAGTTATTTTTCCAAAACGGAAACTAGCTAGTTTTAGTTAGCTTCCGTTACCTAGCAACCTAGCATAATACTCGTAGCAATGCTACTACCTGCTAGTGTTACTTGTTAGCCTCCTAATTGTAAATTTTGAAGCCATACTATAGCGTTTGTCATATAATTTTTGTCTATTGGAAAATAGTCGGTTGGAATGTTCAGAATCACACGTGTGACGGTACTCTGTGGGGCCCGCTTTCGAACGATCACATATGTGTGACGCTACTCCTTAACGGGTTAAAAAGGTTGTTTGGGGTGCCATAACTTGTCATGGAAGGGAATTTGAAATCATTTCAAATTTCAAATCATGCCTAGCATCAGTGGGGATGTGTCCTGGCTCAGGTTACTGAAATGAATTTGTGCAACAGGCAAGGGATCCACCTGAACAATTAATTTACTTCATTAGAGATAACCATTAGAGTTATCTCTACCATGCGTAGACTACAAGTAGCTAGCTACTGTGGTGAACCTGGCTTGTTTTGCAGTGGTTTACACAGTCTCGCTAAACAGATGATCGGAGTGTTGTGATGGGCTCAAATAAACACGCATTGCTATGTTTTACAACTGGAGGATTGATCGGAAGACTAGAAACCGTTTTGTCAGAATAAAAAAAACTATCCCTCTGACTGGTTTTGAACCTACAACCCTTTGCTTATCAGCACAACATCTCAGCCAATTGAGCCATTCCCAGACATGGATTACATGTTAAAATTCAGTAACTGGATAATAAAAAAAGCAGTTTCTCCAATGGCGAGCATTGTCAGATTTGGTCCAAGTTCAAAGAGCTGTAATTCAGACATAATTCAGACAATTCACATATCAAGGTGAAACTTTGCATGGTACTTCAAGGGGGTGTCACCTTAAAGCCTATTAGGTTTGAACCATCCTTCAAAAATACATTTGATTTAGTGACACAAACATATTGTGGCAATGTGGACATTTACATAAATACACCGCTTTCAGACATTTTGTATTTGATTCAATTGTCTTAAGTAACGTTTTTAAATACGTCAATGATACATATCTGTACACAATTTCAAGTCAATTAGTGTTTTGGTTCAAGAGAAGAGGAATTTTTAAGGTTTTCCAAAATTATCACTGTACAGGAAAATCCATCATGGTGGACCTTATGGATCCTTGAGGCTTTTTTGTTCCTCATGAAAAATAAGGCATGCACACCAAGTTTCAGAAGAATTTGAGCAATGGGGTGGAAATGCCATCACTTTGAAAATGTGACTTTTGGGCGTGGCCTGTGGCGCCCCCTATGGTCTGATGTGGCCCATATTTGGTGTGGGGGTACACACTTGGATGTAGTATCAATGTGCCAAATTAAAACATTTATGACTAGGGACTTTTTGAGATATTGGGGCGCAAGGAGAAGAAAAATAAATATAGCTGCAAGCAGCGATGCAGGTTCCTCCGCAAAATGGCAAAATATTATAAACATGTACACTGTAGAAGATCAAGACTTGTACAACAAGAGAGCAAAACTACTTCATGTTTGGCCAACAACAATAGGCTGAACGGGGATTTGAACTCATGAGCATAAGGTTACAAGTCAGTCTCTCTAGCCTCTCAGCTACACACCAACTGCTGAGATTTTATGATTAGTAAGGGCTGAGTATTAGCTTTGTATAGGATATTGAAACTCTTCTTGAGTTGATCTCTTTCCAGACTCTCAGTCAATGCACAACTAACAATAGTCATGTGGCAACTGGGCTAGGGCAGAACTCATATTCAGCTCTTTGCGAGAATAGCCTGTGATAATACAGCAGCCGACTCTCTGGTCCCCTTAAACTACACAACATGCACAATCAGGGTGACCAACAAGATTATATTAACTAACCAACAATAACATTACAAACATCTAACTGAACGAACACAACAACTGAAATCCCTCGCACGGCTGTTGTAACCAAACTATTTTCCACAAGTCTTTGCGTTTTTTGACATGCCGCACTGCATGCTGGGTACCCAAGGGTCCTGACGCTGATTATCTAGCTGTGCTCCGACTGCGTGATATGAGTATTAGTTTTTGGTCAGCTTTGGGACAAAGGTTAAGAAACAGTTGACATTTCAAGGTGAAATTGCATGAAATTGCGCATGGTATTTCAGAATGATGTCTGCCTGTTTAACTAAACAAGTAATCCAAATTATGACAGGCCAATAGACTGTGCCTGTATTCGAACCTGTGACCTTGCACTTTGTAGGACACCATTTCAACCCATTGAGCTACCCTCAAGGATGACAATACATGGTCAGTTACTGTGCATGTATTTTTTGTTAAGAGACAAAAAATACATCACCTTCACTAGACAATGTTTTACCAATTGAAAAACGGCTGTTTATTCTACATGAAGCTCAAAAACTATTTTGCGCTCAAATAAAGGCCAAAATGTTTCACTCCGTAACTAGCATCACATCAAACACAGAATGTGGATGCATTGGCAGGGCAGCTGTGGTGGCGTATACGGGGGCCGGTTCTGGTGGGCCGGTCTGGATCAAAGTCCAGGGCCTATTTTTACTCCCAGTCCGTCCCTGCCAAGCCCTGATCAACCACCCTCAACCAGCTGTTTAGGGACAGATACACAGCAGAGAATCACCACCTCTGAATAGGTGTTACATTGTTATGCTGGTGTTGTGTTAGGCTATTGGTATTGAGTTATATGTTTGGTAATAAAAAGTTAAACAAGCAAAAACAATCAGGTTTTTTTAGGGGGGGGGGGTATCATAAAGGAATTATGCTTAGGCCACCAAAATGGCTAGCAGCGGCACTGCATAAAATTGAGCATGGTACATCAGAAAGATGTCACCTTGAAGCAAATAAGGTTTGAAAAACCATCAGTCAAAATGATATTTGATTTATTGACACAAATATATTGAGGCAATGTGGACATTTACATTATACACCCCTTTCAGACGTTTTGTATTGCATTTCTCATTCCATTTCACCCTATATAAAGACACATCTGCCCGCACACTATCCCCATCCATGATACTTCCCTCTCTCCCAGCGCAGGTCATGCCAAAGCAGAAATGCTGCAGCAGCCACATGAGGTTTAGATGTAGTCCAAAAAATTACCTCCCACAATCAAAACATATCATCCTCAACATTGGTCTCATACTTTCTCAAAGACAGCTTGAAAACCACAGACATTCACTTTCGTCTTGAGTAGATCCCAAGAATAGCCTCATAGGCAACTAGCTAGGGTACAGCCCGGGAACAGTCCACATTCAGCTCCATGCAAGTGTAGCTTTTGAGTGTAAAGTAGCCGACTCTCTGTTCCCATTAAACTACATGACATGCACACTCAGGGTGACCTACAAGATGACATTAACTAACAAACAATAACATTACAAACATCTAACTGAACGAACACAACAACTGAAATCCCTCGCATGGCTGTTGTAACCTAACTATTTTCCACAAGTCTTTGCATTTTTTGACATGCCGCACTGCATGCTGGGTACCCAAGAGCACTGACGCTGATTATCTAGCTGTGCTCCGACTGCGTGATATGATGAGCGCTAGTGGCGCGCTAAGGTCTCAGAGTCTCCTGCATTAACAAGTTCTGCCCAATTAGCAAGCTATTTTTACTAATGTTTTGTTAGCAATTGAATGGTAATGCAAGCTAGCTAAAAACAATGTTAGTTAGCTTGGCTAAACTGGTTTTCATAGCAACAGAAATCAACAAATCAGATCAGTCGAACTTTATTCAGAAAGGGGGGGATGGCGGGAACATTAAAGGTGTAGGTACAGTAAAAGTGAAATGGAACGCATCTTTCTGCCTTGAAGCTGCGTGCGCATCATCAAGACCCCATCTATATGTTAAGATAACATCCAAGCTAACAATTTCGAAAAATCTGACTGCAGCTTTGTATACCATATGTATTGTGTTATGGTTGTTTGAGTTAAACAACTTGCTAAATGAATTAAATGTCTGTTAAATGTCAAATCCAACTATAAATGTATAAAAGAGAGAGTTCCAATCAAATCTGAATTATTTTTAAACCTAGAGGTTTAAAAGGTTACCTTTGCCTGAACTGACATGCACCAACTCAGAGAACTGAGTTTCAACATCCATTTACACATTTAGTCTCTATTTGTTACTCTACTCTTAAGGCATGTGTAACCGGGTAGCTCTAGGACTCAGGAGCTTTAACTCACAGCTGGCGCTCATTTCTTAATGAGGCCCGCGATAGTTTAAGTAGGAGTAGTACTGGAGGCAATTGTTTGCTGTTTGAGTAACCTAATGCCTTAGGCATCAGTTCCAAGGTCAGCGGGATATTGACGGTGATCAAGTGAGTTGCGGGGTCTAAACGCAATAGCAGTCGGTATGTTTTGATCGTAAATTATTAATTTGTAAATACTGCTGCTATTGTATTACTAATACATGTATCTTCTACTACAGGTGTTTAGTGCCTGCCACTGTTTTTCCCACATTTTGATTTATCTTTGTTTTCAAGTTGTTTGGTTTGAGCAGTGGTTTGTTGTGCTTACCTAGTGTGCTTTGGTTTGCCGTAAATTATTTTTATAATGTACTATTAAATACCTTTGGATTTTATTATTGTGCATAAAATAAAACTTTGTATATTTTTGATACCACAGTCTCTGTACAGTTCATTTGATTGGACGGGACACAAATAGTAGTTATAGTATTTCTAACTATGGGTCTCTCACCCCATCTGTGAGAGTGGCGTAGTCAGTCTTCCCCGCCAAATATGGCGTAGTCGGCAGGATACAGAGGCTGTGGTATTTTGTTTTCTTTCGTTGGTTTACCTATTTTGTTGTAATATTCGTTTAGTGGGAAAAACAGTGGTGGTCATCTGGGGCCTCATCGCCCCCTGGACAGCCTTCGGGTGGACTGTGGTGATCCAGTGGACATCAGTACTCTACTGGGCTCTGAAAGACTGTTAGTCATGTCGGAGGACAATGTTCAGGAACAATTACGAGCTCTTGCCGAACAGGTACGACAGCTTCAAGCTGAAAACAGCCGCCTGAGAGGGAATGGGGGTTCTCAGGAGGACAGTTCCGCCCCCTTGTCATGGAAATTTTGGAATACAGTTATAATGTGTGTGTTTCATATATGAGGAATGTGTTTTAACGGAAGTCTAAAGTTGATTAAGAGTCAACTACATTTGGTAGAGATGCCATTTGCAGTTTTATAACTAGGAGACGGGAAGTCTGGGTGACCTGAGAGAGTTCTGTCACCTGGGGGGAAGAGACAGTTGGTCCGGAGACAAATGTGGATTCAACTGTATTGTTATTGTGATCTGCTGCTCTGACCCTTCCTGTAGACTTGTTTGAAGTGGCCCACACAAAGGACAGTTGACCATTTGACTGGTGAACCCCTGTGGTTTTACTATCTACTGGTTTGGGGAGAGAGGCCACAATGAAGAACCGTGGGAACTTGATATGAAGTCACTGTCACTGAGCAGTGCTGACCAATCACAGAGTTCAGAATAACCATTTGATCTAAAGTTTATATAAGGCAGGGTTTTGGGGTTGTTCTGTATCACTCTGGCGAACGACCTGTGGCTAGCACCTCCTTCGTTAGACTGATCACAAAGTACTTTGTTAAATCTTGATTTGTACAAGCAAAATAAATTTATTGTAACCGCCATCTCTTGACTATTCAAATCTACACAGTGCCGCTGGAATTTTTCCATATCACTTGGTGGCCCGTAAGGGGATCCTCGCCTGCTCTGCGTATCACGGACAAGGACTCCCTTAGAAAAGGTGATCTGATCAATCCGGCATTGCCGCCTTTACCTCTATCCAAAATTTTCAGAGAAAGCGGGGCCGATTCGAGGGGGTGCTTGACTGGTTGCGCTTTGACTGACGCGGGATCCTGAAAGAACCGGTAAATATTCTTTTGTGGCTTCTGTGTAATTTGAGTTGTCTAAATGTGTGTTTAGACTATGGTCAATAATTCGGTTTAGTTAGTAATAGGGCGGAGACTGGAGTAGAGCTTTGTCCTGTACGTGAAAGTCGTACGAAATTAATAGGGCGGTGATCGGAGTAGATCTTTCGTCCTGTACGTGGAAGTCGTACAAATTAATCGGGTAAGGCCGGAGAACTTATCCTTTACGTGAAAGTCGTAAAAAAGCATGCAGGGAAAGTGTGCTGACGAGCGCACAAAAGGGTGATAAATTCACATGTTATATCGTGTTATGTGTCTTTTGAGACCCTAGGATTAGAATATGTTGGGTTAGTGATAGTTTGAGAAATTGTATTGGCTTTGGTGGTCATAACAGTTCTTATTTATTTACGGCCAAAACGTGATTCTAAGTCCCGAGAGAAAAGTATACTAGTCAGCTGTGTGAGTGAGAGTGTTTACAAAGGGTTTGAGTCCCTGATGGTGGAGAACAAAGAAAAGAAAAAGTTTAGGAAGTATAGGCCTGTGAAATTTCAAAGTAAAGGTTTTAAGTTTGCAACACGCGTGTTCATTTTTGTTTTATATGTTTTTTGAGGTTAAAAGAAGTATGAGTAACTAATGGTGTCTATTATTCAAGCTATATACAAATTACAAAAATCAAAATTTTAATTACTTTTCGAATTTTTAATTATTTTTTCGGTTTGAATATTTGTAATTTAAGATTGTGCAGTTATTTTCATTGAAAGTTGGGAAGTCGGAATTTAATTGTTTTTAGAAAAGAAAAAGGGTAATTGTGTCTTTATTTTCCGTTGTTGGTTATCGTTTATGGATTGTAATTCTGAAAATGAATGGTCTGGAGACAGAATTGACCTGTCCAAACATCGATTACATGAAGCAAAAGTATGGTAACGATAGTTTATTGCAAATGCAAATATGGATTGATAAATGTGGATTTTCGAGTGTTGAGTCGTTTTGTTTTAAGGACCTTATTGTATTGCGAAATGGGTTCGTGGAGAGAAATAGATACACGATATATTTTTTTTGAAGTGGAGAAAAGAATAGATTTTAGCCTGATTGGAGAGCTTTTTTTCTGATTGGATGGAGATAGGTAGAGGGATAAAGAAATATTAGGACAGAATAGTGTGGGGAATTTTTCATCTATTTCCCCACAGATTCTGTTCCGCAAACAAATTTCGCCTCATCCGCAGCCAGGGGTGTTGCGGCAGGATGCGCGGGCGCATGAGGGTTTGCGGGAATGCGAGAACAGAATACGAAGAGGTCAGACATTTGCCATTTCTTCTGACAGCCGGTTATATCTAGGAAAAGTCAAGAAAGTAGGATCCTGGAATGTTTTTTATAGATTTGCTTTGGATTCCCGCAAAGATTGAAGCTTGTGCCTTGACTTGCAATTGCCATTGTGTTTCGAAGAAGGAAAGGTTAAAGTCCTCTCTGGAACAAAGGGTTTGAGTCCCTGTTGTGTTTGGAATAAGTGGTGTTGTGGGCTATGGTCGAAGCTGATGCAGAGCGTGTTGACATGCTGTTGAAAAACATGTAGGCCAACACGAATTGCTAGGTCAATCCAAAATGCGTGCTTTAATAGTGGGAATTTGAGCAAAATGTACGTGAATGTCCGGAGATGTGTCATCACTGTTGAAAGTTTTTTTTTTTTTGGAAATTGAAAGTTTTTTTTTTTTGGAAATTGTGAGCGAACTCGCAAAATCAGAGGGGTTCGTGACCGGAAGTTGAGTTTCGAAATGGTGGCGTACAATGTTTATCGGTTGACACTGTTGGTAGAGGAGAGACGATTGTTTTACAACTCTGTGTTAACCGTTATATGTTTGATGTTAGACTTTACATCGGTCTGATTACCGCCAGAAGGCATTTGTTTTTGAAGACGGAGGCATTCTGTTTTGAAAATGCTAATGTTAATTCTTTGACTGAATTCTCCACTTGAAAAGAGGCGCATGCGCTTGAGCCTAGCGGAAGTTGATTCTTTCAGTGAAGCTCATTCTGCGTGCAGTGCCCACACGTGAGTGCAAAAAAAAAATATATATCACTCATTTTATTGAGAATTTGACGTTGAATTGTGAAGTATATTGGTTGGGAAAACAGATGTGTGTTTCTGTTTCTTTGTCGAACTTAAGAAAATATTGTGAGTTGCCATTCTCTTGATTTGGAAATTATGTACAGACCGATTTTCTATATTATGAGCTTGATTCGTTATTGAATAACGCGCTGGAAATTTAGTGTTTGGGTAGGATAATTGGTAAAAGGCCAGTTTTGGCAATAAAAGTGGTATTCATTTGAAGAATTACAATCCCGGGGTTATTGAAACTTTTATAGAAAGTTATGTGTTCAAACGGAAATGTTATGTTGTTTAAGGGATATTTTTGTTTATGTCTGGAAATGTTCGATGGTTTTATTTTTAATTTTGTGGGAGTTCACAGATGTTACTGTTGTTTAAAGAAATATGTAAAGGGTTATGAAGAAGTGATTAGAAAGATTGAGCCAGTCCGAGGGACTGAAGTGTATACAAGGGGAATTAGTTCGAGTGACCGAATTGCGTTTGTTGAAATTAAAATGGTACTAATGGTTGATAGACTTGAAAAGATAATCCAGGCTGTGACTGTTGGTTAATGGCTAATGGTGAAAACGTGGAGGAAGTGCATTTTGTTCTGTCCCGAGACAAAGGAGAGTCCAGGAAGTTGAATTTGCAACTATGGCAACGACATTGGCTAACAAACTAACAGACCGACAGGCGGGTACAGGCTAGTAAAGGAATTGCAGCTTGATATTTGAGATCCAGGATGAGTAACCGCATGACGCATGCGCAGATGGAGGTTGAGAAATTTACAAAGACGCAAATTTAGAGAAATAGATACATTTGGAGCGAATTTTACTTATTAATTTGGTTACTTTTGAAATATGTTACGTGGTGAGCATTTTGAGACATTTGCTAACAAGGTTTTGTTTGTTTGAGGACATTTTAAATGAGTTTCAGAAATTCCGAGGAAAGGTGGGGGCTAAAAGAGTCCCGTTACGATGAGTCTTACAAAGGTGATCCCAGAGGGTGTAATTCTGCATAATTATGTGAGTATTAATGGTGAAAGATGTGTCCGTTTAGATGAATTCGAAGTTTGGTGGTTTACGAATGTATGATTTAACATTCGTTCTAAATCCTAGCCAAACAGGGAGGTAGAAGCCTTTCAGACCAGGACTTGTATTTACGAGCGGAACATCTGTGGTGTGTGATGGTATCCATAAAAATGCAGAAATTAGACCCTGGTTCATAAATTAGTTCTAATTGGATTGGAAAAGTTATACTTTAGCAAAATTAAGTGAATAGATGGTAAACGCCAACCATCTGTGTTGTTTAACCTGTTTACGCTCCTGTTTCGCCCGCGAGACAAAAATGCTGCCTCCCCCTTCCTCAGTTACGACGCACTAAATTCTAAAAAATATATTTTTTAGACGCTACACATGTTATACATCGTTGGAAAGCTACGATTCTTGTGCTTCCATTGAAATAAACCAATTCAAGATCAAGTCGCAATAGCAAGCAAAGTCAACGTCTTTTTCCGGTGAACATTCCTTCAACAATGCCAAAGAAAAAAGTTGTACTCACCCTAAGTTGTTCAAATAGGTCCAGGTGTGCAAATCATGCCATCAAAACTTGATCTGCGTAAGTCCCAAGGGTTCAAAGTATCTAACCATGTAAAGTAATTCGTCCAAATACAATGTTTTACGTTCATGAATAGCCATTATCCTTTGTTTCATTATGCAAGTTAGCCGACGGAAGAAACAACTTGTTCACATAAAAGTGTTATTTTCTCCGATTTATCAACGGAGTATTTACAAAATGAAGGTCTCAAAATGTCCGTTGAACCCTCCCCTTTTGATTGACACCTTGTTCGACCCAATAGGAGCTTCCATGCCCCGTTGACAGCCCTCTAAAGCCAACTAGGTCTGTGCGTCCTGCCCCCCCCCGCCCCCCCCCCCCACACTCGTTCTAAACAAATTTCTCGAACTGGCTTCGACTGGCTCTGAAATTAGCTCGTTAGCCTTGTAGCTGACAGCTAGCTGAAAATGCCAATACCTCATTTGTATGCGTCTGTGGAGCCTTCAAAATAACAGTCGATTGCGCAATATGGTTGACAGAATCAGTGTTCTTTGTGCGCCAATCCTTGGAATCAGATAAAGCACTCCAATGTGTTCATGCTTCAGTTTTTGTGTTTCAGTATTACTAATTAGGGATTTAGCTATTATATATGATATTTCTAAGTACCAGAGATGGGCCAGAGATAACAATTATGAAAAATAATACCTTTTTATTTGACCTTGACCTTGGTTACAAAGGGTCATTTTGGAGTCTCCAAAAGACCCTTTTAGAAAATTCCTGGATGTACTCTTATAAAAACATGTGTCAAATATGAATATATTGTGGTATTATGTTTGACTTTTGATTTGAATTGGGTAAGGCTTCAACCTGTGGTCCAATTTAGTCTTCCAGATAATACCTACCACCTCTAGGCCTCTTCAGGCCTCTGTTTTCAAAACAAAATCTAGGCGGAAATAGAAATTTTCACTTTCCTTGTGTTCAAGCTTCTATTACTCAACACTAGAAGGACTGACAGGGGTCCTGACAACAGGGGACATAACTTCAGAGTGTCAGCTTTCAAAAGAGATCATTTACATGCATGTACTCCAAATGGTTCAAGAACAGCTTCCAATTTACTTTGGGTATGCTGTTTAGGCGTTTTCAGGCAAATTTAACAGGAACATGAAAAGGTTAAAAGAAATGAAAAAAGGTTGAGAGTTTTTGCTTTGTTCCAGAGCGCGCTGTTTGATTCGAGTTTGAAATGCGCGATTGTTTATTTGAGTTGATACACTAACAAAGAGTAATTGAGATAGCTGGTAAATATAGGAATATTCAAAGGTGTATACATTACATGCTTTTATAAAACTTTTGAGGTGTTAAAGAATAAGGTTTTGTTTTACGGGTTTATGTTAAATTGTGAATTTTAAGGTTTAAAAGAAAAAAAAGGGAGAGTTTATATTTTCTTTTGTCTTAAGGGCATGGTACAATGTTTTGGGATAAACAGTTAGGCTGTGATGAGGTTGTATCATTATGGTATTGGTTCATAAAGAGGGTTATGATAATTTGGTTTTGAAATAATTTGGGAAGACTCATTAAGTCTGATAAATTGTGGTGTGATGGTTGTGCTAAGTAGCTTGTTCTGGACTGCAGCCAAAGCAAGTTATGAAGTTCTGCCTATCTAACCTATATAGAAATATAGATGGGGTATAAGTTTGGTTAATGGTTACATTAAGAACATTTTATGGTCTATGTTTTATTTTGGAATCATACAGATTAAATTCTGGTTTAGGGTAGTGATGCTAGTTTTCTACATGTCTTGGAAAAAGAGAGATTTGATTTAATGAATTTAAATACAAAACAAATTAAAAGGGAATCTGAAATTTAAAGGTATTCATTTGAACTGTTCCTAAAGGTTTTTGAAGAAAAGATAATAAGAGACTAAAAGTTGAGGTTATTCGTAATTTGGCTGTTTTCTAAAAATAGTTTTATTTTATACAAATTGGTTCAAAAGTAGTTTGCTTCAGTGTAAGCTTGTTAATTCATGAAAGGGAAAAGAGTTAAAATATTTACTGATAGTTAAATACATCATTGGTGTTACATATGATTTTGGGAAAGGTATGGAAACAGGACGTTTCTTATTTTCACTTATAGAACAACTTGCTGTATGCAAATGTGGAATTCACTCTAACAATTATGATTATTCCACAGGGAAAATGCTAGTGCTGATACTAGCTGGAGCAGTTTCTAGATTGCCTGAATGCATTGATGAACTAACTAGAATATGTTTTTGATGTTGATATGTTTACAGGAAGTGATGAGATGATGTTGCTATGTCCGGATGAGCCTAACTTGACAAATTTGGGCTTACAGGACTCTTTTGAGGAAAATTGTTGTGTGACCTTGATACAACATTTGTTATAGATTCTTTAAGGGAAGCGCAGGCTTCTTAGAGAGGAAGAGATGACGTTTAGGAATTTATGACTGACTGATGACTGACTGATCCAAACAGAGAGTGACTATGGGGGTTTTATGGTTTTATGAATTTAGTTTCAGTAGTTTGGATTTGTGATAGGATTGTGAGGGTTTGATATGATATTGCTGAGTTGAAAATATTGGACTGTATTTAACCCAGAGTGAGAATTTTGTTTTGTTTGAGTATATTTGATAAGAATTACAGAATACAGCGGACAGATGGAGAAAGGAATGGTGGAATGGAGATTCGAACTTGGACAAATCCACAAGAAAATGCGTTTTGGAAAAAGGAAGGATATGAGAATAAAAAATGGAGGTTGTATGGTCTGCATAAAACATTTATCTTGAGATTTTGCTAAGTTAACACATGGAAAGATCATGCCTCTACAGTTTGTGTGATATCAAGAAGAATGCGTTATTTTAGCATACAAGAGGATTTGTAATGGATGCATAGACATTTTGTTAATACTTCATATGTGGGACAAGTATTATGAGAAAAGGAATTTAAAACACGATAAGCTTCACAGTTAAGGTTAGAGAAACTATTTGGGTATTGATAGATGGATTTTGTAGAGTTCAATTTTTGGAGAAGTGATACTGTTTAATGATTGTTGATGGGAAGAAGTTTTAGACTTCTCAGGGGCTCAGTGATCAAGCTTTTGTTAATTTAGATTATTTTCGATGGGATTTTTCTTTGAAGTTATGTACACACTTGTTTAAGGAAGTTATTTTGGTGTTGAAAGGATTCAACATTGTGTTAATCACTTCAGTTGAATGAGAGAGCAGAACGTGTTAATCACTTCAGTTGAATGAGAGAGCAGAACTTTGAAGACTAAGTCAGACGACAAGAGGTCAGTTACCTTTAACTGACCTCTGTGAGAATGTGCTTGTTTATCACTGCAACCTTTTTGGAGTCTATTTTGTGTGAGATTCACAGGCAGGTGAAGGAGACTATTCCTATGACTGGACCGCTGCATGATTTGATACCAGAGGACTGGATCGTGGTGAAGGACCTGAAACGCCTGGTAAAACCCAAGGTGGACGGGGCCATACCAGATTCTCCTGACGACTAATCCGGCGGTTAAGATCGAGGGGAGAGCAACGTGGATACACGCTAACCATTGCGTGCACCTTGTCTGGAGACGGAAGCAGAGGATACGCGTTCTGCGTAGTACCAAGGAATTTCCGAGCTGTGCGCAAAGTGCAGTGTTGTTGAAAGTTGCCCTGAGCAATTTGATCGTCGTTTGCAATCGATTCGACTAGACTACACCGCCTGACAGAAGTTTACCTACATCCAACTGAAGATGGCATCCGTTCCGACAACCTGGACTTTGTGGTGTACGGGGTACAATGGGTTTTGTCTTGAGACTAGCATTTCTTATGTTAATGTTTGAATTATTTTTCTTAATTAACTGTTTGGGTTTATGGAATTGTAAAAATAAAAAATAAAAATATTTTGGAATTGTCATGGAAATTTTGGAATACAGTTATAATGTGTGTGTTTCATATATGAGGAATGTGTTTTAACGGAAGTCTAAAGTTGATTAAGAGTCAACTACATTTGGTAGAGATGCCATTTGCAGTTTTATAACTAGGAGACGGGAAGTCTGGGTGACCTGAGAGAGTTCTGTCACCTGGGGGGAAGAGACAGTTGGTCCGGAGACAAATGTGGATTCAACTGTATTGTTATTGTGATCTGCTGCTCTGACCCTTCCTGTAGACTTGTTTGAAGTGGCCCACACAAAGGACAGTTGACCATTTGACTGGTGAACCCCTGTGGTTTTACTATCTACTGGTTTGGGGAGAGAGGCCACAATGAAGAACCGTGGGAACTTGATATGAAGTCACTGTCACTGAGCAGTGCTGACCAATCACAGAGTTCAGAATAACCATTTGATCTAAAGTTTATATAAGGCAGGGTTTTGGGGTTGTTCTGTATCACTCTGGCGAACGACCTGTGGCTAGCACCTCCTTCGTTAGACTGATCACAAAGTACTTTGTTAAATCTTGATTTGTACAAGCAAAATAAATTTATTGTAACCGCCATCTCTTGACTATTCAAATCTACACAGTGCCGCTGGAATTTTTCCATATCACCCTCTACCAGTGGGATGCCAGCTGCTGTTTCTTCACAACCGGTATCTGAGCATTATGTATTTGTTCCTAGAGAGCGTAAATGCCCTATATTTTCTGGCAAACATTCTGGTGACCTGATGTCTGTTGAGGACTGGATTGAGGAGGCTCGTAGGTGTCTATCAATTAGACGCATGCCTCCAGCTGAGCAAGCTCTGTTTTTGTTTGATCATTTAGATGGGGAAGCAAAGGCTGAGATGAAATTTCACTCTGTTACAGACAGGAATACCCCAGATAAGGTGTTTAACATTCTTGTAGAAAACTATGCATGTTCACAGGTGTATGTTCGTATACAACAACAGTTTTACTTGCGAACACAGAAGGAAGGGGAATCTGTTAGAGTATTCTCATGCACTTAAGTCTCTTATGGACATTGCTATTCGTAAGAGTCCTGAGGGGTCTGTTCCTAACGCTGAACGCACTTTACGTGACCAGTTTGTAGAACATCTGCGTAACGACATGCTTCGTAGACATTTAAAAGACAAAATGGTTGCTTCTCCTACAATGTCTTTCATGGATGCTCGTCGTGCAGCTCTGAGTTGGGTTGATCAGGGTAAACTTATGAGTGACCAAAGGGCTCGCGCACACTCTTGTGATACCTATGTGAGCAATGAGGCAGAGGCTAACATTATTGTTGCTAAACCTGATGGGGAGATTGCTGAGGTGAAAGAGGTCTTACGTCAGCAACAGTTACAGCTTGATGCCATTTTAAAACATTTGGGTGCCTCTGGGCCCAGTGACAGAGGGAGGGGCCCTGCTAGGCCACATAGGTTTCGGCCTGATGGTAAGCCAATTTGCTCCCGTTGTAACCAGGATGGTCATATCGCCAGGTTTTGTTCTGTTGATTTTAAATCTTCACTTAGGTCCAGACCCTAGGGCAGGCCCCAGAACATTCAGTCGGAGTAAAACCACAGGAATAGCATCTAGTGCTATGCAGCCGTCGGAAAACTAGCGCCTTCTGGTGTAGGGAGCCAGGCATCAGAAGGGGGTCTTGGGTGCTCCAACCGTATTTCATCTCAGCTCATAGGGAGTTGTCCTATAGTGGAAGTTGGTATGGGGGATGTTGTAGTCCCCTGCTTATTAGACACAGGATCAATGGTTACTACTATTACCGAGGTTTTTTTTAAGGAATATTTTCAGTCACAGGGGGTAGAGCAGCTGCAACAATGCAAGTGGTTACAACTAAAAGCAGCTAATGGCTTGGAAATTCCTTATGTTGGTTATGTAGAACTGGATGTTAATGTGTTGGGCAAGACCCTACCAAAAATGGGGGTTTTAGTAGTAAAAGATTCCCCAGATTTGTTTGCTCAACAACAAAAATCCAAAGTGCCTGGTTTACTTGGGATGAACATCATCCGCAGTTGCTATCATGAATTGTTTGGTCACAATGGCTCTGCCTTTGATCCTCTTTTTGCACAAACTGTTAGCCCTAACTGGGAACAAGCACTGTCTGAATGCCATAGCATGGAAACATTATCAGAGAGAGGTTGTATTGGCAGGGTCAAAGTCCAAGGTCCAGCTATGTGTATCCCTGCAGGATCTTTAAAATTTATCACCACAGCTTGTCCTCAGGTATCTAGGGCCACTCTCCCCTCTGTATTTTTGGAGCCTTTGTTTAGGGAAGGTCAACTTCCTGCAGGCTTACTCATCTCAAAGGCTTTACTTGCGGTTCACAATGGTCAGGTCACCCTACCTGTTGTAAATATAAGTGTGCGGGATGTGTGGCTTCAACCCCATACTGTTTTAGGTGAGCTCCATGTAGTTCAGTTAAGGCAAGAGAGAAATTCTATCACCATTCAGGAAGGTGGGGTTCAGGGTCAAATAGCTGTCGTCCAATCACAGAGGGCATCCACCATTACCCCCCCTGACCTTGGATATATTTCCTGGCATACCCTAACCTCTGAGCAAGAGCAGGAGTGTAGGGCTTTGTTAGAAAGGTATTGGGGTGTGTTCAGTCAAGGAGATTGGGACATAGGCTGTACTCGTTTAGTGGAGCATGAAATACCTTTATTGGATGAAGTGCCAATTAGGCAGCATTACCGACGACTAATCCCAACCCAGTATGAACAGGCCAAAGCTCACATATATGAGCTGTTAGAAAGGGAGGTGGTTCGGCCAAGCTGTAGCCCTTACTCTTCTCCCATCGTTATCGTGCAGAAGAAAGACGGTGACATACGGCTGTGCGTGGACTATCGGCAGTTGAACGCTAGGACCCGAAAAGACGCTTATCCATTGCCACGGATCAAAGAGTCCTTGGACGCCTTGACGGGTGCTCAATGGTTCAGTACTCTAGACCTGGCCAGTGGTTATAACCAAGTTGCCATGGCGGAGAAAGACAAGGCAAAGACTGCTTTTTGCACACCCTTTGGGTTGTTTGAGTTCAACCGTATGCCTTTCGGACTTTGTAATGCTCCCAGTACCTTCCAGAGGTTGATGGAGCGCATATTTGGAGATCAGAGCTTTCAAACCCTCTTGCTGTATTTGGATGATATCATAATTTTTTCCTCCTCCTTCCAAGAACATCTGTTAAGGTTGGAAGTTGTCCTGGTGCGCCTCCAAGAGCAAAACCTAAAACTCAAACTGAAGAAATGTCACTTCTTTCAGCAGGAAGTGAAGTATTTAGGCCATATTATCTCTGCCACGGGAGTAGCAACCGACCCAGATAAAATCAAAGTGGTAGCTGAATGGAAGCGTCCTACTACGACTACTGAACTGCGTTCCTTCTTGGGCTTTGTCTCGTATTACCGGCGCTTCGTGGAACGGTTCGCACAGTATGCTGCCCCATTACACCAACTGGTGGCAGAGCATGAAGGTAGTAGAAAGAAAACAAGAACTAGGGGGAGGGAGACACTGGAAGGGCGTTGGAGTGAAGAATGTGAACAGAGTTTTGCAACGTTGAGGAAGCTCCTGGTCAGTGCTCCTTTTCTCGGGTATGCCGACTTCTCCAAGCCCTTTGTATTGGAAATTGATGCCAGTAATGCTGGCTTGGGTGCGGTCTTGTCCCAGGAGCAAGAGGGTCAGCGAAGACCCATCGCCTATGCCAGCCGAGGCTTAAGGCCTACGGAGAGAAATATGTCAAACTACAGCTCCAGGAAGTTGGAGTTCCTCGCCCTTAAGTGGGCTGTCACACACAAATTCAGAGAATATCTGCTCGGAGGAAAATTTACCGTCTATACAGACAATAATCCACTCAGTTACTTACGCACTGCAAAGTTGGGGGCGGTAGAGCAGCGTTGGGCATCAGATCTTGCCCTGTTTCACTTTGACATCAAGTACCGTCCTGGACCCTCTAATCGAAACGCAGATGTACTTTCAAGGCAAAATGCCCAAGATTCCATTGACGCAGTAGTTGCTGGCATTTCGATACCGCAAGAAGTCAAGCAAAGACACCTAGAGTCTAGGACTACTCTTACTGTGACTGCATCTAGCGGTATGATTGAAGCCCTCCCTACCCGCCAAAAGGCAGATTTAAAAACACTGCAGGCTGCAGACCCTATCATTGGGCCCTTCCTGCACTACTGGAGGAGCAGGAGGAGGCCCTCCAAAGAAGAGCGGAGTAGGGAGGGTGTAGAGTTCCGGCATCTGGTGGGCCAATGGGCCAAGATGAGGGAAAAAGAGGACGTCCTGTTCCGTCGAATAATCCAACCCGGTGGGGGCAGGGAAGTGCTACAGCTCGTATTGCCTCTATGCTTGAGGGACGAAGTGTTGAATAGCCTCCATGACAACCATGGCCACCAGGGGGCAGAACGAACAACAAGTCTGGTGCGTGAACGATGTTATTGGCCCCGCATGTGGCAGGACATTGAAAAGTATTGCCAAGAGTGCAGTCGATGCGTAGTCTCCAAAGCTGTCCAACCCCGAGCAAGAACATTTATGGGCAACCTCACTGCCTCCAGGCCCCTGGAGATCATTGCTATAGATTTTACACTACTGGAGAAAGCTAGCGATGGACGAGAGAATGTGCTGGTAGTGACAGACGTGTTTTCAAAATTCACCCAAGCATATCCAACAACTGATCAGAGAGCCAGTATGGTAGCACGAATACTGACAGAGAGATGGTTCTACACCTACGGGATCCCCAAGCAGATCCATTCGGACCAGGGCAGGAACTTTGAGGGTGATCTGTTAAAACGCCTCTGCCAATTGTATGGCATCAAAAAGAGCCGCACCACTCCATACAGACCAGAAGGAAACGGGCAATGCGAGCGGTTCAATCGCACGCTGCACGATTTGCTGAGAACGCTCCCCCCAGAGAGAAAGAAGAAATGGCCTGTGTACCTACCCCAAGTGCTGTTTGCGTACAACACCACAGAGCACCAATCCACAGGCCACTCCCCCTATGAGCTGATGTTCGGCCAGAAGGCTCAGCTGCCTATCGATTTCCTCCTGGGGACAACGGAGGAAGACACCAACTTATGTTCTGTGGAAGACTGGATTGGCGAACACCAGCACCGCCTGAACTCAGTTTACAAGCATGCCAGGGAGCAACTGGAGGCAGCAGCAGAGCGCCGTGGGCGCCAGAACCCACCCAACGTGACTACTATCCTGGAACCAGGCACGCTCGTCTACAAGAGGAGCCATGTCCAAGGACGTCATAAAATCCAAGATTTCTGGGATTCCACCGTCTATGAGGTACTAAGAAAAATGGATGAGAATGGAGCAGTTTATCAGATCCGCCCTGTCAATGGCCCTCGAGGGCAAGAGAAGAACATCCACCGATCAGAGTTAAGAATACTCCCAAGCGGGGCTGTAAGTGAACCCCCAGCACTATTAGTGGCTCCCCCCCAGTGAAGTTGGCACAAGGCTTGCCAACAGTGGGCGACTATTGTGACTATCGTGAGTATGTAGGTATACTCCAGTTGTTACCCCCATCTAACGAAGCCCCTCCTGGCGGGCAGGCTCCTCAAAATCTCCGACAAGACGAGAATGCTCTAGAGGCTGAAGAGCCACAACCAGGACCGTCCAGTACAACTACCAATGCACGTGCAGTTGTCCTTCCGGTGGGGGAAGTACAGCAACTGGCTGACCAGGGATTAGCAACTGCCCGAGAGTCAGTTGGAACTATTGGACAAGCATTGCGCCGTACGCCGAGAAGTACCGCAGGCCAAAATGCAAACCCTTTCAACCTCCCTCGCTCAGCAGCTGGGATGCAGGAACGGTCCGAGGACCAGTTGGGGGTTGCAGCCCAGCCCATGTCCAATCAAGCCATCCGAGCAGGATTTAGACCTTGGCTTTAGGTTATGGTAGACACTAGCCCTGTCACCGGGACGGTGAACTTTGAAAGTGGGGATGAGTGTAACCGGGTAGCTCTAGGACCCAGGAGCTTTAACTCACAGCTGGCGCTCATTTCTTAATGAGGCCCACGATAGTTTAAGTAGGAGTAGTACTGGAGGCAATTGTTTGCTGTTTGAGTAACCTAATGCCTTAGGCATCAGTTCCAAGGTCAGCGGGATATTGACGGTGATCAAGTGAGTTGCGGGGTCTAAACGCAATAGCAGTCGGTATGTTTTGATCGTAAATTATTAATTTGTAAATACTGCTGCTATTGTATTACTAATACATGTATCTTCTACTACAGGTGTTTAGTGCCTGCCACTGTTTTTCCCACATTTTGATTTATCTTTGTTTTCAAGTTGTTTGGTTTGAGCAGTGGTTTGTTGTGCTTACCTAGTGTGCTTTGGTTTGCCGTAAATTATTTTTATAATGTACTATTAAATACCTTTGGATTTTATTATTGTGCATAAAATAAAACTTTGTATATTTTTGATACCACAGTCTCTGTACAGTTCATTTGATTGGACGGGACACAAATAGTAGTTATAGTATTTCTAACTATGGGTCTCTCACCCCATCTGTGAGAGTGGCGTAGTCAGTCTTCCCCGCCACACATGTTTAACTTAACCCTTGTGTTATCTTCGGGTCGTTCTGACCCATCAGTCATTGTGACCCACCGTCGTATTGCGACAACTTTACCGCATACAAAAACAAAGTGAAGCATTTTCTTTTAACCGTTGGGCTGTCTCAGACCCCCCACATTGCGAAGGTTAAAAGAAAATTATTTTTATTTGTTTTTGTATTGGGTAAAATTGGGTAAACACAACGATGGTTCGTTATGAACCTTTGGGTCATGTGACCCGAAGGCAGCACGAGGGTTAATGTCTGCACCTCTCTGTCACCAACTGTCTCTGGAGTGGGGGGTGGGGGCTTCACAGGGTGTCTACAGGTATAAACAAGTTAAATGTAAGACTTTTTAAGACCTTTTAATACCACTTCCAAATGAAATTAAAGACCAAATGTTTCTAATGCAAAAGGATAACACAAAAATGTAATTGCTGTCCTAAATTATATTTATTATTACACTATGGTGGAGCAGAAATTAGCAATTCCATGAATCCCATGGAAACAAAGGCAAATGTGTGATATGTACTGATGTGGAGCACAAATCATCCAAGAAGCAGTACTTCTCTTGAGAGGTTTTTATTCAGATGAATAATCATTGGATTCAGGTCAAAAGTCTATCACTTGAACTAGTTTAATCACTTAAGACACTAAAAGTCAGCAGCTTGGCATACTGGGACATGGAAAGGATTAAACATTTAGACTTTCATCAAAGTAAAAATGCTGGTTTGTCCTTTTTCATCAATGTCCTTAAAAAAGCAGGCTGCAGAGCTACTGTGTCTGTGGGGTGACTGTCTCTGGAGGCCTGGCAGGCAGGGGCAAGCAGGGCCTGCAGACAGGCAGGCAGGGAAGGCCAGCTGAATGAAGCTGTCCAGCTAGAGAGGGATAGTCCAGCAAGGGGTCTGTGATGCTCTCAGCATTTTCTGTTGTTGCTCTCAGCATCCTCTATTGAACTCTGTTGAGCAGGCCTCTGCATGATCCTCCAGACCTGTAAAAGTGAAGAAAGGATCCATGTCAGTTCAGTTGTGAAAAACGAAGCTTTTTCCATCTACACTTGACATAAACTACAGTTTTGACTGTGAAATGCAGTGGCATTACTTGAACTTGAATCCAAATGTGTTGACCTGATGGAGACCAGCTCGACCCTGTAATCACTGAATCTGACTGCCAGAGACCTTTAAATAGGCTGACCGAGTAAAACTAGCCTGGCTAACGTAGGTCGCTTTCTCAGGCAAATGACGAGGGAAACAGGATTGCTTTGAAAAATCCTAGATACTGGCTATCTTCAGCAGGCTATTGTCTACAAAAAGCAGTCCTCCCGGACGTTTTTGGAGTAGAATTGAGTGAAATACAGTCACTGCCAGTGAGCGAACCACGTCAAAACAATGCACTCTCACTCAAATTGCAAGTTTTCCACAAATCACAAAAATAATAGGACCATCTGGCTAAAAGCACAATTCCCACATCTCTTGAGGCTGCCCTGCCCTTTTCGGGGGTAGAATTTACCGAACTGTAAATAAAATGGTGAACATGATGCAACCAAAACGTGGTTGCCGCTGTTGGACCGAATTATCACTCCCCCGCAGAATCCCACTCCCCTACGCGTGAACGCGCACTGCCTTCCTAGCGTATTGCTAGTTGTAGTTTGACGAACCGAGGCGATTTTTACAAGCCTAGGTTCCCTCGTCTTAGGCTTTGAGGAAACTGTCAGTAGGTTATTTAATTCATGTTTCATCAAAATTTAAGTTATGTTGGGAGTCTGTTGACTCAGCGGTGGGAGTCTGTTGGCTGAGCGGTGAGGGAATCGGGCTAGTAATCCGAAGGTTGCCAGTTCGATTCCCGGTCATGCCAACTGACGTTGTGTCCTTGGGCAAGGCACTTCACCCTACTTGCCTCGGGGGAATGTCCCTGTACTTACTGTAAGTCGCTCTGGATAAGAGCGCCTGCTAAATGACTAAATGTAAATGTAATGTTGTGCTGCACTTGAGAGCCTATACGATTTGTATGTCGTGCTACTCGTAAAATCCGAATGATTGTCTCAAGAAAATAGACGTAGCCTACTTTGGAGCTGCACTTGAAAAACTATGTTGATGTCGATGTTGTGCTACACTGTCCTATTATCGGAATGAGGGTAATATGTGAATTATGTTGTAGTTGCTGTTATGTCACTGTCTGGTAAAAGCGAGCATCCTTTGTATTCATTTGTACGAATCACTTTCAGTAGAACTATTCACTTCTGATTCTTGATTACGTTGTACTTGCTGTTATATACTTACTAAATACACTATATGCCAATTAATTGTCATATAATTGTCTGGTAAATGAGTATAGCTACGTTATTTTACAAATGTAGGCTATATAAAAAGGCCCCTGCTCACAGGTCCCTCCTACCAGAATTCAACTTCCATTTCCCTCTCAGTAAACTACTTGTCACACAACTGTTTTGTGTTCACGATCATATCCATTTTATAGATCCTGCTTCCCACAGCCTAGTTTGTGTCTTCTAACTTGCAATGTACAGTGCTTGGTTTTAATACCTGATAAGCCAAGCCTGGACCTTCCCTTTGTGAATGGCTAGTGAAAAACATCTAATAAACTAGAGAGGGTACAATTTCTGGGGAAATGTAGGGTGTGCTTGCTTTATTTTGTAAGTATACTTAGTATAAAAAGTATACTATTATCATGGTACTTAAGAGTATACTAGCAGTGTACTTATTGATATACTATTTTTGTACTAAGTAAACTGAATTGGCCCACTTTTTAGGTCATAAAGTATATTTCCTAAAGTACTTCAAAGTATACTTTGGAATACTCTAAAGTAACCTGTGCAGTGCACTTTCAGTTCATGAAGTATGCTTCCTAAAGTACCTCAAAGTATACTTTGCAATACTTTCAAGTGCACTTTCAATTAATGTAAATACGTCAAGATGTAAACTTAATAAATGTAAATTTACTCAGATTTACTAATATATTGAAATGTTTAGGGGCCCTTCACATGCTGCTGATCTTGCATCGCCAAGTGACACCACAGATCCTTCGATGAAAGAAGCTAATTATTGTATACACACTAAGGCTGAAATAATCCAGCTCTCTTAACCCTTGTGTTATCTTCGGGTCGTTCTGACCCATCAGTCATTGTGACCCACCGTCGTGTTGCGACAACTTTACCGCATACAAAAACAAAGTGAAGCATTTTCTTTTAACCGTTGGGCTGTCTCAGACCCCCCACATTGCGAAGGTTAAAAGAAAATTATTTTTATTTGTTTTTGTATTGGGTAAAATTGGGTAAACACAACGATGGTTCGTTATGAACCTTTGGGTCATGTGACCCGAAGGCAGCACGAGGGTTATGAAACGTAACACTCATTTAACTCATGGTTACAATGGTAAACCGGCACAACAATGACAATTACCACGCAACAAACACTACATTCTAAGCAGACACGTAAAAAAAACGAAATTCATGAAGTTACATTTGTATTTCGAACAAACGGCAAACTTATCGGCAAATTTTTACATTATTTACCACCTTGCATCATGGGAATTGACCAGCCAATGAGCCACACTATCTTCATTTTTTCACTTCCTTATTTCGTACTTCAGTCAGTTTGACAGTATAACCTTCAAATGCACAATGCAACCCTTCTGTCTGCTTCTTTCTCAAGTAGCTTTTTCGTTTTTTCCATTAACACTCCAATTGATAATTATTAGTATAAGAGTATAGGGCTTCAAAATGTTTTTGCAGTAATTAAGGTTACAGCTTCAGTACAAAAAATATTCAATGTGCAATGCATAATATATTTTCCTAGACATGAATAATTAGAATGAGATGGATCTAAAGAATTTAACCTGTAATGTACTTAAAAATTATTTTGACTGTTTTTGCTGTATAATAATAGAAAACGTACATCGTACTCCAGAAGAAATGTATACAATTTTATGTTACGAAGCATACACTGTAAAATATTTCACTGTAACTTTACAGTAAATTACTGGCTACTAGTTGCATTACTTTCACAGTAATTTTACAGTAATGTATTATAAATATTTCACAGTAATGTACTGCACGTTTCACAATAATTAACTGTAAACATTTCACAGTAAAATTCAAGACAACTACAGCAGTATATTGTAACTTCACAATTGTCCTGTCATTGAATTACTGTGATATAGCAGTATGTAGCTGTGAAATTACATTGTCTTGCTGTATATAAATTACAGTAATTGTCTGTATTTTTCTGCCAGTAATTTACTGTAAATGTATAATTTTTAATTATACATTAAAATATTGTTTATTTACACTTTTACTGTAAAAGTAATGCAACTAGTAGCCAGTAATTTACTGTACATTTACAATTTTATTAACACTGCAAAATACTGCAAATTTGACTTGTTAACTGTGATTTTACCACACTAACGTGCTTTGGATTTGCTAAATTAAAAGTCAAAGCAAGAACTAAGACAACAAAGACGATACTCATTTTAACTTTTTAATAATGAAAAAAGTATTACATTCACTATTCAATTATACAATTTACTATAGGGCTGTCCCCTTAACATACATGTTCATTAAATTCACTATTCAATTATACAATTTACTATAGGGCTGTCCCTTAACATACATTTTCATTAAATTCACTATTCAATTATACAATTTACTATAGGGCTGTCCCTTAACATACATTTTCATTAAATTCACTATTCAATTATACAATTTACTATAGGGCTGTCCCTTGACAACTATTTCATATTTACAAAGACCACTCAAAGTCAACAAGCTTTCTTTGGAGTGTGCTCACATTTTGGCTTATGCCTCCACGCCTCTTGGATTTTGAGCCTTGCTCTGGGTTAATGCCCAAGAAGCACCTGTAAACGATAAGCAAAAACAACTTTCAGTTTTACAGATTTAATATTGCATTGTTTATCCAAGGCACATGCAGTGGTGCCCCTTCCCCTTTAACCAAATCGTACATGAAATAATTTAGTATCTTGTGGACATTTCCTAAAACTCATCATTCATTCATCAAAATCAGTCTAGGTAATAAAGAAAAAATGCCAAATGAACAACCATAAATACTATCCAAGCAAGATAAAAAAGCAATACAGTCCAGTGTTATTTTAAGTGTTACAATACCTTTGGATAAACTCCAAAGTGCAGGAGCCATCCTCAGGATATTGCAGGTTCAAATTGTAGTAGCTTGCAAAAACCGCAGCTATCCCGTTGATAAAGCGATCATGTGGTCCCATCACCACCTGTCCTTCAATGGATAACATCCAGGTGCTAGGCTTCATCAGGTCGCCTGAAGGGAACAGAGATACCCATCTATCACTACTGTAAAGAAGTGGAATGCTGCACAAGAGAGGAATGCTCTCTTGAATTTCATTCATTTAAAATGTTCAACGTTGAATGCTTTTGAAAACTGTGGCCCACTCACTGACCATTGTTATTGGTCTAATTGACTGTCTCTTGCACACCTGACACCAGAGAACATTAAGCCTATTTAAAATAACCACATACAGCTCAAAATATCAATATCAAATCCAGATGTCAACAATACCTTGGACAATCAAGCAGGGGGTGCTTGGTAACGTCACTGTCCTCTGCACATCAGCAGCTGTAGCACACGGCTGTAAAATAAGAAACAACACACATCAATAGTTGCATATGTTCAACATGGTGCATAAGAGAATGAAATGAAATCACAATCACTTTTTTTTAAATAAATCTTTTAACAACGACATGTGGAGACCATTAACTTTAAATGGAAACACACAATGGCCGGGTTTCCCAGATTCGTTAAGAAGCTCTTAACGCCAAGAGCTTCTTAGGAGCGTTCTAAGAACGCTCTAGAACGCTCTTAGAACGCTCCTAAGAAGCTCTTGGCGTTAAGAGCTTCTTAACGAATCTGGGAAACCCGGCCAATTTGAGTTTTCAATGTAGTGGGAAGATCAAGATTTTAACAATGTAGCTAGTACTGTCTTTGTATATCTGGTGAAGGGGTGTAGCATGGGCCAACATAATTCTGACCATAATTCGTCATTAGGCTTCTTAAAAACTTTTTAAGGAGGGAGTTCTATTACCGACGCTTCCACCAGAGTGAGTTACTTTCCTAAAACGGAAGCTAGCTAGCTTTAGTTAGCTTCCGTTACCTAGCAACCTAGCATAATACTTGCAATGTTCAGAATCACTCATGTGTGACGGTACTCTGTGGGGCACGCTTTCGAATGATCACGTATGCGTGACGCTACTCCTGGTGGTCGTTAAAACCGCGGGTTTTAACGACCACTGCAAAGGAGCTGCAATTCCTGTGCAGACAGGAGAACCTAGCAGAACAACCATCTCTCCAGCTTTCCATCACAGCCAAAGCCCACCTGAGAGGCCACGACAGCTAGCCAGACTCGTTAGATCAGAGAGGTATATTAACATTGCATCGTTTGAGTATCGTAAAAGTCGAGACTTCAGGGCCCCGGGTTCTGGACTGGATGGAGTGCTACAGAGATGGCGTTCTGCTAGGTTCTCCTGTCTGCACAGGAACTGCAGCTCGATTGCAGTGATTGTCTCCCATGTATGCACAGGAACACTGAAGCTATGTAAGTGTGTCTCTTTGGTACAGCTTTACTGTGCAACACTAGTTCACTCCAATGTGAATACTTAGCTATAAAAATAGCATTCGCGCTGACCCACAGCAGTTAGCTAGCGTTAATCGTTCATCCTAAATTTGGAGCCGGAAAAAACCTACACATTTGTAGGGTTATGTATAGTTTGAACAGTACTTGCAACAAATCTTTAGATGAGGCAACATATTCTATATGTTTCTATTCCACTGATGCCAACTGCAAATTAGCCACCCTAGAAGGTTCTAGCATCGACCATGTGAGACTTAGAGCTAGCTATCAAACTAGACGAAATTGTTTGCAATCATGACAGATTTACTGGATTACATTATTCAAATTAGTGTAGTACGGTATTAACTGAACAAGTAAAACATAAGTACACACAGAAATTACTAGCAGATAAATTAGATGAATGCAGATACTTTACCGTTATAGAGCCAAGGGGGTCACGATCCAAGCAGGCAGCTCTGAGGTGAAATGGTCGAAAAGACAAACGGTTGGGAAAGCGCGAAATCTGACGTGCATGTAAACCCATAGATAAACCCATAGATATATATATATATATATATATATATATATATATATATATATCTATATGTGTAAACCAATCTCATACATTTTAACTAATTGAATCTTGCTTGTTTCACAGCTAGCCATATTTAAAACATTATAGTATATTTTAATTGATAATGTTTAATATATTTAGGAATTAATAGACTTATGCTCATTCTAAGGATTTTAATTAATACATTTTGAGAAAATAATAAAATCAAATAGATGTAAATACTTAATTATAAAATATGCCATGATTCATTTCTGTGAGTGTACCCTCAAACTCTTCTATCGTGCTGTATCCACCGTGGATCCACCTGTCTCTTCTTGATCCCACAATGCAGTGCAGTTCAAGTGCAATTCAAGTTTTACAGTAATGTATTGGGTTATCTCAAAGGATGATTTGAATTGAGTATTTTACTGTGAAATAACCCAACAAAATGCTGTGAAATCCCGGTATCGATTTGTTCACAGTAACTTACTGTGTATACATTGATTTCACAGTAAATTCTACATTACAACATGATATCGTTATTATTACAGTTAAAGCCTGTAAAGTTATAATACAATGATTTATTGTGAAATATTGCAGTTAAATATTGTAAAATCCTGGTAACATTTTACAGTGTACTTCTTAAAAGTATATCAAAAGTGAACTATTTTCAAAGCATACTTAAAAGTATATCAAAAGTGAACTATTTTCAAAGCATACTTCTTAAAAGTATATCAAAAGCGAACTAAAAGTGTACTATCCATATTCTAGTATACTTATAGTATATTTTAATATACTTCTTTTTTGTAAGGGCCCCAAAACGTAAATAATAAGTTTGACATTAATGTAGGGGGAAATGGCTCATTTAAAATAAGTTTGCTGGAGGCAAGCTAGCTGCTGTTGCTGCACATTTCACTGATTGTTTGAAAGCGCCGGAAATGAGAAAGTTTCTTTTGACATAGAGTTTAGCTGTGGCATTGAAGACAGTACTACACACTGCCAGTGGGTGAGCCGAGTCTGACTGAGGCTAATGTCAAAACAAGCCGCGGTGTCACTCAATTTGTTTTACACAAATCACAAAAATATTCGGACCCGCTGGCTGTCTTTGCAATCGCCATATCTTTAAAACACTGCCCTCCTTCTGATTTTTGATGTAGAATTGACCCTGGTACTAAATTAAGAAAATAATCATCAGAGATCGACAGCTGACGCAATCGTCAACGGAGGCTGACGGGGCTCTCACGTAGCAAACCAATCAACGCTTTTACAGCAACCTACATTAAAATCTCACCATCTGGCTGTCTTCACAAGAGTCATATCGTCATAACATTGCCCTCCTTCTGTTTTTTGGTGTAGAATTGACCGAACTATAAAAATACGAAAATACTAGACTACTATGACGCTTGCATGGCTGCCGCCTAGGCAGTCTAACGGGCGACCCGCACTCGCTCAAATTACAAAGACTTTCACGACCTAAATCAAAAATCTGAGATGGCAGTTCCACTCGAAATTACTTTCTCAACAAAGCCCAATGGTTGGTAATTTTGGGGATTGGCATTTTTCACTCATAATCCAAGCTCCAATTTGCGTGCTAGAACGTCTCTATCACTTGGTACCATGCGTCGTTGCTAACGTGTGCTGACGTAGTGACCTAGGCTAGCACTGAGTACCCTTCGTTGACAGGCACTTTTTGGCACAAAAACCCAATTTCTACTTAAACCGTGCAACGGAACACAAATAAAAATACAAGCAACTCAATCGCTACCAAGACGAAACTTTTGACACCTAGGTTGTCTATGTAGGCCAAATATTGACTGAGATTTAGGGGGGCAAAAATAAATAATAACTAGAGAGGGTACAATTTCTGGGGAAATTGTAGGGTGTGCTCGCTTGCGTTGGTTGCAGGTGGGTTCGTCCCCTTAAGTTTTTCCCATCTAGTGATATTTTCAAGCATTTAGCCTACTCAAGAACCCCCTTTGAAACAAGCTACTGTAACAACGTTGTCACCAGCAGTATTTCAGATGGAATCGCGATTCAACAGTACCGTCTGCTAACTGAAAATATGCCCCCAAAAACGTAAACAAGTTTGACATTAATTTAGGGGGAAATGGCTAATTCAAAAGAAGTTTGCTACGAGCAAGTTAGCTGCTGTTGCTAGCCAAAAGTCACTGAGGGGATTGTTTGAAAGCGACAGAAATTAGAATGTTTCTTTTGACATAAAGTTTAGGCTGTGGCATTGAAGACAGCGACACACCACACAAGCTTGAGTTTAACCCTTGTGTTCTCCTCGGGTCGTTCTGACCCATCAGTCATTGTGACCCACCGTCGTATTGCGACAACTTTACCGCATACAAAAACAAAGTGAAGCATTTTCTTTTAACCGTCGGGCTGTCTCAGACCCCCCACATTGCGAAGGTTAAAAGAAAAGTATTTTTATTTGTTTTTGTATTGGGTAAAATTGGGTAAACACAATGATGGTTCGTTATGAACCTTTGGGTCATGTGACCCGAAGGCAGCACGAGGGTTAAATACATTATTTAATGTGACATTACTTACTGTACATGCAGGTCTTGATTTGCTTAAATGTACATGTGCTGCTAGTACACCACAGCACGATACTCGCTGTGCAACTGCACGCCAATCTATGCGTCGTTGCCAACGTGTGCTGACGTAGCTAGCACTGAGTACCCTTCGTTGACAAAGGCACTTTTTGCCACAAAAACGTTGTAACCTCCTAAACCGTGCAATGGAACGCAAATAAAAATACAAGCAACGCAATCGAGACCAAGACGAACAGGTTTCCTCCTACCGGAGGAACCCTAAATATAGCTGCAAGCAGCGATGCGGGTTCCTCCGCAAAATGGCAAAATATTATAAACATGTACACTGTTTAAGATGGAGAGTTGGACAACAAGGGAGCAAAACTACTTCATGTTTGGCCAACAACAATAGGCTGAATGGGGATTTGAACTCATGAGCATAAGGTCACAAGTCAGTCTCTCTATCCTCTCTGCTACACACCAACTGTTGAGATGTATGAGTAGAAAGGGCAGAGTATGAGCTTTGGTCAGCTTTGGGACAAAGGTTAAGAAACAGTTGACATTTCAAGGTAAAATTGCATAAAATTGCGCATGGTACATCAGAATGATGTCACCTTGAAGCAAATAAGGTTTGAAAAACCATCAGTCAAAATTATATTTGATTTATTGACACAAAGATATTGAGGCAATGTGGACACTTACATAAATACACCCCTTTCAGACATTTTGTATTGCATTTCTCATTCCATTTCACCCTATATAAAGACACATCTGCCCGCACACTATCCCCATCCATGCTGTTTGTCTCTCTCCCAGCGCAGGTCACGCCAAAGCAGAAATGCTGCAGCAGCCACATGAGGTTTAGGTGTAGTCCAAAATTGCCTCCCACAATCAAAACACATTAACCGCAACATTGTTTTCAAACTTTCTCAAAGATGGCTTGAAAACCACATATATTGACTCTTTTCTTGAGTAGATCTCTTTCCAGAATCTCAGTCAATCCAGAATCAAGATTAGACTCATAGGCAATTGGTCTAGGGCACAGCCCACGTTCAGCTCCTTGCAAGTATAGCCTGTGATCAGGGTTGCCAGGTTTGTGTGACAAAACCAGCCCAATGGCCAATCAAAACCACCCAAAACCAGCCCAATGGCCAATAAAACCAGCCCAAAAACCAGCCCAATATCAGAACTCAAAATATGCCCCTGCCAAACCATATACACTGCTTTTAAAGTCCAACAGCATTGCTATCATTGCCAAATGTATTGTAATATCTACAAAGTAACACCAAATGTTTAGTATGCCAGCATTTAAAGCAGTTTTCCATAAACAGTTCTTTCACCTAGGTCCTAAAATGGCCTTGTGTAATTAGATACAGTATATTATCATAAATAAAATATAGCTCTGTGAACTTGTAGACCAATTCACTGACGGACAAACTAACCTGTTGCTTGTTTTTAGGCTTCTCTTCCCTTTTGCCTCTTCCTCCCTGCCTGGAAAACAAGAATGTACTGTTTTTACTTCATATGCATTTACTGTAGTTAATGCAATACCTTATTTCAACTGAAACACCTTATCATGTTGCTTCACTATATTTTAATCATATACTTATAGTTCAAACATGTGTAAATAGGCTATGTATTTACTGAATTAAAATTATTTCAGCTTACCTGTTTGACTTGTAGATGGTGCCTTACAATAAAAAATAAAAAAAGAGAAAAACTGAAATGGAACTATTTACAATTTCCGATGTCTTTAGTTTAGACACTTTGAGACCCCTCGCCCTCTTGGTCCTTGTCATACATGTCTGTATTGAACAAGGCCAGCATCTCTGGTTGGCTCGAACAGGTGTCAGCAGATTCCATGCCTCTGCATGTAGGCCCGAATGAGAAGGATGTTCTCCAGAAGGCTGTCTTTCATTCGATTGCGCAATTTGGTCTTGATCAAATTCATCTCAGAGAATGTGCGTTCCACAGCTGCGTTTCTGAATGGCAATGCCAGAAGTAAGAGGGCAAACGATCCAAGCTCAGCAAAGTCCTTGTCACATCCAGAACTGTTCACAATCCTGAACTGACAGAGATGCAAGCTGGGGGTTTTTCTGAACACTGAGCACCGTAGATGGACTCAAGGCCCCGAGAGACTGGAGTTATTGCATGTTGGTAGGCAGACGTTGTTTCATTTGCTTCGCAAGTTCAAGCAGGTATTCTTTGCAACGTTGTTTGACTTTCTCTGCTGCTGGTGCTCGTAGATTTGCGATATCCAGCTCCATCTGGAACCAAATTCCATAATCAACAGCGGAGATAGGCAGCTGGTTGGTTTCAATGGCCCTGTCAAAGGCTATGATCTCTGTCCACCTTGAGCTGTCCACGACCACGGTGCTGATGTTTGTGACTCTTCGTAGCAGGCTCAGATAGAACGTGATGAGTTTGTGGAAAAGCCTGCATGGATTTGTGTTTTCCATCTGAAACATCTGGTTCACTCGGTTTGCCTCTTGGACAATGGGCTGAAGGAACAGTAAGTACAGTTTGTTGACTGGATCTGAGTACATTTGATAGACAATCTCCGCACTGTAAGCTTGGGTCCTTGTCTTTTGCCAACTGGAAGTGCAATCTGAGCTCTTCGTACTGGTCGAGCACCCGATTCAGGCACGCGCTGACAGCTAGCCATCTTGTGTCTGAAAGTTGGAGGATTTTTAGTGGAACTTCTCCAACGTTAATCGTTTCATAGAGATGCTTGTAGTTTTGCTGGCGGAGAGTACTGTGTGAAAACCACGCATAAGTTTGCGAAATCTGGTATTCTACATTTCTCGGCAACACACGCATTGCATATGAGGAGCACAGCTGAATCGAGTGACACACACATTTCACAAACACGATGTTGGGGTTGTGCTCTCGAAATTTTGTGAGATTTGAATGGTTCAGCCCAATGGCCAATAAAACCAGCCCAAAAACCAGCCCAATATCAGAACTCAAAATATGCCCCTGCCAAACCATATACACTGCTTTTAAAGTCCAACAGCATTGCTATCATTGCCAAATGTATTGTAATATCTACAAAGTAACACCAAATGTTTAGTATGCCAGCATTTAAAGCAGTTTTCCATAAACAGTTCTTTCACCTAGGTCCTAAAACCAAACCTCACTTGCTGCACATAGTATTGCATCCGTCGGTTGCGAGCCCGATGCATTGTTTTGGACACAGCTTGCATTCTTGCAAAAAATTCAGCAATGCGTCCGTTATTGAATTGGCATCTCCGCCGTCTACATTTTTGATACCAGCAAAAGTAGACACAATGCGCTGCTGTGTTTGGCTGTAGTATCGTATTACATTTACATTTAGTCATTTATCAGACGCTCTTATCCAGAGCGACTTACAGTAAGTACAGGGACATTCCCCCCGAGGCAAGTAGGGTGAAATGCCTTGCCCAAGGACACAACGTCATTTTTCACAGCCGGGAATCGAACCGGTAACCTTCAGATTACGAGTCCGACTACCTAACCGCTCAGCCACCTGACTCCTGTATTACAATACGTATTACAATAGCAAGCTGTTTTTGCATGCCCACGTCGGTACTTTCATCGATAACTAAAGAATACAGTTCTTCCCCTATATCCTTTAGAAGCTGGTGCTGCATGTCTGGGCCGATTACGTGTTGTATTAGTGCAGAGCATTGTGTCCTGTGCAGTTTGATGTCCTTCTGTGCAATTTCACCAACAAGCTCTCCCAGGTGATCCACGGTCAAAATGCTTGAATGGCAAGCAATGTGCGCTGCCATTTTAAGCTCGGCTAACTTGACAGAGCGGTCAATTCTCACTGTGGTTATGCCACTGTCAAACAATGTATGCACTCGACAACTGGAGAACGGAGCAGCATTTCGAAGGTGTTTCTCCGTTTTGCTGTGGTTTTGGAGATCACTGTGGTGCGCGCGGATCTCGCTTTTGCAGTACCGACAAAAAGCTTTGATATCACCCCCAGCCACATGTTCTATCCATTCTTTAATTACGTTTTGACTTTCCCATTCTTTTGTATATTTCTTCCCGTATTTTGCCCACTTACCGGGTGTCATGTTTCTCCCCGGGGTTGCTAGCTAGCTAGCTAGCTACACTAACTACCAGTTGGGATCGAGAGCAAAGGCATGAGCACACGCGTGTGTGTATGTGGGCGTGTCCCATGTCCATTTGTGTACGTGGTGATCTGGAGTCAGTTTGGTAGGATTTGGGTATAAATAAATTATTTCATTTAAAATATCGATTTTTATTTAAAGATATTCATGTCATTTGCATGCAAAATAGGTCTACCCGAACCAGCGGACAAAAAATTCAACCCGTGGCAACACTTCAAAAGTAGCCCAATTCCGCGGGAAAACCGCGGTCCTGGCAACACTGCCTGTGATAGTAAAATGGCTGACTCTGTTCCCATTAAACTACACAGCATGCACACTCAGGGTGACCAAGAAGATTATATTAACTAGCAAACAATGGCCGGGTTTCCCAGATTCGTTAAGAAGCTCTTAAGCGCTAAGGGCTTCTTAGGAGCGTTCTAAGAGCGCTGTGAAAGAAGGACGTGTTTCCCAGAGTCGTTCTTAGCTTAAGAAGATCTTTCACTAAGAAGGAAATGTAAGATCAGCCTGACCCACTCTTAACAGCCTTCTTAGCTCACTGCAGCCGCGTCAGGGAAAATTATATCTGACACTCAAAGGAATACTAAAACCATGCGGGATGATAAATGTGCGCCCACAGCTGCAGAACAACAAAAATAATAGCATAAGAAGAAAAATAACGATATAAAAATAAATAATTACCCATGTGTTCCTGTTGCACATAAATAAAATGAATCATCATTACTATCACTCATTACGTTTTCACACACATTCGGCATCTGCATATGAGTTTACTTTAGCTATAAAAACATCAACAACCCTGTGGTATTTCAGATACCAGGGAAACTGACAGGTGTAATTGAAGTCGGCTGGAACCTCATCCAGAGAGGCTCCACCTGCTAGTATATATAAAGTCCACGCGTGTGAGACACCATGGCTGCAATACAGCATATTCTCGCTGCTAACCAACAGCGTCGCCGTGCGCGAAGCCAGATGGTTTACATAAATGCCTATGTGCGTCAGCACTTCTCCCCACTTAATGTGCTGTCGGACCGGGCTGTCCAGTCCAAGTACCGGCTTCCCCGTGTGGAGATCCAACGCCTCGTCAGAAAGCAACCCGCTGCAATTTTGCCCTCAGCCCGGAGGTGCAGCTCCTGGCCGCGCTGCGTTTACAGGAGGATCGTGACACCGATCCTCCTGCGCCATGCCCGGACACACATCAGAATGCCCACCATACGGGAAGAGGTCCGCCAGGTCCACCGTGGATTTCATGCCATGGCTGGGATCCCCCGGGTGATTGGTGTCGTGGATGGCCCACTGATCCCAATCCACAATCCCTCCCTGGTGGATCTGTGCTGGATTGGGAGGAAACATTACGCTGCCTTCAACATAGGGTGCCGCCCCCCTACTCCCAACATTAAACCCACTACCATCACACAACCCTTACCAACTATCATGTAGGCTATAGGGCTTGAAAGCTAGGAAATGACGCAAAATGATCCACACAACACATGGTTGAAAAGGAATAGTAGTTTATAAAAAAAAAGAAGAGAAAAAGGGTGTTGTGTGTGATTTATGCGCCGATAAAGTGGTGGGTGATCGATTCGCCTGGCATCGATTGATTTAGTTTCAGCACCATGGCGGTGGGCAGCTCCCTCTAAGAGCTTCTTAAGAAGCTTCTTTGGCGGGATATTAAGAAGGCAGTTAAGAACGCGTCTGGGAAACACCCCTATCTTAGCGCTCCTTTTTAGCCGAACCCTTCTTAAGAGCTTTCTTTAGTCCTTAAGAACGATCGAATCTGGAAAACCCGGCCAATAACATTACAAACATCTAACTGAACGAACACAACAACTGAATTCCCTCGCATGTCCGTTGTAACCGAACTATTTTCCACAAGTGTTTGCGTTTTTTGACATGCCGCACTGCATGCTGGGTACTCAAGAGCGCTGACAGCTGATTATCTAGCTGTGCGCCGACTGCGTGATATGATGAGATGCTAGTGAGGTGCTAAGGTCTCTGAGTCTCCTGCATTAACAAGTTATGCTCGATTAGCAAGGTATTTTTACTAATGTTTTGTTAGCTATTGAATGGTAATGCAAGCTAGCTAAAAACAATGTTAGTTAGCTTGGCTAAACTGGTTTTCATAGCAACAGAAATCAACAAATCAGATCAGTCGAACTTTATTCAGAAAGGGGGGATCTGTATTTTTTACTCTACTCTTAACACATGACTATGTTTAACTTAATGTCTGCACCTCTCTGTCACCAACTGTCTCTGGAGTGGAGGGTGGGGGCTTCATATCCAACAAATTAGTAAGTAAGTAAGTAAGACTTTATTTATATAGCACATTTCATACAAGAATTGCAGCTCAAGGTGCTTTACATAAAATCAATAAAAACAATAATACAAGTGCTAAACAATTCAAACAAAAATAAAAATCCCAATAAGATCTCTGTTCAAGAGAGAAACCAACTTTAAACATGCATCTTAAAAGTAACAATAATATAATTAATAAAAGTAGGAAAACCCTTTTGAGATAAAATTACTTAAATGCTTCGGTAAAAAGGTAGGTTTTAAGCTGTCTTTTAAAAATGTCTAGAGTGTTTGCTTTCCTAATATTTATGGGTAATTTGTTCCATAGTTTTGGGGCGTAATTGACAAAGGCCGAATCACCAATCTTCTTATGACTGCTTCTGGTGACCTCTAATAGGCCTGCATTTGATGATCGCAGTGTTCTAGCTGGTGTGTAGTTTATAAAGGAGTTAGCAATGTAGCTAGGTCCTTGTCCGTGTAGAGCTTTGTATGTGAGGAAAAGGACCTTAAAGTCAATTCTGAAGGTAACAGGGAGCGAGTGTAAAGTAGCTAGGACAGGACTAATGTGTTCTCTCCTTTTAGTTTTGGTTAATAATCTAGCTGCAGAATTTTTAATGAGCTGTAGTCTTTCAGTGGTTTTCTTGGGAAGACCAGTGAAAAGTGCGTTACAGTAGTCCAGCCGGCTGGATATAAAAGCATGAATTAACTTCTCTGCATCATTTTGGTTTATGAATGGTCGTACCTTTGCTATATTCCTCAGGTGAAAGAAAGCTGTTTTGGTCACTTTATTAATGTGAGAGTTGAAATTCAAATCTGAGTCCAGGATTACACCGAGACTCGTCACCTCTGGTTTAAGACAGGGGGTTAAACCTCCAAGATTCTTAATAAGCATCTCTCTTTTGGATTTGGGGCCACATAGTAGGACTTCGGTTTTGTCTTCATTTAATTTAAGAAAGTTAGCGTTCATCCATTTGTTTATTGCCAACAGGCAGTTGGTAATGGAATTGATGGCCGTTGCATTGTTGGGTTCAGTGGATATATATATAGTTGTGTGTCATCCGCATAGCTATGGAAATCTATGTTATGTTCTCTGATTATGTCGCCGAGTGGTAACATAAAGAGAAAAAAGTAATGGACCTAAGCAGCTTCCTTGAGCAACCCCGTAGCAGTTCTCATGTTTCTTGGACCTATGGTCACCTAAACTAACATAAAACTTCCTTCCTGTGATATATGATTTCATCCAGTTCAACACACTATCCGTGAACCCAATAAGCTTTTCCAGTCTATTGATTAGGATGTCGTGATCAATTGTATCAAATGCTGCACTGAGATCTAACAGGATAAGGATAGAGACTTTATTTGCATCAGAGTTTAGTCTGAGGTCGCTAATTATTTTGGTGAGAGCAGTTTCAGTACTGTGATATTTCCTGAAACCTGACTGCGAGACTTCCAGGATGTTATTTTCTTCAAGAAAAGAATTTAATTGGACTAAAACTATCTTTTCCAGTACTTTACTAATAAATGGAAGGTTTGATATTGGTCTGTAATTTGCAAGTAGACTGTTATCCAATTTGGGTTTCTTTAATAGGGGCTTTACAACAGCTGTTTTGAAGGCATCTGGGAAAACGCCAGTTCTAAGGGATGTGTTTATAATCTCTAGCACCGGACCTGAGACACTAACAAACACTCGCTTAAAGAATGTTGTGGGTATAGGATCAATATCTGAGGTTGTGGAGTTAGATTCGCTGACAATTTTGGAAAGTTCACTAAGTGTGATACAGGTAAATGTGCTCATGGTTATGTTGCAGAATCTACTGATGTCAGTTTTGACCCCACTATTAATAATACTAGCTCTGATCAAAGTTATTTTGTTCTTGAAGAACAAAGCAAGCTCTTCACATATAACTACTGAGGATGGAGGTGGAGCAGGGACAGTGTTTAGCAGCTGGTCAATGGTGGAGAAAAGAACTCTGGAATTTCTGGCATTTTCTGTAATAATGTTGGAGAAATATTCTCTCCTTGCTAGACGGATGGTTTTGTTATAGGTGGTTAGTGTATCTTTGTAGATATTGTAGTGGATAGTGATCTTTGTTTTCCTCCATTTTCTCTCTGCTGCACGGCATTTTCTTTTTGTTTCACTAACATTTTTATTTCTCAGCCATGGGGAGGTTCTGCTTGTGCACTTCTTTTTGGTTTTCAGTGGTGCAACAGAGTCTAACACAGATAATAGTGCATCATTGAGGTTCTCTACCATTTCATTCAGAGAGCAATCATGGTTAGTCGGCTCATATAGAGCAAATTGTTCAGAAAATTTCATCATAGCTGTATCATCTAAATATCTTCTATGGACTAAGAATTCTTTTTTGTTTTTTGTTAGGATAATTTCCACATAAAAAAGTATATAATGATGGTCTGAGAGGGGTAGATCAGTTATTGAAATATTATTGATATTTAGTCCAGTTGTTTGTTTTTTTACACCCCTGAACTTTTAAAACAGATCTAATGGCCTACTACAATTGTAAATATCCTATGGCAATTGGGCCTCGATACAATGTCATCTAATATTTTCTGCCCATTCTGCACAGTTTTTGGGGACTTTCCACACCAGCACCCTTTGCCCAGTCCCTCTATTCTGCCCTACTACATGTGTTTTCCAACACCAGTTACAATCAACCCTGGGCAGGGACGGCGCCAGAGAATTTTTAATACAGGTGCTGAGGAGGTGCTAGATCATTGACAGGGGGAGCTGCGCAATTATATATACATAAATACTATTAATAAAGAAGCAGTACTTCTCTTGAGTGGTTTTTATTCAGATGAATAATCATTGGATTCAGGTCAAAAGTCTATCACTTGAACTGGTTTAATCACTTAAGACACTAAAAGTCAGCAGCTTGGCATACTGGGACATGGAAAGGATTAAACATTTAGACTTTCATCAAAGTAAAAAATGCTGGTTTTTCCTTTTTCATCAATGTCCTCAAAAAAGCAATCTGCAGAGCTACTGTGTCTGTGGGGTGACTGTCTCTGGAGGGCTGGCAGGGCCTGCCTGCAGGCAGGGGCAGGCAGGGCCTGCCTGCAGGCAGGGGCAGGCAGGGCCTGCCTGCAGGCAGGGGCAGGCAGGGCAGGCCAGCTGAATGAAGCTGTCCAGCTAGAGAGGGATAGTCCAGCAAGGCGTCTGTGTTGCTCTCAGCATTCTGTTTTTGCTCTCAGCATTCTCTGTTGTTGCTCTCAGCATCCTCTATTGAACTCTGTTGAACAGGCCTCTGCATGACCCTCCAGACCTGTACAAGTGAAGAAAGGATCTATGTCAGTTCAGTTGTGAAAAACGAAGCTTTTTCCATCTACAATTGACGTAAACTACAGTTTTGACTGTGAAATGCAGTGGCATTACTTGAACTTGAATCCAAATGTGTTGACCTGATGGAGACCCATGCAAAGTCACTAAAAACATGGGTTCGATTCCAGGCTCTGGCAAGAGTATTTAGCTCTAAACTGGTCAATATATACACATCTGACAAAAGACCAGCTCGACCTTTGCCTGTAAACAGTGATTCTGACTGTCAGAGACCTTTAAATAGCCTGACTTACTGAAATTGGCAAAACTAGCCTGGCTAACGTAGGTCGCTTTCTCAGGGCATATGACGAATGAAACAGGCTCGCCTTGAAAAATCAGATATACTAGCTATCTTTAGCAGGCCCTTGTCTACAAAAAGCAGTCCTCCCTGACGTTTTTGGAGGCAGGCAGGGTAGGCCAGTTGGATGAAGCTGTCCTGGGGTCAGGGCTGTGTGAAGGAAAAATTCTAGTGGCACTGTGTAGATTTGAACAGTCAAGAGATGGCGGTTTCAATAAAATGTATTTTGCTTGTACAAATCAAGAATTAACAAAGTACTTTGTGATCAGTCATAACGAAGGAGGTGCTAGCCACAGGTCGTTCGCCAGAGTGATGAAGAACAACCCTAAAACCCTGCCTTATACAGTTAGGTCCATAAATATTTGGACATTGACACAATTTTCATCATTTTGGCTCTGTATACCACCACAATGGATTTGAAATGAAACAATCAAGATGTGCTTTAAGTGCAGACTTTCAGCTTTAATTTCAGGGTATTTACATCCAAATCAGGTGAACGGTGTAGGAATTACAATACATTTTATATGTGGCCCCCCCCTTTTTAAGGGACCAAAAGTAATTGGACAATTGGCTGCTCAGCTGTTCCATGGCCAGGTGTATGTTATTCCCTCATGGGAGTTCGTTATTTCATTGACAAGGAGCAGATAAAAGGTCTAGAGTTCATTTCAAGTATGGTATTTGTGTTTGTAATCTGTTGCTGTCAACTCTCAATATGAAGTCCAAAGAGCTGTCACCATCAGTGAAGCAAGCCATCGTTAGGCTGAAAAATCAAAACAAACCTATCAGAGAGATAGCAAAAACATTAGGTGTGGCCAAATCAACTGTTTGGTACATTCTTAAAAAGAAAGAACGCACTGGTGAGCTCAGCAACACCAAAAGACCCGGAAGACCACGGAAAACAACTGTGGTGGATGACAGAAGAATTCTTTCCCTGGTGAAGAAAAACCCCTTCACAACAGTTGGCCAGATCGAGAACACTCTCCAGGAGGTAGGCGTATCTGTGTCAAAGTCAAAAATTAAGAGACGACTTCACCAGAGTAAATACAGAGGGTTCACCACAAGATGTAAACCATTGGTGAGTCTCAAAAACAGGAAGACCAGATTAGAGTTTGCCAAAAAACATCTAAAAGACCCTGTACAGTTCTGGAACAACATCCTATGGACAGATGAGACCGAGATCAACTTGTACCAGAATGATGGGAAGAGAAGAGTATGGAGAAGGGAAGGAACTGCTCATGATCCAAAGCATACCACCTCATCAGTGAAGCATGGTGGAGGTAGTGTTATGGCGTGGGCATGTATGGCTGCCAATGGAACTGGTTCCCTTGTATTTATTGATGATGTGACTGCTGACAAAAGCAGTAGGATGAATTCTGAAGTGTTTCTGGCAATATTATTTGCTCAGATTCAGCCAAATGCTTCAGAACTCATAGGACGGCGCTTCACAATGCAGATGGACAATGACCCGAAGCATACAGCGAAAGCAACCAAAGAGTTTTTTAAGGCAAAGAAGTGGAATGTTCTGCAATGGCCAAGTCAATCACCTGACCTAAATCCAATTGAGCATGCATTTCACTTGCTAAAGACAAAACTGAAGGGAAAATGCCCCAAGAACAAGCAGGAACTGAAGACAGTTGCAGTAGAGGCCTGGCAGAGCATCACCAGGGACAAAACCCAGCGTCTGGTGATGTCTATGGGTTCTAGACTTCAGGCTGTCATTGACTGCAAAGGATTTGCAACCAAGTATTAAAAGTGACAATTAGATTTATGATTATGTTAGTTTGTCCAATTATTTTTGGTCCCTTAAAAAGGGGGGGGGGCACATATAAAATGTGTTGTAATTCCTACACCGTTCACCTGATTTGGATGTAAATACCCTGAAATTAAAGCTGAAAGTCTGCACTTAAAGCACATCTTGATTGTTTCATTTCAAATCCATTGTGGTGGTATACAGAGCCAAAATGATGAAAATTGTGTCAATGTCCAAATATTTATGGACCTAACTGTATAAACTTTAGATCAAATGGTTCTTCTGATGGTCAATCCATCTATGTATCAAACTCTGTGATTGGTCAGCACTGCTCAGTGACAGTTTGACTCCATACCAAGTGTCCCACAGTTCTTTGATGTGGCATCTCTCCCCAAACCAGTAGATAGTAAAACCACAGGAGTTCACCAGTCAAATGGTCAACTGTCCTTTGTGTGGACATCTTCAAACAAGTATTTAATTAACCCCACCCATGCTACAGGAAGGGTCAGAGCAGCTTGATCAGTTAAACTGCTCCCTCAAATCACAATAACAATACAGTTGAATCCACATTGTCTCCAGACCAGCTGTCTCATCCTCCCCAGGAGTCATAAACTGCAAATGGCATCTCTACTAAATGGAGTTTATTCTTCTTAACCAACTTTAGACTTCCATTAAAACACATTCCTCATATATGAAACACACACATTATAACTGTATTCCAAATGTCCACAACAGCTGAAGAGAAGCTGTCCAGCTAGAGAGGGGTAGTCCAGCAAGGGGTCTGTGTTGATCTCAGCATCCTCTGTTGCATCCTCTGTTACGCTCAGCATCCTCTGTTGAATTCTGTTGAGCAGGCCTCTGCATGACCCTCCAGACCTGTCAAAGTGAAGAAAGGGTCCATGTCAGTTGTGAAAAATGAAGCTTCGGGTTCGATTCCAGGCTCTGGCAAGAGTATTTAGCTCTAAACTGGTCAATATACACATCTGACCAAAGCCCAGCTCGACCTTTGTCTGTAATCAGTGATTCTGACTGCCAGAGACCTTTAAATAGGCTGACAGAGTGAAACTAGCCTGGCTAACGTAGGTCGCTTTCTCATGCAAATGACGAAGGAAACAGGATTGCTTTGAAAATTCCTAGATACTGGCTATCTTCAGCAGGCTCTTGTCTACAAAAAGCAGTCCTCCCTGACGTTTTTGGAGTAGAATTGATTGAAATACAGTTACTGCCAGTGAGCGAACCAAGTCTAGTTCTGAGGCTAACGTCAAAACAATGGACTCTCACTCAAATTGCAAGTTTTCCACAAATCACAAAAATAATAGGACCATCTGGCTAAAAGCACAATTCCCACATCTCTTGAGGCTGCCCTGTCCTTTTCGGGGGTAGAATTTACCGAACTGTAAATAAAATGGTGAACATGATGCAACCAAAACATGGCTGCCGCCTAAGCCTATGCGGTCTCCCTGGTGTCCGAACTCACTCCAATTACAAAGACTTTCACGACCCAAATCAAATTCTGAGCCTACAGTTCTGTGGGGAATCGCCTTGTCTCCGACAGTCTGCCCTCCTCAACCTTTTGGGTAAACAATTCTCCGAGATGCAAAATGATTCACTAATTATAAACGCAAAGGGGAAAAGCTAGCTACTTTTCGAGTTCGGTTTTCCGTCACTTCAAACTCACGATCTAAAGGTCTAAAAGTGCTCAAACCTTCACCATAAGTCAAGAGTAGTGTACTTACACAAACCCAATCATTGATTCTATCTTAAAATGTGTAAAAATAGGACTTACCAAACGTGGCTGCCTCCACCACGGCTATCAAGCAACTCCAGTTGAAAACAACAATGGCCGCCGAAAAATAATTTAGATTCCTCACGCATCAACGTCGCTAATGCAAGTCGCGCTTACACGAATAAATCTCACTTGGGTAAACGTCAACTGAGACTTAAGCCTCAAGCCGTTCCACTAACGTTCCGTTCCACTAACAGGCAACGCTAATTCAAGCTAGACTTCAATAAGCTTAGACTGTGAAGCCCAGATCAGGCGATCTTTGAAAAGAGGAGTTATGTCGCAAAAAGCAAAGCGTAAACCAGCAGAGGGGCGTTATTTTCAGCAGCGTGAATTGAGTTTTTTTGGAGTTGTCCCCAAAAATGGCAATGTTGTCGCAATTAACACGGCAAGGGAGACAACTTGTCAAACCATTACGACCGTTAAAATGCGTAAATTGTAGGCCTACCAAATCTCCTTAACATAACTATATGCAGTAAGGCCTACTGATAATTTGCGTAATTTGATGAGCTGTCTGAAAACGGTCTGACAGTAGCCTATGGCCAATATTCTCAACAGGAGATTGAGAATAATAGCCCAAAAAAGAACGTGGCAGCAATTGAAAATTGTAGGCTAAAATTCAAAACACCGAAGAAGGGCATGGCACTTGATGTGGGCTAATAATGTTTTTGTCTTCACATCTTGAACAAAATTTATAAATTAGCCTACTTCAAAATAACTTTGCCACACACATTTATTAACTGATAGGCTAAGTGCTGAGCTTTAAGATAAAAGGGAAAGATAACCATGACTAAAATGGGGATTCACTGAAATAAGTAATATTGCACAGATCCAGCACAAACTTTCAGATCAGAAGGTGACACAAACTGTAGCACACTTTGCTTGGCAGAACAGTCATTTAAAATTGCTCAGCATGGCTAAGAATATATAATTATTATATTACACATGCATATTTAATCCAAATCCAATTATTACTATTCTGGCTGACAGTGTATGGACAGCTGCCCCAGATTTCCAGATTTCCAATTAACATAGTATGCCTCCACAGATCCAGAGGGGGCTTGGACAGTGGCAGACTGTGGCTGTTTGAAGGGCAGGGGCAGAAAAATTAAAAGGGTTGCTACTGCACAACATGGGCTCTCACCAGTGTAACAATGGGAATGGGAAGACACCCCAAGTGTCGTCACAGCCTCACTTTGGGAAAGCATGCCCTAGTGGGCACATTGTAGGGGAGACTGTTGGGCACAGCATCTAATCGTCTTCTTTGGAAAGGGCACCATTTGGGACATTGTCATGTAGTGGTAGCATAAAGGCACTTCACCTTACTTGCCTCGGGGAGAATGTCCCTCTACTTACTGTAAGTCGCTCTGGATAAGAGCGTCTGCTAAATGACTAAATGTAAATAAAGGGCACTTCATAACAGCACCCTTTTCCATTGGAAGTAAGGGCACGGGAACAGTCAAATATAGACCATTGTAAGGGCACCTTATAGGGTACTGCATCACATTTTCTCTACTATAAAGGAACTCATTAAGACATGTTTTGAAATTTATAGAGGGCACACTATCATTTATTGCGTTAAGGGGCACCCTGGGCACTCAAGCATATTTCACAATGTGAATGGCAGACAGTAGGGCACTTGGTCTCATTTTTTCCACTCTAGAGAGCATTTTAGAAACGCCTTTTCAACCATGGGGACACCAGACAGTCATCCCCTGAGTCTTCCAGTGGGCCTGGATACACCAATGGGGACAGCATATTGCACTTATAATATTGGGGAAGCGAGAAGGAGAGGTAATATAGAGGCTTGTCAACATATAGGCTACTTTAAACAATGAAAATACTGTCTGCTTTGGAGCAAGGTATACCCTTTATATTTCCTGGCATAGTTGCCCGTTCAAGAATGTCCCACATGCAAATACACACAGAGATGCAGACAGATTGAACAGTGTCAAGGCTTGGCTACAGTGAGTTTGCTTCCTTGTGTGTGATTCCAGCAGACTACATAGTTTAGGCCTACCTACATAGACTGCAGTCTACTACCCTCCTTTCCACTATTATAGTCGAACAAACGATTCGTTGATCTCCCGACTCAGTGTTTCTACGAGTCTTTGGATCCTTTTTTCACGTGACCTGCATTGTATTTTTTAGTAGAGGAAACAGTTTCCTCATTCCCTTTCGCGTGGCCGCTGTTTTAGTAAGACGTGAATGATATTCGCTCAAGTCATCATACTGACTGGTTTTGTTATTTTCACTTTACATTTACACTTACAGTTTAGTGTAATTGTTTGCCGTGATAATTAAATGCTAGAGTGATAATAAATGACCAAATCATACAAACTGTCATGATACATTATTTAAATGCAGGAATTTCTTTTAAAATAGTATCTGCTGGTGCACATGTCATGCACTAACCTACATGAGAATATGATACGTGTTTGCAGTGGACGGATAGCCACCCCCCCCCCCCCCCCCGTTGAAATGAACGAATGACTCGAAAAAAGATTTGTTCATTTTACTGAACGAGATTTAAAGAACCGAATCAGTAAAATGATCCGAACTTCCCATCACTAGAACACGGACTAAAGTGCTTTGCACGCAGGAATTTACTTGACGGAACTGTCTTTTGAGATTCTGTTTCCGCCTGTTTGAAATTATTTGCAACACATTTTAGTTTAGCTTGACTTTTAGCCTGACATGGATCAGGCTAGTTCCGAAGTATAAGTTACCTTGGTTACGTAGCTAGAATTAGAATAAGCCACCTTAATGGAACGGAACTCTCGCTAAAGTAAGTGAGACTTGACGAAATAAGACTCGCTTTTCCTTAATCAACATTGATGGAACACCCCCCAGGCACAGTTGTGGGTAATTGGGTGTGCTTTGCCTTCGGCAAGGGCACAACCTTTGTTCTCTCACATATATATTTGTTGGAATGCTGCTTCAGCATTCCAAGTATTGTTCTTTGAATCTTTATTCAACTTATTGTTGGAATGCTGCTTCAGCATTCCAAGTATTGTTCTTTGAATCTTTATTGTTGGAATGCTGCTTCAGCATTCCAAGTATTGTTCTTTGAATCTTTATTCAACTTATTATTATTGGGTGTGCTCTCGCCACAACCTTTGTTCTCTCACATATATATTATTATTATTGGTGGCCAAGCCGCGAAGCGGCAAAGCCACTTAAGTGTTTCTACCTTTTCTTATTATTATTATTGGTGGCCAAGCCGCGAAGAGGCGAAGCAGCGAAGCTGCGAGGCACCTATTGTTATTGTTAGTATTATTATTAGGGGCCAAGCAGCGAAGCTGCGAGGCACCTATTGTTATTGTTAGTATTATTAGGGGCCAAGCAGCGAAGCTGCGAGGCACCTATTGTTATTGTTAGTATTACTGGGTGTGCTCAAGCCTTCGGCGAGAGCACAACCTTTGTTCTCTCACATATATATTATTAGGGTTCCTCCGGTAGGAGAACCCTATTGTTATTAGGGTTCCTCCGGTAGGAGAACCCTATTGTTATTGGTGGTATTATTATTATGTTTTACCCATGGGAGTCAATGGCAGCCCCTAGACCAGTACCGTAAAAAGTTGTGAAATTTGGCATGTTGAAACTGCAGACCATTAGTAACTACCATACCAAACATGGGCTATGTGAGACAATAGGTGGCGCTACAGGCCACGCCCCAATATGTCAATTTTCAAATTGATGCCATTTGCAGGCCATAAGTCCCAAAATTCTGAAATTCATTACATATGCCTTATTTCTCATGAGGAATAAAAAAGCCTCAAGAAGCTATAACGGCCGCCATATTGAATTTGTCTGTACAATAAAGATTAAGGAAACGCGTTTTTTCCCTACTCCTCCTACATTTTTGGTCGAATTTTCTTCAAAATTGCCATAGATGATATCCAGACTGAGCCTCACAAAAGTTATCGTAGGGATTTCTGATTTTCAAAACTGTTTGTCCGGTAGAGCCAATCAAAATCTGCAACAAAGCAACCAAACAGGACGTTTGGTCAAATCTCAGCAAATCTTTGAGATATCAACACCAAACTTGGTATGTCACGTGGAAGACACTACAACATGTTACCATGTGCAAAGGCAACTTCATACCTCTAAAAATGATTGATATAAAGCAAATTGAATTTATTGCTAATGCTAAAATAATGCTTTACACATCCGCCGGCCAAAAACTGATACTCTGATTCAATTACTAGTTCATATGAAGACTCTTGAGAATGTTGAGTACACAAATCTGAGAAAAAGTTGACTGTAACATGAAAACTCGATTTTTAGTAAATATTTGAAACATGCATGCTTGGCTAATTTCTAGGGCTGTTTCCCCAAATCCTCTCTCCCTTTGCTCCTGTGCGCGCGTGCTCCACATTCTCTCACACACAAGGGGCCAGAGCCCCTTGACACACGCGCGAGCTTGGTACACGCACAAGAAGACGACCATTTTATTTTATCGTTGGAGAACTCCTGCAGCCCTCAGAGATTTTCATTGTTACATTTGACAGTGAGTAATAAGATCCTACAATGGCAGTACAAAACATGTATTTTAGCGTTTGTATTCGTATGATAACTTGAAGACTTTTATACTGTCGTAAACAGGATAGCAGCTAATCTATCTAGACTAGCTGAGCTAAGGATATCTCTTTGTACAGACAGTATTACAGGCTAGCAAGTCGTAAAATCTTTAACATTATACTTGCTTCTGTGAGACGCGTTTGAAATTTGTATACTGTGCGTAACTATGCGGTTGGGTTGTTCTATTTTTACATGTCATTGTTGATGTAATTTAAATTAGTAGGGTGAGTTCCAAATGTGTCTTTCGATTAAACACTGCAGCGTGTATTACACAATGATCATTTGTGGTGCGGCGTTTATTCGAAGGCAACGTTTAATTAGTAAGACAGATTCAGTGAATTGTAGTTGCAGTGCGGCCATACACAAACAAATAGACAAGGAGGTCAAACAAATGCCGAGCAAGCTATAACCCTTAAGGCTAGTTTTTGCTTTTGTGGACGGCGTTTCAAATTTATGTACTGTACGTACCTACGGTTGGGTTATTCTATCTTTAGCTACATGTCATTGTTGATGTAATTTTGTTTGTTCGTTCCAAGTTTTTCTGACGGTCTTCACATCGTAAGTTATTCTTTTTGAAACTGTAGCTAGGTAGCCTAGTTTGCTGCACAGTTAGAGCTACCTAGCATAAGCAAGTAGCAATGGTACCATGGTTGTTTTGCTTGCTAGCTTTGTTTGGGTTCATGGTTTGATCGTTTAGGAGTTCCATTGAAAGCCTATAGACCTACAATACGTTTGTAATCGGCATTTTGTACCATGCTGCACGATTTCCTATCTCTTGATAAAATTTTATATTTGTATCAATTTTATACACTAAATTGCCAAAGTATTCGCTCGGTTGCCTTTACACGCTCATGAACGTGAGTGACATCTCATTCTTAAACCATAGGATATGATGTCGGACCACCCTTTGTAGCTATAATAGTTTCAACTCGTCTAGGAAGGCTTTCCACAAGGTTTAAGAGGTTTATGGAAATGTTTTACCATTCTTCCAGAAGTGCATTTGTGAGGTCCAACATTGATGTGGAACAAGAAGGTTTGGCTCGCAGTCCCTGCTCTAATTCATCCCAAAGGTGTTGTATTGGGTTGAGGTCAGGACTGTGTGCAGGCCACTCAAGTTCGTCCACACCAATCTCGCTCATCCATGTGTTTATGGGCCTTGCTTTGTGCACTGTTGCACAGTCATGTTAGAACAGGAAGGGGCCATCTCCAAACTGTTCCCACAAAGTTTGGAGCATGAAATTGTCAAAATGTTGGTGAATTATTGCATTTCAGGAAATTAACTTATGGGTAGGAAATATTTAATGGATTGGGCTCGGCGGGGTATTTTGTCATCCATCCATTCCTACTCCATGCTCTTGATTATGTAATTGACCTACAGGTACATCTTCTAGGCTATGTTTATTTGTTTTAATTTTCTAATGTGAGTCAGTGGCTTGGCAGTATTTTAACAGTAAGGTTTGGTTATTTGTGTTAAACTGTGATGATTCTTTTGGTGAAACATGAATTTAAAGTAAAAACCATTTGCAAGATAAATTGTTCTCAATTGGTCTTAATTTGTATTTATAGTCGAGTCCGTTTCTCTATGTTTACATTTTACAGACTTAAATTTGAATGTAGACAGTGTAAATTGAATAAAGGTAAATAATGGATGTCTAAATATTTTTTTTTAAGTACAGAGATTGGTGTTTTGAGAATCCTAACCATTTCAATATTTTCTTAAAGGTCTGTATACTAGAACTGTTGAGTATGAAGTTATGATAATGTAAGACTATGAAATTGTTAAGCAGTAGTGTGGTATGTTACATTTCATAGTTTTTGATGGTTTTTCTATGTGTTTTTTAGATGCCATGTTCCAGCAAGAGATCCAGGGACCAAGGATCCACTGTTGAGGTTAGACTTCCTTGTGGGAAAAAATGCTAAACCAGTGTGTTTAAGTGATAAGATTAATTGAGAAAAATGAATGTGAATGAGCATTTTTAACAACGTCTTTGTTACGGACCCATGTTTAAAATGTCCTAATTCAGTCTGTATAGTTGTGGTTGTGTGTTTTTTCTTTTCTCCCCTCTTTCTTTCTATTCGCTGCATGCAGGTATGGTCTAGTCAGCATTTGTTGTCGGTTGGCTATCAGTCTCCCTATCTCGTGATTGGCAATCAGCCGCGCACTTCCAATCAGCGGTTTAGTTGTCAACATAAAATTACCACACTGGTCAGCTGTTTCAGAGATTGCTTTGGAAAGTTGCTTGTTTAGAGAGTTGTCAAGTCAGAGAGACTTCTTGTTGAAATCATTGTAAATGTTATTATTTTGTTAGAATGGTTTGCTTCATAGTGAACCCTTTTAATAGAGCAGTTAGTGGTGCAGCGTTTATTCGAGGGTGGCGTTCATTCAAGGGCAACGTTTAATTGGTAAGAGAGATTCAGTGAATTGTAGCTGCAGTGCAGCCATAGACAAACACAGAATAGACAAGGAAGTCAAACAAAAGCCCAGTGTAAAATGTATTCCGCGCGTGTCTCTACTTTGTGTACAAATCTGACGCAGCATGCCGTAACATTCTTACACTTTAGCTTTCAAACAGAAACCTGTGCAGAAAGCACTCACCACCAGCAACAGATCTATAGCACGCAAACTTGGTGTTGATGAAAAGCACATTCAGGAATGGTTAAGTCAGCTACCTCGCCATATTGTATACAATATGTATAACTATCTATAGGCCTGAATGCAATTGTCGCAATTGCATTATAATGATGTATAATTTTTTTTCAAGCAATGTCTTAATTTTGAATTATATAATTGTATTCAGAATTATTACGTGACTTTATTTTGAAGGCCTTTTGGGACGCTCATGAGTGAGAGAGTCGACAACCTAACAGCAAGCGAAGCACAGACAATTTAAAGCTCTGATAAAAGTTTCAAGTTCAAGTTTATTATCATATACTCATAAACAGCATTTATAAGTAATGAAATTCTTTGTGCTCAATGTCCGTTCAACTTGCAGAATAAAACAATTAAATACTAAAGAATGGAGAAAAAGGGTAGAAAAAATAAGAAAAATTGTAGTGCAAAAAGATATTTCAAGGACAGTTCAGCATCCTGATGGCATGTGTGAGAAAACTATCCCTGTATCTGCTGGTACAGGACCTTATACTCTTGTATCGCCTTCCAGAAGGCAGGAGGGAGAAAAGACTGTGGCAGGGATGACTAGGGTCAGAAATGATCCACTTGGCCTTTCTCCTGCACCGCTGGCTGTAAAGGTCCTGAATGGATGGTAATGCAGTCCTTGTAATACGCTGTGCAGATTTGACCACTCTTTGTAGTGTCTTCCTGTCCTGGGCAGTGCTGTTGCCAAACCATGTTGTAATGCCACCAGTCAGTATGCTCTCAATGGTGCACCGGTAAAAATTGGTCAGTATAGTGCAGTCCATGCCAAATTTCCACAGTCGCCGCTGAAAAAAGAGCCTCTGTTTCGCTGTCCTTGTAACCACACCAATATGGTGGTCCAGCTCAGATCCTCACTGATGTTGATACCAAAAAATCTGAAACTTTTGACTCTCCACAGCTGTGCCCGCGATGTGAATGGGTGCATGTTCTCCCTGCAGCCGCCTGTAGTCCACTATCAACTCCTTGGTTTTTGCTACATTAAGCAACAGGCTGTTATGCTGACACCAGGATGTCATTGTTGCCACCTCTGCTCTGTAGGCAGACTCATCACCATTCTTGATGCAGCCGATAATGGTGGTGTCATCAGCAAACATAATGATAGTGTTGGACCTTTTTGTGGCTGCACAACCATAGGTGAACAGAGAGTACAACAGTGGGCTTAACACACAACTCTGTGGGGCACCAGTGCTGAGTGTTAGACTGGTGGGGTGATGTTACCTAGCCGTACTGCCTGTGTCCTGTCCAGCTGCACATGGAAGGACTGATGTTCCGGTCCTGTAGTTTTATGATGAGCCTGGATGGTACTATGGTGTTGAAAACGGAGCTGAAGTCGATGAAGAGCATCCGCACGTATATGTTGTTCTGATCCAAGTGAAAGAGAGCAGTGTTCAAGGCCAAAGCTACAACATCATCTGTAGACCTGTTCGGCCTATATGCAAACTGGAGTGGGTCTAATGCAGGTGACAGGCAGCATGTAATGTGGTCTTTGACTAACGTCTCAAAGCATTTCATCACAACAGGGCAACAGGGCGGTAATCATTGAGACAGCTCACTGATGGTTTCTTAGAGACTGGGATGATGGTGGCCCCCTTGAACCTATTGGGGACGACAGACTGCGACAGGGAGAGGTTAAAGATGTCAGTGAACACCTCTGCCAGTTCAGGAGCACAGGCCTTGAGAACACAGCCAGGGATGTTGTCAGGTCCTGGAGCTTTATGCACATTCACTCTAAGTGATAAGTTTAAGGTTGTTATAGAGGTTGTTAGCAATCTAAGGAAACCTCTATTCCCTTGTGTAGGCTACAGCATGCAGCCAACAAAGTATGTTGTTTTGTGTCTGTATTTGACTTTGGTGAATGTTATTTACATGCTGCGCATGTCATTGCATGTTCATATTAAGCTAATGTGGTCTTTATTTTCTCATTACAGCGTGAGTTTAGTTTTAACGGTGGATTTGGAGAAAAAGCTTCAAATAAATCTGTAGCAAGAAAGACACTTGTGCCTGCCAGTGTTTCATGGGATAATAGTATGCTACACTTGAAAATTACTTGTGTAATAAATACTGTGTTTTAATTTAACCAATTAAATAACCGTTTTCTGATTTTTTGGGGGAGGCGTTTAATCGAAGGTGCCATTTATTACACAATGTTCATTTTTGGTGCAGCGTTTATTCAAGGTCAACGTTTAATCAAAGAAAAACTGTAGTTTTCTTCCCAGCATGGGAAGGCCAAAGGATGTTTACAATTGTAGTAGGCCATTGATATGTTTTAAAAGTTCAGGGATGTAATTTGTTGGATAAGAAGCCCCCATCCCCCACTCCAGAGACAATTGATGACAGAGAGGTGCTGACATTAAGTTAAACATAGTCATGCGTTAAAGAGTAGAGTAAAAAATAGAGACAAAATGTGTACATGTTCAACATGTGATGTTGAAACTCAGTGCTCTGAGTTTGTGCATGTCAGTTTAGACAAACGTAGCCTTTTAAACCTCTAGGTTTAATTCTCTCTTTTATACATTTAAAGTTGGATTTGACATTTAACAGACATTTAATCATTTAGCAAGTTGTTTGACTCAAAAACCATAACGAAGTACATATGGTGTAAAAAATCTGCAGTCAAATTTGGCGAAATTGCTAGCTTGGATGTTATCTTTACATATAGATGGGTTGGTGGTTACAAACAATGAGGATGCGCACGCAGCTTCAAGGCAGAACAATGTCTACCATTTCACCTCTAGTTTATATGTTCCCACCCCCCCCCCCCTTCTGAATAAAGTTAGATTGATCTGATTTGTTGATATCTGTTGCTATGAAAACCATTTTAGCCAAGCTAACTAACATTGTTTTTAGCTAGCTGACATTACCATTCAATCACTAACAAAACACGAATAGAAATACTTTGCTAACAGTCCTCACGTGTAATCAAAAGCTTGTAGTGAGATCACATGCATGACCCCCCGAGACAAGCTTTCATGTTTGCATCGCTAGCATCTCGTCATATTACACAGCCGGAAGACAGCTAGATAATAAATATTGTAGCGTCAGCGCCCTTGGGTACCCAGCATGCAGTGCACACCAAAAACGCAAATAGCTGTGGAAAATAGTTTGGTTACAACAGCTGTGCAAGGGATTTCAGTTGTTGTGTTCGTTCACTTAAATGTGTGTAATGTTATTGTTTTTTACTTAAGATAATACTGTTGGTCACCCTGATTGTGCATGTTGTGTAGTTTAATGGGATCAGAGAGTCTGACCATGACAAAGTATTGTTAAGCTGCTGTACCATCACAAGGTACACTTGCTAACAGCTGGACATTAGCTATACCTTGGTCCAGTTCCCTACATGACTCTTGACAGTTGTTTGACTGAGACTCTAGAGAGAGCTCAATTCAGGTAGAGTTCTAATAGCCATGGTCTTCTAACCAGTTTCAGTTTTGAAAACAGTGTGACGGTGTATGGTATGTTTTTTGGGCTACTTCTAATACTCATACGGCTGCCGCATTTATGCCTTGGCATGACCTGCGCTGGGATAGAGGGAAACAGCATGGATGGGGAAAGTGTGTGGGCAGAGCAAGCAGTAGTAGTACATAACCTACACACTTCCTTTAGTGAAGTGTATCCTCACTTTCATAAAGTTATTGTTGTAATCAAAGCTTTTAAAGAATGGATCTCTGCATGATGGGCCTGACCAGAGCACAGGTGGCCTGACACAACACGCTTCAAAGTTGTCACTTTCAAAAGGGTGGCATTTTAACCCTGTCAGTCCAACATGTCTAAAAGTTGGTACGCATGCCTTATTGCCAATGGGGAACAAATAAGTCTCAAGAACCCATAATGTCGGCAGCATGGATATTTCTCTACAGTGACAATTTGTGAAGAATTTCAAAAAATGACTTCAAATCAGCCATTGATCCAATTGTCTTGAAATGTTGTGTACATGTATGAAATACATGTCTGTGTCATGTCAATTTTGTAATGGTTTGCAATGCTGAGGAGGAACCCGCCATTGCTGCCTGCAGCTATATTTGGTGGTATTATTATTTTTTACCCATGGGAGTCAATGGCAGCCCCTAGACCAGTACCGTAAAAAGTTGTGAAATTTGGCATGTTGAAACTGCAGACCATTAGTAACTACCATACCAAACATGGGCCATGTGAGACAATAGGTGGCGCTACAGGCCACGCCCCAATATGTCAATTTTCAAATTGATGCCATTTGCAGGCCATAAGTCCCAAAATTCTGAAATTCATTACATATGCCTTATTTCTCATGAGGAATAAAAAAGCCTCAAGAAGCTATAACGGCCGCCATATTGGATTTTTCTGTACAATAAAGATTAAGGAAACACGTTTTTTCCCTACTCCTCCTACATTTATGGTCTAATTTTCTTCAAAATTTCCATAGATGATATCCAGACTGAGCCTCACAAAAGTTATCGTAGGGATTTCTGATTTTCAAAACCGTTTGTCCGGTAGAGCCAATCAAAATCTGCAACAAAGCAACCAAACAGGACGTTTGGTCAAATCTCAGCAAATCTTTGAGATATCAACACCAAACTTGGTATGTCACGTGGAAGACACTACAACATGTTACCATGTGCAAAGGCAACTTCATACCTCTAAAAATGATTGATATAAAGCAAATTGAATTTATTGCTAATGCTAAAATAATGCTTTACACATCCGCCGGCCAAAAAACTATACTCTGATTCAATCACTAGTTCATATGAAGACTCTTGAGAATGTTGAGTACACAAATCTGAGAAAAAGTTGACTGTAACATGAAAACTCGATTTTTAGTAAATATTTGAAACATGCATGCTTGGCTAATTTCTAGGGCTGTTTCCCCAAATCCTCTCTCCCTTTGCTCCTGTGCGCGCGTGCTCCACATTCTCTCACACACAAGGGGCCAGAGCCCCTTGACACACGCGCGAGCTTGGTACACGCACAAGAAGACGACCATTTTATTTTATCGTTGGAGAACTCCTGCAGCCCTCAGAGATTTTCATTGTTACATTTGACAGTGAGTAATAAGATCCTACAATGGCAGTACAAAACATGTATTTTAGCGTTTGTATTCGTATGATAACTTGAAGACTTTTATACTGTCGTAAACAGGATAGCAGCTAATCTATCTACTGTAGGCTACCTGAGCTAAGAATATCTCTTTGTACAGACAGTATTACAGGCTAGCAAGTCGTAAAATCTTTAACATTATACTTGCTTCTGTGAGACGCGTTTGAAATTTGTATACTGTGCGTGACTATGCGGTTGGGTTGTTCTATTTTTACATGTCATTGTTGATGTAATTTAAATTAGTACGGTGAGTTCCAAATGTGTCTTTCGATTAAACACTGCAGCGTGTATTACACAATGATCATTTGTGGTGCGGCTTTTATTCGAAGGCAACGTTTAATTAGTAATACGGATTCAGTGAATTGTAGTTGCAGTGCGGCCATACACAAACAAATAGACAAGGAGGTCAGATAAATGCCGAGCAAGCTATAACCCTTAAGGCTAGTTTTTGCTTTTGTGGACGGCGTTTCAAATTTATGTACTGTACCTACCTACGGTTGGGTTATTCTATCTTTAGCTACATGTCATTGTTGATGTAATTTTGTTTGTTCGTTCCAAGTTTTTCTGACGGTCTTCACATTGTAAGTTATTCTTTTTGAAACTGTAGCTAGGTAGCCTAGTTTGCTGCACAGTTAGAGCTACCTAGCATAAGCAAGTAGCAATGGTACCATGGTTGTTTTGCTTGCTAGCTTTGTTTGGGTTCATGGTTTGATCGTTTAGGAGTTCCATTGAAAGCCTATAGACCTACAATACGTTTGTAATCGGCATTTTGTACCATGCTGCACGATTTCCTATCTCTTGATAACATTTTATATTTGTATCAATTTTATACACTAAATTGCCAAAGTATTCGCTCGGTTGCCTTTACACGCTCATGAACGTGAGTGACATCTCATTCTTAAACCATAGGATATGATGTCGGACCACCCTTTGTAATAGTTTCAACTCGTCTAGGAAGGCTTTCCACAAGGTTTAAGAGGTTTATGGAAATGTTTTACCATTCTTCCAGAAGTGCATTTGTGAGGTCCAACATTGATGTGGAACAAGAAGGTTTGGCTCGCAGTCCCTGCTCTAATTCATCCCAAAGGTGTTGTATTGGGTTGAGGTCAGGACTGTGTGCAGGCCACTCAAGTTCGTCCACACCAATCTCGCTCATCCATGTGTTTATGGGCCTTGCTTTGTGCACTGTTGCACAGTCATGTTAGAACAGGAAGGGGCCATCTCCAAACTGTTCCCACAAAGTTTGGAGCATGAAATTGTCAAAATGTTGGTGAATTATTGCATTTCAGGAAATTAACTTATGGGTAGGAAATATTTAATGGATTGGGCTCGGCGGGGTATTTTGTCATCCATCCATTCCTACTCCATGCTCTTGATTATGTAATTGACCTACAGGTACATCTTCTAGGCTATGTTTATTTGTTTTAATTTTCTAATGTGAGTCAGTGGCTTGGCAGTATTTTAACAGTAAGGTTTGGTTATTTGTGTTAAACTGTGATGATTCTTTTGGTGAAACATGAATTTAAAGTAAAAACCATTTGCAAGATAAATTGTTCTCAATTGGTCTTAATTTGTATTTATAGTCGAGTCCGTTTCTCTGTTTACATTTTACAGACTTAAATTTGAATGTAGACAGTGTAAATTGAATAAAGGTAAATAATGGATGTCTAAATATTTTTTTTAAGTACAGAGATTGGTGTTTTGAGAATCCTAACCATTTCAATATTTTCTTAAAGGTCTGTATACTAGAACTGTTGAGTATGAAGTTATGATAATGTAAGACTATGAAATTGTTAAGCAGTAGTGTGGTATGTTACATTTCATAGTTTTTGATGGTTTTTCTATGTGTTTTTTAGATGCCATGTTCCAGCAAGAGATCCAGGGACCAAGGATCCACTGTTGAGGTTAGACTTCCTTGTGGGAAAAAATGCTAAACCAGTGTGTTTAAGTGATAAGATTAATTGAGAAAAATGAATGTGAATGAGCATTTTTAACAACGTCTTTGTTACGGACCCATGTTTAAAATATCCTAATTCAGTCTGTATAGTTGTGGTTGTGTGTTTTTTCTTTTCTCCCTTCTTTCTTTCTATTCGCTGCATGCAGGTATGGTCTAGTCAGCGTTTGTTGGCGGTTGGCTATCAGTCTCCCTATCTCGTGATTGGCAATCAGCTGCGCACTTCCAATCAGCGGTTTAGTTGTCAACATAAAATTACCACACTGGTCAGAGATTGCTTTTTGCTTTGGAAAGTTGCTTGTTTAGAGAGTTGTCAAGTCAGAGAGACTTCTTGTTGAAATCATTGTAAATGTTGTTATTATTTTGTTAGAATGGTTTGCTTCATAGTGAACCCTTTTAATAGAGCAGTTAGTGGTGCAGCGTTTATTCGAGGGTGGCGTTCATTCAAGGGCAACGTTTAATTGGTAAGAGAGATTCAGTGAATTGTAGCTGCAGTGCAGCCATAGACAAATACAGAATAGACAAGGAAGTCAAACAAAAGCCCAGTGTAAAATGTATGCCGCGCGTGTCTCTACTTTGTGTACAAATCTGACGCAGCATGCCGTAACATTCTTACAGCTTTCAAACAGAAACCTGTGCAGAAAGCACTCACCACCAGCAACAGATCTATAGCACGCAAACTTGGTGTTGATGAAAAGCACATTCAGGAATGGTTAAGTCAGCTACCTCGCCATATTGTATACAATATGTGTAACTATCTATAGGCCTGAATGCAATTGTCGCAATTGCATTATAATAATGTATAATTTTTTTTCAAGCAATGTCTTAATTTAGAATTATATAATTGTATTCAGAATTATTACGTGACTTTATTTTGAAGGCCTTTTGGGACGCTCATGAGTGAGAGAGTCGACAACCTAACAGCAAGCGAAGCACAGACAATTTAAAGCTCTGATAAGTTTCAAGTTTATTATCATATACTCATAAACAGCATTTATAAGTAATGAAATTCTTTGTGCTCAATGTCCGTTCAACTTGCAGAATAAAAAAATTCAATACTAAAGAATGGGGAAAAAGGGTAGAAAAAATAAGAAAAATTGTAGTGCAAAAAGATATTTCAAGGACAGTTCAGCATCCTGATGGCATGTGTGAGAAAACTATCCCTGTATCTGCTGGTACAGGACCTTATATTCTTGTATCGCCTTCCAGAAGGCAGGAGGGAGAAAAGACTGTGGCAGGGATGACTAGGGTCAGAAATGATCCACTTGGCCTTTCTCCTGCACCGCTGGCTGTAAAGGTCCTGAATGGATGGTAATGCAGTCCTTGTAATACGCTGTGCAGATTTGACCACTCTTTGTAGTGTCTTCCTGTCCTGGGCAGTGCTGTTGCCAAACCATGTTGTAATGCCACCAGTCAGTATGCTCTCAATGGTGCACCGGTAAAAATTGGTCAGTATAGTGCAGTCCATGCCAAATTTCCACAGTCGCCGCTGAAAAAAGAGCCTCTGTTTCGCTGTCCTTGTAACCACACCAATATGGTGGTCCAGCTCAGATCCTCACTGATGTTGATACCAAAAAATCTGAAACTTTTGACTCTCCACAGCTGTGCCCTCGATGTGAATGGGTGCATGTTCTCCCTGCAGCCGCCTGTAGTCCACTATCAACTCCTTGGTTTTTGCTACATTAAGCAACAGGCTGTTATGCTGACACCAGGATGTCATTGTTGCCACCTCTGCTCTGTAGGCAGACTCATCACCATTCTTGATGCAGCCGATAATGGTGGTGTCATCAGCAAACATAATGATAGTGTTGGAGCTGTTTGTGGCTGCACACCATAGGTGAACAGAGAGTACAACAGTGGGCTTAACACACAACTCTGTGGGGCACAAGTGCTGAGTGTTAGACTGGTGGGGTGATGTTACCTAGCCGTACTGCCTGTGTCCTGTCCAGCTGCACATGGAAGGACTGATGTTCCGGTCCTGTAGTTTTATGATGAGCCTGGATGGTACTATGGTGTTGAAAACGGAGCTGAAGTCGATGAAGAGCATCCGCACGTATATGTTGTTCTGATCCAAGTGAAAGAGAGCAGTGTTCAAGGCCAAAGCTACAACATCATCTGTAGACCTGTTCGGCCTATATGCAAACTGGAGTGGGTCTAATGCAGGTGACAGGCAGGATGTAATGTGGTCTTTGACTAACGTCTCAAAGCATTTCATCACAACAGGGCAACAGGGCGGTAATCATTGAGACAGCTCACTGATGGTTTCTTAGAGACTGGGATGATGGTGGCCCCCTTGAACCTATTGGGGACGACAGACTGCGACAGGGAGAGGTTAAAGATGTCAGTGAACACCTCTGCCAGTTCAGGAGCACAGGCCTTGAGAACACAGCCAGGGATGTTGTCAGGTCCTGGAGCTTTATGCACATTCACTCTAAGTGATAAGTTTAAGGTTGTTATAGAGGTTGTTAGCAATCTAAGGAAACCTCTATTCCCTTGTGTAGGCTACAGCATGCAGCCAACAAAGTATGTTGTTTTGTGTCTGTATTTGACTTTGGTGAATGTTATTTACATGCTGCGCATGTCATTGCATGTTCATATTAAGCTAATGTGGTCTTTATTTTCTCATTACAGCGTGAGTTTAGTTTTAACGGTGGATTTGGAGAAAAAGCTTCAAATAAATCTGTAGCAAGAAAGACACTTGTGCCTGCCAGTGTTTCATGGGATAATAGTATGCTACACTTGAAAATTACTTGTGTAATAAATACTGTGTTTTAATTTAACCAATTAAATAACCGTTTTCTGATTTTTTGGGGGAGGCGTTTAATCGAAGGTGCCATTTATTACACAATGTTCATTTTTGGTGCAGCGTTTATTCAAGGTCAACGTTTAATCAAAGAAAAACTGTAGTTTTCTTCCCAGCATGGGAAGGCCAAAGGATGTTTACAATTGTAGTAGGCCATTGATATGTTTTAAAAGTTCAGGGATGTAATTTGTTGGATAAGAAGCCCCCATCCCCCACTCCAGAGACAATTGATGACAGAGAGGTGCTGACATTAAGTTAAACATAGTCATGCGTTAAAGAGTAGAGTAAAAAATAGAGACAAAATGTGTACATGGATGTTGAAACTCAGTGCTCTGAGTTTGTGCATGTCAGTTTAGACAAACGTAGCCTTTTAAACCTCTAGGTTTAATTCTCTCTTTTATACATTTAAAGTTGGATTTGACATTTAACAGACATTTAATCATTTAGCAAGTTGTTTGACTCAAAAACCATAACGAAGTACATATGGTGTAAAAAATCTGCAGTCAAATTTGGCGAAATTGCTAGCTTGGATGTTATCTTTACATATAGATGGGTTGGTGGTTACAAACAATGAGGATGCGCACGCAGCTTCAAGGCAGAACAATGCCTACCATTTCACCTCTAGTTTATATGTTCCCCCCCCCCCCCCCCCCTTCTGAATAAAGTTAGATAGATCTGATTTGTTGATATCTGTTGCTATGAAAACCATTTTAGCCAAGCTAACTAACATTGTTTTTAGCTAGCTGACATTACCATTCAATCACTAACAAAACACGAATAGAAATACTTTGCTAACAGTCCTCACGTGTAATCAAAAGCTTGTAGTGAGATCACATGCATGACCCCCCGAGACAAGCTTTCATGTTTGCATCGCTAGCATCTCGTCATATTACACAGCCGGAAGACATCTAGATAATAAATATTGTAGCGTCAGCGCCCTTGGGTACCCAGCATGCAGTGCACACCAAAAACGCAAATAGCTGTGGAAAATAGTTTGGTTACAACAGCTGTGCAAGGGATTTCAGTTGTTGTGTTCGTTCACTTAAATGTGTGTAATGTTATTGTTTTTTACTTAAGATAATACTGTTGGTCACCCTGATTGTGCATGTTGTGTAGTTTAATGGGATCAGAGAGTCTGACCATGACAAAGTATTGTTAAGCTGCTGTACCATCACAAGGTACACTTGCTAACAGCTGGACATTAGCTATACCTTGGTCCAGTTCCCTACATGACTCTTGACAGTTGTTTGACTGAGACTCTAGAGAGAGCTCAATTCAGGTAGAGTTCTAATAGCCATGGTCTTGTAACCAGTTTCAGTTTTGAAAACAGTGTGACTGTGTATGGTATGTTTTTTGGGCTACTTCTAATACTCATACGGCTGCCGCATTTATGCCTTGGCATGACCTGCGCTGGGATAGAGGGAAACCGCATGGATGGGGAAAGTGTGTGGGCAGAGCAAGCAGTAGTAGTACATAACCTACACACTTCCTTTAGTGAAGTGTATCCTCACTTTCATAAAGTTATTGTTGTAATCAAAGCTTTTAAAGAATGGATCTCTGCATGATGGGCCTGACCAGAGCACAGGTGGCCTGACACAACACGCTTCAAAGTTGTCACTTTCAAAAGGGTGGCATTTTAACCCTGTCAGTCCAACATGTCTAAAAGTTGGTACGCATGCCTTATTGCCAATGGGGAACAAATAAGTCTCAAGAACCCATAATGTCGGCAGCATGGATATTTCTCTACAGTGACAATTTGTGAAGAATTTCAAAAAATGACTTCAAATCAGCCATTGATCCAATTGTCTTGAAATGTTGTGTACATGTATGAAATACATGTCTGTGTCATGTCAATTTTGTAATGGTTTGCAATGCTGAGGAGGAACCCGCCATTGCTGCCTGCAGCTATATTTAGGGTTCCTCCGGTAGGAGAACCCTATTGTTATTGGTGGTATTATTATTTTTTACCCATGGGAGTCAATGGCAGCCCCTAGACCAGTACCGTAAAAAGTTGTGAAATTTGGCATGTTGAAACTGCAGACCATTAGTAACTACCATACCAAACATGGGCCATGTGAGACAATAGGTGGCGCTACAGGCCACGCCCCAATATGTCAATTTTCAAATTGATGCCATTTGCAGGCCATAAGTCCCAAAATTCTGAAATTCATTACATATGCCTTATTTCTCATGAGGAATAAAAAAGCCTCAAGAAGCTATAACGGCCACCATATTGGATTTGTCTGTACAATAAAGATTAAGGAAACGCGTTTTTTCCCTACTCCTCCTACATTTTTGGTCGAATTTTCTTCAAAATTGCCATAGATGATATCCAGACTGAGCCTCACAAAAGTTATCGTAGGGATTTCTGATTTTCAAAACCGTTTGTCCGGTAGAGCCAATCAAAATCTGCAACAAAGCAACCAAACAGGACGTTTGGTCAAATCTCAGCAAATCTTTGAGATATCAACACCAAACTTGGTATGTCACGTGGAAGACACTACAACATGTTACCATGTGCAAAGGCAACTTCATACCTCTAAAAATGATTGATATAAAGCAAATTGAATTTATTGCTAATGCTAAAATAATGCTTTACACATCCGCCGGCCAAAAACTGATACTCTGATTCAATCACTAGTTCATATGAAGACTCTTGAGAATGTTGAGTACACAAATCTGAGAAAAAGTTGACTGTAACATGAAAACTCGATTTTTAGTGAATATTTGAAACATGCATGCTTGGCTAATTTCTAGGGCTGTTTCCCCAAATCCTCTCTCCCTTTGCTCCTGTGCGCGCGTGCTCCACATTCTCTCACACACAAGGGGCCAGAGCCCCTTGACACACGCATGCTTTCTTGAAAATGTGTGCTGACCAAGCCCCCACCCTCGTTTTTTAGCCCCTGTTTCATTTCGCTTCCAATCGCAGCTCGCTGTTACGAATACAAATTATTTTTCGGCGGCCATTGTTGTTTCCCGTGTCCCGTGAAAGTCGTCTCCCGTGAAAGCCGTGTTGGAGGCAGCCACTTTCGGTAAGTCCTGGTTTTACACATTTTAAGCTAGAATTAATGATTGGGTTTGTGAAAGTACACTACTCTTGAATTATGGTGAAGGTTTAGCACTTTTAGACCTTATAGATCGTGATTCTGAAGTGACGGAAAACCAAACTCGAAAAGTAGCTACTGTAGCTCTAGCTTTTTTCCTCTGTGTTTTTAATTAGTGAGTCATTTTGCATCTCGGCGAATTGTTCATCAAAAAGGTCGAGGAGAGCAGCCTTTAGGAGAAAAAGCAATTCCCCACAGACCTGTCGGCTCATAATGGTGATTTTTGGCGTGAAAGTCTTTGTAATAAGCCTATGCGGCAGGGAGACTTTTTCAAGGCGAGCCTGTTTCATTCGTCATATGCCCTGAGAAAGCGACCTACGTTAGCCAGGCTAGTTTTGCCAATTTCGGTAAGTCAGGCTATTTAAAGGTCTCTTACAGTCAGAATCACTGTTTACAAGCAAAGGTCGAGCTGGTCTTTTGTCAGATGTGTATATATTGACCAGTTTAGAGGTAAATACTCTTGCCAGAGCCTGGAATCGAACCTGTGTTTTGAGTGACTGCATGGGTCTCCATGACGTCAACACATTTGGATTCAAGTTCAAGTAATGACACTGCATTTCACAGTCAAAACTGAAGTCTGTATCAAGTGTAGATGGGAAAAGCTTCATTTTTCACAACTGACATGGACCCTTTCTTCACTTTGACAGGTCTGGAGGGTCATGCAGAGGCCTGCTCAACAGAGTTCAACAGAGGATGCAACAGACTCGAGGATGGTGAGATCCACACAGACCCCTTGCTGGACTACCCCTCTCTAGCTGGACAGCTTCTCTTCAGCCCTGACCCCAGAACAGCTTGATCCAGCTGGCCTGCCTGCCTGCCTGCCTGCCTGCAGGCCCTGCTTGCCCCTGCCTGCCAGCCCTCCAGAGACAGTCACCCCACAGACACAGTAGCTCTGCAGCCTGCTTTTTTGAGGACATTGATGAAAAAGGACAAGCCAGCATTACTTTGATGAAAGTCTAAATGTTTAATCCTTTCCATGTGCCAGTATGCCAAGCTGCTGACTTTGTGTCTTAAGTGATGAAACTAGTTCAAGTGATAGACTTTTGACCTGAATCCAATGATTATTCATCTGAATAAAAACCACTCAAGAGAAGTACTGCTTCTTGGAGCATTTGTGCTCCACATCAGTACATCTCACACATTTGCCTTTGTTTCCATGGGATTCATGGAATTGTTAGTTTCTGCTCCACCATTTCCACCCTAGTGTAATAATAAGTATAATTTAGGACAGCAATTACATTTTTGTGTTATCCTTCCGCATTACACACATTTAGTCAATGTTCTTAAACTCAACCGATTATTGTCATTTTACCATACTGTTCATATTGAACAGACATCAGTGTTTACTTGGAAAGATGACTGTATATTTCCACTTTTGATTTGTATTTCCATCGTAAGTTTGGTCTTTAATTTCATTTGGAAGTGGTATTAAAAGGTCTTACATTTAACTTGTTTATACCTGTAGACACCCTGTGAAGCCCCCACTGCAGAGACAGTTGGTGACAGAGAGGTGCAGACATTAAGTTAAACATGCCTTAAGAATAGAGTAACAAATAGAGACTAAATGTGTAAATGGCTGTTGAAACTGAGTTGGTGCATGTCAGTTTAGGCAAAGGTAACCTTTTAAACCTCTAGGTTTAAAACAAATTCAGATTTGATTGGAACTCTCTTTTATACATTTATAGTTGGATTTGACATTTAATTCATTTAGCAAGTTGTTTAACTCAAACAACCATAACACGGTACATATGGTATACAATGCTGCAGTCAGATTTGGCGAAATTGTTAGCTTGGATGTTATCTTTACATATAGATGGGGTCTTGTTGATGCGCACGCAGCTTCAAGGCAGAAAGACGCGTTCCATTTCACTTTTACTGTACCTACACCTTTAATGTTCCCGCCATCCCCCCATTTCTGAATAAAGTTCGACTGATCTGATTTGTTGATTTCTGTTGCTATGAAAACCAGTTTAGCCAAGCTAACTAACATTGTTTTTAGCTAGCTTGCATTACCATTCAATTGCTAACAAAACATTAGTAAAAATAGCTTGCTAATCGGGCAGAACTTGAACTCGGGCAGGAGACTCTGAGACCTCAGCGCACCACTAGCATCTCGTCATATCACGCAGTCGGAGCACAGCTAGATAATCAGCGTCAGCGCTCTTGGGTACCCAGCATGCAGTGCGGCATGTTAAAAAAACAACAGCTACGCAAGGGATTTCAGTTGTTGTGTTCGTTCAGTTAGATGTTTGTAATGTTATTGGCCGGGTTTCCCAGATTCGTTAAGAAGCTCTTAACGCTAAGAGCTTCTTAGGAGCGTTCTAAGAGCGTTCTAGAGCGTTCTTAGAACGCTCTTAAGAAGCTCTTAGCGGCCATTGTTTGTTAGTTAATATAATCTTGTTGGTCACCTTGAGTGTGCATGCTGTGTAGTTTAATGGGAACAGAGAGTCGGCCATTTTACTATCACAGGCTATACTTGCAAGGAGCTGAACGTGGGCTGTGCCCTAGACCAGACCAATTGCCTATGAGGCTAATCTTGATTCTGGATTGACTGAGATTCTGGAAAGAGATCTACTCAAGAAGAGAGTCAATATCTGTGGTTTTCAAGCCATCTTTGAGAAAGTTTGAAAACAATGTTGCGGTTAATATGTTTTGATTGTGGGAGGCAACTTTTGGACTACACATAAACCTCATGCGGCCACCGCACCACCCGCACTGGCAAAGAGGGAAACAGCATGGATGGGGAAAGTGTGTGGGCAGAGCAAGCAGTAGTAGTACATAAACTACACACGTCCTTTACTAAAGTGTATTCTGACTTTCATAAAGTTATTGTTGTAATCAAAGCTTTTAAAGAATGGATCTCTGCATGATGGGCCTGACCAGAGCACAGGTGGCCTGACAGAACACGCTTCAAAGTTGTCACTTTCAAAAGGGTGGCATTTTAACCCTGTCAGTCCAAAATGTCTAAAAGTTGGTACGCATGCCTTATTGCCAATGGGGAACAAAGAAGTCTCAAGAACCCATAATGTCGGCAGCATGGATATTTCTCGACAGTGACAATTTGTGAAGAATTTCAAAAAATGACTTCAAATCAGCCATTGATCCAATTGTCTTGAAATGTTGTGTACATGTATGAAATACATGTCTGTGTCATGTCAATTTTGTAATGGTTTGCAATGCTGAGGAGGAACCCGCCATTGCTGCCTGCAGCTATATTTATTATTATTATACTTCTTAAGACTGGGTGTCTATGGCAGGCCCTAGAAGCGCTTGGTCGAAAGTTGTGAAATTTGGCACACTCATTGGGGACAGTCCCCTGGTCCAATTCACAAAGTTTCATGTCCCATACTCGGGCACTCTAGCACCACCAATGGGTCAAAGTTGGACTTGTGTTTACACACGCAACTTTTAAACCGTATGACCCATTTTCAAAAATGAGGTACCATTGGATTCCCTGGACCAAGACGAGTTCAACGCACCCTATGGGGTCAATTTCCGGTTATATAGATTTTCCGCTATTTCCGGTTTTATCAAAAACCTTTGAAAGCCTACTCCTCCTACAATCTTTGTCAAATCTTCTTCAAAATTACCAGATATGCTCTTCAGACCAAGTCGCACAAAAGTTATGGTAGAGCATTTTGATACCCACAAACGTTTGTCCGTGACAGCCAATCAAAATCAGCAGAAAAGCCACCAAACAGGAAGTGAAGTCATATCTCAGCAGTTGTTTGAGGCAGTGAAACTAAATTTGGTACGCCGCCTCGGAACCTTATTCTGAGGATGTCCTCCAAAGATTGTGTCATGTGACTAAAAGGGGGCGTGGCCGGAAGCATAAACGTGTTTACGCTAATAACTGTTGAAGTGTTTACCTTAATAAAGTAATTTCTTTGTCTGTTGATGTCTTGTGAGATATCAAGCCTGACTATTAATAACTTTTCATAAAATTCGAACGGACGTGGCCGCCATTTTGGATTTCATGGAAAAGTGTAAAAACCTTTTGCACGCCACAATTTTTGTCCAATGTTTACCAAATTTGGCAAAGATGATCTTTAGACCCAGTTTCACAAAAGCAATCAGATGAATTTTCAATTTTCAAAAACGTTTGTTCGGTAGAGACGATCAAAAGCGGTGGCGAAGCCGCCAAACGAGGCGCAAGAGCATATCTCAGCAACCATTTGCACGATTGTCACCAAACTTGGGTTTCATCATTCCCATGAGGAGCAGAGGAGGCCTGCAGTGTTATACCAGAAAAATAACTTTGAACTCTCAGTACTCTTGAACACAAACATATATTTCAACCAAACTTGGTGTGTTGCATGAGTGCAACAGGTTGTTGTGACCTAATTGTTGCACAAGTGCTATGGAGGCCATGTCCTGCTCTGGACTGCTTGGCCCCTCCATTGCTGCTTGCAGCTATATTTATTATTACACTTCTTCTGCCATTGGAGTCTATGGCAGCCCCTAGAACCATATGGTAAAAAGTTGTGAATTTTGGCACACTCATTAAGCACAGTCCCCTCTTTATATTCACCAAGTTTCATGTCTCTCATTGCAGCACTCTAGCGCCACCAACTGGTCAAAGTTGGACTTGTGTTTACACACGTAACTTTTGAACCGTATGACCGATTTTCAAAAATGAGGTACCGTTGGATTCCCTGGATCGAGACGAGTTCAACACACCCTATGACGTCAATTTCCGGTTATATAGATTTTCCGCCATTTCCGGTTTTAGCAAAAACCTTTGAAAGCCTACTCCTCCTACAATTTTTCTTCAATCTTCCCCAGAATTGGAACACATCATCGTCAGAGCAACCCTCACAGAAGTTATCCAAAGATTTTTGATTTTCAAAACCGTTTGTCCGGTACAGCCAATCAAAATCGGCAGCAAAGACACCAAACAGGAAGTTGGGTCATATCTCAGCCAATCCTTGAGAAATCAACACAAAACTTGGTATGATGACTCGGAACCCTCATCTGAGGATGTCCAAACTATTTGGTGTCATGTGATCACTGGGCGTGGCCGCAGGATGCAAAAATGTGTTTTGGCCAATAACTGTTGATTCGTTTGCCTTTATTAAGTGATTCCTTTGTCTCATGATATCTTGGGACATCCCGTGTGTGACACATGATAACTTGTGATAACAGCCGAATTGATGCGGCCGCCATTTTGAATTACTGAAAAAAACGTTTTTTCTGTACTCCTCCTACAAATGTTTTCCAATCTTCAGACCAAGCCTCACAAAAGCCATCATATGTTTTTTGGATTTTCAAAACCGTTTGCCCGGTACGGCCAATCAAAATGTGCCGTTAAGCCAGCAAACAGGAAGTTGGGTCGTATCTCAGCAAATCTTTGATAGATTCGCACCAAACTTGTTGCGTGTACTCGTAACCCTCTTCTGAGGATGTACAACATGTTTTATGGGTCATTCGATTGCTTGGCCACATCATTGCTGCTTGCAGCTATATTTATTATTATTATTATTTTTATTTCTTTTTGCCCCCCTATAACTCAGTCAATATTTGGCCTACATAGGCAACGTAGGTGTCAAAAGTTTCGTCTTGGTAGCGATTGAGTTGCTTGTATTGTGATTTACGTTCCGTTGCACGGTTTAAGTAGAAATTACGTTTTTGTGTCGAAAAGTGAAGCTAACGGTGGCTAACTTGCTAACCACAGTCAATGACGCTACTTACGTCACTAACGTCACGAAAACTCGCGTGACTACCTCTAGCAGAATATTAGTTTAGCAGCTCGTTAACTTCTGGGAGATAGCTAGGCTAACTATAGCTTTACTGCAAGGCAGCTGCAGAAACCCCACAAGCAAAGAGGCAAGGTGATAACTATTTACTAATTTTACTTTGTGATATGACACACAATTGTGATGTGTAATGTACAATATAAGCTGATATTATTAAGGAAGTACATCTACTTTCGGAAACAGTAGTCTACTATTTCACTGAAGTATTAGCATCATGACATTAGCCTGTGTTGCCCGGGCAACACATACTACAGTGGTCTATGATGTAGCGTTATCTGTTTTCAATCGTTAAAATAAACATTCCTCACATATACATTTTCGTTGTAGGGTTTATTCTGACATTAGTAAACGATTTGTTGGTGAAATTACCATTACCTGTGGTTTCAAACCAGTGTAGCTCACTGCAACGCTGTAGCTTACGTGAGACACACTACAAAAACATCTAGCTTACACAACTGTAGGAAGTCAAACGGCGACAGAACATGTTCGGCACTCCCCTTACTTAAATCAAAAGTCTATCTAACTACTAACCTGAACTTCATTGCCACAGCCTAAACGTTGTCAATCTGTTCATGAAAATAATTAATTTCAGCTTAAACCGTACAATGGAACGTTAAATCCAATTCAACCAACGCAATCGCTACCAAGACGAACACAGCAGTAGTCTAGTACTGTACCGTAGTAGTACAATTTACCGGGCAGCTTCTCCACACAGGGCTATATCGCATTTTGCGTTGTTACTGACAATGATCGCTACCAGTGAGCTTTTTATGAATGAGCGATTTTCCACTAAATAAATGTCAAGCTTATTTACGTTTTGGGGGGCATATTTTCAGTTAGCAGATGGTACTGTTTGAATCGCGATTCCATCTTCTACTGCCGGGTAACGTCGTAGAATAATCTTCAAAGGGGGTTCTTTATTAATGAATGAATGCAATGAGTAGGCTAAATGCCTGAAAATATCATGAGAAGGGAAAAACTTAAAATGACGTTTAAGTCATAGAGATTAGGTCAATTTTACACCGGTCTGCCCAATTTATTCGTTTTGTTTCAACGATGAGGCTGCCTCTTGCAGGGGAAATGAGAAGACATCTATTTCATTCTACACTTCACTCGTATTTTCAGTTGTAAATGAGCAGCAAAAAAAAAATGCTTTTAAATCTTTATAAATAATAAGTATGCATTTTTATATAAAATATACATAAATATCAGTTGTAAAAATGTCATTCAAAAACGGACCCCTGTGCAACCGACGCAAGCAAGCACACCCTACAATTTCCCCAGAAATTGTACCCTCTCTAGTTATTATTAATATTATACATCTGCCATGGGAGTCTATGGCAGCCCCTAGAACCACATGCTCAGAAGTTGTGAAATTTGGCACACTCTTTGGGACCTGTCCCCTCATCACTTTCACCAAGTTTCATGTCTCCCATTTCAACCCTCTAGCGCAACCAATGGGTCAAAGTTGAAGGTGTGTTTACACACGTTACCTTTGAACCATATGCCGCATTTTCCAAAATGAGGTATCATTGGATTCCCTGGATCAAGACAAGTTCAACGCACTCTATGACGTCATACCCAGTCATATAGATTCTCCGCCATTTTGAATGTTAATGAAAAGCGTTTTTTCGCTACTCCTCCTACAATTCTTGACGAATCTTCTTCAAAATTGCCACAGATGATCTTCAGACCAAGCCTCACAAAAGTTATCCCCTGGAGCTTTGATTTTCGCAACCGTTTGTTAGTTACAGCCAATCAAATTCAGCAACTGATCCGGAAAAAGGGAAGTGAGGTCATATCTTAGTGAATCTTTGATGCATTGACTCCAAACTTGGTGTATGGATTCATGACCCTGTTATTAAGAGGTCCGAAAAAGGTAGGGTCATTTGAGCTCTACGGGGCGCTACAATAGGCTAAACTGTGTTTTGACCAATAACTGTTGATTTGTTTGTCGTATTTAAGTTATTCCTATGTCTCGTGATATCTTAGGAGATCCCGTGTCTGACGCATGTTAACGCATGATTCCAGACCAATTGATGAGGCCGCCATTTTTAATGAATGAATGAAACTTTTTTCCCTACTCCTATACAATGTATCCAATATTCACCAGATTTGGCACAGATTATCTTCAGACCACAATCACCTTGACATGTCAAAATAGGACTGAATTACAGCTGTTGGGGCAACAATTTGGGCCAAATCTGACCACGCGTGCCACAGGAGAAACGGCTTACTTTTTGTATACAGTAACTGTACACAGCAATTCCCAGCGCTGAAAATGGCTCACTGGGTTAAGACGGGCTCCTTTGAAGTGCAAGGTCGTAGGTTCGAATCGAGCCAAAGTCTCAAGCATGTCATGATACTGGTTTATCTGTTTAGTGATGCCAGGTATGCGACAGTAGCTGTCGAGCAGTATAATAATAATGGTCACGATAATGTTTCATTCTCAGGGGATTTATACTCAGTCAGATATATTGTGCTTTGTCGATATAGTGATGCTACATCTAGCCAGTGCATCGGATTTCTTGCATCATAACTTTTGAACAGATTTGTCATAAATCACAAGATTGGTCTCTTCTGATTCTACGTGGCATACTAAGTCGAAATATATCACACTGTCCCGTGTCTGCCATTTTGGGCGTCGGCCATTTGGAATTTTCATAAAAACAAACTCCTCGTTCGCCGTTGCTCCTATTTTCATGGACATGTAATCAAATCATTTTCAGACCACAATCACCTTGACATGTCAAAATAGGACTGAATTACAGCTTTTTATACTTGGGTCAAATCTGACAATGCTTCCCACAGGAGAAACTGCTTACTTTTTTTTATACAGTAACTGAACACAGCATTTCCCTGCAGTGAGAATAGCTCACTGGGATAAGACGGGTTCCTCTGAAGTGCAAGGTCATAGGTTCGAACCCAGCCACAGTCATTAAGCATGTCATGATACTGGTTTATCTGTTTAGTGAAGCCAGGTATGCCACAGTAGCTGTCTAACAGTATAATGGTAATGACCATGTTTCATTCTCAGGGGATCTATACTCAAGAAGAGTCAGATTTATTGTCCTTTGTAGATATGTGTCCTCTAACCTCTAGGGGGGCGATCCCGTGTCTGACACGTTAACTTGTGATACCAGCCGAATTGATGCCGCCATTTTGAATGAATTAATAAAATGTTTTTGTTCACTCCTACAAAATGTATCAAATATTCACCAAATTTGGGACAGATTATCTTCAGACCACAATCACCTTGACATGTCAAAATAGGACTGAACTAGAGAGGGTACAATTTCTGGGGAAATTGTAGGGTGTGCTTGCTTGCGTCGGTTGCACAGGGGTCCGTTTTTGAATGACATTTTTACAACTGATATTTCTGTATATTTTATATAAAAATGCATACTTATTATTTATAAAGATGACATAGATTTAAAAGCATTTTTTTTGCTGCTCATTTACAACTGAAAAGTGTAGAATGAAATAGATGTCTTCTCATTTCCCCTGCAAGAGGCAGCCTCATCGTTGAAACAAAACGAATAAATTGGGCAGACCGGTGTAAAAATTGACCTAATCTCTATGACTTAAACGTCATTTTAAGTTTTTCCCTTCTCATGATATTTTCAGGCATTTAGCCTACTCATTGCATTCATTCATTAATAAAGAACCCCCTTTGAAGATTATTCTACGACGTTACCCGGCAGTAGAAGATGGAATCGCGATTCAAACAGTACCATCTGCTAACTGAAAATATGCCCCCCAAAACGTAAAGAAGCTTGACATTTATTTAGTGGAAAATCGCTCATTCATAAAAAGCTCACTGGTAGCGATCATTGTCAGTAACAACGCAAAATGCGATATAGCCCTGTGTGGAGAAGCTGCCCGGTAAATTGTACTACTACGGTACAGTACTAGACTACTGCTGTGTTCGTCTTGGTAGCGATTGCGTTGGTTGAATTGGATTTAACGTTCCGTTGTACGGTTTAAGCTGAAATTAATTATTTTCATGAACAGATTGACAACGTTTAGGCTGTGGCAATGAAGTTCAGGTTAGTAGTTAGATAGACTTTTGATTTAAGTAAGGGGAGTGCCGAACATGTTCTGTCGCCGTTTGACTTCCTACAGTTGTGTAAGCTAGATGTTTTTGTAGTGTGTCTCACGTAAGCTACAGCGTTGCAGTGAGCTACACTGGTTTGAAACCACAGGTAATGTTTTTTTCACCAACAAATCGTTTACTAATGTCAGAATAAACCCTACAACGAAAATGTATATGTGAGGAATGTTTATTTTAACGATTGAAAACAGATAACGCTACATCATAGACCACTGTAGTATGTGTTGCCCGGGCAACACAGGCTAATGTCATGATGCTAATACTTCAGTGAAATAGTAGACTACTGTTTCCGAAAGTAGATGTACTTCCTTAATAATATCAGCTTATATTGTACATTACACATCACAATTGTGTGTCATATCACAAAGTAAAATTAGTAAATAGTTATCACCTGGCCTCTTTGCTTGTGGCGTTTCTGCAGCTGCCTTGCAGTAAAGCTATAGTTAGCCTAGCTATCTCCCAGAAGTTAACGAGCTGCTAAACTAATATTCTGCTAGAGGTAGTCACGCGAGTTTTCGTGACGTTAGTGACGTAAGTAGCGTCATTGACTGTGGTTAGCAAGTTAGCCACCGTTAGCTTCACTTTTCGACACAAAAACGTAATTTCTACTTAAACCGTGCAACGGAACGTAAATCCCAATACAAGCAACTCAATCGCTACCAAGACGAAACTTTTGACACCTACGTTGTCTATGTAGGCCAAATATTGACTGAGTTTTAGGGGGGCAAAAAGAAATAAAAATAATAATAATAATATATATGTGAGAGAACAAAGGTTGTGCTCTCGCCGAAGGCTTGAGCACACCCAATAATAATAATAATATATATGTGAGAGAACAAAGGTTGTGCTCTCGCCGAAGGCTTGAGCACACCCAATTACAGGTGTTTAAACTTGGGCCAAATCGGACAACCGCTTGCCACAGGAAAAACTGCTTATATTTTTACCCAGTAACTGAACTGTGATTTGCAGAACTGAGAATCGCTCACTAGGATAAGTTGGTGTCCTGGCAACGGCGACGTCAGAGGTTTGAATCCAGCCAAAGCCGACAAGCTTGTCATGTCTCTGATTCTCTGTTTAGCGAGACTGTAAGCCACTGCAAAGGAAGCCAGGTACACCGCAGTCGCTAGTTACCTGTAGTCAAGCTACAAGCTATAGTCAATGCAATCCTCACACAAACTATCAAAATTATTTTAGATTTTCAAAACCGTTTGTCAGGTACAGCCAATCGAAATCGGCAGCAGAGCCGCCAAACAGAAAGTTGTGTCGTATCTCAGCAAATCTTTGATGGATTCACGCCAAACTTGCTGCATGTACTCGGAACACTCTTCTGAGGATGTCGAAAGTTTCTTCTGGGTCATCTGACCTGCTTGGCCACCCCATTGCTGCTTGCAGCTATATTTATTATTATACTTCTGCCATGGGAGTCTATGGCAGCCCCTAGAACCACATGGTCAGAAGTTGTGAAATTTGGCACACTCTTTGGGACCTGTCCCCTCATCACTTTCACCAAGTTTCATGTCTCCCATTCCAACCCTCTAGCGCCACCAATGGGTCAAAGTTGAAGGTGTGTTTACACACGTTACCTTTGAACCATATGCCGCATTTTCCAAAATGAGGTATCATTGGATTCCCTGGATCAAGACAAGTTCAACGCACTCTATGACGTCATACCCAGTCATACAGTTAGGTCCATAAATATTTGGACATTGACACAATTTTCATCATTTTGGCTCTGTATACCACCACAATGGATTTGAAATGAAACAATCAAGATGTGCTTTAAGTGCAGACTTTCAGCTTTAATTTCAGGGTATTTACATCCAAATCAGGTGAACGGTGTAGGAATTACAATACATTTTATATGTGGCCCCCCCCCCCTTTTTAAGGGACCAAAAGTAATTGGACAATTGGCTGCTCAGCTGTTCCATGGCCAGGTGTATGTTATTCCCTCATGGGAGTTTGTTATTTCATTGACAAGGAGCAGATAAAAGGTCTAGAGTTCATTTCAAGTATGGTATTTGTGTTTGTAATCTGTTGCTGTCAACTCTCAATATGAAGTCCAAAGAGCTGTCACCATCAGTGAAGCAAGCCATCGTTAGGCTGAAAAATCAAAACAAACCTATCAGAGAGATAGCAAAAACATTAGGTGTGGCCAAATCAACTGTTTGGTACATTCTTAAAAAGAAAGAACGCACTGGTGAGCTCAGCAACACCAAAAGACCCGGAAGACCACGGAAAACAACTGTGGTGGATGACAGAAGAATTCTTTCCCTGGTGAAGAAAAACCCCTTCACAACAGTTGGCCAGATCGAGAACACTCTCCAGGAGGTAGGCGTATCTGTGTCAAAGTCAAAAATTAAGAGAAGACTTCACCAGAGTAAATACAGAGGGTTCACCACAAGATGTAAACCATTGGTGAGTCTCAAAAACAGGAAGACCAGATTAGAGTTTGCCAAAAAACATCTAAAAGACCCTGTACAGTTCTGGAACAACATCCTATGGACAGATGAGACCGAGATCAACTTGTACCAGAATGATGGGAAGAGAAGAGTATGGAGAAGGGAAGGAACTGCTCATGATCCAAAGCATACCACCTCATCAGTGAAGCATGGTGGAGGTAGTGTTATGGCGTGGGCATGTATGGCTGCCAATGGAACTGGTTCCCTTGTATTTATCGATGATGTGACTGCTGACAAAAGCAGTAGGATGAATTCTGAAGTGTTTCTGGCAATATTATCTGCTCAGATTCAGCCAAATGCTTCAGAACTCATAGGACGGCGCTTCACAGTGCAGATGGACAATGACCCAAAGCATACTGCGAAAGCAACCAAAGAGTTTTTTAAGGCAAAGAAGTGGAATGTTCTGCAATGGCCAAGTCAATCACCTGACCTAAATCCAATTGAGCATGCATTTCACTTGCTAAAGACAAAACTGAAGGGAAAATGCCCCAAGAACAAGCAGGAACTGAAGACAGTTGCAGTAGAGGCCTGGCAGAGCATCACCAGGGACGAAACCCAGCGTCTGGTGATGTCTATGGGTTCCAGACTTCAGGTTGTCATTGACTGCAAAGGATTTGCAACCAAGTATTAAAAGTGACAATTAGATTTATGATTATGTTAGTTTGTCCAATTATTTTTGGTCCCTTAAAAAGGGGGGGGCCACATATAAAATGTGTTGTAATTCCTACACCGTTCACCTGATTTGGATGTAAATACCCTGAAATTAAAGCTGAAAGTCTGCACTTAAAGCACATCTTGATTGTTTCATTTCAAATCCATTGTGGTGGTATACAGAGCCAAAATGATAAATTGTGTCAATGTCCAAATATTTATGGACCTAACTGTAGATTCTCTGCCATTTTGAATGTTAAGGAGAAACGTTTTTTCGCTACTCCTCCTACAATTCTTGTCGAATCTTCTTCAAAATTGCCACAGATGATCTTCAGACCAAGCTTCACAAAAGTTATCCCCTGGAGCTTTGATTTTCGCAACCGTTTCTTAGTTACAGCCAATCAAATTCAGCAACTGATCCTGAAAAAGGGAAGTGAGGTCATATCTTAGTGAATCTTTGATGCATTGACTCCAAACTTGGTGTATGGATTCATGACCCTGTTATTAAGAGGTCCTTTGAGTTCTAGGGGGCGCTACAATAGGCAAAACTGTGTTTTGACCAATAACTGTTGATTTGTTTGTCGTATTTAAGTGATTCCTATGATTCCTCGTGATATCTTAGGAGATCCCGTGTCTGACGCATGTTAACGCATGATACCAGACGAATTGATGAGGCCGCCATTTTGAATGAATGAATGAAACTTTTTTCCCTACACCTACACAATGTATCCAATATTCACCAGATTTGGCACAGATTATCTTCAGACCACAATCACCTTGACATGTCAAAATAGGACTGAATTACAGCGCCACCAATGGGTCAAAGTTGAAGGTGTGTTTACACACGTTACCTTTGAACCATATACCGCATTTTCCAAAATGAGGTATCATTGGATTCCCTGGATCAAGACAAGTTCAACGCACTCTGACGTCATACCCAGTCATATAGATTCTCCGCCATTTTGAATGTTAAGGAGAAACGTTTTGTTCGCTACTCCTCCTACAATTTTCGTAAAAACAAACTCCTCGTTCGCCGTCGCTCCTATTTTCATGGACATGTAATCAAATCATTTTCAGACCACAATCACCTTGACATGTCAAAATAGGACTGAATTACAGCTTTTTATACTTGGGTCAAATCTGACAACGCTTCCCACAGGAGAAACTGCTTACTTTTTTTTATACAGTAACTGAACACAGCATTTCCCTGCAGTGAGAATAGCTCACTGGGATAAGACGGGTTCCTCTGAAGTGCAAGGTCATAGGTTCGAACCCAGCCACAGTCATCAAGCATGTCATGATACTGGTTTATCTGTTTAGTGAAGCCAGGTATGCCACAGTAGCTGTCTAACAGTACAATGGTAATGATAATGTTTCATTCTCAGGGGATCTATACTCAAGAAGAGTCAGATTTATTGTGCTTTGTAGATATGTGTCCTCTAACCTCTAGGGGGGCAATCCCGTGTCTGACACGTTAACTTGCGATACCAGCCGAATTGATGCCGCCATTTTGAATGAATTAATAAAATGTTTTTGTCCTACTCCTCCTACAAAATGTATCAAATATTCACCAAATTTGGGACAGATTATCTTCAGACCACAATCACCTTGACATGTCAAAATAGGACTGAATTACAGCTGTTTTGAGTTTTGACAGTATTCGTGATCTTAGTTTCCTACTCTTAATTGTGAATGCGAGCTTATTGATTTTAAATGCTCCGGAAATTAAGTGTTGCTCGACTAGCCTAAGGTGATGTAATGTGTAAGAGTGATTCTGTATGGCTTCTCGAGCCGTGGTGTCATATTGATGGTATTACGAGGTGTAGTAATTTAGGTAGGACTAAGTATGACGTCGCTGAAGGCCTACGCGTGAAATGCATGGCCCGCCACTGGGTTTCAGTCACTGTCTATTTATAAAAACACAATTTGAATCGCCCACCACCTGCGAGCACTTGAGGAAAGCTTTTCCTATTCACACCAAAATGTTGGTAGTAATGAAACAGAAATGGGAGCGGAGGCCCCAGTTGTAAATGACTGTGATTTCAAACACTGATTCACACTCCATGGTCCCGGCACTGGGCTTAATCACAGCTGAGAGTCTACCCACAGTCTCCAACTGTCAAAGTGCACACATTTGTTAGACCCACTGCGCCAAGCACCCCCATTGGAGTGCCACTACAAATGCCCTGCTGTGGACCTGTTGGCAGTGTGCACTAAAATGCATTTTTTCTTTTGTTGTTTGTGGCAACTGTAGAATAACAAAATATATCACATGTACATTGTACTAAACAAATAGTCCAGAATAATACACCCTACTTCCTAGCAGGAGAAAATTAACTTGTATTCTGGCATAGAAGAATACAATATCACAGATTAAAAAAAGCTATTATTCAACTTGCTTAGCTATTGCATTTAGCCATAAAAATTCTGAAATGATGTACCCCCCCCTCACCACCACAGCACTCTTTTCTCTGCTCTGCTGCCTTCATGACTATTATATATAAAAAAAAATATATATATTATATTTATATATATATATAATATATTGCCCAACGGATGATAGTGTGTGGTTTTACTTACAAAGACCAGTGTTTTACAGAATGCCGTTTTGTTCTCATCATACCTTTCACCTAAATAGGGTTGTCAAAGTAACTTTGGCTTTCATAAAGCAGCTTTATGGCTCTGCTGTGTATCTGTCATGGCCACAGCCGTGCCCCCCTGTTGTTTTTGGTTTTGCCCTGTCCTAGTGTTTCCCTGTCATTGTCTTCACCTGTGTCTCGTTCTCGTTAGCGTCATTGTGTCCACCTGTGTGTCGTTTGGTTCTGTGTATTTAGGTTTCTGTTTTGTGTCCAGTCTTTGTCTTGTCATTACTACTCCTGTTATGTGAGTACCCTATCTGTGTCCCTGGATTTTTTTCGGAAATAAACCCTTTGTTTTCAGTATGGCTGTGTACTCCCTTGCATTTGGGTCCTACCCCTCCTCACACCCTGACAGTATCTAAGTAAAAATGTTTTAATGTAGTTTATTTAACCAATCTAACAAGAGAAGACATGACTCTTTTTTCAAATACACTTTTATTAAATAATTTCAGAATGCACAAAAGATTGCAATATAAAATAAACAACCCAAAAACAACCCAAAAAAAACTTGAATGTCTTTGCTCCAAAACATAATTTCAAAGATTGCTTGCTGTGTTGTGATTACTGGTAAAATATTTTATTAATACTTAAGGAAATACTGGAGTTGCATAAGTTAGTAGGGAAATTCATGTTGACAGACACCAACATGACTGGAGGAAGAGAATTCTCAACTTTGAGGTGTTATACAGGCTTTCGCCACTTTGTCAGTAAAAGCTATACTCAAAATGAGATGAGTACCAAGTAGAGAGAACATAATTAAAAGAACAGCACTCTATTTTGAGCAATCAACCAATAAAGACCTACAAACTCCCTCCCCATCTTTTCCACTTTGATGACAGTTGCTGTAGAGTTCACAACCAAAGACCAATGAAACATGATAGAATCAATGTGACCATAGAATGCATTTCCATTAGAACAGATGGACAGAGAACCATGTTTGTGCTTTGGCCTTGCACCATCTTATCCCCCTGTTACTCCATCTCCCTTAGATGTTGGGCCCCCCCTTCCCAGGCGTCTCTGTTGGGGAGTGCGAATTGGAAACGGTCTGACAGGCAACCGGATAGGCTGCTTGCCAAACTTCTCCATAATCTCTTTGATGCGCGACAGGTTGGTGCGGCCGACTGTAAAGTCGCACCGGGTAGCGCCCATGTCGTAGCCCACCTCACACTTCTTGCTGCTAGGGCTGTAGCCCTCCGCCCTGGCAGTCACTCTGTATTCCCCAGGGTTCAGAAGACGCCAGTAGTCACCATCAGAGGCTTTGGAGCACATGCACACATTCGTGAATACATGTGTGTGTGAGCATTGAAATTGTGTGTGTGTGTGTGTGTGTGTGTGTGAGAGTGAGTGAGTGAGTGAGTGAGTGAGTGAGTGAGAGAGAAAGAGAGGAATCCTTTTGTAAAGTCAACTCATGACCAAAGATATTCATGATTATGCCAGACAATCAGTATTTTGATCACATCAAGACCACATCATACATGCAAAGACAATATACTCACAACAATTAAGCCATTATTACAAACCATTCACAGATCTCAAATGTATGCACATTTACTCTAGATGGACTAATTACAAGCGTTGACATCAATGTGTGTATCAGTGTTTCTAGCCCAAAGTAAATGTTCCTATATGCTACTGTGCTCCTAGAATTAAAAACTCTGTATGTGTGGCAACAGTCGAAAGCCGGCACAATAAAGCAGGAATATGTTTGAGTGAAAACAGAAGGAGGGATAGTAGGGTGCTCTACTTTTCTTAAGAGGAGGAACTTTGTATTCCTGTTCAGGATAAAATAGGTCTGCACTGTTATCCTGGATTTACCTGCCTTCGCTTTCTCTGAGCAGGAGCATTGTGTGGACTCTGGAATGTGAAGTTGCTGTGTACTGATGCTCAACCATTGATACAGCAGGCACAGTGATGACAGCTACACTTCCACACCCCCCCCCCCCCCCCCACACACACACACACACACAAGCAACCATAAATGCACACACCCACACATGCAAACATGCGCTCACAAACCTTTTCTCTGCTGCCTGCATGACTATTGCCCAACTGATGATAGTGTGTGGTTTTAATTACAAATACCAATGTAGTAAATCTATCGTTTCTACAAAAAGCCACACGTTCAACACTGAGATGGACTCATTCAGAACAATCTGTGTTTGTGCCCTTTACCAACAGGATTCTGATGGGAATCTCTAAGAACTTTCTGTTTTGAAGAAGTCTAGGAAAACATCATACATGTTTTATGTTGACATGTCTTACCACCCCTTGCCAAGGCTACGCAGAATTCCAATTAACTCAAGAACATTCAAATTTACAGAAGGATTATTTATTTATTTTAACTGCTTGGTGAGGAGACTGTTTAGTTTTAAGGATCTTAGTTTTAAGAGTATGTGGCACTCCAATTAGTTTTTTTATAGTTATCAATTATTTATACTTATCACTGATCAAGAATCTTACTTAAACCTGTCTGTGGAGGGATGAAGGAACTGAGGCTTCTTATGAAAAAAGCTTGACTTGTACTGGATTTCAAGAAAAATAACCGCTTGCAGAAAATATTTGATTTTCTGCTCCGATAACAAAAGCATTTCAGTCATGCAACCTTTTTAGGTGTTATCCAGGATTGGCTTGGATTGGAGGCACATTTGATCCCCTAATCAAATCCATGGAGCCTTAGAGGATAGAGAGCATAATGCCCATCTCTAGTTCAGTCAAGGCACTCACATATTGATTTGGCCATTTATTGATAACCATAGACATAGACTTTGGCGGAGTGGATGTATGATGCACTACCTGCCTCTACCTATGTATGTTGTTTGCTAGAGCAACATACATTCCGTATTTTTTCGAATAAACGCCGCCCTCGAATAAACGGCGCACCAAAAATGAACGTTGTGTAATAAACGCCGCCCTCGATAAACGCTGCACCAAGAAAATCTGAAAACGTATTTAATTGGTTAAATTCAACCCCAGTATTTATTACACATGTACATAACTTTCTGCACAGCTTTCTGTTTGAAAGCTAACGTGTATGAACGTTTAGGCATGCTGCTTCAGATTTCTACACAATGTAGAACACTTGTATTTGAGACAGTTGTACTACCAACGCACACCTAATTGATAGCCAATGAGAAAGATTTGCCGCACTCATAGACAAACAAAGAATAGACAAGGAGGTCAGCAGTAGTAAATGAAAACTGCTTTTTTAGCTGCATGATTAATTTGTCACAATGTCAGCAACGAAGTTGTCCATGGCTGCACTGCAGCTACAATTCACGAAATCTCCCTTACTAATTAAACGACGCCCTCGAATAAACACTGCTCTCGAATAAACGCTGCACCAAAAATTAACATTATTTAATAAACGCTGCAGCGTTTATTCGAAGAAATACGGCACAATATGAGGCAGGAAGCAAATAGAGTAATAATCTTCCCTGATGGATAGTAATATTCAGACAACACAGGGGGAATGGGGATGGTGGAGAATGGCAGCAGCACAGATACTACAACAACCGGGAGTGAGTGTACATGTATCCGTGCTGCATTATATTGCCACCTTATCAGACGTGGCCCAATGGGCTTGAAGCAGGCTAACACAGGTTCAGTGATGAGTGCCATCGCTGAACTAGGCTTCGCTCATTTTCTAACATGAGCTGATGTTCCGTGGTGTACAGATTTTGCATCTTGACCGGGAGGCTGCAGTTGCCTAGTATTAAATACTTGCTTTATCTCCTACTGTTGTTGAGAAGTGAAGTGAATTACCATTGATGATGTACTTCATCAAACATGTTCTTCTTGTTACTCCAATTAGTTTCACTGTCAAAAGGAGCATTTAAGTTTCACCTGTGTTGGTATTTCTATGTGCGTTCACATACATTTGTCATACCTGTGCGAATGTCATGGCTGATCCCATCCACGGAGATGATGGCGTTTGCAATACCCCGCCCTTGGACGTCTCTCACAATGCCTTTGATTCCCCGATGCACCTATACAGAAGAGGTGTTCAGAGTGCAACAGAGGGGCTTGTGAGGAACATTGTGTACAGTTTTATGTCTTCTTCTGAGAAAGTAGCATGCAATAACCCATGTGAGTGTGTGTGTGGAGGGTGTGTGTGTGTAGCTAATACCCACAAACAAAACTGTGTCTGTAGATGTGTGTGTGAAGGCAGTTAGAACACCATCTCTGTACAGACCACCTTTGGGGTGGGGGTGGGGGGGGTGGTGGAAGGCACACCAAAACACTTCTCAAGAACTTGAGAAGTGTTTTGGTGTGCCTTCCACTTCTCTAAGTATTCACCCCCCTTGGATGTTTTCCACTTTTGTTGCTTTTAACCATGAAATCATGGTCCATATAATTTGGCTTTTTTGACAAGAATTTGCAAAAAAGCTCATTTCGTGTCAAAGTGAAAACACATTTTTACAAACTAATGTCAACTAATTAAAAATATATAGTGTAAATAAGTGTTTGCATGAATATTTACCCCCTTTAAAGTGACCGACCTAATTCAACAGAGGTCCAGCTAGTTAAAGATGCTGTAAAGCAGTGTCACAATTAGTGAAATGGAGAGCACTTGAGTGAGCAGTTGATGTGTGTCAAGTGATTGTAGTATAAAAACACCTGTGTCTGGGAGGTCCAGTCTCTGGTTCATCAGTATTTGTTAAGTACATACATGTTATGTATGCCCTGCATGTATTTTTTTCTGTTTTGTGTTGTTGTTTTGTGTTCCGTCTCCTCCTACTGTTTTCATTCTCCTACTTCACGGATGTGCACAGGTGTGATGAATGATTGATGAACGATTGGACACATCCAATCGTTCATCAATCATTCATCACGTCATCACACCTGTTCCAGATTCCCCATCATCCGTTCCCCTTTAAGAGTCATTTGTTTCTGTGTGTTTTGTGGTTAGAGAGTTGATTTTTGAGTTGAGCTGTGGCAGAGCTCTGTTTGAGTTATAGTTAGTGTGTTTGCTGAAAGCAAAAACACTATTGTTATTCTGCCTACTTATTAGTGTGTTTGCTGGAAGCAAAAACACTATTGTTATTCTGCATACTTATTATTTTTATTAGTGTGTTTGCTGGAAGCAAAAACACTTGTTATTCTGCATACTTATTATTTTTATTGTTGGAATGCTGAAGCAGCATTGATAAGCATTGATAGCAAAATAATAAGTATGCAGAATAACAACAATTTCAGCAATTTGTAAAAAATAATTTCAGCTTTCAGCATTACAACGCATTTTCTGCAGGAAATGCACTTATCTAGTTGTTGGTCACAAGGGCGTAGGTTTGCATAGGGTCCATAGGGACTAGTCACAAGCAAAGTTTGGGAAAGACACAATTATCCCCACCAATATTTTTTTAATTTTCGAAGAAAATATTTTGAACAATATATTTGCAAAACTCATTCGTATATCATATATACTATGTTTGTCACCCAGAAAAGTGAAAAATAAATTTCCAAGTTAACCAATGCGCCCTCGAGCCTGCGAGACAAGATGATCAGGGTTCTAAATTAACTGTTTTGATCACCAGCCAATTTGGCTGGTAACTTTCTAAAGTTACCAGCCAATCAGAATTTCCACTAGCCAAATTCTTTCTGGTGAAAATAAGAACAATTATGAGTTTCACTGAATGCACTTGATCATTTTATTAACATTGTTGGCATGAAAAACACAGAAAATGAAGTAAAATGAAGCACAGAAGTATGATGCAAGGGTATGTGAAATCAGTAAGGACGATTTATTGTAAATGGCTAAAACGTCCATTCGCGTCATGAGATTGACTCCTGCCCATGCATTTACAGTAACGTTTTGTCCTAAGCAGGCATTAATTAAACCTAATATACTCTTTATTAAGAACAGTGTATTTACATTACACTAGACTGTGTCAGTAAGCAACACAATTTTTCTTATGCGTAGACTACATGCGGCAATCCTTACAAAACATGACAACATTTTCATTGTCAAACACAAGCCATTCCCGACCCGTCAGCCATTTGGCATTACATTTTATTTTCTTCGTTTCTCTAGTGCTATCAATATCCGCATCCCCTGCCTCGTTCCCATTCTCGACCCCAGAAGTTTGTCCTAACCACCGCCGCATTAAGTTAACTTTATACTTTACTTTACTACTCTAGCTAGCTCTTATTACCTCCTATGATCCGCTATGCTTCGTTTTACTACTTCCTTGTGTTTTCTGGTGGACGCTCCGTTCGTTTCCACGGTTTCTCGCGCCGGTTTCACTTCAACTGCGTGCAGCCAATGGGCGTATAAAACGTTATCACGTAGCATTACGGCACAGTGTTCATGGGAAACTTAGGAAATACTGCCAGGGGGATAAATGACCGAGAACCAATGCCGAGAACAGAGCCTAACAGTGCGTTCACACTGCAGCGGAGCGGGCGGCGCCGGCTTCCAATTCATTTTCAATGAAACCAGGCGTTGACGCTCGCGTAGGGCATTGTGGGAAGGCGAGCGGAGCGTTGCAAGTTGGATTTTCTCAACTTTATGCAAATGAGGAGCGTGAAAACGCTAGCGTTGGCCAATCGGATTGGTTTCTTGTTTCTTGTAACGTAGCAACCGTTGGTCATGATAAACATTTCTAGGTTTCACAATTTCAAGATGGAGGAGAAACTTTTCGTATGTGTCTGCACACCCAGTTCTGTTCAGAACAAAGTTACTAATGTGACGAGCCTGAATTTAAAGATTACATTAAACTAATAATGCACGGTGCATGGTTGCCGATGTCGTCATTGTTCCTAGTGTGTTTTTACAGCCTACTTTTAAATTCAGTCTCGTCACATTACGTTCTGTGCCACTGCTAGCTCGCTAGCCCAGCCTACAAACGACTGGTTGAGTGACCGGTGGCGTAACATGTATTCTACTGTAATCTTGCACTAGTAAAATCTTGCACTTACATAAATATTGTGTAAAAGTGGTATTTTGATCGATATAGTGAGTACATGAACCCAAATCTGCACGCTTGGCCATGACTACAACAGTGACCATAGAGAACTACAACTCTGTATTAACTTGTCTAACATGCCCCCAAGCGTGGTGTACTGTGGGAAGGCGAGCGATGCAGAGCGTTAAAAAACGCTGCAGTGTGAACGCAGCGTAACAGTGCGTTCACACTGCAGCGGAGCGGGCGGCGCGCGGCGTCGGCTTCCAATTCATTTTCAATGAAACCAGGCGTTGACGCTCGCGTAGTCTGACACGGTAAACTACTAAATAACGCTACGCGAGGAAATAAAAGCCTCATATTAGTATTTCGTTTGGTCTCAGCATTGATATTTTTGACCCTTTTGTGCTTCGTACATAGGAAAATGTCACCCATCAGAGATATCAGAAGTTTTTTCACCACCCAGAGAGTAAGGAGCTATCAAGAGAAGGTCGTTAGTTAGCGCAAACCTGTAAGCCTTACATCGCCACCCATTCTACAATGGAAACGTGTTTTGAAAGCTGTTAGTGTAGTAGAGCATGTAACTTTTGCTTGTATTAAATCTATCCCTATCGTCTGCAATCTTTCGACCAGTGTGTTAGCAGCAGCAGGTCTTGCTGCAGCCAGAAGGATAAAGCTAACCTACCCACATAATGGGACCGTGCTAGTTTAGCCTAGTACCAGCAGGCTAGCAACTCAAAAGTGATATTAACTGGTAATAAGTAGGCCTATATGATCCCTTGGATAGTAAGATGGCTATCCCTGTAATCTCGACCAATGTCAGCAGTCAACTAAACATGGATAGTGTCTGTATTAAATTGATGAATTACTGTGCAGGAAAAACAGCACCCTGAAGCTACAGATGTAGAGCAGGTTGGTGATGAATCAGCATCAGGGGTTCAGGTGAGAAGTTGAATTGTCCATTTTGGTAAAGATTGCATTAAACTGCTGTTTTTTAAGGGACGTTTAGACAATGTTACCCATGAATGTTATCATTCACACTTATACTTGTAGGTAGTAAAAAGGTGCTATAAATTGGGATGCCCAAATGTATGCATCATATAATTCATTAATGCATTATTTCATTGCTCAGAAGTCCAGTACAGATTATGTAGGCCTAGTACAGCTCCATAAAACCTGAACCAATTACCTACATATAAAAAAGTAATTTCTGAACAAACAAATGTATTTTATGTACTTATCATTAGGTCATTTTGTTAATTAAGGCATTATTTTAAAATTCATTCAGGAAACTAAGAAATCCAGTGCAGATATAGTGCAGGCTGAGGAAGCAGCAGCTGGACCATCAGGGCTTCAGGTGAGGTCTTAGTCATGGCATTTCGTTAAGAATTTCCATGCATTAGCAATGAAATTGAAGGACCTTGGGGGAATCCGCCCTTATGTCAGCACTTTTTGATTGAGAATTATGTGATGTTGAATAAAAAAACAAGGCTGTTCCATAAAACCGGGCAGGGTACCGGGCAGTGTCCCTACCAAAGCTGACACCAAACCTACGCCCTTGCTGCTTCAGCATTCCAAGTATTATTCTTTGAATCTTTATTGTAGGAATGCTGCTTCACCGTGGCAACCAAACAGACACGCACCAGGAAAGCAGAAGGAACACGTTTTTGAAACTGCCGGTAGAGTCGTATTTCTGACCGCACAGACATAGTACTTGTTAAAGTTGGGCGCCAGGTGACCACTACCATGTCAGACAGAGTGAAATGAATCTTGGAATAGCAGATAGAATTAACAAAACAGTCAAAGAGTCAGAAATGTGTTGAAAAGGTATATATTTCAGTTCACAGTCATCAATAATTACATTGAACCTTATGTATACCTAGCACACAGACAGACTGCTTGTCCTAGGCTAACGAGTCTCAGATTTATTTTCAGGCAGCTCCAAAAAAATTTAAAAAAAGAGGAAAAAGGCAAAAAGTTAAAATCTTAAACAAAAAAGGGCCTCTTTGTAAATTAACCGAAATGAGTCTTCAGCGACACTGCAATGAATGCACGCAACAAATCAGACAGCCACAGTTGTGGTGATTCCACAACTACTACCACTACTAGTGCTGCTACAACTACTGCACCTGCTGATATATCTTATGCCACTACTACAACTACTAATTCTGCAGATGCTGCTAATATCTCTTTTACTACTATTGCTAATGGAACTGTTTTGTTCTACTACGCCACTGATACTACTGTATCTGCTACAGCTATTACTATCCCAACTGTAATTTCAGCTACTAAAACGAATATTCTACTTCTTCTACTACTTCTACAGTTTAACAGTTCAGCTTTCAGCTTCTCCCGCATTGTATTTCAGCTTTTAGCATCGTTAGATGATGCAGTTCAGATTCCACACTGCCTCTTTTGTGTGACTCACACATTTTTTTAATTAATTTCAGCTTGCGGGTATTTTCTAATTTCTGTATTTTCAGCAATTTGTAAAAAATAATTTCAGCTTTAAGCATTCCAACGCATTTTCTGCAGGAAATGCACTTTCAAGTTATTTTTATTCCTCTTCCGACCGCTTTTTTTTGCTGTCTAACTAGTTTCACGCTGTTAGCTAGAAACGGTGTGAAACACTGTTCAAACTTTATTTGATAAAGTCTGAACTGCTCTAGTGTGCTATGACTTTTCTCAATGATAACACTTTTCAAGTCAAATTCCATTGTGACATCATAAAGTACTGACAGAACTGTTTCTCACCGAGTACATTTTTATACTGTTTAACACTTTCCTGCCTGAATATGCATACTTTTTCAAATAATATACCTGAACTGTTCATACCGTTTTGAAGACAAGAAGTAGGGCTTTCTAATGATATAACTATTTGTATGATTATGTAAGGCAAATAATTCTTTATCAAAACAATTTCACGGAGCCATTTTGACAAAAATGTTCTCCGTCTGCAATACATTTTTAGAAAAACCTCATTTTAAACCACTTTCAATACAAGATGGAGGATAAGTGTATGAAACGTGAGTACTTTTGTGGTGAATTCAGAACAGCAGACAGATTTAAGATAGACTATTTTGTTTCAAAGTTATGACCACTGAAGTGATGCGTGGAAACACAATTCCTCTCATAATCAAGCTAGCGCGATGGCTCTCCGTAACTAAAAACGGTTCAAATTTTTTCCACAATCGACCAAATTGGCCAAACAAAGTATGTACATTGAGCTTAAAGTGTCCCTTACAAAAAAGAAGTATACTTCAAGTTTATTTTGTAAGTATACTTAGTATAAAAAGTATACTATTATCATGGTACTTTAAAGTATACTAGCAGTGTACTTATTTATATACTATTTTTGTACTAAGTAAACTGAATTGGCCCACTTTTTAGGTAATTTAGTACACTTTAAAGTACACATAGTGTATTGGAGGTTAACTTTTGAATACTGTAAAGTAGCCTGTGTAGTGACTTAGTGCACTTTCAATTAATGTAAGTACTTCATAAGTAAACTTAATAAGTGTCAATTTACTATGATTTAATAATGTATTTAAATGTTTAGGGGCCGCTAATCTTGCGTCATTTCGCGAGAAGAAGCCCTTGTCAAGTGACACTGCAGATTCTTAGCTGAAAGAAGCAATTAACTGTGTATGCTATGCACTAACTTTATAATAATCCAGCTCTTCTTATGAAACGTAACAGTCATTTAAAGGGGTGATTGACTGGGTTTTGGGGTATTTCACACTGTTCCTTAAGGTCTCTGAATAGGGTATGTAACATTGGTTGGGCTGAAAATGGCCCGGGTGCTGTTCTATGCCCCCTGACACATCCTCTTAAATTTTACCGGGAAAAAACGCTAGGTTTTCTCCTTTTATGGTATGCTCATGAATATATAGATGAGCTGTGCGCTGATTGGTACAACGAGTGAAGCTGTGGAGCAAAGACGCAACTCGACCAACACTCACTGAAACAACGAAGGTGGAGACTTGAAATAAAAACATACAAATAAATCTATTGTCTCTACACAACACTGTTTTCAACAGATTGACTAGATATCATTTGAAATGATTACGTTAGTTGTTTCCACTTCTGTTGTCGAAGCAAACTGGATCGACTTAGGTGGGTAGAACGTTACAGCTTAGCAACCAAACTATATTGTGATTCAACTCAATAAAAAATAACCTGCCAAAGATCTGGACAAACATGCATCGTGAATTGTAGACTTACATGTAAGGGTTATGTAATCGAATGAAACACAGTCAGGAACATGAAATAACGTGTTAGCCCCATTGCCAATGAACTAAATAATCACACATTACCTATGCTCTTGCGTTAGCAAGCTAAACTAGTTTACATGCCTACTCTAGGTGTTTTCGCTATCTAGCTGTTCTTGCATTCCTTGCAAATCAGCGTTAATAAAAAGCAGATGAGCTAGAGTCTAGCTAACATTGACTCGACGGGAATCGCAGATGTTTGTCTATAACGTAGCTCTAGCGTAGAAGATCCCTGTGCAAGCAAACAGGATCGACTTAGGTGGGTAACGTTAGAACTAGCTACAGCTTAGCAAACAAACTATCGTGATTCAACTCAGCTTCAGTTAGCTCTAGCTATCTTGCTGAAAAATAGATCTGGACAAACATGCATCTTGAATTGTAGATTTACATGACAACATGGGTTATTTATTTAATAAATAATTAAGAAATAACGTTAGCCCCATTGCCAGTAAACTAAATCATCACACATTCTGCCGATGCTAGATACAGGCAGGATACGTTAGCATTGCTAATAACTGTTAGCGACAACATCATACAGCTTGCGGTTGTGATGAACCTAAGGTCGGAACAGTACCTCTTTTCAGCAACAGCTTTATAGCAAATCCTGCTTTACATTGTCCCAGGTTTTCAAAACTCTCCTCTGTGACATGGTCCGAGCAAATTAATACTTTAGCGTCGTACTTAATAAGGATATTCCCATAGATAAACATCAGCCATGCCTGTGTAGTGTCTTGTTATTTGGGAAGATGGTGAAAAGTGTCAGGATTCTCGGTACAGCCTGGAAAACTGCATTTACGGCGCTCCATTTTCAATATCTTGAAAACTATCTTGATTAACTTTATTTGTAATTCCTGTGGATGTACAAAGCAGCGCGCAGCTAGCTAAAAAAGTGTCGGAGATCTACACGACCTCCGTTTATGTTCCTGCACCAGAAAACCAGAGGGCGGGTAAATGTAAATTTTGGGGCGTGACAAAGTTGATGCTGCAAGTCGTGACGTCACAACTTGCACTGTTTCAAAAGCTAGCGTTTGCAAGTTGCAGTTTCAAAAAGTGAAATTTTGATAGGAAAGAGGTTTCAATGGATTGAGGTTCACTGTGTCTATTTTACACACCAAACTGTCATTTTTCAACTATGACAAGGTAAAATCGGTTTTTCAATCAATCACCCCTTTAACTCGCGGTTACAATGGTAAACCAGCACAATAATGACAATTACCACGCAACAAAACATTACATTCTAAGCAGACACATTTAAAAAACGAAATTCATGAAGTTACATTTGTATTTCGAACAAACAGCAAATTTATCAGCAAATTTTAACACTATTTACCGCCTTGCATTATGGGAATTGACCAGCCAATGAGGTCCGTGTACTTTGCGGCCAATGGATTTTCGTTTTGAAATAAGAAAACCAAAATTGGGATAGGAAAACAAAAAACGGAAAACGACCCATTTTCCGTTTTGATAATAGAAAACGGAAAACAAAAAAACGACCCGTTATCTGATTTTCTTTGATGTGCTGAACATGGAAATCGGGAATTAAAATAGTGTGTGGAAATCTTCTTCCTCAATTTTGCGTAGATTTTTGTGTTGTGACCCGGAAGTTGCTCCCACGAGCTTGACAGTCACATATTCAGGATGTCAGCAGAGGGCGCATAGGTCCGTGTACCTTGTGGCCATTGGTTTTTCTAATTTGCAACCCGTGTTCACGAACGCAAAATAGGGCCGTAATATCGTTTTGTCACTTTAGTAAATCGAAAACACATTTAAGTATAACGGCTTGTTTTTGGTTGTTTCGTTTTTTTTGGAATAATGAAATAACCATATAACACAAATGGTATAACGAGCCATTAATCGTTGTTTTGATTATTCCATATCCTTTATGCTGATATCTGCAAAAGATGAAAAATAGGCTCGTAATATCGATTTGTCCATTTCGGAAGTCAGAACCAGATGATGGGGAAATGCGTGGTATCCGTTGTTTTGTTTTATTTTGGAATAACGGAATAACCATATAACACAAATGGTATTACGAGCCATTTGTTTGTTTGATTATTCCATATCCTTTATGCTGGTATCTGCAAAAAATGAAAAATAGCCTCGTAATATCGTTTTGTCCATTTTGGATGTCAGAACCAGATTATGGGGAAAGGCTTGGTTTCCGTTGTTTTGTTTCATTTTGGAATTACGGAATATCCATATAACACAAACGGTATAACGAGCCATTTACTCATTTGTTTGATCGGCTGTATTATGCATACTGGCACAAGTGAAAAAGAGAGAGGGGGAAAAATGTGAAACTATTGGGGGTGATCTGTGATCTGTGATCTGCAGGCCTACAATCTTGACGACATGGCAGCAGGTTCTTTAGTAGAAGACACACACACCAAACTGAAGGCACATGTTGACCGCGTTTGCTAGTTGCTACTTAGTTCATAAATCTTTGATGAACCCAAGTTTCTTTAATATATATTAAGTTTCTTTAATATATATTAGAAACATTACAAGACGGGGCTCCAGTGTGTGTTCAAACAAGGCCAAAAGTGCCAGACGGTATCAATCACACCCGTGCAAGTAACACTCCACCCCCCAACCCTCCCCAACCCTCCCCAACCCTCCCTCCCCCCCACCTAAATGACGCTTTCAGTTCTGTTGTACGTCTTAATTAAGTGCATTGAGGCAATCATAGTAAGAAAGTTGAGGTCAAGTGGGCTACCTTCGCAGTTTATATAGACACACAACTGACAGAGGCACTGTTGTGGATACTTTTTTTAAAAAGTTCTGATCATATTCCAAATTCAACTTCTTCAAAGTCCAAAAACAGCACGGAGCAGCAACGAGAGGGTTCCCAGGAAAATCTGATTTCCCTTTGTCTGTGCTTCACCTTTTATATCCAACAAATTACACCCCTGAACTTTTAAAACAGATCTATTGGCCTACTCCAATTGTAAATATCCTATGACTTCTGCTCCAATTGGGCCTTGATGCAATGCCATCGAATAGTTTCTGCTGTTTCTGCCACGTTTTTGGGGACTAACCAGGGACCAAACCAGTAACTTGTGCCCAGTTCCTCTATTCTGCCCTACTACATGTGTTTTTCAACACCAGTTGTAATCAACCCTGGGTTATAGTCCTTCACCATTGCATGGTGCCATTCATTCTTCACAGGTCACACCCATCAAGTCAAAGTGAAAAGTAACTGGTCCAACTCCATGTCCAAGCCCATGGTATCTGTGGAGGAATACAGTCATCACACTTGTCAAACCCTCCCCACACAAGTCCAATGACTGCATGTTTGCAGACATACAACACAGATGAGACTCAGGAGAGTGAATTAGAGATAATGGTAATGGGAGGGTGTTGCACTTTTCTGCTTCTCTTTTCTCCACTCACTTCTTTACCTTCTCACGCTTTCCAATTGTTTAAACAAGTCTCTATATTCTATTCTCTCTGTATCCTGCACAAAAGATGACTGTGTACTGTATATAAAACATTCCGGCATATAAATCCACGTATCTCCACACTCAGATCCTGTCACCCTTCCCCAGTCCACTGATGTTTTCAACTAACCTATATACTACAACAGCATAATACAATTGCTGAAATTCAGTTATGACTTGTGATTTTGGAAAGCCACCCCAGGATTTCAGTGGCCCCATCTGGCCACTCCTATAAAACATTTCTGGGGGTGCCACTGCTTTTGCCTGTTAATGCCTGCACTGCAGTGAAGAAAACTATATGACAACAATAATGTTTAATGTAACTGGCCCCTCTAACAGAACCTCTGGCCCCAATGTAACTGCTGCCCCCCCCCCCCCCCCTAAAGCTAGTATACTAACTTTAAGCACAGAAGTGTAGGCTGATACTCAAATCGTCACAAGCAGAACAGAAATTTTCTTTCAAAGGACATTTTTAAATTGTGTGTCACAGGGTATGAATGCATTGATGTAGGCTAAAACGTGTTGTACATTGATGGATGTAAGGACAACAATTGTATTGTCCCTACAATGGCCTTTTGCAAAATTGAATAGATGTAAATGTAATGTTTTGGGTCAAGTTAACTCTACATTTAATCCAAACTGAATAAAAGTTGCATGAGAATAATATTATGTTTTTTTATAAATAAAAAGGGAAAGTTTGCTCAATGATTGCCTCGATGCACTTCATTAAATTTCAGGGGTGTAATTTGTTGGATATAAAAGATGCAACACAGACAAAGGAAATCAGATTTTCCTGCGAACCCTCTCGTTGCTGCTCCGTGCTGTTTTGGGATTTTGAAGAAGTTGAATCTGGACATAGAATATGATCAGAACAGAAAAGTATCCACAACAGTGCCTCTGTCAGTTGTGTGTCTATGTAAACTGCAAAGGTACCACATGACCTCAACTTGCTCACTATGATTGCCTCAATGTACTTCATTAAAACGTACAACAGAGCTGAAAGCCGTAATTTAAGTGGGGGGAGGGTTGGGGAGGGTTTCTTGCACGGGTGTGATTGTCTTTTTCAACTGATACCGTCTGGCACTATTGGCCTTGTTTGAACACAGAAAAGAGAAGCAGAAAAGTGCAACACCCTCCCATTACCATTATCTCTAATTCCCTCTCCTGAGTCTCATCTGTGTTGTATATCTGCAAACTGCTATAGTATGGGCTTACACGAAAGTTATTACGTCATTGGACTTGTGTGGGGAGGGTTTGACAAGTGTGATGACTGTATTCCTCCACAGATACCATGGGCTTGGACATGGGAGTTGGACCAGTTACTATTCACTTTGACTTGATGGGTGTGACCTGTGAAGAATGAATGGCACCATGCAATGGTGAAGGGCTATAACCCAGGGTTGATTGCAACTGGTGTTGGAAAACACATGTAGTAGGGCAGAATAGAGGAACTGGGCACAAGTTACTGGTTTGGTCCCTGGTTAGTCCCCAAAAACGTGGCAGAAACAGCAGAAACTATTTGATGGCATTGCATCAAGGCCCAATTGGAGCAGAAGTCGTAGGATATTTACAATTGTAGTAGGCCAATAGATCTGTTTTAAAATTTCAGGGGTGTAATTTGTTGGATATAAAAGGTGAAGCACAGACAAAAGGGAAATCAGATTTTCCTGGGAACCCTCTCGTTGCTGCTCCGTACTGTTTTTGGACTTTGAAGAAGTTGAATTTGGACATAGAATATGATCAGAACTTTGAAAAAAGTATCCACAACAGTGCCTCTGTCAGTTGTGTGTCTATGTAAACTGCAAAGGTAGCCCACATGACCTCAACTTTCTTACTATGATTGCCTCAATGCACTTCATTAAGACGTACAACAGAACTGAAAGCGTCATTTAGGTGGGGGGAGGGAGGGTTGGGGCGTGGAGTGTTACTTGCACGGGTGTGATTGATACCGTCTGGCACTTTTGGCCTTGTTTGAACACACACTGGAGCCCCGTCTTGTAATGTTTCTAATATATATTAAAGAAACTTAATATATATTAAAGAAACTTGGGTTCATCAAAGATTTATGAACTAAGTAGCAACTAGCAAACGCGGTCAACATGTGCCTTCAGTTTGGTGTGTGTGTCTTCTACTAAAGAACCTGCTGCCATGTCGTCAAGATTGTAGGCCTGCAGATCACAGGAACATTTTTTTCAAAGCTAGTCGTTGCTGCCCTCTGGTGTTCGCAAGTAATAACACCCCCAATAGTTTCACATTTCTCCCCCTCTCTCTCTTTTTCACTTGTGCCAGTATGCATAATACGGCCGATCAAACAAATGAGTAAATGGCTCGTTATACCGTTTGTGTTATATGGATATTCCGTAATTCCAAAATGAAACAAAACAACGGAAACCAAGCCTTTCCCCATAATCTGGTTCTGACATCCAAAATGGACAAAACGATATTACGAGGCTATTTTTCATTTTTTGCAGATACCAGCATAAAGGATATGGAATAATCAAACAAACAAATGGCTCGTAATACCATTTGTGTTATATGGTTATTCCGTTATTCCAAAATAAAACAAAACAACGGATACCACGCATTTCCCCATCATCTGGTTCTGACTTCCGAAATGGACAAATCGATATTACGAGCCTATTTTTCATCTTTTTCAGATATCAGCATAAAGGATATGGAATAATCAAAACAACGATTAATGGCTCGTTATACCATTTGTGTTATATGGTTATTTCATTATTCCCAAAAAAACGAAACAACCAAAAACAAGCCGTTATACTTAAATGTGTGTTCGACTTACTAAAGTGACAAAACGATATTACGGCCCTATTTTGCGTTTGTCAACACGGATTGCAAAATAGAAAAACCAATGGCCACAAGGTACACGGACCCGCATAGCAGAGCAGATGAACGATAAAATTGCTCGCAGAGCAATAGAGCCTCAATGCAAAATTGGATTACATCGGACTGAAGCATGGTTCCAGAGTCTCATCAGACACCTCACAAAATAAAGAAGGTTCTACAACAAATTTGAATATTTTTCTAAGAAAGTCAACGACCGGATATGTTTTATAAATTATTTAAAAGTGAGTCTCTTTGACTTTTGGGGAAATGGGCCATTTAATGAATTTAAAATGTTTTTTTTATTTTTTTTTTATGGACAATGCAACCATATTTTGAACCTGTACACACAATCCTCTGTTATCAAAAAATATGTAGATTTCAAAGCATCACTAATATATGTATTATTACATTTACTGTCAAATAAAGTACAATCATAAATAAAAACATTTGGTAAAGTTGGTAAGGGTCTTATTCTTACATATAACAATGTGCTTTGAACTAACTGTAATAATGGTATCGGTTTTGCTTTACAGATCTTGTTGTATTCTCTATAAGTACAGTTTAAATTATATTTGTCGAAGAAAGCTTTATATTACAAAAGGTTACCAGACATCTATAACATCATTCACAAACACAATGCCCTTTTCATATCAATCATATTTCAACAATGATTTCCTATTGATTACAATGACCCTATTGTTCCATAAGGCTCAAATTTTTAAAGAGAAATGTTTAGGCTCGAAGTTGATAGGCTCAATTTTTAAGCTCGAATTTTTTGGGGAGCTCGAATTTGAGCAACCTGAATTTCCGAGTCTTGAATTTTGGGGTCAGATTTTTTTTTTTCTTCATTTAAATATATATTCATATGTGAATTCGGTGTTGTTTAAATTTCAATACTAAGTATTCAATGCCTTTTAAAATTCTAAACATTATGTCACTGATTTGCTTCCATACAAATGGCAGCGCGCCCTCTGCTGACATCCTGAATATGTGGACCAGAGTGACTGTCAAGCTCGTGGGAGCAACTTCCGGGTCACAACACAAAAATCTATGCAAAATTGAGAAAGAAGATTTCCACACACTATTTTAATCCGTGTATCATTCGTTCTTTCATTTTTCAATTGATAAACCAAAAATTATTCGTTTTTCCGTTATTCAATTGAGAAACCAAAAACGAGAAACCAAAATCTATTGTTTTTATTGTTATTCAATTGAGAAACCAAAATCGAAAAACCAAATCGAAAAACGGGGCACTGACCGAAAATGAGAGAAATGATGAGTGCCACTGAATGCATTTGATCATTTTATTAACATTGTTGGCATGAAAAACATAAGCACAATACATACAACAAAATATACATGGATGGATTCCCATCTGCTGCAGAGTTTTGGAAATCTCTTTATGCGTCTTCCCAGTTAGAAATAAATCCATAATTACATCAAAGTAACGTTCCAGTGCGGCCATATGGTGTCGACACCATACCACTGTTACTCACAGTGGCTCTTAGCGCAGCGCTGGGTTTATAGGCAAATATAGATCAGAATCAGAATCAGAATGGGATTCATTCTCCATGAAAGTTTGCACAGACAAGGAATTTGCTTTGGCAGGAAGGTGCATACAATAAACATATACCTAAAATTTAAATATGTGGACTATCTATACTAAGGGTACATAAACTAGCAGTACTAAGTGGGATTAGAATAGAATTAAATATACAATAAAATATAAGTTGCCGTAAATTACAATATAAAAATACAAAAATACAAATATTACAAAAGATACAAATGTACAAGATACCATTTTGTAATGCAGTGCAAAAAGCAGTGTGTTTTAAGCAAGAAGTCATTAGAGTCAGTGTGGTCCCTTGGGCTTGTTGAAGAGGCCAACAGCGGAAGGGAAGAAACTGTTTTTGTGGCGTGAGGTATTGGTCCTGATGGACCGCAGCCTTCTGCCGGAGGGGAGTGACTGAAACAGGGAGTGTCCAGGGTGGGAGGAGTCGGCCACAATCTTCCTCGCTCGCCTCAGGGTCCTCGAGGTGTGCAGGTCCTCGAGGGTAGGCAGATTGCAGCCAATCACCTTCTCAGCAGTGCGGATGATACGCTGCAGTCTGCTCTTGTCCTTGGCAGTGGCAGCAGCGTACCAGACGGTGATGGAGGAGGTGAGGATGGACTCAATGATGGCTGAGTAGATGGTGCACTTCTACTCAGCCATCATTGAGTCCATCCTCACCTCCTCCATCACCGTCTGGTAGGCTAACCTGGAAGGTCCTGCCGATTTTTTCGGTTGTCATCAGGGTTCTAAATAAACTTTTTTGATCACCAGCCACCATGTGGCTATGGTAACAATCAGAATTTCCACTAACCACATTTTTTCAGTGAAAATAAGAGAAACTAGAGAGGGTACAATTTCTGGGGAAATTGTAGGGTGTGCTTGCTTGCATCGGTTGCACAGGGGTCCGTTTTTTAATGACATTTTTCCAACTGATATTTCTGTATATTTATATTTATTAGATTTATTAGATATTTATTTATATAAAAATGCATAGGGCCTACTTATTATTTATAAATATTACATAGATTTAAAAGCATCTTTTTTTGCTGCTCATTTACAACTCAAAATACGAGTGAAGTGTAGAATGAAATATGATGTCTTCTCATTGGGTGTGCTCAAGCCTTCGGCGAGAGCACAACCTTTGTTCTCTCACATATATATTTATTATTATTTATTTTTGCCCCCCTAAATCTTTGTCAATATTTGGCCAACATAGACAACCTAGGTGTCAAAAGTTTCGTCTTGGTAGCGATTGAGTTGCTTGTATTTTTATTTATGTTCCGTTGCATGGTTTAGGCTGAAGTTAAGTTTTTGTGGCGAAAAGTGAAGCTAACGGTGGCTAATTTGCTAGCCACAGTCACTGACGTTACTAACGTCACTACGTCACGAAAAACACGCGTGACTACCTGCAGCAGAACATTCGTTTCGCATCTGTTAACTTGGGGGATAGCTAGGCTAACTATAGGTTTACTGCAAGGCAGCTGCAGAAACGCCACAAGCAAAGAGGCCAGGGTGATAACTATTTACTCATTTTACTTTGTGATCTGAAACACAATTGTGAAATGTAATGTACAGTATAACCAGATATTATTAAGGAAGTACATCTATTTTCGGAAACAGTAGTCTACTATTTCACTGAAGTATTAGCATCATGACATTAGCCTGTGAAAAACGATTTTTTTTCTTGTTATTCAACTGAGAAACCAAAATCCAAAAACCAAATCCAAAAACGGGGCACTGACCGAAAATGATTTAGAAATGTTGTTTTGGGTGACCCGGAACTTGTGACCCAAATGACTTCTTTGTGTATTCCACTAATGTCTCTTAATCTAGATAGCCTACTCAAACAATCATGGAGTTTTATATTGTTTAGAGGAACAAAACGTGCAGCCATGGTGTCGACACCACTGTTACTCCAAGTGGCTCTTAGCGCAGCGCTGGGTTTATAGGCAAAATAGATAGGCTAACCTGGAAGGTCCTGCCGATTTTTTTGGTTGTCATCAGGATTGTAAATTAACTTTTTTGATCACCAGCCAATGTGGCTATGGTAACAATCTGAATTTCCACTAACCACATTTTCGGTGAAAATAAGAGAAATTATGAGTGCCACTGAATGCATTTGATCATTTTATTAACATTGTTGGCATGAAAAACACAATTACAATACATACAACAAAATATACACTGAAAGTGCAAACATTCCATTTCAAGTTTGGGATCTATCTACATTCTTCCTTGTGTTTTCTGGTGGACGCTCGTTTCCATGGTTTCTCGCTCTGGTTACACTGCAAACTGCGCGCAGCCAACGGGCGTATGAGTAACAACTTCCGGGTCACCAAAAACACAATTTCTAAATCATTTTCGGTCAGTGCCCCGTTTTTGGATTTGGTTTTTGTATTTTGGTTTCTCAATTGAATAACAAGAAAAACAATCGTTTTTCGTTTCTCGTTTCTCAATTGAATAACGGAAAAACGAATAATTTGGGGGTTTTGGTTTTTGGTTTATCAATTGAAAAATGAAAGAACGAATGATACACGGATTAGTGCCCCGTTTTTGGATTTGGTTTTTGGATTTTGGTTTCTCAATTGAATAACAAGAAAAACAATCGTTTTTCGTTTCTCGTTTTTGGTTTCTCAATTGAAAAATGAAAGAACGAATGATACACGGATTCACAGATTTATTTTAATTCCCGATTTCCATGTTTAAGCACATCAAAGAAAATCAGATGACGGGTTGTTTTTTCGTTTTTTGTTTCGATTATCGAAACAAAAAACGGAAAATGGGTATTTTTCCGTTTTTTGTTTTCCTATTTCTAAATGGTAGTCGGGAAACAGCTTGTTTCCCGCTTTTTGGTTTTCTAATTTCAAAACGAAAATCCATTGGCCGCAAAGTACACGGACCTACACGGACCCAATGAGCCACGCTATCTTCATTTTTTTTCACATTGTTATTTCGTTCTTCAGTCAGTTCGACAGTATAACCTTCAAATGCATAATGCAACCCTTCTGTCTGCTTCTTTCTCAAGCAGCTTTTTCGTTTTTGCCATTAATACTCCAATTGATCATTATTAATATAAGAGTATAGGGCTTCAAAATGTTTTGGCAGTAATTAAGGTTACAGCTTCAGTACCAAAAAAGATTCAATGTGCAATGCATAATATATTTTCCTAGACATGAATAATTAGAATGAGATGGATCTAAAAAATGTAACCTGTAATGTACTTTAAAATTATTTTGACTGTTTTTGCTGTATAATGATAGAAAATGTACATCCTACTCCAGAAGTGTATACCATTTTCTGTTTCTAAGCATAATTCTTAAAAGTATATCAAAAGTGAACTATTTTCAAAGCATACTCATTAAAAGTACATCAAAAGTGAACTAAAAGTGTACTATCCATATTTTAGTATATTTATAATATACTTGAATATACTTCTTTTTTGTAAGGGGTACATAATGTAGCTAGATAACTTTTCTTTTAGCAAGTTTCACAGAAATCGAGGCTCAAGACTGTCATAGCTGACCATCACGAACAGCCAAACTGGGGTCACAAAAGTGTTTTCCTGCAGCTGGTGTTACTACGAACAAATGCTTCGTAACTGAAAAGTTTTTACTTTTAATTGACGATATTGAACGCAGATGTTAAGAAACTTGTCTTTACACTAAATATCTTCTCCGTTTTCAATTTGAAGCAGTAAATCTAACACAGTAGGAAATCTCCCACGACATCCACTGGCTCCGCTTTGACTAATAAATATATTTTCTCAGTCCACCTCACTTCATTAGAATTTTCGAGCACTTTCAATACAAGATACAGGCCATGTTGGCCTGTATAGTTGATGAAATATACGTAATTATGTGGGCAATGTAGAACAGCAAACAGATTCGAAATATGATCTTTTTCCTGAAATAACTATCGTTCGTTACCTAGCTACAAACAAATGCTTCTTAACTGAAGAGTATTTACTTTTTATTGGCGATATTGACAAGAGACGTTAAAATACTTGTCTTTAATTAAAAGATCGTCTCCGTTTTCAATTTGAAGCAGTAGATCTAGCTTACTGGAGGAAATCTCCCATTGCATCCTCTCTCCAGCTTCGCTTCGACTAAAGATGGACGACAATGACGATCCAGGCATTATTTACGCCTACGGTGTTAATACAGTCTGTAAAAATACCAGTTTCACACACTTGCAAGAAATGATGTGTAACGTTGTGTAATAAACGCTGCCCTCGAATAAACGCCGCCCTCGAATAAACGCCACACCAAAAACATCTGAAAACGGTTATTTAATTGGTTAAATTCAACCCCAGTATTTATTACACATGTACATAACTTTCTGTTTGAAAGCTAACGTGTATGAACATTTAGGCATGCTGCTTCAGATTTCTACACAATGTAGAACACCTGTATTTGAGACAGTTGTACTACCAACGCACACCTTGATAGCCAATGAGAAAGGGAGTTGCCGCACTAATAGACAAACAAAGAATAAACAAGGAGGTCAGCGGTAGTAAATGAAACCTGCGTTTTTAGAAGCATGATTCATTTGTCACAATGCCAGCAATGAAGTTGTCTATGGCTGCACTGCAGCTACAATTCACAAGATCACCCTTACTAATTAAACGCCGCCCTCGAATAAACGCAGCACCAAAAATGAATGTTGTTTAATAAACGCTGCAGCGTTTATTTGAAGAAATACGGTATTAATACTTTTCAGAATGGGTTTTATTCGCCAAGAAACATCACACAGACGAGGAATTTACTGTGGCAGGAAGGTGCACACATTAAACATATAAGAATCTTAAATAAGAAGTGGACAAGTCTAACTAATACTAAGGGGCTAAAATGTAAAAGATTAAGAATGAAATCAAATATAAAATAGCTATAGTACAAATAGGGCAACATCGTGCAATATGGCAAGGTGTCTTGTGCAGATAAAGTGATAAGTGGTCAAGTCAGTGTGAGTCCTTGGCCTTGTTGAAGAGGCCAACAGTGGATGGGAAGAAACTTTGTGTGGCGTGAGGTTTTGGTCCTCATGGACCGCAGCCTTCTGCCGGAGGGGAGTGGCTGAAACAGAGTGTGTCCAGGCTGGGAGGAGTCGGCCACAATCTTCCTTGCTCGTCTCAGGGTCCTCGAGGTGTGCAGGCCCTCGAGGGTAGGCAGATTGCAGCCGATCCCCTTCTCAGCAGCGCGGATGATACGCTGCAGCCTGCTCTTGTCCTTGGCAGTGGTAAAAGTGTACCAGATGGTGATGGAGGAGGTGAGGATGGACTCAATGATGGCTGTGTAGAAGTGCACCATCATTGTCTTTGGCAGGTCGAATTTCTTCAGCTGCCGTAGGAAGTACATCCTCTGTTGTGTTTTCTTGGTGAGGGAGCTAATGTTCAGTTCCCACTTGAAGTCCTGGGAGAGGATAGTGCCCAGGAAGCGGAAGGACTCCACAGGGTGATGGGGGTGACTGTCTTAAGAGCATTGAGCTCTAACATAACACTTTAACATTCATGAAATTAAATAAGATACCCTTTTCATCACTCTTTTTTCTCCTTTTTCAACGTAAGAAAATATCGCAATGTATAACAATGACAGACATACTTTTAATACTTTTTCTCACCATTTTGTTTTTAAAGCACATACCTCTTTTAAAATCTTTGTAAAACCTTCATTATTCAAGCCATCAAAACAAAATCATTTAAACTACATTCAGCAAACATACACATTTTCTTCAGGAAATGTACCTTTTCTAGTTGGTATTGCTTGTTTGACTGGTCTTTAAGTCTTCATGTCTTTATCCATATGTCTTTACCATTTAATTTAGTTAGCAGACTAATTAGGGTTCCTCCGTCAGGAGGACCCTATTGTGTTTGTTGGTATTATTATTAGGTTCCTCCGGTAGGAGGGAACCTATTGTTATTGTTGGTATTCTTCTTATTATTTTTCTTCTCCTTGCGCCCCAATATCTCAAAAAGTCCCTGGTCATAAATTTTATAATTTGGCACATTGATACTACATCCAAGTGGGTACCCCACACCAAATATGGGCCACATCGGACCATAGGGGGCGCCACAGGCCACGCCCAAATGTCCGATTTTCAAAGTGATGGCATTTCCACCCCATTGCTCCAATTCTTCTGAAACTTGGTGTGCATGCCTCATTTTCCATGAGGAACAACAAAGCCTCAAGGACCCATAAGGTCCGCCATGATGGATTTTCCTGTACTGTGATAATTTGGGAAAACCTTCAAAATTCCTCTTCTCTTGAACCAAAGGTGAAATTGACTTGAAATTTGGTACAGATATGTATCATTGACGTATTTAAAAACGTTACTTAAGGCAATTGAATCAAGTACAAAATGGCTGAAATGGGTGTATTTATGTAAATGTACACATTGCCTCAATATGTTTGTGTCACTAAATCAAATGTATTTTTGAAGGATGGTTCAAACCTAATAAGCTTTAAGGTGACATGCCTCTGCCATTGGAGAAACAGCTTTTTTTAATTATCCAGTTATTGAACTTTGTGTATTCCATGCCTGGGAATGGCTCAATTGGATGAGATGGTGTGCTGGTAATCAAGGTTCAATACCAGTCAGAGGCATAGTTTTTAATTTTTTATTCTGACCAAACGGTTTCTAGTCTTCCGATAAATCCTCCGGTTGTAAAACATAGCAATGCGTGTTTATTTGAGCCCATCACAACACTCCGATCATCTGTTTAGCGAGACTGTGTAAACCACTGCAAAACAAGCCAGGTTCACCACAGTAGCTAGCTACTTGTAGTCTACGCATGGTAGAGATAACTCTAATGGTTATCTCTAATGAAGTAAATTAATTGTTCAGGTGGATCCCTTGCCTGTTGCACAAATTCATTTCAGTAAGGACACATCTCCACTGATGCTAGGCATGATTTGAAATTTGACAAGTTATGGCACTCCTAACAACCTTTTTAAAAAAAACTATGAGTAAGTTATTCTTTACAGCAGCAACCCAGTCATTCCGTTGTCCCGTTTTTATAGGAAATGTACAAGCAGTTTCAACTTTGGACGAATCTTACAATGCTTACCACAGGAGAAACAGCTTATTTTTTTATACAGTAACTGAACGTGACAATATTCAGCACTGAGAATATCTCAATGGGCTGGGATGGTGATCTGTAAAGTATAAGGTAGTAGGTTGGAATCCAGCCATTATCTTTTGGCCTGTCATAATTTTGATTATCTGTTTAGCTAAACAGGATGACATCATTCTGAAATACCATGCACAATTTCATGCAATTTCACCTTGAAATGTCAACTGTTTCTTAACCTTTGTCCCAATGTTGACCAAAGCTAATACTCTGCCCTTTCTATTCAAAGAAACAGTTCTATATCTCAACAGTTGGTGTGTAGCAGAGAGGATAGAGAGACTGCTTTGTAACCTTATGCTCATGAGTTCAAATCCCCATTCAGCCTGTTGTTGGACAAACATGAAGTAGTTTTGCTCTCTTGTTTTCCAACTCTCGATCTTCGATAGTGTACATGTTTATAATATTTTGCCATTTTGCGGAGGAACCCACATCGCTGCTTGCAGCTATATTTATTATTATTATTCTAGTAATTTATCTCATGAACACATTGGTAAAATGTTTTGAAATTTGGCATATTGATACAACATGCCACAACTACGGCCCAAACACAGACTGGCCCACATCAGATCATAGGGGGCGCCACAGGCGACGCCCAAATGTCCGATTTTCAAAGTGATAGCATTTCCACCCCATTGCTCAAATTCTTCTGAAACTTGGTGTGCATGCCTTATTTCTCATGGCGAACAAAAAAGCCTCAAGGACCCATAAGGTCCGCCTGATCGATTTTCCTGTAGAGTGATAATTTGGGAAAAACTTCAAAATTCCTCTTCTCTTGAACCAAAGGTCTAATTAACTTGAGATTTTGTACAGATATGTATCATTGACGTATTTAAAAACGTTAGTTATAGCAATTGAATAAAATACTAAATAGCTGAAAGGGGTGTATTTATGTAAACTTCCACATTACCTCAATATGTTTGTGTCACTAAATCAAAGTTCATTTTGAATGATGGGTTTTCAAACCTAATAGGCTTTAAGGTGACACGCCCATGAAGTACCATAAACAATTTCACCTTAATATGTCAAAATATGACTGAATTACAGCTGTTTGAACTTGGACCAAATCTGACAATGCTCGCCATTGGAGAAACAGCTTTTTTTTGTAGAGTAACTGAACATGCCAATACTCAACACTGAGAATAGCTCAACGAGCTGGAACGGTGACCTGCAAAGTACAAGGTCGTAGGTTCAAATCCAGCAACACTGAGTCTATCTTAATTTGAATACATGTTTAGTTAAACAGGATGACATCGTTCTAAAGTACCATGCGCAATTTCACCTTGATATGTCAAAATATCATTGAATTACAGCTGTTTAAGCTTTGACCGAATCGAACAAGCCATGCTACAGGATATACATCTTTTTTTCGGGGGACAGAAACTGATCAGAATTTCTCAGCCTTGCGGGTAGCTCAATGGGTTGAAGCGTTGTACTGCAAAGCATAAGGCCACAGGTTCGTTTCGAGGCACAGTCTTTTGGCCTGTCATAATTTTGATTACTTGTTTAGTTAAACAGGCAGACATCATTCTGAAATACCATGCGCAATTTCACCTTGAAATGTCAACCGTTTCTTAACCTTTGTCCCAAAGCTGACCAAAAACTAATACTCATATCACGCAGTCAGAGCACAGCTAGATAATCAGCGTCAGCACCCTTGGGTACCCAGCATGCAGTGCGGCATATCAAAAAACGCAAAGAACAACAGCCGTGCAAGGGATTTCAGTTGTTGTGTTCGTTCAGTTAGATGAAAGTTAGTTAGTTGTAATGTTATTGTTTGTTAGTTAATAAAATCTTGTTGGTCACCCTGATTGTGCATGTTGTGTAGTTTAATGGGACCAGAGAGTCGGCTGCTGTACTGTCACAGGCTATTCTCGCAAGGAGCTGAATATGAGTGCTGCCCTAGCCCAGTTGCCCGCATGACTATTGTTTGTTGTGCATTGACTAAGACTCTGGAAGGAGATCAACTCAAGAAGAGTTTCAGTATCCTATAAAAAGTTAATAATCAGCCCTTACTAATCATAAAATCTCAGCAGTTGGTGTGTAGCAGAGAGGCTAGAGAGACTGACTAGTAACCTTATGCTCATGAGTTCAAATCCCTGTTCAGCCTATTATTGTTGGCCAAACATGAAGTCGTTTTGCTCTCTTGTTGTCCAAGTCTCGATCTTCTACAGTGTACATGTTTATAATATTTTGCCATTTTGCGGAGGAACCCGCATCGCTGCTTGCAGCTATATTTTTGGTTTGTCTTTTGTTTCTTGAATGTTTTGTTGCGTGCACCGGGACAAATGAGGATAGGTAGCCCCGGGGGCTACATATTACACCCACGTAGTTATATATTTTGTCACTACCCCAGGTTAGTAGTGAGCACCACCCACTGTCTTTTTAGGTGCTTAGCACCGGTCAAAGGGGCGGGCGGGTTTGTTTATGTTCTTTTCTTTGGTGCCACTGACAGTCCTCTTTGATCCCGGTGTTGCTGTTTGTAAATACTTTATTTCCTCGTATTGGGTCCTGGTTTGTGTGACTGCACCCTTACTGGCTTCACCTGTAGCCCTATCTTATATCCTTCCACTCCGAGCCATCGATAGGCGTAACATAAAGTGGGGGCTCATCCGGGATCCTTGATCCTTGTAAGCTACAGGTTTGGTTAGTGTTGGTGTGCAGTGCACACGTCAAGTAGGCTGGTGGTATTGGTTGAGTAGGTTGAGGTTTTGCTTGAGGCTGTTCATTACCTCATCATGAACATTTTTGAGGGTTTTCTTAGGGATCCTTCTGTGGAGCAGATCAACCGCTGTAAGAAAGAGGATTTGTATGCCACACTTTGACTTGGTAGTCTCATCTAGCCTGTTAAAAGCCGAACTGAAAGTTCGAAGTTGTGGTCCGCATGTTGGTGCACAACGAGGTGCTCAGTATGGGCAACAGTGCAACTGCTAGTGAGCCCACTTCTGGTGCAGAGGGGGACAGTAGAGAGGACGGGGTAGCTAAGAAAGTGCTGGTTGAGGTTCGGGTGGTTGCTTCAGATTGGGCCTCTACTTTGAAGCTTAAGCCCACTCCTCGTTCTGCATCCCGATCATCTCAGCCCGCCATAGACTACGCTTGGCACGTTTACAGTTTGTGGCACAAGAGAAGGAGAGAGATGCTGATTATAGTCACCGGTTGGCTATAAGGGAGATGGAGTTAGAAATGGAGGCGGAAATCTCTAACCGAAGAATGGAGTTGGAAATCGAAAAAGAGGTGAAGCTAAAGCGCCTATACCTATAAGCTGCTGCTAATACTGCAGTATACAGTGTGTGCAGAGTGTAGATCAACTTCCTGGTCCTACTGGGTCCCTAGTAGGGATGTGCATATTCATCACTGAGGACGATGCGATACACATCTCAATGCACTGCCTACGATCCAATACATAAAAAATACATAAAAGCAACTACTAATGCGATTCGATCCACCCCTATAGCGAAGCATTGCGATTCGACACAATGCGATGCGAAAGAATATGATGCTATGCAATTTACTATGGTACATAATGATTTATTTCTTTGTCAGACAGCAAATCATAATTGACTAAAAAGTGAACGTTTTACTTCACATATTCAACAAAGTCTCTGACAAAAGATAAAATAAAATCAGCCCTGGGGCCTCATTTATCAACCGTTCGTACGCACTAAAATGTGCGTAAACCGTGCGTACGAATGAATCAACTCAAAAGTAGCGATTTATCATGCCAAGAGATTTCTTGGAAGTGTGCGTAAATCTAAGAATGGTCAATACTATGCGTAGCTGAGTACGAACAATTCCAAGTGGTGAAACAAGGCAATTGCATCGTGAACCCGGGAACTATATAGGCCTATAAGATTGAAATCAATAATGAAAGCATTTTGCAAGGATTTCCATGAAATAAAATAAAAAAAATCATGAAATATTGTAATGATATAGCCTAATTGAACACCATAAGGGGAGTTGTTAATGTTGTCGAATTGATGTAATGTAGTGTAATGTTACAATATGCTTGTGGACCACTATAAAAGACAGTCAATTAACACAGAATATCTAAGAGAAGATGGCAGATCTAGCTGTGTTGGAAGATTTAGCACACGCCGCATTTCGCCGAGAGCGCATTTTCAGAGACAGTTATGACTTCTTTGCAGAAAGTAATGAGTGGCTCATTAGTAGATATTGTTTCCCTAAACCCATTTTAGTGGAATTATGCGAGGATCTAAGACCAACTCTACAAAGACCAACAAGGAGAACGAATGCCATTCCAGTGCACATTCAGGTGCTATCCACCTTGGGTATCTTGGCGACGGGCACTTTTCAGCGTGAGCTTGATGATCGGTCTGGCATCTCACAACCCTCCATCAGCCTAACGATGCCTGCTGTTTTAAATGCAATAATCAGTAGATCCCGTCAGTACATACTTTTCCCATATACAGTAGCACAACAGGTAGAAGTCAAACAAGGCTTCTTTGCGGTCGACGGCTTCCCAAACACAATTGGAGCGGTGGACTGCACCCACATTGCAATTAAAGCACCATCCCTGAACGAGTTCAATTACGTGAACAGAAAAGGCTTCCACTCAATTAATGTGCAAATCATCTCGGATGCGCAAAATAACTTGTTGAATGTGGTGGCGAGATGGCCGGGGGGAACGCACGACTCATTCATTTTGCAGAACAGCAACGTTGGCCTTCGCTTAGAGGAGGGAGCTGTTCAGGATGGATGGCTTATTGGTATGTATTGCCCAGGCATCAAGTACTTGCCATTAGTGTATTCTATTTACCTATTGGTTTCCCTGTAGGAGACAGAGGTTATCCATTGAAACCGTGGCTGATGACTCCTTTGACCAATCCTGTGACGGCACAGGAGAGAGCCTATAATGCTGCACACAGTCGCACAAGGTCGATCGTGGAGCGCACAATAGGAACTCTGATAGGCCGGTGTCTCTGTTTGTCATCTGCTGGGGGTGCTTTGCAGTATACACCGGAAAAGGCTTGCAACATAGTCATGGCCTGTTGTGTACTACATAACATGGCCATCAAGCATGGCATTCCACTTGTTCAGGAAGACCAACCTGACGAAACGATGCCAGACGCACCACCTTTCCAACCTCCAAATGCCTTGGCAGTTCAAAGGAGGATGGAGATTATTCAATGTTTTCGAGTAAGTACCTCCCCAAGAAGAGAACAGCCTACATGCCTTCAGCTCATTTATTTAACATTTGACTGGCACAGTTAACCAGTTGTTGTAGGGATTTGTTAATGTCATTGAGTGCAGTGCAGATGCCAGTTAATTTCTCATTTATATCTTTGATGGAGTTGATGATTTCGTCTTGTTTCTGTAGGACTGAGTCTGTCAGGACCCTTGGTTCACGGCTTGATGTGGCGCGGGAGCGTGGTGCCTCACTGTGGGTCGCAGCGGGGGGAATAATTGCCTCTCCCAGGATGACTCCGGAACTGTCTCCACTCACTGCAATTTATGGAATTATTTGATTACTGCATCAGAGCAGATTATAATTTCCTGTCAAATAAAGTGGTGACCACAATATTGACAACACTGTTGAAAATCAAATTATTCTACTTACCTTCAACCTGACCACGAGTAGACACCGGTGAATTGGACACGGTAGGACCTGCGACTAGGTCACTGTCTCCACCTGACACAATTCCAGACAGCGATGTGAGATTGCATGGGAGAAACGCTCGTCTCAACTTGTCCACCTCCAGTTGCAGCAATGTCTCGCCTGTGTGCGGCTACGGCCTTTTTTGCACTTGATTTTAAATCAAACCACTTTTTTTTTATATCTGCCAATGAGCGCCTCTGAGAAGATGCTGCGTTAACAGCAATCGCTACCTTTTCCCAAAGCATATTCTTTTTTTTGTTGGTCAAAACACCGTTTTGTGTTCCAAATAAAACTTTGTGGTTGCACTCAACCTCCGACACTAAAACCTCAATTTCGTTTTGCGAAAAATTATTTTTCTTTCCTTTCTTTTCTTGCTCCATTTTCATTACCAATTTCTAGCTGAACTTGTTAGCTCCCTTTTTATTGGTGGTGATTCAACTAATTTAGATAATATGGGGCGTTTCGTATGCAAATGCTTGTGTTCGTGCACAAGTTTATAGACTAAGAACAGGTGAGATTTATCAAGGATAATCTCCTTGGAGTGTGCGTACGGCGCTCGTACGAATGTTTGATAAATCGCACCTTCAACTGTTCGTGGGAATATTCCAAACCTCCACGTAAGAACAATTTCTACGCACGCTTGATAAATGAGGCCCCTGGACCTTAAACCAGTCCTTCTTTCCTGTTGTATGTGTTCTCTGAATGTAAAAAAGGTAAACTATTACTGGCAGTCACAAGCTGCTGTAAACACTGTCATAACACCTCACACACTAAATTGAACTCATATGTCCTACTTAAGGTGTTTTTCAATGACTCAGCTCTCGTCTTACTTTGTCGTACACAACAGGGATTTTTTTTCTCGGTGAATAGCTTCCTTTTTCGTATGTGGTACCTCGGCTCCAATATGTTGAGGAGGTATTGGAAGTCCTTGTTCTCTAACACTATAGGGCTGGATATCTTTACAAATAAAGAAGGCGATAGCTTCGGTTATTGAGAACGAACAGGGCTGTTAGCCAGTGGGGCATGAAAAAAAGTTGCAGTACTTTTCTCACCAGTCTTCTTGCGAGGGGTACCGGAGGAACTAGCCACTAACTGTAGCCATAGCTGAATCCGAGGGGGAGAACATGCCTCCAACTCGCGCGAAAATTGGCCACTGACACCAGTGGAGATGAGAGCGCGCTTAACCCTTGTGTTATCTTCGGGTCATTCTGACCCATCAGTCATTGTGACCCACCGTTGTATTGCGACAACTTTACCGCATACAAAAACAAAGTGAAGCATTTTCTTTTAACCGGTGGGCTGTCTCAGACCCCCCACATTGCGAAGGTTAAAAGAAAATTATTTTTATTTGTTTTTGTATTGGGTAAAATTGGGTAAACACAACGATGGTTCGTTATGAACCTTTGGGTCATGTGACCCGAAGACAGCACGAGGGTTAAGAAACTGTTAGAGAGGAGGAATCTATCTAAATATAAAATTGTTCGCCTACACATAATTCTATATATAAATACATAGGATTATACCGATGCAAAAAGTTTAGAAACGATCAATCGCGATTTCATTCCACATTCATTGTATCCGGTGCACACTTTTTTGCATTGTGAGTTTTTATCCCGAAGCACCGATGCAAACCGGTGAGTCTTACCATCCCTAGCCCCTAGGTACTGATCCCTCCGCAGCTGCAGGGGGTTTCGATGTAAGCAGAAACGTAGGGTTAGTTCCACAATTTTGTGAGGAGGAAGTAGACTCGTATTTCAGTGCTTTTCAACAAGTTGCTACCTCCCTGAAATGGCCAAAAGAGGTCTGGGCTATACTGCTCCAGTGTTTAACTGACGGGTAAAGCCTAGGATGTTTTATCTGCTCTCTCTTTAGATGATGGTTTGTCTTATGAAGCGATCAGGGCAGCTGTTCTATGAACTAGTGCCTGAGGCATATAGACAAAAGTTCTGGACTTATAAAAAAGCGCCCGGTAGAACATTTATGGAGTTTGCTCGTGAGAAAGCGTCCCTGTTTAATCAATGGTGCAAGGCAGGTAACGCAACTGACTTTGAATCTCTGTCGGAGCTTATTCTCCTCAAAGAGTTCAAGAATAGTCTGCCTGATCGGTTGGTGACTTACCTAAATGAGCAAAAAGTTGGGACGATAGCGCAAGCTGCTGTGCTTGCTGGTGAGTTTGTGTTAACGCACAAGCAGACTTTTGGAACACCCCGAAATGAGAGTAGGGTGTTGACCCCTTCTGCCCCGGCCAGAGTGCAGCCCAGTCCCCCACGCCCGTTGCCTCTCTGCTCTAACGAGGAACGGGAGTGTTACTACTGTCACCAAACAGGACACCTTAAGGCTGACTGTTTCATGTTAAAACCCAAGCTGCTGTCACAGCCAAACAAACGACCAAAAGAGGTTGGTTTGGTATGTTGGTGGGTCCAGTGTCGCTAACCCCGGAGATGGAGGGTGACACTCTGGAGTCCTGTTACGCACCATTTATGTTGGACGAGTTGGTTTCCCTCAGTGCGAATGCGCTGAACCAGTGCCCTGTGCGCATACTAAGGGATACTGGACAGCCCAGTCTTTTATATTGTCTGATGTGTTACCTTTTTCTACTGACACTTTAAGCGGCTCGTGTGCTTGTGCAAGGCATCAAAATGGGCTTCGTGTCTGTACCACTCCATCAGATACATCTGACCTGTGGCTTGGCGAATGGAGTGTTTAAAGTGGGCGTGCACCCGTCTTTGCCCGTTAGAGGTGTTACATTTCTGCTAGAGAATGACATTGCTGGTGGCAAAGTTATGCCAGTTTTAGAGGTTCTAGAACGACCTGAGATTTTGCAGCCTGACGTGTTGGCTCAGGACTTCCCTAAAGTGTTTCCTGTGTGTGCAGTCACCCGTGCTCAAGCACATAGTTTGGATGAAGCCATTTGTTTTGAGAATAATGGCTGGCTGATGAAGTTATTGGCTGGATAGCCAGCTCAGCCAAAACCTAAATGGCTGCTGCAGCCGCCAAAATGTTAATAGCTACAAATGGCTGAAGCTGCCACTTCATGTCTACAGATATGTTATACTGATTTACTAGATCTCAATATTTCCAAGTTCTAAAAGAGTACAAAAATATCGATAAAACACTAGTCCTGACACAACGACAAACGGCATTCTAGTCCTGACAAAACGGCACTCTTACTTCCAAAAACTGAAGATCTAACAAAAGTCTGAGTATCCAATGTAGAAATTAGGAAAGTATGTGAGAACAACACAATTACCTTTTCTAGTTGTTTCTGCCATTTCAGCTCAGCGTGAGAGAAAAATGAATTGCTTCTTTTACTGTCTATGTCTATGATCATCACTATCGGAAAACGCGCAATTTTAATTGGTCATCAATTCACTGTGAGTCCTGTGTATCATAGACTGTGGCGTATCCGGTGTGCAAAATTGATTTAGTTTATCATTTATTTTTCGTGTGTGTATGTCTCTATGTGATAGATATAATTATTGTTTGATGCAAATCATTTCAGCTGGCTCAGCCCAAAAATATCATATGGCGGCTCAATTTGGCTTACAAAATTTTTAGCTGGCTTTGGCTGAAACTCAAATGGCGCCGCTGGGCGCCGCCTGGCGGCGGCTTCGGGATCTAGTTTGGATGAAGCAGTTGATTTGTCGGACACCCTGTTTGCGACTGCGTTGACTGGCCAGCCTGCGTCACCATCTGTGTTTTTGTCCCAGAAATTTTGAATATAAGGTTATATTCTGAAAATACTGGTGTTTAGCATTCAGTCATTCTTTGTCAGTAGAGAACCCCTTCCTACATGACTTATAGATGACACTAGGCTTACGTAAACAAACTGACCTAGGTTGACCATTATCATACTAGAAGTGCAATAAACCTTATCTGTGTGGAGTGAATCATATGGTCAAGCCTAGGGTTAGAGAACTCTGTAAGTTTCCACATGCACGCGCACTCTGTCACTGGGATCGATCATATTGACAGTTGATATGCAGGGGAGGGGACTCACCAATAAATAGTCTTACCTGAAGACTGGGGAGATAGACAAACTTTGTAGCACAATGGCGTGTGATGTTTTGTCTCCTTGCGGCCGCAAGCAATAAAGCTTGCTTAACTTGTTCATCAACTGACTGTGCAATGCTTGATAGATTAATATTTCTGACAGTTTTCTCAGTCTACTGCTGAGCTGAGTGTCCAGCTTAAGGTTCAGTGCGATACTCCCAGCTCAGGCACAATCAGGTTACCTATGGGTGTGCTAGTCTTATTGCTGTTCAGAAGGAAGACGTTACTCTAGCCAAGTGTTTTGCTGCTGCTCTTGCTCCAGAGAGAGCTAAAAACACAGAAGTGACTTATTTTGTGGAAAATGGTCTCCTGATGTGGCGTTGGAAATCTAATGCTGATTCTGATAATGAATGGTGTGATGTTTTTCAGCTTGTCGTGCCTACACAGTACCGACAGTCCATTTTATCACTGGCTCATGACCATCACTGGTCTGGTCATCTTGGAATTACGAAGAAGTATGACCGAGTGTTAAGACATTTATTCTGGACAGGTTTGAAGCAAGATGTGTCTAGGTTTTCCCGTACGTGTCATGTATGTCAGATCACGGGGAAGCCTAATCAGATTATTAAGCCTGCCCCTCTTCATCCGATCCCGGCTATAGGGGATCCATTTGAACACGTATTGGTCGATTGTGTTGGTCCTCTGCCAAAGTTGAAATCTGACAACCAGTTCCTCTTAACAATCATGTGTATTGCTACCTGGTACCCTGAAGCTATCCCTCTTAGGAGTATAACAGCCCAGTCAGTAGTAAGGGCCCTAATCAAGTTATTTTCTACTTTCGACCTAAGATCGTACAAACTGATCAAGGTACCAATTTCCTCTCTGGAATATTTAAACAGGTATTAACATCACTGTCTATAACACACAGGACCTCTAGTGCTTATCACCCAGAGTCGCAGGGGGCACTTGAAAGATGGCATCAGACGTTTAAGTCAGTATTGCACAAATATGTCATGGAGAGCGGTAGGGAATGGGATGAAGGCGTTCCCCTGGCTCAGTTTGAAGTTAGGGACGTCGTGCAAGAGTCCCTGGGTTTTGGTCCAGCAGAGCTGGTATTTGGTCACACTGTGAGAGGCCCTTTGGGAGTTTTGAAGGAGCAGCTAACGGGCGAGAGTCCGCCCACCCAGAGAAACGTGCTGGCCTACGTGAGTCGCTTTTGGAAACGACTGCACGAGGCTTGCAGTATCGCTAAGGATAATCTCTCTATTGCACAACAGGGTATGAAGCGGCAGTTCGATAGGAAAGCACTTCCACGTTCTCTGCAGCCGGGTAACCTGGTTTTAGTGTTACTGCCAATTCCAGGTAATTTTATGAGTGCTCGTTTTACAGGACCGTACACCGTCGACAGGAGGTGGAGTGCTACTGACTATGTTATCAGAACCCCTGATAGAAGACGGAAAACGACGGAGTGTGTCATATTAATATGCTGAAACCTTACCACCCTAGAGACGACGTCCAGCCTGAAACACGCAGTGAGCCTCTTGTGGCCACTGCTGTGACATCAGTAGCTGTGAGCTCCATTACTTTCACAGTGAGTAATAGTGATGAGGATGGCCTGAGTATGCGAAATGCCCAGCAAAAGACCCCTCGGTTGGCCAACTCAGAAATGTTGTTGAGACTTCCATCCTTAATTCCCTTATCTAAGCATGGAGCAGGAAGCTGACCTACTCTACCTTATTTCTGAGTTCCCCTGTCTGTTTGGAGATGTGACTACCTGCACTACGGTGCTAGAGCACGACATAGATGTGGGTGAGTCTAGGCCCATCAAGCAGCACCCATATAGAGTAAATGCATTTAAAAGATCTCTGAGAAAAAAATAAGTTGATTATTTACTGGACCATAATTTAGCACAGTCCAGCTCCAGTCCGAGTTCTCTGTGCTTATTAGTTCCAAAGCCTGACATTACTGTCAGATTTTGCACAGATCATCAAAAGGTAAACCATGTCAGGGTGCCTGACTCGTTTCCTATGCCCCGCGTAGATGATTGCGTGGATATGATAGGATCAGCTTGCTGCTATGTCACAAAGTTATATCTATTAAAAGGTTATTGGCAAGTTCCCCTTTCACCTCAGGCTTCAGTTATCAGTATTTTTGTGACTCCTGACAGTTTCTTACAATACTCCGTGATGGCTTTTGTGATGAGAAACGCTCAGGCCACTATCTAAAGGTTGGTGAACATTGTGTTTAGTGTTGTGCCTAACTCTACTGCATATTTGGATGATGTGGTTGTACACTCGACAGAGTGGGATGCTCATTTGGACTCACTAAGAACCGTGTTTCAATGACTGGCTGACGCGTCCCTGACCCTAAACTTGGCAAAATGTGAGTTTGGGAAGGCGACTGTGAAATATTTGGGTAAACGGGTGGGTGGAGGCAAGGTGCGTCCCTTGGGGGCCAAGGTCGCAGCCATAACATCTTCCCCAGTGCCGACCACTCGGCGGGAGTTACGCAGATTTCTCAGAATGACTGGTTACTACCGAGGGTTCTGTAATAACTTCTCTGCAGTTGTAGCCCCACTGACTGACTTGATCAATTCCCTGGTGCAGTTTGTGTGGTCAGATACGTGTCACACTGCCTTTGAAAGCTGTAAAGCCCTCCTGTCTAATGCCCCGGTACTTGGTGCTCCTGATTTTAGTAAACCTTTTTCAGTTGAAGTCGATGCGAGCTGTATTGGTGCCGGCGCGGTTCTGACTCAGATGGATTCTGAGGGTTTGGTCCACTCTGTAGGCTTCTTTTCGAAGAAATTCAATAGTTGCCAAACGCGCTACTCAATGATAAAACAAGAGACGTTGGCTTTGCTGCTCGCGCTCCAATTTTTCGAGGTCTATGATGGGTCTAGTGTGGAGCCTGTGGTGGTCTACACGGACCACAATCCACTGGTGTTCCTGCACCACATGCACAACCACAATCAGCGACTAATGCGTTGGTCACTGGTTATTCAGAATTACAACCTGGTGATCCGCCACAAAAAGGGCATAAAGAATGTGTTTGCGGACGCTCTTTCTCGCGTGTCAACGCGTAACAGTATTCCTACTACAATTTAAAGATGAAGACAAAATAACACTCAAAGCAACTCAGAGAAAAGATAACTGAAAAGTATAAGTCAAGAGATGGCTACAAAAAGATTTCCATCCCACAGAGGTCAGTTAAATCCATTATTAAGAGATGGAAGGAGTCTGGGGCCGGTTGCACAAAACACCTTAAGTTTTTTCCTTAACTATGACACTTAAGGGTACATTTCTCCTTAGCTAAGGGATTTACTTCAGGGGGTTGCACAGAATCCCTTAAATGGTTTCCTTAGCTAAGGTGAAACATTAATGGATTTACTACATTGAACGTGATTTCACAGCTGTAAAATTCGACCGTTTCCACGGTGACCGCGTTTGTTCAGTTGTATCGCTGGTGCATCACCTTAGTAGCTTAGATCTAGCTAGCTTATAGACCTACGAAAAGGCAAGAAAACCAAATTTGTCAGAGGAGGAAAATATTGTGCTTCTACAGGAATACAAAAAAGAAAGCACATACTAAAACGTAAATTTGATCCACAAATAACTGCTAACAAAGAAAACTAATGTAGGACGAAATTGCATCAAAAATAAACTCAAGAAGTTTGGTGAAGCGGTCAATTCAAGAAATAAAAAATATAGCTTTATGATAACTTGACTGTTATGTCCAAAAAGAGTCCAATAAAACTGGTGATATCAACTTTACTTGTAGGTCTTGTTGCTACACAGTAACGTTTAAGTGAGAGCTAGCTTACTTAGATCAAAATGAGATCAACAGCATTTACCGGCGTGAGTCTAGGCTAGCTACTTTATTTACAGCGGTAGCCGAACGCATATTCCATTACTTTTTTCTCTTTATATGTTACAACTCGGGGACATAATCAGAGAACATAACATAGATTTACATAGCTATGCGGATGACACACAACTATATATATCCACTGAACCCAATGATGCAACAGCCATAAATTCCATTACCAACTGCTTGTCGGCAATAAATAAATGGATGAATGATAACTTTCTTAAATTAAATGAAGACAAAACTGAAGTCCTACTATGTGGCCCCAAATCCAAAAGAGAGATGCTAACTAAGAATCTAGGAGGTTTAACCCCCTGGCTTAAACCAGAGGTGACAAGTCTCGTTGTAATCCTGTAATCCTGGATTTAAATTTAAACTCTCACATTAATAAAGTGACCAAAACAGCTTTCTTTCACCTGAGGAATATAGCGAAGGTACGACCATTCATAAAACAAAATGATGCAGAGAAGGTAATTCATGCTTTTATATACAGCCAGGTGGACTACTTGAACACACTTTTCGCTGGTCTTCCCAAGAAAACCACTGAAAGACTACAGCGCATTCAAAATTCTGCAGCTAGATTATTAACCAAAACTAAAATGAGAGAACACATTAGTCCTGTCCTAGCTACTTTACACTGGCTCCCTGTTACCTTCAGAATTTACTTTAAGGTCCTTTTCCTCACATAAACAGACAAGGACCTAGCTACATTGTTATCTTTTTACCAAAGCATTTAACGAATTTTATAGTTATTTTTTTTTATTGTTTTATTATAGTTTTTTTGTATTCGAGAGACCGCAGATAGATTGCGGCTAGTCTGGTTTGTTATATGTTTTGGAAACTGCAAAGGCAACTCGAGTCCAAGACGGATTCGAGAGACCGCAGATAGATTGCGGCTAGTCTGGTTTGTTATATGTTTTGGAAACTGCAAAGGCAACTCGAGTCCAAGACGGATTCGAGAGACCGCAGATAGATTGCGGCTAGTCTGGGTTGTTATATGTTTTGGAAACTGCAAAAGCAGCTCGAGTCTAAGACGTTTTCGAGAGACCGCAGATAGATTGTGGCTAGTCTGGATTGTTATATGTTTTGGAAACTGAAAAGGCAGCTCGAGTCTAAAACGGACTTGAGACACCACAAAGACTGCGGCTTATACGTGTTTTTGTGTTACATTTTAATTTTTTTATTTATTTCTATTACTTTTATCACTTATATTATTGTTTTTATTGATTTTATGTAAAGCACATTGAACTGCAATTCTTGTATGAAATGTGCTATATATAAATAAAGTTTTATTATTATAAATAGCCTACATGTTTAGACTGAAGCACAGTAGCCTAACAGAGTGCTATAGGTGTGGGATGGGGTTAATTCATCTCCATAAACTCAGCCATGTTGCGGTAAAGAACAAGTCAGAGGTACCTTAAGTTTTCTTCCTTACTTTGTTTGCTAAGGTCTTTCGTGCAATGCTTTAACAAACTTTAAGGGAATCATTAAGTATACAACCAAGATAAGGAGAAAACCTTAAAAACTTCAGGGAACATTTAAGGAAACCTTAAGGAGAAGACTTACATTTAGTCATTTAACAGACGCTCTTATCCAGAGCGACTTACAGTAAGTATAGGGACATTCCCCAGAGGCAAGTAGGGTGAAGTGCCTTGCCCAAGGACACAACGTCATTTTTGCACGACCTGGAATCGAACCAGCAACCTTCTGATTACTAGCCCAATTCCCTAACCGCTCAGCCACCTGACTCCCAAGGGTGCTTTGGTTAACTGATTTTATTAACAGAAAGAACGGCGGGGGGGGGCGACGGCAACCATGTAGAGACAGAAATGACATGCCGTTGTGTAAATAAGATAAATAACATAAGGCCATGTAGTTTGTTTAATAAAAGAGCAAGAGCTATATTTGTGAGCTGAACAACGTAGCAGTCGCGCAACCAAATGTTAATGCACCTGTTAGCTACGAGCGAGACTTTCAGCCTCCAACTCAGCAAATCAGCCGTAGGCCCACTGAGTGCAACGAGTCAGAGGGGCAACAAATCAGACATGCACTCACCAAATATATGGATCCATGACATTCATTGTGCTGAGGTGGAGGGGCTGGGAGATGGGTCAGGTGACATGGCAGGTGGCATTGCAGGGGTGTGCCCATAGGGATGGCTGCTCCTCTGGTGGTACTGGGGATATTGAGGTGGGAACATGGACTGTTGCATCATCGCGAAGCCATCTACAATTGAATTAGTCAGCCTCTCTACTGTCCCTGTTAGTCTGGACGTGTTGGCCGAAAACTCCCACTCGGTGTCCTCCATTCGCTGGAGCAGCTGCCTTTTCATTTACATCTGCTCCTGTGCAATCCACACTTCTTGCTCTTCATAGAGAAGTCTTCTTTTTAGCCTTTCATATCTGTGAGCTGACAGATGAGCAGTGAGCTTGTCTCTGCGACACTGCAAATTTGCATCCGGAGGGTCCTCTCGACTCTCAGGAGGCGAAGAAGGGCCATTCTCCTACAAAACATCAGTCAGAGGTTAATCGGTAGGCCAATTAGGTCGTAATATTTGTAACTAAATATCAGCCTTGGTGGCACATACAGCACACAAATGAATGCTCACGCAAAAAGAGCGGGAACCGCAGCATATAGATGCACTAAGAATGTAACGTCAACTGATTTTTAACAGCTTCATGTTAACATACATGGAATAAGTATGCCCTCAATTGTACAACATGTATATAACCGTGTGTGTTCATCAATAAATTGTCTTTGGTTACTGTTATGGACAAAGTTTATTCCTCGTGTATATTTCCCTATCTAGGTTATATCAGTAAATGGGTAGGTATGAGTCTCCGTATGATTCAATTCTGACAACAGTTCATCATCGAAATTAATGTAAATGATAATCAGTGGTTTAACTTACCGCGGTATCGGGATCCACAATGTCACTTATCTCCAGGCTAGAGACAAGTGTTGTTGTTGCCGGAGATCCTCCCCATATTTTTTCGCACATCTCAAAAAATAGAAGTACGACTCGTCCATGGCCACTTCTTCTCCCGGAGTCCACCGCATGCCTGTACTTACTCCTAGTTGATTTCAGCTTCGTGGTATTCCACCTTTTCTTTTCCATGAAAAGAAACTCGCCTTTGCTGCTGATTTTGGTTGAGCCATTGTATTACTGTAACTGTTTTTTGTATTACTGTTTTTTACATCAAAACAAGTGTCAGTCTCAGCTGATCACGCGCATGTAAACAGAGCAGCGTGGCGGGAGGGAGGGGCAGGAGTGGCGTAACCATGACAACGATTGTCATGTACCCGTGTTAGTGTGGACGGCAAACATTTGGAAAATGATATGAAAACGCTAGTGTGGACGGAGATCGTTTTCATTTCGAATACGCGTATTTGTATTTACCCAAGCTAGTGTGGACGCACCCTTAATGTCAGGAGAGGATCCTGAATAAAGTCCTCCAGTTCACACCCATTCATGAACATTGGAGGGGACAAGCTTGGATAACTGACCAATTACCTTTCTCACCTGCACAAAAGACACTTCAAACTCAAGTTGTACTGCTTTGCATACTAAACCCATAACCTACCCAGTACTGGTCATTCCTCAATAAATCCTTTGTGTCAAATTTTATGTCGCGTAACTAGTCTACGTTCCATCATTGTATATGGTCTGCTCTACTCCTAAAAAATGTGTATTCCATCAGAAAACAGATTCTTACATATAATATCTATGTTAATATTAAGGTGGTGCCCCATAAAAACAATAATTCATTATAAATTAAGTTTCTTCTATTCTTAACTACCACACCATCTACATACATAATGCGTACAATCGTGTTTATGATGTTCTTGTTAGCATAAAAATAGGCTACATAGTTTGTTTATGTGTGCGTGTGATGCGTGTTTGTACGTGAGTGAGTGTCATGGGGCCATGTGGCCCCTTGCCTCTGTGTACCTGCTCCATGAAGACAAGTAGTGACTCGCGGTTGTTTTCCCACTCTTCGGGCAGCTCGCTTTCATGAGGGAATTTATCACAGCCCACGAACATGGACAACTCAAAGCAATTGGTGTGCAAGTAGCTGAAATCATTCATACCTGTCAAACAGAGAGCAATTTATGTCAGCCATTTTCAAAATTAAGGCATGGGATTTTTTTCTTGAAGAGACTGAAAAAAAGCACAGACTCTTACTGAACTGCTGCATCCCTGGTATTTTGGGATTATGTTACCTTTTATAGTTTGTGGATACTTTTACAACGGTATAAACAAAACACAAAATTATAAAAGTAGCTAGAAGTACAGTGGGATTAGCATATGCAGATATTTGCAAGGGAATTAAAACAGTAAAATTGTCAAGCGCCAAGGCTGAGCTGGCTTCTGCTAACTAACACCATTGGTGAGTCTTCACCAACAATAAGCCACTACAAGGAGAGAAGGCGGAGAGAAGTGCACAGTGGTCATGGACACTAACTCCCTGCTGCCGTGTGCCAGGATGCTCCATTGATGGTGCTGTCTTCTTTGGCAAAGTCCTCAGAGTGGCAGACACGGCGACTGGCGTCGGTCATAAGGCGATGGGTGGAAGCGTAGGAGAAAGCCAGCCAGCGGAAGACGTGGTCGTCAGGAGTGGGCGTCTGCTCCCTGATGACGCCCTGGGAGCGTGTCTTGTCATAGGGGAAGGTCACCACCAGCTCCCCCCCCTGGAGGTTCCCCCCCAGCACAAAGGATATCTTCTCCATCCATGCCACCAGGGCCCGTGTCTCCACAGCAACCTGGGGCAGAGGGAAAGCGACAATGTATTGTCTTCCAGCAATCATTTCAATACCAAGAACATCACACATAAATCATCTCTGGCTTCCCCCTAAAAATGATTCAATTGGATTGTATATTCAGCTGAAAGAATGATGAGGACAGATGTCAAACTGGCACAAACAATTAATTTCTACTTCTTAAAAATAAATTACATTCTAGTCTGTGCTGGAGGAGGATATGATTCAGTACCATAAAATTACATAGCTTTGCATTTTTTAGTCATAATTAGACAATATCGCTGCAAGAAGCAATGGTGGATTCCTCCTGAAGATTGCGAACCATTATGAGTTTTGAGAATTAATATGAACTGGTGATTGAATATTGTTTTAAGACAACCAGATGTGTAAAGCATTATTTTAATAAATCATAAACATAGCATAAATCTTTCCTTTTTGTTGTTTTTGGAGATATGAGGTTGCCATCTGACATGGCAACATAGTGTACTCTTTCTGTGTGGCACATTTAAAATACAAGTGGTTCATGGACACATGAAATAAGCTGCAACATTTGTCTATTCACCAATATATATAAATGTTTTATTTTATTGCTTACTACCCATACAAAATGTGTACCACATTTGAAAGTAAATCGTAAGTAAGGTATATAACAACATTTAGATAGCGATCCAATGGCCCGCCGGCGGGTTGTAGCTTGTTAAGTTGTCTAAATCGCCTCGCCACCAAAATAATAATTTAGACTGCTACACATGCCATATATTGTTGGAAAGCTACTATTATTGTGATTCTATTGATATAATCCATTTCAAGATCAAGTCGCAACAGCAGGTACAATCAACATCTTTGTCCGACCACGAGCATGTCAACAACGTGAAAGAAAATATAGACTTCTTACCTATTAAGGCTCAGAGTTGTCCAGTTATGCAAAACATCCCAACAAAAATGGTCTGGTTACATTCCCAAAGCTCCACACTGTCTAACCATGTAAAGTATTTCGTCCAAAACAATGTATTACTTCCATAAATAGCCATGATTTCTTGTTGCATCATTTTACATTTGCCGACTGAAGCGTCCTTTCACTCACATTCATTTGATCATAATTCTGGTTTGAATATTTACGATAGCTTGATGTCAAAATGGCCACTGCACTCTGAACTTTCGATTGACACCAATAGGAGCTTCCATGCCCTGTCCATAGCCTTCTAAAGCTAGCCAGGTGGCTCCCAAAATCTGTGTGTCCTTCCCCCCCCCCCCCCGCACTCCAATGTGTTCATGCTTCAGTTTTTGGGTTTCAGCAATACTAATGGGGGTTTTAGTTATAATATATGATAGTTCTAAGTACCACCTTTCATTAGAGTTAACAATTATGAAAAATAATACCTTTTTATTCTAAGTATTTGACCTTGGTTACAAGGGTCCTTTTGGAGTCTCCACAAAGCTCTTTTAGAAAACGCCTGGATGTACTCTTAGAAAAACGTGTCAAATATGAATATATTGTGGTATTATATTTGACTTTTGTCTTGAATTAGGTAAGGCTTCATGCTGTGGTCCAATTGTGTCTTCTAGCTAATACCTACCACCTCTAGGCCTCTTCAGGCATGTGTTTTCAAAACAAAATCCAGGCGGAAATAAAAACTTTCAATTTCATTGTGTTCAAGCTTCTATTAATCGAAAACCAGAATGACTTACAGGGGTCCTGACAACGGTGGAAGAACTCATAGTGTTACCTTTGAAATGAGACCACAATCATGCATGTACTCCAAATGGTTCAAGAACAGCTTTCAATTTACTTTGGGTATGTTGTTTAGGCATTTTCAGGCAAATTTAACAGGATTCTTATGAGGTAAAATGTTTTTTTTTCACTTTACAGGCTTTTTCGTTCCCCATTAAGGCATGTACATCAAGTTTGGAAATACAGGGCTGAGGGGCGATCATGTAGATCTTGGGCATGTACTGTAGCACCCCCCTATGGCCAGATTGGGGTCATTGTTGGTGGCCGAGTAATGAGAAGTATACAGTATTAGTGTGCTGAAGTATAGCATTTTTGGTGTAGTAGTTTGAGAGTTACTGGCAGTAATGTTGCAGAAGAAAAATAATAATAAATATAGCTACAAGCAGCAATGAAAGGGCCAAGCAGCATTCGATATGGAAATTCAGTAGCTAAAGAAGCAAAGCAAAACTTTTTATAAAATATTCGTTTAAAAAAAAATTGCATTCTACTTTTGGGCAACGTGGTGGCGCTACCCCAATACTTTTGATTACCTTCATGGCATTGTGCAAAATATGTATACAGAGTTTTGTAATGATAAGCCGATGCGTTCAGTAAATATGTCATTTTAAGACAAAATTTGAAATGGCCGATGTCCAAAATGGCCGACGTGGGAAAGTGTAATATTTTACGACTTGGTGTGCTGCAAAGAATCAGAAGAGTCCAATCTTGTGATTTTGGGTCAAACTGTTCAGAATTTATGATGAAGAAATCCGATGCGCTGGCTAGATGTAGCAGCATTATATCTACAAAGCACAATAAATCTGACTGTTATTGAGTATAAATCCCCTGAGAATGAAACATTATCGTTACCATTATAGTGCTAGACAGCTAGAGAAAAATTCAGAGTGAAAACAAAAATAATGCGCGAAAATGTCCAGTCAAAGAAAGCACAAGAGTGGGGACAAAAATAGAAAATTACAAGCTCTAAAACATGAGAGAATGTCAGAATTACTAAAGAAGACTCCAAAATTAACGAATATATGGAGTGCTGCAACTAATCCGCTGACTAGTCAGCCTGCTGCTGCTACCTCTCCCAGCACTGACCAACCAACTGCCATGATGACTAGCCAGTCTGCTGCCAGTGCCCTTAGCAGTACAATCTCTGCTGACACAACTGATGGTGATGGAGAAGAGCCAGGTCCTAGTTCACAATCACAAGTTTGCAAAGATGAACCAGAGGACCTATGTCACGCTGATTCCGAGGCAGGGGCAGAGACAGAAATATCTAGAGATGTTGCATGTTGGGGAAAAGTTAACGAGGAGGTTCGGTCCTACTGGGTCGGGAAAGGAGTTATGGCACCCACACTGTGTCAGAATAAAAATGCAGATTTTTCTGCTTCGGAAAGGACGTACAAAAGTACGAAACGATGTCTAAGCAAAACATTGTTCAACCGCACACTGCGAAATGGAGAAAAAGTTCCAAGAGAATGGCTCGTGTACTCCCCATTCACTGGGAATGTGTATTGTTTTTTGTAAACTATTTGGCGATGGATCATCCGGTTTCACTCATTCTGGTTATTCCAATTTGAAGCATTCTGTTGACCGGGTGGAGATGCATGAAGCAGGCCAGTCGCACTGAAATGCCACGCTCACTTGGCTTGCGCGCACGCAGGTGTGAGGGATAGATGCGGCGCTGCTGGATAGGGATGGGCGGATCGATCCTTAAGTATCGATATTTTCGATACTGGCATTGTATCAAAAGGATCGATTCTCAATTTGAAATATCGATCCTACCTGGGATTTCTTTTAAACAAGTGATTTTAGAATATTTTTATAATAGTTGTAGGCCGCATAGTATAGAAAAGTACTTAAATAGGAAAGTCAATGGGAACTATTTTTTCTTCCGCTGTGTCTGTGCTTATCATGAGTTCATCAGCGGCAGCGCGCCACGCTCTCTCACTCCCACTCAGTGAAAGCACACTCAGCGCAGATTCAAGTGCATTGCTGCGGTCATGACTGAAAGAAAACACAAACATGACAAGCATCTAAAAGTTACCCTAAAGAGCACAACGAAGTACAGCTGACGCTAGCAGAGGAGGCAACACAGACACGTAATGCCTATTGCGGTTTATTTAATATTAATAACAATGGCTTTCAGAATGCATTATAAAATTACTCAAATAAAAGATTTTCATAGAAGTATTGGTATTGATATCGACGATACTGGTCTTGAAAGTACTTGGTATCGGATCGAAAAGAAAATGATTGGTATCGCCCATCCCTACTGCTGGATCAATTCAGAGATGAGGCTAGTTACTGGCGAGAAGTACTGAGGAGAATTGTGGCAGTAATAAAGTTTTTGTCAGAACGTGGCCTTGCATTCCGTGGAGACAATGAAATATTATGCTCTGTCCACAATGACAATTACTTGGGAATCTTGGAATTACTGAGCAAGTTCGACCCTTTTCTTGATGAACATTTAAAAAAATATGGGTATAAAGGCCGAGGGACAACCTCATATCTGTCTTCCACTATCTTCGAAGAATTCATAAGTCTAATGGGTCAGCGGGTTCAAGCTGAAATAATTCTTCAGCTGCAGAAAGCCAAGTACTTTTCTTTGATTGTCGACTCAACACCTGATTTAAGTCACATAGACCAGCTAATATTTCAATCAGGAGAGACCTGGGATGAGTGAAAGATGTTTATTACAGAATAATAAATGTACTATGATGTTTGGAGCTTGAACCCCACGGGGAATTATATAGATCAATGGGCGCCTGCCCAACGCCCGAAGAAGAATCCCCAAAAGTAAAAGGGTAGGAAGTTAGAGACCAGAACAAAAAGCAAAACATACTCACCAACAGGAAGGAACCATGAACCTCTGGGGAATAAGCAACACAAACACAACACGGAGAGCGACCGACATGGGTGCACAGCACCGATCGGAGCGACCACGATCAGTACGAGAGTGTACAGAATGACCTAGGCTAAAAGCATCCATACCCGGGCCGGATCCTGCAGGAGATGGCAAGCTACGGACAGATCCGTAGACATGTTCCTATACCGAGAACCCAGGGGAAAGAGAAGCAATGATTGTAGGACGTAGCCTCCTGACCAGAGGCCGATGCCCTAGTGCATGAATGGGTTATGTGCTAGAGGGCCGACCCCCTCATGCTGTCGGTGTTGGCCTAGGCTGGCTGAGGCCCGACGCCCTCAATAATGAAAGTGATAGCCTTTGCGGCTTTGGTCGGGTAGAGGGCCGACGCCCTGGGTCTATGTGGACAGCCTGTGCTGGCTGGAGGACCGACGTCCCTGCGTACATGACCTATGTAGGCTAGAGGGCCGACGCCCTTGAGTCTATGTGAACAGCCTGTGCCGGCTGGAGGACAGAGTCCACGTGTACGTGAGCTATGTAGGCTAGAGGGCAGACGCCCTTGAGTCTATGTGACAGCCTGTGCACTGGCTGGAGGACCGACGTCCCCGCGTACGGATGACCCTATGTAGGCTAGTGGGCCGAAGCCCTTGAGTGTGTGAGCAGCCTTTGCCGGCTGGAGTGCACGTGAGCCTTTGTTGGTTGGAGGACCGATGCCCTCGTGACTTGTGATAGCCAGAGAGGCAGGAACCAGGCACCCTCTGTTTGCATACAGAAACCAAGTCGCTGTATCCGCAGGCAACGTAAGCATTGAGCCTGTAAACACGAGACGGTTTAACGAGAGACACGGTAACAACACCGACCACCAGTTATTTGCAAGCGCTCACCGAGAGCCGTTAGGGCCGTAGTGATCTTTGGGCCTCGATGATGGCAGCAGAATCAGGACGAATGTATGAAGAGTACGCTGATGAAGACCAGCGGCCCAGCTGCTGCAGAGACGCAGGGATGTAACTTCGGTGTGTTATCTTGTCGTTGGGAAAGGATGGCACCTACCCCCACCTCGGACGCGTCCACCTCCACCACGAACGGCAACGTGGGATCAGGGTGCTTCAACAGGGGTGCGGAGGTGAACCGTTCCTTGAGGACACCAAAGGCCCTCCCTGCCTGAGCCGACCAAAGCAGGTGTCGAGGCGCCCCCTTCAGTAAGGCCGTCAAGGGTGCTGCAACGGTGCTAAAGTTCCTGATGAACCGCCTGTAAAAATTAGCAAACCCCAGGAACCGCTACAACTCCTTGATCGTCTTGGGAGTGGGCCACCCCAGTACAGCTTGCACCTTGCCCTCCTCCATCTGCGCACCATCGAGGCGCAAGACATACCCTAGGAAAGACACTGAATCCTGGTGGAAAACACATTTCTCGGCCTTTACAAAAAGACGGTGGGACAACAACCGAGATAACACCGCCCGAACGTGACCAACGTGTTCCTCAAAGCTGGCAGAGAAGACCAGGATGTCATCGATGTAAACCACAACGAACCGATGGAGCATGTCACGCAGAACCTCATTCACGAATGCTTGGAAGACTGATGGGGCATTGGCCAACCCAAACGGCATGACGAGATACTCGTAGTGACCAGTAGTGGTGGAAAATGCAGTCTTCCATTCGTCGCCCTCCCGGATCCGTATCAGGTTGTAGGCACTGTGTAGATCTAATTTTGTGTAGCACCGGGCTCCTCGTAGCTGTTCCAGGGCCGCCGGCACCAACGGCAAAGGATAGCGATACTTTACGGTGACCTCGTTCAGTCCCCTGTAATCGATGCAGGGGCGTAATCCGCCATCCTTCTTCTCCACAAAGAAGAACCCTGCGGACGCGGGGGAGGTGGAAGGCCTAATGAACGCCTGTCGTGTAGCCTCCTCAATGTACTCCTCCATGGCTGCAGTCTCGGGTAAGGAGAGAGGGTACACACGGGAATATGGTGGCATGGTTCCTGTCAGCAAGTCGAGTGCACAGTCACAAGACCTATGTGGAGGGAGCTCAGCAGCTTTGGCCCTGCTAAAGACCTCTGCGAGATCTTGGTATTGGGGTGGCACAGATGAAGGAAGCTGGGCCGTGGGTTTAGCAAGTGCTGTTACGCTACACTGCATCGGAACACATCTCTTGGTGCATGTGGGTGACCATGACAACACCCTCTGGCTCGACCACGATAGAAGGGGGTCATGTTTGCGTAACCAGTGTAGCGGGGTTTGCTCGTTTAAGATTAGTAATACTTAATTTAATAATAAAGTATGTAGTTCTTAGGGCACCACCTCTTATTGTTAAAGGGATAGAGGAAACCTTATTGAATAATATTTAAATAATATCCTTCGTAATAATCAGTCTAATCTTAAGTCGTGAATTCTATGAAAGTAGAGCAGATCAGATAACGTGAGTGATACGCGAATATTATACACAATGATTTATTTAGGAGAATGTAATTATAATGAACAAATACCAGATAAGTTATGGGTTAGTCGGAGTAGTACAGTGGCTGGATGCAAATGAGGGCGAGCAACACAATGGCTGTGTAGAGCGCGTGTAAAGGGGGGAGGCAGAGAGAGTGAGAGAGGGGTAGAGAGGGACAGGTAGGCCTTTGTGGTAACAATGGACGAGCAAGGGCAACTGACTTAGCTAACTCATTTGTAAAATACAATCAACATCAACAATTCAATCACAACATGCCAATATGTCACAGGTAAGAAATATTGCAAATCGTAGTTACTTTTGTCGGTTTGAAGAAGGGTAGAGTCAATGGTTTCGTTATCGTCCAACGAAAATAGAACAACGGAATCTTTGGCCAAAGTTCCGGGCGCTCAGTGAATTTGCAGGTTGAGAGGAATAGTTTAGAAATGTCGCGAGCACTTCAGTTTAATCCTACGAACAAGCGGGGGTGATTGTACGTTTGGGGGTTTTATACTCCAAAGGAAATGGGGGGGTCCCCGTGAAGGTGACCTCTTTCATTGGTCAGTTTCCCCCCACCTGGGCGTCGTCCTGAGATCTGCCTAGGTGTGAAGTAGTTGTACCTTTTGAGTTCCGTTATTTCAACTGTCCATGGAATGCTAAAACTTCAGAATATAACAATACAACATTCGTAAATGGTTTTGTTAGTATGGTACAATAATTTTGATATCAAGATTGGCTGACTTAACTATACTTGAAGGGAAGTTATAATCAAACCTCACTTAAACAACGTTCTAAGTAAATGGGAAAAACACACATTATAACACATCAACTACTGTCATTGAAATAGTGTCCATGAGCCATGTAGTCCTTGAGAATATGTTTGTAAATCCACATAAGAAAGTTCTTCCTTGTAAATCCTTTGTCTGATACTGTGGGCCGTGTGGCCTCTGTATCTGACCCCATGCTGGGTCAGAAGCTTTGAAGCTTCTCCTCTGGGAGAAGGACAAAGGGGAAGACCCTTTCCTTGTCGGGGGTAGGAGAAGGTGTGATGGTACCGTGCTTTGTCTGTGGACTGTGCTACACCAGGGAAGCCCAAGAATGAGTTGATGACTTGGTGCGTTGATCACAAAGAGAGACAAGTGTTCTGTATGTGTTCCACCACACGTCATGGTGAGCATGTTGGTTCTCTCCGTTACCTGTCCGGAACCTAATGGTTGACCATCGAGAGTGCTCACCAACAGTGGCGGTACACAGGCTGTGGTGGGTATATTCAGGGTTGAACTAACCTAACATCAATAAAACTCCCTGCGGCACCAGAATCTATCCTGGCTACCACGGAACATGACGACTGTTCCCACCTCAGTTCGACAGTTATTGAGAATGATTCAGAAGGTAAGTTCTGTAAAGAGGTACTCACATAGGGCACGGCAGACTCCCCACCTCTAATTGGCCGGAGTTGACACTGGGATCTGTAGTGGCCCGCCTCCCCACAGTACAGGCACAATCCCCTCCTCATCCTGCGTTGCCTCTCCTGGGGAGTGATGTGGGTCTCACCGGTGCGTATTAGAATTCCGGTGACGCAGACCGGCGCACCGTCGCCGTGCACTCCGTGACAATAACATTATCGTGGCCCGGCACGTGACGTGCTGTGAGGATGAAGTTGTGATTAACGGAGAGCCATGTGATGCGTCTCATGAATTACATGATGAGTGGGCAGTTAGAGCGCCCCTTGTTTATGATGCTCACCACAGCCTGATTGTCGCACAACACAGCTATACGCTTACGACGCCACGACTGGCCCCACAGGTAACAAGCGACCACGACGGGGTAAATTTCGTACAGGGTGGAAGAGGTACCGGGTGCAGCGTAGTCGTGGGGCCAAGGGCTGGCAAACCACTGCTCCTGATAGAACCCCCCAAAACCAACGGACGGCACAGCGTCCATGAAAAAACGCAGAGAGTCCGAAGACCGCACCACGTCGTCATAAAAGAACAACACGCCATTCCAGCCCTCGAGCAACTGCAACCAGAACGATAAGTCGGACCGGCAACCATCGTCCAAGCAAACTGGATCGAGCAAGCCAGACACGGAGGACGCCAGAACGAGCAACCGGGAGATGAACGCGCATGGCGAAATTGAAATGCCCGAGGAGAGACAGCAGCTGCCGCTTAGTCATAGCTGAAGACGCCACGAGCGATCGAGCTTCTCAACCAGCAGGGAAGCCTTCATCTCTACTGTGTCCGGCGTGATGCCCAGAAACTCGAGGCGAGTGGCCGGCCCGAGAGTTTTCTCGTCAGAAGGGGAATGCCCAGTCCGCGGAACAGGTTTTTCAACAGTACCAAGAGAAAGTCGTCTAATAGGTGGAGCAACGCGGGGACCGGGACCTGATTTAACAAGATCCAACAAAGGGCCTCGGAAACCCGGTTGAAGATGGAGGGGCTGCTCCTGCTCCCGAATGGTAGGCACACGGCGAAATAAACCGATTCTCCCATTTCATCCCGAGCAAGTGCCACTGGGACGGGTGAACGGGGACGATCTTGAACGCGTCAGTGATGTCTGCTTTGGAAAGCCAGGCACCGGGCCCTGCCAGCTTTATGAGCTTGATGGCGTGGTCCACGGTGGCATAGTGAAGCGAGAAAGGCTCGAGGGGAATGAGCCCGTTAACCGGACCGGAGCGCGGAGCAGACAGGTCCAGGATGAGACGTTTCTTACTGGAATACTTCCGCGTAGCGACGCCGAGCTACTAGGAACTCCCCAATTGACAGGTCCCTTGCCAACCTGGGGTCAGCAGAACAGAGCACCATGCTGTATTGATCGCTGGTGGAGACGCTCGCGTCACACTCAGGCGAGGGGAGGATCAGCCGAATTAAATTGATATTCCTGCCTTGCAGGATGTGGGATCTCATGCGGGGGGTGATGTCAGCCCCCAAAGGGATGTAAAGGCCTACCTGCTGAAGGAACAGCCACTGCGGAAGCCAGGGTGTGCAGTGGCTCCTCCATGGGCACAAGGGGCACCGAGGCGGGGAGCGGCGCAGCCACGGGAGCGGAAGCCCCGGCGTTCTCCAGAGACCGCAGGCGGGCATCGATGGACTGAAGGGAATATGCCAGGACCAGAAGGGTACAAGAGAGGGCTTCCCCAGGAGGATCGGAAATGGGAACAGGCAGAGGAGCGACGGCAGGGCCGGCAGATGTGCCAGCGTCCGAATCCAGCACCTCCGGACGGCGCGACTTCCTTGTACGCTTCCGACCTTGAGCAGCGGCGGAGGGGGGAGCCTCGGGCGACGGGACTCGGACAGGAGACACGCAGTCCACCCCGACGACCAGGGCGCGGAGCTGGGAAAGCCCCAACCCGGGCGCTGGAAGGACACCCACGGCGCGCAGCCCCGCCTCTAATGCAGACCCGTCGTTGTCCCGACGAGCAGCGAGCCGGGAACTACGTCGAGCAGCAGGGGAGCCGGAACCGGGACGTCCTCCTCGAACAACTCCAGCTCGTAATCCGACTTGCCTGACCGTCTTGCCTGACTGAACTTGCGCAAGCTTCATTTGTGGTACGTAATGTTTCTCAGGAGGGCAAAGTCTTCGAGCGATTTTTACAATTTCTGCCGATATTTAGCCATACAGGCTAAATTTAGCCTGTCCCCAAATCGCTGTTTGGCCCCAAATAATAATAATAAAACTAACAAAAACAATAGGTGCCCTAGCAGCTTTGCTGCTTGGCCCCTAATGATAATACCAATAGGTTTCCTGCTATCGGAGAAACTCTAAATAGACGAAACACTTCCTCTTCTGCAAGGGCTCTAATTGTTTAGTGTTGGCCCTGTCTCTAAGCCTGGGGCACATGGTGGTGGAGAGATATGAAGAAAATGTTCCCAGCTTCCTGAGCACAGATGGGGACAACAGCTCCACTATGCTTGCCTGTCTGGGCAGAGGCAGCGCTGCCCAGTGCCTGCAGCTGCTTGGCTATTTCTGAAGCAGTCTGACTCACAGGTGGTAGTGAATAAACCCTGAATACTTGAGTGAGAATTTAATATATATGGCTGGGGTTTAAATTAGCTCCAAAGCACTGAGTCATAAACAAACCCCATAGAGAACAGCTCACTTGGCCAGCCCCCTCAAAAACAAAGTTTGAGTTTGGACTGACCGTTGCGTTTTTGGACTGGTACCAATCCGGGATGGGCACCTGATGGTTAAACATTTTCCGGGGGATCCACTTCCTGGCCTCCGCCTCCCAGAGGATGGAGTTGAGGTCAGGGAAGTTGTGGTGGATGTCTATGCCATCTTGGGTCCATCGTCCCAGGGACCAGCCGCTCAGTTCAGAACCCTACGAGATAACGACAGAGACAGATACACACAGTGGTATTATGAGGGAGATGGACCGATACATACTGTGTACCACATGCACACAAACACAGACACACATGACACAAATTATTTTCTATAATTCATTGTGGATATATGAGTCATAATTGTCCCTGATTTGTCAGTTTTTCACAAACTAAGATCTGAAACTCATGTTGAATTTCACGATCTTTGATCATATAAAAAAACATTAATATTCAGATTTTATGAAATTGTAGGGCACGACTTCCGAGAACCGTATATGAATTATCCTCAATAACACTGAACCCTTTAACATTTTTTAATTTCAATGTACACTTTTAGACTAGATATAAATATGTACATTCAGACCTTAAACAGCTGCTTTGGTTCAAAAGGGATAAAACATACATAAAACAACACTTTACTTTGACAGATCTTTTTAGGAAGGAGGGGGGGGGGGTGCTATTGGCCTTAGGGGTCAATAGATGCTAGGGAGGGGTAACTGTCTGCAGCGAGGATGGCAGGGGGCAGACCTACCACTTCAAAGGCTTTCTCATAGCCGTCAGGATTGACGGATGGCAACAGGTGGATCCTGGTCTCATCCACCAGGTGCCGTATCCGTGGGTTACCGGACAGGTACTCCTGACATATAAACTGCATGAGCAGCAGCAGTAGCTCACGACCCAGCACCTCATTACCATGGGAACCGGTCGTGTAGCGGAACTCTGGTTCACCTGGGGGGAGGGGAGAGGGGAAGAGGGGAAGAGGGCGGGGAGCTAGTAGACCTGCAGTGTCTATGGTTTTTAACAACATACAAGAGTGGATTATTGTCATGGTAAAGATTATTTTCTAACCGAGTTCGTGCTCTCCGGGGTTGTCAGAGATCTCAAATGCATAGAGCTTGAGGCCATTTTGGCTCTTGCCAATGTTGTAGATCCGGGTAATGTTGGGGCACATTTCATTCACCAACTTCATGAGCTGCAGAGGAGAGAGCACAAGACATGTTCCATTATCTTATTTACATGTAGTAACAGTTGCCACCGGCTTACTAGCTACCCCAAGCCTCAAATACTTTCTCTTTCCCACTCCTTGGACTGGTCACATCCCTTACCCGTCAAACTTCAACAGAGCACTTTCCTTACTTTTGGCACTTTAAATAGATTGGATATTTCACATAAGACACAGGAGGGCTTACATGGGTTTTTATAATTGTATATAATAATTAGTGGTGGGCATAGGGGAGTCAGGTGGCTGAGCGGTGAGGGAATCGGGCTAGTAATCCAAAGGTTGCCAGTTCGATTCCCGGTCATGCCAACTGACGCTGTGTCCTTGGGCAAGGCACTTCACCCTACTTGCCTCGGGGGAATGTCCCTGTACTTACTGTAAGTCGCTCTGGATAAGAGCGTCTGCTAAATGACTAAATGTAATGTAAATGCATAGATTTTTTTTTTTATCTAGATTAATCTCACTGTAATATTGGCGTTAATCTAGATTAAAATGGCACATTTGAATTCCGCCGAAGTCATTCAGAATATGTGTGCTACCCAAATAATGACTAAAAGTAAGTCTTTGAGAACGGGTTTCTCAAGCCAGGTGGCGCATTAGACCAGGAGCTCATCTCCTGTTTCCAAAATGCATCACAAACTGCTTGAGAAAGCTGTTCTATTATGATAATTGGAGATGAAAATAAATTCTGTTCAATAAGATGTACTTGTGTTTATTAACTGTTTATTAGATTAGTTAGCTTGGCTGATAGAGCTGTGCTGACGGGCTTGCCTCGGTTGCACTCAAACATCGTAGTTTGACGACGACTCTTCCCCTGCGCTACATCAGTGATTGGCCCGGCATCTTCCGCATTAGCTAAGGGATGCTTTGCGTTTAGGTGGTATTTGAGACTGGAAGAACTCCTACAGTAGCCTAAACTAATTCCGCATAGCACAAGGTGCAAACAACCTTAGTCTTGTCGAGGTTTCCATTGGGAAGCTTCTTAAAAATACATTTTCCCTGAAGCAAACCAGGCGGCTTCATAGCTGCATCCATGTTAGCACGTCACGTTTGATGTGATAATTTCATACACAAGGCAAACACACAGGTTCGAAGACTCGTTCTCGCCCCCTACAGTGCAATTCGGCTAGGTATACATCCGCGCTAAAATATCAAGGTGAAAGTCATCATAGCTTGCGTAGTATAGACCCAGCTCCCAACCCAACTTTGAGAATAGATTAACGGCGATATTTTTATTATCGCCGATAAGAGTCGCAGCGCGTTAACACGCGTTAATGCCGATAACGGCCCACCACTAATAATAATATAATTTAGGCTGTGGGGACACTGTGGTCAGGAGTTGGAACATGAACTCCTATGTAACTGTACTTTTACAAGTGGGATGTGACCCAAAACAATACACTCCTTGATCAAAATGAACAGACTGTCATTGGGTGTGCTCAAGCCTTCGGCGAGAGCACAACCTTTGTTCTCTCACATATATATTTATTATTGGGTGTGCTCAAGCCTTCGGCGAGAGCACAACCTTTGTTCTCTCACATATATATTTATTTATTTATTATTGTTTATTTTCGCCCCCCTAAGGATCAGTCAATATTTGGACTACATACACAACGGCGGTGTCAAAAGGTTCGTCTTGGTAGCGATTGCGTTGGTTGTATTTTCATTTACGTTCCGTTGCATGGTTTAAGTAGAAATTGCGTTTTTGTGGTGAAAAGTGAAGCTAACGGTGGCTAATTTGCTAGCCACAGTCACTGACGTTACTAACGTCACTACGTCACTAACGTCACGAAAACACACGTGACTACCTGTAGCAGAACATTCGTTTCACGTCTGTTAACATGGGGGATAGCTAGGCTAACTATAGCTTTACTGCAAGGCAGCTGCAGGAACGCCACAAGCAAAGAGGCCAGGGTGATAACTATTTACTCATTTTACTTTGTGATGTGAAACACAATTATGAAATGTAATGTACAATATTAGCTGATATTATTAAGGAAGGGGCCCACATCTACTTTTGGAAACGGTAGTCTACTATTTCACTGAAGCATTAGCATCATGACATTAGCCTCTGTTGCCCGGGCAACACATACTACAGTGGTCTATGATGCATCTGTTTTCAATCTTTAAAATAAACATTCCTCACAAATACATTTTCGTTGTAGGATTTATTATGACATTACATTACAAGTAAACGATTTGTGGGTGAAATTATCATTACCTGTGGTTTCAAACCAGTGTAGCTCACTGCAACGCTGTAGCCTACGCGAGACACTACAAAAACATCTACACAACATGTTCGGCACTCCCCTTACTTAAATCAAAAGTCTAACTACTAACCTGAACTTCATTGCCACAGCCTAAACGTTGTTAATCTGTTCATGAAAATAATTAATTTCAGCCTAAACCGTACAACGGAACGTTAAATCCAATTCAACCAACGCAATCGCTACCAAGACGAACACAGCAGTAGTCTAGTACTGTACCGTAGTAGAATTTACCGGGGCAGCTTCTCCACACAGGGCTATATCGCATTTTGCGTTACTGACAATGAATGATCGCTACCAGTGAGCTTTTTATGAATGAGCGATTTTCCACTAAATAAATGTCAAGCTCATTTACGTTTTTGGGGGCATATTTTCAGTTAGCAGATGGGACTGTCTGAATCGCGATTCCATCTTCTACTGCCGGTAACGTCGTAGAATAATCTTCAAAGGGGGTTCTTTATTAATGAATGAATGCAATATGAGTAGGCTAAATGCCTGAAAATATCACGAGAAGGTAAAACTTAAAAGGACGTTTAAGTCATAGAGATTAGGTCAATTTTTACACCGCTCTGCCAAATTTATTCGTTTTGATTCAGCTATGAGGCTGCCTCTTGCAGGGGAAATGAGAAGACATCTATTTCATTCTACACTTCACTCGTACTGTATTTTGAGTTGTAAATGAGCAGCAACAAATATATGCTTTTGAATCTATGTAATCTTTATAAATAATAAGTATGCATTTTTATATAAAATATACAGAAATATCAGTTGTAAAAATGTCATTAAAAAACGGACCCCTGTGCAACCGACGCAAGCAAGCACACCCTACAATTTCCCCAGAAATTGTACCCTCTCTAGTTATTTATTATTGTTTATTTTTGCCCCCCTAAGGATCAGTCAATATTTGGACTACATACACAACGGCGGTGTCAAAAGGTTCGTCTTGGTAGCGATTGCGTTGTTTGTATTTTTATTTACGTTCCGTTGCATGGTTTAAGTAGAAATTGCGTTTTTGTGGTGAAAAGTGAAGCTAACGGTGGCTAATTTGCTAGCCACAGTCACTGACGTTACTAACGTCACTAACGTCACGAAAACACGCGTGACTACCTGTAGCAGAACATTCGTTTCACATCTGTTAACTTGGGGATAGCTAGGCTAACTATAGCTTTACTGCAAGGCAGCTGCAGGAACGCCACAAGCAAAGAGGCCAGGGTGATAACTATTTACTCATTTTACTTTGTGATGTGAAACACAATTATGAAATGTAATGTACAATATTAGCTGATATTATTAAGGAAGTAGGCCCACATCTACTTTTGGAAACGGTAGTCTACTATTTCACTGAAGCATTAGCATCATGACATTAGCCTCTGTTGCCCGGGCAACACATACTACAGTGGTCTATGATGCATCTGTTTTCAATCTTTAAAATAAACATTCCTCACAAATACATTTTCGTTGTAGGATTTATTATGACATTACAAGTAAACGATTTGTGGGTGAAATGATCATTACCTGTGGTTTCAAACCAGTGTTGCTCACTGCAACGCTGTAGCCTACGCGAGACACTACAAAAACATCTAGGTTACTGTACACAGCTGTAGGAAGTCAAACGGCGACAGAACATGTTCGGCACTCCCCTTACTTAAATCAAAAGTCTATCTAACTACTAACCTGAACTTCATTGCCACAGCCTAAACGTTGTCAATCTGTTCATGAAAATAATTAATTTCAGCCTAAACCGTACAACGGAACGTTAAATCCAATTCAACCAACGCAATCGCTACCAAGACGAACACAGCAGTAGTCTACTAGTACTGTACCGTAGTAGTACAATTTACCGGGGCAGCTTCTCCACACAGGGCTATATCGCATTTTGCGTTGTTACTGACAATGATTGCTACCAGTGAGCTTTTTATGAATGAGCGATTTTCCACTAAATAAATGTCAAGCTTATTTACGTTTTGGGGGGCATATTTTCAGTTAGCAGATGGGACTGTCTGAATCGCGATTCCATCTTCTACTGCCGGGTAACGTCGTAGAATAATCTTCAAAGGGGGTTCTTTATTAATGAATGAATGCAATGAGTACGCTACATGCCTGAAAATATCTCGAGAAGGGAAAAACTTAAAATGACGTTTAAGTCATAGAGATTAGGTCCATTTTTACACCGGTCTGCCAAATTTATTCGTTTTTATTCAACCATGAGGCTGCCTCTTGCAGGGGAAATGAGAAGACATCTATTTCATTCTACACTTCACTCGTATTTTCAGTTGTAAATGAGCAGCAAAAAAATGCTTTTAAATCTATTTAATCTTTATAAATAATAAGTATGCATTTTCATATAAAATATACAGAAATATCAGTTGTAAAAATGTCATTCAAAAACGGACCCCTGTGCAACCGACGCAAGCAAGCACACCCTACAATTTCCCCAGAAATTGTACCCTCTAGTTTTAAGTACAGTTTCAGTCTACTTCCTTTATGATATGTCATTTTAAGTAGATTATGAGCCAGTCCATTGTTTTACATACAAATGTGTCCCTTACTTGATGTATGCACTTCTTAGATTATAGCAGGTAGGGAAAGAGCTGCAATACCCCTAGGCCAAAAGTTAATAAAACACAATTTCATGTTGTTACATAAAGTACACAATGTTGTGCACAAACCCAGGCAGTGACCAATAAAAACAGGATACGGTGTCACCAAGCTTGCTAAATTACTTTTCAATCAGAGTGGCTGTAATGCAGAGAGGTTGAACTAATTATATTACTTGAGCTTGTACAACAGCTGGTGTACTATGCTCAGAGATATTGTGACAACGCAGAACAACACCCATCACGCATATGCACAAGACAAGAGTGATCAACAGAGCAGGAAGGAACTACCATGACAAGATGTCAAAAATGGGAAAATCATTATTAAAATCACAAGAGAGTGAGGGTTTTTTAATTGGGGTATTGTTGAACCTTCATTTTACCTAGGACATCCTTAAACAAACATCTTTTTTTTCCTAAACAGTTTTTTTGCGCATAACATGTGCACTTGAAGGGTGAAGGCTCTTGTCTCCCATGCATGTTCCTGATGTTCTCGAAGGTAATAAACAATGAGTGCAATCTTCCCAGACTAAACTCCATGTTCTACACACATACAGCACCTAGAAAAAAATATTATTCTATCTTTGGAGATGAGAGCTCATATAAACGAGGCCTGCAACACATTTTCTGCCAATTGGAGTTGTGGGAGGATCACACTCGTCCGAGTGTGAGGAGATCCTGGCAGACAGGCTGACTAGCTAACATGACATCATTCTCTGATCGACTGTGTGATGGCTGTAATGAGGATCTTAAGCCGTCCTCGCGGCATGAAACACACAAATTGGAGAGCACATGCTTCTTTTAATTTTGATAATGATCACTAGGTTTTCCCATCATGAAGCTCTATTTCACAGTGATGACAGCAGTCCGGGGGGGACACTTGACAAACTGCCAGCCAACTAGCCAGCCAGCAGCTGCACCTGCATGACATGGGATTAGGATCCCAGCAGTCCTACCTTGAAACCGTTAAGTCACATTGTTCACTCAATATAACTATATGCATGTGGGGTTTTGGCATAGCAGGCAACTCTTAATGACAACAACAAGAATAAGTAGTGCGGCAAAGATGAATAGATTAAAGATTAAATAGATTTGTATTTATTGACCTTGATCTTTTTTATTTTAATTATTGGGTGTGCTTTGCCTTCGGCAAGGGCACGACCTTTGTTCTCTCACATATATATTTATTATTGGGTGTGCTTTGCCTTCGGCAAGGGCACAACCTTTGTTCTCTCACATATATATTATTTCTTTTTTTCTTCTTTTTGCCCCCCTAATTCTCAGTCAATATTTGGCCTACATACACAACTTAGGTGTCAAAAGTTTCGTCTTGGTAGCGATTGAGTTGCTTGTATTATTATTTACGTTCCGTTGCATGGTTTAGGCTCAAGTTAAGTTTTTGTGGCGAAAAGTGAAGCTAGCGGTGGCTAATTTGCTAGCCACAGTCACTGACGTTACTAACGTCACGAAAACACGCGTGACTACCTGTAGCACAACATTCGTTTCGCGTCTGTTAACTTGGGGGATAGCTAGGCTAACTATAGCTTTACTGCAAGGCAGCTGCAGAAACGCCACAAGCAACGAGGCCAGGGTGATAACTATATACTCATTTTACTTTGTGATGTGAAACACAATTGTGAAATGTAATGTACAATATTAGCTGATATTATTAAGGAAGTAGGCCCACATCTACTTTTGGAAACGGTAGTCTACTATTTCACTGAAGCATTAGCATGACATTAGCCTCTGTTGCCCGGGCAACACATACTACAGTGGTCTATGATGCATCTGTTTTCAATCGTTAAAATAAACATTCCTCACAAATACATTTTCGTTGTAGGATTTATTATGACATTACATTACAAGTAAACGATTTGTTGGTGAAATTATCATTACCTGTGGTTTCAATCCAGTGTTGCTCACTGCAACGCTGTAGCCTACGCGAGACACACTACAAAAAGATCTACACAGCTGTTTAGGAAGTCAAACGGCGACAGAACATGTTCGGCACTCCCCTTACTTAAATCAAAAGTCTTTCAATAGGTGAAACTATCTGACTACTAACCTGAACTTCATTGCCACAGCCTAAACTTTGTCAATCTGTTCATGAAAATACTTTCAGCCTAAACCGTACAACGGAACGTTAAATCCAATTCAACCAACGCAATCGCTACCAAGACGAACACAGCAGTAGTCTAGTACTGTACTGTAGTAGTAGAATTTACCGTGGCAGCTTCTCCACACAGGGCTATATCGCATTTTGCGTTGTTACTGACAATGATCGCTACCAGTGAGCTTTTTATGAATGAGCGATTTTCCACTAAATAAATGTCAAGCTTATTTACGTTTTTGAGGGTTTGCGTTCACATATCAGTCTTCCTCTATTACCTGATTCGTCACAAATTCACAAACATATTACTGGCGATTTTCAAGTCGGATCGCATATTTGCTGCGGCGAATATGAAAGTATGAAAGTATAGGCTACGTGCGCACTACATTAGATCTATTCACGACAAAATAAATGGAGACAAAATAAAACATTTGCAGGCTCGCATGAAGTGGGATTCGATCGCACTAGAGCAAAAACACGTATTACACCAAAGCACACTGCTTTACACTGCGAGTTAATCTAGCTCATAAAAGATCGGCCAAATCATCATGTATTTATTAACTACGTTGGCCTTCAGGAAAAATCTTGTTTTGGCTTCTTCTAAAACAACTGGTTCCCATAGACACTACCCGAATGTAGGCTACTAATCATGTATTTGGGGTTGTTTCGAGGCAATAGCCGTATTTTCCACGACATCACAGCTCCTTCTGGCACCACATATTAAAAATTCATACTAAGAACTTCGCTGCTAACCCAGACAATACGATCAAAATAGCCTACGCTAACCCTTTGAAACACAACATGTGTCTATTTGTTTCCTGTGCGATTTTGTGTATGGCTGAGTGTTTCTTCGCTGTTTCTTTTGAAATCAATTCATTTCATAGTTGTATATGTAGCGAGCACTACATTACAGCCATTCGCCATGACAAAATAAATGGAAGCTAAGAAAATAAAAGATTTGACTGGGATTCGATCCCACGAGCAAAAACACATCCATCATTGATGTCCTTTGCATTACACCACAAGCTATTGAAGCATATAGGAATTTCAGCTATTCAGTTACAAATTGATTAACTATGAAGGACTTCAGGCAACATTTTGTTTTGGTTTCTTCTGAAACAACTTGTTACCGTTGACACTACCCAAACGTAGGCTACTAAACACGTATTTGAGCATCCAGGTAACTTTGTGAGGTTTCTATGATAGGCCTACATTCATTTGTATTTTGTTTCCAACAAACACACAACACATGTATTGCCATCATATTTAATTTATTATGTGAAGCACTACACATGCAGTGTTCGCATTTAAGCTGATATTGTCAGCGACGATCTTACTTTGCAATATGTGGTGTCATTACGGGGCTGTGATATCTTGGTAAATATGGCTATTGCCTCGAGACAACCCCGAATACGTGTTTAGTAGCCTACATTTGGGTAGTGTCTACGGTAGTTATTTCAGAACCAAAACAACATGTTGCCTGAAGGCCAACGTAGTTAATAAATGCGTGACTGAATTACCGAGATTTCCATTTGCTTCAGTAGCTTGAGGTGTAATGCAATGGACTACAATGATGGATATGTTTTTGCTCGTGGGATCGAATCCCACTCGAATATTTAATTTTTCTTAACTTCCATTTATTATGGCGTGAATGGCTGTAATGTAGTCCTCACTACATTTGTTCAGAATATAAAATTATGAAATGAATTGATTTCAAAAGATATAGCGAAGAAACACTCAGCCATACACGAAATCGCATAGGAAACGAATAGACCCATGTTGTGTTTCAAAGGGTTACGCGTAGGCTATTTTGATCGTATTTTCTGGGTTAGCAGCGACGTTCTTAGTATGAATTTTTAATATGTGGTGTCAGAAGGAGCTGTGATGTTGTAGAAAATACGGCTACAGCCTCGAAACAACCCCAAATACGTGATTAGTAGCCTACATTCGGGTAGTGTCTATGGGAACCAGTTGTTTTAGAAGAAGCCAAAACAAGATGTTTCCTGAAGGCCAACGTAGTTAATAAATACGTAACGATTTAGCCGATCTTTTATGAGCTAGATTAGCTCGCAGTGTAAAGCAATGTGCTTTGGTGTAATACGGGTTTTTGCTCTAGTGCGATCGAATCCCACTTCATGCGAGCCTGCAAATGTTTTATTTTGTCTCCATTTATTTTGTTGTGAATGGATCTAATGTAGTGCGCACGTAGCCTATACTTTCATATTCGCCGCAGCAAATATGCGATCCGACTTGAAAATCGCCAGTAATATGTTTGTGAATTTGTGACGAATCAGGTGATAGAGGAAGACTGATATGTGAACGCACAGCTGGGGAACCAGTTAGCGTGGAAACCAGTTGGGCGACAACACCGGTAACGTCGTAGAATAATCTTCAAAGGGGGTTCTTTATTAATGAATGAATGCAATGAGTAGGCTAAATGCCTGAAAATATCACGATAAGGGAAAAACTTAAAAGAACGTTTAAGTCATAGAGATTAGGTCAATTTTTACACCAGTCTGCCAAATTTATTCGTTTTGATTCAACGATGAGGCTGCCTCTTGCAGGGGAAATGAAAAGACATCTATTTCATTCTACACTTCACTCGTATTTTCAGTTGTAAATGAGCAGGAAAAAAAAAGATTTTAAATCTATGTAATCTTTATAAATAATAAGTATGCATTTTTATATAAAATATACAGAAATATCAGTTGTAAAAATGTCATTCAAAAACGGACCCCTGTGCAACCGACGCAAGCAAGCACACCCTACAATTTCCCCAGAAATTGTACCCTCTCTAGTTAACTTTGATTCTTTTCTTAAGGCACAAGCCTTTTTCAAGTCAACTTACATGCCTCATGTCTTTGTAGCTGTGATGTTTGAAGTCCAAATTGTCTGTTGTTGTCACTTCATTCCTTCTGTGGTAGTAGTTATTGGGATCTGCAGAGAAATGTACTATTTAGGTGTCAGGTTATGAAACATGATACATAAAGAATTCTTACAGGGAACCTACAAGTTACATAATATTATTTGCATCTAGTACCATACTGTACATATCAACATCGTTAATGACGGATTAAAAGACATATCAGCTATGACCTGAAGGGGGCGTTATAACAAGTATAAAGTATAGAACTTCAACCTTCAATTGTGCCATACCTGGCATGGGGCAGCCAAGGATCTCAGCCCGCATACAGATGCTGCCACTGTTGAACCAGGAGCGAGGGTTGATTCTAATGTAGCGTGCCACCACGGGCACAGGGAACATGTTCAATACTGGGATCTCCTTCTCTTTGTTCCCTATAAATATCTACTGAGGCAAGCACATGCCACAATGCACAAGGAACTGTGAATCAAGACATAGATATCCACAATAGGGCTGCTCTGAGGAAATGTGTATTATAATTAAGGGTGCTCCGATTGATCGGTCGCCGATCATTTTCGGCCTACAATCATTTTAAATACTCAGATCGGTACCAACTATAAAGGCCGATTTTTTTTTGGTGCACTTTATTGCCCATGGTCTTTTATCTCCTACCAAAAAAAAAAAGTGAAACTATATTTTTACTATGGCCTTTTATGTTGCAGATTTTATAGTCTAAAGTTAAAATGTATAAAGACTCTGTTTATTCTGTTTTTGTAATTTATTATTCAGCAGGATAGTTACATTAGTTCATTTATAAGCGGTTATCAATAACCCAGTATAGGCTGCTATAGTTTATGTTGCGTCTCTAAAAAGCGTCTCTAAGAAAGAGATTGGAATATGTTAAACATGTTTCCTGCCACTAAATAAACAGTTGTTTCATGATATTTTATCATATCTTCATTGTTATACTTAATATCCATTGTTGTTAAGAATAGTTAAATGGATTAATGCTACATGATAAATAGAAAGCTTCAAATTCTCACTAACTCATAGCAGAAGTATCTCTGCTATGAGTTAGTGCAAACCGCTAACTTGATATTACTCGGTGTAGAATGATGGTATTTTGGTGAAATGGTAGCTATGTGCTAGAAGTAGCCTAGTTGGAGAGCTCACTGTCTGCTGTTTCTGGTGTCCATTTTTACTCCTGTCTTACAGCTCAGGGGAACAAGCTTCATTTATATGCATCTGTATGTTTCACTCATTGAACAAATAAATTATCTGGGTCGTAGGTACAGGCGGCGCCTTCCAGCGAGGGGGCGGAGCTTCAGCTCCTTCAGGCGACACACCCCCCCAGTCTCAAGCAGAGACGACTGCTGATTTTCTCACAATTTCAAAGCCTAATTTAACCTACTTGTCTGTGTTTTTTTCATTCAAATTTGGATGGGTAGTTACAACACATTCTTCTGTGATGTGATGAACTTAAAACTCATTTTCAATTCCACTTTACAGGATCTTTAAATAATGTAAAAACGTACTTAATGTAAAAAAATACATCCACTTTGGAAAATACATCGGTTATCCCCACAATGGAACACTTGAGGGTAAACCCTGCTTGAAATCTCAATACCATGGAGAGGAAACAATAGTGAACTTCTAGTATTTTAAGTATTTCATTTTTCTTCCTCCACTGTAAACAAAGCTAAGTGTCCAGGCAGACAGTTGCACTGCCAGTCGTAAAATTAGGCTTGATGAGCTTACCATCTGTCAGAGAATCATACATTTGACTATTCTCTCCAAGCTCATCTGGCTGGCTAATAAGCACTCAACAAATCATCTCAATTAATTGCTTTCAAACAACAGATTTGCCATCATGAAAACACAAAAATACATTGAAAACAACATATGAAAACACCTTGAAATCAGGGTAAAACAAAGTTGTGGGTAGAATTTCAGTCCTCATTGCCATTTTTGGGGGGGGGGGGGAGAATTGATTACCATGGTGAGACAAAGGAATTGCTCTTTTGATCTCCTTTCCTTTGTGGATTACTCACCAGTTCTTCTGAGCCATTTTTCAGAGTCACCCAGGTGTGACTGTCATTGCTCACCAGGATTTTGTATGATGTCACCCAGTCGCTCCTGTATAAAGAGAGTGAGAGAAAAGGCAAAGTAGGTCTGTGGGTTGAAAATAGAGAAAAGGGAAAAACGTTTTCATGCTCCACCACCTCAACTGACAGAGGGGACAGTTGTAGCTGATTTTACCTGGGGAAATATCCAGACATGAAGATTTTTAATGTTGAGTTGAGAGTTGCATCTAGCTCAGAACAACTGTAAAGAATTCGTAGCTAAGGGTTCATCTTTGACTGTTTTACTTATTACTTATACAGTCTCTGAGCTTGGGACCACCTAAACTGATTTATTTATTTTTGGTCACTGGTCACACATGGTTCATAGGCGTAATCCCGGGGGGGACACGACCCGCCCATCCTGGGAAAATTTTGATTTGTCCCCCCCAATAAATCACTGTAAACATACGGAAATTTAAATAATATCAATAATATACATTTAACATATTACAATGTAGGCTATGTGTCACAGCAGTACTTTTGGGGTGGCTGTGGCTCAGGGGGTTGAGAGGGTTGTCTGTTAATCCCCGACTCCTCCTAGGTCATGTGCCGAAGTATCCTTGAGCAAGTCTCTGAACCTCAAGTTGCTCCCATTGGGCAGGCCGGCGCCTTGCAGGGTAGCTCGCTGCCGTCGGTATGTGTGAGTGAGAGTATGAATGGGTGAATGAGAGGCAAACATTGTAAAGCGCTTTGAGCGCCGCTAAGGTAGAAAAGCACTATATAAATGCAGTCCATTTACCATTTTGGTGTCCCCCTCAGGAATTGCTCTTGAGAAAATGTCATATAATTGTCCCCCCCCCAAAATTGATAGCAGATTTTCGCCACTGACATGGTTCTGCCTAGTTCTCTATACAGTTAAAATGAGACATAGACCTACTGTATGAAAAGAGAATTCCACTAGTGCCACAATCAGACCAGGATTCCGCTCTTGTCTAAGGCTGTCAATTGGGTATCGCAACAAGGTTTTATATTTTCCATGCCACATGCATTCCATACATCTCGGAAGTACCTTTTATTTATATATATATATAACACTTTAGTGGCGCGGCGGCCCTGCAGATGGTGGTGATTGACAGGGGAGTGGGATTACGCCTTGTGTCCTGATTGGGGCCCAGGTAATCATGGGGAGGGGTTTAGCCTTTTGAACTCCCAGATGGTGGAAAGATGGGGGAACATCAGAGTTGGTTGTGGGAGGATGTAACCATAGATGCCGACCGGTTGTCTCCTGGGTTTCTGTTTCCCATCTGCGTTGTTTCCCCACTGCTGCCTGTCCACCTTTCCTTTGGGTAACGCCGTGCTTAATATACATATATAAACTGATCGAATCCACCACCCGCGAACGAGCTGTTCGCCAAACTGAACGGCGGCTTAAGTTGTCCCGGAGACTGGGGTGGGAGTCTACTGTGGAAGAAATTGCGATTTCCGGTGTGCTTACATTATTCACTAATCAATATAACTAGTCATTGGATACTAGTTAGTATGTTCTCATGTAAGCTTGCTATTAATAAGAGTAGATTGTGTCTATGTGTCAGGGTTAATAGATGTTCGTGATCAGGAGAAAGTACTGGGTAAACCTCCTTTGTCATGACTACAAGGAGAGCGCCAACTATGATCTCTCTAGTCTGAGTGGTCATGTGTTGGGAGCTGTGAATCTCTTCCTCTGAGACTGTTGTAACGTCATTACTGCCTGACTGTCACTATCTATGTTTACATTCCTGTGCCCTATAAAAGATGGTCCTCCGGCTTTCAGAGCTGAGAGAGACATCAGCTTCTCCACACAGGGCTATATCGCATTTTGCGTTGTTACTGACAATGATCGCTACCAGTGAGCTTTTTATAAATTAGCGATTTTCCACTAAATAAATGTCAAGCTTATTTACGTTTTGGGGGGCATATTTTCAGTTAGCAGATGGTACTGTTTGAAGCGATTCCATCTTCTACTGCCGGGTAACGTCGTAGAATAATCTTCAAAGGGGGTTCTTTATTAATGAATGAATGCAATGAGTAGGCTAAATGCCTGAAAATATCATGAGAAGGGAAAAACTTAAAATGACGTTTAAATCATAGAGATTAGGTCAATTTTTACACCGGTCTGCCAAATTTATTAGTTTTGATTCAACGATGAGGCTGCCTCTTGCAGGGGAAATGAGAAGACATCTATTTCATTCTACACTTCACTCGTATTTTCAGTTGTAAATGAGCAGCAAAAAAAATATGCTTTTAAATCTATGTAATCTTTATAAATAATAAGTATGCATTTTTATATAACATATACAGAAATATCAGTTGTAAAAATGTCATTCAAAAACGGACCCCTGTGCAACCGACGCAAGCAAGCACACCCTACAATTTCCCCAGAAATTGTACCCTCTCTAGTTATTATTAGGATTCCTCCGTAAGGAGGAAACCTATTGTTATTGTTAGTTTTATTAGGGGCCAAGCAGCGAAGCTGCGAGGCACCTATTGTTATTGTTAGTATTATTATTATTAGGGGCCAAGCAGCGAAGCTGCGAGCAACTTTTGAACCGTATGACCCATTTTCAAAAATGAGGTACCATTGGATTCCCTGGACCAAGACGAGTTCAACACACCCTATGGGGTCAATTTCCGGTTATATAGATTTTCCGCTATTTCCGGTTTTATCAAAAACCTTTAAAAGCCTACTCCTCCTACAATCTTTGTCAAATCTTCTTCAAAATTACCAGATATGCTCTTCAGACCAAGCCGCACAAAATTTATGGTAGAGCATTTTGATACCCACAACCGTTTGTCCGTGACAGCCAATCAAAATAAGCAGAAAAGCCGCCAAACAGGAAGTGAAGTCATATCTCAGCAGTTGTTTGAGGCAGTGAAACTAAATTTGGTACGCCGCCTCGGAACCTTATTCTGAGGATGTCCTCCAAAAATTGTGTCATGTGACTAAAAGGGGGCGTGGCCGGAAGCATAAACGCGTTTTGGCTAATAACGGTTGAAGTGTTTACCTTAATAAAGTAATTTCTTTGTCTGTTGATGTCTTGTGAGATATAAAGCCTGACTATTAATAACTTTTCATAAAATTCGAATGGACGTGGCCGCCGTTTTGGATTTCATGGAAAACTGTAAAAACCTTTTGCACGCCCCAATTTTTGTCCAATGTTTACCAAATTTGGCAAAGATGATCTTTAGACCCAGTTTCACAAAAGCAATCATATGAATTTTCAATTTTCAAAAACGTTTGTTCGGTAGAGACGATCAAAAGCGGTGGCGAAGCCGCCAAACGAGGCGCAAGAGCATATCTCAGCAACCATTTGCGCGATTGTCACCAAACTTGGGTTCCATCGTTCCCATGAGGAGCAGAGGAGGCCTGCAGTGTTATACCAGAAAAATAACTTTGAACTATCAGTACTCTTGAACGCAAACATATATTTCAACCAAACTTGGTGTGTTGCATGAGTGCAACAGGTTGTTGTGACTTAATTGTTGCACAAGTGCTATGGAAGCCATGTCCTGCTCTGGACTGCTTGGCCCCTCCATTGCTGCTTGCAGCTATATTTATTATTATTAGGGTTCCTCCGGTAGGAGAACCCTATTGTTATTGGTGGTATTATTATTTTTTACCCATGGGAGTCAATGGCAGCCCCTAGACCAGTACCGTAAAAAGTTGTGAAATTTGGCATGTTGAAACTGCAGACCATTAGTAACTACCATACCAAACATGGGCCATGTGAGACAATAGGTGGCGCTACAGGCCACGCCCCAATATGTCAATTTTCAAATTGATGCCATTTGCAGGCCATAAGTCCCAAAATTCTGAAATTCATTACATATGCCTTATTTCTCATGAGGAATAAAAAAGCCTCAAGAAGCTATAACGGCCGCCATATTGGATTTTTCTGTACAATAAAGATTAAGGAAACGCGTTTTTTCCCTACTCCTCCTACATTTTTGGTCGAATTTTCTTCAAAATTGCCATAGATGATATCCAGACTGAGCCTCACAAAAGTTATCGTAGGGATTTCTGATTTTCAAAACCGTTTGTCCGGTAGAGCCAATCAAAATCTGCAACAAAGCAACCAAACAGGACGTTTGGTCAAATCTCAGCAAATCTTTGAGATATCAACACCAAACTTGGTATGTCACGTGGAAGACACTACAACATGTTACCATGTGCAAAGGCAACTTCATACCTCAAAAAATGATTGATATAAAGCAAATTGAATTTATTGCTAATGCTAAAATAATGCTTTACACATCCGCCGGCCAAAAACTGATACTCTGATTCAATCACTAGTTCATATGAAGACTCTTGAGAATGTTGAGTACACAAATCTGAGAAAAAGTTGACTGTAACATGAAAACTCGATTTTTAGTGAATATTTGAAACATGCATGCTTGGCTAATTTCTAGGGCTGTTTCCCCAAATCCTCTCTCCCTTTGCTCCTGTGCGCGCGTGCTCCACATTCTCACACACACAAGGGGCTCGCGCGAGCTTGGTACGACGCACAAGAAGAAGACCATTTTATAGTTGGAGAAGACTTGAAGACAACGACTGACGAGACTCCTGCAGCCCTCAGAGATTTTCATTGTTACATTTGACAGTGAGTAATAAGAGCCTACAACGGCAGTACAAAACATGTATTTTAGCGTTTGTATTCGTATGATAACTTGAAGACTTTTATACTGTTGTAAACAGGATAGCAGCTAATCTATCTACAGTAGGCTAGCTGAGCTAAGGATTTCTCTTTGTACAGGCAGTATTACAGGCTAGCAAGCCGTACAATCTTTAACATTATACTTGCTTCTGTGAGACGCGTTTGAAATTTGTATACTGTGCGTAACTATGCGGTTGGGTTGTTCTATTTCTACGGTCTTCACATCGTAAGTTATTCTTTTCCAAACTGTAGCTAGGTAGCCTAGTTTGCTGCACAGATAGAGCTACCTAGCATTAAACAAGTAGCAATGGTACCATGGTTGTTTTGCTTGCTAGCTTTGTTTGGGTTCATGGTTTGATCGTTTAGGAGTTCCATTGAAAGCCTATAGAGCTACAATACGTTTGTAATCGGCATGTTGTACTATGCTGCACGATTTCCCATCTCTTGATAACATTTTATATTTGTATCAATTTTATACACTAAATTGCCAAAGTATTCGCTCGGTTGCCTTTACACGCTCATGAACGTGAGTGACATCTCATTCTTAAACCATAGGATATGATGTCGGACCACCCTTTGTAGCTATAATAGTTTCAACTCGTCTAGGAAGGCTTTCCACAAGGTTTAAGAGGTTTATGGAAATGTTTTACCATTCTTCCAGAAGTGCATTTGTGAGGTCCAACATTGATGTGGAACAAGAAGGTTTGGCTCGTAGTCCCTGCTCTAATTCATCCCAAAGGTGTTGTATTGGGTTGAGGTCAGGACTGTGTGCAGGCCACTCAAGTTCGTCCACACCAATCTCTCTCATCCATGTGTTTATGGGCCTTGCTTTGTGCACTGTTGCACAGTCATGTTAGAACAGGAAGGGGCCATCTCCAAACTGTTCCCACAAAGTTTGGAGCATGAAATTGTCAAAATGTTGGTGAATTATTGCATTTCAGGAAATTAACTTATGGGTAGGAAATATTTAATGGATTGGGCTCGGCGGGGTATTTTGTCATCCATCCATTCCTACTCCATGCTCTTGATTATGTAATTGACCTACAGGTACATCTTCTAGGCTATGTTTATTTGTTTTAATTTTCTAATGTGAGTCAGTGGCTTGGCAGTATTTTAACAGTAAGGTTTGGTTATTTGTGTTAAACTGTGATGATTCTTTTGGTGAAACATGAATTTAAAGTAAAAACCATTTGCAAGATAAATTGTTCTCAATTGGTCTTAATTTGTATTTATAGTCGAGTCCGTTTCTCTATGTTTACATTTTACAGACTTAAATTTGAATGTAGACAGTGTAAATTGAATAAAGGTAAATAATGGATGTCTAAATATTTTTTTTAAGTACAGAGATTGGTGTTTTGAGAATCCTAACCATTTCAATATTTTCTTAAAGGTCTGTATACTAGAACTGTTGAGTATGAAGTTATGATAATGTAAGACTATGAAATTGTTAAGCAGTAGTGTGGTATGTTACATTTCATAGTTTTTGATGGTTTTTCTATGTGTTTTTTAGATGCCATGTTCCAGCAAGAGATCCAGGGACCAAGGATCCACTGTTGAGGTTAGACTTCCTTGTGGGAAAAAATGCTAAACCAGTGTGTTTAAGTGATAAGATTAATTGAGAAAAATGAATGTGAATGAGCATTTTTAACAACGTCTTTGTTACGGACCCATGTTTAAAATGTCCTAATTCAGTCTGTATAGTTGTGGTTGTGTGTTTTTTCTTTTCTCCCCTCTTTCTTTCTATTCGCTGCATGCAGGTATGGTCTAGTCAGCGTTTGTTGGCGGTTGGCTATCAGTCTCCCTATCTCGTGATTGGCAATCAGCCGCGCACTTCCAATCAGCGGTTTAGTTGTCAACATAAAATTACCACACTGGTCAGCTGTTTCAGAGATTGCTTTGGAAAGTTGCTTGTTTAGAGAGTTGTCAAGTCAGAGAGACTTCTTGTTGAAATCATTGTAAATGTTGTTATTATTTTGTTAGAATGGTTTGCTTCATAGTGAACCCTTTTAATAGAGCAGTTAGTGGTGCAGCGTTTATTCGAGGGTGGCGTTCATTCAAGGGCAACGTTTAATTGGTAAGAGAGATTCAGTGAATTGTAGCTGCAGTGCAGCCATAGACAAACACAGAATAGACAAGGAAGTCAAACAAAAGCCCAGTGTAAAATGTATGCCGCGCGTGTCTCTACTTTGTGTACAAATCTGACGCAGCATGCCGTAACATTCTTACACTTTAGCTTTCAAACAGAAACCTGTGCAGAAAGCACTCACCACCAGCAACAGATCTATAGCACGCAAACTTTGTGTTGATGAAAAGCACATTCAGGAATGGTTAAGTCAGCTACCTCGCCATATTGTATACAATATGTATAACTCTATAGGCCTGAATGCAATTGTCGCAATTGCATTATAATAATGTATAATTTTTTTTCAAGCAATGTCTTAATTTAGAATTATATAATTGTATTCAGAATTATTATGTGACTTTATTTTGAAGGCCTTTTGGGACGCTCATGAGTGAGAGAGTCGACAACCTAACAGCAAGCGAAGCACAGACAATTTAAAGCTCTGATAAAAGTTTCAAGTTCAAGTTTATTATCATATACTCATAAACAGCATTTATAAGTAATGAAATTCTTTGTGCTCAATGTCCGTTCAACTTGCAGAATAAAAAAATTAAATACTAAAGAATGGAGAAAAAGGGTAGAAAAAATAAGAAAAATTGTAGTGCAAAAAGATATTTCAAGGACAGTTCAGCATCCTGATGGCATGTGTGAGAAAACTATCCCTGTATCTGCTGGTACAGGACCTTATACTCTTGTATCGCCTTCCAGAAGGCAGGAGGGAGAAAAGACTGTGGCAGGGATGACTAGGGTCAGAAATGATCCACTTGGCCTTTCTCCTGCACCGCTGGCTGTAAAGGTCCTGAATGGATGGTAATGCAGTCCTTGTAATACGCTGTGCAGATTTGACCACTCTTTGTAGTGTCTTCCTGTCCTGGGCAGTGCTGTTGCCAAACCATGTTGTAATGCCACCAGTCAGTATGCTCTCAATGGTGCACCGGTAAAAATTGGTCAGTATAGTGCAGTCCATGCCAAATTTCCACAGTCGCCGCTGAAAAAAGAGCCTCTGTTTCGCTGTCCTTGTAACCACACCAATATGGTGGTCCAGCTCAGATCCTCACTGATGTTGATACCAAAAAATCTGAAACTTTTGACTCTCCACAGCTGTGCCCGCGATGTGAATGGGTGCATGTTCTCCCTGCAGCCGGTTGGTTTTTGCTACATTAAGCAACAGGCTGTTATGCTGACACCAGGATGTCATTGTTGCCACCTCTGCTCTGTAGGCAGACTCATCACCATTCTTGATGCAGCCGATAATGGTGGTGTCATCAGCAAACATAATGATAGTGTTGGAGCTGTTTGTGGCTGCACACCATAGGTGAACAGAGAGTACAACAGTGGGCTTAACACACAACTCTGTGGGGCACAAGTGCTGAGTGTTAGACTGGTGGGGTGATGTTACCTAGCCGTACTGCCTGTGTCCTGTCCAGCTGCACATGGAAGGACTGATGTTCCGGTCCTGTAGTTTTATGATGAGCCTTGATGGTACTATGGTGTTGAAAACGGAGCTGAAGTCGATGAAGAGCATCCGCACGTATATGTTGTTCTGATCCAAGTGAAAGAGAGCAGTGTTCAAGGCCAAAGCTACAACATCATCTGTAGACCTGTTCGGCCTATTTGCAAACTGGAGTGGGTCTAATGCAGGTGACAGGCAGGATGTAATGTGGTCTTTGACTAACGTCTCAAAGCATTTCATCACAACAGGGCAACAGGGCGGTAATCATTGAGACAGTTCACTGATGGTTTCTTAGAGACTGGGATGATGGTGGCCCCCTTGAACCTATTGGGGACGACAGACTGCGACAGGGAGAGGTTAAAGATGTCAGTGAACACCTGCCAGTTCAGGAGCACAGGCCTTGAGAACACAGCCAGGGATGTTGTCAGGTCCTGGAGCTTTATGCACATTCACTCTAAGTGATAAGTTTAAGGTTGTTATAGAGGTTGTTAGCAATCTAAGGAAACCTCTATTCCCTTGTGTAGGCTACAGCATGCAGCCAACAAAGTATGTTGTTTTGTGTCTGTATTTGACTTTGGTGAATGTTATTTACATGCTGCGCATGTCATTGCATGTTCATATTAAGCTAATGTGGTCTTTATTTTCTCATTACAGCGTGAGTTTAGTTTTAACGGTGGATTTGGAGAAAAAGCTTCAAATAAATCTGTAGCAAGAAAGACACTTGCGCTTGCCAGTGTTTCATGGGATAATAGTATGCTACACTTGTAAATTACTTGTGTAATAAATACTGTGTTTTAATTTAACCAATTAAATAACCGTTTTCTGATTTTTTGGGGGAGGCGTTTAATCGAAGGTGCCATTTATTACACAATGTTCATTTTTGGTGCAGCGTTTATTCAAGGTCAACGTTTAATCAAAGAAAAACTGTAGTTTTCTTCCCAGCATGGGAAGGCCAAAGGATGTTTACAATTGTAGTAGGCCATTGATATGTTTTAAAAGTTCAGGGATGTAATTTGTTGGATAAGAAGCCCCCATCCCCCACTCCAGAGACAATTGATGACAGAGAGGTGCTGACATTAAGTTAAACATAGTCATGCGTTAAAGAGTAGAGTAAAAAATAGAGACAAAATGTGTACATGGATGTTGAAACTCAGTGCTCTGAGTTTGTGCATGTCAGTTTAGACAAACGTAGCCTTTTCAACCTCTAGGTTTAATTCTCTCTTTTATACATTTAAAGTTGGATTTGACATTTAACAGACATTTAATCATTTAGCAAGTTGTTTGACTCAAAAACCATAACGAAGTACATATGGTGTAAAAAATCTGCAGTCAAATTTGGCGAAATTGCTAGCTTGGATGTTATCTTTACATATAGATGGGTTGGTGGTTACAAACAATGAGGATGCGCACGCAGCTTCAAGGCAGAACAATGCCTACCATTTCACCTCTAGTTTATATGTTCCCACCCCCCCCCCCCTTCTGAATAAAGTTAGATAGATCTGATTTGTTGATATCTGTTGCTATGAAAACCATTTTAGCCAAGCTAACTAACATTGTTTTTAGCTAGCTGACATTACCATTCAATCACTAACAAAACACGAATAGAAATACTTTGCTAACAGTCCTCACGTGTAATCAAAAGCTTGTAGTGAGATCACATGCATGACCCCCCGAGACAAGCTTTCATGTTTGCATCGCTAGCATCTCGTCATATTACACAGCCGGAAGACAGCTAGATAATAAATATTGTAGCGTCAGCGCCCTTGGGTACCCAGCATGCAGTGCACACCAAAAACGCAAATAGCTGTGGAAAATAGTTTGGTTACAACAGCTGTGCAAGGGATTTCAGTTGTTGTGTTCGTTCACTTAAATGTGTGTAATGTTATTGTTTTTTACTTAAGATAATACTGTTGGTCACCCTGATTGTGCATGTTGTGTAGTTTAATGGGATCAGAGAGTCTGACCATGACAAAGTATTGTTAAGCTGCTGTACCATCACAAGGTACACTTGCTAACAGCTGGACATTAGCTATACCTTGGTCCAGTTCCCTACATGACTCTTGACAGTTGTTTGACTGAGACTCTAGAGAGAGCTCAATTCAGGTAGAGTTCTAATAGCCATGGTCTTCTAACCAGTTTCAGTTTTGAAAACAGTGTGACTGTGTATGGTATGTTTTTTGGGCTACTTCTAATACTCATACGGCTGCCGCATTTATGCCTTGGCATGACCTGCGCTGGGATAGAGGGAAACCGCATGGATGGGGAAAGTGTGTGGGCAGAGCAAGCAGTAGTAGTACATAACCTACACACTTCCTTTAGTGAAGTGTATCCTCACTTTCATAAAGTTATTGTTGTAATCAAAGCTTTTAAAGAATGGATCTCTGCATGATGGGCCTGACCAGAGCACAGGTGGCCTGACGGAACACGCTTCAAAGTTGTCACTTTCAAAAGGGTGGCATTTTAACCCTGTCAGTCCAAAATGTCTAAAAGTTGGTACGCATGCCTTATTGCCAATGGGGAACAAAGAAGTCTCAAGAACCCATAATGTCGGCAGCATGGATATTTCTCTACAGTGACAATTTGTGAAGAGTTTCAAAAAATGACTTCAAATCAGCCATTGATCCAATTGTATTGAAATGTTGTGTACATGTATGAAATACATGTCTGTGTCATGTCAATTTTGTAATGGTTTGCAATGCTGAGGAGGAACCCGCCATTGCTGCCTGCAGCTATATTTATTATTATTATTATACTTCTTAAGACTGGGTGTCTATGGCAGGCCCTAGAAGCGCTTGGTCGAAAGTTGTGAAATTTGGCACACTCATTGGGGACAGTCCCCTGGTCCAATTCACAAAGTTTCATGTCCCATACTCGGGCACTCTAGCGCCACCAATGGGTCAAAGTTGGAGTTGTGTTTACACACGCAACTTTTAAACCGTATGACCCATTTTCAAAAATGAGGTACCATTGGATTCCCTGGATCAAGCCGAATTCAATGCACACCATGGCGTCAATTTCCGGTTTATAGATTTTCCGCTATTTCCGGTTTTATCAAAAACCTTTGAAAGCCTACTCCTCCTACAATCTTTGTCAAATCTTCTTCAAAATTACCAGATATGCTCTTCAGACCAAGCCGCACAAAAGTTATGGTAGAGCATTTTGATACCCACAACCGTTTGTCCGTGACAGCCAATCAAAATCAGCAGAAAAGCCACCAAACAGGAAGTGAAGTCATATCTCAGCAGTTGTTTGAGGCAGTGAAACTAAATTTGGTAGGCCGCCTCGGAAACTTATTCTGAGGATGTCCTCCAAAGATTGTGTCATGTGACTAAAAGGGGGCGTGGCCGGAAGCATAAACGTGTTTTGGCTAATAACTGTTGAAGTGTTTACCTTAATAAAGTAATTTCTTTGTCTGTTGATGTCTTGTGAGATATCAAGCCTGACTATTAATAACTTTTCATAAAATTCGAACGGACGTGGCCGCCATTTTGGATTTCATGGAAAAGTATAAAAACCTTTTGCACGCCCCAATTTTTGTCCAATGTTTACCAAATTTGGCAAAGATGATCTTTAGACCCAGTTTCACAAAAGCAATCAGAAGAATTTTCAATTTTCAAAAACGTTTGTTCGGTAGAGACGATCAAAAGCGGTGGCGAAGCCGCCAAACGAGGCGCAAGAGCATATCTCAGCAACCATTTGCGCGATTGTCACCAAACTTGGGTTCCATCGTTCCCATGAGGAGCAGAGGAGGCCTGCAGTGTTATACCAGAAAAATAACTTTGAACTATCAGTACTCTTGAACGCAAACATATATTTCAACCAAACTTGGTGTGTTGCATGAGTGCAACAGGTTGTTGTGACTTAATTGTTGCGCAAGTGCTATGGAGGCCATTTCCTGCTCTGGACTGCTTGGCCCCTCCATTGCTGCTTGCAGCTATATTTAGGGTTCCTCCGGTAGGAGAACCCTATTGTTATTGGTGGTATTATTATGTTTTACCCATGGGAGTCAATGGCAGCCCCTAGACCAGTACCGTAAAAAGTTGTGAAATTTGGCATGTTGAAACTGCAGACCATTAGTAACTACCATACCAAACATGGGCCATGTGAGACAATAGGTGGCGCTACAGGCCACGCCCCAATATGTCAATTTTCAAATTGATGCCATTTGCAGGCCATAAGTCCCAAAATTCTGAAATTCATTACATATGCCTTATTTCTCATGAGGAATAAAAAAGCCTCAAGAAGCTATAACGGCCGCCATATTGAATTTGTCTGTACAATAAAGATTAAGGAAACGCGTTTTTTCCCTACTCCTCCTACATTTTTGGTCGAATTTTCTTCAAAATTGCCATAGATGATATCCAGACTGAGCCTCACAAAAGTTATCGTAGGGATTTCTGATTTTCAAAACCGTTTGTCCGGTAGAGCCAATCAAAATCTGCAACAAAGCAACCAAACAGGACGTTTGGTCAAATCTCAGCAAATCTTTGAGATATCAACACCAAACTTGGTATGTCACGTGGAAGACACTACAACATGTTACCATGTGCAAAGGCAACTTCATACCTCTAAAAATGATTGATATAAAGCAAATTGAATTTATTGCTAATGCTAAAATAATGCTTTACACATCCGCCGGCCAAAAAACTATACTCTGATTCAATCACTAGTTCATATGAAGACTCTTGAGAATGTTGAGTACACAAATCTGAGAAAAAGTTGACTGTAACATGAAAACTCGATTTTTAGTGAATATTTGAAACATGCATGCTTGGCTAATTTCTAGGGCTGTTTCCCCAAATCCTCTCTCCCTTTGCTCCTGTGCGCGCGTGCTCCACATTCTCACACACACAAGGGGCTAGAGCCCCTTGACACACGCGCGAGCTTGGTACACGCACAAGAAGACGACCATTTTATTTTATCGTTGGAGAACTCCTGCAGCCCTCAGAGATTTTCATTGTTACATTTGACAGTGAGTAATAAGATCCTACAATGGCAGTACAAAACATGTATTTTAGCGTTTGTATTCGTATGATAACTTGAAGACTTTTATACTGTCGTAAACAGGATAGCAGCTAATCTATCTACTGTAGGCTAGCTGAGCTAAGAATATCTCTTTGTACAGACAGTATTACAGGCTAGCAAGTCGTAAAATCTTTAACATTATACTTGCTTCTGTGAGACGCGTTTGAAATTTGTATACTGTGCGTGACTATGCGGTTGGGTTGTTCTATTTTTACATGTCATTGTTGATGTAATTTAAATTAGTACGGTGAGTTCCAAATGTGTCTTTCGATTAAACACTGCAGCGTGTATTACACAATGATCATTTGTGGTGCGGCTTTTATTCGAAGGCAACGTTTAATTAGTAAGACAGATTCAGTGAATTGTAGTTGCAGTGCGGCCATACACAAACAAATAGACAAGGAGGTCAGATAAATGCCGAGCAAGCTATAACCCTTAAGGCTAGTTTTTGCTTTTGTGGACGGCGTTTCAAATTTATGTACTGTACCTACCTACGGTTGGGTTATTCTATCTTTAGCTACATGTCATTGTTGATGTAATTGTGTTTGTTCGTTCCAAGTTTTTCTGACGGTCTTCACATTGTAAGTTATTCTTTTTGAAACTGTAGCTAGGTAGCCTAGTTTGCTGCACAGTTAGAGCTACCTAGCATAAGCAAGTAGCAATGGTACCATGGTTGTTTTGCTTGCTAGCTTTGTTTGGGTTCATGGTTTGATCGTTTAGGAGTTCCATTGAAAGCCTATAGACCTACAATACGTTTGTAATCGGCATTTTGTACCATGCTGCACGATTTCCTTTCTCTTGATAACATTTTATATTTGTATCAATTTTATACACTAAATTGCCAAAGTATTCGCTCGGTTGCCTTTACACGCTCATGAACGTGAGTGACATCTCATTCTTAAACCATAGGATATGATGTCGGACCACCCTTTGTAATAGTTTCAACTCGTCTAGGAAGGCTTTCCACAAGGTTTAAGAGGTTTATGGAAATGTTTTACCATTCTTCCAGAAGTGCATTTGTGAGGTCCAACATTGATGTGGAACAAGAAGGTTTGGCTCGCAGTCCCTGCTCTAATTCATCCCAAAGGTGTTGTATTGGGTTGAGGTCAGGACTGTGTGCAGGCCACTCAAGTTCGTCCACACCAATCTCGCTCATCCATGTGTTTATGCGCCTTGCTTTGTGCACTGTTGCACAGTCATGTTAGAACAGGAAGGGGCCATCTCCAAACTGTTCCCACAAAGTTTGGAGCATGAAATTGTCAAAATGTTGGTGAATTATTGCATTTCAGGAAATTAACTTATGGGTAGGAAATATTTAATGGATTGGGCTCGGCGGGGTATTTTGTCATCCATCCATTCCTACTCCATGCTCTTGATTATGTAATTGACCTACAGGTACATCTTCTAGGCTATGTTTATTTGTTTTAATTTTCTAATGTGAGTCAGTGGCTTGGCAGTATTTTAACAGTAAGGTTTGGTTATTTGTGTTAAACTGTGATGATTCTTTTGGTGAAACATGAATTTAAAGTAAAAACCATTTGCAAGATAAATTGTTCTCAATTGGTCTTAATTTGTATTTATAGTCGAGTCCGTTTCTCTATGTTTACATTTTACAGACTTAAATTTGAATGTAGACAGTGTAAATTGAATAAAGGTAAATAATGGATGTCTAAATATTTTTTTTAAGTACAGAGATTGGTGTTTTGAGAATCCTAACCCTTTCAATATTTTCTTAAAGGTCTGTATACTAGAACTGTTGAGTATGAAGTTATGATAATGTAAGACTATGAAATTGTTAAGCAGTAGTGTGGTATGTTACATTTCATAGTTTTTGATGGTTTTTCTATGTGTTTTTTAGATGCCATGTTCCAGCAAGAGATCCAGGGACCAAGGATCCACTGTTGAGGTTAGACTTCCTTGTGGGAAAAAATGCTAAACCAGTGTGTTTAAGTGATAAGATTAATTGAGAAAAATGAATGTGAATGAGCATTTTTAACAACGTCTTTGTTACGGACCCATGTTTAAAATGTCCTAATTCAGTCTGTATAGTTGTGGTTGTGTGTTTTTTCTTTTCTCCCCTCTTTCTTTCTATTCGCTGCATGCAGGTATGGTCTAGTCAGCGTTTGTTGGCGGTTGGCTATCAGTCTCCCTATCTCGTGATTGGCAATCAGCCGCGCACTTCCAATCAGCGGTTTAGTTGTCAACATAAAATTACCACACTGGTCAGCTGTTTCAGAGATTGCTTTGGAAAGTTGCTTGTTTAGAGAGTTGTCAAGTCAGAGAGACTTCTTGTTGAAATCATTGTAAATGTTTTTATTATTTTGTTAGAATGGTTTGCTTCATAGTGAACCCTTTTAATAGAGCAGTTAGTGGTGCAGCGTTTATTCGAGGGTGGCGTTCATTCAAGGGCAACGTTTAATTGGTAAGAGAGATTCAGTGAATTGTAGCTGCAGTGCAGCCATAGACAAACACAGAATAGACAAGGAAGTCAAACAAAAGCCCAGTGTAAAATGTATGCCGCGCGTGTCTCTACTTTGTGTACAAATCTGACGCAGCATGCTGTAACATTCTTACACTTTAGCTTTCAAACAGAAACCTGTGCAGAAAGCACTCACCACCAGCAACAGATCTATAGCACGCAAACTTGGTGTTGATGAAAAGCACATTCAGGAATGGTTAAGTCAGCTACCTCGCCATATTGTATACAATATGTGTAACTATCTATAGGCCTGAATGCAATTGTCGCAATTGCATTATAATAATGTATAATTTTTTTTCAAGCAATGTCTTAATTTAGAATTATATAATTGTATTCAGAATTATTACGTGACTTTATTTTGAAGGCCTTTTGGGACGCTCATGAGTGAGAGAGTCGACAACCTAACAGCAAGCGAAGCACAGACAATTTAAAGCTCTGATAAGTTTCAAGTTCAAGTTTATTATCATATACTCATAAACAGCATTTATAAGTAATGAAATTCTTTGTGCTCAATGTCCGTTCAACTTGCAGAATAAAAAAATTAAATACTAAAGAATGGGGAAAAAGGGTAGAAAAAATAAGAAAAATTGTAGTGCAAAAAGATATTTCAAGGACAGTTCAGCATCCTGATGGCATGTGTGAGAAAACTATCCCTGTATCTGCTGGTACAGGACCTTATACTCTTGTATCGCCTTCCAGAAGGCAGGAGGGAGAAAAGACTGTGGCAGGGATGACTAGGGTCAGAAATGATCCACTTGGCCTTTCTCCTGCACCGCTGGCTGTAAAGGTCCTGAATGGATGGTAATGCAGTCCTTGTAATACGCTGTGCAGATTTGACCACTCTTTGTAGTGTCTTCCTGTCCTGGGCAGTGCTGTTGCCAAACCATGTTGTAATGCCACCAGTCAGTATGCTCTCAATGGTGCACCGGTAAAAATTGGTCAGTATAGTGCAGTCCATGCCAAATTTCCACAGTCGCCGCTGAAAAAAGAGCCTCTGTTTCGCTGTCCTTGTAACCACACCAATATGGTGGTCCAGCTCAGATCCTCACTGATGTTGATACCAAAAAATCTGAAACTTTTGACTCTCCACAGCTGTGCCCTCGATGTGAATGGGTGCATGTTCTCCCTGCAGCCGCCTGTAGTCCACTATCAACTCCTTGGTTTTTGCTACATTAAGCAACAGGCTGTTATGCTGACACCAGGATGTCATTGTTGCCACCTCTGCTCTGTAGGCAGACTCATCACCATTCTTGATGCAGCCGATAATGGTGGTGTCATCAGCAAACATAATGATAGTGTTGGAGCTGTTTGTGGCTGCACACCATAGGTGAACAGAGAGTACAACAGTGGGCTTAACACACAACTCTGTGGGGCACAAGTGCTGAGTGTTAGACTGGTGGGGTGATGTTACCTAGCCGTACTGCCTGTGTCCTGTCCAGCTGCACATGGAAGGACTGATGTTCCGGTCCTGTAGTTTTATGATGAGCCTTGATGGTACTATGGTGTTGAAAACGGAGCTGAAGTCGATGAAGAGCATCCGCACGTATATGTTGTTCTGATCCAAGTGAAAGAGAGCAGTGTTCAAGGCCAAAGCTACAACATCATCTGTAGACCTGTTCGGCCTATATGCAAACTGGAGTGGGTCTAATGCAGGTGACAGGCAGGATGTAATGTGGTCTTTGACTAACGTCTCAAAGCATTTCATCACAACAGGGCAACAGGGCGGTAATCATTGAGACAGTTCACTGATGGTTTCTTAGAGACTGGGATGATGGTGGCCCCCTTGAACCTATTGGGGACGACAGACTGCGACAGGGAGAGGTTAAAGATGTCAGTGAACACCTGCCAGTTCAGGAGCACAGGCCTTGAGAACACAGCCAGGGATGTTGTCAGGTCCTGGAGCTTTATGCACATTCACTCTAAGTGATAAGTTTAAGGTTGTTATAGAGGTTGTTAGCAATCTAAGGAAACCTCTATTCCCTTGTGTAGGCTACAGCATGCAGCCAACAAAGTATGTTGTTTTGTGTCTGTATTTGACTTTGGTGAATGTTATTTACATGCTGCGCATGTCATTGCATGTTCATATTAAGCTAATGTGGTCTTTATTTTCTCATTACAGCGTGAGTTTAGTTTTAACGGTGGATTTGGAGAAAAAGCTTCAAATAAATCTGTAGCAAGAAAGACACTTGCGCCTGCCAGTGTTTCATGGGATAATAGTATGCTACACTTGTAAATTACTTGTGTAATAAATACTGTGTTTTAATTTAACCAATTAAATAACCGTTTTCTGATTTTTTGGGGGAGGCGTTTAATCGAAGGTGCCATTTATTACACAATGTTCATTTTTGGTGCAGCGTTTATTCAAGGTCAACGTTTAATCAAAGAAAAACTAGTTTTCTTCCCAGCATGGGAAGGCCAAAGGATGTTTACAATTGTAGTAGGCCATTGATATGTTTTAAAAGTTCAGGGATGTAATTTGTTGGATAAGAAGCCCCCATCCCCCACTCCAGAGACAATTGATGACAGAGAGGTGCTGACATTAAGTTAAACATAGTCATGCGTTAAAGAGTAGAGTAAAAAATAGAGACAAAATGTGTACATGGATGTTGAAACTCAGTGCTCTGAGTTTGTGCATGTCAGTTTAGACAAACGTAGCCTTTTCAACCTCTAGGTTTAATTCTCTCTTTTATACATTTAAAGTTGGATTTGACATTTAACAGACATTTAATCATTTAGCAAGTTGTTTGACTCAAAAACCATAACGAAGTACATATGGTGTAAAAAATCTGCAGTCAAATTTGGCGAAATTGCTAGCTTGGATGTTATCTTTACATATAGATGGGTTGGTGGTTACAAACAATGAGGATGCGCACGCAGCTTCAAGGCAGAACAATGCCTACCATTTCACCTCTAGTTTATATGTTCCCACCCCCCCCCCCTTCTGAATAAAGTTAGATTGATCTGATTTGTTGATATCTGTTGCTATGAAAACCATTTTAGCCAAGCTAACTAACATTGTTTTTAGCTAGCTGACATTACCATTCAATCACTAACAAAACACGAATAGAAATACTTTGCTAACAGTCCTCACGTGTAATCAAAAGCTTGTAGTGAGATCACATGCATGACCCCCCGAGACAAGCTTTCATGTTTGCATCGCTAGCATCTCGTCATATTACACAGCCGGAAGACAGCTAGATAATAAATATTGTAGCGTCAGCGCCCTTGGGTACCCAGCATGCAGTGCACACCAAAAACGCAAATAGCTGTGGAAAATAGTTTGGTTACAACAGCTGTGCAAGGGATTTCAGTTGTTGTGTTCGTTCACTTAAATGTGTGTAATGTTATTGTTTTTTACTTAAGATAATACTGTTGGTCACCCTGATTGTGCATGTTGTGTAGTTTAATGGGATCAGAGAGTCTGACCATGACAAAGTATTGTTAAGCTGCTGTACCATCACAAGGTACACTTGCTAACAGCTGGACATTAGCTATACCTTGGTCCAGTTCCCTACATGACTCTTGACAGTTGTTTGACTGAGACTCTAGAGAGAGCTCAATTCAGGTAGAGTTCTAATAGCCATGGTCTTCTAACCAGTTTCAGTTTTGAAAACAGTGTGACTGTGTATGGTATGTTTTTTGGGCTACTTCTAATACTCATACGGCTGCCGCATTTATGCCTTGGCATGACCTGCGCTGGGATAGAGGGAAACCGCATGGATGGGGAAAGTGTGTGGGCAGAGCAAGCAGTAGTAGTACATAACCTACACACTTCCTTTAGTGAAGTGTATCCTCACTTTCATGAAGTTATTGTTGTAATCAAAGCTTTTAAAGAATGGATCTCTGCATGATGGGCCTGACCAGAGCACAGGTGGCCTGACACAACACGCTTCAAAGTTGTCACTTTCAAAAGGGTGGCATTTTAACCCTGTCAGTCCAACATGTCTAAAAGTTGGTACGCATGCCTTATTGCCAATGGGGAACAAATAAGTCTCAAGAACCCATAATGTCGGCAGCATGGATATTTCTCTACAGTGACAATTTGTGAAGAATTTCAAAAAATGACTTCAAATCAGCCATTCATCCAATTGTCTTGAAATGTTGTGTACATGTATGAAATACATGTCTGTGTCATGTCAATTTTGTAATGGTTTGCAATGCTGAGGAGGAACCCGCCATTGCTGCCTGCAGCTATATTTATTATTATTATTATACATCTGCCATGGGAGTCTATGGCAGCCCCTAGAACCACATGCTCAGAAGTTGTGAAATTTGGCACACTCTTTGGGACCTGTCCCCTCATCACTTTCACCAAGTTTCATGTCTCCCCTTTCAACCCTCTAGCGCCACCAATGGGTCAAAGTTGAAGGTGTGTTTACACACGTTACCTTTGAACCATATGCCGCATTTTCCAAAATGAGGTATCATTGGATTCCCTGGATCAAGACAAGTTCAACGCACTCTATGACGTCATACCCAGTCATATAGATTCTCCGCCATTTTGAATGTTAACGAAAAGCGTTTATCGCTACTCCTCCTACAATTCTTGACGAATATTCTTCAAAATTGCCACAGATGATCTTCAGACCAAGCCTCACAAAAGTTATCCCCTGGAGCTTTGATTTTCGCAACCGTTTGTTAGTTACAGCCAATCAAATTCAGCAACTGATCCGGAAAAAGGGAAGTGAGGTCATATCTTAGTGAATCTTTGATGCATTGACTCCAAACTTGGTGTATGGATTCATGACCCTGTTATTAAGAGGTCCGAAAAAGGTAGGGTCATTTGAGCTCTAGGGGGCGCTACAATAGGCAAAATTGTGTTTTGACCAATAACTGTTGATTTGTTTGTCGTATTTCAGTGATTCCTATGTCTCGTGATATCTTAGGAGATCCCATGTCTGACGCATGTTAACGCGTGATACCAGACGAATTGATGAGGCCGCCATTTTGAATGAATCCTGCTCCTATTTTCATGGACATGTAATCAAATCATTTTCAGACCACAATCACCTTGACATGTCAAAATAGGACTGAATTACAGCTTTGTATACTTGGGTCAAATCTGACAACGCTTTCCACAGGAGAAACTGCTTACTTTTTTACCCAGTAACTGAACTGTGATTTGCAGCACTGAGAATCGCTCACTAGGATAAGTTGGTGTTCTGGCAACGGCAACGTCAGAGGTTTGAATCCAGCCAAAGCCGACGAGCTTGTCATGTCTCTGATTCTCTGTTTAGCGAGACTGTAAGCCACTGCAAAGGAAGCCAGGTACACCACAGTCGCTAGATACCTGTAGTCAAGCTACAAGCTATAGTCAATGCAATCCTCACACAAACTATCAACATGATTTTAGATTTTCGAAACCGTTTGTCCGGTACAGCCAATCGAAATCGGCAGCAGAGCCGCCAAACAGAAAGTTGTGTCGTATCTCAGCAAATCTTTGATGGATTCACGCCAAACTTGCTGCATGTACTTGGAACACTCTTCTGAGGATGTCGAAAGTTTCTTCTGGTCATCTGACCTGCTTGGCCACCCCATTGCTGCTTGCAGCTATATTTATTTTTACTATTGTAAACGTTTTGTAAAAACTCCTATTAGTTTAACTGTTTGTCATGCCACCTGTTTTAATGTATACGGTTTTGTATCAATCAATTCTCTAGTGTTACAGTTGACTGGTTTGGTTTTGGCAAGCCTTAAATACAATTTAACTTCAATACAAATTAAAAATCACTCTTACCCGCTGATATTCACATGGGTCAGTCAGAATGTCTTCCAATGATTTGTCCTCAACATCATGTTGGCCTACACTATCATAGATGAAATTAAGTTTCCGGAGACATTGAAGCCTGGCTGAAGCGTTGACCAGGATGTCAAAGTCCCCTTTTATTTGCCGTGATGCGGCAAAGGTCACATTAGAAAGTTGAACCGGTGTTCTTAAGAAATAAAAAAAGTGTTATCAAACAGTAAGTTAGATATTTCATGATATTATAATATTTAGATTTTATTTATAATAAAATACATCACTTGTCTGTTTCTGCAGTACGGTACACGTGGTGACGTTGTACGTCAAAAACCACAAGTCGAGTGTTTCTTTTATCTTCTTGTAAGATAGCTGAGAAGAATTTTGTTTGTTTTTTTCCTTGTATGACTTCTGAGACTTTGTGGAGGTATCCTTCCACTTCCGATTTTGTTTTCTTCTCCATTAAGCCTGACTATTTTAAAGATTCGTTAATTAAACTTTGGTAAAGTGACATTTCTACTTTCATTTACAATAATTTTACATTTTGTTATGCAACATAAGTAGCCTATTGCTTTTTTATATAACATTTTGAAATAATTTAAAAATCTAGGTAGCAAGTGAGAAAAAAATACTTTACCAGAATGAATGTGTGTGCTGACAATATTGACTGAAAGAAATGGATTTGCAGGATGTTTTACAAACATTTTAGACTATGATGCTACATTGTTATTCATTAGGTTATTATGTTAGGCGGGGTATAACAAGGGGGGAGTTAAAAATGGGGGAGTTGAAACAGTGTCGAAGAGTCACAGAAACCTGTAATCTGTTAGTGTCTCTTGATACTAATATAATAAAATGATAAGCCTTCAAGAACGTTTGGTTACACTATTGTGAATCCAATACTCATGACTGCCCCATTTCTGCCTTTTCTAGTAATTGTTTTATGGATAAAGATATTAATACGAACCTTGTTTTTCCCAACAGTAGCCTAAGGTCCTCCGAAATACCTCAAATTTAATTGTTAATTGTTTTAACGCTGGTGATACAAACTTTGTTTCTCTTAACAGTCTGTATGAAAACTTCTTCTTTATGGAAACTCCTACCCCCGGCCCCGCCTGATGCAAATTTTTAAGTTGATTGATTTACCCACGCTGCTAGGTTAATAGGCATACGTCGTGGGGGAGCGCTGCATTGTTTCAATGTTAGTGAAGTTTACGCAAATTAAGCCACAAATGCAGCTGTGGGGTTTTACATAATTGTCAAAAAACTATACCCAAGACAGAGAAGAACCCAATTAAATAAATTGTTGCAATAGCAGCAATGAAGTATGCCAATCACTCAAATGACACGGACACAAAAATCATAATTCAGAGAAAAGTTTATAATGAAAATGCTACGGGATTGCATTTTCATTTGAATTAAGTTAATTATATGTTTCATACAGAATACAGCAAGTTTGGTTTCAATGCATCAAAGAGTTGTAGTCAGGCCGTGCCAGGCATAGATATATATAAAGGGTAGATGTCTCGTCCGCGTTGCCAGACAACGGAGTCGAACGTCCGCACATGGCGGCCATCTTGCTACAGTCAACTCGCTCACCCATAACATTGTGTTGATGCTACATGTACTTTTTAAATGACCATAACTTGCTCAATTTTCAAACGATTTTGAAACGGTTTGGTTTGTTATCAATGTCAGAGTTGTCGTTATGCCACTGCATACTTATGAATAATTATGTTATTTAAAAACAAATAGAATAGACATTGTCTTGTACTCCAATCAGTCCAATGTATGCTGCTACCGGGCTGAAAATGTGTATGTTGCTCCATTTAGAGACATTCCATGCAGAGTGTGACAATGACATTCGAAACTTGAATATAATTCTTTTTACAGTGCATTATGCAAACGTATGAAGAAAAAAATTCAAAAGTTTACTTTTGTAGTGCTGATTATATATAACTTTTATTGATCTATAATAAAAATAAACATTTTACATTTCTGATCAATCTGATATAAAATTGTAGATGATATTGGTGTAAAACACCAATTACTAAAAGAACTACAAATGTATTCCATTAAACAATAGATCGAGACGTTGAATGACGCCATATTTGTAGTTCAATTAAATGTTTTTAATTGAAGTTTACATGTTTAGAGTTAGAAAACAGAACATCTTAACGATTTATATATCACATTAAGGTATGTATGAATAGATTACTATATAATGGAGGTGTTGAAGAGGTAATTTAATATCAATAATAGTATTAAATGCCCTTGTTGGCAATGGAATATTCGTGTTCTAAAAGAGAACAGTGACATCTGCAAACTGAAAATATTCCCCCCAAAACGTAAATAAGAACATGTATGATACGTTGAAATTTACCGAATGATTAGCCAAAATTTACACTTGCGAAAACTGCACATTAGCCCATATATATCACCCCTGCAAACAAAACACTATTTTTTTGTATAACAAAACACAGAAAGCTGATGTGAAAATGAGCATAAACAAATGTATGCTGTTTTTATCTATTCAATCTTCATAAATAATCAGTATACATACTTAGGCTATAAAAAATATACAGAAATAACAGTTCTAAAATGTAAGTAAAAAACGGACCCATCTGCAAATGAGACACACCACACCTCACAATTTACCCAGAAATTGTACCCTCTGTAGTTGTTTGTCGTTTCGTTTATGTATATATTTATTTGTTGAAATTATGAAAATGTCAGAGCGTGAAATAGTTTCAGTAGTGTGATTTGTCAGACCTGACAGTTTCTGATGTGCTCTCTGTCTGTATTGTGGATCCCACATTCCAGCAGACGGTCAAAGGCAGCCAAGCACAGGCAATTTGTCTATCATTGAGAAAACTATTAATTATGTTACTTCATTCTTAATATTTTCCATATACTGAAGCTGTGAATGCGGTAGTGAAGGTAAGCATAAATTATTGATGAAAGTGGTGTGGCTTACTGTTGTTTTACTGCTGTTATGTAATAGTTCCTGCTCCAAGGTCTTGATTACTTAATTTTTCTCCAAGAACATCTGTTTTATGTGAATCAGGGTTTTGGCAGTAAAGTTTGCTTATTTGTGACCCAATTGTCATGATTGTGTGTGTTATTGTTGTGAAACTTTTGTTGAAGACAATTTAAAGATGTATTTTTCTAAGTGTGGTATGTCATACTTGACAGTTTCTGATGTGTTTTCTGTCTGTATTATAGATGCCACGTTCCAGCAGACGGTCAAAGGCAGCCAAGCAAAGGGTGGCTGCTCCAGAGGCCAAACGGATACCAAATTCTGACAACCAACCAACTTTGCCAAACTTTGAAAGCTTACCAAACCTACAAAACCTTCCAAATTCTTTCCAAACTTGTGAAAACTCTCCAACAAACTCACTGTCAACTACTGTGGAAAAACAACTTGTTACAAGTGAAGATTGTTTGTCTTTGACTAAACCTGTTGATTTTCCAGAGAGATCTGTGCTAATGGGATCCTTTCATCAAGGTCATCCACAGTTTGGAGATGCACAAAACAAGCAGTGTGGTGCCATCAGTCTGACTGCAGTTATGAAGAGCAAGACTAAGAGTGTGTTGACTTGGAATACTCAAGATTTAGATGATGTTTTGGTGAAAGGGACCTGCCTGTTTAGATCAATAAGAGCTCAGGGTAAGATAAGAGACTGTGTCAGAGGAAGAGGTTACATTGCTGTGTCTGAACTGCCAACAAGACATAGATTGTGGAATTCTGATTTCAGAATATACTTTTCTGATTCTTTCACTGGATTTGTTCATGTTGAGGATTACGACCATGCTGTACGTGATGTTGCCATGCCATTTGATGTAGCATTACAACGAACACTGTTGAGTAACGATGCATGTCTCTTAACCATTTGTGCTAATACATGTGCTATTTTAAAAGAGGGAACATGGTTTGCGCTTATTGATTCACACGCTAATAGAGACGTTAACAAGAAACGACACAAGTCAAGTATTGTTGCATATTTTAGCTCTGCTGAATCTCTTTACAGATATGTTTTTGACTTTTCAAGCTCAGTTGGGGAAATAACACCACGCTTTGAGATAACTGGAGTTAAAGCAGTCATGATGGATGTCAGTGCAGAGCTGCATGGAATTCGTAATGATGCAGGTACGTCTTCCAGTTACATGGTCAACAGGGCGAGCTCTCCAAGCCATACTCCAGGACATACTAAATGTGGCACCAGGTGAAGGCAACAGTCCTGTTAGGTTGCTAACAGATCAAACCAATGAAGCAAAATGTTTCCCTGTCCTCTATCCTACTGGTGGGCCTACTTTACATGCTGAAAGAGAGGAAAAGATAACTGTTACGTTACCTGAATACACGCATACTCAATGCGGATGGTCGTTTCGCACAGAACACGGACTTCATTTTTTATGCACAGTACATATCAGAAGTGAATCAAGTTGTATCTAGTGTTTCAATCGCACTACGTAAAGGAGAAGGCAATTCTCTGAAAAAAAGTGACACAAGACATGCTAACAAACTCAGACTTTTTACGTCAAATATTACATAATAACGAAGGATACAAGTTCTTAAGAGGAATTCGTGGCACACCTCCATTCTGGATGTCAGTACAGAAAGACCTTTTTGCCATGATTAGACAACTTTCCATACCCACTTTTTTTGCATCTTTTAGCTCTGCTGATTTGAGATGGCCTGAAATGCTGAACTCTATCCTAAAGATAGAAGGAAAACAGTTAAATGTTGATGAACTTGACTGGTCTGAAAAATTATACGACGCAATCCTGTCACAGCAGCAAGAATGTTTGATCACAGATGGCATCGTTTTCTGCGTGATGTAATCATGTCTCCAGCTGAACCCATTGGGAAAGTCAAAGATTACTTTTACCATGTTGAATTTCAACAACGTGGCTCACCACATGTCCACTGTCTTTTTTGGGTTGAGAATGCTCAAAAGATTGACAAAGAAAGTGATGCCGAAGTAGCACATTTTATAGATACATACATCACTTGTGAGACTCCACCTGAAACTGACACAGAGCTTAATGAGACTGTGAATTGTGTGCAGAAACACAGCACAAGACATTCCAAGACATGCCGTAAGAAAAACAGTGTGCAGATTTAATTTCCCACGACCACCATCCAACCATACTTTTGTCACAAGAGGAGGTAACTCAGAGGACTTGAATGTCAAAGATGAAAATACAAGTGCAACTGGAATTATGAAGAAAGTCAAAACTGCGTTGACAAAGCCTGATATGAATTTCAGTTCAACAGATGTATTTTTTGAGTCTATTGGAATTGATCAAGGTTTGTTTGAAAAAGCATACAACATATGTTCCAAAAAGAAGAGCGTTGTGTTAAAGCGAAGTCCAAAAGACATTTGGGTAAATCAGTACAACAAAGACTTATTGCGTGCATGGCAAGGCAATATGGATATCCAGTATGTCACAGATGCTTTTTCAGTAGTGGTCTATATACTGACATATATCACAAAAGCAGAACAAGAAATGGGACTGCTGTTACAACGTGCACAAAATGAGGGAATGAATGGAAATCTTGATGCAAAAGCAGCATTCAAACAGCTGGGAAGCGTATATCTGCACAACAGAGAAGTTTCAGCCCAAGAGGCAGTGTATCGATTAACACATATGCACTTGAAAGAATGCTCTCGTCAAGTACAGTATATACCCATTGGGGAGAACCCTGTTAGGATGAGTTTGCCTTTGCACATACTCCAAAATAAATCTCAACATCAAGGGAGTGATGATGAAAACAGTCTTTGGATGACCAATGCAGTTGAGAGGTATAAGAATAGACCCAGGACAGCACAGTTAGAAAGTCTATGCCTTGCCAGTTTTTGTTCTGAATAAAGAGTACTCTCAAAGTCACAAGTTTCCACAGAAAAAGATTTAGATTATATAATCAAGCTAAACAACAACTGTGGATTTTTGAAGCAGAGGACCCGAACTGAACCTGCTGTTGTGAGGTATCCCAGATTTTCTCCCACAAAAAACCCAGAAAAGTACTTTTATTCGTTATTGCAACTTTTTTTGCCATAATATCATGACTGTCACCTTAAGCCGGCCCAGTTTGATACATACGAGGATTTCTACAAGAATGGTGCAGTGAAATGTGGCAGTGATATCCAAAGAGTGCAGTTAATTGTTGATTCTAACAAAGCTTTATTTGAAAAAGAAAGTGATGAAATCGATAAAGCCAACCAGTTGCTGGAAGACAACATTGACTTAGAAGATGCCTGGGCTCAAATATGTCCTGAAACTGAAAACGAGCGTCTTCATTGTTTAGAACTGATGCCTGATGACGATGATGATGAGGACCTCATTCCAGATCTGACAGCACGCCCACAAACCACATGTACTCTTGAAACAAATCATGTGACAATGCCCAGAGAGGATGCACTGTGTTTACTACGGTCATTAAACGAGGAGCAGTCTGCAATATTCTATCATGTTCGTCAGTGGTGTTTAGATAAATTGCTTGGACAAAATCCTGAACCATTTCGATTATTTATTACAGGTGGAGCAGGAACAGGGAAAAGCCATTTAGTCAAAGCAATACATTATGAATCCTCTAGAATGTTATCTCAACTTGCTGAAAGTCCTGATGATGCCACTGTCATTTTAACAGCATCAACAGGTGTGGCTGCAATGCAACCTTTGCGGAAATGTTGAATCGCCTGAGAGTTTGTAAAAAGAATGAACCTCTAAGCAGCCATGATGTTCTCACATTAAAGCAGTGCGAAACTGGTGAAGAATGTAGTGACATTCACATATTTGCAACAAACGCGGAGGTTGATGAATATAACATCCAGAGACTGCAACAAACCTGCCCTGACGCAATCAGTATACCGGCTCAAGATTTTGTCAGAAATCCTAAAACTGGAAGAATGGAACAGAAAGAAGCATTTTTTATTCCTGTTTGTCGGATTGTGTTTCATTGGGTATTGGAGCGAAAGTGATGTTGAAGAAGAACATCGATGTGTCTGATGGTCTTGTCAATGGAGCATTTGGAACAGTTGTCCACATCAGTAAACGTCAACAAGATGATGATTTACCCACAGCTATTCATGTAGAGTTTGACGACCTAAATGTTGGCAAGATTCAGAGATCAAAATCAAATGTGAGGTTTTCTGAACGTTCAACGCTAATTGAAGTACAAGAGGATAAAGTCACGAATGCTGGTGGTGTACGCCGTCAATTTCCACTCAGACTGGCATGGGCATGCACAGTTCACAAAGTCCAAGGACTCACTGTTGAAAAAGCTGTTGTATCACTCAAAAATATTTTTACTGCAGGGCAAGCATATGTTGCTTTGAGTCGTGTGAAAACTCTCAGTGGACTGATAATTGAGGACTTCAAATAGTCAACCATATATTGCAATAACAAAATAGACGTGGCAATGAAAAGTTTGACTAAGTTTAAATTTGAAAAGTCTTTTCTCTAATGTTAACCGTACATGTACACTAGCACTTCACAATGTACAGTCTGAGAGCTCATTTTCAAGATATTCATTCCCATAAAACTCTAATGAAAGCTGATTGTATTTGCCTAACTGAAACATGGCTCAATGTAGTGTTGTAGAAAAAACATCACACTGCTGTAATTATGACGATGGAGAAATGATCATGATTTATATTATTGATATAGAACCACTTAATCACCTTTTTTACTTTTATATGCTATATTATTGAAAACCAGATGCAAAGCTGTTGATTGATTAGAATTGCCACTAAAACAACAAAGGCCAAATGTAGAAGACCAGATAGATAGAGTTTGAGTGCCAGAGAGAAAAGAATGTGTGTAGGCCTCTCCCATGAAGGACTACATAGCCCAGATATTGAGAACTACAACCGCCTGATGTCAGGGGACAGATTTATGTCCTTAGACTCAGTGTCCCTGTGCAGCTGGGCGGCATGGCCCCACGTGGGCCTTGGAAAGAGAAAGTAGAGGAAAAGTACTGGCAATGTAAATCTTGTGACGATTGACCAACCGGGTGTGAAATACATAAATGCATCTGTGACCAGACATAATGTACCAATGACAAAAGATCTTAAAATAATGGACAGTAGATATAGAGGCAAATGTCCGGAGAAAAAGGGCAGTCAGACTCCGGGGTCTACTCACGTTTGTTGGAATCAATCCTTTGTGTTGGATTCGAATAAACACATTTGCATCTTACTTTGCTGCCTTTTCCGTGCAGTTTTAAAACTTGGATATTGGATAAAAAACGTGGATATTGGATAAAAACTTGGATTATTGTACTTCGACAGTAGGCACTGAAGATTTACCAGAACTTCCAGGATTTTGCTTCAACCACAATCCAAGAGCAAACTGTTACGATGACACAGAGCCACTCTTTACAGAACTGAAACAACAACAAAGAGGTGGAGTTGGTATGTATTATTCCGACAACATTGACATGAACGTTTTGATTCCAGAACAATACAATTTAGAATGTTTGTATTTTGCAATACCTCATGTAAATGTGACAGGTGCTGTGTTGTACAGGCCTAGCTCTTATCAAATTGACGTGTTTCAACAACAGCTGTTAAAGGTTATCTGTGAACTTGAGAATCATCCAGGTAAGACAGTTATCATGGGAGACTTTAATGAGGATGTCTTTGTATCATCTACAATTCTAAAGTTAATGGAACAACATGGATACACTAAACATGTGCAAGCAGCCACAACTGAAAAGGGTACGCTAATAGACCATGTATACATTAAAGGCACAGAAGATGTTATTGTTGAAGTTGTGCAGACGTACTACAGTTTTCATGAAGCAATACTAATTTCCTTCATGTAAATGTTCTTAATTGATATTTAAGATTGTGACCATTTAAGATACAGCCCGTATGTGTTCTATATAAGACAATTTAGATATATGATTTATGTCAAATACCGTCCACGTACTAGGGTTTTGTGGTGGGGGTGGTTGCAAGGAGAGCATAACATTGGACGGCTCCTTGAAGGGGATGGGTATATATAACAGACACTGGGAATTAATTTATTCATTCATTGAGGCAGTGCAAATATACTTTTTTTTATACAACACATTGTTAAATTGTAGATAGATATTCTGTTTAATTAAGAATGTTAAACTTAAAATAGAGTTGTAAGTGTACTTTCTTAATTTGATTTATTTTTCTAAACGTTATACTATTTCGTTTACACGTGTATTTTAATGTTCTTGTATTTAATGTTCTTGTATTATAGAAATTTGCTTGGTTGCATTTTATTTTTCACCAACATGTTGCTAAATATTACTGTTGAATTTGTGAAATTAACCACATAACTATGGATTGGAAATTATTTCATGCTTGCGTTTGGGCTACAAGAGATTTGAGATCATTTTTGAAAATAAAGGAATTCAGGAAACCTTTGACCTTCTGAACCACGAGAGCAGCACCTAACACCAGTCATAATATCTCCAGAAAGACACAGTGAGTATATTTGGTTTAACAGACAATTTTTCCCCCCCAATATGGGCATGCTAAATCTGATCAGCTAAATCATGTGCAAATCCGTATATACAGTATTATACATCCTTAGTTAATGGGTATGTTGATGTCTTTCACCCGAATTCTCACACATATAGGGAAGCAATTTTGCCAAGTTTACATCTCTCTTCTAATTCATAGGTTTGGATGACCGTACAATTTTCTCAACCGTACAATGACGCTTCTGGACATAATAATGTAGTCAACGTCATCTCTGTCTGCATTGAACAGCCAAAGCATTGTGCCAAGTAAACCACATTCTGAACATTTAGCCTCTACAGTAAATCTGGCAAGCTACAACTCTTCATAAACTACTTTCACCTAAGAGAAGGAGTAGAAAACAACAAAATACACTATAATCAAAGAGTTTGCAATTGTTTCTATGTTTTTACTGTTAATCCCATCTCCAAAAAGAAGCAATCGTGAAGGATTATTTAAAAAAAATGTCAGTGAATGGCAAATGACTGATATGAGGGATAGTTTTGTGTAAGAAACCACTGCACTTGTAAAATGCCTATTTTGCATTGTCTTACAATAGGCAATGTTGTGTGTAAAAGGTGATCATGCTTTCCCATGCCTCAGTGATGGTAAGAATGTTCATGTAGGGCGGCTGTGTCTCAAAGGATAGAGAGGATCAACCACTAACCACAAGGTTGGCGGTTTATTCCCGACTCCTCCTCTTCAAGTGTCCTTGAGCAAGATGCTGACCCAAGTTGCTCCTGAGCTGGCATGCACTTTGCATTGCAGCTCCACCTGTGTGTGTGTGTGTGTGTGTGTGTGGCTTTTATGCCGCTATGGTATAAAATTGCCATATATAAATGCAGTCAATTTACCATGTACATTTATAACTTGGCTCAAGAAAGATGTATAAGATATATTTTTGTTCTATACCACTAACTGTGAATCTAACCTAGATTATTTAACCCATGACTACATAATTTGCACTGTCTCAATTATATAATATTGATAGGCTACTATATATGGGGTGGGAGTCTGTTGGCTGAGCGGTGAGGGAATCGGGCTAGTAATCTGAAGGTTGCCAGTTCGATTCCCGGTCATGCCAACTGACGTTGTGTCCTTGGGCAAGGCACTTCACCCTACTTGCCTCGGGGGAATGTCCCTGTACTGTAAGTCGCTCTGGATAAGAGCGTCTGCTAAATGACTAAATGTAAATGTGTAAATGTATATATATATAACAGAAAAATGCTATTGCATAGTGTGATATTTTACATATTCCCTGTATACTGTTATATCTTTTTGTGTGTTATTTTCCTTTTTGCACCTGCAATAAATACATTATTTAGAGTATACATATTGTATTTTAGAGTTTCTCTTCCCTGGAACAGATTTCATGTTCCAACCGAGGAGGGCTGGCGCTATCTTGGTGTCTAGGGCTGCATCAAATACCCTTTTTTGCTCTACTAATTGCTGCACTAGTCCACACTTGACCGGTGGGGACCTCATTCTAATATTACCGTAACTGTTCCTTTCTCTTTGCATTCTCTAATTCCTGCTCTCCTCTCTCTGTCCCCCGTACACACATCCCCTGTGGTGTGGGGGGTTTGAGCTGTCAGCACCTGCCTGGTCGTCAGTGGACATCGATCTGTGACAGTCTGCCAAAGCTGGATCTAGTCGTCAAGTGGACACCAGTCTCCCTGACGGACAACAGCAAGATCCTGGTCCCTTTCCTCATCCCCCCGCCCGCCTGTGATGCTACCTCTGCTTAAACTGACATTTACCAACTCTGAACCAAGTTGAACACTGGATGTTGACACTTCCCTGCTGTATTACTGTGTTCTGCACCTCCCTTTCACTAACTGTCTCTGGAGGGGGGGATCCATCACTGAATTGCTTTTTCGAGTTTTTCGTTGTCTTTCTTGAGGGTTTGTGAAGCCCTCTCTGACATTGCTTGTAAAAAGGGCTATACAAATAATTTTGGATTTGATTTATACTGCAATCTGAATTTCTTAAAATAAATCAGACTACAAAAAGGGAAAACTTCAGTTGTAAAGAAGTATAAATCAAACATGATCTCAACTACTTTCACTTAATGCTGTTGTGCAAAGGGTGTGACATACAATGTTATGTCAACATCACCCATGTCTGAAAATTTCATTTAAACTATTGTTAATCAACAGGACACGATTGATGTCAAGCATTACCTAGTATACTGAGTACTAACTAAAAAGTATATAAAGATGAAGTAAGCAAAAGCGTTAGCACAAATGTATTGCACATGAATAGTAAGGGCTTCCGAGGCCATGTACCTTTGCAGTGGCTTACAGTCTCGCTAAACAGAGAATCAGAGACATGACAAGCTCGTCGGCTTTGGCTGGATTCGAACCTCTGACGTTGCCAGGACACCAACTTATCCTAGTGAGCGATTCTCAGCGCTGCAAATCACAGTTCAGTTACTGGGTAAAAATATAAGCTGTTTTTCCTGTGGCAAGCGGTTGTCTGAGCGGTAAGCCCAAGTTTAAACAGCTGTAATTCAGTCCTATTTTGACATGTCAAGGTGATTGTGGTCTGAAGATAATCTGTCCCAAATTTGAAGAAGATTCGACAAGAATTGTAGGAGTAGCGAAAAAACGTTTCTCCTTAACATTCAAAATGGCGGAGAATCTATATGACTGGGTATGACGTCATAGAGTGCGTTGAACTTGTCTTGATCCAGGGAATCCAATGATACCTAATTTTGGAAAATGCGGCATATGGTTCAAAAGTAACGTGTGTAAACACACCTTCAACTTCGACCCATTGGTGGCGCTAGAGGGTTTGAAATGGAGACATGAAACTTGGTGAAATTGATGAGGGGACTGGTCCCAAAGAGTGTGCCAAATTTCACAACTTCTGACCGTGTGGTTGGCGCTGCCATAGACTCCCATGACAGATGTGTAATAATAATAATACGTAGAAACCCTTAAGGTGGCTTTGCCGCTTCGCGGCTTGGCCACCAAATATAGCTGCAAGCAGCAATGAGGTGGCCAAGCAGTCAAATGACCCATAAAACATTTTAGACATCCTCAGAAGAGGTTAACAAGTACACGCAGCAAGTTTGGTGTGAATCCATCAAAGATTTGCTGAGATACGACCCAACTTCCTGTTTGCTGGCTTAACAGCACATTTTGATTAGCCGTACCGGGCAAACGGTTTTGAAAATCCAAAAAACATATGATGGCTTTTGTGAGGTTTGGTCTGAAGATGATCTCTGCCAAATTTGGTGAAGATTGGAAAACAGTTGTAGGAGTAATTCAAAATGGCGGCCGCATCAATTCGGCTGTTATCACAAGTTATCATGTGTCACACACGGGATGTCCCAAGATATCATGAAACAAAGGAATCACTTAATAAAGGCAAACGAATCAACAGTTATTGGCCAAAAACATTTTGGTTCCTGCGGCCACGCCCAGTGATCACATGACACCAAATTGATTGGACATCCTCAGAAGAGGGTTCCGAGTCATCCTACCAAGTTTCAAATCAAATCAAATTTATTTGTATAGCCCTTTTTACACGCAAGCATGTCACAGAGGGCTTCACATACGCCCATAGAACTGCCCCTCAACCAACCTAAACCCTCAAGGAAGACAAGGAAAAACTCCCAAAATACTCTCAACAGGAGAATAAAATGGAAGAAACCTTGGGAGGAGCAATTCAGAGAGGGATCCCCTCCTCCAGAGACGGTTGGTGAGAGAGAGGAGCAGAACACAGGCTAAACATAGTCATACAGTGTCGATGGGTTTTGAAACACCAAAATCCATTGTTCAACTTTATAGATGTAGGACAGGACCGGGAGACTCGCGACCAGGTCCAGCGTTGGCTGACCGACGACCAGGCAGGTGCTGACAACTCAAACCCCCCACACCACAAGGGATGTGTGTGGGGGGGGACAGAGAGAGGAGAGCATGGATTAGAGAATGCCAGGAGCAGCTAACAGTTACAGTCATAATAGAATGAGATCCCCACCGGTCAAGTGTGGACTGGTGCAGCAATTTAACAGAGCAAAAAAGTGGAATTTGATGCAACCCCACACACCAAGACAGCGACAGCCCCCCTCGTTTGGAACATGAAATCTGTTCCAGGGGAAGAGAACTCTAAAATCAGTTATACTTATAGAATAAGGATGGAAACAACCCGTCCCCCGTTGCCTCCAACTAGTAACATACTTACCTTTAACAGTCGTAGAATTGACTAAACAATAACGTTTTTAACCTAATTTTAAATGTCGAAACAGTATCAGACTCCTTAATTGACACAGGTAATTTGTTCCAGAGAAGAGGTGCTCTATATGAGAACGCCCTACCTCCAGCTGTTTTTTTCTTAATTTTGGGAACCACCAGATAGCCGGCATCTTGAGATCTAAGTGTCCTTGCGGGGCAATAGGGTGCAAGGAGACCGGAGAGGTACAGTGGTGCCAATCCATGCAGAGATTTGTAGGTTAGTAGTAGAACTTTGAAGTCAGCTCTGGCTTGGATAGGGAGCCAGTGTAGAGAGACAAGAGTAGATGTTATGTGATCAAACTTTCTTGTTCTGGTCAATAGTCTAGCAGCAGCATTTTGCACCCGCTGTAAATTTTTTAGGTGGATAATTGGGAGGCCAGAGAACAACACATTGCAATAGTCCAATCGGGACGTAACAAATGCATGTATTAGTTTTTCGGCATCATCCTTTGAGAGAAATTTTCGTATTTTGGCAATATTACGTAGATGGAAAAATGCAGTTCTGGTAATTTGCTTAATTTGGTACCCAAACGAAAGGTCTGGTCCATTGTGACTCCTAAATTTTTTACTAGCTGGCTTTGAGAGACTTTGACGCCGTCTAGGTCTAAGGTCAGATTGGAAAAATTATTTCTATATTTTTTAGGACCGAAAATTTGAACCTCAGTTTTATCCGAATTTAGAAGAAGGAAATTTGCAGTCATCCAAGCTCTCAACCTAGAAACACATTTTTCCATAGCATGTGGAAATTCTCCAGACTTTATAGACATATATAGCTGAGTATCATCTGCATAACAGTGAAAATTTACCCCAGAGCTTCTAATTATGTTTCCTAAAGGCAGCATATAGAGTGAAAATAACAGAGGGCCTAGAACTGAACCCTGTGGTACTCCGTATTTTACAGTTGAGCTCCTGGATGAGCAGCCATCATAGTGGACATATTGTGATCTCAATCCAAGATGGCGCCGATGATGGCTGCCTCGGTCGTTAGGTGCGCTCTTTTTTGTCTTGTTTTGTCTGTTAATTCAGTGTTCTGCCAAGATTTCCGGGGTTCTCTAACTATAGAAGTACTTCTAAACATCAGGACTACAACTCCTGTGGATTTATTTCCCACTTTTCTGCTTCCAGCGGCAGAATTAGTGGGAATTATAGTCAAAGCCGCCCTCGGCTTTGTCCTAGCAGCGAAGCGCCGTAGGAGAGGCAAGCGAGCCGGTGCTCTGGTGCAACTCCGTCGGCGTGGGGCACGCACAGCGTTACCGGGGATATTTCTCTCCAACTTGCGTTCACTGAGCAACAAACTGGATGAACTTCAGCTACTGGTGTGGAAAAACAGAGACTTTCATTCATCTTCCGTTTTGTGCTTTACGGAGACATGGCTGAGTGAACTGATCCCAGACTCTGCGCTACAGCTAGCAGGTTTCAAACTGCTGAGAGCGGATCGTGACCCTGTGTTCTCTGGCAAAACGAAAGGCGGTGGGATTTGTTTTTACATTAACAGTGGCTGGTTTGAAGATGTGACAGTGATTCTGCAGCACTGTTCTCCTGATCTGGAATCATTTTTTATTAACTGTAGATCTTTTTACTCGCCACGAGAGTTTGCATCATTCATTCTGGTCGGCGTCTACATGCCTCCGCAGGCTAGCGTCAACGAGGCTCAACGTGTGCTCGCCAGCCAGATACTGAGTGTGGAGCATGAAAATCCGGATTCCTTGGTTATTGTGCTAGGCGTTAAAAAAGGCAATCTCACTCAAGAACTCCCAAAATATAGACAATTCATCAAATGCCCTACCAGAGAAGGAAACACCTTGGATCACTGCTACTCTACAATCAGCAAAGCATACCATGCGGTCCCCCGAGCAGCACTGGGTCACTCTAACCACGCCATGGTCCACCTGATTCCTGCATACAGGCAGAAGCTAAAGCGCTGTAAGCCTGCTGTGAGGACATCAAAACAGTGGACCAGTGAAGCTATGGAGGATCTGCGGGCGTGCTTGGACTGCACTGACTGGGACATGTTCACGACTGCTACCAATAGTCTGGATGAGCTCACAGAGTCTGTGACATCATACATCAGCTTCTGTGAGGACTGCTGTATACCAACACGCACCAGGGTAAGCTACAACAACGACAAACCCTGGTTTACAGCTAAACTCAGAAGGTTGAGGTCAGAGAAAGAGGCCGCGTTTAGGAGTGGGGACAAAGACAGTTTCAAGGAGTCGAAGAACAGGTTTAGCAAGGCGGTGAGGGAGGCTAAACGACTCTACTCAGAGAGACTAAAACACCAATTCTCTGCAAACGACTCTGCTTCTGTCTGGAGAGGGCTTAGGCAGATTACCAACTACAAGCCCAGAGCCCCCCACTCCACTAACGACTCCCGCCTGGCCAACGACCTGAATGAGTTCTACTGCAGATTTGAAAGACAATTGGACAGTCCTGAACTACCCCTTCCCACCCAGGAGGCCTCCCACCTCCCCCCCTCTTCAGTGACGACTCTCTCCATTCAGGAGGGTGACGTTAACAGACTTTTCAAGAGGCAGAATCCCCGCAAAGCAGCTGGGCCGGACTCTGTCTCTCCAGCCACCCTCAAGCACTGCGCTGACCAGCTGTCTCCGGTGTTTACCTACATCTTTAACACCTCCCTTGAGACATGCCATGTGCCAGCCTGTCTCAAGTCCTCCACCATCATCCCTGTGCCCAAAAAGCCAAGGCCAACAGGACATAATGACTACAGACCCGTCGCCCTGACCTCTGTGGTAATGAAGTCTTTCGAGCGCCTGGTGCTGGCACACCTTAAATCCATCACTGACCCTCTACTGGACCCCCTGCAGTTTGCCTACAGAGCCAACAGGTCTGTGGACGATGCAGTTAACATGGCCCTCCACTTCACCCTACAGCACCTGGACTCCCCAGCATCCTATGCCAGGATCCTGTTTGTGGACTTCAGCTCTGCCTTCAATACCATCATCCCCGCCCTGCTTCAGGACAAGCTCTCCCAGCTGAACGTGCCTGATTCCACCTGCAGGTGGATCACAGACTTCCTGTCTGACAGGAAGCAGTGCGTTAAGCTGGGAACACAAGTCTCTGACTCCCGGTCCATCAGCACCGGATCACCTCAGGGCTGCGTCCTTTCTCCTCTGCTCTTCTCCCTGTACACCAACAGTTGCACCTCCAGTCATCCGTCTGTCAAACTCCTGAAGTTTGCGGACGACACCACCCTTATTGGGCTCATCTCTGGTGGAGACGAGTCTGATTATAGGTGGGAAGCGGCCAACCTGGTGACCTGGTGCAGCCAGAACAACTTAGAGCTCAATGCTCTTAAGACAGTGAAGATGGTTGTGGACTTCAGGAGGAACACAGCCCCACTCACCCCATCACCCTGTGTGACTCCCCAGTCAACACTGTGGAGTCCTTCCGCTTCCTGGGCACTATCCTCTCCCAGGACCTCAACTGGGAACTGAACATCAGCTCCCTCATCAAGAAGGCACAACAGAGGATGTACTTCCTTCGGCAGCTGAAGAAGTTCAACCTGCCAAAGACGATGATGGTGCACTTCTACTCAGCCATCATTGAGTCCATCCTCACCTCCTCCATCACCGTCTGGTACGCTGCTGCCACTGCCAAGGACAAGAGCAGACTGCAGCGTATCATCCGCACTGCTGAGAAGGTGATTGGCTGCAATCTGCCTACCCTCGAGGACCTGCACACCTCGAGGACCCTGAGGCGAGCGAGGAAGATTGTGGCCGACTCCTCCCACCCTGGACACTCCCTGTTTCAGTCACTCCCCTCCGACAGAAGGCTGCGGTCCATCAGGACCAATACCTCACGCCACAAAAACAGTTTCTTCCCTTCCGCTGTTGGCCTCTTCAACAAGGCCAAGGGACCACACTGACTCTACTGACTTCTTGCTTAAAACACACTGCTTTTTGCACTGCATTACAAAATGGTATCTTGTACATTTGTATTTTTTGTAATATTTGTATTTTTGTATTTTTATATTGTAATTTACGGCAACTTATATTTTATTGTATATTTAATTCTATTCTAATCCCACTTAGTACTGCTAGTTTATGTACCCTTAGTATAGATAGTCCACATATTTAAATTTTAGGTCCCTATATGTTTATTGTATGCACCTTCCTGCCAAAGCAAATTCCTTGTCTGTGCAAACTTTCATGGCGAATAAATCCCATTCTGATTCTTCTGATTCTGATCTATCAGATAGATACGATCTAAACCACTGAAGTGACGTACCAGAAATCCCAACATAGTTCTCCATACGTTCCAAGAGAATCTCATGATCCACCGTGACAAAAGCTGCACTTAGGTCTAGAAGAACCAGGACAGAGATAGAACCCGCGTCAGAGGCTAACAGTAGATCATTGACTACCTTGGCTAATGCAGTTTCAGTGCTGTGGTGGAGATGAAATCCAGACTGGAGAGGTTCATAAAGCTGATTTGAGGAGAGGTGCTCAGTGAGCTGCCGTGCCACAGCCTTTTCTAAAAATTTTGGAGAGAAATGGCAAATTTGAAATTGGCCTGTAGTTGCTAAGACAACCTGGATCCAGGTTTGTTTTTTTAAGAAGGGGCTTAATAATAGCTTGTTTGAAATCGTTGGGGACTTGGCCAATTACAATAGATTCATTAATAATACTAAGCATGGGTGGTCCAATAATAGGGAGAAGTTCCCTACAGAGTTTGGCAGGGAGGGGATCGAGAAGGCAGCTAGTGGGTTTCGAGGAGTCTATCAGCTCGATGAACGCTTCCATAGAAATAGGGTTAAAGTGAGTGAGAGCCTCAACATGCAGCATGCTTGGTATAGGGGAAAGTTCAGTGTTGATGGCCACTCCTCCAGGACTAGTCTGTAGTTTGTCCATTATTGCATAGATTTTTTGGTCAAAGAAATCTAAGAAATCATTGGGAGAGAGATATGAACTAACACAGAGTGTACTTTTCTTAGTGAGATTTGCAACAGTATCAAATAGGAACTTAGTGTTGTGTTTGTTCTTACTAATCAACCTAGAGAAATATTCTGATCTGGACCTGATGAGGACTTGCTTGTACTCCATTAGGCTGTCCTTCCAGGCCAGGCGGAAAACCTCCAATTTAGTGGTACGCCACTTATGTTCTAGTTTTCTAGTGGACCTCTTAAGAGTGCGGGTTTCCTCTGAATACCATGGAGCCAGTTTCTTGTCCTTTCTTTTCCTTGGTTTGAGAGGGGCAACAGAGTCTAGGGATAGCTGAAGAACCAAATTCAGATCCCTCGTTTTAGTATTTAATGATTTATTTGGGACGTCAAGGGCTTCTAGTGCAGCGGGTAGAATATTAGCCAGTTCCAGAGCTGTGTTCGGGGTTATGCAGCGGCTAGTAGAAATATTCTTAGTGCCTCTAAGGCTCTGGCAGAGGTCCATTTTGAAGGTGACCAGGCAATGGTCTGATAATATAGGATTGTGGGGGTGGACAATGACGTCACTAATCTTGATTCCCCGCGTGAGAACTAAATCCAATGTATGCGAGTGAAGATGGGTAGGTTTGGAAACCACCTGAGTGAGACCTGTGGAATACATTAGAGCAGTAAAGGCCTTACAGGATCTTTTGGGTCATCCACATGAATGTTAAAATCACCCATAATTAAGACGTTATCAGTATATGTCACAAGATCAGCACTAAAATCTGCAAATTCCTCCAGGAAGAGGGAATACGGGCCGGTATAGAGTAACTATACAAAATGAGGGAGGGGGGCCAGGAGTAGTAGCATTATTCCTTTTTAAAATAGTTGGTGGTTTCATGCAAATTATTTCAAATGATTTAAAGGTATTTACAGATTTTAGGCTGAGGTTGAAGCTAGCTTTATATATCATAGCAACACCACCACTTTTCTTTGATACACGAGGGATGTGTGAGTATGCAAAATCCGGAGGCGATGCTTCATTCAGGGGGGAATATTCATCAGGTTTTAACCAGGTTTCGGTGAGTCCAATCAAGTCCAGGCTGCATTCAGACATTAGATCATTAATCAAAACGGCCTTTGTGGATAGAGATCTGATGTTAGGAGCCCAACATTCCAGTATGGGTTTTTGGCAGCTTTAGACGTAGATAATTCTTCTGAGAAGGTGGCACTGTCATCAGAAAACTTAGTAGGAAGAGCAACGGGGGAGCAAGGCTGAATACATATTAAATTGGTATAATTCCTAATACTTGAAGGCCGAAATTTAGAGAAAGGGCGGGGGACCGACACCGTCTCAATGGGAAAAACTACATCAGCAACCTCACTGACTACACTACAAGCTAGGCTATCGGGCCCCCAACAGCTCACAACATACCTATCAACAAACCTATCAGACTCTCTAAGAGACTGTGGCCCGGCTTGTTCTAGTGAGTGTCAGGCCTGCTCTAAAATAGCTTAAATATTCCTAGACAATAGAAAAGCACCTCTCCAGCTCGGATGGAGCCCGTCACTTTTCAACAAGCCAGGTTTGGCCCAGAAACAAGACCAATTATCTACAAATCCTAAACCCTGTTCTGAACAGAAGCGAGCCAACCAGCGGTTAAGAGAGACAAGTCTGCTGTAGATCTTGTCAGTCCCCCTAACAGGTAGTGGACCAGAGACTATTACTCGATGCCGACACATCTTTTGGTGTTTGGTGTTGATTTCTCAAGGATTGGCTGAGATATGACCCAACTTCCTGTTTGGTGTCTTTGCTGCCGATTTTGATTGGCTGTACCGGACAAACGGTTTTGAAAATAAAAAATCCTTTCGAAATTTTAGTGGGGGTTGCTGTGACGATGATGTGTGCCAATTCTGGGCAAGATTTGACAAAAATTGAAGGAGGAGAAGCGAAAAAACATTTTTCCTTAAAATTCAAAATGGCGGAAAATCTGTATAACCGGAAATTGACATCATAGGGTGTGTTGAACTCGTCTTGATCCAGGGAATCCAACGGTACCTCATTTTTGAAAATCGGTCATACGGTTCAAAAGTTACGTGTGTAAACACAAGTCCAACTTTGACCCGTTGGTGGTGCTAGAGTGCTCGAATGGGAAACATGAAACTTGGTGAAAATAAAGAGGGGACTGTCCTCAAAGAGTGTGTCAAATTTCACAACTTTTTACCATACGGTTCTAGGGGCTGCCATAGACTCCAATGGGAGAAGAAGGGTAATAATAAATATAGCTGCAAGCAGCAATGAGGTGGCCAAGCAGTCGAATGACCCATAAAACATGTTGTACATCCTCAGAAGAGGGTTACGAGTACACGCAACAAGTTTGGTGTGAATCCATCAAAGATTTGCTGAGATACGACCCAACTTCCTGTTTGCTGGCTTAACGGCACATTTTGATTGGCCGTACCGGGCAAACGGTTTTGAAAATCCAAAAAACATATGATGGCTTTTGTGAGGCTTGGTCTGAAGATGATCTCTGCCAAATTTGGTGAAGATTGGAAAACATTTGTAGGAGGAGTACAGAAAAAACGTTTTTTCAGTAATTCAAAATGGCGGGCGCATCAATTCGGCTGTTATCATAAGTTATCATGTGTCACACACGGGATGTCCCAAGATATCATGAAACAAAGGAATCACTTAATAAAGGCAAACGATTCAACAGTTATTGGCCAAAACACATTTTTGCATCCTGCGGCCACGCCCAGTGATCACATGACACCAAATTGCTTGGACATCCTCAGATGAGGGTTCCGAGTCATCATACCAAGTTTGGTGTTGATTTCTCAAGGATTGGCTGAGATATGACCCAACTTCCTGTTTGGTGTCTTTGCTGCCGATTTTGATTGGCTCTACCGGACAAACGGTTTTGAAAATCAAAAATCTTTGGATAACTTCTGTGAGGGTTGCTCTGACGATGATGTGTGCCAATTCTGGAGAAGATTAAAGAAAAATTGTAGGAGGAGTAGGTTTTCGATAAAACCGGAAATGGCGGAAAATCTACTTAACCGGAAATTTACGTCATAGGGTGTGTTGAACTCGTCTTGACCCAGGGAATCCAATGGTACCTCATTTTTGAAAATCGGTCATACGGTTCAAAAGTTACGTGTGTAAACACAAGTCCAACTTTGACCAGTTGGTGGCGCTAGAGTGCTTCAATGGGAGACATGAAACTTGTTGAATATAAAGAGGGGACTGTGCTTAATGAGTGTGCCAAAATTCACAACTTTTTACCATACGGTTCTAGGGGCTGCCATAGACTCCAATGGCAGAAGAAGTGTAATAATAATAAGAAAAGGTAGAAACACTTAAGTGGCTTCGCCGCTTCGCGGCTTGGCCACCAATAAGAAAAGGTAGAAACACTTAAGTGGCTCCTTACGGAGGAATCCTAACTAGAGAGGGTAAAATTTCAGGGGACATTGTAGGGTGTGCTTGCTTGCGTCGGTTGCAGGTGGGTCCGTCCTCCAAGTTTTTCCCTTCTAGTGATATTTTCAAGCATTTAGCCTACTCATATTGCATATTTCATTAAGAACACCCTTTGAAACAGCTGCGAACCCCCTTTGAAACAAGCTACTGTAACAACGTTGTCACTGGCAGTATGGAATCGCAATTCAAACAGTACCGTCTGGCGTGTGCTACCTGAAAATATGCCCCCCAAATGTAAATAAGTTTGACATTAATGTAGGGGGAAATGGCTAATTCAAAATAAGTTTGCTAGAGGCAAGCTAGCTGCTGTTGCTCCACATTTCACTGATTGTTTGAAAGCGCCGGAAATGAGAACGTTCCTTTTGACATACAGTTTAGCTGTGGCATTGAAGACAGTACTGCACACTGCCAGCCGAGTCTGACTGAGGCTAACGTCAAAACAAGCCGCGGTGTCACTCAAATCGAAGTTTTACACAAATCACAAAAATATGCTGACCCAATGGTTTTCTTCGCAATCGCCATATCTTTAAAACACTGCCCTCCTTCTGATTTTTTATGTAGAATTGACCCTGGTACGAAATTAAGAAAATACTCATCAGAGATCGACAACAGCGGACGCAATCGTCAACAGAGGCTGACGGGGCTCTCACGTAGCAAACCAATTAAAGTTTTTACAGCAACGTACATTAAAATCTCACCATCTGGCTGTCTTCACAATAGTCATATCGTCATAACATTGCTTTCCTTCTGATTTTTGGTGTAGAATTGACCGAACTATAAAATTACGAAAATAGTGGAAAATCGCTTTCATAAAAAGCTCACTGGTAGTGATCATTGTCAGTAACAACGCAAAGTGCGATGTAGCCCTGTGTGGAAAAGCTGCCCCGGTAAATTGTACTACTACAGTACAGTAGACTACTGCTGTGTTTGTCTTGGTAGCGATTGCGTTGGTTGAATTGGATTTAACGTTACGTTGTACGGTTTAGGCTGAAATTAATTATTTTCATGAACAGATTGACAAAGTTTAGGCTGTGGCAATGAAGTTAAGGTTAGTAGTTAGATAGGTTATATTTTTGATTTAAGTAAGGAGAGTGCCGAACATGTTCTGTCGCCGTTTGACTTCATAAACAGCTGTGTCTCGCGTAGGCTACTGCGTTTCAGTGAGCAACACTGGTTTGAAACCACAGGTAATGATAATTTCACCCACAAATCGTTTACTTGTAATGTAATGTCATAATAAATCCTACAACGAAAATGTATTTGTGAGGAATGTTTATTTTAACAATTGAAAACAGATGCATCATAGACCACTGTAGTATGTGTTGCCCGGGCAACAGAGGCTAATGTCATGATGCTAATACTTCAGTGACATAGCTAGTAGACTACTGTTTCCGAAAGTAGATGTACTTCCTTAATAAAATCAGCTTATATTGTACATTACACGTCACAATTGTGTGTCATATCACAAAGTAAAATTAGTAAATAGTTTTCACCCTGGCCTCTTTGCTTGTGGCGTTTCTGCAGCTGCCTTGCAGTAAAGCAGTTAGCTTAGCTATCTCCAAGAAGTTAACGAGCTGCTAAACTAATGTTCTGCTAGAGGTAGTCACGCAAGTTTTCGTGACGTTAGTGACGTAAGTAGCGTCATTGACTGTGGCTAGCAAGTTAGCCACCGTTAGCTTCACTTTTCGCCACAAAAACTTAATTTCCACTTAAACCATGCAACGGAACGTAAATCCCAATAGAAGCAACTCAATGGCTACCAAGACGAAACTTTTGACACCTAGGTTGTGTATGTAGGCCAAATATTGACTGAGTTTTAGGGGGGCAAAAAGAAATAAAAATAATAATAATAATATATATGTGAGAGAACAATTATACATGTAAACGGAGTAATAGTATTATTGGCATAAACCGACAATAGTAGTAATCGGGTCTCTCATGGTCAAGTAAACGCATTTAGTGGCGTAGAAGAATAAAACAGTTCCATTAGCAATAGTAGTAAAAGAGATATTAGCAGCACCTGCAGAGTCACCTCTTGTAAATTGTATTAGGTTGAAATACTATCAAACTCTGTCTTGTGACTCCACTAATCAGCTAATACCAATCACCTGTGTGAGAGACTGAGTGGTGCGTGTCTGTTGTTGCCACGGTGATGGCGCAGCTATGATTGCTAACGCGCTGAGGGCAGAGAATAACAGAAATGTAGCTTGAATCCACACCTCAAACAAGTTAACCTAGATGCAAAACTATAGGTCCAATCCAAAAAATAAGGATATTTTCCGAGACCCAAGACTCTGCCGAAACCAGAGATGTACTTTATATTTCTGTGCGGTCAGAAATACGACTCTACCGACAGTTTCAAAATCTTGTTCTTTTTTCTTTCTCTGACGATTTTGTCACCAGATTTGCATTGGTCTTTATGGGGCGAGAGTTGGACTTTGTCTCGCTTTCGTGGGGCTCTGAACAAATGTGTACGTCTGTTGGATTCAACAGACAACTGTCTACGACCAGCACAAAATTAGCTATCTATTGATCCAAAAATGAAGCATGAAGAGCGAAAATTGTGGCAATGCTGGCAAACTAGAAATATTTTTCGACATCCGAAGCTCCCCTCCACTCTAAGCGTTTCAGTCTGCACTCTAGGCTTTCACGTACACACCCATGTAAATCTCAGAAACGGTTTGAAAAAGTCATGAAACATAATCAGTGATATTGAAAAAAGATGAATTGATATCAAAAAGCTGAATTTGTAAAAAAAATAGTTTAGGGTTTTGTCAACATTTTAAAGTTTAAATGGTGGATGTAGCTGAAAGATTGAGGAAGAAGAAGGATTTGAAAGTTGAAGAAGTTTAAGAGGATTGAGAGGATTTGGAAAAAAAACTAAATTGGAAAACCATGTTAAAAATATTATGAATATTGATTTATATTAATTCAAGCATAAGAGGTACAAAGCTGAAAAGTCAACTGCTGATTTTTTTTGATACCTGAACGGTTTTAATAGCTAAAGATTTGAAGGTGCTGAAACGTGCCACGGAAGAAATAGAAGAAGTTGAATAAAGATTCAAAGAACAATACTTGGAATGCTGCTTCAGCATTCCAACAATAAAGATTCAAAGAACAATACTTGGAATGCTGCTTCAGCATTCCAACAATTAAATGGATGGTCCGAGGAGAATGAGTGTAGAGTTGGTGAAGTGTCCTGGGGCCTCATGTATAAAGGATTGCGCAGCTTTCATACCAGAAGATGGCGTACGGCCAAAACTCGAAAAGTACCTACACACAGAAATATTCACATGTATAAAACCGGTCGTACGCCAGGTCCTTCACACCTTTCCTTTATAAATCACAATCAACGTGAGATTGACCGCACGTGAACGAGCCACTGACCCCGCCTGGCCTCCTCCCATAAATGAATATGCAGATGGCCTATAAATGCGCTCCTGAGGTCATTTCTTTGTCTGAATTACCGTATTTCTTCGAATAAACGCCACCCTCGAATAAACGCTGCACCAAAAATGAACGTTATTTAATAAACGCCGCAGCGTTTATTCGAAGAAATACGGTGACTGTGAGATCGAGGTTCTGACAACAGAGGTGGAGACGAGAAAGTATGTCCTGTTTGTCGGCCTGTCATCAGGTATTAGCGACAAAAGAAAGTCGGCGGAGTGGAAAACTGTCACTATTTGCGCCCTTTCTTGTTTTTAACCTGTAGCACTTTGAGATTTAGCTAAATGTGAAGTGCATTACAAATAAAATCACTATTATTATAGGGCCATAAATCATGTGGGTTCAGAGAACCGGACCATGGCAGAAATTAAAAAGAAATGGTCCGATATAAAACTTTAAATGAAGAAACGAGTGGTGGCACATCGAAACAGCATGGCAGCTATAGGGTTAGCGTGACATGCATTTACTGAGTGAGTTTGTCGTTCGTTTGACACCCTCAAGTTTAACAGAAGTTGTTAAGTGGTGGCGGATTAAACAGAAGGCTATATAGCATTTCCCGTTTTGGCATTTTGATGTGATCATCCACATTAATGATCAAACTTTTATTTGTATGTTTTTTGAATAGTCAACGTCATAAACGTAGTAGTGGAAACTTTATTTTGTAATGTTTGGTGAGTTTCGGCACTTTTCAGTTAGAATTCGCCACGTTACAGAGCCAGACAAGACTTTGCGGACGGTCCGCACATTCTCACGTCAAGTAAATCTTTATACATCACAAAGTGTGCGTGAAAACCAGCGTACGCAAGCTTTTTGTGCGTACGCAACGTTTATACATGAGGCCCCTGGTGATTTGCTATCATTTAGCAACGCAGCAACGAGCTCTGGAGCTAGTCTACGAACAGCAGTGCACATATACAATTTTCTTTTTACTGTCAGTGAATAGCACTGAGTGAAAGTCAACATTTTCTTTATATCTAGTGACAGTGATCATTCAGGGCCTGACCTGCTAATTTAATGCTCAACACTTGAACGGGGGCTTATTACTTGAAAGAGAAATTATTTACTGCGTCTTCTCAGTTACACTTAGCCTGGTCATTTGTACAGAGAGTCTGGGCTCGCTCCATTGACAAGCGTTAACTCCCTTGAAGGCGGATACTCTGTTGAAGTTTAAAACTATTGGATCTGCCCAGAGCCACTCTGGATCTGCCATAACCAAACACTAGCGTTCGCCTTAGCCAACTCGATCACGACTAACAGAGCTAGCTGGAAAATTAAACGAACCCCATGGGGATCAAAGATTGTTCTTGCTCCTGCTTTAACTTCTGGATATTCGGCAGCGTTGCCACAACGGACCGAATGGCTTCGCTCGCATCTTTCTCCGCCGCCATTACGGAACTACAACACAAACTAGCGCACAACATCATCGTCATCGTTCTCAGCCACTCTGTTCACTGATTGGACCGGTAGAAAATTAACCGGAGACATCTGACTTACGTACCTCATGCCCAGACCTAGTACAGAAGCAAAATCAAAATTGAGCGGAAGTACGTAGGAGGGCAGAGCCAGGCTAAGTTACACTACCAGGGCTTGGAAATACTGTGAATTGCTAAAGTAGGCAAATGGCGAGTAAAACATAACATTTCATAATAATTTCAGTCAATCAAACAGCTGCAAGACCCAGTGAAATGTTATATACAGCTAGCAAACTAACATTAGCTAGCATCGCTAACGACATTGGCTAACTCAACTCGCAAGCGGGCCAGTGCAAGTAACATGACATTTTATTTTCTTTGAGTTTAAACGTGTACATTTCTCTTCCACTTGCCCTACAAAAAAGATCCATTTGTCCTAGACAATCATGTCGTTAGCTGTAGTTCAGATAAGTAGACTCGTACTACCGATAAACTTATCTAAAGTCCTCAAAAAAAGTTTGGAAACGTTATTTCGGTCGATTATTCCTCCCCTTCAATAATACCAATTGGTATTGTATTTTATATTGTTGGCAAGCCTGATTAGTCACCTTTACAAACGAGGTGCAACTTGTAAGGATCGTGCATTTGTGGAATGAGCAACACAGCTAACCGTGTGGGTAACGGCCAAAACATTTTCCAAAATACCCTGCAATATTCTTCTGTTGGTATTCACTCTTGTTTTGAGTTGCTTGGTAGATTGGATGATTGCACTCTCCCACAGTAATAAGGAAAAAACAACACACATTGGCCATTTTTACACTTTATTCATGTTACACTGTCAGGGACCTCAGTAGCGTGTGGAAGATCCATACGCAGACACAACAGCTTGGCACCTCCTCCTCATGCTGGTCACCAGCCTGGTCGCACACTGCTGTGGGATGGCATCCCATTCCTCAACCAGGATTTGTCGCAAGTCAGCCAACATGTTTGTGTTGGTCACTCTGGCACGTACAGCACGCCCAAGCTGATCCCACTTGAAGCTCAAAACGAGAGTGAATACCAACAGAAAAATATTGCAGGGGATTTTGGCCATTTTTTTGGGCCGCTACCCACATGGTTAGCTATGTTGGTCATTCCACGAATGCTCGATCCTTTCAAGTTGTAGCCTACCTCGTTGTAAAGGTGACTAATCAGGCTTTCCAAAAATATTAAATACAATACCAATTGGTATTATTGAAGGGGAGGAATAATAAACCGAAATAACATTTCAGAAATGTTTTGAGGAGTATAGCTCTAGAAATGGAAGACATCATGCTCGCTATGGGCTAACTTGCCAGTCCCACCTGTAAAATCCCCCAAGATCATTGTTAGATGACTTTTACTGTCAGAAAATAGGCCAAGGAAGACACCCAAATGAAAAAGAGTTAACTTGGTTTATTAGATCGAGCTGCTCGGATCACGTCACCACGTCAGGCAGAGTGGTTGGCATGAGTGAAAAACATGTCTCTCAGATGGCCATTATATACATGAGCTGGACAGTACAGATATAGTAACCACCAAAACATGCCCTAAAACAGTACACATTCCACGAATAATGTACAGGGGAAACGGCATACAGGTGATGCGGTCATAACTGAGTTTGGAGACCATTATCTACTTCCTTACTCTCCAGAGGTTGCACAGAGTGCATCCCTAGATCTACAGTTAGGTCCATAAATATTTGGACATTGACATAATTTTCATCATTTTGGCTCTGTATACCACCACAATGGATTTGAAATTAAACAATCAAGATGTGCTTTAAGTGCAGACTTTCAGCTTTAATTTCAGGGTATTTACATCCAAATCAGGTGAACGGTGTAGGAATTACAATACATTTTATATGTGGCCCCCCCCTTTTTAAGGGACCAAAAGTAATTGGACAATTGGCTGCTCAGCTGTTCCATGGCCAGGTGTATGTTATTCCCTCATGGGAGTTCGTTATTTCATTGACAAGGAGCAGATAAAAGGTCTAGAGTTCATTTCAAGTATGATATTTGTGTTTGGAATCTGTTGCTGTCAACTCTCAATATGAAGTCCAAAGAGCTGTCACCATCAGTGAAGCAAGCCATCGTTAGGCTGAAAAATCAAAACAAACCTATCAGAGAGATAGCAAAAACATTAGGTGTGGCTCAATCAACTGTTTGGTACATTCTTAACCCTTGTGCTGCCTTCGGGTCACATGACCCAAAGGTTCATAACGAACCATCGTTGTGTTTACCCAATTTTACCCAATACAAAAACAAATAAAAAATAATTTTCTTTTAACCTTCGCAATGTGGGGGGTCTGAGACAGCCCAACGGTTAAAAGAAAATGATTCACTTTGTTTTGGTATGCGGTAAAGTTGTCGCAATACGACGGTGGGTCACAATGACTGATGGGTCAGAATGACCCGAAGATAACACAAGGGTTAAAAAGAAAGAACGCACTGGTGAGCTCAGCAACACCAAAAGACCCGGAAGACCACGGAAAACAACTGTGGTGGATGACAGAAGAATTCTTTCCCTGGTGAAGAAAAACCCCTTCACAACAGTTGGCCAGATCAAGAACACTCTCCAGGAGGTAGGCATATGTGTCAAAGTCAAAAATTAAGAGAAGACTTCACCAGAGTAAATACAGAGGGTTCACCACAAGATGTAAACCATTGGTGAGTCTCAAACAGGAAGACCAGATTAGAGTTTGCCAAAAAACATCTAAAAGAGCCTGTACAGTTCTGGAACAACATCCTATGGACAGATGAGACCAAGATCAACTTGTAACAGAATGATGGGAAGAGAAGAGTATGGAGAAGGGAAGGAACTGCTCATGATCCAAAGCATACCACCTCATCAGTGAAGCATGGTGGAGGTAGTGTTATGGCGTGGGCATGTATGGCTGCCAATGGAACTGGTTCCCTTGTATTTATCGATGATGTGACTGCTGACAAAAGCAGTAGGATGAATTCTGAAGTGTTGCTGGCAATATTATCTGCTCAGATTCAGCCAAATGCTTCAGAACTCATAGGATGGCGCTTCACAGTGCAGATGGACAATGACCCGAAGCATACTGTGAAAGCAACCAAAGAGTTTTTTAAGGCAAAGAAGTGGAATGTTCTGCAATGGCCAAGTCAATCACCTGACCTAAATCCAATTGAGCATGCATTTCACTTGCTAAAGACAAAACTGAAGGGAAAATGCCCCAAGAACAAGCAGGAACTGAAGACAGTTGCAGTAGAGGCCTGGCAGAGCATCACCAGGGACGAAACCCAGTGTCTGGTGATGTCTATGGGTTCCAGACTTCAGGCTGTCATTGACTGCAAAGGATTTACAACCAAGTATTAAAAGTGACAATTAGATATATGATTATGTTAGTTTGTCCAATTATTTTTGGTCCCTTAAAAAGGGGGGGGGCACATATAAAATGTGTTGTAATTCCTACACCGTTCACCTGATTATAAATACCCTGAAATTAAAGCTGAAAGTCTGCACTTAAAGCACGTCTTGATTGTTTCATTTCAAATCCATTGTGGTGGTATACAGAGCCAAAATGATGAAAATTGTGTCAATGTCCAAATATTTATGGACCTAACTGTATGTGTCCTTCCAGGGGCCAACGGAGCGACCTCTTGACCTCACTGAGACACAAGCTTCGTGTATACAGAAATTCTGCATATCAATCATCCCTAATTAAAGGCCCGATTGATTGCAAAACCGATTTTACCTTGTCATAGTTGAAAAATGACAGTTTGGTGTGTAAAATAGACATACAGTCAACCTCAAAGTCCATTGAAACCTCTTTCCTATCAAAATTTCACTTTTTGAAACTGAAGCTTGAAAACGCTAACTTTTGAAACAGTGCAAGTTGTGACGTCACAACTTGCAGCATCAACTTTGTCACGCCCCCAAATTCACATTTACCCGCCCTCTGGTTTTCTGGTCCAGGAACATAAACGGAGGTCGCGTAGATCTCTGACACTTTTCAAGCTAGCTGCACGCTGCTTTGTACATCCACATGAATTACAAATAAGAAAGTTAAGTTTTCAAGATATTGAAAATTGAGCGCCGTAAATGCAGTTTTCCAGGCTGTACCGGGAATCCTGACACTTTTCACCATCTTCCCAAAGAACAAGACACTACACAGGCATGGCTGATGTTTATCTATGGGAATATCCCTATTAAGTACAACGCTAAAGTATTAATTTGCTTGGACCATGTCACCGAGGAGAGTTTTGAAAACCTGGGACAATGTAAAGCAGGATTTGCTATGAATCTGTTGCTGAAAAGTGCTGTTCCGACCTTAGGTTCATCACAACCACAAGCTGTATGATGTTGTCGCTAACAGTTATTAGCAATGCTAATAAACGTATCCTGCCTGTATCTAACATTGGTAGAATGTGTCATTATTTAGTTTATTGGCAATGGGGCTAACGTTATTTCTTGTTCCTGACTGTGTTTCATTCTAATAAATAACATGTGTTGTCATGTAAATCTACAATTCAAGATGCATTTGTTTGTCCAGATCTATTTTTCAGCAAGATAGGTAGAGTTAACTGAAGCTGAGTTGAATCACAATAGTTTGTTTGCTAAGCTGTAGCTAGTGCTAACGTTACCCACCTAAGTCGATCCTGTTTACTTGCACAGGGATCTTCTACGCTAGAGCTACGTTATAGACAAACATCTGCCATGCCCGTCGAGTCAATGTTAGCTAGACTAGCTCATCTGCTTTTTATTAACGCTGATTTGCAAGAACAGCTAGATAGCGAAAACACCTAGAGTAGGCATGTAAACTAGTTTAGCTTGCTAACGCAAGAGCATAGGTAATGTGTGATGATTTCGTTTATTGACAATGGGGCTAACACGTTATTTCATGTACCTGACTGTGTTTCATTTGATTAAATAACCCGTACATGTAAATCTACAATTCACGATGCATGTTTGTCCAGATCTTTGGCAGGTTATTTTTTATCTAGCTAACTGAAGCTGAGTTGAATCACAATATAGTTTGGTTGCTAAGCTGTAACGTTCTACCCAAGTTGATCCAGTTTGCTTCGACAACAAAAGTGGAAACAACTAACGTAATCATTTCAAATGATATCTAGTCAATCTGTTGAAAACAGTGTTGTGTAGACACAATAGATTTATTTGTACGTTTTTATTTCAAGTCTCCACCTTCGTTGTTTCAGTGAGTGTTGGCCGTGTTGCGTCTTTGCTCCACAGCTTCACTTGTTGTAAACCAACCAATCAGCGCGCAGCTCATCTATATATTCATGAGAATACCATAAAAGGAGAAAACCTAGCGTTTTTTCCCGGGAAAATTTCAGAGGATGTATCAGGGGGCATAGAACAGCACCCGGGCCATTTTCAGCCCAACCGATTTTACATAACCTATTCGGAGACCTTAAGGAACAGTGTGAAATACCCCAAAAACCCAGTCAATCACCCCTTTAACTATTTTCTCCGACGTTGTAAACACATTTCCGATTAGATGTCTCACGTTTTGATGGTACTACTAGCCCATATTAGACAATCTCTGGTACTAGCCTAGTGTTTATTTTTAATCGATTTCAATGGTCTTAAAGCGGGCTTTGGTTTGTCGTCTCCCCAACGTGACGTCATGTAATGCATTGTGGGGGAAAGAAGAATCATTGCAAAAAGTAGCAACTTTTTCGTATTATATTCCATATTGTGACACCCAACAACATCAAATACAATGGATAACAGTTTAAATGTTTATTATCAACAACCAAATAAGCAAATTTGGTGGAAAAAATAAACCTGATTCTGGATATTGAAACTCAAGAAGAGTTTCAATATCTGCTGTTTTCAAGCCATCTTCGGGAAAGTTTGAAAACAGTGTCGCGGTTAAAATGTGTCGATTGTGGGAGGCATGTTTTTGGACTACTTCTAAACCTCATGCAGCCGCCGCATTTCTGCCTTGGCGTGACCTGCGCTGGGAGAGAGGGAAACAGCATGGATGGGGATAGTGTGTGGGCAGATGTGTCTTTATATAGGGTGAAATGGAATAAGAAATGCAATACAAAATGGCTGAAAGGGGTGTATTTATGTAAATGTCCACATTGCCTCAATATCTTTGTGTCAATAAATCAAATATAATTTTGACTGATGGTTTTTTAAACCTTATTGGCTTCAAGATGACATCATTCTAAAGTACCATGCGCAATTTCATACAATTTCACCTTGAATGGTCAACCGTTTCTTAACCTTTGTCCCAAAGCTAATACTCTGCCCTTTCTATTCATAAACTCTGAACAGTTGGTGTGTAGCAGAGAGGATAGAGAGACTGACTTGTAACCTTATGCTCATGAGTTCAAATCCCCATTCAGCCTATTGTTGTTGGCCAAACATGAAGTAGTTTTGCTCTCTTGTTGTCCAACTCTCGATCTTCTACAATTTAATTTAAAAAAATATTTTGCGGAGGTACCCGCATCGCTGCTTGCAGCTATATTTATATAAATAATTTTTACATATATAGATTATGATTTTGAAAAGGAATGTAATTTACTAGAGTTTCTGACAAAATGCTAATTGTTGTAGCCGGTGTAGATTGGTTAAACTCGCTCGTTTTAAGGCCATCCGTGTCAGTAAATTGTCAGCTTTTCGTTGGCGTAGCTGGTAGTGGTCACGCTTGAGAAGACGGAGGTGGTGGGTTCAAACCAGGGTGTGGATGAAGACCGGTTAACCTCCAAAGGTGGTGCTGCCATGTCTGTTAGTTACACAGTTTAACAAAATGTCATCAATTTGAATTTTGTGTGTCAGAATCTGCTTCTCCGCTACTGAAGGCGAGCCGTGAGTGTGGAGTGCAGTTGCTTTCAGCCAGTAAAAACATTTCACAACACTTCAATTTCCTGGTGTAATTTATTTATTGGTTGGGGTCATAGACATTATAAGTAGACCAAGCACAGTGACTCTTTAAAGATAGCGCCCCCGTTCATTTATATGGAAAGTGCTCAGTGAGGCAAGTGAGAGTGCGAACAGACTGCGCCATCTTTCCAGTTCCGGCTTGTCCGGTCTTGAGCAGAACAGTGGCTCGCCATGCTCCGAGGCTCGTGCAGGCTCTTAACTAGCTGTACACGTCATACTTTGCAACAACCAGTCACGAGCACGTGAGCTAATAAGGCATTGCAGTAGAGTCAGAAAACTGGCAGAATGGGTTAAGTCTGATTAAGAAGCAGATACATGATGCTGACTACGAAAATCAATGCTATCACTGTGTAGTATTCCTTTCACTTGGTGTTTAGAAATATAGGCCTATTCTAGATGAACCACATAGCCTACGTTGTATTTTTTGCTTCGTGTTTTGAGTATGATTACCAAAGCATTGTACTGTATTAGCCAAAAAAAACTGTCAACTTGAATACCTGGGGCCAGTTGCACAAAGCACCCTTAAGTCTTCTCCTTAAGGTTTCCTTAAATGTTCCCTTAAGTATTTAAGGTTTTCTACTTATCTTGGTCGTATACTTAAGGATTCACTTGAAGTTCGTTAAAGCATTGCACGAAAGACCTTAGCATACAAAGTAAGGAATGAAACTTTAGGTAACTTACTTATTCTTTACCGAAACATGGCAGAGTTCATGGAGATAAATGAACCCATCCCACACCTATACCATACTGTGCTGCAGTCTAAAAATGAAGACTATTTATGTGTCGGCTACCGCTGTAAATAAAGTAGCTAGCCTAGACTCACGCCGGTAAATGCAGTGTAACTGTTGATCTATTTTGAGCAACCTAAGAAGTAAGCTAGCTCTCACCTAAACGTTACTGTGTAGCAACAAGACCTACAAGTAAGGTTGATATCACCAGTTTTATTGAACTCCCTCCTGAAATTGGTTCTCTCTTTTTTGGACATGACAGTCAAGTTATCATATAGCTGTATTTTTTTTTCTCGACTTGACCGCTTCACCAAACTTCACGAGTTTATTTTTGATGCAATTTCGTCCTACATTCGTTTTTTGTTTGCAGTTATTTGTGGATACATTTTTTTTTAGTATGTGCTTTTTTTGTATTCCTGGAGAAGCATTACATTTACATTTAGTAGACGCTCTTATCCAGAGCGACTTACAGTAAGTACAGGGACATTCTCCCCGAGGCAAGTAGGGTGAAGTGCCTTGCCCAAGGACACAACATCATTCTGCACAGCCGGGAATCGAACTGGCAACCTTCAGATTACTTGCCCGACTCCCTCACCGCTCAGCCACCTGACTCCCCAGAAGCACAATATTTTCCTCCTCTGACCAATTTGGTTTTCTTGCCTCCTTTTCGTAGGTCTATAAGCTAGCTAGATCTAGCTCTAGCTACTAAGATATCTAACGATACAACTGAACAAAAGCGGTCTCCGTGGAAACTGAGTTTTATTAAGTTAATTTTACTGCTTTGAAATCACGTTAAATGTAGTAAATCCCTTAACGTTTCACCTTAGCTAAGGAAACCATTTAAGGGATTTTGTGCAGCCCCCTTAAGTAATTCCCTTAGCTAAGGAGAAATGTACCCTTAAGCGTCATAATTAAGGAAAAAACTTAAGGTGTTTTGTGCAACCGGCCCCTGGCTCTGTCGTTGTTCTCTCCCAGCAAAGCAAGCTAAATAGTTATATACATATGTTACTACATATGTTACTATTACGATAATGATGAGTATTGCTTTATTATTACTAGCTTACTGGTATTGTTAATGCCATCATTGTGGTGTTAACTGGAATAACCACAATATTGTTATGGTTATTCAACGTTATCAGACATAATTTATTAATCTTCGTCTTTGTCAACAATCTATAATGCTGCCTTAGCATGCCACAATATCACTAATTATAATAGGCAATAATTACATTCGTCATGTCATGAACGTCATAACGTTCATTACAAAATTGTTAAATCTGCTTTAAAATAACGGAAATAAACTCTATAAACAACGTTCATGTATGTGTGCATCCATCCATCATCAACAGCTTACCCGGAGTCAGGTCGCGGGGGAAGCGGGGGGGATCCCGAGGCGTTCCCAGGCCAGTGTAGAGAGATATAATCTCTCCACCTAGGCCTGGGTCTTCTCCGAAGGCCTCCTCCAAGCTGGGGGTATCCTTACTACCCAAACCACCTCAACTGGATCCTTTTGACGCAAAGGAGCAGCGGCTCTACTCCGAGCTCCTCACCTTAAATCTACGGGAGAAGCAAGCCACCCTCCTGAGGAAACCCATTTTGTCCGCTTGTACTCGCAACCTAGTTATTTCGGTCATGACCCATCCTTCATGACCATAGGTGAGGGTAGGAACTAAAATTGACCGGTAGTTGGCCATGTTAACTGCGTCGTCCACAGACCTGTTGGCTCTGTAGGCAAACTGCAAGGGGTCCAGAAGAGGCTCTGTGATTGCTTTGAGGTGTGCCAGCACCAGGCGCTCAAAAGACTTCATTACCACAGAGGTCAGGGTGACGCTGTGAAGCCTGACACATCAAATAATATCCAGAAAATTGGTGGCCAAACCACGAAGCACCTTAAGTGTTTCTACGTATTCTTATTCTTCTTATTATTGGGTGTGCTTTGCCTTTGGCAAGGGCACAACCTTTGTTCTCTCACATATATATTTATTATTGTGAGAATGCTGTTAAGCATTCTCACTATTGTTTTTCAACTTCTTAGTTCTTCCGCAGATTTTTTGTCCTTTAACTAGTCCTGCATACTTTCACCGATTCCTACAATTCTGAAATCAAAACGTTCAGCTCCTTCAGGAGATGTGTGCTGTGACTTTTCTCATTTCTCACTTTTATACTTTTTGATATATTAAGGTTTTTGTGCAAATTATTCTCCCATTAAAAGTAATGGTAAATCCTTTCAAATCATTAAAAAGCTTCCTCCTCTTTCAAACGTAACTCAGGGCTCTCAAGTGTCACGCACTGAGCATGACAGTCACTCATTTTGGTCTTTTGTCACGCCCTCCCGCCACACATTGTATTTCTCACGCAGAAAAAAAATATTTATAATATATTTAATATGCCGCAGCACCCAACCAAAATTCCTCTGGCCGCGCCGCTCTCACTATGGAACCGGCAGGAATCAAGCGCGTCTCCCCTGGAGTTCTTGGTCGAGCCTGCCACTTATCAGCCAATCAAAAAAAAGAAAGGGTCTATACAATAGCCAATCGTAAAATAGCACCATTGTATCTGGGTAAGATTTAATGCAACAACCAATGGAAAAAAAGCATATCCTGTAATTTTTTGTGATTCTGCTACAACATCTTCTGAAAGTTTTGTTCACCTACAAAGCAAACCACTGGAGCTCGAGCATCACTTTGAGCACAGTCATGATCTCCTGTTTTACTGTTACAACATATTCACAACTTGTTTGACACAAACAATGACAACTTGACTGCTGTTAGAAAATGTTTACCAGATAATTAGCATCAGTTTTTCATGAGTGTCTTAACCAACAATTTTACAGCCTGTTCACTGACAACACCTGCTCAGAACAAGTCGTTCATAGATGTAGCCAGTGTGTATCGGTGAAACTCACTCCTCAGGTATGTAACAGGCCACCCGCATCAACGGATTTATGGCTTTTCGTTGGCGTAGTTGGTAGTGGTGGTGCTTGGGATGTCAGAGGTGGCAGGTTCGAACCCAGTGCGGGACGAACATAGGCCTGATACCTCTGACGGAGCTTGCAACACTTCGTCTGTTATATATAATTGGCCTAGTATTATTTTCGTTATCACACAATGACTGACATATTGTCACATTATAAACATCTCTTTCCAAATAGGCGTAATAATTTTATTAGCACTAAATACATTTAAGTGTTTTGCATAGTCGATGTTATAGGTCACTTTTAAATCAATGTCATATTTTATAATTATATCCTGGTCATGGATACATTAATCATTGCTGCCTTTCAAAGATGTCAGGTAAAAAGCAATTAATTAATTAATTTTGACCCCCTGACGGGGGACGGGGGGAGAATGTCACTCTTGCCTGTCTTAAAAACTTGAGAGCCCTGGAGCCGAGTGCACCAGCTGGGCGTACGCCTGGGTGTAACGCTACGTCCGACGTAGAACTGAAAGTTACGACTAGTGCACCAGTTAGACTTAAGCCCTTTATGTGCTGCACCTGGGTGTACATTTTACGTCTAGTGGGGAGCAGGCGTAAGTTGGAAAATCGGACTAATATCCATGGTAATTATAATGTACAACAGTTTGATCGCACATGCGGCGCGTCTTGTTTATAGGAAACATATGGAAAGGGCATTAAGGCGAGAAAAAGTCGTCCGTGATCGCACAAATCTACTGTTAATTTTATTGGTGATCTATTTCCAAGCTGATTGTTTCTGTTTGTTTGTTTGTGTTGATATTATTAAATTTCCCTGTGAGCACACTTCTATTCTGAGTAAACAACTCTAGAGGTTTTCTAATTTCTCTATCTCTCTTTTCTCTCTCTAAATTTCCTTAGTAAATTCCTTGTCTGTGCAAACTTTCATGGCGAATAAATCCCATTCTGATATTCTTGTTACGACTAGCTAGCCTACTTCTTCTGTTTAACAGTTCAGCTTTCAGCTTCTCCCACATTGTAGGCTATTTAAGCTCGTAGCTTTGTTAAGATGATGCAGTTCAGCTTCCACACTGCCTCTTTTGTGTGACTCACACATTTTTGAAATTTATTTCAGCTTTCAGCTAGCTTGAGGGTATTTTCTCATTTCTCACTTTTCTACTTTTTTAAATAGGTTTTTGTGCAAATTATTCTCCATTTAAAAGTAATGGTAAATCCTTTCAAATCATTGTTGGAATGCTGCTCCAGCCCCTTTCAAAAATACCTGTCGGTTGCTTTGAAGCTTCAGCTTATAACTTTCTACTAAATGTTCACTATTTTCAGCTTTTTTAGCATGGTCAGCTATCCCCATTCAGGTTTTCAGCATTCTCACTGCTGTTTTGCAGGAACTGCCTTTTCTAGTTGTTGGAATGCTGCTTCAGCATTCCAAGTATTGTTTTTTGAATCTTTATTCAACTTCATATTCTTCTTATCCTTCTTATTCTATTTATTCCGTGGCACGTTTCAGCGCCTTCAAATCTTCAGCTATTAAAACCGTTCAGCTATCAAAAAATTCAGCAGTTTCAGGCCATGGGTGCTATGACTTTTCAGCTTTGTACCTCTTATGCTTGAATTAATATAAATCAATATTCATAATATTTTTAACATGGGTTTCCAATGGAGTTTTCTTTCAAATCCTCTCAAACTTCTTTAAACTTCTTCAACTTCCAAATCCTTCTTCTTCCTCAATCTTTCAGCTAGAGCCACCATTTAAACTTTAAAATGTTGACAAAACACTAAACTATTTTTAAATAATTCAGCTTTTTGATATCTATTCAACTTTTTTCAATATCACTGATTATGTTTCATTACTTTTTCAAGCCGTTTCTGAGATTTACATGGGTGTGTACGTGAAACCCTAGAATGCAGACTGAAACGCTTAGAGTGGAGGGCAGCTTCGGATGTTGTTGAAAAAATATTTCTAGTTTGCCAGCATTGCCACAATTTTCGCTCTTCATGCTTCATTTTTGGATCAATAGATAGCTAATTTTGTGCTGGTCGTAGACAGTTGTCTGTTGAATCCAACAGACGTACACATTTGTTTAGAGCCCCACGAAAGCGAGACAAAGTCCAAGTCTCGCCCCATAGAGACCAATGCAAATCTGGTGACAAAATCGTCAGAGAAAGCAAAAAGAACACGATTTTGAAACTGCCGGTAGAGTCGTATTTCTGATCGCACAGAAATATAAAGGACATCTCTGGTTTCGGCAGAGTCTTGGGTCTCGGAAAATATCCTTATTTTTTGGATTGGACGTATAGTTTTGCGTCTAGGTTAACTTGTTTGAGGTGTGGATTCTAGCTACATTTCTGTTATTCTCTGCCCTCAGCGCGTTAGGAATCATAGCTGCACCATCACCGTGGCAACGACAGACACGCACCACTCAGTCTCATGCAGGTGATTGGTATTAGCTGATTAGTGGAGTCACAAGACAGAGTTTGATAGTATTTCAACCTAATACAATTTACAAGAGGTGACTCTGCAGGTGCTGCTAATATCTCTTTTACTACTATTGCTAATTGAACTGTTTTATTCTATTATTTACGCCACTGAGTGCGTTTACTTGACCATGAGAAACCCGATTACTAGCAATTGTCGGTTTATGCCATACGATTACTCCGTTTACATGTGTAATTAGTTATGCGATTCCTCAATAAGCGCGTCTACATGATTCTTTTTATTAATCGTTGTATGCTCCACGGACAAAACTTGCACCATCATCCTTCTGCAACAAAGTGTCGCCGTGTCTTCCTGTATCGGCGCTACTGCTGTATGTTTCATTCAATCAACACATTGAATCCTACTAAGAAAGCCTAGTAAACGTACTCAATGCACACATCTGCTACTGCTATTACTATCCCAACTATAATTTCAGCTGTTAAGACTATAATATTCTTTTCATGACTAGCTAGCCTAGGCCTACTTCTTCTTCTGTTTAACAGTTCAGCTTTCAGCTTCTCCCGCATTGTATTTCAGCTCTTAGCGTTGTTAGATGATGCAGTTCAGTTTCCACACTGCCTCTTTTGTGTGACTCACACATTTTTGACATTCATTTCAGCTTGCGGGTATTTTCTCATTTCTGTATTTTCTGCAATTTAAAAATGAATAATTTCAGCATTCCAACGCATTTTCTGCAGGAAATGCACTTTCTAGTTGGCTTTGACGGCCATCAGGTCTCGGCAATTCCTCATTTGCCCTCTCATGTCTACTTGGTTCAAAATTATACGGCTGCAGGCCATCATACACATTAGTGTTTTTTGCCACCTCTTCTTCATCCCAGTCAGTCGCCATAGTTCTAGTACTAGGCTGAGGCTACTCTCCTCGACTCCCCAACTTGACGTCATCGCCGAATTGCTCTAATATGCTAATGCTAACACCAAAAACGACAAAAAACTTGTCTTTAACACCAATTGGATACACCATTTGGAGATATTTTCAATGATATACATATCTTAATTGCTTCATGTACCCATTAAAAAACAGTAGTGTTTAACCTGCCATATGGCCTTTGACAATAACCATGTGGTCAACTGGGCTAGGGCAGAGCTCATGTTCAGCTGCTTGCGAGGTTAGCTTGTGACAGTACAGCAGCCGACTCTCTGGTCCAATTTAACTACACATGCACAATCAGGGTGACCAACAAACAATAACATTCCAAACCAAAACAAATTTAACTGAACGAACACAACAACTGAAATCCCTCGCCATGAAATCCCTCGCCATACCCAGCATGCCACACTGCATGCTGGGTACCCAAGGACGCTGACGCTGATTATCTAGCTGTGCTCCGACTGCGTGATATGAAGAGATGCTAGTGACGCGCTAAGGTCTCGGAGTCTCCTGCATGAACCAGTTCTGCCCGATTTAGCAAGCTATTTTTACTAAAGTTTTGTTAGCGATTGAATGGTAATGCAAACTAGCTAAAAACAATGGCTGCGTTTCCCGAAAGCGTCGTAAGCCTAAATTGATCGTAGAATCCATCGTACCACGAATCTTAGTTTTATGGGCCGTTCCCAAAGACACCGTAGCTAAAGTGTCTCTTTAAAATTCATAGCTCTTGAAAGCGCATGGATTAGCCTACTCCTTACGAGCATGTTTGGGAAACGCACATAAGAAATATCGATGGTTTCGTTATTTTGCTCGATCGTTGCTAAGATCCATCGTTATTGGGAAACGCAGCCAATGTTAGTTAGCTTGGATAAACTGGTTTTCATAGCAACAAAAATCAACAAATCAGATCAATCGAACTTTATTCAGAAAGGGGGGGGGGTGGCGGGAACATTAAAAGTGTGGGGTACAGTAAAAGTGAAATGGAACGCGTCTTTCTGCCTTGAAGCTGCGTGTGCATCCTCATTGTTTGTAAACACAAGACCCATCTATATGTAAAGATAACATCCAAGCTAACAATTTTGCCAAATCTGACTGCAGCTTTGTATACCATATGTACTGTGTTATGGTTGTTTGAGTTGAGAACAATTTGCAAAAATGAATTAAATGTCTGTTAACTGTAAAATCCAACAATAAATGTATAAAAGAGAGTTCCAATCAAATCAGAATTCTTTTTAAACCTAGAGGTTTAAAAGGCTACCTTTGCCTAAACTGGCATGCACCAACTCAGAGCACTAAGTTTCAAAATCCATTTAGATAGATAGATACTTTATTAATCCCGTGGGGAAATTCAGGTATCTCTCACAGCTCCCATATTAACAATAATTACAGACAACATGTACAGGCAACACGATACAATACAAACAGACAATACAACACAATAAGGCCATGCACAGAGCAGACAAGATGTAGCTATAGTGCAAACAAAACAGTGTGGAGTCGTATAGTTAGTCCCATGACAGCTGGGACAAAGGACCTCCCAAGACGCTCAGTCCGAGAACATAGGGAGTTGAGCCGCCTGCTACCTGCTACGGAGGTGTTGAGCCGCCTGCTACAGAGGCTGCTGGACTGTCCTGCTAGGACATGGTGGAGGGGATGCTTGACATTGCCCATGTTGGCCAAGAGCTTGTCCCGCATCCATATCTCCACCACAGTCACCGCCTTCCTGACCAGCTTGTCCAGCCTGTATCTCATCCTCCGCGTTGCCAGCATAGCCCTTCGCTTAGCTCCAGCTCCGCAACCGTGGAACGGCTCTCGAAGCTCCATTGGGATAGGGCGCTTTATTGCCAGTTTAGCAGTCCCTCGTAGTGCCACAGGGCATGCCCAGTGTATAGCGTAAGCTAAGGGGTCCCATTATCGTCCACCTAGCTCGACATAGAGCTGCTAAAACAGACTGCCTTAGTCGCCGCGCCATGGCAAACAACTCAGCCATCCAAACAAACTAAATCAAATAATGCCGGTAGTGTCCGCTGCTCTGGCTGGTTTAAAAAAACAGGTTCAACTGGCCAGTAAGACCACGAAAAAAAATAAAAATAAACTATTCACCTGTATGTAGATCAGTACACTATCCCAATACAAACAAACTAATCACAATAGAACAAAAATAAAGTTGAGAAAACAGTAGAAAAACAAAGAGCTGCTAAGACAGCTGCCACTCACAGCGGCGCTACGTCATAGACGTATTACACATTTCGTCTCTATTTTTTACTCTACTCTTAACGCATGACTATGTTAAACTTAATGTCTGCACCTCTCTGTCACCAACTGTCTCTGGAGTGGGGGGTGGGGGCTTCATATCAAACAAATTGCACACCTGAACTTTTAAAACAGATCTAATGGCCTACTACAATTGTAAATATCCTATGGCTTCTTCTCCAATTGGGCCTCGATACAATGCCATCTAATATTTTCTGCCCATTCTGCAGTTTTAGGGGATTTTCCACACCAGCACCCTCTGCCCAGTTCCACTATTCTGCCCTGCTACATGTGTTTCCCAAAACCAGTTACAATCAACCCTGGGTTATAGCCCTTCACCATTGCATGGTGCCATTCATTCTTTACAGATCACACCCATAAAGTCAAAGCAAATAGTAACTGGTCCAACTCCATGTCCAGGCCCATGGTATCTGTGGAGGAATACAGTCATCACACTTGTCAAACCCTCCCCACACAAGTCCAATGACTTTATAACTTTTGTGTAGGCCCAGCAGTTTGCAGACATACAACACAGATGAGACTCAGGAGAGTGAATCAGAGATAATGGTAGTGGGAGGGTGTTGCACTTTTCTGCTTCTCTTTTTCGCCACTCCTATCCACCTTATTCTCAGGGGGTCTACTGTAGAAGTGATTATGGGTGCAACTTCCGGTAAGTAGCGGAAGTTGCGGTTTGCTATATGTTAGTCCCAGCCAGCCGTCAACAGTGATTCTTTCTAAAGTAATTTCAACTATAATTTAACTAAAACTGGTTTGTTTTTGTTGTCATTTATTAGGGGGCCAAGCAGCAGCGAAGCTGCTGTGGCACCTATTGTTTTTGTTAGTTTTATTATTATAAAAATAAATTGTCGTTTATTATTAGGGGCCACCCCCCTGTCGTCATTGTGGCACCTATTGTTTTTGTTAGTTTTATTATTATTATTATGCATAGTGATTGGTGAAAAGTTTTGAAATTTGGCACACTGATTTGGAACGGTCTCCTGACTATGTATCACCAAGTTTCATGTCGATCCATGAAGCACTATAGCGCCACCAAGGTGTCAAAGTTGGAGGTGCGTTTACGCCCATAACTTTTGAACCATGAAACCGTTTTTCTTAAGTGAGGTTTCATCGGATTCCTTAGATGCAGACGATTCGACTGAACCCTATGGCGTCATTGTCGTCCCGAAGGTTTTTCCGTGATTTTCATTTTAAGAAATGGCAAAATGGCATCGATAAGTGAAACCGTTCACGAGTTACGCGCAAAGATTTTGACAAAGAGCACGCCATAGCGGAAGTGAGGCCTTGTCCCTGCGACGGTTTACCGTATGGAGACGAAACTTTGGAAATGTCATTGCGAGCATGTCATCTAATCATCTTCCTACCACAATCACCTTGATATGTCAAAATATGACTGAATTACAGCTGCGCAATTCGGCGTTGCCGAAAAGTAAATTGTGATTTTAAAAAAGCGAATAATTTTTATTAAAGATTTTGCTGTGCTTCTTTAGCTACTGAATTTCCATATCGAATGCTGCTTGGCCCCTTCATTGCTGCTTGCAGCTATATTAGTTATTATTATTGTTATAAAATGTCATTGCAGAGCTCTGATAGGCTACCTGTTGCGCTGTTCGCGGCTGTACTAACAACCAGACTTAGCTAAATCTGTGGCTTTAACGACAGTGTGTTGAACACACACCCACAACAAAAAGGGATTGTTCTTGTGACAAACGGTACAGTTTCCATCGCCTGCCAACAGATGAGGAATACAAAAGAATGTAGCTGAAAAACCTAGCCTTGAAGAGACCACCCAAAAGTAGTAAAAGTAAAGGTGGGATGCAAGTGTTCATATAGGAATTTTTGTGGGTTAGTAGTGCCCTGGTCCAGCAACACATGAGCACCCAACCGTTTGTATTTCACCTGACGATGAAACTAAAACCCAGGACCGGTGATGTGGGGCTCTGACCAGGCTCTATGTCTGCTTTAAGGTAGACAAGGTTGTGCCCCACCTCCTTTATTAAAACGCGACCAACTTTATTGCTGTGGAGGTAGCTACTGATAAGACTCAGAGCTTTTCAGGTTATTCATCGCTTCACCGTCCGTAGCAACAGAGTTAATAAAGTACCTAAATATGCTAGTGTACGTTATTTGAGGCCACTTTTTCAGGTCGTCCTCCCATCCCTCGATAATAGAAGGCAGAGGTATGATCAAATTGTCCCGTTTCAGGTGTAACAGGCTGTGTTCCCACATGTTTTATTTCGCATCAGAATTAGTTTACCGCAATGACTGTTTATGAACGTTACCATGAAAATCGCCGGCTCCGGAAGTCGCACCCATAATTCAGGAAATGGATAATGGGAGCTAGGAATAAGGTGGATAAAACCTTTCTGGAGCGCCACTGATTTTGCCTGTTAGTGCTTGCAATGCTGGGAAGAAAACTATATGACAACAATAGTGTTTAATGTAACTGGCCTTTCTAACAGTACAACCTAGCTTGGCCCCCCATAGTCTAGAACGGGTGTACTCAATAGGCGGACTCAGGTCCGGATCCAGACACAATACAATTTGGACCGAAGCCAAAATCAACATTATAATTTAGTCATGATCCAAGCGAGTTTTCATTGGTGCGTGATTTTGCGCCATAGCCTATATTTTTTTCCTACGAGATGTGCTTTCTATCTTCCGAGTCCAATCCAAAGGTCCAATCGGGAGCTGTAATCACCACGACAACTCACTCACTCAACGTTGGCCGCAACCTCTGTGGGTCACGCAGGTTGTGTGTGTCATTTGCAACAACGCAGGCTAATCGATTTGCTAATGGTACCTATTTCTTCCTTAGCAAAAATCATGGCGTGACAAAACCCAACAAAAAGCAAAAAGTTGTTTCAGAAAATCGGAAATTTCAGACTGAGTGGACTGACAAGTATGCATTTGTGTTGCCGGTGGGGAGCACAAAACCGATGTTTTTAATCTGCAATGAGACGGTTGACCTTGTGGTAGGCCCAACGTGAAACATCACTATGACACAAAGCATAGACACTTTGAACAAAATTACCCCCAGAACTCTGAGGTAAGGGCCAGAAAAATACACCATCACTCTTTCAGACCCTGGATTAAATGGGAATTTGGTGAGTGGACCTTTTGGGTTTGTAATTGAGTACCCCTGGTCTAGAACATCCCCTAGTTGCAAATCAAGACAAGAGCCTTTTCATAAGGCCCAGTGGCGCACTCATGCTGTCTGAGGCCGTCAAATGTCAGCAGGAATGCCTCTTGTCCGATGAAAGTAGACCTACTTGGTTGTATGTGGATGGCGGACTGTATGGGTCACCACTGTATGGTTTCCCATGATATATAAGGCATGTATAGTTTCCGACATTTTAGACTCTTAGAATTTGAGAGCTTTTTACCATTGCATACAAATACGGAAATGCAATTACACCAAGGTCCACAAGGGCCTATGCTAAAAACCAAGGGGAGTGTGGGCTTGTTCAGCCCACAATTTCCAGAAAGGATGTGTGTGCGTCTCACCAAGCTTGCACGTGTGTCAAGGGGCAGGATTACTCTGTGAGAATTTGGAGCGCGCGCTGTGGAGCAATTCAATTTAATTAAATCATATTTTGACATATCAAGGTGAAATTGCTTATGGTACTTCAGAATGATGTAATCTTGAAGCCAATAAGGTTAGAAAAAACATCAGTCAAAATTATATTGGATTTATTGACACAAAGATATTTAGGCAATGTTATGGCAATGTTATGGCAGTTTTTGACATAGTTACAATATCTGTTTCTTTAAGCGGTAAAAAGTAAGTTCCTTTTTTATAGACAGACGAATGTAAGAAACTGAGGCTCTGTGGTGTGGTCTACTCTGTAGAATGGACACTCAGATTGGGTCTTAGTTAGGTCTGGGGGTTGGGGGAGATTGTTATCTCAGTTGAGCGAGCTGACCTAACCTTTTGGCCAAGGAGATTGTGTCCTGTTTGTGTATCATTAACCATCTCCTTCTTTAGAGAGGGAGCTGGGGCATCAAAGAACTGTGGGACACTTGATGTGGAGTCAAACTGTCACTGAGTAGTGCTGGCCAATCACAGAGACCGCTATATTGATGGATTGACCATCAGAAGAACCATTTGTTCTAAGTTTATATAAGGCAGGGTTTTAGGGTTGTTCTTCACCACTCTCTCGAACGACCTGTAGGTTACATCTGCATGTCTTTCGCTATGACAGGTCCAGAGTACTCTGTTAATTCTTAAATTGTACAAACTAAATAAATTATATTGAAACCGCCATCATGACTATTCAGATCTACACAGTGCCACTTGAATTTCCACCATGACAGCAATGTGGACATTTACATAAATACACTTCTTTCAGCCATTTTGCATTGCATTCCTTATTCAATTTGATCCTATAGGAAGATACGTATTTTACAAATCGGTAACAAATTTCAAGTCGATTGGACCGTTGTTTTAAGAGATCAATTTTGAAGGTTTTCGCAAAATGTCGCAGTACAGGAAAATCCATCATGGCGGACCTTATGGGTCCTTGAGCTTTTTTTGTTCCCCATGAGAAATAAGGCATGTATACCAATTTTCAGGCATTTGAGTAATGGGGCGCTGGGGAAATCACGTAGACTTTGGGCATGGCTTATAGCGCTACCTATGGATGTACGTGGGCCATTAGTGGTCTGGGAGTAGTGAGTGACCTGTTGTATCATTGGGCCAAATTTGAAAAAAACGGGTCCAGGACTTTTTGAGCTATTGAGCCATTTCATGGAGAAGAGGAAAAATAATAAGAATACTAACAAAAACAATAGGTTTCCTCCTACCTTAGGAACTTTAATAATTGGCCCATAATTGCCCACCCAGGATATCTGCCAGCCCACCCTTCTATTGCTGTCAATAACCGGGCCTGAGTCTGAAAGTGTTCTCACACATCATCGAGCATACTCACGACCAGAGGGAGTTCCTGCCCTGCGTGATGACCCCGGTGAACTTGGTCAACCTTCTGGCGTCCACCTCGAACCACTGCAGAGGGTCGAGCCTCCCTGCGCACCAGCCTCCGTCATACAAATCATCTTCATAGAGGGCAGCCTTCCAGAGACAGAAAAACACCTTAAACCCGTTTCTCTATTTTTTTCAGTCTGAGTTTAAAGTGGGATTCTTGTTTTCCCAACCTCCTCCCGATTCTCATTAAATCATTGTAAAAAAACGTATGCACTTCTCTTTCCCCCTGTATCCCCCCCGCAATAGCTCCCACATCTCCCCCCATGTCAGGTCACACCCCACAGTTGGAGAACCACTGACTCAGATCAAGTCAACGGTATGAGAGAAAAAGACTGCCAGTTCGGAAATTGCCTAAATGGACTCAACATCTAACTACACCTTAATTCTTTTCACTAACCACTGGGCAGTGAAAGCTATAACCTTCATAAGCAGCCAATACATTGTAAAGTAAATTGAAACATTCAGATTTATGACCATTACAAAACTATACCAATAGGACAAATTGTTTATCTTCCTCAAATGTAGACTACTCTGGCTGTTCAGGACACAATAAAAAAATATATAAAATATCACACTTTGTAATTTGTCAACTGTTAAGATGCTCCAAGTACCTAATTAGTCTTCCAAACTAGTTTTCAGTAAATCAGGTTTGACGATAGTCAGGTGATAATCATGATGAATATTATCATTTTACATGATCAAGTCTTCAATTCAACATAAGATAATTTAAATGCAACATAAATTGAATGATCTTGTGTAAAAGTGTAGCATTGGGCAAATCAGACAACAGCAAAGATTGTCTCTGGTGTTTGGTCCTTTGCTATCAGTGCTTAGAATCTGAACACAGAAAAGAAAAGAATTTTCTTCGATAATGCATTTGGCCTGAACCAAGAGGACACATCTGTTTTATTTGTGTACATAAACACACACACAACATCATGACAGCCTACAACCAAGGTATTGTTTCTCAGTCCCTCAACAGATACAACACATTGAATGGTGTGTGTGGAATGAAATGTACAGAATCTGGCATTGCTGACTCCAGATAATGATGAGGCAAACTGGAGAGTACACTCTAGTTCATTTCCTCTATGAGGAGCAGCTTGCACTAACAGGAAATACCTCTTTTCCCAGTTGCCAATCCGCTTTATGAGGTTTGGGGATGTTTACCAGGTTTTATGGCAACAGTGTTGTTTTCTCTAGAGTCTGCAGAGTCATGACATGTAAAAGGGAGCTATATGCCATCAAAATGGAACCAAGCAATTAGTGTTGTGAATTCCTCACACTACGGAGACTGTGTAGGTTGCAGTGTCTGTAGTTAAGTTAGTGACGTATGCTAATGACGTCAGTTCCACAAGAATGTTTTGTGTTTTTTCTTTTCATTACGGCGCCTGTACAGAAGTCAGAGACGATGTAAGTTCGTACTCCTTATGTCTATCTATTTTTACAGCAGATCAAGCTATTCTTCAGTTGTTTCAGTCTGATACGAGTACTGCCTGAGTTGTTTCAGTCTAAAACAAGTACTCAATGTTAGCCGTTTTACCCAGCGATGCGAAGCTGCGAGTTAATATGTAACGTCACTGTGTCCAATCCCGACCGCCGTAAACTCCTATTGTCCAAACCCGAACGGGGTTTGGACACTCAGTTTCCGGTCTTTTTGCCAGCATTTTCTTTTGCGATCGCCAGCAAAGTGTAAGTAGTATTATTTTAGGCATACCAAACAATCTACGTGTCAAATTTCATGAACATATATGGACGTTTACATGTCTAAATAATATAGGAAAGTTACTTTGGCTGAAAGACCACTTGTGGTCGTCGTACTGCTACTATATGGGTTAGCATATGAGTGTATTTCAACGCTAGCTTAACACTACTTTGTCTAGCCAATGAAAATACACAATCATGTGTGACATGATCTGTAGTCGAGGGAAGGAAGGGATGGGGGCTAGCAAACTTTGAGAAGAGTTCGACAAAACATCCAGCAGGTGGTGGTATACAGTCCAATTGAGATTTTATCGCATAGTTTGGAGATGTTGAAGCGTGATATCTTATTGTGGAGGACATAACTACGTCCCCGGATATGTTGACAGCATTGATGGTCAGTTTGGTGACCCTGGATCAAGTTAATATCCCTGTAAAAACAGCAGCGGCGAGTGTTTACTACGAGGATAGAAGTGCGGTCGGGTTTGGACAAGGGTAGCGCACGGCTAATTTACCGGCGCCAGCGTCTTTTTACCGGCTCCAGTAAAGGCTAAGCTAACTCTAAATGTTTTAACAATATTTAGCTCGAAAGTTAAGAAGTTAAAGCTTAACGTGAAATCAGTAAATCAGCTGAAAATGTGATACGTATATTTTTATCAATATTTGAAGTGGCATTTTAGCAGAATGTTAGCTAAAAAACGGTCGGGATTGGACACAGTGACGTTATATTGCTAGCTTGCTAACTTTTCACTGTACATCACACACGTTCCTAGCTAGCGTGTGATACGTTTGTTGTGGTGCTAATCGTTATTGTGCTAGAGAGGATGTTTATTTTACTTGCACAGTGTGATAATTGTACACTTTATTTCCGTATTTGTTGTTAAGTGATTAATAACCTGTTGATTAATGTCAAATCATAGTAGATATAACAGCTGTGATATTAATGTACCTTTTTGGGGTTTATTTTCAGAAACTTCCTTTTTTCATTCATTCATTGATCCAATGTACAGTTTGTGACTGCCTGCCTGTAGTGCAACATCTTACTACCAAGTAAAACCTTAAACTCCACCTGGTGACTCGTGCTCTCTGACAGGAGCCCTGAAGTGGCTAATGCACAACATCCAGCATTCACAGGGTTAAAATCCCAACAATTAGTATGACGTTTTATTGAGATATCTTTGCACAATGAGACCATTGAGACATCTCTACACAATTACAGACAACCAACACTTAATGTTTCTACATTTTGCTTTGGAACATTGATTTATGTTTTTTTCATAGTGAGTATTGCAGGCGACTACTAAAAAATAGTCGCAACCTCGGTTGCTATTTCAGCCCCACCTGGATGTTGAGGCGACCCCTGTGAGCTCCAAGCCCGTAGCGTCTCATGGTGGAGGCATGAAGCTGGAAGTCATCTATCTTCAGTGTCTCCAGTCCCATCGGAGGGCATTCTATGGAGAAAAAAAAAACGGAAAAAAACTGTACTACTACTTTTATACTGTTGTGGATGAATCTGTTAAGTCCAATTGTTATTATAACTTTACGTAGGTGTTTCTAGGAATGCGATTGAAGTCTTGCAAGACATGTCTATGGCCTGATGTGTTCATCATTGTTGTGTGGATTGTCCATGTGCATGGAAGAAAGTTAAAATGTGTTCCCAGTTTGACGCAAGTTTACAGCATGATCAACTGTCACTTTACAACCTCAATGATGACGTTAATCACTGTCCAGTCGGTGGTGGCTGTAGAGAAAAGGTTGATTATGTCTGACTGAGTGTACATGTGTCATCTACTTGAGGTTTATATTCTTTCACTTTTTGTATGGGCTCATTTACATTAACTCAGTAACATATCAAAGTCACGACAAGGCTCTATGTCTTCTTTTAAATCAACCAGTTACTTGCTGCCACATTGTGGCTGGAGACTTCCACATTGGGAAGTTATGACAGAGTCTTAGCATTAGGGCTTCAAACCATACTTTTTTTCCACTCGGTTCGTTCCAAGCAGAATCATTATTTTAACATTTCTCTGACAGTGGGTAAACGTACAAAATCAGCAGGGGATCAAATATTTTTTTCCCTCACTAAGTGTTACGCCATAATGCCCCTCCCCCATATGCACCTACCTAGCAACTGTGGAGCAGAAGGCTAGTTCACCCCTATGACACTAGCCTAGCCTACTGTATGAATGAACATAACGAGCTAACAAAATAATATTAAACTCCAAGGAGGAAATGTGGGAATTAGGTTAAACTGAAACAAGGAATGGGGTGTATAATTGTATGAAATGTATGATGAAAATTGGCTAGCAATTTCGGCAATCAAATACCAAGAAATAGGTTGGCAAAATCCGCGATGGGACTGAGCTTGAATAGCTTCGGCGACTTTTTATAGTACAAAATCGCTGTCAATCAAAAGGAGATGCAGTCTTTCGACAGACCCTCCAATCATCACGCTGAAACCCGGCATCCAGGCCAGCCCACTCCTCCATTCACCCCCAGAGATGCATAGCATCTGTGGGCGGGACATAATCGCAGCATTTATCCAATGACCATATAGTTTGAAGCACTGAAAAAAAAAAATCAAAGCAGCCCCATTGAAGTCCATGGACGCCAGGCTTCAACAGGGAAATGCACTGTGACGCTATGGGGAAGTATGAGAAGGAAATCGAGTCAGTCGACCTGCTATATGTAGCTTATTCTGAACAAACTCGTCTCGAGATGAATGTGTTCTAACGCATTTAAAATGTTAACACAATAGAAAATATTTGACCATTAATTTTGCAGCCGGAGGCGCAGCCGGGGTTGTTGCAGGGAGAGGGACTGCATGACTGAAGAGACCTGCGGCCCAGATGGGGGCGTTGAGAAGTGTTGTTTTGTCTGCGTCCTTCATGACCGTGAGGGACAGCCAGAGGTGACGCTGGATCACAGTTGCGGTCGCCATAAGGCGACCAGCACATGTAGCCCCCTTTTGGTTCAGGAACAGCGCCGCCGAAGCCATGTCTTTCGAAAGAATTTCCGAGTCTTCCAGTGGTAAGTTTGGCGATGGCCGCAGAGAGCAGGGCAGCCTGGCAAATGCTGTTGCGCATTGGATGCTCAGCATGAACGCTCTATCCACCAAGGAGGCGGAGAGGTGATCACATATAGAAGGCAATCTCGTTTTCTTAGTTCCCACGATGATGGTGGCATGTAGAATTATCTCAAGATATCTCCTTACCGACATGGTGGAGGCAGAGGCAGACTCTGCCTCGATAGGGTGCTCAGGGGCGTCGTCCGCAGCCAAACTCTCTCCATTGGAGTTCAGTGCAGAGACAACCGGCTCGAGGGACTCCTCCCGGATGAAAACATAGCAACTGTCGTGATGTGGGCTGAGACAAACGAAGCAGAGATCGTGTCCGTCCAGACTGCCATCAAGATGACGGCACCAGCAGTGACTGAGAAAGGGCGGATCTCCACAACACAGAATAGGAAGCATGGAGGCCTGAGCGTGACCCGCAAAGCTAAACTTGTTTTTAGGCTTTTCTATGTAACTGGAGCTAGCTAGATATTTTCAAGAAGTTCTCTTGACATTGTAGCATATCTATCAAACATTGATTAGGTTGATGTCTAAGACCAATATTTAAAAAAGGTGCATAGCATATGACAGGAAGTAAACTCTGCACCAAAATGATGCCAAGCAGAATGTGTTTTAATTTGTTGGAGTACATAAGAAAATGAAAAAAAATAACGTTAGTGACTGGTTACCATTATTTCAAATAAACATTTCTGTTCCAGAACATAAAATATAAAGTTTCTGGTTTCGTTTTTGTTCCAAGCGAAATATCAATTGTTTCTGTTTTTCCTTGAACAGGTGTTGTGTCGATTTGTCCTACCTTGTCAGATTTTCCTACCATATAACAAAATTATAACTATATATCAATCCCTGTATCTATCGGTCCATCTTCATCAGATGGTCCTAACAGTCTAAAATAAACAGGTAGGATGATTTTACAGTGCAAAATACCTAATCAGATTGCCCTATCAGCAGGGCCATCACAAACGAGGGGAAAGGTGAATATGATTCACGAAGCACATGGCTTGGAGGGGGCCCATTATTCCTGTGTTGGTTTTCATGTCTGTAGTAATCATTTGTCAATCAAATCAATATTTCAAACCAAAATAATACACTTGCGGAAATATGTCAAATTTTCTAATAAACTAGGGCCCCCCTCCTTCCCGCTTTAATAAATGATTTGCTCCAACTGCACATTCCAAATTCCCAAGTATTGTGCAGTGCAACTCAGTGTGACAGTTGGATTACGTTGTCGTCGCAACATAAATAAGGTGCACAAAAAAGAAAAGGCAGAGAAAAGAGTCAATACTGGGAAATTGCTCTTGACAATTTTTTTCACCACAACAGCAAAAGATTTGAGAGGTTGTGATGGCATTTTTATAGATATAGTTACTAAGAATGTATTTTTAATAGACTGAGGTTGTGTTTAAACAAATGGATGTTGCAGTTGGTCTTAAGGTATTTATGGTGTTGGGTTATGATGCCTGATTGAGAAGCTAGGGGCACGGAGGTTGGGGGATGTTTGAGTTCTGTGGCCTAAAGGGAGATGGGTCAGTTGATCTAGCAGCCCTGACCTTTTGGCCGAGGAGATTGTGTCCTGTGTCCTGTTTGTGTTTCATTAAGGGTATCTTTACTGTCCTCATTTAGAGAAAGAGCCGTGACATCAAAAGACTTTGGTCACTTGACCTGGGGGGTTATATTGTCTTAACTGTCACTGAGCAGTGCTGACCAATCACAGAGTTCAGAATAACCATTTGATCTAAAGTTTATATAAGGCAGGGTTTTGGGGTTGTTCCGGATCACTCTGGCGAACGACCTGTGGCTAGCACCTCCTTCGTTATGACTGATCACAAAGTACTTTGTTAAATCATGATCTGTATAAGCAAAATAAATTTATTGTAACCGCCATCTCTTGACTATTCAAATCTACACAGTGCCGCTTGAATTTCTACCATTACAAGGTGAGCTGCAACAGTACACTAGTAGCTATCATGACGTTAGCTAGCACTTCTCACATTTCCTGAAACTCAGCTAGTTATCTGACATTACCCGTGGTGAAAACCAGTAACATATGTAACAGGTGTGAATCCATGAAACTCACTCCTTAACCCTCGTGCTGCCTTCGGGTCACATGACCCAAAGGTTCATAACGAACCATCATTGTGTTTACCCAATTTTACCCAATACAAAAACAAATAAAAATACTTTTCTTTTAACCTTCGCAATGTGGGGGGTCTGAGACAGCCCGACGGTTAAAAGAAAATGCTTCACTTTGTTTTTGTATGCGGTAAAGTTGTCGCAATACGACGGTGGGTCACAATGACTGATGGGTCAGAACGACCCGAGGAGAACACAAGGGTTAAGTATATAACAGGCCACCCGCGTCAACAAAGAGCTAGCTTTTCGTTGGCGTAGCTGGTAGTGGTTGCGCTTGGCAAGTCAGAGGTGGCATGTTCAAGCCCAGCGAGTGGCGAACATCGGCCCGTAGACCTTGTGACGGAGCGTGGCCACGTCTGTTACAAATACAATGGGCGAATATCTCCGTAATTAATAACTTCCTGAGTTAGCATTCAACTAAAAACATTAAGTTATCAAATACTGGATATACAGATATACATTATGAATAGGGTTGGGTATAGAAAACCAGTTCCATTCTTCTGGGAACTCCAGCTTTGACGTTCTAAGGTGTCAAAAAACAATTAAAGGTCCCATGACATGAAAACAGTTTAGGAGGTTATATAACATTAATATGAGTTCCCCTAGCCTGCCTTTGGTCCCCCAGTGACTAGAAATGTCAATAGGTGAAAACCAAGCCCTGGGTATTCTTCTCCGCCTTTGAGAAAATGATAGCTCAAACGCTCGGTTTTGAAAATCCCCCTATTGTGGATTACCTCCCCTTTCTCTGCTTTGCCCGCACAGAGAATTTGTCCCACTAATGAAAAAATGAGCTACGACCGTGCAAGCGCAACATTGGCTTTTCCTTGAGACATCATGGCTTGCAAACGACCGAAGCATGGCAGTTAGCCCCGCCTCTTTCTTCCTCATAGCATTTAAAGCTACAGACACTGAAACGGCACGTCCTGAGGAAAGCTCATTGTGGGACTGCTCGTAGTGGCTGTAATTCTGCACCAAGGCTGAATTTTGGGAAAGTAATTTGTTTTAAAGTAATTTGTTTAGTAAAATTGTTATGTTTTAAAATTGATGTTTTACAAACGTCTGTGTCATTGTTATGAAACCCATTTTCGAAACTAAAGAATATATTGTGCTTATTAAAGTTATGCATTGTGCTTATTAAATGTCTGTCTTATGAACTTAGAAGTGTTGATTTCTAACTGCTGCATTAAAGCTGATATTATCAGACCTCTGCGACTCCAGACCACTCTTTCTAGAACACAGATTTGTGTCATTGGATACCATCATTACATATTGGAATAGAATTTCAGTCCTTCAAATGGTGACCCCGACGCTGAAAAGAGGGAGTCCAGAGGGTTCCGGCCCGACCGACTGATCGGGAGAGAGACCCATACATCGGTACGAGGAGGCAGACGTAACCGTCGGGCGCGCCTCAATATAAAAAAGTTAAGCAGACACCTGTTAAAAAAGTACTGCTATTCAGAACTGAGAACCAAATTTAGACGATTACTATGTTTCATCGTACCTAGTGAGAAATCAACCGTTTTTATGATTCAAAATAGTTAAATTCCCTGAGGTTAAGTGTCCTCAAAAGGGTTAAAGTCCCTGAGGTTAAGTGTCCTCAAAGAGGTTAAGTGTCCTCAAAAGGGTTAAAGTCCCTGAAGTTAAGTGTCCTCAAAGAGGTTAAGTGTCCTCAAAAGGGTTAAAGTCCCTGAGGTTAAGTGTCCTCAAAATAGTTAAAGTCCCTGAGGTTAAGTGTCCTCAAAATAGTTAGAGTCCCTAAACAAGTAATATTTGTGTGGAGTCAGATTGTGTTGAATAAAAATAGAGAGGAGTGTGGTGTGGTTTTTTTCTTTGACCAAGAAGTTACAGAAATCCCGAGGAGAGATGGAGAAAGGTGGGGGCTAAAAGAGTCCCGTTGCGTTGAGATCTTACAAAGGTGATCCCAGAGGGTATACCCCTGGTTTATAAATTGGTTCTAAGACAATTGGAAGAGTTATACTAGAGTAAAATTAAGTGAATAGACTGATGTTTTGAAGAGGAAACTATGAATATACTTTGAAGGTATATGGGATAACATTTTAAGTCAAAATAGTAAAATCTACGGTTTTTAAGAGTTTTGATTAAGGTATTAGATGTAATTTGGTTAAAAATGAGCAAGAGAAAAAACTAAATGTATTTTTATTTGGAGTTTAATTGTAATTTGGTTTTAAGTTTTATTTGAGAGTTTTATCAGAGCCTGGCATACAGTTTGGGATAAACAGTTAGGCTGTGATCATGTTGTATTAATAAATGGTATTAGTGCACGAAGAGGGTTATTATAACATTCAGTTCTGAAATAATTTGGGAAGACTCATCAAGTCTGATAAATTGTGGTTATGATGGTTTGAGCTAATTGGCTCGTTTTGAACTGCAGCAAAACGAGTTATGGGGCCCTATTTTACATTTAGTCATTTAGCAGACGCTCTTATCCAGAGCGACTTACAGTAAGTACAGGGACATTCCCCCCCCGAGGCAAGTAGGGTGAAGTGCCTTGCCCAAGGACACAACGTCATGTGGCACGGACGGGAATCAAACCAGCAACCTTCTGGTTACTAGCCCGATTCTCTAACCGCTCAGCCACCTGACTCCAGCATTTTAACGATCAGAAACGCAAGTATCAAAACGCAAAGCGCAAGTAACTTTGTGGGCGGGACTCCGGCGTGGTTGCTATTTTGCCGGCGGGATAAATGACTTTGCGCCTGGCGCAAATCTAAAATGGGTTGGTCCAAAGTAGCTACATTACTAATGGGTGTGGTTTGGGCGTAACGTGCAATAAACCAATCAGATCATCATTTCACATTCCCTTTAAGAGCAGCGCTTGTTCCATGGCGGATTGCTATTATAACGGCGGATTAGCCATGTTTTACCTGGTATCGCCTTGGAACGTATATTACAAGTTCTTACTAAGGGTAACGTTGACAAAGTGGTAATCGCTTACAAAGGGTATGGTAAGAGCCTGGTAACACTATGGAAACAAACACGGCTTCCTTTTACAGTCCAGTTTCATATTACTTACTGAGTAAATAGCCATGTTTACCTGGTATCGCCTTGAAACATATAGTACAAGTTCTTACTAAGGGTAACGTTGACAAAGTGGTATTCGCTTACAAAGGGTATGGTAAGAGCCTGGTAACACCATGGAAACAAACGGCTTCTTTTTACAGTCCAGTTTCATATTACTTACTGAGTAAATAGCCATGTTTACCTGGTATCGCCTTGGAACGTATAGTACACGTTCTTACTAAGGGTAACGTTGACAAAGTGGTATTCGCTTACAAAGGGTATGGTAAGAGCCTGGTAACACCATGGAAACAAACACGGCTTCCTTTTACAGTCCAGTTTCAGATTACTTACTGAGTAAATAGTCCAAACATGCGCAAGAACATACCTAGTATCCAAGAAGATTTACCATGACAGTAACACTAGAGGAAAACTCTTCCCGCGGAGGTATGTAGCTATACCAGCCAAGTAAATGAGGCCATCATCAATAAATGTATCTGAAAAGGTATTTTATAGTAAAGTACTATCTTATCTTCTCATTAGACGTGGACTGTTACCGACATAAACCTTACGTAACTGCAGGGTAATAGTAGAGTATTTTGTTCGTAATTCTGCTGGAGCTTGGCCGTCTTTACCTACTTACTACCAGCGGTATTTAAATAGTAATATTTATAATTTTCCAGGTAAATACTACGTTTTGTCCTCTGTCTTTACCTAATTAGGACCAGTGAAAATTACCCAGTAATGACCAGCACGTTAGTATTTAGTTAATTGGTAAATACTTCGCATTATCTAGGTATTTACCACCTTGGTACCAATCGGTAATACCCAATAATACAGAAAAGATACCCAGTAATGACCAGCACGTTAGTATTTAGTTAATGGGTAAATACTTTGAATTATCTAGGTATTTACCACCTTGGTACCAATCGATAATACCCAATAATACAGAAAATATACCCAGTAATGACCAGTACGTTAGTATTTAGTTAATGGGTAAATACTTCGAATTATCTAGGTATTTACCACCAATCGGTATACCCAAATAAAACACATAACATACCCTTTACTTTCTATGTAAATACCTAGTACTTAAGGGACTGTAAAAGGAAGGGTTACCGGAGACCCTGCCCCATCTGCCCCTATGCCTCATCAGACCTAGGATTGGTCTGCCCCCCCCATTCCCCTTGAAGACCCTGCCCCACCTGCCCCAATACATCATCAGATGTTTGGGGAAGCCTGTTGTACATTTATGGACAGGACCATTCAAGGTCATTGAGAGAACCTCCCACGCCCTAAGGCTGCTGGGGAAAGGAAGTACCACTGGAGCATGTGTTGTGCTGCTCCAGAACCCAGTCGTACGTTGCAGGAGTTGGTGGAGAAGGGCCAGTGAACCGTTTGCTATTGCTACGAATGTGAGAGTCCGAAAAAGAGGGTTACGACTAGGTCAAGATTGATACTGCTTGACCACACTAGAATTGTACTGGACTAAGAAGGTTTCCGCTATTTTACTTAAGAGTGTGCTATATCAATATCAACATGATTGTTGCTGTATCCCATGTATCAGGTCCCTGTGCAACCGGATCATTGTCTCGGCTGTGGAGAACCCAAACACGGGGTTCCAAATGCCGTTGCTGGGGCTGGCTGACCTGGGCTGCGTTTCCCGATAACGATGGATCGTAGCAACGATCGAGCAAAAAACGAAACCATTGATATTTCTTACGTGCGTTTCCCAAACAAGCTCGTAAGGAATAGGCTAATCTATGCACTTTTCAAGAGTTACGAATTTTCAAGAGACACTTTAGCTACGGTGTCTTTAGGAACGGCCAGTAAAACTAAGATTCGTCCTACGATGGATTCTACGATCAACTTAGGCTTACGACGCTTTCGGGAAACGCACCCCAGGACGAGGAGGCGGTGGTTGGCTCGGGCTATGTTGATTGATCTCTGGTGTTTTCAGAGATCAAAAGAGGGATTAAAGAATATATTGTGCTTATTAAAGTTATGCATTGTGCTTATTAAAGTTCTGTCTTATGAACTTAGAAGTGTGCTCAGGCTTAAACATTGTGTCTCACACAGGGCGGGGGGGAGTCAGGGGTGCGGGCAGAGAAAGAGGAACAATCCAGACGAGTTTCGACCACAGTGTGGGAAAAAGGCTGTATTTTGTGTCTCTATCTCTTCATTTTCCAAAACAACCTTGAAACCGGGTGGAGACGGCACCCGAGCAAGTGGGACGCGTAGGCAAGAACAACTCCCTGATGCACGAGAGAACAAGCTCAACCTTCTTTTCATCTTTGTGTTTTAATTGCACTGTATAATATATGCTGGGGAGGGAAAGATAGCTAGTTGGACTTCGTGAACCAACCCAAACTCTGTTGCGGGTAGGGAAACGTAGACAACCCCAGAGCTCTGGACGTGTTGATTTCTAACTGCTGCATTAAAGCTGATATTATCGGACCTCTGCGACTCCAGACCACTCTTTCTAGAACACAGATTTGTGTCATTGAATACCATCTAGAACACAGATTTGTGTCATTGAATACCATCATTACATATTGGAATAGACACAAAGAATTTCAGTCCTTCAAAACCCATGAACGTTGCCCATGAACAGAGGTGGAAAGGGGAGCCACCAGGGCAAGGTGCCTTTCAAGCATGTTATAGCATCAACACACATCACAAGTAAAATAGATGTGAAGAAAAGGTCTTGAGTTCACCACCATTTAATCTGATACCCCCTCAATGAAACACAAGCAATTTCTCTTCCACGTTCTTCAAAACATTGAAGTGTGGATAAAAGAAAATGGAAACGGGTGAGGTGCCTGAGAGAACCGCTTAGCATAATCCCTTTCAATTTGACATTTAGTCATTTAGCAGACGCTCTTATCCAGAGCGACTTACACTAAGTACAAAGACATTCCCCCGAGGCAAGTAGGGTGAAGTGCCTTGCCTAAGGACACAACGTCAATTGGCACGGCCGGGAATCAAACTGGAAACCTTCAGATTACTAGCCCGATTCCCTAACCGCTCAGCCACCTGACTCCTGACTGAATTTTGTTAGTCCGACTGTAGGTACAGTAGGTGTGGGTGTGCTATATGGATCCTTATAGACCAATTATCACCCTACGTCACACAACGTCAAGCAGGCTCAACTGCGCATGTCGGTGGCAAAAGACGAACTTCTCCCGGGTATATACACTTGGAGTGTCGATCAGGTAATTATTCTCTCTGGCCACTGGATTGCAGGGCTTGACATTAACTGTTTGAGGCACTTGTCATGTGGGCAAGTACATTTACGTTTCACTTGTCCATGCACAAAAGTCACTTGTCCCCCCAGACCTTGAAATAGCCTGACCGAGTGAAACGGGTAAAACTAGCCTGGCTAACAGAGGTCGCTTTCTCAGGCAAATGATGAATGAAACAGGCTTGGTTAAAGAAATTCGAGATACTGACTATCTTTAGCAGGCTCGTATCTTCAAAAGGCAGTCCTCCCCGAAATCTTTGGTGTAGAATGGAGTAAAATACAACATTGTGATTTTTTTTGGTGTAGAATTTACTGAACTGTAAAATTATGAACTTTGCGACCAAGACATGGCTGCTACCGGGCGACATTCTCACTCAAATTTCAAGACTGTCCTCCTCGACCTTTTTGGTCTTTTTAAATCTAACTATCCGTGTAATTCTCTAGCCGTTAAAAATGCAATCCTTTCCCGGTTTTCTGCCACCATGCTGCGCACGCATCCCGAATGTTTACAAACAAATAATTAGTCTATACCATGGTCTGGGTGAATACTCGATTATGATTGGCTGCAGGGGTGTCCATTATCAGGTGATATATGGACACCTACTAAGTAGTTCCAGCAAAACAGTTTGTTCACCGTTCTAAATTATTGCGCTTGCTACATAGTATGAGCCTGTACAAATTGTCTGAAATAAGTAACCATAACAACAGGGATGGAGTCAAAGCCTAGCATGTAATTAGCTACAACAATGAGTGACTTCAATATTTCTTTTAACCTATTTGGAAAATGTTCCTTTTCTGGATTTACTGTCAGTGTCACGTAACCGCTCATCTCACATCCCGCGGCCAACATGACATGCCGATTATTTTGTCCGTAAAAATCTTGATTTGATTTGGGGACAATGACATTGCTCGATAGCTGGCTAGTCTTGTTGTTAAACATACTTTCAAATTATAATTACTGTTGGGAGAAAATGTCAACTTTGATGCGGTCATTTCACATCAATTTGCTATTCAACCTGCTCCACAGGCTGCGGCCAAACTATAGCCTAGTACTAGTATATGGCCGATACTTTCTTCGTGAAAATCTTGATATTGATTTTGGGACAGTGACATGGCTGGTTAGCTAGCTAGTCTTCTTGTCAAACACACTGTAAAATTATATTTACTGTTTGTCAACCGTACACAATGTTATTGCCTTTGAATCTTGCTACCATTACGTTAGCTTTCGGGCTCATAGCTCAGCCAAAGGAAAGCCGGTGTTAGTTATGAGCTGAGCGGACTAGAAATATCAGAGTTGGCTAAGGTTTTCTATTACAAAACGCATGAAAACATAAATTAAAGTTTGTAAAAAAAAAAATGTTGGCAAGTGACCATGGTATAAGCGGAATGATGTGAATCAAGTTGGATCACATAATGATGACATAATGATCACAGAGAGACACAGGGCAGGGCATCTCAGCTAACACAGTTGCGTTGCGACAACGTCATTCGATGACCAAACATACGTTGCCACAACGTCTTTGGCGACGTAACCGCAACGCAATTTTTGTGACGTTGCCAGTCTGTAACCGTGACCTACTAGCAACGTAAATTTGTGACGTTGCCAGTTCGTAACGGCGACCTCTTAGCAACGTAATTTTGTGACGTTGCCGACCTCCTAGCAACGTAATTTTGTGACGTTGCCAGTCCGTAACAGCGACCTCCTAGCAACGTAATTTTGTGACGTTGCCTGTCCGTAATTGCGACGTTAATTAAGTAACCTATATTTCTCAATTCTACTGCTTATATTGGGGCGGTTCATATGCAGACCTCATTTGCCCAAAATGCTACTTGATCTTGTATAATAGGATACATGGTAGCCAACTTTAGGAGGACTATGTTTGTGTGATGTGTAGCCTTACTCAAGCTAATCATAAACGAGGCAGCATTTCCATGTAACATTCAGTCATTTTATTTCAAACAAAGTGCCAAACAGTGAATTAAAATCTTCTGCCAGTCCCCGCTACAGGTCCTGTTTGTTTGCCCTGACTATGAAGCACAAAATAAGTTAGTTTCCTATCAACATAATTGCACGTGTGAAAGGGGCTATACAAGTCATAAAAAATCACATATAAAATAATATAAATCATAAAAAAAATATTATGTGATTCTATTTTTGTGTCACATAGCCATGTGAAAGGTTGGATATGGAAGCTGCAATCATGATTCATTCACCTGACTTGTTTTGAATGGCCTGCCGGGGCTTGTTTGAGTGTCTCCGCTATGAGGAGCTCCACAGCCTTCTCTCCCAGTCCCGTCTTCCACTTCATCACAGCGTCTGCAATTAGAAGTCATGAACTTATTGTCAGCACCAATTTGAACGTTGAATGCCATAAGCCATAGTTCATGGCATCTCCAAACACCTACCACTCTCTTTCGGAACTCCAGGAGCCGAGTGCACCAGCTGGGCGTACGCCTGGGTGTAACGCTACGTCCGACGTAGAACTGAAAGTTACGACTAGTGCACCAGTTAGACTTAAGCCCTTTATGTGCTGCACCTGGGTGTACATTTGGAAAATCGGACTAATATCCATGGTAATTATAATGTATAACAGTTTGATCGCACATGCAGTGCGTCTTGTTTATAGGCAACATATGGAAAGGACATTAAGGCGAGAAAAAGTTGTCCAGGATCGCACAAATCCACTGTTCATTTTATTGGTGATCGATTTCCAAGCTGATTGTTTCTGTTTGTTTGTGTTGATATCATTACATTTCCCCGTGAGCACGCTTCTATTCTGAGTAAACAACTCTAGAAGTTTTCTAATTTCTCTATCAGTAAAATGTATTTTCCTTTTCTTTCTTTTTTAAATCCATGGCTTGTTTTGAAGGGAGATAGGCTAGCTAAGTGCGCTTTGGATAGGCTCTTAGATGTGTTGCTTGGCAACGATCTACGCTTTCGCATTTTCACAAGGACGCGCATCTTAAAACCAGGCGTAGCTACGACCGTGGCCTGTCAAGCTTGGTGCACTCGGTGTAAATTCAAATCACAAAGTCGGACGTAACTAAGACCGACGTAGGAGTTAAGACCAACTTTTTTACGCCCAGCTGGTGCACTCGGCTCCAGCACCTTAAGGCGCTCCTCAAGGTCTTGGAGTTCAGCCTGTGTTTGGGCCACCTGTAGGTCCATCACTGGCACCTCTTCAGTGTGTCTGCCCTGTAGTCGACTGAATAGGAGAGCCTCTTGCTGGTTCTCCTTCAATGTCTCCATCTTCCGGATGATAACCTGTAATGTGTCTGTCATTAAAGACAAGTAAAAAGAGTTTACAAGAGTTTGCATGATTGGCATACACTGTGGTTCTTCTATATTAGCTGTAACATTGATGTAAATAACAAATGTTACCTTGAATGGTTGTATACAAAGCATTAGTATGAAAACATTTGTTGTTTTGACAAATATGTATCCCCCCACCACGATCAGAACAACTTAGGTATGCCTTACAATGAGTTGGCAATGCTATTGAAAAGCTTTGAGTATTTTTTTGAGTGTCTTATATTTGCACTTGCCTGGCTGCCAGCTGTTTTCTGGGCCCCCAATGGGTTCTCCTCCACCAGACCAGAGTTGACACCTAAGGGTATGGCATCTGGTGATGCAAACGTTTTAAGTCATGCTTTTACTTCAAAACATAGCCTTTAGGGTTGCCATGGCTCATACAATTATTGTCACTGTTATGTTAACAGGAGTCAGGTAGCTGAGCTGCTAGGGAATCGGGCTAGTAATCAGAAGGTCGGGGGAATGTCCCTGTACTTACTGTAAATCTAAATGTGCTAAATGACTAAATGTAAATTTATAAACGGTCATTCATTACTTTACCATCATTTCCCAGGGACACAGTGCTAGGCCGTGTGACGGTGGTAGGATAATCTGTCTAACAATGGGATGTTGCAGTCACTGGTTGTGGTTGTGGCAGAGGAAGAAAAGTAGTCTCTATGCACAGTTTAAGATAAGTGACATAGAGATCCAAGATGGCACAGATGATGGCTGCCTCGGTTGCTAGGTGCGCTCTGTTTTGTCTTGTTTTGTCTGTTAATTCAATCTTCTGCCAAGATTTCCGGGGTTCTCTAACAAGAAAAGTACTTCTAAACATCATGACTACAACTCCTGTGGATTTATTTCCCACTTTTCTGCTTCCAGCGGCAGATTTAGTGGGAATTCTAGCCAGTGCTGCGCTAGGCTTTGCCCATGCAGTGAAACGCCGAAGAAGGGGAAAGCGAGTGGGAGCGCTAGTTCGGCTACGCAGACGTGGAATCTGAACCGTGCTTCCAAGTTTTTTCCTCTCCAACGTACGTTCCCTGTGCGAATTGATCCTGGACACCGCATTGCATCTGGTAGGCTTTCAACTCGTGAGAGCTGACCAGGACACTGCACTCTCCGGCAAAACCAAAGGCGGTGGTATTTGTTTCTACATCAACAGTGGCTGGTGTGTAGATGTGACAGTGATTCTGCAACATTGTTCTCCGGATCTGGAATCATTTTTTATAAGCTATAAACCTTTTTACTCGCCCAGAGAATTTGCGTCACTCATTTTTGTCGGAGTCTACATGGCACCGGGTCCACAGGTTAAAGAGGCCCAATGCATGCTCGCCGACCAGATTCTGAGTGTGGAACGAGCAAACCCGGATTCCCTTGTTATCGTACTCGGCAACTTTAACAAAGGTAATCTTAGCCACGAACTCCCTAAATACAGACAATTCATCAAATGCCCAACCAGAAAAGAGAACACTCTGGATCACTGCTACACTACAGTCAGTAGAGCCTACCAAGCCGTCCCTCGTGCAGCACTGGGTCACTCTGGCCATGGTCCATCTGATTCCTGCATACAGGCAGAAATTAAAGCTCTGTAAACCTGTTGTGAGGACATCAAAACAGTGAATGTCGTGGAAATTTTGGAATACAGTTATAATGTGTGTGTTTCATATATGAGGAATGTGTTTTAAGGGAAGTCTGAAGAAGCTTAATACAGTGACAGTCGATTCAACCCATTTGGTAGAGATGACATTTGCAGTTTTATAACTAGGAGACGTGAAGTCTAAGAGACGGGAAGTCTGGGTGATCTGAGAGGGTTCTTGTCACCTGGGGAGGAAGAGACAGCTGGTCTAGAGACAATGTGGATTCAACTGTATTGTTATTGTGATCTGCTGCTCTGACCCTTCCTGTTGCATTGGGTGGGGTTAATCAAATACTTGTTTGAAGTGGCCCGCACAAAGGATTGTGGGACAAATGGTACAGAGATGTATTGTTTCAAACTGTCACTGAATTGAGTAAGCCAATCATAGACTTGATTACATTGATGGATTGACCTTATAGAATGCCATTTGATCTAACGTTTATATAAGGTAGCGTTTGTGATTGTTCTTCATCACTCTGGCGAACGACCTGTGGCTAGCACCTCCTTCGTTATGACTGATCACAAAGTACTTGGTTAAATCTTTATTTTGTACAAGCAAAATAAATTTATTGTAACCGCCATCTCTTGACTATTCAAATCTACACAGTGCCGCTAGAATTTTTCCACATCACTTGGTGGCCCGTATGGGGATCCTCGTTGGTCTACGGCGTTCAGCAGGCGGCTCCCCTCGGCGAATTGATCTTCCGGCAAAAAGCCGCCTTTCCTTCCGCCATGCGTGAGACAGCAGGGCCAGGGGGGGCGCCCGTTGGACGTTTTGTGGCTGACGCGGGATCCTGAAAGAACCGGTGAGAAATTCTTTTTTTGGCTTCTGTGTAATTTGAGTTGTCTAAATGTGTGTTGTTTAGACTATGGTCAATAATTCGGTTTAGTTAGTAATAGGGCGGAGACCGGAGGAGAGCTTTGTCCTGTACGTGCAAGTCGTACGAAATTAATAGGGTGGAGACCGGAGAAGAGCTTTTGTCCTGTACGTGCAAGTCGTACAAATTAATCGGGTAAGGCCGGAGAACTTATCCTTTACGTGAAAGTCGTAAAAAAGCATGCAGGGAAAGTGTGCTGACGAGCGCACAAAAGGGTGATAAATTCACATGTTATATCGTGTTATGTGTCTTTTGAGACCCTAGGATTAGAATATGTTGGGTTAGTGATAGTTTGAGAAATTGTATTGGCTTTGGTGGTCATAACAGTTCTTATTTATTTACGGCCAAAACGTGATTCTAAGTCCCGAGAGAAAAGTATACTAGTCAGCTGTGTGAGTGAGAGTGTTTACAAAGGGTTTGAGTCCCTGAAGGTGGAGAACAAAAAAAAAAAAAATTAGGAAGTATGGGCCTGTGAAATTTCAAAGTAGAGGTTTTAAGTTTGCAACACGCGTGTTCATTTTTTGCTTTAATTACAAGTTATGTTTTTTGATGTTAAAAGAAGTATGAGTAACTAATGGTGTCTATTATTCAACCTATATACAAATTACAAAAATCAAAATTTTAATTATTTTTCAAAACTTTAATTATTTTTCGGTTTGAATATTTGTAATTTATGATTGTGCAGTTATTTTCATTGAAAGTTGTGAAGTCGGAATTTAATTGTTTTTAGAAACGAAAAGGAGTAATTGTGTCTTTATTTTCCGTTGTTGGTTATCGTTTATGGATTGTAATTCTAAAAATGAATGGTCTGGAGGCAGAATTGACCTGTCCAGACATCGATTACATGAAACAAAAGTATGGTAACGATAGTTTATTGCAAATGCAAATATGGATTGATAAATGTGGATTTTCGAGTGTGGAGTCGTTTTGTTTTAAGGACCTTATTGTATTGCAAAATGGGTTCGTGGAGAGAAATAGATACACGATTTTTTTTTAAGTGGAGAAAAGAATAGATTTTAGCCTGATTGGAGAGCTTTTTCTGATTGGATGGAGATAGGTCAGATATCTTCTGACATCTGCCATCTTTATAAATTTGCTTTGGATTCCCGCAAAGATTGAAGCTTGTGCCTTGACTTGCAATTGCCATTGTGTTTCAAAGATGGAGAGGTTAAAGTCCTCTCCGGAACAAAGGGTTTGAGTCCCTGTTGTGTTTGGAATAAGTGGTGTTGTGGGCTATGGTCGAAGCTGATGCAGAGCGTATTGACATGCTGTTGAAAAACATGTAGGCCAACACGAATTGCTAGGTCAATCCAAAATGCGTGCTTTAATTGTGGGAATTTGAGCAAAAATCCATATTGGACTGTATTTAACCCAGAGTGAGAATTTTGTTTTGTTTGAGTATATTTGATAAGAATTACAGAATACAGCGGACAGATGGAGAAAGGAATGGTGGAATGGAGATTCGAACTTGGACAAATCCACAAGAAAATGCATTTTGGAAAAAGGAAGGATATGAGAATAAAAAATGGAGGTTGTATGGTCTGCATAAAACATTTATCTTGAGATTTTGCTAAGTTAACACATGGAAAGATCATGCCTCTACAGTTTGTGTTATATCAAGAAGAATGCATTATTTTAGCATACAAGAGGATTTGTAATGGATGCATAGTCATTTTGTTAATACTTCATATGTGGGATAAGTATTATGAGAAAAGGAATTTAAACACGATAAGCTTCACAGTTAAGGTTAGAGAAACCATTTGGGTATTGATAGATGGATTTTGTAGAGTTCAATTTTTGGAGAAGTGATACTGTTTAATGATTGTTGGATGGGAAGAAGTTTTAGACTTCTCAGGGGCTCAGTGATCAAGCTTTTGTTAATTTAGATTATTTTCGATAGGATTTTTCTTTGAGGTTATGTTATGATAATGGGTCACACTTGTTTATGGAAGTTATTTTGGTGTTGATAGGATTCAACATTGTGTTAATCACTTCAGTTTGTAGTGAGGTCCACAAGACCACACGGAGCCAACATCTTGCCACACCTGAAGAGTGATTCAATCACATCAGAATCAGCCCTTGTGACACCCTCAGTATGCTGATTACCCACCAAACGCCGATGCAAAGGAACCATAGAATGGGGGGGGGACCTCCCCAATCTACCAAATCAGCCCTCCTGCTAGCTTGCAAGCTTCAAAGGGCCTGATTTAGACAACACGTCTCCAGCGACCATTTGCTATCCGTTTCGGCGGCGATTTGAACAAAGAACATACCTTGATCAGAACTTTTGAGGAAAGTTCTTGAGACTTTACCACAAGAGTACAAGGTGGAGAATTATGAGAGGGATATTTGTGTTATGTTTGTTACTTTGTTTTAATGTTGTGTTCACTGAAATCTTGATTCTAGTAACAACTCCTTCTTCCTGAAAGATAACCACGTCATTCTTGGTATCTACACGAAGCTATCATAATAAAACAATCATTCAACTATATTTTGTAACTGTACCAAGATGTCCAGAACAATATTTGAACCATCGAATGATCAGCCAGAGATCAGATCACACCTTTGGTAGGTGTGAAGGAAGGAGGGGGGAGTTGAGAACCCAGCTTCCCCCAATCCACATCTGACCCCAGACGGGTCCTCCCTCGAACTGTATAAAGCCCTAAGATGACCATCAATCTCGGACTCCAGCGAAACCGACCATGGCATGAACGCCATCAGGATTGGCGTTCCAAGGACGTCGCCAAGCTTCTCCTGAGATTCAACTTTATAGTGATCGCGACACTATCTGGACGTTTCAACAGAAGAACCAAAAACGCAATTCCAAATGCGACTTCACTGAGATCCCGCAGACTCAGTCACATGACCCAGCGCAGCCGCGCTGTGACTTCAGATTCTTCAAATGGACCTTTGGCGCAAACCGCCCTCAACATCATTGATCAACCCCTGATCAAACGTAACTATGGCTAACGCTCTTTCCCCCTCGACATGGCATTGGCGTGAGCTCTGTTTATGATTTGTAAGGATGTAATCACTGATTGTACAATTTCTGCCTTTCTTTAAGTTAGACCATTTCATTCTGTTCATTGAAACCAATCTCTCATATCAAACCCATAATCCAACTTTTCATAAGATCTGTTTACCTTACTTGAATAAATTCATTGTAAAGATATTTTGACGTGCGTGTTCACTGATGTTACGATTGGCTCTACTCTTAGAACGAATTCATTCCTAAAGATGAGACTGATTATTACATATTAAACATAGGATTCCCTAATGTCCTAAACCAATATTAGGGTGGTGCCCCAGAGACTATGATAAATTAAGTATTTCTATCTTTAAACGAGCAAACCCCGCTACATATTGGCGCCCCGTGTGAGGCTAAGATAGATTGAAATGAGCAATCGTAACTTTTGTGAAACTAACTGTTAAAATAGAGCGAGCTCTAACTGTATGTAGCACCATGTATTTAATACTACTGTGCCTAGGCTACAGTGGCTGTGTGCGTATTCAATTGTTTTTCGTGAAATAGCTGCTAGTGTGTGTGTGGGACCAGCTAGCTCAAAGGAAGCAGCTAGGTTTGACCGGAGGTACGCGCGTGCTCAGAAACACCGCTTCCCCGACATTTACGTTGTAATCTGCCTCGGCCAGCTCTTCACGGAAAGTAGCATAAGAGCCTTTATTATAGCCTCTATTTTAATAGTGTAGCTATTTGGTTAAGTGAATTAACCAACCAACTAATACGTTGGTGCACATGTCTAGTTCAGGGAAACAGACAGTAGTGCTTAGTCCTGAAGGACTTTTGTTTAGAAGCAACTAAACAACGCAGTTCTGTACACGTAACCTACCGCCAGCACGAGTGTGTGTGTGGGACCAGCTAGCTCAAAGGAAGCGGCTAGGTTTGACCGGAGGTACGCGCGTGCTCAGAAACACCGCTGCCCCGACATTTACGTTGTAATCTGCCTCGGCCAGCTCTTCACGGAAAATAGCATAAGAGCCTTTATTATAGCCTCTATTTTAATAGTGTAGCTATTTGGTTAAGTGAATTAACCAACCAACTAATACGTTGGTGCACATGTCTAGTTCAAGGAAACAGACAGTAGTGATTAGTCCTGAAGGACTTTTGTTTAGAAGCAACTAAACAATGCAGTTTCTACACGTAACCTATTATGCCGCCACGATATAGCTTGTCGAAAAAAGCATTGACTATTCCCGCAGCTGTGTTTTAAAATAACAGTGGTTGCCAAACTAAAGTTACATTATTAGATGCAGTTCATCAATGTGGTTTAGTTACGTTGACTTCAAGAAGCTACTTAGTAACTATAATTGTGTAAAGTATGTACTATAATTACCTTGTACCTTTATTTGTTATTTGTATACGTCTTTGGCAGTCAATTGTAACCATAACCTAAATGAGTTTATTGAAACTAGTTTGATTTAAAAAGATTGGAAAGCCGACAACTTTTCCCTCATCTAGACCCCTAGTCACAAAGCTTCAATTGCTACGGCCATTGTAAGCCACTTCAAGTGCCTCTTTTTGTTTCAATAATTTCCTCTCAACCTTTTTCCTATGTCATGTCATAGCTTAATCACTCATAGCCATGCCAATGTCTGGGGAGGGGGGGTGACATGCTGTTACGCTGCTGTGGTCTTTCTTCTCTTGTCTTCATGTCAACAGTTTCATCGACGACGGTCTATGAAAGTTGACATCCGGGGGGATGTAGTGAGGTCCACAAGACCACACGGAGCCAACATCTTGCCACACCTGAAGAGTGATTCAATCACATCAGAATCAGCCCTTGTGACACCCTCAGTATGCTGATTACCCACCAAACGCCGATGCAAAGGAACCATAGAATGGGGGGGGGACCTCCCCAATCTACCAAATCAGCCCTCCTGCTAGCTTGCAAGCTTCAAAGGGCCTGATTTAGACAACACGTCTCCAGCGACCATTTGCTATCCGTTTCGGCGGCGATTTGAACAAAGAACATACCTTGATCAGAACTTTTGAGGAAAGTTCTTGAGACTTTACCACAAGAGTACAAGGTGGAGAATTATGAGAGGGATATTTGTGTTATGTTTGTTACTTTGTTTTAATGTTGTGTTCACTGAAATCTTGATTCTAGTAACAACTCCTTCTTCCTGAAAGATAACCACGTCATTCTTGGTATCTACACGAAGCTATCATAATAAAACAATCATTCAACTATATTTTGTAACTGTACCAAGATGTCCAGAACAATATTTGAACCATCGAATGATCAGCCAGAGATCAGATCACACCTTTGGTAGGTGTGAAGGAAGGAGGGGGGAGTTGAGAACCCAGCTTCCCCCAATCCACATCTGACCCCAGACGGGTCCTCCCTCGAACTGTATAAAGCCCTAAGATGACCATCAATCTCGGACTCCAGCGAAACCGACCATGGCATGAACGCCATCAGGATTGGCGTTCCAAGGACGTCGCCAAGCTTCTCCTGAGATTCAACTTTATAGTGATCGCGACACTATCTGGACGTTTCAACAGAAGAACCAAAAACGCAATTCCAAATGCGACTTCACTGAGATCCCGCAGACTCAGTCACATGACCCAGTGCAGCCGCGCTGTGACTTCAGATTCTTCAAATGGACCTTTGGCGCAAACCGCCCTCAACATCATTGATCAACCCCTGATCAAACGTAACTATGGCTAACGCTCTTTCCCCCTCGACATGGCATTGGCGTGAGCTCTGTTTATGATTTGTAAGGATGTAATCACTGACTGTACAATTTCTGCCTTTCTTTAAGTTAGACCATTTCATTCTGTTCATTGAAACCAATCTCTCATATCAAACCCATAATCCAACTTTTCATAAAATCTGTTTACCTTACTTGAATAAATTCATTGTAAAGATATTTTGACGTGCGTGTTCACTGATGTTACGATTGGCTCTACTCTTAGAACGAATTCATTCCTAAAGATGAGACTGATTATTACATATTAAACATAGGATTCCCTAATGTCCTAAACCAATATTAGGGTGGTGCCCCAGACTTTATGATAAATTAAGTATTTCTATCTTTAAACGAGCAAACCCCGCTACAAGTTGAATGAGAGAACAGAACTTTGAAGACTAAGTCAGACGACAAGAAGTCAGTTACCTTTAACTGACTTCTGTGAGAATGTGCTTGTTTATCACTGTGCAACCTTTTTGGACCATCATTATATACTTTTTAATGTGGAAATTATCCTAACAAAAACCAAAAAAGAATTCTTAGTCCATAGAAGATATTTAGACGATACAGTTATGATGACATTTTCTGAACAATTTGCTCTATATGAGCCGACTAACCATGATTGCTCTCTGAATGAAATGGTAGAGAACCTCAATGATGCACTATTATCTGTGTTAGACTCTGTTGCACCACTGAAAACCAAAAAGAAGAGCACAAGCAGAACCTCCCCATGGCTGAGAAATAAAAATGTTAGTGAAACGAAAAGAAAATGCCGTGCAGCAGAGAGAAAATGGAGGAAAACAAAGATCACTATCCACTACAATATCTACAAAGATACACTAACCACCTATAACAAAACCATCCGTCTAGCAAGGAGAGAATATTTCTCCAACATTATTACAGTATTACAGAGTTCTTTTCTCCACCATTGACCAGCTGCTAAACACTGTCCCTGCCCCACCTCCATCCTCAGCAGTTAAATGTGAAGAGCTTGCTTTGTTCTTCAAGAACAAAATAACTTTGATCAGAGCGAGTATTATTAATAGTGGGGTCGAAACTGACATCAGTAGATTCTGCAACATAACCATGAGCACATTTACCTGTATCACACTTAGTGAACTTTCCAAAATTGTCAGCGAATCTAACTCCACAACCTCAGATATTGATCCTATACCCACAACATTCTTTAAGCGAGTGTTTGATAGTGTCTCAGGTCCGGTGCTAGAGATTATAAACACATCCCTTAGAACTGGCGTCTTCCCAGATGCCTTCAAAACAGATGTTGTAAAGCCCCTATTAAAGAAACCCAAATTGGATAACAGTCTACTTGCAAATTACAGACCAATATCAAACCTTCCATTTATTAGTAAAGTACTGGAAAAGATAGTTTTAGTCCAATTAAATTATTTTCTTGAAGAAAATAACATCCTGGAAGTCTCGCAGTCAGGTTTCAGGAAATATCACAGTACTGAAACTGCTCTCACCAAAATAATTAGCGACCTCAGACTAAACTCTGATGCAAATAAAGTCTCTATCCTTATCATGTTAGATCTCAGTGCAGCATTTGATACAATTGATCACGACATCCTAATCAATAGACTGGAAAAGCTTATTGGGTTCACGGATAGTGTATTGAACTGGCTGAAATCATATACCACAGGAAGGAAGTTTTATGTTAGTTTAGGTGACCATAGGTCCAAGAAACATGAGAACTGCTACGGGGTTGCTCAAGGAAGCTGCTTAGGTCCATTACTTTTTTCTCTTTATATGTTACCACTCGGCGACATAATCAGAGAACATAACATAGATTTCCATAGCTATGCGGATGACACACAACTATATGTATCCACTGAACCCAACGATGCAACCAATTCCATTACCAACTGCCTGTTGGCAATAAACAAATGGATGAATGATAACTTTCTTAAATTAAATGAAGACAAAACCGAAGTCCTACTATGTGGCCCCAAATCCAAAAGAGAGATGCTTATTAAGAATCTTGGAGGCTTAACCCCCTGTCTTAAACCAGACGTGACGAGTCTCGGTGTAATCCTGGACTCAGATTTGAATTTCAACTCTCACATTAATAAAGTGACCAAAACAGCTTTCTTTCACCTGAGGAATATAGCAAAGGTACGACCATTCATAAACCAAAATGATGCAGAGAAGTTAATTCATGCTTTTATATCCAGCCGGCTGGACTACTGTAACGCACTTTTCACTGGTCTTCCCAAGAAAACCACTGAAAGACTACAGCTCATAAAAAATTCTGCAGCTAGATTATTAACCAAAACTAAAAGGAGAGAACACATTAGTCCTGTCCTAGCTACTTTACACTGGCTCCCTGTTACCTTCAGAATTGACTTTAAGGTCCTTTTCCTCACATACAAAGCTCTACATGGACAAGGACCTAGCTACATTGCTAACTCCTTTATAAACTACACACCAGCTAGAACACTGCGATCATCAAATGCAGGCCTATTAGAGGTCACCAGAAGCAGTCATAAGAAGATTGGTGATTCGGCCTTTGTCAATTACGCCCCAAAACTATGGAACAAATTACCCATAAATATTAGGGAAGCAAACACTCTAGACATTTTTAAAAGACAGCTTAAAACCTACCTTTTTACCAAAGCATTTAAGTAATTTTATCTCAAAAGTGTTTTCCTACTTTTTAAAGTTGTTTTCTCTCTTGAACAGAGATCTTATTGGGATTTTATTTTTGTTTGAATTGTTTATCACTTGTATTATTGTTTTTATTGATTTTATGTAAAGCACCTTGAGCTACAATTCTTGTATGAAATGTGCTATATAAATAAAGTCTTACTTACTTACTTACAGTGTTGACTGGGGAGTCACACAGGGTGATGGGGGTGGCATGTATACAAGTACAGTCTTTGTGACATACAAAAAATGGAGTGAAATACAACATTGTGCACACTGCCAGTGAGCGACCCGAGTCTGACTAACCTTTATTGGTCCTTTTTTTGTTGTCCACCGTGGCTTGGGATCCATCTCAAAGCTGTGTTTGTGTTTTTGAACTTCAGCGCTCCAACTAATGTGGAGTCACATACCCCTTTTCCACCAATGCATTTTGGGTGTCGGTTCGGAGCCGGTGCTTAATCACGAACCAGTTCTTTCTCTTTCGACAGACTGAGAACCGGAAAAGTGGTTCGTACGTGGTTCGCAAATAGCACCACTTCAGAGCTGGGGCCCGTTCTCCGTACGTCGTTTTTACTACAGGAACCTGTTGCAGAAGGTGCAAGAATAATTGGCAGAATTTAACATGAAACCGAATTAATTGCTCATTGCGTGATAGATAGGCTCCTTAAGCACAGCGCAATATGCTAGCCTATACTTTTTGAGAGGATAGCCTATCGTTTTTTTGTGAGGGTGTCATTTACATAATACATTTGTTGAAATCACATCATATGACATTAAAGATGATAAATGAAAATATGAAAGTATGAAAAAAAAAAAACATAGGCCTAGGTTACTCTAATAAGCGATAAAACGCGTGGTCACTCCTCTACATTTAATTTGGTCTGCTACTTTTTGCCAGTCCTCTTTCTTGGATTTTGCAGACTTTGAGGTGTTCCCTGGCGTTCTGATAAAATCTTCAAATTCTGAGTAACCTTCGAGCAAGCTGTTGCTCTGTTGGCTCTGTTGCGGAAAAAACTGGGCGCTCATTTTGGCCACGGTGAGCAGCCATAGTCAATCCGATCCACTTTTCCATGTTGATAAGAGCATTAAAATGAAACAAAATTATGGGACAAAAAGAAATCAAGGGACATTTAGAATAGATAAAAATGTGCGATTAATCGCGAGTTAACTATGACATTAATGCGATTAATTGTGATTAAATATTTTAATCATTTAACAGCACTAATTTTCACTGATTACTTTGTGGGTATTTTTTGAGACGCTAAACTTTGATATCATATATGCATTTTCACTATTTCAACATAACTGTCTGGAGGCTTACCTCTAGCTAGCAAAATCCTAACTTAAATAATGTGTATCTGATAGCAAATAAACAGGCTAAATAGCCTACATTTCAAACCTATACGTAATAGCATGCCCCATAACATTTCTGTAAATACATTTATATATTTAGAACTATTTCTGTAAAGAAACTCACCTTTGAAGTAGCTATTTTCCAGGTGAAAACCAATGCGTGAAAGACGGTGGAACTTAAGATAACCCCTGCAAAATCTCTTCTGAAACCCCAGATTCAGCGATGCGTTGAAATGGGCATGCGCAACTTTGTTGCTCAGGAGCAGACTGAGGGGAAGGTTTGCTCAGGGAGAACTGTAATATTCTGTGATGACTTGTCTTTGGAAATGAAACTCTTAAGAGTCGCTTACCTTTTGGTCACATTGAACAATTTTGTATTACCGAATTATTGGAGCACAAATTTGCATTGTGTGTCATATAGCTTTGGTATGCTATACAAAGAATGTTTGCTTATGTTACACATCACGCATTGATTGCTTTTGTACATGTTTATAGTAAAGAATGAAAGACTAAATTATATTCCAAATTCGGTGTATTTTATTTATTACGTTTCTGCATATGAGAAATTTGATGACCAATGACATGCTGGAGCTGAGTCGCACATTAATTACATGCATTGTCTACATTTATACGTGCTGGGATACAACATTTAATATTGTGTGTGATTGAAGTTCATGTAGACTGGGCTACATTACAAAAGTGTCAGAACTGAGAGCAGTCCAGTGTGATCTCTCCATGTCTGGGTAAACCACTTATAATGCACTAGAGATCCGTTGTCCTACGACCAAAGAGCGACGTAACAGCAACGTAACCCATGGTACCAAAATTAACGTAGCCGACATGCGCGCAGATGGCACTGGGGACGGGGGGGACATGTCCCCCCCAGACTCCTAGTGACCCCGATCCGTCCCCACCACTCTCCCTACGTAAGGCGACAAGCATCAGTTAATAACTGCACTGCTGATTAGGCGATGTTAGCGTTGTTAGCGTGTATTAGCGTGTGTAACGGCCACAAAAAAGTACTACAAAACTTTTGGAAAAAAAAGTGCATTATGCTTATTTAAAGTATTTAACTTTTGAGAACGTCTTCTGGACCAATAGGAACAGCGTATTGGTCCAATTATTACACTAGTATATAAGAAACACATATATTATACCAGATAAGTAATTGAGTTGGAATCATTTTCTGACAGCTTGGTCCCCCCCCCCCCCCAGTTCAAAAATTCCATCTGCACCCCTGGTAGCCGACCATACGACGTTGCGGCAACGTTTTCCACGGGACCAAAAATAAGGTATCCAGCCGACCAAGGTACGACGTCGCGGCAACGTTGTCCACAGCACCAACTGGCAACATTCACTTTAGAACCTTGCTACAAAGTCGCGGCAACGTCCACGGGACCAAAAATAACGTATCCAGCCGACCAAGGTACAACATCGTGGCAACGTTGCCAGAAGGTAATGTCGCGGGTGACCAAATGAGCACTTACTGGCAACGTTGCCGCAATGTCATGTGTTTACTGGGATGCTGTAATGCATTGGGTCCCACAGGCTCTGACATGTTTGTGAGCCTATAGGCTAGCAAAAGTTAGATTGCCCTTTTCCACCCACTGAAGAATAGGGTGATAGAGGCTTTTTCTATCACACAAATGTTTTTGCATTTCCCTAAATTCAACAGATTACAGATTCACTTATGATGGATCCACATTTAGACTTTGCTGGACGTCACCCAGCTAGATCTGTGCTTTTGGGTAAAACTCTGAAGGTGCACAGCTTTTTTAGTCAGATCATGCTGCTTGAAGACTACACCAAACCATAGCTATGGGCTTTCAAAGTATTTCCTCTCAGTCATGTGTCTGTTTGTCCATGCAGCATGGACCGCACATGGTTTCCATTGCTCCACAGTCCCATGGCCAAAGCGGTCCTCATATGAACACTGGAGGAGGGGTAGGAAGATGAAGGCTGTAAGGCTCTCACAATACAGACATCCTTCCTCTATCTAACTGTTTATGCATGCATGGCTTTGAATTGCAGTCTCCAGCTTTGTTGTGCCTCCTTTCTTGTTAGCTTGTTGGAGACAGACTTGGCCTGCCTGGCAGGCTAGACAAGTGAGTGTATTAAAGTGTATTTTAGCTCATGTTCACCCTGACCCTGGAAAAAAGCTTTGAACCCAGGAATCAGAACTCATTAGGGTCAGCCTGGCCCTAACAGGATAAACAAACACATAATGCCATCCTTGCCAGCAGAAACTTTGTGAACATGCCAAGCAATGCACACAGAAAAAACACATGATCCGACTTTAATGATGGAGATGCAGACAAACTGTCAGTGTCTGTGCAAAGAGGTTCACAGGATATCAATGCTTTTAACCAAAACACAGGGGTAGGGCATATGGATCTGGATGGATCCATATGGATGGATCTGTTCCAGTGTTGTAGTACTCGAGACCGGTTTTGGTCCCGAGACCACATTTTGAAGGTCTCTGTCTTGTCTCGGAATCTACCGCATTACTCGGTCTTGTCTCGGACAAAGAGGACTCTGGATTTTATTTCAAGACAGGTCAAGACCACAACTGTGGGAATATCACTAAATTGCCTGTGCATTGTTTAATTTATTTGTTAATATCATTATTGTTATTGGATGTAAAACATCACGCTTCAAATGCAACCAATAGACCAATTATTTGTTTGTAAGCATTCGGGATGCACGCTCCATGTGGCTGCAGAAAACTTGGAAAGGATAGGCTTTATAATGGCTAGAGAAGTGCACGGATTATACAAATAGTTTGATTTAAAAAGACCAAAAAAGTTCGAGGAGGACAGCCTTTAAGAGAAAAAGTGATTCCCCATTGATCTGTCACCTAAGAATTTTGATTTGGGTTATGAAAGTCTTGAAATTTGAGTGAGAATGTCGCCCGGTAGACCGCATAGTCTTATGCGGCAGCCATGTCTTCACGTCATGTCACAAAGTTCATAATTTTACAGTTTTACAGTCAATTATACACCTAAAAAGTCAAGCAGGGCAGCTTTAAAGAGATATGGGAATTCTGCTTTTAGCCAGATGGTCAGATTATTTTTGTGATTTGTGTAAAACTGGCAATCTGAGTGAGACTGCATCCCCGTTACACTGTTTTGACGTTGTTAGCCTCAGTCAGACTCGGGTCGCTCACTGGCAGTGTGCACAATGTTGTATTTCACTCCATTCTACACTATAAAGGTCAGGGAGGACTGCCTTTTGTAGATACAAGCCTGCTGAAGATAGCCAGCATCTCGGATTTCTTTAACCAAGCCTGTTTCATTCATCATTTGCCTGAAAAGCGACCTTCGTTAGCCAGGCTAGTTTTGCCCGTTCACTCCATTCTACAGTAAAAACGTCAGGGAGGACTGCCTTTTGTATATACGAGCCTGCTGAAGATAGCCAACATCTCGGATTTCTTTAACCGAGCCTGTTTCATTCGTCATTTGCCTGAGAAAGTGACCTCCGTTAGCCAGACTAGTTTTGCACTATCACTTGATCAGGCTATTTAAAGGTATCGGGGGTCAAGTGACTTTTGTGCATGGACAAATGAAACGTAAATGTACTTGTCCAAAAGTTAATGTCAAGCTCTGAAATCCAGTGGCCAGAGATATATGATGACCTGATCGACACTCCAAGTATATTATACCCGGGAGAAGTTCGTCTTTTGCAGCCGACATGAGCAGTTGAGCATGCTTGACAGTGGTGTGACGTAGGATGATAATTGGTCTATAACTTAACTCATTTCTAATTTTGAAATTACCCATCACCCCCCAAAAGTGAATGAGGAAGATTGGCGAAACAGTGGCTGTCTGAAGATGTTGGCCAAACCAGCTATGATTAGATTTGGTTACCTGAACCACAAAGCGTTTACAATAACGGCAAAGAGACGCTCACTGAGATGGCTGGAACTAGGCCTACATCAAACTTTTACCAGCATTTACATTTAGTCATTTAGCAGATGCTGTTATCCGGAGCGACTTACAGTAAGTACAGGGACATTCCCCAGAAGCAAGTAGGGTTAAGTGCCTTGCACAAGGACACAATGTCATTTGGCATGGCCGGGAATCGAACTGGTAACCTTCAGATTACTAGCCCGATTCCCTAACCGCTCAGCCACCTGACTCCCCTAGCATTTAGAAAGAAAACTTTTTAAAAGGTGAGGTGTAAGCAAAGCTTGCTACCTAACGTTTGCAATGTGCCTCTGTACCAAAACTCTTCAGAAATCTCTTCCCCCATTACACAAAGAGATTTAGCTAGTATTAGCTATGTAACATACTGTATGTTTCAGGGCGACGGGTGTTAGTTTCAGTTGCTTGCCAGATTTTGTTTGTGATAACGAGCCAGGCCACATAAAGCTAATGATGTAGCTAATGATGAATATAAAGTTATGTTACATCAACGTTAATCATGTCAGCTGCATACCTCTCCCGACTTCATGATGTTAAGTTAAACGCTGCGGTACCGTGCTCCTTCACTTGGGGGAGAGAGAGATGTGAAAGCAGAGACCGAGTACTAATGAAAAATGCCTGGCCATAAGCACACAGCACTACTTTAAGAGTGCACATTTTTAGTTCAAATACAGTTACAGATCAAATCTAACTTATTACCTAGTCAAACCGTACTGCTTGTGTATTTTGAGTGGTCTGGTCTTGACCCGGTATTGCCCTGCCTTGGTCTTGACCCCTCAAAGTCTTGTCTGGGTCTTGATACACTCTGGTCTTGGTCATGACTTGGTCTCGGATTAGGTGGTCTTGACTACAACACTGATCTGTTCATAGAATCTCATACACATGTTACTGCACTGCTGATGCTTTGTCATCAGGCTAGTGCAAAACACTGAACTCTTACGAGGTTCTGACATAACCAATACATATTCCAGGGATAGCAACAGTTAAAAAAATATAAACATGTTCTGCAGGGAGCCTGAAACTTTATCGCTGAGAAAAACTAAATGAAAAAAGCGGTTCTAGCTCATAGATAACTTTCTTGATTCATTCTGTAACTGTAATAAAATAGTTGAGGAAACCAGTTCCCTAAACAATTAATTCATATATGGAATTTATTTGTTTAGTATTTACACAAACACAATGATGTAAGTCAACTATATTGTTAATTGTACATAGTAATTTGTATTACTGGATGTATTTAATTTCTGAATATGCTCAATAAACCACAGATCTATTGAGTGGCAGCATCGCATCGAAGTACTCATATTAAATGGATGCTTGTCTTCTTATCCATCTATGACACATTCTGAGAATATACCATTTCCCCCCATAAGCCTTCCAAACAAATGCAGCGATCACTCAAGAATTGTAGAGCTGTTACAAAGTAATTACATTACTAGCCCTGACCCATGATCAATCAGCAGGATTAGAACTATGGAAAGGTTGGGAATGGAGTCAGGCCTAGGCTGCAGGCCAAAATAAAATGTTCACCAGCAGGGGGCCTTGGGTGTAATCATTTAGGCCTGGGGAGCCTTGAGAAGAACCACACTCTCCACATGAGACAAACTGGCTCTCATTCAGGCAGCATCCTGGCTTATGTTTAGCAGTTAGACTGATCCATGGAAACCAAACACAATGTTTCATTCCCGGAAAAGACTGCAGTGCATCTGCGGCTTCACTTCTCTTTGAAGCATCATTTTTATGGCCAAAGTTTTTTTTCCCCCTCTCAAGGAAAAGTAAGTGAATTGAATACTGCCTCAGAAGGACCGAGGCACATTTGTTATTTTGTAAGTGTTCGCTTGTGTGTGCGGCCTATCTCTGTTTCTGTTTCAGATGCACACACAGTTTCCTCTGCATGCCATGAGGTGGGAACCCCCATTCACTGAGGAGAAGGGTCATCCCTGGCTATCATCTGAATATCAGATCCCAGTGGTGGACTTAATGTCTCCAGTATCACTTACCCTCTTGAATCTGCTTGTATTGAGCATCTCCCTCGCTGATCATGTTTGGACTTTTCTTGCTTTTCTCAGTATTCTTATTTCTATTTTTCACTGAAAGAGAGACACATGTATTCATCTTTTTATTTCAACACAACACTTAATTTTCTTTTGCTGACTGGCTCACAGATTAAATGAATTATGTATCAGTATGTTTTGGATAAACAGACAATAAATTACAATACTAAATCCTGAAGAATCCGGCAAGTGGGCCCTTATCCCGATTTTTAATGTTCTGAAGGCAGAATGAATGTAGAAAAATGACCTAAACTGCAAAGGATTAAGTCAATGATACTGACTTGAAGCTAAATATCCTAATGGCTTGCAAAACACAAGATTATTTTCCAGAATGGATTATTGCCAGGGGCGTAGCCAGGACATTATTAAAACTACTATTTTAAAACTCACACACTGCATCACTCAGAGCAACAGTTTTCTAACGGTATCCAGTGGTTAGCTGCTAGTTTCCATTGAAGCGCTGTCAGAATGCAGGTACGTTGGTTTGTGTCTTGCGCTGTTGATGGGGGCGTGGCCCAACATGTTGCGAATATGGGGCTTGTAGCATAAGTGACAAATGCCAATATAAGACGACTTTATAAAAAAAATACTAATGCATTTATTTCAGCTTTATACTGTTTCTGTCCAGGAAGGTTTAAAAAAGAAAAAGAAAGAAAAAAAGGTTGGGGGGGGCGGCAGGGTGGCCATTTTCTGACCAATGGTGGCCGTGGCCCCCCCTGGCCACCACGTGGCTACGCCCCTGATTATTGCCCAGGTATTTCATCATGAGAATGGTAAATGTTGCATATTACAAATAATTGCTATGAATAAGTTAAAGACTCATTGCATAAACCAAAGCAATGAAAATCCAACCAGTAGAGCCATGAACCGTACAGCCACGAGTACATTCAAGAATGACCCTTGTATTCTCCAACATTCATATTCTTTGTCCTGCCCCACCTGTTCCAGGTAGTCCTGATGGCTGCTGCGCATGTGAGCATGCCTGAACCATGAGGTCAGTGTCGACACAGCTGTTCCCAATTAGCTGCCACCAGCCCACCACTGGAACAACCCACACACCAACTACGTGCCTGTTACTGGCTCCTCTGCCCTGCATTCATTCAGAGGACAAACCAATTTTAAGTGCTACGGCCCATCCTACACGTACAAGGCTTTCACCCATACGATAAACTGCAAATATGTACTTTTCGACAGGTCTGCAAACGCCTTTGTAGGCAGAGATTTGTTAAAATGTTTTAATCGAAGCAGACCTCTGCAAACTTCCAGAGGTCTGCAAAAGGTTTTGCAGACTTCTTAGAACTTCTCTGGACCAATAAGAACAGCGTACTGGTCTAATTATAATAATAGTATATAAGAAACTCAATTTTATGAAAGGCTGCAGGTTTGGTGTATTCTACTGGCTCCGCCCTGAAGACGTGGCAATCTCACATGTGCACACTGCACATCTGGGCTCCTACTGTGATCCTGACCTCCCCAGGGCTGGTGGTGTTTAATGCTGTTCTCTGTAGGGGTGGTGGCCACCTGGCCTTCGAGCCACATAGAGACCTGCCACTAATGTGTGTGGACAGAGTAAAGGAGGACTGCATGGGGAGATGGGTGTTGTTCCCTTTATTTGCTCATCCATCACAGCAACATCTGAATTGAATTCAGCTGCATTTCAGACACCAGGGTATTGTCCCTCAAGTTTTCCATTAGCGAGCCATCAAATGGTTAGCTTGTGACAGATGAGTATCTGGTGCATTTTACCATAATGAGCCTCAAAGAAAAAGTTGAGCTTTTTATTTCTGAAACATGATACATTTTTTTTAAAAGATGATACCAATCACTGACTGATCGCAGAGTCTTTGTGACTTATTTTGACTTTGATCTGTTAGACTGATTAATTAAATGACTTATTTTATAGCAAAATGTTTTTCTAATTAGTGCAACAACAACCATGATCATCAGGCCATTTAAAATAATTTTTTTAATCACGTTGTGGGCAGTTTACTTACATGGCCATTAAAACATTGATTTGTTAAGTCATGAAACCATGAATGTTCCAATTCTGTCTTGCTATACAAATGTTGATGTGTGTGTACATTGTATTGGTAAAATTAATCAAGAACACTAGTATTGTCACTGAAGCAATTCACTGTAAGGGACACACTGTAACTGACCTACAGCACCACATTCACAAACCATTTATCATAAAAAACTATGAGACTTCCACTTGGGCTTGTTTTTTTAAAGAAATTTGAATGTTTATCAACTGTGCTTTAAATGGTCTCTACAGTAGTAAAACTATAAACAGAGAAACAAGCGTTTCACCATTCACAAGAGAGTTTAAGATTGATGTTTCGAGAAAATAACCAGCCACTATTGTTGGGAACTATAAAAGAGGGAGGGGTTGACCATACCAGTCTTAGCCTCCGGGGTGGCCTTGTCCGTCTGCCGGCTGCTCGGTGCCTTGCCCTTGGCCCCTTTCTTGGCTGTGGTTTGACTAGGACTATGGTCCCGGTGGGTTTGTGCTTGCTCCTCGGCCCCTGGGACCTGGTGATAGTGCTCTCTGCTCAGGAGCTCCTGCATGTAGTAATTCTCGTCCTCAGCCACATGGCCATGAGAGAGCTCCAGGTACCCTGCCAGGAGTCCTCCCAGCAGAGCCAAGGCAAAGAGGGTGAGATGCGGTCCACTCATGGCCTTGCAGGGTGGGGAAGATGGTGGTCAGAATTCAGGGGTCTGTCTGTCTCCAGAGGAGGCTGCTGCTGTCAGGCTGCGTCCCATCAACGTCTCTCCTTTCCTACTCCAGCGCAGCGTGGGGAGTTTTCAGGGTGCTCCAAGTGTTGGACAAAAGCAGAGTCAGGGGGTCCATGGAAGTCTCTCTGTGCCCGAGAACAACGCAGGCGAGGCTGGGGAGAGGAAATAGTGAAACGGAAAGAGAAGAGAAAAATAAAGCTAAAGACAATAGTAAGAACGAGAGAGAGAATTCCCTCCTTAGATGTTGGCAGCTGACTGAATCTCCAAAAAGTCCTCAGGGTAATTCTCAGATATTTTGCTTAACCTTTGACGCTATAGAGCTAAAAAAACAAGAGGACTATAGAGTTATTTGAGATGTTGGGCAGTAAGATCAAAAACTCCCAGACACACATTGACACTTGACTACTTTTACAGGGTCTTCTTTCACCTTCCTCTCCTCCCACTCTGTCCAGGACAAATGGGGTGGCTGTGTAATCTGAGAAAACGTTTCTCTTTCCAGCTGCAGAGCAGAGGGAGTGCAAACTCTCTCAACCCATCTGCTATCAGGGGGGAAGCCTGCCATAGATTTATAAACTGAGAGCAGGGGCAAGCTTTGCAACTCACTAAAACACTTGTCACAGTCCAACTTGATATGTTGTATTTATAATTAGTGCTAAGGATGAAAAATGTGTCTGTTCATTGAAGGCCTCATTCCAACTTAAATCCCTGAATCCCACCAGGAGAAGTAGCTACTTAGATTTGAGTGAGCTTCTAAATAGCACTTTTTCTGGGAAAATATTTTACTCTGCTTTAACTTCACTTTAGAAGCGGCCTTATTTCCTGACTGAGTTGTTGGATGGCCAGACCTGTTTGGACATAGCTGTAATTTGCACATTAGCGACGGCCTGAGGTAAAACAGTGCCTCACTGTACCGTGCCCGGGCATGCTCAGACACAGAGATGAAGCTCTGCCCTCCATGTCACAGTCCATCACATCAACACTGCACTGCCTGCTCCTTATCTCTCCCTGCCCCCTCTTTTGCTCTCTTTATTTCTCCCTCTCTCTATTTCACTTCCTTTCTCTTTTTCACCCCCTTTCTCTCTCACACACACACGTGTGTGAAACACATTCACTTTCACAAAAATGTAATTGCATGCATACAGTACTTCCATGTTCACCTGCGGAAACACAGACACCTCATATTCATCTGAAGCAGCTCACACTGACGCCAGTTAAAACACCCAGTGACTCACCTACACTGATCTTATCTCATTGAGATAACAAAATGAAAACCCCAGGCAGAGCCAACATTACACAACACAGACACATCATGCATATCACTGCACCATAGTTTACCTGTGTGCAGTGATATTATATTTACTATATTATATAGCCTATAGATAGTAATATGTATTACTATAGTTCCAGGCAGAGCAGTTATAAACCATTCTGACACATGCATGCAATTTAGATACTTAATTTAGGTGCTATACAAAGGGATTCAAAATATCAAATCAACATTTATTTGTATAGCTCTTTTTACACGCAAGCATGTCACAGAGGGCTTTGCTGGGAGTGTATTTACTGTAATGTAATTTCTTACAAATTAAAGTCAGTTTTATTGGTCTATTATTGCAGGTATTTTAAGACTTTATTTTGAGAATTATCCCTGGGATATCACTAGCCTCAGGCACCCTCTGAGAACTCAGTCCTGGAGAAGACACGATTCCATGAAGCCTATCGCACACCTAATGAACACAGCCCTTGACATTTACACAGCCTGAAGCAAAACAAACTAAAGACAGGATAACATTCCCCCACCTGGGCAATCCACATGCACATGCACACACACACACACACATGAGCACAATGAAACGTATTGCTTCATTTACACCTGTTTAGGGGTGGGGTTGGAAAAGAAGGTGGGATGTCACTTGCAAAGTCCTCAGAAGGAATTGTTTACGGAACTTTAAGTGTATTCTATTGTATACTGTGTATTGTGTATACTGTATATTGTGTTTTATTAGGTGTATATTGCACATTGACTTGTGTAACATCTCTAATAATGCCAGGATTCTGTGTGTCTGTGTATCTGTGTGAATGGGATTTTAGGGCAGCGAGTTTCCGACGATTATATCAAGAACCGTGCACTATGCAAAGTTCATGTTTTTTTGGAGTTGTCCCCAAAAAGGGCAATGTTGCTGCGATTAACACGGCAAGGGAGACAACTTGTCAAACCATTACAAACGTTAAAATGCTTAAATTGTAGGCCTACCAAATCTACTTAACACAACTATATGCATTTAGGCCTACTGATAATTAGCGTAATTTGATGAGCTGTCTGAAACCGTTCTGACAGTAGCCTATGGCCAATATTCTCAACAGGTGATTGAGAATAATAGCCCAAAAAAGAACATGGCAGCAATTGAAAATTGCAGAATAAAATTCAAAACACTGAAGAAGGCCATGGTTAATTGCACTTGATGTGGGCTAATAATGTTTTTGTCTTCACATCTTGAACAAAATTAATAAATTACTTCCAAATAACTTTGCCACACACATGTATTAACTGATAGGCTAAATGCTGGGCTTTAAGATAAAAGGGAAAGATAACCATGACTAAAATGGGGATTCACTGAAATAAGTATTATTGCACAGATCCAGCACAAATTTTCAGATCAGAAGGTGTCCCAAACTGTAGCGCACTTTGCTTGGCAACAGTCATTTAAAATTGCTCAGCATGACTAAGAATATATAATTATTATATTACGCGTGCATATTTAATCCAAATCCAATTATTATTATTCTGGCTGACAGTGTATGGACAGCTGCCCCATATTTCCATATTTCAAATTAACATAGTCTGCCTCTACAGATCCAGAGGGGCTTGGACAGTGGCAGACTGTGGCTGTTTGAAGGGCAGGGGCGGAAACATTTTAAGGGCTGCTACTGCACGACATGGGCTCTCACCGGTGTAACAATGGGAATGGGACGACACCCCAAGTGTCCTCACAGCCTCACTTTGGGAAAGCATGCCCTAGTGGGAACATTGTAGGGGAGACTGTTGGGCACAGCATCTAATCGCCTTCTTTGGAAAGGGCACCATTTGGGACACTTATGTAGGGGCAGCATAAAGGGCACTTCATAACAGCACCCTTTTCCAATTACATTTAGTCATTTAGCAGACACTCTTATCCAGAGCGACTTACAGTAACTACAGGGACATTCTCCCCGAGGCAAGTAGGATGAAGTGCCTTGCCCAAGGACACAACGTCAGTTTGCACGGCCGGGAATCGAACTGGCAACCTTCTAATTAATAGCCCGACTCCCTAACCACTCAGCCATCTGACTCCATTGGAAGTAAGGGCACGGGAACAGTCAAATTTAGACCATTGTAATGGCACCTTATAGGGTACTGCATCACATTTTCTTGACTATAAAGGAAGTAATTAAAACATGTATTTACATTTATAGAGGGCACACTGTCATTTATTGCGTTGTGCATCCTGGGCACTCAAGCATATTTCAAAATGTGAATGGCAGATAGTAGGGACCATGTTCAGTCTTCCAGAGGGCCTGGATACACCCATGGGGACAGTATATTGCACCTATAATATTGGGGAAGCCAGAAGGAGAGGATGAAGTAATATAGAGGCTTGTCAACATATAGGCTACTTTACACAATGAAAATACTAATCAAGTCTCCTTGATTCTTTGTGTTTCAAGATGACCTGGAAAACTGATGATAATATTCAGGTAATGCTTTGGAGCAAAGTATACCCTCATATTTCATGGCAGATTTGCCTGTTCATGAATGTCCCACATGCAAAGACACACAGAGATGCAGACAGACTGAACAGTGGTCAAGGCTTGGCTACAGTGAGTTTGCTTCCTTGTGTTTGATTCCAGCAGACTACATAGTCTAGGCCTACCTACATAGACTGCAGTCTACTACCCTCCTTTCTACTATTATAGTCTACTACTCTCCTTTCTACTACTTTCTACTAAGGATGGTAGGCTGCTCTTATGTGTTCATTCTATATACATATATATATTTAAGAATGACAATAAAATCTATCTAGATAAACTATGCTGGGCCTGCTGAACCTGAGATGAAGTAAACACGTAAATTCATTCATGTCTGCACTTCAAAAAGTCTGCACTTATGTTTCCGAACACGGTCTAAAGTGCTTTGCGCGCAGGAATTTACTCGACAAAACTGTCTTTTGAGATTCTGTTTCCGCCTGTTTGAAATTATTTGCAACACATTAGTTTAGCTTTTACGGTGCGCGTCCACTGCAGCGACGCGAGCGACACGACAACAAGCTTTCCATTAATTTTCAATGGAGTCAGGCGAATCACTTGCGTGGTGCATTGTGGATAGTGACACGATTCGAGTTGAGATTTTCTCAACTTTATGCAAATGAGGAACGATTTTCGCTAGAGATTGCCAATCGGAGTGTTTTCTTGTTTCTAGTAACGTAGTGTTACCGGCCTCAAGCCTAGGGGAACTTGGGCCAGCACAAACAGGTTCCTTACGCTTGAAAAGTGAAGGAACAAACACAGGTGTCAAGGCATGGAGTTCAAACAAAAGCTCCCCAATTCCTTTTATCCTTCCCTGCCTTGCAGAGTGCATCCAATGACACCTCGCTGTCCCTAGTGGACTGGAGTGAACCAAGCAAGATAGGGTGCATGCTTGGGTCCATGTGTATATGTGTATTTGTGTGTATGGGCGTGCGGCACTGAGGATAACCCGCTACACTCTCCCCCACTTTTAGAGGAGGTCTCCTGACATCTTGATTATTTGCAACTACTCCCCAGTGCTAATAGCCCCACAATACTGGTCTCCAATGAGGCTGCCACGCAAGATACGAGGAGTATGGCAACAGGTCATTCTGGAAAGGGGGGTGATACAGTGGACTAAGGGTTGGTATGACGGTTGACCCAGGCTTTGATATGTGAGCATTTTTCTTGGTCTCACTGTGCGTTCAGATCTTCTCGGCATGAGCTCTTCCTGCTCTTGCACTCGCTCCACACCCTCAAGGTCATCACAGACATTTTCAAACTCACGACCTTGGTCATGGTGGAGTTTTTCCGGGAAGCCAAAACGGGGGATAAAGTCATTAAATAGTTTCTTTGCAGCTGTTTTGCCAGATTTATTTTTAGTGCGATAAGCTTGGGCAAAGCGTTTAAAATGGTCAATTATGACCAAGATATACTCATAACCACCACTAGTCGGTTCAAGATGGAGGTAATCAACTGCAACTAACTAAAAAGGTGAGCTTTTGGAGATGGAGCCCATTGGTGCTTTGTCTTGCATAGAGGGATGTTTTTGCTGAATGCACGCCCTTACAAAAAAGAAGTATATTAAAGTATACTATAAGTATACTAAAATATGGATAGTACACTTTTAGTTCACTTTTGATATACTTTTAAGAAGTATGCTTTGAAAATAGTTCACTTTTGATATACTTTTAAGGAGTATACTTAGAAAATAGTTCACTTTTGATATACTTTTCAGTATGCTTTGAAAATAGTTCACTTTTGATATACTTTTAAGAAGTATACTTAGATAATAGTTCACTTTTGATGTACTTTTAAGTATTCTTTGAAAATAGTTCACTTTTGATATACTTTTAAGAAGTATGCTTCGAAACAGAAAATTGTATACATTTCTTCTGGAGTAGGATGTACGTTTTCTATTATTATACAGCAAAAACAGTCAAAATAATTTTTAAGTACATTACAGGTTAAATTCTTTAGAACCATCTCATTCTAATTATTAATGTCTAGGAAAATCTATTATGCATTGCACATTGAATCTTTTTTCGTACTGAAGCTGTAACCTTAATTACTGCCAAAACATTTTGAAGCCCTATACTCTTATACTAATAATTATCAATTGGAGTATTAATGGAAAAAACGAAAAAGCTACTTGAGAAAGAAGCAGACAGAAGGGTTGCATTGTGCATTTGAAGGTTATACTGTCAAACTGACTGAAGAACGAAATAAGGACGTGAAAAAATGAAGATAGCGTGGCTCATTGGCTGGTCAATTCCCATAATGCAAGGCGGTAAATAATGTAAAAATTTGCTGATAAGTTTGCCGTTTGTTCGAAATACAAATCTAACTTCATGAATTTCGTTTTTTTTATGTGTCTGCTAAGAATTTAATGTTTTGTTGCGTGGTAATTGGGTGTGCTCAAGCTACGGCGAGAGCACAACCTTTGTTCTCTCACATATATATTATTATTGTGAGAATGCTGTTAAGCATTCTCACTATTGTTTTCCTGTTTCTCTTTATTATTATTATTGTGAGAATGCTGTTAAGCACTTTTTTGGCCTTTAACTCGTTTATAACTATATAATATAGTTTTATGGCCTTTAACTCGTTCTGCATACTTTAACCGATTCCTACAACTTTTGTATCAAAACGTTCAGCTCCTTCAGGAGATGATGGCTATGACTTTTGGTATTTCTCACTTTTATACTTTTTAAGACATTAAGGTTTTTGTGCAAATTATTCTCCCATTAAAAGTAATGGTAAATCCTTTCAAATCATTAAAAAGCTTCCTCCTCTTTCAAACGTAACTACTTCAGCATACTTTCAGCTAGAGACACCATTCAACCTTTAAAATGTTCACAAGACATTCAGCTATTCCCAAATGATTCAGCTTTTTCAAATGTTCAGCCAATTTTGAATTATGACAGTTTGAAATACATTAAAATGTTTGCTCCTTCTTGATTTTTATGAATGAGCAGCAAGCAGAGTGGCACACTCTGCTTGCTGCTCTTTTTCTGATATTCAACTAATTTGTCAAACAAATTCCTCTAACGTTCATATAGTTTAACTTACAGAAACAAGTTATACCTTAAAATGTAGGAAAAATTGTCCTCTTTCAGCCAATGTAACTACTAAAGAGCTCACATTTACATATTTTCAGCTATGAGCCTTGAAGCGAGAGCAGCCTTTCAAATTCTCTCACTAACTTCAATGGAGAGGTGAGTAAAATCAGTCAGAGAAAGCAAGAAGGAACAAGATTTTGAAACTGCCGATAGAGTCGTATTTCTGACCGCACAGACATATAAAGGACATCTCTGGTTTCGGCAGAGTCTTGGGTCTCGGAAAATATCCTTATATTTTGGATTGGACGTATAGTTTTGCGTCTAGGTCAACTTGTTTGAGGTGTGGATGCTAGGTAAATGTTCGTTTTTCTCTCTGCCTAGCTCGTTAGCTATCACAGCTGCGCCATCACCGTGGCAACCAAACAAACAAGCACCAGGAAAGCAAAAGGAACACGTTTTTGAAACTGCAGGTAGAGTCGTATTTCTGACTGCACAGACATATAAAGAATATCTCTGGTTTCGGCAGAGTCTTGGGTCTCGGAAAATATCATTAGATTTTGGATTGGACGTACAGTTTTGCGTCTAGGTTATCTTGTTTGAGGTGTGGATTCTAGCTACATTTCTCTTATTCTGTGCCCTCACCGCGTTAGCAATCATAGCTGCACCATCACCGTAAGACAGACACGCACCACTCAGTCTCTCACACAGGTGATTGGTACATTTACTTGACCATGAGAAACACGATTACTAGCAATTGTCGGTTTATACCAATAATACGATTACTCCGTTTACATGTGTAATTAGTTATGCGATTACTCAATAAACGCGTCTACATGATTCTTTTTTATTAATCGTTGTATGCTCCACGGACAAAACTTGCACCATCATCCTTCTGCAACAAAGTGTCGCCGTGTCTTCCTGTATCGGCCCTACTGCTATATGTTTCATTCCATCAACACATTGAATCCTACTAAGAAAGCCGAGTAAACGCACTCAATGGTAGGCTACATCTGCTACTGCTATTACTATCCCAACTATAATTTAATCTGTTAAAACGATAATATTCTTGTTACGACTAGCTAGCCTACTTCTTCTTCTGTTTAACAGTTCAGCTTTCAGCTTCTCCCACATTGTAGGCTATTTTAGCTCTTAGCTTTGTTAAGATGATGCAGTTCAGCTTCCACACTGCCTCTTTTGTGTGACTCACACATTTTTGAAATTCATTTCAGCTTGCGGGTATTTTCTCATTTCTCACTTTTATACTTTTTTAAATATTAAGGTTTTTGTGCAAATTATTCTCCCTTTAAAAGTAATGGTAAATCCTTTCAAATCATTGTTGGAATGCTGCTCCAGTCCCTTTCAAAAATACCTTTCGGTTGCTTTGAAGCTTCAGCTTATAACTTTCTACTAAATTTTCACTATTTTCAGCTTTTTTAGCATGGTCAGCTATCCCCATTCAGGTTTTCAGCATTCTCACTGCTGTTTCGCAGGAACAGCCGTTTCTAGTTATTATTTCTTTTTGCCCCCCTAAAACTCAGTCAATATTTGGCCTACATAGACAACCTAGGTGTCAAAAGTTTCGTCTTAGTAGCGATTGAGTTGCTTCTATTGGGATTTACGTTCCGTTGCATGGTTTAAGTGGAAATTACGTTTTTGTGGCGAAAAGTGAAGCTAACGGTGGCTAACTTGCTAGCCACAGTCAATGACGCTACTTACGTCACTAACGTCACGAAAACTCGCGTGACTACCTCTAGCAGAACATTAGTTTAGCAGCTCGTTAACTTCTGGGAGATAGCTAAGCTAACTGCTTTACTGCAAGGGAGCTGCAGAAACGCCACAAGCAAAGAGGCCAGGGTGATAACTATTTACTCATTTTACTTTGCGATATGATACACAATTGTGACGTGTAATGTACAATATAAGCTGATTTTATTAAGGAAATACATCTACTTTCGGAAACAGTAGTCTACTATGTCACTGAAGTATTAGCATCATGACATTAGCCTCTGTTGGCCGGGCAACACATACTACAGTGGTCTATGATGCATCTGTTTTCAATCATTAAAATACATTCCTAACAAATACATTTTCGTTGTAGGATTTATTATGACATTACATTACAAGTAAACGATTTGTGGGTGAAATTATCATTACCTGTGGTTTCAAACCAGTGTTGCTCACTGCAACGCTGTAGCCTACGCAAGACACTACAAAAACATCTAGGTTACTGTACACAGCTGTAGGAAGTCAAACGGCGACAGAACATGTTCGACACTCCCCTTACTTAAATCAAAAGTCTATCTAACTACTAACCTGAACTTCATTGCCACAGCCTAAACGTTGTCAATCTGTTCATGAAAATAATTAATTTCAGCCTAAACCGTACAACGGAACGTTAAATCCAATTCAAGCAACGCCATCGCTACCAAGACGAACACAGCAGTAGTCTACTAGTACTGTACCGTAGTAGTACAATTTACCGGGGCAGCTTCTCCACACAGGGCTATATCGCATTTTGCGTTGTTACTGACAATGATCGCTACCAGTGATCTTTTTATGAATGAGCGATTTTCCACTAAATAAATGTCAAGCTTATTTACGTTTTGGGGGGCATATTTTCAGTTAGCAGATGGTACTCGCGATTCCATCTTCCACTGCCGGGTAACGTCGTAGAATAATCTTCATAAGGGGTTCTTTATTCATGAATGAATGCAATGAGTAGGCTACATGCCTGAAAATATCACGAGAAGAGAAAAACTTAAAATGACGTTTAAGTCATAGAGATTAGGTCAATTTTTACACCGGTCTGCCAAATTTATTCGTTTTGATTCAACGATGAGGCTGCCTCTTGCAGGGGAAATGAGAAGACATCTATTTCATTCTACACTTCACTCGTATTTTCAGTTGTAAATGAGCAGCAAAAAAAATGCTTTTAAATCTATTTAATCTTTATAAATAATAAGTATGCATTTTCATATAAAATATACAGAAATCAGTTGTAAAAATGTCATTCAAAAACGGACCCCTGTGCAACCGACGCAAGCAAGCACACCCTACAATTTCCCCAGAAATTGTACCCTCTCTAGTTACATTTACATTTAGCAAACGCTCTTATCCAGAGCGACTTACAGTAAGTACAGGGACATTCCCCCCAAGGCAAGTAGGGTGAAGTGCCTTGCCCAAGGACACAACATCATTTTGGCACGGCCGGGAATCGAACTGGAAACAGGAGATAAAAGAAGTGAGGTCATCTCAGTACCTCTTTACTGCATTGACACCAAATTTGGTATAGGGACTAGGGACCCTGTTCTAAAGAGGTCCAAAATAGGTCATGTCATTTCACCTCTGGGTGGCGCTGCAATAAGCTAAATTTGGCACCAATTATCTTAAGATCAAGCCTCACAAACGTTTTCACATGGTTTTTGATTTTCAAAACAGTTTTTCCGGTAAAGCTGATCAAAGTCGGTGATGGAGCCGCCTAAACAGAACGTGAGATCATATCTCAGGAAATATTTGCTGAATTGACATCAAACTTGGTACAGGTGCTCGGGACCCTGTTTCAAAGAGGTCCACAAAAGGTTGTGTCATCTAACCGCTAATGGGCGATCCCGTGTCTGACATGTTAAATTGTGATACCAGCTGAATTGATGTGGCCGCCATTTTGAATGAATGAATAAAACGTTATTTCCCTACTCCTACAAAATGTATCCAATATTCACCAAATTTGGCACAGATTATCTTCAGACCACAATCACCATGACATGTCAAAATAGGACTGAATTACAGCTGTTTATACCTTGGGCCAAATCTGACAACCGCTTGCCACACGAAAAACTGCTTATATTTTTACACAGTAACTGAACACAGTAATTTCCAGCACTGACAATATCTCACAAGGATAAGTTGGTGTCCTGGCAAGGGCAACGTAAGAGGTTCGAATCCAGCCAAAGCCAACAAGCCTGTCATGTCACTGATTATCTGTTTACACTATCAAACCTCACCTCACTCTATCAAAATGATTTTAGATTTTCTAAACCGTTTGTCCAATCGAAAATGGCAGCAGAGCCGCCAAACAGAAATTAGAGTCGTATCTCAGCAGATCTTTGATGGATTCACACCAAACTTGCTGCGTGTACTCAGAACCCTCTTCTGAGGATGTCGAAAGTTTCTTCTGGGTCATCTGACCTGCTTGGCCACCCCATTGCTACTTGCAGCTATATGTGTAACTTGTTTAACTACATGCTCTTATGGTTCTTCCCTTTGGCACTTATTTGTTTTTTTCACGATGGAGACATGGCAGTGTGATTTGACCCCGGACACTGCGTTACAACTGGCAGGCATTCAACTCGTGAGAGCTGATGGGGACACGGCCCTCTCCGGCAAAACGAAGGGCGGTGGTATTTGTTTTTACATCAACAGTGGCTGGTGTGTAGATGTGACAGTGATTCTGCAACATTGTTCTCCAGATCTGGAATCATTTTTTATAAACTGTAAACCCTTCTACTCGCCTCGCGAGTTCGCGTCGCTTATTCTGGTCGGACTTTACATGGCGCCGGGTCCACAGGCTAAAGAGGCCCAACGCGTGCTCACTGACCAGATTCTGAGAGTGGAGCGAGCAAATCCGGATTCCCTGGTTATCGTACTCGGCGACTTTAACAAAGGGAATCTCAGCCACGAACTCCCCAAATACAGACAATTCATCCAATGCCCCACCAGAGAAGGGAACACTCTGGATCACTGCTACACTACAGTCAGTAGAGCCTACCATGCCGTCCCTCGAGCAGCACTGGGCCACTCTGACCATGCCATGGTCCATCCGATTCCTGAATACAGGCAGAAATTAAAGCTCTGTAAACCTGCTGTGAGGACATCAAAACAGTGAGGCTATGGAGGATCTGCGGGCGTGCTTGGACTGTACTGACTGGGATATGTTCACGACCGTTACCAATAGTCTGGATGAACTCACAGAGGCTGTGACATCATACATCAGCTTCTGTGAGGACTGCTGTATTCCAACATGCACCAGGGTAACTTCAACAACAACAAACCCTGGTTCTCAGCAGAGCTCAGAAGGTTGAGGTCGGAGAACGAGGAACATTTAGGATAGAGACAGATTCAAGGTGTCGAAGAACAGGTTTAGCAAGGCGGTGAGGGAGTCTAAACGACTGTACTCAGAGAGACTGAAGCACCAGTTCTGTGCTAACGACTCTGCTTCTGTCTGGAGAGGGCTCAGGCAGATTACCAACTACAAGCCCAGAGCCCCCCACTCCACTAACGACTCCCGCCTGGCCAACGACCTGAACGAGTTGAAAGACAATTGGACTGTCCTGAACTACCCCTTCCCCTTACCCTCAAGCACTGAGCTGACCAGCTGTCTCCGGTGTTCACCAACATCTTCAACACCTCCCTGGAGACATGCCATGTGCCAGGATCACAGATTTCCTGTCTGACAGGAAGCAGTGCGTTAAGCTGGGAACACAAGTCTCTGACTCCCGGTCCATCAGCACCGGAACTCTTCAGGGCTGCGTCCTTTCCCCTCTGCTCTTCTCCCTGTACACCAACAGCTGCACTTCCAGTCATCCGTCAGTCAAACTTCTGAAGTTTGCGGACAACACCACCCTCATCACTCGTAATATCGTTTTGTCCATTTTGGATGTCCGAACTAGATTATGGGGAAAGGTTTGGTTTCCGTTGTTTTGTTTCATTTTGGAATTACGGAATAACCATATAACACAAATGGTATAATGAGCCATTTACTCATTTGTTTGATCGTCCGTATTATGCGTACTGGCACAAGTGAAAAAGAGAGAGAGGGGGAGAGACGTGTAATTATTGAGAGTGTTATTACTTCCGAACACCAGAGGGCAGCAACGACTATCTTTTTATTTTATTTTTTTCTTGTGATCTGTAGGCCTACAATCTTGACGACATAGCAGCAGGTTCTTTAGTAGAAGACACACACACCAAACTGGAGGTACATGTTGACGGAGTTTGCTAGTTGATACTTAGTTAATAAATCTTTGATGAACCCTAGTTTATTTAATATATATTTGAAACATTACAAGACGGGGCTCCAGTGTGTGTTCAAAGAAGGCCAAAAGTGCTAGACGGTATCAGTTGAAAAAGACAATCACACCCGTGCAAGAAACACTCCCCAACCCTCCCTCCCCCCACCTAAATTACCGCTTTCAGTTCTGTTGTACGTTTTAATGGAGTGCATTGAGGCAATCATAATAAGAAAGTTGCGGTCATGTGGGCTACCTTTGCAGTTTACAGTTTACATAGACCCACAACTGACAGAGACTGTTGTGGATACTTTTTGGGTGTGCTTTGCCTTCGGCAAGGGCACAACCTTTGTTCTCTCACATATATATTATTTTTATTGTGAGAATGCTGTTAAGCATTTTCCTGTTTCTCTTTATTGGTGGCCAAGCCGCGAAGCGGCGAAGCCACTTAAGTGTTTCTACCTTTTATTATTATTATTATTGGTGGCCAAGCCGCGAAGCGGCGAAGCCACTTAAGTGTTTCTACCTTTTATTATTATTATTGGTGGCCAAGCTGCGAAGCGGCAAAGCCACTTAAGTGTTTCTACCTTTTCTTATTGGTGGCCAAGCCGCGAAGCGGCGAAGCCACTTAAGTGTTTCTACCTTTTCTTATTATTGGTGGCCAAGCCGCGAAGCGGCGAAGCCACTTAAGTGTTTCTACCTTTTCTTATTATTATTAATCATCTTCCTCTCCCATTGGAGTCTATGGCAGCCCCTAGAACCGTATGGTAAAAACTTGAGAAATTTGGCACACTCTTTGAGGACAGTCCCCTCTTTATTTTCACCAAGTTTTATGTCTCCCATTCGAGCACTCTAGCGCCACCAACGGGTCAAAGTTGGACTTGTGTTTACACACGTAACTTTTGAACCGTATGACAGATTTTCAAAAATGAGGTACCGTTGGATTCCCTGGATCAAGACGAGTTCAACACACCCGATGACGTAAATTTCCGGTTATATAGATTTTCCGCCATTTTGACCTTTAAGGAAAAACGTTTTTTCGCTTCTCCTCTTCAATTTTTGTCAAATCTTGCCCAGAATTGGCACACATCATCGTCACAGCAACCCTCACAAAAAATTTGGAAAGGACTTTTGATTTTCAAAACCGTTTGTCCGGTACAGCCAATCAAAATTGGCAGCAAAGACACCAAACAGGAAGTTGGGTCATATCTCAGCCAATCCTTGAGAAATCAACACCAAACTTGGTAGGATGACTCGGAACCCTCTTCTGAGGATGTCCAATCAATTTGGTGTCATGTGATCACTGGGCGTGGCCGCAGGAACCAAAAATTTATTTTGGCCAATAACTGTTGATTTGTTTGCTTTTATTCAGTGATTCCTTTGTCTCATGATATCTTGCGACATCCCGTGTGTGACACATGATAACTTGTGATAATATCCGAATTGATGCGGCCGCCATTTTGAATTAATTGAAAAAGTTTTTTCTTTACTCCTCCTACAAATGTTGTCCAATCTTCACCAAATTCGGCAGAGATTATCTTCAGACCAAGCCTCACAACGCACATCACATGTTTTTTTTATTTTCGAAACCGTTTGCCTGTTACAGACAATCAAAATGTGAAGTTAAGCCATCAAACAGGAAGTTGGATCGTATCTCAGCAAATCTTTGATGGATTCACACCAAACTTGGTATAGTGACTCGGAACCCTGTTCTAAGGATGTCCAAAATGTTTTCTGGGTCATATGACTGCTTGGCCACCTCATTGCTGCTTGCAGCTATATTTATTGTGAGAATGCTGTTCAGCATTCTCACTATTGTTTTTCCAACATCTTAGTTCTTCCGCCGTTTTTTGGCCTTTAACTAGTCCTGCATACTTACCGATTCCTACAATTTTTGTATCAAAACGTTCAGCTCCTTCAGGAGATGTGTGTAATGTCTTTTGGTATTTCTCACTTTTATACTTTTTAAGATATTAAGGTTTTTGTGCAAATTATTCTCCCATTAAAAGTAATGGTAAATCCTTTCAAATCATTAAAAAGCTTCCTCCTCTTTCAAACGTAACTACTTCAGCATACTTTCAGCTAGAGACACCATTCAACCTTTAAAATGTTCACAAGACATTCAGCTATTCCCAAATGATTCAGCTTTTTCAAATATTCAGCCAATTTTGAATTATGACAGTTTGAAATACATTAAAATGTTTGCTCCTTCTTGATTTTTATGAATGAGCAGCAAGCCGAGTGGCACACAGCTGCCTGCTCTTTTTCTGATATTCAACTAAATTGTCAAACACATTCCTCTAACGTTCATATGGTTTAACTTACAGAAACAAGTTATACCTTAAAATGTAGGAAAAGGTGTCCTCTTTCAGCCAATGTAACTACTAAAGAGCTCACATTTACAGATTTTCAGCTATGAGCCTTGAAGCGAGAGCAGCCTTTCAAATTCTCTCACTAACTTCAATGGAGAGGTGGGTCAAATTCGTCAGAGAAATTCGAAAGTAGTCGTTTTTTAAACTGCCGGTAGAGTCGTATTTCTGACCACACAGACATATAAAGGACATCTCTGGTTTCGGCAGAGTCTTGGGTCTCGGAAAATATTCTTGGACTGGACGTATAGTTTTGCGTCTAGGTTAACTTGTTTGAGGTGTGGCTGCTAGGTAAATGTTTGTTATTCTCTCTGCCCAGCTCGTTAGCGATCACAGCTGCGCCATCACCGTGGCAACCAAACAGACACGCACCATGAAAACAGAATTGGGTACACGTTTTCGAAACTGCCAAGAGTTGTATTTCTGAGTTTGGGTCTCGTTAAATATCCTTATTTTTTGGATTGGACGTTTAGTTTTGCGTCTAGGTTAACTTGTTTGAGGTGTGGATTCTAGCTACATTTCTGTTATTCTCTCTTATAATCGAGCTAGCGCGATGGCTCTCCATAACTAAAAACGTTTCGACTTATTTTCCACAATCAACCAAATTGGCCAAACAAGGTATGTACATTGAGCTTAAAGTGTACATAATCTAGCTAGATCGTTTTTATTTAAGCAAGTTTCACAGAAATCTGCAAAAATCGAGGCTCAAGACTGTCATAGCTGACCGTCACGAACAGCCAAACCGGGGCTGGGGTAAGTGTTTGCTGCAGCTGGCGTTAATCCTACGAACAAACGCTTCGTAACTGGAAAGTTTTTACTTTTAATTGACGATATTGAACACAGATGTTAAGTAAATTGTCTTTACTCTAAATATCTTCTCCGTTTTCAATTTGAAGCAGTAAATCTAACACAGTAGGAATTCTTCCACGACATCCGCTCGCTCTGCTTTGACTAACAAATATGTTCTCAGTCCACCATACATTAGACCAGTGGTTCTCAATCCTGGTCCTCGGGACCCCCTGCCCTGCATGTTTTAGATGTTTCCCTGCTCCAACACACCTGATTCAAATGAATGGTCGTTATCAGGCTTGGATAACGACCATTCATTTGAATGGTCTGTTGGCTTGACTTGGGTTACCGGTACCCGATCTATCTGATTTGAATAATCTGAGAGGCTCTCTTCTCTCACCCTCACCTCTTACCTCTCCTGTCTACAACTCATACACCTATCTATATAAAACACTTGCTGTTTTTACAACTTAGACTAAGCATTTATGCTATTTCTGAGACTTTTTCCAACACAATTGGTTTGAACAAAACTGAAAAGTTAATTCAGAAACTAAAAGACAACACATAACATACACATTTTGTTGTAATTGATAATTGACAAGCTAAATTTCCAAATATATAATTTCTTATGAAAATTCATCATTAAATTCACATAATTCAAGCTCTCTTGTTACTTTACATAAAAAGCAATTGTAGTAAAAGTCTATATTATAAAATAAGTTAATTTCCTGATCGTTGTTGCTTTGGAGATCTGCTGTTCGTACCTAAAGTTTGGTTTGGTAGCAGATATCTTCACTCTAGAACTAACGTACATTATTTCAATCATTCACTGTATATGTTTGTTTAGTTGATTTACTTTGTTCATACTGAAATAAAACAAAGCCATCTATAAGGAGGAAGTGGATTTATTGGGAGTTGCTGCCTTCTGTCTGCAGACCCGACGTTCTTCAGAAGCTTTCTTCCATCATCACTTTGCCACGACAACTCTTCCTGATTTACAATATAAAACACTAGTATTATTAAGTTACTCTCTGCTGGTAAGTGCAAACAGTTGAGGATCAGATCACTGCTGATATTAGATAACTGGTTGTGGATTGATGGAAAATATCTTCTTTAGTGTATTTAATTTATACAAAACAGATTGTGATATAAGTGGCTCGCTGTTATAAACAATTGGAAGCAACATAGTTTGTTCAGTTGTGTGTCAGTGTCAAACTTTAGTTTTTACATTGAGTACATACATTTTTTTTGTCCAGGTTTCTTTGAGAAATATCTTTTACATATTCAATATAATCTGTTCCTTTATTGAACCCCTTATTCACGTACACTGCCCAGAATAGACCCGATCACAGTATTTATAGAAGTGCTTTGTTAAAATTGTCATATACTGTAATAAGGGTTCTTTGATTTGTGTATAAAAGCCTTAATATAATATGTCTAAGGAATATATACTTTCACTGAATTTGACATTCCAAGCATTTGATTAACAAGAACTAAAATATATAAATACCATAGAGCACACACTTCACATTTATATCCACAGACCAAGCCTTCTAGAGCAACACTTGCTTGCATACTGAGAAGTCTCTTTGGGTATAGTTTCAAAGCATTAAACCCTGAACTTTTCTGTGAGTTAATTTATCATTCTTGGTCAATAAAACCAGACACTGGTTTCATCTATTTTCACATCCTGCTTTGTTAATAGTTCATTTTACCATTAATATTGTGTTTAATATCTTGGTTGTGTAGAATACAAGTAAAACAATACCATTTGTGGTTTTGAAACACAACAACAATGCCAAGGAAGAGTAAGAGATCAAAAGCTCAGAGCCTGCGCTGGCAGCTGTCCAATGAGAATCCCTGTGCAACAAGGATTGAAAGAGCAGAATGTGCTGGTCCTCAGAGCAGTGGCGAGGAAAAGATGTCTGCAGAGTCTCATGGTGCAAGTGTGACACAGGGAGGTCAAAGTGATGAGTCACGTGTACCACAGGTATCATATGCAGACGTAGTAAAGAGAGGACGTCAGTGATGATTTATGTACAGCAGGACCTTCTAATGTCAAGCAGGTAAACCTTAGACGTCAAAGTGAAGAGTCATGTGAACCAGAGGTATCTCATGAAAATACTATAAAGAGAGGACAACCCATTAAAGAACCATGTGCAGCAGGACCTTCTAATGCAGACTGTGTAGATACTGGAGATCAGCCTTCTGAACAACATGTCCACGCATCCCACAGCCAGGCTTCTATCAGATACGGCAGATCCAGAAATTGGCAGTGCACCTGTAACTCACTGACTTTTCTTGCATTCCTTCATGAGAATGAAAAAATCACAAGAGCAGACCTGGACCATGTTTTGGATAAAGGTAACACAATGTATAAAGAGACCAGGAAACAAGTCACTAATCACATCTATCTGACCACCGATGAGCTCATTGATGAAGTTCCTGCACGCATCGCTACACACTGTGCCAACATGACTCAGCTTTCAAGGTACGGCACATTAGGAGAACCTTTACCTGGAGCTGTGGATAGCTTTCTGGACCTAGAGTCAGGACTCAGCTGCTTGTTATCTGATGTGAAGTATGCTCTGCTGTTGATTAGACTCTTGTGCATCGCAGTGTTCAGAACCAAGTCAGGCAGATATGGTTTCGTTGACCCACATTCCAGAACAGCCAGAGGTTTGCCCCTACCAGCCGGTTCACACACACCAGGTACTGCTGTCATGGTGACATTCTCACGTCTCAGTGACATGATTGACAGGCTCAAGAAGTCCCACAGAATGATGGACACAAAGTCCTCCTGTACCTATGAGTTGGAGCCTGTGGAATTCTACAATGTTAACACAGTTAACCTGAACGATGGTCTCCCAAACACAGACTGCAGACCTACAGCTGTCCCTGTGGATGAATCAAACTCACCTACTCTAAAGAGAAACACAACCACTGATCAGACCAGTTCACCTGAAATGACTCCTCACATTCCAGCTGTAAAACAACCAGAGGTCTTCATCACAACATCATCACATGATGCTCTTCACAATGAATCAGAATCAACTGCTCAAGTGATAAACCCTTTTCTCAGTGATCCCTCTGACAACATATTGACAGCAGAGTCCAGTGACATCATCTTTACACCATCGGTGAGACAACAAGAGGTCATATTCCCTGATACCCCCAATGAACCAGAACTGTCAAGTCAATCCACTTTCCTTCAATCACATGATGCTTCTATCAATGAACCAAATATTTCTTCTTCAGTAGAAAATACTGATGCCAGTGATCTATCTGATGTTCTATTACAGGGAATCTCATGTAAACTGACAAAGTGTAGTAAAAACAAAAGGAGAAAAATGAAGAGAAGACTGATGATGTCAGAGAAAACTCAACAAAGTAAAGAGATTCAGAAAAGGAAAGAAAGGGAAAAGTATGCTTCAAATAAAGCATTTAAAGCAGGCAAAATATCTAATGCAAAAAGGCAATATCAGAACAACCCTGAATATAGACAAAAGAAAATAAATAATACAAGAGACAACGTTGACTTCAAGCGAAAACGGAAAGAGTACATTTCCTCCCAGTACAGAGAAAATGCTGATTTTAGACAGAAAAACAAAACAAATCTTTGTCTCTCGTTACAGAAATAATCCTGAATTTAGAGAAAACAAAAGAAAAATCTTGGTCTCTCGTTACAGAGATAATCCTGATTTTAGAGAGAAACAAAAACAGATCTTGGTCTCACGTTACAGAAATAATCCTGATTTTAGAGAGAAACAAAAACAAATCTTGGTCTCTCGTTACAGAAGTAATCCTCAATTTAGAGAGAAACAAAAACAAATCTTGGTCTCTCGTTACAGAAATAATCCTCAATTTAGAGAGAAACAAAAACAAATCTTGGTCTCTCGTTACAGAAATAATCCTCAATTTAGAGAGAAACAAAAACAAATCTTGGTCTCTCGTTACAGAAATAATCCAGAATTTAGAAAGAAACAAAAACAGCACTTTACGGACCGCTACCGAGACAATGCTGAGTTTAGAAGGTGCAGGAAACAGTGGAAGCGTTACCCAGACTGAGAAGTGAGTCTCAAGTGATGAGAGTAAAACTGAAGAGACGATTGTGTTACAGAGGTCATCAGCTGTTCCAGACTGTCACCTGGTCTAAACTAGTGCAGGCGCTGCATAAACTCAAACGCATTCATCCACAACATCAAGACATCACTATCAGAGATGAGGCTGAGCTATGTGACCCAACACTTCCTGATGAAGATGAGGATGATGAGGATGCCACTATGGATGAGAACGACTATGATGATGCTGATTTAAAGGAAATTGATATGTGTGAGAAAAGTGCACTGTGTGAGACAGAAACTGAGCTTGATGGAGAGCAGGATGTTGACATGATGTCTTGTGATGGTGAACAACCAGAGGAGCAAAGAGATGATGAAGAACAGGAAGGTGTCATGCCTAACGGTGGTTTTGCTCTAGAATCATGTCTTCAGCCATGTGATGTTTCAGAGGAGATTTTATGTTTCAGTGAAGGAATCTACTCTGTTGCCCCTGCAGAAAGTAACAGTCCAGTTGGTTTCTTCAAAACTCCTAAACTTGAGGCGATGGCTTTCCCTGTGCAGTTCCCTACAGGCCAAAACACACTGGATGAAGGGAGACGTATGAAAGTAACACCCAGCAGTTATTTCAAAGCGAGGCTTTTCTGCATTGATGATCGTTTTGCCAGAGACACCAACTATTTGTTCTTTGCACAGTTTGTGACTGAAATACACTTGGCCACATCCAGCATGACAATACAGTTGAGGAAAGGAAAGCCAATGACTCGAGATGGACGAAAAATAACTTCTGGTATGCTGCAAAATAAACGAGAGGTAGAGAAACTGGTGAGGAACAAAGACGCAGTCAGATTCATGCAGCCGCTGAGAGGAACACCAGCCTACTGGGAGAAAACCACACAAGATCTTTTTGCCATGATCAGACAGTTGGGAACTCCCACATTCTTTTGTACGTTTTCTGCAGCTGAGATGTGTTGGCCTGAAGTGATTGAAGCAATAAAAAGACAGCAAGGTGAAGAGGTACATTTTGAAGGGCTTGACTGGTCAGCAAAGTGTGACATTCTGAGAAGCAATCCTGTGACAATAATGCGCATGTTTGATAAGCGTGTTGAGGCCTTATTCAGAGATCTGCTCTTATCTCCTACACAGCCTCTTGGCAAAGTTGTTGACTACTTTTACCGAGTTGAGTTTCAGCACAGAGGAAGCCCACACATTCACTGTTTGATATGGGTAGAAGGTGCACCTGTGTTTGAGGAGGATGATGATCAGACTGTGTCAGATTTTGTGTCCAAATACATCACAGCTCAGCTGCCTGACCCACGCACACAACCTGAACTACACAAGAAGGTCACAGAAGTGCAAATACACAGCAAAAAACACTCAAGGACATGTTTCAGAAGTCCCAGCTCTGGTTGCAGATTGGATTTCCTAAACCACCTTCCACAAAGACAATCATATCAAGACCTGGTGAGGGCGTTGATCCACTGCAAGTGCAAATAGCAAAGTCAAAACTCCAACCACTGAACTTGTTGCTGAATGAACCTGAAACCGCCTCACTCAGTTTGCAGCAGCTCCTAGCTCAATGCAACTTAACACTCCAAGAGTATGAAGGATGCCTCAATGTTATCAACAAATCCAGTGCGGTGATCCTGAAACTTGAGCCAAAAGACTGCTGGGTAAATGGATACAATGCACATCTTCTTGAAGCCTGGGATGCCAATATTGATGTTAGTTTTATTCTCAATGCATACTCATGCATCATGTATCTCACCAGCTACATAACCAAAAAGGAAGCTGGACTTTCTGAGTACCTCAAAACAGTCATTGAGAACTCCACCAGAGACCACGTCAATGAATGTGATGAAATGAGGGAAATCATGCAGGCTTACTCTATAAAGAGAGAGGTCAGTGCTCAGGAGTGTGTGACTCGTGCATGTGGAATAAACATGAAGAAGTGTTCACGTCGTGTCATATTCGTACCAACAGATGACAGCGCACTGAAAATGAGTCGCCCCATGTCTTACCTGGAGAACACAACATCAGAAAGTGTAAATGTGTGGCTGACATCTTTGACTGACGAATACAAAGCCAGACCAGTAACACCAGAGTTTGAGCAGATGTGTTTGGCTGATTTTGCAGCTACTTGTAGAGATGTGTTGCCCCTCCTCAATGAGATGGGATTTGTGCAAAAGCGTAAAAACGATAAACCTGCTATCATCAGATCTTACTGCTGCTCACAGGAAAAATATCCTGAGAAGTTCTATGGCACATTACTGAAACTGTACATTCCTCACCGATCAGACCAGGAACTTAAAAGACCACATTTCCCCACATACGAGTCCTTCTATAAATGTTGTTGTGTTCAACTACCAGGTTCTAACCATCATGAGTATGTCAAACACATAGTGAAACGAAACAAAGACAAACATGAGAAAAACAGCGAGGAGATTGAGAAAGCAGTCGAAGAATTTGAACAGAACAGAGGAGTAATTGATGAATGGTGTAATCTGGCTCCAGAATCTGAAGTGGAGAGGTTGGAATGTATCGAAGAACTGGAGGCAAGAGAGCCAGATCATGAAAATGTACAAGAAAATGTTCCAGAATACACTAATCAGGCTAATGTTGCAACAGAAGCCAGAGCCATCAGAGAGCCTCCTGCGTTTGACCCCACACTGTTACGGCAGATGTATCAGAACCTGAACCAGAAACAAGCATGTGTATTCTATGCAGTTAGAGATTGGTGCGTAAAGCGTCTCTGTGGCCTATATCCTGAGCAGTTTTTCTTTTACCCTCAATGGTGGTGCCGGAACAGGAAAGTCACATCTCATTAAATGCCTTTACTCAGAGGCATCTAAGATACTGTGCAAACTTCCCAGCCATTCTGAGGAGGTTGACATATCAAACCCTGTCCTGTTGACAGCTTTCACTGGAACTGCAGCCTTTAATATATCAGGATCAACACTGCAATCTCTGCTCAAGCTTCCACGAAGTCTGAAACCGCCATTTCAAGGACTTGGTAACCAACTGGATGAAGTCCAATCAGAACTTTTAAATGCTGAAATCCTCATCATTGATGAAGTGTCCATGGTGTCAAAGCCCCTGTTTGCTTATGTGGATGCGAGACTGAAACAGATCAAAGGTAGCCCCAGACCCTTTGGAGGAATGTCAGTAATAGCTGTTGGAGACTTTTATCAGCTACCACCAGTTCGACAGTCCAAGACCCTCTGTGTGTACGAGCCGTGTGAGATTGATCTATGGCAGGAGCACTTTCAGACAATCACCCTGACTGAGATTATGCGGCAGAAGGATGATGTTGCCTTTGCAGAGATGTTGAACCGGATCCGTGTGAAAGGAAAGTCAGATGAGTTGTCTCAAGCAGACAGAGCCTTGTTGTCACAGACTATCACTGAACCATCACTTTGTCCACCTGATGTCTTGCACATCTTTGCAACTAATAAACAGGTTGATTCACACAACTCAGTAACATTAGCTCTGCTCCATTCTAATATCACCAAGATCGATGCAGATGACTACAAGAAGGACCCACAAACTGGAAGAATGGCTCGACAAGCCCAACCATACAAAGGAAACAGAAATGAGTTACCCGATACACTAAACCTAGCTGAAGGTGCTCGAGTCATGCTCACCAGAAACATAGACGTGTCTCAAGGATTGGTGAATGGATCGTTTGCTACACTTGTCACAATGCTCGGGCTAAAGATGGATGATCAAACTGCTGGAAGGAATTACCGTAATAGAGCACCAGGCGGCCCTGATGACGTGGTGTACATAGAGAGAGCGGAGGATAATCTGAAACAGAAAGGAGTGGTACGCAGACAGTTTCCTGTTAGACTTGCATTTGCCTGTACGATACACAAGGTTCAGGGTATGACAAGGACATGAGCTGTAGTGTCACTGAAACACATTTTTGAACCTGGCATGGCTTACGTAGCTATCAGTAGAGTGACCTCTCTCAGTGGACTGCACATGCTGGATCTGGATGAGAGTAAAATCTATGCCAACCCAGAAATCACTGGAGCCCTCGAGACCATGAGACAAGTCAACTTGGACGACATGATGCCTCTTCTTCATATTACACAGACATCGAGCAGACGTGACACTCTGACCATTGTTCACCATAACACGGAAGGTTTGCCTTCTCACATCAATGACATCAGGAGCCATCATGAACTGTGTCTTGCAGATGTTTTGTGTCTCACAGAAACTCACCTTCAAGGTTCCTTTGTTGCAGAGAGTCTCAATTTAGAGGGCTACAACATGTTCAAACGCAACAGACACCTTTCCTACACAAATGTTCAACAAATAGCCAACAGAGGTGGTGGTGGAGTTGCTGTTTATGTGAAAAGCCACATTCAAGTGCGTGAGAAACAGTACATACATAATGTAACTGATCTTGAGTTTGTGGCTCTGAAGGTAGAAGCCCCAGTGAGTGCCCTGGTCGCAGCTGTGTATAGACCTCCAGACTACAGTGTGAGATCATTCCTGCTTAACCTGGGGAGCCTGCTGGACTCATTGGAGATCATGGACTGTCAGCCCATCATTGTCTGTGGTGATTTCAACGAGAATCTCTTCTCCAACACTGCTAAGCCAATCCTTGAGCTCTTCCAGTCCAGAGGATATGCACAAATCATTACTAATGCAACCACTGATAAGAACACACTGCTGGACCTCATTTTCATCTCTCAACCACAACACTGTCTCCACTCTGGTGTGATGAGAACTTATTACAGTTATCACAACCCTGTCTATTGTGTCATGTCCTCTAACGGTCCATGAAGGTATCAGCTGAGTTTTAAAGAAAGAAGTAATGTACCTGTGACTTAATTTAAACTAATATTGTATATACATTGATTTAATACTATTGTCCACAATTATTCAGAAGAGGGGTATCCTCAGCCATTTTTATCTTCTAAGCCACAGCAGGGCCTTTATTCTTGTACAGTAAAAAAACTTTTCACTTGCCACAATCACGTTGTCTGTCCACATTCCTACAACAGGTCTTAAAATGTTCAGGTAAGACCAAAATCCACTGAGAATCATGGATTTTCTAACAACACCACATTGTTGTCTGGGATGATGTAATTGTTGATGTAAAGAAAACTTAATCATCTGGTCAAAACATGTTGTTGCACTTTAATTAGTTAGTAGAATGGGGTAATTTTAAGTGTTCATAGTATTGGACAACATTATGGGTCATACAGTTTTCCAGGTAACCATGTTGTTTTTAGCTATATTTCTAACACATTTTGGCCTGTGCATTTATCAGGGTGGGTTTGGGTCAGGGTCTATAAATACACAGGCCAAAACTCTTTCAGCAGCTGTGTACAATGCAAGCTGTGTACAATGCTGTGTACAGCATTACACAGCTGCTGACATTTAGTGTAGCAGATGCACATCAGAAAGTATGTGTTCTAGATGTAACACATACATTCTGATGTACCTACCAGCTGAAACCCCACACTTCCATCCCCGTTAATTTAATTTGAATTATCCTGTGTTCTCTGTAGTGTTAAGTTTCCTTTGTACCTCACAGGAGACACAGTCCTCCTGTGTCCTCTGTAACGTTAAGTTTCCTTTCTGATGGACAGGAGACACAGTCCTCATGTGTCCTCTGTAGTGTTAAGTTTCCTTTGTACTGGACAGGAGACACAGTTCTCATGTGTCCTTTGTAGTGTTAAGTTTCCTTTCTGATGGACAGGAGACACAGTTCTATGTGTCCTCTGTAAAGACACCTTCCAGTTTTGGCCTCACCTCCTTCCACACTGTGAGGATCAGCTCACAGCATCTACGACTGCTGCACCAACTGAACTGTCAATCAACTGAGGACCCATCACTGTTAGACCTCATAGGGACACATTTGACTTCCTGCTTGTCCCCGTCATTCTTCAAAGAAAATTACGAGAAAACACCTGCCTGTCCTTGCCTCACTTTCTGTCTGGCTCTGAGATTCTGGATCAGCTCGTACCAACCAGGACATCATGCCACCACAGAGCAGATGTTGAAGCACCATCTCAACTGTTCATCATCAGTGGACACCACTGAGACACATGTGTTCTCCCTGCCAGTGTTGAGGTTTTTTTTTCACAACAGATAATAAGGTATTGTCTTCTTATTTCATATGTGATTTCTAATGTTTTGTTCTAATTATGTTATCATTCATGTATTCATTTTGTATAAATGCAATATTCTTAATAACAGTAGTTGTACATCCAATATAACATTGTAATTTATATCCATTTCTTCCTTCAGGTCTTCCTTCTTTGTGATTCCTCCACATCACAGTGAAGACACTCAGGGCAGAGAGGGCAAAGCACATGAAAGAAGATGAACATCATGAAGCGTATTCAGGTGCACTGGACGTACATGTTGATCTGCCCTGCAGCAGAATTCAAGGTATTTCATTACTGTGAATTATAAACCTTTTTAGAAAGTTTAGTTTGTCTTTAGTTTATAACAATAACTTCCTGTTTTCTTTTGTCAGGATCAGGTGTGCGACTGCAAGGAAGCAAACTGCTGCAGAAGAGTCATCAGTCAGTCATCACTGTCCCAGTGATCACTGATCAAAGGTCCTAATGTTACAGGTCTTTAAAGCATTCACTACTAACTCATGAACAGTATGAATGTCTCTAAAAACTGCAGGTCTATTTTGTTTGTTTCATCTCTACCGTATTTGATGTAACAATATATGTTTTCTTTATGATTCATCACATTTCTTTTTTTTAGTTGACTGTATTTATTTATTTATTCATGTCATTCGTCCCCTTTTCAGTCAGTTTTTTAACAGATATATGAGAAAATTAAGGATGGAAATGTTTGTTTGATTGCCTCGTGCATACAAACAAATTAACCTTGAAGAAATTGCATATTTGTATCACAATGAGTCATTAGCATGGGGTTTCAGCTGGTAGGTATATTCAAGGTTTTTCACACGTGTACACCGATCCTTAGGGTAACCTAAAGTCTACTGAGAAGATGAATATTTAAGGCAAGTGTTAAATTGTATAGCTGTGAAATCCATCTAAGTGTGTCATCTTCAGATTGGCCAAAGCATGACTTGTCAAAAGATTTAACAGGAAAAAAATCCTACAAAGCTTGTGTCCTAACCTTGAGTCAACAAGTGACTCTAATTCAATGTTCAATCAAAGTAAGGAGAACTCAGTGTTTCAGTGAGCCTCAGTAAACTAAGCTTAACGTTGGGATAGTCTAAATGACAATGTTGACAAGACTTATCCGTCCGGGGCTACTGGACCTTGAAGTTTTGAACTTCTGTGAGTATTAACCTAGGTCTGGAAATGATGTGAAAAGCCTTTGATTGTAGGAAATGAACCATATTGTTAACTATTGAAACTATTGAAAGTATATTTATTCATGAATATCAAAGGGACCAATGTTCACAAAACTCTGTGTTGATAAATTTGTCAAGTTTTTATTTTGCACAAAATTGTGCACTGTACTTATCTATATTATTTTATTATATTTAAATAGAAGAAAATGGGTAAAAAAAGGATGTAAAGACAGGATGTAAATGCATATTTTGAAATATAGCACAAACCTCACACTACTGAAAAATAACAACACAAAATAATAATGAATGAATAATGTTCTGCCTGGTCTGTGGTATACGTCTATTTAAAAACTTTTGCTTTTTAGGCACTATGGGTACATCTTGTGGGATCTTTGTGGAAAACCCAAAGGCTTCGGCAGAAAGCGTTTATTTTTTCTTTATTTCCAATTCTATGTTTTAATTCACTTGAGAGCACTTAAATTATGATGAGTTAATTTAACTAACTTATTTCAGATTAATGCAGTTTGATAAACAAGGCATCCTTACTTGGACAATTAAATATACAAAGAGAAAACCATTTTTACTTTGCCAGTTTTCATTTGCACGTGTACAGAGAATTGTTATTTACATTTCTTATAATTGCTTTTGTTTTTCCTCAATAAAATCTAGTGATTTATATTTTTGCATGAGCAATATATTAGGCTTTTCTGTATGTTAGTTTTGACATGCTAATACTAATTACTTTTTTAATTATTTTGAAATTGATGGTTCGCAAAATTGTATTCTAAATGTTAACAAATAAATGTTTGCAATGTGGTCATTGTCTGCTTTATACTCGATACAACATTGAGAATACTACTGCTGCTACTGTTGATATACAAATGCTGCTACTACGACTGCTACTACTGCAGCTCTTGATACTAATACTGCTAATATTAATCCTGCAGCTGTGAATACTACTACCAATACTTTTGCTATGACTGTTATTTCTGCAGATTCTGATGCTAGATTTCAGATGGTGCTACTATTGGTTGTATTCTACTACACCACTGATACTACTGTATATGCTACTGCTATTACTATCCCAGCTATAATTTCAGCTACTAAAACTAATATTATATGATGTATTATAATATGTTTACTGCTTCTTCAAGTACTTCTACAGTTTAACAGTGCAGATTTTGGCTTCTTTTGCATTGTATTTCAGCTCTTAGCTTTGTTAAATGCTGCAGTTCATCTTCCACACTGCCACTTTTATGTTTTCCTGCTGTGCTGGTCTTGACTTTTTGGCATTAACACTTTTTCAGCAAAGCCATTGGAATATTCAATATTTTCCGCAATTTAACTTAATTTCATTTTTGCGCTTGCTGGTACTTTGTCATTTCTGTATTATGAGCATTTTTAAAATTCATTTCAGTTATTCGGCTTGCTGGTGCATTTTCGGATTTCTGTATTTTCAGCAATTTTTGAATTAATTTTTGGCTTTTCTCATTTCTGTATTTTTAGCATAAAAAATATATATATTTTCAGCTTATTATTTCTGTATTTTCAGCAATTTTCTGAAATTAATTTCAGCTTTCAGCTTTCAGCATTCCGACGCATTTTCAGCAGGAAATGCATTTTCTAGTTGTTGGAATGCTGCTTCAGCATTCCAAGTATTGTTCTTTGAATCTTTATTCAACTTATTGTTGGAAAGTATTGTTCTTTGAATCTTTATTCAACTTCTTATTCTTCTTATTCTATTTCTTCCGTGGCACGTTTCAGCGCCTTCAAATCTTCAGCTATTAAAACCGTTCAGCTATCAAAAAATTCAGCAGTTTCAGGCCATGGGTGCTATGACGTTTCAGCTTTGTACCTCTTATGCTTGAATTAATATAAATCAATATTCATAATATTTTTAACATGGGTTTCCAATGGAGTTCTTTCAAATCCTCTCAAACTTCTTTAAACTTCTTCAACTTCCAAATCCTTTTTCTTCCTCAATCTTTCAGCTAGAGCCACCATTTAAACTTTAAAATGTTGACAAAACCCTAAACTATTTTTAAATAATTCAGCTTTTTGATATCTATTCAACTTTTTTCAATATCACTGATTATGTTTCATGACTTTTTCAAGCCGTTTCTGAGATTTACATGGGTGTGTACGTGAAACCCCAGAGTGCAGACTGAAACGCTTAGAGTGGAGGGCAGCTTCGGATGTTGTTGAAAAAATATTTATAGTTTGCCAGCATTGCCACAATTTTCGCTCTTCATGCTTCATTTTTGGATCAATAGATAGCTAATTTTGTGCTGGTCGTAGACAGTTGTCTGTTGAATCCAACAAACGTACACATTTGTTCAGAGCCCCACGAAAGCGAGACAAAGTCCAACTCTCGCCCCATAGAGACCAATGCAAATCTGGTGACAAAATCGTCAGAGAAAGCAAAAAGAAAAAGATTTTGAAACTGCTGGTAGAGTCGTATTTCTGACCGCACAGAAATATAAAGGACATCTCTGGTTTCGGCAGAGTCTTGGGTCTTGGAAAATATCCTTATTTTTTGGATTGGACGTATAGTTTTGCGTCTAGGTTAACTTGTTTGAGGTGTGGATTCTAGCTACATTTCTGTTATTCTCTGCCCTCAGCACGTTAGTAATCATAGCTGCACCATCACCGTGGCAACGACAGACACGCACCACTCAGTCTCACGCAGGTGATTGGTATTAGCTGATTAGTGGAGTCACAAGACAGAGTTTGATAGTATTTCAACCTAATACAATTTACAAGAGGTGACTCTGCAGGTGCTGCTAATATCTCTTTTACTACTATTGCTAATGGAACTGTTTTATTCTACTACGCCACTGAGTGCGTTTACTTGACCATGAGAAACCCGATTACTAGCAATTGTCGGTTTATGCCATACGATTACTCCGTTTACATGTGTAATTAGTTATGCGATTACTCAATAAGCGCGTCTACATGATTCTTTTTATTAATCGTTGTATGCTCCACGGACAAAACTTGCACCATCATCCTTCAGCAACAAAGTGTCGCTGTGTCTTCCTGTATCGGCCCTACTGCTGTACGTTTCATTCAATCAACACATTGAATCCTACTAAGAAAGCCGAGTAAACGCACTCAATGCACACATCTGCTACTGCTATTACTATCCCAACTATAATTTCAGCTGTTAAGACTATAATATTCTTTTTATGACTAGCTAGCCTAGGCCTACTTCTTCTTCTGTTTAACAGTTCAGCTTTCAGCTTCTCCCGCATTGTATTTCAGCTCTTAGCGTTGTTAGATGATGCAGTTCAGTTTCCACACTGCCTCTTTTGTGTGACTCACACATTTTTGACATTCATTTCATCTTGCGGGTATTTTCTCATTTCTGTATTTTCTGACAACCTAGGTGTCAAAAGTTTCGTCTTGGTAGCGATTGAGTTGCTTGTATTTTTATTTACGTTCCGTTGCATGGTTTAGGCTCAAGTTAAGTTTTTGTGGCGAAAAGTGAAGCTAAAGGTGGCTAATTTGCTAGCCACAGTCACTGACGTTACTAACGTCACTACGTCACTAACGTCACGAAAACACGCGTGCAGAACATTCGTTTCACATCTGTTAACTTGGAGGATAGCTAGGCTAACTATAGCTTTACTGCAAGGCAGCTGCAGAAACGCCACAAGCAAAGAGGCCAGGGTGATAACTATTAACTCATTTTACTTTGTGATGTGAAACACTATTGTGAAATGTAATGTACAATATTAGCTGATATTATTAAGGAAGTAGGCCCACATCTACTTTCGAAAACGGTAGTCTACTATTTCACTGAAGCATTAGCATCATGACATTAGCCTCTGTTGCCCGGGCAACACATACTACAGTGGTCTATGATGCATCTGTTTTCAATCGTTAAAATAAACATTCCTCACAAATACATTTTCGTTGTAGGATTGATTATGACATTACATCACAAGTAAACGATTTGTTGGTGAAATTATCATTACCTGTGGTTTCAAACCAGTGTTGCTCACTGCAACGCTGTAGCCTACGCGAGACACTACAAAAACATCTACACAGCTGTTTAGGAAGTCAAGCGGCGACAGAACATGTTCGGCACTCCCCTTACTTAAATCAAAAGTCTATCTAACTACTAACCTGAACTTCATTGCCACAGCCTAAACTTTGTCAATCTGTTCATGAAAATAATTAATTTCAGCCTAAACCGTACAACGGATAGTGATGGGTCGTTCGCGAACGATCCGGCTCTAAGAGCCGGCTCTTGAAGGTGAACGTCGGGAGCTGGCTCGCATATCTGAAGAGCCGACTCTATTTTTAATAGATTAATACAGCCTATAAAAACTACATGATTATGAAATAATGAATTTTAATTGTATTGAAAATAATTGACTAATTCAAAGAACAACAAATACTTGTAGTCTTAAAGGCGCACACGATCATCCTCACATTCTGTTCCTGTCAATCCTGCATGAGGGAGGGCCGAGCCAACTCACACAGTCAGAAAGTAGTCAAAACTCGGAGGAGAGCCATGATAAATCAATGAATTTTTAAAGATATGTGGTTACGGTCGAGTATGATTTCATAATTTAATTCAAATTGTTTTCACACCCATCATAGCCAAACTCATAGTTAAAACATGTATTTTTTAAAGAGCCGTTCGGGAGCCAAAAGAGCCGGCTCTTTTTGGTGAGCTGAGCCATACGAGCCGGCTCACAAAAAAGAGCCGAAATGCCCATCACTTACAACGGAACGTTAAATCGAATTCAACCAACGCAATCGCTACCAAGACGAACACAGCAGTAGTCTAGTAATGTACCGTAGTAGTAGAATTTACCGGGGCAGCTTCTCCACACAGGGCTATATCGCATTTTGCGTTGTTACTGACAATGATCGCTACCAGTGAGCTTTTTATGAATGAGCGATTTTCCACTAAATAAATGTCAAGCTTATTTACGTTTTTGGGGGCATATTTTCAGTTAGCAGATGGTACTGTTTGAATCGCGATTCCATCTTCTACTGCCGGTAACGTCGTAGAATAATCTTCAAAGGGGGTTCTTTATTCATGAATGAATTCGATATGAGTAGGCTAAATGCCTGAAAATATCACGAGAAGGGAAACTTAAAAGGACGTTTAAGTCATAGAGATTAGGTCAATTTTTACACCGGTCTGCCAAATGTATTCGTTTTGATTCAGCTATGAGGCTGCCTCTTGCAGGGGAAATGAGAAGACATCATATTGCATTCTACACTTCACTCGTATTTTGAGTTGTAAATGAGTAGCAAAAAATAGATGGTTTTAAATGTAATCTTTTATGTAATCTTTATAAATAATAAGTAGGCCCTATGCATTTTTATATAAAATATACAGAAATATCAGTTGTAAAAATGTCATTAAAAAACGGACCCCTGTGCAACCGACGCAAGCAAGCACACCCTACAATTTCCCCAGAAACTGTACCCTCTCTAGTTTCAAATTTCTGATCATATTCTGTCAAAATTCAACTTCTTCAAAGTCCAAAAACAGCACGGAGCAGCAACGAGAGGGTTCCCCGGAAAATCTGATTTCCTTTGTCTGTGTTGCACCTTTTATATCCAACAAATTACACCCCTGAACTTTAATGAAGTGCATTGAGGCAATCATTGAGCAAATCTTCCCTTTTTATTTATAAAAAAACATAATATTTTTTTCTCATGTAACTTTTATTCAGTTTGGATTAAATGTAGAGTTAACTACATTTACAAACATTACATTTAAATCTATTCAATTTTGCAAAAGGCCATTGTAGTGACAATACAATTGTTGTCCTTACATCGATCAATGTACAACACGTTTTAGCCTACATCAATTCATTCCCTGTTATACACAATTTAAAAATGTCCTTTGAAAGAAAATTGCTGTTCTGCTTGTTATATTGGGGCCAGAGGTTCTGTTAGAGGGGCCAGTTACATTAAACATAATTGTTGTCATATCGTTTTTTTCACTGCAGTGCAGGCATTAACAGGCAAAAGCAGTGGCACCCCTAGAAATGTTCTATAGGAGTGGCCAGATGGGGCCACTGAAATCCTGGGGTGGCTTTCCAAAATCAAAAGCCATAACTGAATTTCAGGAATTGTATTATGCTGTTGTAGTATATAGGTTAGTTGAAAACAGCAGCGGACTGGGGATGGGTGACAGGATCTGAGTGTGGAGATACGTGTATTTATATGCCGGAATGTTTTATATACACAGTCATCTTTTGTGCAAAATACAGACAGAATAGAGTATAGAGACTTGTTTAAACAATTGGAAAGCGTGAGAAGGTAAAGAAGTGAGTGGAGAAAAGAGAAGCAGAAAAGTGCAACACCCTCCCAGTACCATTATCTCGAATTCACTCTCCTGATTCTCATCTGTGTTGTATGTCTGCAAACTGCTATGTATGGGCCTACACGAAAGTTATTAAGTCATTGGACTTGTGTGGGGAGGGTTTGACAAGTGTGATGACTGTATTCCTCCATAGATACCATGGGCTTGGACATGGAGTTGGACCAGTTAATATTCACTTTGACTTGATGGGTGTGACCTGTGAAGAATGAATGGCACCATGCAATGGTGAAGGGCTATAACCCAGGGTTGATTGCAACTGGTGTTGGAAAACACATGTAGGACAGAATAGAGGAACTGGGCACAAGGTACTGGTTTGGTCCCTTGTTAGTCCCCAAAAACGTGGCAGAAACAGCAGAAAATATTAGATGGCATTGCATCAAGGCCAAATTGGAGCTGAAGTCATTGGATATTTACAATTGTTGTAGGCCAATAGATCTGTTTCAAAAGTTCAGGGGTGTAATTTGTTGGATATAAAAGGTGTAGCACAGACAAAGGAAATCAGATTTTCCTGGGAACCCTCTCATTGCTGCTCCGTGCTGTTTTTGGACTTTGAAGAAGTTGAATTTGGACATAGAATATGATCAGAACTTTGAAAAAAGTATCCACAACAGTGCCTCTGTCAGTTGTGTTTCTATGTAAACTGCAAAGGTAGCCCACATGACCTCAACTTGCTCACTATGATTGCCTCAATGCACTTAAAACGTACAACAGAGCTGAAAGCGGTAATTTAGGTGGGGGGAGGGAGGGTTGGGGAGTGTTTCTTGCAGGGGTGTGTGATTGTCTTTTTCAACTGATACCCTGGCACTTTTGGCCTTGTTTGAACACACCCTGGAGCCCCGTCTTGTAATGTTTCTAATATATATTAACTAGCAACTAGCAAACGCGGTCAACATGTGCCTTCAGTTTGGTGTGTGTGTGTGTCTTCTACTAAAGAACCTGCTGCTATGTCGTCAAGATTGTAGGCCTACAGATCACAGGATAAAAAAAAAAAAAGCTAGTCGTTGCTGCCCTCTGCTGTTCGCAAGTAATAACACCCCCAATCATTACACGTCTCTCCCCCTCTCTCTTTTTCACTTGTGCCAGTATGCATAATACGGCTGATCAAACAAATGAGTAAATGGCTCGTTATACCGTTTGGGTTATATGGTTATTCCGTAATTCCTAAATGAAAAAAAAAACAACATAAACCAAGCCTTTCCCCATAATCTGGTTCTGACATCCAAAATGGACAAAACGATATTACGAGGCTATTTTTCATTTTTTGCAGATACCAGCATAAAGGATATGCAATAATCAAACAAACGAGTAAATGGCTCGTAAAACCATTTGTGTTATATGGTTATTCCGTTATTCCAAAATAAAACAAAACAACGAAAACCACGCATTTCCCCATCATCTGGTTCTGACATCCGAAATGGACAAATCGATATTACGAGCCTATTTTTCATCTTTTGCAGATATCAGCATAAAGGATATGGAATAATCAAAACAACGATTAATGGCTCGTTATACCATTTGTGTTATATGTTTATTTCATTATTCCAAAAAAAAAACCGAAACAACCAAAAACAAGCCGTAATACTTAAATGTGTGTTTGAGTTACTAAAATGACTAAACGATCTTACGGCCCTATTTTACGTTTGTCATCACGGGTTGCAAAATAGAAAAACCAATGGCCACAAGGTACACGGACCCTTCTGCCTAAGGAAGGTCAAAGGTGAAGGGAGGACTGTTATCTTTAGTGGCATTAAATGCCAGACGGGGTGTGTTCTGCCCATAATATGTTTTATGTGTTGGGTAACTCTAACTTGAAACGTTTGTATGTTCACGTAATTTAATGTGTTTGATATGAGTGTCAACGGTGAATGGGACTTTTATTTTGACGCCCACAGAGATCGGGAAGCAAAGGATGTTTGGAACGTACACAAACCAGGCATCGTCCACATAGCAACTGTCAACTGTCACATAGCAAACTGTCAAGTTTAATGTATTTTCAATCTGTCGTGCGAATCTTGTAGAAAGCAGTGACTGTTAGTTTTACACGATCATAATCTGTATATTACTTAAATACAATGAATTATTGTTACTTTGATTATGTTTTTTGGATGTTTTAAATAGTCTAACGTAGGGCTGAACGATTTCGGAAAATAAGATAATCGCGATTAATTTGCAATTGCGATTTAATATGCGGACATCCCAACCTACAGAGACTCATTTCATCCCCCCCCCCCATCCGGACGCATAGGTTGCCACCCGTCCCGTATTGAACAATACAATTTACCGTCCCGTACTGAGTCAATACGGGACGCAATATGTCCCGTATTTTCGTGCTAAACCTACTCTCATGCTTACGTCGTTTCACATGCTCCTACATGAGAAATAATATTATAAAACCAAGAGTTTCACGAGACATGGTAACAATGACGTTGAGTGACAGTGACTGCCTGTCATTCTGATACGTCTGTCTCGTGAAACTCTTGAATATCAGAATGACAGACAGTCAGTCAAGCAACGTCATTGTTACCATGGTTACGCAGACTCGACGCGGGGCTTGTCGGCTAATAACCCTACCTTCGGCCCATGTCCGCCTGTCAAACGAAAGAGGCTTTCAAAATATAGAAGTGAATGGCAGACGGAGAACGAGTGGGTGAGTCCCGTCATGGGAAACGAATTCAAGGCAAACTGTAAAGTTTGCCACAGGATATTTTCTGTCGCCCATGGTGGCCTGTCAGACCTGAAACAGCAGTCAGAAGGGGACTATCACGTCAGGGCAGCGCAAAGACAGAGGATGCAGAGTGGAATCGCTCAATTTATGTTACGTCAGACTTCCCCAGAGATAGATACGGTAAGTTGTGGGCAAATGTGTGTACTGTTATTAGATACATTAGTTAGTCATCATGTAATAACATTAGTTAAATTCTATTTAATTTGTAAAGCTAGCATACAAATGACAAGATTACTTTAGTATACTGGCCTAGCTAGCAGAGGGCACCTGGCTCGACCTAAAGTTGTTCATATTTGAAGGATGGTGAGTCAACACTTGACAAAAATAATTTATTCAATCACAACTGAAGAAAGTACAGCAACATAACAACTAAAAACATGTTGTGTGGAGAAGGGTCTCCCAGATGTCTGTGACCAGCACTCTCTTAAAGTGTATGGGACACACAGAGCCAGATCACAGTAACACCCTCCTCACCTCTACCCACAATTCTGCAACAAGAGAACAAGGAAAGCAGAGGATAGCAGACAGAGAGAGGAGTCACAAACAGTTATTATTAGCTATTTATTAAAAATGGCTGTATACTTAAGTCTTAGAATAAAGCCTATATTGTTACAGCAATAGCCATACATCTCTGAATATTATGAGCATACTATATATATTTAAAAATATATATTTTATATTTAATTGTTTCTTTCATACTTCCTTCCTCCCAGGTAACAGCTGCAGAGCTGACTCAGGTTTACCACACTGTAAAGCACAACCTGAGCTACAATAGTAGCGATTGTGCACAGAAGCTCACCTCAAAGATTTTGCCAGACTCAAAGATTGCCAAAAAAATCTCCTGTGGGAGAACCAAGGCAGAGTCATTGGTAAAGGATGTGCTGGCACCAAAGGCAGTGGAAGACGTAGTCAGGATGTTGAAGAAGGATGAAACAACTCTACCTTTCTCCATCCAGACAGATGCCTCCAACAAAGGCAACAGAAAGATGTTCCCAGTGGCAGTCCAATTCTTCACACCAGAATGTGGTGTGGTGAATAAGATGATCGACTTTGTCGAAAATCCAGATGAATCAGCAGTGGGGATCGTGGGGTGTCTGCTGGACTCGTTGGAAGCTGTTGGCTTGAAAATAGAGCAAGTTTCTGCTTTCAGCGCAGACAACGCAAATGTGAACTTTGGGGTCCACAACTCTGTCTATACAATGCTGAAACAACAAAATAACCACTTACTTCAGGGTAACTGCCATGCACACATTGTCCACAATACGCTCAAGCATGCTCTTGACAACCTAAGTGTAGATGTAGAAAATGTGGTTCTTAAAGTTTACAGCTTCTTCTCCATATCTGCAAAAAGAAGAGAGGCTTTAAAGGAGTTTTGTGAGTTCTGTGACCTTGAGTTCAGAGAAGTCTTGCGGCATGTCACTACCAGATGGCTGTCCCTCAACCCTGCCATCTCACGACTCCTGCAAAGCTGGTTGGCATTGAAGTCCTTCTTCATAAACCTTGGAGATGAGTGCCCCAAACAAATCAGGACTTTGTTGAAGCTCACCACTGAGTCCGGAGTACAGGAGAATGATGGCGATGTTGTGGAGGTATATCTCCTCTTCTGCAACAACATTCTCTCTCTCTTTGAAGAGGTTGTCAAGAAGCTTGAGACCAGTGCTACTACATATGTAGAGCTGTATCCAATCATGCATTCATTCAATGCCAAACTAAGGCAGAGGCGGGATGACCAGTTCTACGGTTACCTCACAAAAACAAAGCGGCAACGTCTCTCTCCAGTTGATGCAGGCAAGGCAAGGGAGGAGTTCACTGCATTCATCAACACTGCCCTCAGCTACATCGAGAAATGGTTCGACTTCTCTGACAGCAATTGGCTTCACTGTCTTCTACCCCTCTCTCTCTCCATGGCAAGCTCACCTTCAATGACCTGGAGAAGATCTGTGAGAAGCTTCACCTCATGGCCAGAGTGAACATGGACCACCTCTACGATGAGTGCACCACACTGAACAGCGTTGTGGAGAAGTTCCTTGAGGGGGATCAATGGAACAATAAATGTTTGGTAGGCAAGTGGATGGCTGGATTTCAGGCAGCTGATCTCCCAAATATGCTCAACATAGTCTCATATGTTCTGAGCATACCAGCCTCCACAGGGTTTGTGGAGAGAATATTCTCCAAGATGAACAGCAAGTGGAGTGACGCACGGAACCGGTGCTCGGTGGATCTCATGAAGTGTGAGCTACTCGTCTCAGTGAACTTCGACCTGTCCTGCAACGAATTCCACACAGTGGTTTTAAAGGACAAGGCATTGCTTCAGGCAGCAAGGAGCAACAACAAGTACACGTGGAAAAAAAGGTAGAGAGGGTGGGGGATAGGGTAGGTTATGGTTAGAACTAGTATTTACACCAACATAATGATACAGTAATGCTGGGGGTAGAACGGGAATGATTTACACAAGTTCGAGTGTTATTGGTTAATTGGGGGAGATGTCTAGTCTGGTTTGGGAATAGGTGGAAAGATTGAAAGGGGCGGGACCAAGGGATAGGAAAGGGAGGGGAGGGTTAAACTATGCAGGCTTTTGAACTTGAAAAAAAAACATACTTGCACGATTACAACTTGGCATTATTATATCAAGCCATATTTAACGCGACCTGTAAACGTCCAGTGCAGTTACAAACCCAGTATGATGAATTAGATAACTAGCTAACCATTAATTCCAAACAGTATGCAACACAGTATTTTTTAAACTCAATGTGGCATATAGCTACTAAGAACACTTAATACATAACATTTAACTTACTGATTGGATGCATGCAAACATTTAACTAAACGGACACATTTGAATACGGTAAACCAAAATAAGAAGTCCCACGTGTAGCACGGTCGATGATGATTGTAATGACTTGGCGTTCTAATAACTGCCTCGATCTCTTAAAGGAGCCCTGCTCTTTTAACAATTGTTCTGATCGGCTTGACAGCAAAAAATATTCTGAACTTAATGCATTTATCTTCACAACTAATTGTATTGTTAATTTAATTTCACAAATAAATTAAATATCCATCATAGTGGTCTTTGGTGGTCTACCAGGTCATTTGCTATTTCTGAGTTTATCAATGGTTTCTTGCTTCTTCCAAACTAAATAGTTAATTTTGACAGACCAAACATATTGCACATGTCCATGATCTGATGTTTTAATCCTTAAAGCCCCCACAAAAAAATAAAAATAAATACTTTACTGTGATTCATATTTTGTTCAAGAGTAGACTTCCAGTATAGGATTCAGTATAGGACTGTGAAAGAAAACTCTTCAAACTGCACAGATGCCAATTTAGTTATGTTTAGTCATTACTAAACTGGGGGTCAGATGGCTGAGCGGTTAGGGCGTTGGGCTATTAATCAGAAGGTCGTTGGTTCGATTCCAGACCGTGCAAATTGACGTTGTGTCCTTAGGCAAAGCACTTCACCCTACTTACTCGGGGGGAATGTCCCTGTACTTACTGTAAGTCGCTCTGGATAAGAGCGTCTGCTAAATGTAAATATAGTCAAGATCAAACATTTTAAGGCACATAAATGTAAGAAAAACAACATTTTCCATTTAGGGCATCAGGGAACCGCTATTGAAATGCAGGAGACTCCCCGGGAGACTTGGGATGTCTGAATATGCGATTATTATGATATATTATTAATATAGATATATACTAGCCTACTGATCTCCAGTCAGCAACATAACACACAAAGTTCAGAAAAACTAAGGAGAACATACCGCCTGTAGCCTACCTCATCGAAAATATTTTGGTAAATCAAAGCTAAACTAGAAACGTAAGCTTAAGTTGCACTTTCTTAACTAAAGCTAGCTAGCTAGCTACCGTTTCTGAAAAATAACTTGCGCTGTGGAGACAGTCGGAAATATTTAGAACTTACGCATCTAAAGGTTAAATCTTAAAAGAAAAAGAGACACTGTCTGAAAATTTCTGATCCAAATCAAATCAAATTTATTTGTATAGCCCTTTTTACACGCAAGCATGTCACAGAGGACTTCACATACGCCCATAGAACTGACCCCTAACCAACCTAAACCCTCAAGGATAAACCCTCCAGTCAGTAGCCTAACAGAAACAGTATGGCACCGTCAGCCATAGTGATCCTACTGTATGTGTATCACCGAGGGGTATCATATATTTCTATGAACGCTTACTGCTTGAGTAATTTTGTGGTAGGCTACATTGAGTTAGGCTTTGAAACATTTCGATCAGTGATAATGTCGGGTGTTATTTGGCTTATTTGACACACTAGTGTTCAGAATTTTAGCTATGCATAGTACATGGCTTGTGGTGTTTTTTTAGGGCCGAATTAGGTTGGTGGTGTTGCCCCGTGAGGTAGCAACGTTAGCCAGGCAGGTTTTGCACAATACTTGACACTGCGCAGCATCTTTTTTTTAAAGGCAAAATTGATAAAGTGACTGTAGTCTCAGGTTCTGTCGAGCCTGAGGCCATGATCGTACAGGTCAAGGTACTGTGTAGCGTGCAAAGTTGATCCTTTGTCTGCAAACTGTGTTACTCTCGCTTGTCACGTGACCAAAGTAAAATCGCAGCCTTTGCGATTACAAAATCGTGTTCTGTCCCATCGCGATATTAATCGCAAATGCAATTTATCGTTCAGCCCTAGTCAAATGCAATCGCTGCAACTGCACGATACAACTGTCGCATACGTTAGCATGTGTGCTAATAATGTCAGTTATGTAATGTATTTTATTATTACACACTTTTTCTACTTTCTCTTTTTATTCGTAGTTTCACTCCATTTCAATGTTGTCAGCTTGACTGATAAAATAGGAAGTCAATAAAGGAGCAAGAAGGCTCGTTTTTCCTGGCTCTTGGAAAGGAGTTTGGCCTCCTTTCCTCCTCTTAACGCTAGGAAGCACAACACATAGACAGAGCAGTACACTCCCATTTACATTAACTGTGCACTACGCACAAGCCACCTTTTGCCCACTCATGCTGCTCATGCAAATTTTTATTCTTATATATATTTAGGGTTCCTCCGGTAGGAGAACCCTATTGTTATTGGTGGTATTATTATTTTTTACCCATGGGAGTCAATGGCAGCCCCTAGACCAGTACCGTAAAAAGTTGTGAAATTTGGCATGTTGAAACTGCAGACCATTAGTAACTACCATACCAAACATGGGCCATGTGAGACAATAGGTGGCGCTACAGGCCACGCCCCAATATGTCAATTTTCAAATTGATGCCATTTGCAGGCCATAAGTCCCAAAATTCTGAAATTCATTACATATGCCTTATTTCTCATGAGGAATAAAAAAGCCTCAAGAAGCTATAACGGCCACCATATTGGATTTGTCTGTACAATAAAGATTAAGGAAACGCGTTTTTTCCCTACTCCTCCTACATTTTTGGTCGAATTTTCTTCAAAATTGCCATAGATGATATCCAGACTGAGCCTCACAAAAGTTATCGTAGGGATTTCTGATTTTCAAAACCGTTTGTCCGGTAGAGCCAATCAAAATCTGCAACAAAGCAACCAAACAGGACGTTTGGTCAAATCTCAGCAAATCTTTGAGATATCAACACCAAACTTGGTATGTCACGTGGAAGACACTACAACATGTTAACATGTGCAAAGGCAACTTCATACCTCTAAAAATGATTGATATAAAGCAAATTGAATTTATTGCTAATGCTAAAATAATGCTTTACACATCCGCCGGCCAAAAACTGATACTCTGATTCAATCACTAGTTCATATGAAGACTCTTGAGAATGTTGAGTACACAAATCTGAGAAAAAGTTGACTGTAACATGAAAACTCGATTTTTAGTGAATATTTGAAACATGCATGCTTGGCTAATTTCTAGGGCTGTTTCCCCAAATCCTCTCTCCCTTTGCTCCTGTGCGCGCGTGCTCCACATTCTCTCACACACAAGGGGCCAGAGCCCCTTGACACACGCATGCTTTCTTGAAAATGTGTGCTGACCAAGCCCCCACCCTCGTTTTTTAGCCCCTGTTTCATTTCGCTTCCAATCGCAGCTCGCTGTTACGAATACAAATTATTTTTCGGCGGCCATTGTTGTTTCCCGTGTCCCGTGAAAGTCGTCTCCCGTGAAAGCCGTGTTGGAGGCAGCCACTTTCGGTAAGTCCTGGTTTTACACATTTTAAGCTAGAATTAATGATTGGGTTTGTGAAAGTACACTACTCTTGAATTATGGTGAAGGTTTAGCACTTTTAGACTTTATAGATCGTGATTCTGAAGTGACGGAAAACCAAACTCGAAAAGTAGCTACTGTAGCTCTAGCTTTTTTCCTCTGTGTTTTTAATTAGTGAGTCATTTTGCATCTCGGCGAATTGTTCATCAAAAAGGTCGAGGAGAGCAGCCTTTAGGAGAAAAAGCAATTCCCCACAGACCTGTCGGCTCATAATGGTGATTTTTGGCGTGAAAGTCTTTGTAATAAGCCTATGCGGCAGGGAGACTTTTTCAAGGCGAGCCTGTTTCATTCGTCATATGCCCTGAGAAAGCGACCTACGTTAGCCAGGCTAGTTTTGCCAATTTCGGTAAGTCAGGCTATTTAAAGGTCTCTTACAGTCAGAATCACTGTTTACAAGCAAAGGTCGAGCTGGTCTTTTGTCAGATGTGTATATATTGACCAGTTTAGAGGTAAATACTCTTGCCAGAGCCTGGAATCGAACCTGTGTTTTGAGTGACTGCATGGGTCTCCATGACGTCAACACATTTGGATTCAAGTTCAAGTAATGACACTGCATTTCACAGTCAAAACTGAAGTCTGTATCAAGTGTAGATGGGAAAAGCTTCATTTTTCACAACTGACATGGACCCTTTCTTCACTTTGACAGGTCTGGAGGGTCATGCAGAGGCCTGCTCAACAGAGTTCAACAGAGGATGCAACAGACTCGAGGATGGTGAGATCCACACAGACCCCTTGCTGGACTACCCCTCTCTAGCTGGACAGCTTCTCTTCAGCCCTGACCCCAGAACAGCTTGATCCAGCTGGCCTGCCTGCCTGCAGGCCCTGCTTGCCCCTGCCTGCCAGCCCTCCAGAGACAGTCACCCCACAGACACAGTAGCTCTGCAGCCTGCTTTTTTGAGGACATTGATGAAAAAGGACAAGCCAGCATTACTTTGATGAAAGTCTAAATGTTTAATCCTTTCCATGTGCCAGTATGCCAAGCTGCTGACTTTGTGTCTTAAGTGATGAAACTAGTTCAAGTGATAGACTTTTGACCTGAATCCAATGATTATTCATCTGAATAAAAACCACTCAAGAAAAGTACTGCTTCTTGGAGCATTTGTGCTCCACATCAGTACATCTCACACATTTGCCTTTGTTTCCATGGGATTCATTGAATTGTTAGTTTCTGCTCCACCATTTCCACCCTAGTGTAATAATAAGTATAATTTAGGACAGCAATTACATTTTTGTGTTATCCTTCCGCATTACACACATTTAGTCAATGTTCTTAAACTCAACCGATTATTGTCATTTTACCATACTGTTCATATTGAACAGACATCAGTGTTTACTTGGAAAGATGACTGTATATTTCCACTTTTGATTTGTATTTCCATCGTAAGTTTGGTCTTTAATTTCATTTGGAAGTGGTATTAAAAGGTCTTACATTTAACTTGTTTATACCTGTAGACACCCTGTGAAGCCCCCACTGCAGAGACAGTTGGTGACAGAGAGGTGCAGACATTAAGTTAAACATGCCTTAAGAATAGAGTAACAAATAGAGACTAAATGTGTAAATGGCTGTTGAAACTGAGTTGGTGCATGTCAGTTTAGGCAAAGGTAACCTTTTAAACCTCTAGGTTTAAAACAAATTCAGATTTGATTGGAACTCTCTTATACATTTATAGTTGGATTTGACATTTAATTCATTTAGCAAGTTGTTTAACTCAAACAACCATAACACGGTACATATGGTATACAATGCTGCAGTCAGATTTGGCGAAATTGTTAGCTTGGATGTTATCTTTACATATAGATGGGGTCTTGTTGATGCGCACGCAGCTTCAAGGCAGAAAGACGCGTTCCATTTCACTTTTACTGTACCTACACCTTTAATGTTCCCGCCATCCCCCCATTTCTGAATAAAGTTCGACTGATCTGATTTGTTGATTTCTGTTGCTATGAAAACCAGTTTAGCCAAGCTAACTAACATTGTTTTTAGCTAGCTTGCATTACCATTCAATTGCTAACAAAACATTAGTAAAAATAGCTTGCTAATCGGGCAGAACTTGAACTCGGGCAGGAGACTCTGAGACCTCAGCGCACCACTAGCATCTCGTCATATCACGCAGTCGGAGCACAGCTAGATAATCAGCGTCAGCGCTCTTGGGTACCCAGCATGCAGTGCGGCATGTTAAAAAAACAACAGCTACGCAAGGGATTTCAGTTGTTGTGTTCGTTCAGTTAGATGTTTGTAATGTTATTGGCCGGGTTTCCCAGATTCGTTAAGAAGCTCTTAACGCTAAGAGCTTCTTAAGAACGCTCCTAAGAAGCTCTTAGCGTTAAGAGCTTCTTAACGAATCTGGGAAACCCGGCCATTGTTTGTTAGTTAATATAATCTTGTTGGTCACCTTGAGTGTGCATGCTGTGTAGTTTAATGGGAACAGAGAGTCGGCCATTTTACTATCACAGGCTATACTTGCAAGGAGCTGAACGTGGGCTGTGCCCTAGACCAGACCAATTGCCTATGAGGCTAATCTTGATTCTGGATTGACTGAGATTCTGGAAAGAGATCTACTCAAGAAGAGAGTCAATATCTGTGGTTTTCAAGCCATCTTTGAGAAAGTTTGAAAACAATGTTGCGGTTAATATGTTTTGATTGTGGGAGGCAACTTTTGGACTACACCTAAACCTCATGCGGCCACCGCACCACCCGCACTGGCAAAGAGGGAAACAGCATGGATGGGGAAAGTGTGTGGGCAGAGCAAGCAGTAGTAGTACATAAACTACACACGTCCTTTACTAAAGTGTATTCTGAATTTCATAAAGTTATTGTTGTAATCAAAGCTTTTAAAGAATGGATCTCTGCATGATGGGCCTGACCAGAGCACAGGTGGCCTGACAGAACACGCTTCAAAGTTGTCACTTTCAAAAGGGTGGCATTTTAACCCTGTCAGTCCAAAATGTCTAAAAGTTGGTACGCATGCCTTATTGCCAATGGGGAACAAAGAAGTCTCAAGAACCCATAATGTCGGCAGCATGGATATTTCTCTACAGTGACAATTTGTGAAGAATTTCAAAAAATGACTTCAAATCAGCCATTGATCCAATTGTATTGAAATGTTGTGTACATGTATGAAATACATGTCTGTGTCATGTCAATTTTGTAATGGTTTGCAATGCTGAGGAGGAACCCGCCATTGCTGCCTGCAGCTATATTTTATATTGTATTTTTTAAATTGTTTTATTTTTAAATTGTTTAGTTCTAAGAATTAGTTAAACTATTGTACTTCTTTACTTAATTTAAGATCCGTATATGTTTATTGTCTGCACCTTCCTGCCACAGTAAATTCCGTGTTTGTGTAACGTACAGTACATGGCGAATAAACCAAATTCTGATTTTGAAACTGTTTAAACCAAGGCCGTAGTCAACGGGGAACAAATTTACATTTACATTACATTCATTCATTCAGCAGACGCTTTTATCTAAAGCGACTTCCAAGAGAGAGCATTACAAAAGTGCATAGGTCAATGATCCTAAACAACGAGATAGCCCCAAAAACATGGCGGGCAGCCAAAACATGAAGCATTGTGAGAAGCAAATAAGTGCCAATGGGAAGAAACATAAGAGTATGTAGTTAAACAAATTACAATTAAACAACATGAACCTCAAAAGTGCAAGAGTGTACCTGTAGGAAAGCAAGCAACAATAATATAATTCACATCGAGAATATTTTTTTTAATGATAATTTCGGACAGCGTGCGTGGTTGCCTGACATTTATATTTTTATTTTTATATCAATATATTGGGGGCTACATTTTGACCAGATTTGAATATATTTTTATAATATACCGTAATATGATTACTGCCTTGGTTTAAACTATATTATAGAATTTCTCAATACTAACATGCTTGCTTGAAAGTAGTGAGTACTAACATTAGCCATGTTTATGTTCATTATGATAATGTTGTGTGTGTTCTTACATGTGAATGTGACATGGGGTCATTTGTGAAAAGAAATTCTGCTGCTCTCTCTCGTTGACTAACTAGACTAGTCTCCCGGCAGTTCTGCATGTAGTCAGGCAGCGCGTTCATGTGTTTTGTGGTATTATGGTTTGAATTGTTTGGAATAAAAGCTAAAATAGCTAGGTTAGCAAAACTGCCTATACCAGCTTTAAGTAAAATAGCAAAATTGTCTAACACATTCATTGTGGATCCCATCATTGTGCCTTTTAGGTGCTTAAAAGTATGGACACTTTCAATGAAAACATTTCCTTTACACCTAAAACCCAAGAGGCACTTCTTAAAGAGAGTCACTTGCTATCTGAAAGCCTCCATTTAATTACAACACACAGGAAATTACCCAGTGAATGGAAGAGGTGCTGATAAGGGTCTGAGCCCAAGGGATGACAGTTATGAAACCTGAGCCCGTCCACAAAGCTGACTTATCACAAAAGGGCCCGTCTGGAAGTCTGACCATCTGATTGTGCTGCCAACCTGATTCATAATTAATATATTTATCAAATTATCACAGAAAAAACCTGCCCGCTAGGTCTGGACTTCTTAACAGTTGTCAGATTCATTGGCCAGTGACTCTGTTTACTGCTAATCAGAATCATAATCAGAAATACTTTATTGATCCCCGAAGGGAAACTCTTTGTTACAGCAGCTCGCCTTTACGTCAGTGCACACAGGAGAAAGTACTAGCAAAGATAAAATACAATACACTATAAAACTATAAAACAGGTCAGAAAATACATTTAGTTCCAGGTGGGTAAAAGGAAAAATTAAAATAAGTGTGAAGTACCAAGTGGGTTTACCGGTTGATGATGATAATACGGTATAATAATGCAATATAATAGTATAAGTAATAAGTAGTAGTGCAACAGCAATAATGAAGGTATGAATAATAAATAGGAAAAACTAAATATTGCACAGCGTATTACACAGAATATTGCGCAATTATTTCAAGCATGGCAAGATGTAATGATCAATGTCCAGTTTAGTGACCTAGGGTCATACAGACTAACCCTTAGAGGGAAGAGTTAAAGAGTTTGACGGCCACAGGCAGGAATGACTTCCTGTGGCGCTCTGTGGTGCTTTTTGGGAGGATGAGTCTTCCGCTGAAGGTACTCCTTTGCTTGACCAGCACGTCATGGAGTGGGTGGGAGACACTGTCCAAGATGGCATGTAGCTTGGCCATCATCCTCCTCTCTGACACCACCGCCAGAGAGTCCAGCTCCACCCCCACAATGTCACTGGCCTTACGGATCAGTTTGTTGAGTCTGTTGGCGTCCGCTACCCGTAACCTGCTGCCCCAGCATGCAACAGCATACAGGATAGCACTGGCCACCACAGACTCATAAAACATCTTCAGCATTGTCCGGCAGATGTTGAAGGACCTGTCAGTGTAATGGGCCCAGGAGGGGGCCGGTGTCCTCTGAGCCATGACAGACCAATTGCTCCTCTGTGTAGAAAAATGATATGGGGAATTTGGAAGGGTTTGGGGGAGGGGGGACGATGACATGAAATGGCTTTCTCTGGAAAACCTGAATTAGGTATCTGCTGGAAATAGTTTCATTTTGTAGTTTTTAACTCGTTCATGAAAATGTTTTTGAAGAATTACATTGCCTCTGTGATCTCAATAGCAAGCTCTGTTAAGATTAATTAATGTTCATGGAATCTGTATGTACCAACATTAGTTCATGTTATCTTACTAAATGAAATTGTAAATTCCATGTTGAATACCAAAACAACATCAGTCTTCTACTGTAGGCTCCATGGCCTCCTTCAAGGGGATGAATGGTGCTCATTGAGGGGTAAAATGTATCTTTTACACCAGTGTAAACGGTCCACCCAGTTTACCATATTGCCCCTATAAAGGCATAACCTCCTTTCAAAGGATCCTTAGAGGGCACCATAGCTCACACACATCAGAGGACAGGACATGCAATCCTGGTGAGCCCCCTTTAGGGCCCTTGGAGAAGAAAAGGTGGGGGGTCCCCCTTCCTGCCTCCCTCCTGAATCTTTGACAAGACCTCCCCTACTCCCCTTCAAAAAACTAACTCTGACTCAGTGTACTTATTTAACCCTAGTTGAATAATTTGAAGTCTTTAGCATTGCACCTGCTGGTGATCCATTGCTTTCCCAACCACAGCCCCCCTCAAACCAGGACAAAATGAGATCACAGAATTACATTTCCCACAGCTTTATGGAGTAATGCTTCACAAAATTTGTTTTTGTATTCTCATTCAGCTCAGGTATTTCTTTTTGCAGCTTTCGACAGATACATGGTTGTGTCAATAGACAAATAGAGAAATTATGAGATTAAAAACAAAATTGTATTCAGTTGTTTCTTTAGGAAAGCCATCTTTGAAATACACAGAATAATGTCCCAGCATTATAACAAATGCATAATGAGTAATTGCTTATTTTTATTTTTTTACATACATGCAAAGTTTGAATTTGACAAACAAGCAATAGGAATGCATAGCTACATTAACATTCTAAACTATTTGTACTGAAAAACACCAGACCCAGAAATCTTGGTAAATTAATCTTAACAAAGTTGTCTCATACATGTCAAGAATCTCTTAATTGACACAAGAGTATGATAGTTGATTATGAATTAACATTATTCATAACCTCAGCAAAATTCCTTGGTGAATCATCCACACAATTACCTTGTTATTATCTTGAGAAAAACTGCATTTGTAAGTAAGTATGTAAGTAAGACTTTATTTATATAGCACATTTCATACAATAATTGTAGCTCAAGGTGCTTTACATAAAATCAATAAAAACAATAATACAAGTGATAAAAGTAATAATTAAAATAGCAAATCTATAACTAATAAAAGTAGTAAAACCCTTCTGAGATAAAATTACTTAAATGCTTCGGTAAAAAGGTAGGTTTTAAGCTGTCTTTTAAAAATGTCTAGCGTGTTTGCTTCCCTAATATTTATGGGTAATTTGTTCCACAGTTTTGGGGTGTAATTGACAAAGGCCAAAGCACCAATCTTCTTATGACTGCTTCTGGTGACCTCTAATAGGCCTGCATTTGATGATCGCAGTGTTCTAGCTGGTGTGTAGTTTATAAGGGAGTTAGCAATGTAGCTAGGTCCTTGTCCGTGTAGAGCTTTGTATGTGAGGAAAAGGACCTTAAAGTCAATTCTGAAGGTAACAGGGAGCCAGTGTAAAGTAGCTAGGACAGGACTAATGTGTTCTCTCCTTTTAGTTTTGGTTAATAATCTAGCTGCAGAATTTTGAATGAGCTGTAGTCTTTCAGTGGTTTGTGAACATAGAAAGGTGCCAATGCATAGGTCTCATTATCAAGAAGTGGAATGAGCTCTCGTAAATATTTGGTCTGTGTGAATTATGTCGGGCTAAGAATAAGTCCACTGGTATGTGTCATTTAAGCCTAGTCTCCTGGCTGCTGTCAAGATTGGAGTGTAATTCCTGTCTGAACACAGAATTTCATTGACCAGGCTCTTTAGGAAGCTGAAAGAGAGTCCCACAAAGAGACATGAAATACCAGTCCTCGTCCCTATCTGAACCCGGCAGATCAATTAAGAGAGTGGAAAGTAGTATGACTGAACTGTACATTTATTAAGTGAATAGCATTGTTGCCATGAGGAATGGCGTTTAGTTCTACAGGTCTCTAAATCTGTAATTGGCATTCGATGACAACCATTTTATTTTCATATATTCTTATTTCAGTAGCATACATACTGATAATTTGAGTTATCCAGAACACCCCAACCCAGCATAAACGTTTTTTAAGGTTTTTGTGGGGCTACAACAAGATGATTCATGTCATTTTTGAGGGGAGTGAAAGCAAGGCAGGTTCCATGGCTGAGTGTAGAGAGGGGTTGCAATTCACTGCAAACAACTGTTCCAGGCTGTTAAGCGCATACTTTTCAATAGGGTCTGTCTGCACTGGTAACAACTTAGTGAGAAGGACCTCTCTCTAATTGCAGACCAGACCATTACAACTAATGTGTGGTGGTGGTGGTGGTGGGGGGGGGGGGGTCAACATTATTTTCAAACAATGTGAAATGGCAGCAAGGCCTCCTCACAATGTGAAATGCTAATTGAACAATTAAACTTCAGCATGCCAATTACCTCTTTACTATTCCCGACTGTATAACTAATTACTGTGGCAAGCCTGTTAAATGAAAGGTACCCATGATTGCCCCTCTTCAGTTAATATAACTCTGCTGCTTTTTAACAGCCCTTTGGCATCTGTGAATTTAGTATCTGTTCTGTTCTGTTTTTGTTTCAGGGTGTCAATCAGGCTACCTGTTTGTCTGTCAGGAAGGATACCTCTTACATGGAGTTAGGAGACATGATCTGACCTCTCAGGTTGGCCAGCCGCAACCCTAATTACATAAATTGATTAAACATGATTTAATAAGTCAATCTATTTGGTTGCCCCAGCTACTTATACTCTTCACAATATAATGGGAATAAATGTATTCACTTCTTCTTGGAACATATGGTGAATATCACTCATTAATTATTAAGGGAAATCCTTTCTGTGATCAGTGTCAGTTCAGCGATGTCACAGCGCTATGAACATTTACCTTTAGTAGTAAGGTAAAAGCCTTCCAAAATAGCCCTCAATCTTGTTGAACACTTTGATGGATACTTTTCTGTCATTGTTTTATCAGTCGTAAGTTTTGATCAGTTACTAAATGTGTAGATTTTCTGTTTCTGTGTATCTTGAGTTAGGAACATTTATAGACCAAACAGGGATATGATATACACACATTTACAGAACGTTACCAATATTTGGATCAATTTCTTTTGTCCTTCTTACTGCTTAGTAAGTGAATAGCCCTCAAGCAGATACGCTTCACAAGCCCTCTTCTGATTACACCACAGAGGACACCTTCTAGGCCACACTGTAAGGCCAGATACTTAAGAGGGCTCTCCAGGGTGCATTAGGAGGAAATGACCTGACCCTAGACAATAGTAGGTTACAGGCTTCGGCTGCCACAGAGGGCTTGAAAACACTGTTTTTTCATTTAATCTGCAAAACAAGGCTAGAATGAGGAGAAAAAGCACGGGATAGCCATAGGCAATGTTTCAATGTTAACCTTATTCCCAATATCAGTTGTTGACCAAAAAACGCATAGAGAGGACATTATTATTTTAGCTTTCAGGATGACAAGAGATGAGGCCAAAGTGGAAATCACGCTTAGTACCCCTCTTCATTTCCGCAACTCAATTCCATGTGAGAAATGCCTGATGTAATTAAAGACACAGTAGAAAATCAAAGACAAGACAGATTGTAATTTGATACAGAATTCAACTGAAAAGGACAAACTAGGAACTGAGATATGAATGTGGCTCAAATGCAAGTAATTTACAAGTTCCAATACAAGGTGATTTTGGGTGTTGATAAGAAGGCTGAGAGATGAGGATGATTGTATATGTATTATGAGGTGATTGGAGTCAATATTAAATCTCAGAAGCTATTGTTGTGAATTCCTTTAACAGTTCAGCCAATATTGCCCCTGCTTTAATTTGATTTCTATTTATTTTACTCAATTGTTGGAATTTTATTGAGGGTGTGCCTGCTTTATCAACCCCATCTCAACCAGAAGTGAAGGTCATGAGAGCCGGTGCTTCTGTTTATTGACTTTCATTGAGTCCATATGAGCTGATTTGGCTATCTGCTTTTGATATTAAGCCCTTTCACATCATTTTGTGAATTCTGGATATTGTATATCTAGCCTGGCTCTACCCTCCTACGTACTTCCGCTCAATTTTATTTTTGCTTCTGTACATAGGTCTGGCCATGAGGTACGTAAGTCAGATTTTTCAGGTTGATTTTCTACCGGCGAATCAGCGAACAGAGGGAGTGGCTGAGAACGATGACGTTGATGTCGTGCGCTAGTTTGTGTTGTAGTTCCGTAATGGCGGCGGAGAAATATGCGAGCAAAGCCATTCGGTCCGTTGTGGCAACGCTGCCGAATATCCAACAGCTAAAGCTGGAGCAAGAACAAGTTTTGCTGAGTTTTGTTGGTGGCCATGATGTTGTGGCCCTCCTCCCCACGGGGTTCGGGAACAGTTTGATTTTCCAGCTACGGCAGCTAGCTCTGTTACAGTAGTGGTGAAGGAATTGGCTAAGGCGAACGCTAGCGATTGGTTATGGCAGATCAGAGTGTCTCTGGGCATATCCAATAGTTTTAAACTTCAACAGAGTACCCGCCTACAAGGAAGTCAACGCTTGTCAATGGAGCGAGGCCAGACTCTCTGTACAAATGCAATGTACGAGAGTCTGGTTAGGACCAGGCTATTGTATATCACCATTTTGAGACATTCCCTGTACTTACGGAAGAATTAGATATTCTGCATCCTTTTTGCAATATCCTCTTTTTGCACTCATGTAGTAATGGCAATGTTTGAGATATTCTTATTGTATGTCCTTGTGTGTCTGCAAACATAGAGCAAATTATACAGCCTACACTTTTTGTGTTTTGTGTTTGTCTCATAAAAAATCTTACTGTTAATGTTAATACCTCAAAACCAACTTGTTTTGATGTAGGGCTATTGCATATTCATATTCTCATTTATGATGATTTATATCGGTGGAGCAACATGCTATTTCAAGAGTGTGTTCTTAGGATGCTTTTAATACATATCAGTCAGTGGTTGTTCATGCCACATTTGTCAGGGTAGGCTATACAATGTATTCAAATATGACACATAAACGTGGGATTATTCACACAAACATACTCATGCCTTTTCTTATGGGTCATTGTTTTACACAGCAACGTGATTATTTTTTACAAATACGTATCATGTTTGTTGATAACTTTATAGATATATTTAGATCCAAACAGCAAAGTAAATTAATTAAAAGGGCATCTCACTGCATGTCCCAAGTGACGTCTAGGTGAAGGTAACGTATTTTTGTTCTCTGGGTGAAATTTGATGCTCCACGTGGTGTGTTGTTTACTTCTTCCAGGAACACTCCGTTAGTAGAGGAGATTTGGGATTGTGAAAGAGCGTTCCCGTTTATGATTTCATTGCTCAGCTGATCAAACACAAAAATATATTTTGCTGAAACTGAGACTTCACAACGTAAGAACTTAATGTTCGTGCGCCTTTTGTTCTACAGAGCTATAGCTAGCATTTTATCTTCCGAGATTCCTCCAATTTATTTTGTCTTGGCTCGCGCTTTGAAACATTGTTATGATGTTTAAATAGATGCTCGACGGCTGTTGTCAAAACAAAGATATTTGACTGTAATCTTACAGAGAAAGTATAAATTATAGTAGCTACTGTTAGTAATACAGTTAAGTAAGCAAATTAGGTGTCACAAATGTTTGTCAGGTTTGAATCTTCTAAGATATAGTTTAAGCAAACTCCCACTTGGCGTAGGGACGTTATTACTAACTCAGTAGTGGAGATTTTTTTTTTTTTTACAGTCAACAGACTTGTTGTTTGCATTTTGGAACAGCCTTTTTTGCTTGCAGTGAGTCTCACTTCAAGTGACTAATAATTAACCTTATTTGTTCTTTCAGACACTGTACAAAAATGTTTACACTTGGAAGCAGGCTAGCTCAGTTTCACATTGCCTCAGGTACAACTGCATCAGAGGATACCAAAGAAGAAAACCCCCAACCTACTCAAACATTTAATGAATTTCTGCAGTATGTCAGGTAGGTTATAAACACACTATACCATACCATAACTCAAAATCCACTTTCACTAATAGCTAAAAATAAAGGGAAGCATTGGACTAGAATGTCTTCAAATTAATTTCACAATTTGTGAGGTATGTTTCACAATTTGTGAGGTATGTTTCATGACTATCAATAATCCCTACTTCCTAGGAAAATTGGTGGGTTGAAAAAAGAAGACATTTTCTGCAACCTTCGTATCTCAAACTCTAACCATCCATCAAAAGATGACATCAGTGTCATCATCCTCACAGGTGCTCGTTCATGCACAAAATTATTTATGGCTACTGTAACTTCAACTGCCAATGCAACACAGATCTACACAGTAACACTTATGAAACACAATTGTTTTCTTTAACATGATGACCCTATGATTGCCTGATGTTTTACTGACACAATAATTACATAATGGAAATGGTCATAGATATTCCAGACACTTACAACCCTCTTTCACGTGAAGGCCACGGTGTTTTCTGCATCGACGTGAAACTCTGGAGGGGAACTGTGTCTGCACAGAACCAAAACTGGCACGTTCAACTCAAAGAAGATTACCAAAACTTTACTAACACCTGCATAGAGCAAGTGGAAGACCCCCTCAAAGCTATCATGGTAAATTGATGCATTAGGTCCCAGGGTGAATCTCACTCTGAAGTTGCTACACTTCACTCATATACGTGCATCCAGAAAGTGTTCACAGCGGTTCACTTTTTCACATTTTGTTACAGCCTTATTCCAAAATGGATTCAATAAAAAAAATCTCAAAATTCGACACACCCCATTATGGCAAAGTGAAAAAGTTTTCTTTAATATTAATAGATTTGCCAAAATTAAGAACGAAAATACATGTGCATAAGTGTTCACAGACTTTGCTCAATAATTTATTGAAGCACCTTTGGCAGCAACTATGATGCTACAAGCTTGGCACACCTATTTTGTGGCAGCTTCTCTCTTTCTTCTTTGCAGGACCTCAAGCTCCATCAGGATGGATGCAAGGTTATTATAGTTTTGCATTTTTCATAAGTTTTTATTTTTATTTCGTTTTGACTTTTTGTTTTCGAATTCAGTTTTGTTTTTTTTAATCTTTTTTTAAGCGTGTTTTCTAGTTTAGTTTAGTTTAAATATTTTGAAAATGCTTAGTTTTAGTTTAGTTTTTATTAGTTTTAGGGTTATTTTAGTCTTTTGTATTAACATATTAACCAACGCTTCCTCCCGTTTGTGGTGTTTCTGCGTATTTACTAACCAGCAGCTATCGGTTCGCCGGTGAAAGCACTGCTGTAGTGTTCTCTGTCCTACGGTTGTCTCCATCATGCTGCCTAGCCCTGTACCGGGGTTAGCTTCTGTTTCGGGGAGGGAGGCTTTGTGTTGTCCTTTACCGTAAGATAGGTTAGCATCCTTGTGCGCGCTTCTGAAATGTACTTTCAAATTCGTGGGATTTTTTCCTTTAATAAATTGTCCACATATTTCACCACCTTCCACTGCAAGGCACTTGCTTTTATCTGACACACAGTCATATTCAAAGTAATCCCAAATAGGATTCTACCGCTTTCTTCCGACTTTCGGTACCACCATGATGCCAGGCAAGGATCATGGACTATGCTTTGTTCAATTTGACATGGAATATCGTAATTTGTGGGTTCACAGTCGGAAATGTAAACTTATTTGCTCGAAGAAAGACATTGACAAAGACGAAAACTAAGGACATAATTTTATTTTAGTTTGTTTTGTGACCAGACAATACAGTTTTAGTTAGTTATAATTTTTTTGTAATGCCTTGTTTGTGTTTTTATTTCAGTTAACGACAATGTTTTTTTTACCACCTAGTTTTCGTTATTTTGTTCGTTTTCGTTAACGATTATAACCTTGGTTGGATGGGGAGTGTCGGGGCACACCCATTTTCAGATCTCTCCAGAGATGTTCAATCGGGTTTGGCTGGGACACAAGTACATTCACAGCGTTGTCCCAAAGACACTACTTTGTTATCTTGGCTGTGTGATTAGGGTCGTTGTCCTGTTGGAAGATGAAAAAAGTGAATTTAATCAATTTTGGAATACGGCTGTAACATAGCGTGGAAAAATTGAAGCGCTGTGAATACTTGACGGGTGCACTGTATATTTTATAATCAAATGTTCCACAAAATTGTCTTGAGGCATCATATGTGGTGGTTACTCAACTAAATGTCTGGTTGATAAAACAGAATATAGATTTCTATGTAACCCGATTTCTATTTCCCCATCCTACAGAACAAGACAGCCAACCTGTGGCAGTACATGAAGAGGAATGGAGTGTCAGTACGCCAGAACCTTTTTTTCCCCAGAGTGGTCTTTCTGGCCTCAGACTGTGAGCTGGATGAAGAACTCAGGAAGAAGAAAGAGATGGTTTCCCACAGCCAAATGGATGCTTTCTTCCATTCTTTCAGAGAAGGATATGTGGCCTGGATATCAGATGCAATGACTCCCTCATGGCTGACTGGTGAGTGGGCCCCTACTGATTTTAGAGGGGATAGTAGTGTTTTAGAAAGTCCATATGTACCCCTGTAATTTTGGAATGAGATGTACAAGAAACTCCTATTAGGTGTGATGCGTGTGTGTGTGTGGTGTGACACACACATGCACGCAAGCACACACACACATTAAGTTAAAATAATGTAATATTCAATTGTACTTGTAATTCATTGATAAAAATGTGTGAGTGTGTACCTGCAGGCCACCTGTCATACATACAAATGGGGGAGCTGAGGGAGGCCCTGAGGAGAGTGGGGACCTGGGACCTGGTGAAGCTGCACTGTGGAGAGCAGCTAAGGGGAGACTACAAGGGATGCCAGTACATCGCTCTCAACCGCCAGGACACTGACATGTTGGAGTTCTCCAGGGTCAAGACCCTGTCTGCTGACTCACTGTGGGCCCTTCTGGGGCATGCCCCTCAGGTCAGTACACTGCAACCATAACAGACACCACAAAACATGACCAGTGAGGGATTCACTTAGGGCTGCAACAAACGATTATTTTAATAATCGATTAATCTGTCGATTGTTTTTTCGATTAATCGATAAAAAATTGGTCTCAAGCCTACGGTGAGCACAACCATTGTTCTCTCTCATATATATTTACTATTATTTCCCCACCCCTAAGGATCCCTCAATATTTGGACTCCATACACAACGTCGGTGTCAAAATGTTCGTCTTGGTCCCGATTGCATTGCTTGTATAGGGATACGTTCAGTTGCACGGTTTATGCTGAAATTACGTTTTTGTGGCGAAAAGTGCCTTGTGTGGCAGAAGAGACCTCAGTGCTAGCCTAACATCACAACGTCAGCACATGTTAGCAACGACGCATAGATACGCGTTTTAGTAAGACAGACAGCTATGTCAGCGAGCCCTCAGCATTAGTACCATAGCTTAAAGTCTAGGAAAGTTTGGCGTCATGCAGCCGATCAGCTAAATACTTATTTAGCACTAGCGTTTCTACCTGCAAATACCTACAGCTGGCAGCTGTGCTCAATTTTGCTCCTAGATTCAGACCTAGCCCCGATCAAAATACAAGTTGTATACAAAATACAAAACTGTTTAATAAACATACACGTTGACATGTGTAAAAACGTTTTATTATATTACTCAAAGTCTCTGCTAATCTGTCGATACGACTACTGTAGGGAGTCCCAGCCAGGCTAGCTAGTTACCACAGAATGAAGTTACGTAATGTGACGAGACTGAATTTGAAAGTACAAAAAACCCACCAGGAGCTCCGACAACGTCGGCAACTCTGCGCCAGGCCTCATTCTTTTTATTAATGTATCTGTACAAAATACAGAGACGTATCGTACAGGACTGGATATGCAGCCACACAGGCGATTAGTTTCTCCTCCGTCTTGAAACTGAAAGCTAGAAATGTTAACCATGGTTGCTACGTTACGAGAAACAAGAACACTCATTGGCCATCGCTAGCGAAAATCGCTCCTCATTTGCATAAAGTTGAGAAAATCTCGAATCGGGTCGTGTCACTACCCACAATGCACCACGCAAGCGATTCGCCTGGCTCCATTTGAAAATGAATGGAAAGCATGTTGTTGTGTCGCTCGCGTCGCTGCAGTGTGAACGCACTGTTAGGTCGTACTGATTTCTCTGCCTCCGCCATGTGTTTCAGAACAATGTTACGGGTCTCTCCGATGGTCTTTCCTCTACCTCCGCTCTTCTCTGCTCTTTTTTTTTCTTCGCTCTGCTCTGCTCTTTTCTCAACTTTTCTTTTTTTTATACTCAAACATCTCCGCGACTTAATAAGTGGCGCAATAGTCACGCGACACAATGAATCGATAATGAAATTCGTTGCCAACTCTTTTAATAATCGAATTTTATCGATTCGTTGTTGCAGCCCTAGATTCACTTTTACCTACCTTTCTGACTGACCGTAGGAAGGCAATAATGCACAGAGTAGGATTGGGATTTGGCCGAATGTCATTATTATTATTATTATTATAATGATGATGATGATGATGATGTGGGTGATACTACAGAAGTTGTGCGAATTGGCATCCCCAATAGAAACATTTATCTAAAAAGACCAGAATTCAGTGTCCTGATTTTCAATGTTGTCTAACCAGTTCTGTAACAATTATTAACTAATACTTAAACTTCAGTCACAAGGCATGTAATATGATATCTTCAATAGGGAAGTGGGTTCACTTTTTATTATGTTTGAAGATATAGACCAATGTACTAGATGGCCACCCCTGGCCATCATTGCAACATGGGGACTTTTGAGCCATTCAATGTTATGAAGAAAATTGGGACATTATGTGACACTCTATTCTTAAGGAATAATAATATTAAGTTTAACCCTAACCATTATTTTCCCTATTATATGACTACATGCTATGGTGAATATTTATCAAATGTGAGGAAAGAAAAAACCTAATGTATGCAGTACCCGCATATAACTTGGCAATACCTAATGTCCTCAGAATACGGTTTATCGGCAGGCTGTAGAGTAACAAGAAACCAGTAGATGGCAGTAATGCTAAGTTTTCTGAAAAGCTTCTATACTGTGTGTGACTTGCACATAAACCACGTTTGGGATATAAAGAAGATGTGATTTTTGCTTTTTGAAAGACTAACCACATTGAGGAGTATCCTGAGCAGTGAAGCATCTTGAGTTGTGCTTGTCCTACTATCACTTTTTTATCTGATTGGCTTTTTGATATAAACTCTTTGTGACAAGATCATGTGATTTACTGTAGCATCTGAGCACAGTGGCAACCCCCTGCCCCCTCCTCCTCGTGGTTCTCCCTAGCCACTTTGCTCTTCACTGAGTCTATAATTTCTCAGTTCACTTCCATTAACATTGGAATGCTGAGCACTAATTATTCATTCAGTGTTCAGGGCTGCTAGTGTCTCGTTGAGGTATAAGCATTGCTGCCCGTGCTGCCCGCTAACTAAATGCAGCTAATAGTTTTAAAAGTATTAGCTCAAGGTATTTAATTGATTTATCTAATTACATAAATGTCCTTGTAATTAAATACTTTACCATCTATGAAAATCACCGAAAATATTGTTGTATTTTATTTTGATCTGGGACTTTCTCAAACGGCATATAGTAATGGAGGACCTATTTTTTTTTTTCATTTTCCATTACAGTCATGACTGACTTTATGGATTTTTATTCTTAAGTATTAACTTTTTTGTCAAATCAAGGCTAGACCCTACTATGCCATCTGATCCAAAGTAATTATTGTTACCCCACCTTAGATCTCCCCCACCCAAACACTTTCTGGAAAACTCTTTCTAAAAGGCTCAGAAGCCCATTTAAAAAGTAGTGACAACCCCACATCCCAGGGTTTACACCCCCAGCTACTGTAATCTCAATAAATGTCCAGGTTGATCCACAGTCATACCCTCTTTGCACCAAAGTGAACAGGAGCTAGTTCGGAGCTGGTGCTAGAGCCGGTTCGGAGCTAGTTCAATTTGCGAGCCTTCTAAGAACCGGTTTGCTTTTCCACGGGCTAGAGAGCCACCACAGAGCCACGTCATTAGGTCACTGTATACGTCTCATCTTTCCCTGCAACGCTAGCGTGGCAGCGCCAAACACAAAGCAGAGCCCGTCTAAAGGCTGTTTATCAATCCGAAGAACGCTAAGAACGTGAGGTTGAGATGCGTGTTTTCTTGGCTATTGCGCAATACCCTGGGGGGTGTTCCATCAACGTCGCTAACGCAAGTCGCGCTAACACGAATAAGTCTCACTTGGGTAAACGTCAACTTAGACTTAAGCCTCAAGCCGTTCCACTAATGTTCCGTTCCACTAACAGGCAACGCTAATTCAAGCTAGACCTCAATAAGCTTAGACTGTGCAGCCCAGATCAGGCGATCGTCGAAAAGAGGAGTTATGTCGCAAAAAGCAAAGCGTAAACCAGCAGAGCGGTGTTGTTTCAGCAGCGTAAATAGATTTTGAGTGTTTTGGGAGTTGTCCCCAAAAAGGGCAATGTTGCCGCAATTAACATAGCAAGGGAGACAACTTGTCAAACCATTACGACTGTTAAAATCAGTGTGTGAATTATACAATGACATTCGGGGGTGTCAACTCCACTGACTGTGGAGTGAGGTGGTTTGTGGAGTCAGGTGGCTGAGCGGTTAGAGAATCGGGCTAGTAATCAGAAGGTCGCTGGTTCGAGTCCTGGCCGTATAAAATGACGTTGTGTCCTTGGGCAAGGCACTTCACCGTACTTGCCTCAGGGGGAATGTCCCTGTACTTACTGTAAGTCGCTCTGGCTAAGAGCGTCTGCTAAATGACGCCCCCACCCCCCCCGGGACGAAGTTGACCCCTTTCGCGGCCCCAACCAAGTAAACGGCACGACAATGGCACACACAAACGCACTACTAAAACTACAAACACTATTGTTTGTAGTCATTTATGTTTGAAAAAAAAAAGTTGATCTTTACAAAATTACCAGAGGAACATATCTGACTGTTCATCACAAAATAAGGTTGTTGGAAATCTCTCCAGATTCTGACAAGCAATGAGACAGACAGATGAAGCTATCTTGCTTGATATACAGCTAGCGATAGCTATCTTTTAAGTTGGTGATTAACCATGTTTCTATCATTAACATTCTTGTGAATATTCTACAGCCAATTGCCATTACAAATACATTTGTGACAGATTTTTGGGGTATTAGATAGCAAACTTGCCTTTCTTGCACTTTCTCACAACGCAGAACGCACCGCTACACTGAGGTGATTCAACAAGCTTCTGTATTGCACACTGCCTGGTCACTCGCGAGCGGTGTATCTTGAGTTGCCTGGTCACTCGCGAGCGGTGTATCTTGAGTTTTATTGGGCACTGGTCACTCGCGCTGTGTTTATCGAGTGAATTTTAACTATGGCAGTCAGTGTAATAGTGTGTGATATTCCCTGCCATAAAGTCAAAATTTCTGTGTATCGCCAACCTGTTATTGAATTAATATGGTAACTATATTGTGATATTTACGATTACAGGTAAGAACGATATATAAATGTATTGACCCCCCCGACCTGTGGTTTTTACCTCTTTTGGGGGGCCTTAATCGGGGGGGTCAGACCCCCCCAAACCCCCCCGTAATTCGCACACTGGTTAAAATGCGTAAATTGTAGACCTACCAAATCTACTTAACATATATATATGCATTTAGGCCTACTGATAATTAGCGTCATTTGATGAGCTGTCTGAAACCGTTCTGACAGTAGGCTAGCCTATGGCCAATATTCTCAACAGGAGATTGAGAATAATAGCCGAAAAAAGAACGTGGCAGCAATTGAAAATTGTAGGATAAAATTCAAAACACTGAAGAAGGCCATGGTTAATTGCACTTGATGTGGGCTAATAATGTTTTTGTCTTCATATCTTGAACAAAATTAATAAATTATTTCAAAATAACTTGCATTTATTAACTGATAGGCTAAATGCTGAGCTTTAAGATAAAAGGGAAAGATAACCATGACTAAAATGGGGATTCACTGAAATAACTAGTATTGCACAGATCCAGCACCGACTTCAGATCAGAAGGTGACCAAAACTGTACCACACTTTGCTTGGCAAAACAGTCATTTAGCACCTTTTTACTATCTACAAGTATAAGTGTGAATGATAACATTCATTGGTAACATTGTCTAAACATCCCTTAAAAAACTGCAATTTAATGCAATCTTTACCAAAACCCCTGATGCTGATTCATCACCAACCTGCTCTACATCTGTATCTTCAGGGTGCTTTTTTTTCCTGCACAGTAATTCATCAATTTAATACAGACACTAACCATGCTTAGTTGACTGCTGACATTGGTCGAGATTACAGGGATAGGCATATTACTATCCAAGGGATCATATAGGCCTACTTATTATCAGTTAATATCACTTTTGAGTTGCTAGCCTGCTGGTACTAGGCTAAACTAGCACGGCCCCATTATGTGGGTAGGTTAGCTTTATCATTCTGGCTTCAACAAGAACACACTGGTCGAAAGATTGAAGACGCTAGGGATAGATTTAACTGTAAAAAAAAAAAGATGAAATTACCGTACTTTTTCTGTAAATTATACGTGTTTTTTTCTGTATTTCTGAATGCCAGGAAATACAGAAAGAAAGACAATGGCAAACTGTAAATTTACAATTTTACATAAACATTACAGCCAAATGTTGTTACTTAAAAATACACTAAAATGTCTGTTTTTTTACAAATATTAATAACATTTTCACCAAAATGTTCTGTTAAAACACTTCATTTCACTGTATCAAAACTAGCTAATTTAACAGTTACTTTGCAGATATTTACCTTCATCCCACGGACAAATAACATAATTTTTGGTTTAGACATAGGAACCTTGAATTGTGAACTGAGCTCGGGTAGTTGACGTCATGAAATCCCAGCATGCACCAGTCAATATCAAAGACTACAAAAGCCTGCAAAAGCCTTTTGGGGGCTATCTCGTTGTTCATGATCATTGACCAATGCACTTTTAGTAAAGCTCTCTCTTGGAAGTCGCTTTGGATAAAAGCGGCTGCTAAATGAATAAATGTAAAGACTCGAGAGTAGGACGAAGGAAAGTTGATTACATAGTTGTGTAGCGGCAACGCCCCTGTTACCCAGAATGCCCCGCGGCAAGCTGAAAAGCTACAGAGTTAAAGGTTTAAGCTTAGTTAGATAAGCATTGTTTGGAGTTTTGTTGTTGTGTTCGTTCTGTTTTGATATGTGTAATGTGATGGTCTGTAGTTTCGATAAATTAAGTGTTCACCCTGAGTGTGAATGCTGTTCAGTTAGATGGCGATCTAACCTGTCTAATAAGCCTAACGTGCGGTGAGCAATATTCCTCTCCAATTCGCACAGCTAGCCGGCGCTACAGTTGTAATCTGAAGCGCCGGTAATATCTGTAGCATCTGGATACTGATTACAGCATCTGGATGCTGTATGTTGTGCACACGACTTGTTTTGAATGAAAATGTTAAATCGTTATATCTTATTTTGGCTTTATTTAATATTTGTATTTATTGAAAATGCAGTTGTTTTTTTTTACAGAGAAGTTCAATTAATAAAAGTCATATTTACCGGCAAAGAACAGCCTGTAATGTAATATTACAGATATATCTTGTAAATTTGGTACAGGAAAAATACAATTATCTTACGGTTAGTTAATGTAAAAACAATTTAATGTAATTTCTGGGCTTAATCTGGTGTCCTAGCTGCCAGATTGTTCCTGTTTTTTAACTAGTTTTTTTTTACAGTGCAAGCAAAAGTTACATGCTCTACTACACTAACAACTTTCAAAACATGTTTCCATTGTACAATGGGTGGCGATGTAAGGCTAGCAGGTTTGCACTGGGTGTGTAGTTTTCCTACTAGCTAACTAACAACGACCTTCTTGATAGCTACTTACTCTCTGGGTGGTGAAAAAAATTCTGATATCTCGTCTTTTTGGGTGACATTATCTGTAAAGCATAAAACGGTCAAAAATATCAATGCTGAGACCAAACGAAATACTAATATGAGGCTTTATGGTTTCCTGGCGTACTGCCAGCTCTCTTTCTGCAAGTCACGATTCACAAAGTGTTTCTGACTCTGCCACTTCAGCCAATTAACTTAAATTACATCATCTTGTCTTGCAGGCTCGAGGGTGCATTGGTTAACTTGGAAATGTATTTTTCACTTTTCTCGGCGACGAACATAGTATAGATACTAATACGAATTAGTTTTGCAAATAGATATTTTTTTCGAAAATTAACAAAATATTGGTGGGGACGATTGTGTCTTTCCCAAACTTTGGTCGTGACTAGTCCCTATGGTCCCTATGCAAACCTACGCCCTTGTCTCAGTCTGTCAAAGAGAAAGAACTGGTTTGCGAACTGGTGGGCTCTAGTCTGGCCCAAGGGGCCGAGTACTGCTACAACATGTTATTGTATTCTCTAATAAATATTTGTGAAGGTAGGCTGAATGACCCTCCGTGATGAGTAAAAGTCCACCCTACCCATATTTCACAGGGAAACATGACACCCTCATGATCAATGTCATAGAATGAATGCTGGGAGCCCCGGTCTCGTGTGACACTTCTGTTGTGTTTACTGAACAATCTGTGCTCACTTCAAAAGCATAATGACAGACCATTGCATTCCCATGCTTACATGTGTAGTGAAGTGTGATGATGTATTGATGATAGTATTTCCTGTGGTACAATCAGATTTAGCAAAAGTTGGGTGTTTACATTATCAGGCGTTTAAGTCACAGAGAAATAACTAGTTTAGCTTAGTGTTGATAACATGTTTATCGATAATTTACAAAAAAATACACCATGTAAAAAATGTATCATTGTGCTACCAACCATGACATTTAGTTGAATGAAGGTAGGGAAAATATAAATATAATATAGAATAATACTGTATTCTTTTCACACAATGTGAACACATGCATGCGTGCAGGGAGCAGTGGAACACACATGCATGCCATGGTGTCCACCGGAGAAATTAGTCTCTGCCTCTTGTCCCATCCTGATGCTGTCCTTCCCAGGACAGCCAGGAATTGTGGGCAGCCACATCAGCAGCACCTGGGGGCCAAGTCCAAGTGCTCACCGATGTCCTGGCCAGGGACATGGGAAGGAAACTCTTGGTTTAGTTTTTGTCTGTGAAACACAACAGTAAAAAAGTTGGTGGAGGGTTTATGCACGTTTGGGTCTCCCATACTACTTTGATTATGTAGAATGTTGATCATTTCTACGTGGAAAGAAAGCCCAGCTCTTAGTTAGTTTGCAGCAGCTGCTCTGAAGAGGCTTGAGTGTAGCACAGATTCTCGAAGGCTCCCCAGGCACATTTTCAACTCCCAGGAATAAAATGTGCCTTTGATTTGTTACCTTTGTGTAAACACATAGGCAAGAGGATCTCAATATGACCTGGATTTTTACTCTGGCATCTGTTTGGGTGGAGGGATTGCACCAGATGCATTCACAAAGATACCACAGTTGGTGTGTGTTCTCTCAGTCCATTCCATTATTTGTAGGAGGATTGGAGAACTTGCCAGTCCCCAAAGTAGAAAATGATGGAGTGGAGTGGTTGTAATTTATTAATTATGGTCTATGTTCTTAGACCGCTGTTCTGGCCTCATTAAATTGATATAGATTTAGTGGTAATTGCTTTGGGCATCCTGTGTGTGTTTATGGGTGTGTCTACTTGCTCATAATGACATATGACATAATGACAAATAAGAAAGAGGTTCTAAGCAAGTTTAGAGACAGTGCTCTGAAATTTGGCATGTTCATAGACATTTTATATGTTTTCAGTTTACTGTTTTGCTATTGGCCTGATCATATGACGACCGTATTTTTCAGACTATAAATCGCTCCGGAGTATAAGTCGCATCAGTCAAAAAATGCATCATGAAGAGGAAAGAAACATATATAAGTCGCACTGGACTATAAATCGCATTTATTTAGAAATGTATTTCACAAAAACCAAGACCAAGAACAGACATTTAATCAGGAAAGGCAAGTTATTCAACTACACAATAGTACACAGAACAACAGGCTGAATAGGTGTCCGGTATGTTAATTAAACACATTAACAGCTACATAATAGCATAAAGAACATACTTGGGAGGCTGAATAGGCTTAATTAACATAACAAGCTAGCGAGTCCAACAAGCAAGTTACCGGTAAGCTAGAGCTAGTTCACCAAGCTCCCGATCTCATTCCACATCACTGAATCTGTTGAACTCGTTGGTTCATGTCAGTCAGTATTAATTAACATTTAAAAACATGTTAAATTATATATATTTTGATATATTAATGGCACCTGACTGTAAGTTGCAGGACCAGCCAAACTATGAAAAAAAGTGTGACTTATAGTCCGGAAAATACGGTAAGTCAGTCTGGTAGTGGAAGAAGACACTCTTAGCTGAAGCAGAGTCCAATAGTAACAGCGAGCTCTGAATCACAACATTGGCTAATTGCGTATCTGAAGTGCAGCAGCCTAGTTCATTTAGCTGTAACCAGACTGCATCTCTCAGCCGGTCTGATTAATGAAGCCAAAGCTATGGGGCTAAAAACTGGTAATTCATCAAAGGTTTTCAAGAAGAAATCCGCAAGGGGAATGGCAGAAATAATCAGACAACCGTTTCCAGAGATGCATCTCATCTCCAATGACGGGCCTCAGATTCCATGCAAATTTAGCTCGTTAATGCCTGCTGTCCACTGACATTCCTCTCAGCAATGCTTGTTTCTTGGGCAGCAGGAGCCACAGACCTGTAGCAGACAAGGCCACGTGAAGAGTGTTAAGCTCAGAAAAGGCATACGCGAGCAGCATCAAGCGCTTTGTGCTGTTAACGAATGGAGGTGCACAAAAGGCAATTACTGTGGCAGTGAAGCCTGCTGCTCAAATAGATCATATTGGCAGGCAACATGATTTTTGGTTTTCTTTGTACAAGAAAGATTGAGCTATTTCGAGCAACAGCATAACCATTATAGGATACTATCATCAATAAATCATCACACTATACACGTAAGCATGTGAATGCATTGGTCTGTCATTATGCTTTGAGGTGAGCACCTATATGTTATAATGTTCATTTCTTAGCTTTAAATAAATTCTATGTTACACTAAAATCATGTGTAGGCAAATACCTGCTGTGTGATATATGATATTCTTTTGTTCAGCGTTCTTTGATATTGCTTTGTTCAAATTTAGGCAGGAGAAAACTGTTCTTCAGTCATCTGTTTCACAGAGGCCAGGTTAATAACACTGGCTTCCAGTACAGGAGATTGCTGTAAATTATCTGTGGTATCCAACAAAATCTGATAGGATATTTCCAGTACTACTGTTCTTTAAAAAAGTTTTCAGAAGACTTTGCAGGAATAATGCCCATCCATTTGTTCAAATATAGGCTGTTTACAAGGGAAGAAAATTGTGAAAATTACCATAGTTTTCAGGTTTCTGTAATTGGAACATAGCTCTTGAAAGGAAAATGTGATTGGGAATAATTTTCTCCAGAGCATGTGTAGGAAGCTACTGAGACAGCAACTATGCAATTACAAAGGACGAGGGTACTGCAGAATCACAAGGGTCTGTAATGAACTAGTTAAGACACTACGCACTTACGCACTTGTATGGCAGGAAGCAATGCCTTGAATTGGGAGTAATTAAACTTTGTAATTGTATTTTCTCTCTGTGGCTCCAAGTCACGATGAAGAGTTGCATGGAGTGATTTCATGTCCGTCATTATGGAGATGACTTCATGTATTTTCTCGAAATTCACCCATCGGCTGTTCATTTTCAAGAGTTTCAAGTACTCTTTTAATTTAGTTAAACATCAACACGTGGCTTTACTGTTTTACATTAGGCTCAAGAGTAGAAAATGAGTACAGTACCGGTTGTAATTAGAATCAAGTGCCAATACATTTGAATACATGTTTAAAAATGCTTCTGGCAGTGCTTTAACGTTCATTACGAAACAAGGTTTTGCAGATTGAGTTATCTAATATAGACAATGATTAATGTCTAGGATATACACTACCGTTGAAAAGTTTGGGGTCACTTAAAAATGTCCTTATTTTTCAAAGAAAAGCACTGTTTTTTTCAATGAAGATAACGTTAAATTAATCAGAAATACACTATACATTGTTAATGTGGTAAATGACTATTCTAGGTGGAAACATCTGATTTTTTATGAAATATCTACATAGGTGTATAGAGGCCCATTTCCAGCAACTATTACTGTATGTGTTCGAATGGTACATTGTGTTTACTAATTGCCTTAGAAGACTAATGGATGATTAGAAGGATTAGAATTAGAATGCCAAAGGTCTGCAATGTTGTAATTGCTGTAAATGGAGCATTATTTGACGAAAGCAAAGTTTGAATAACAAAATTTATATTTCAAATAAAAATAATTATTTCTAATAATAATAATTAACCTTGTAAATGTCTTGACTATATTTTCTATTCATTTTGAAAGTTATTTGATAAATAAAAGTGTGAGTTTTCATGGAAAACACGAAATGTGACCTGGGTGACCCCAAACTTTTGAACGGTAGTGTATGTAGTACCCATGTACCATATATGTAGATTTTCTGTTCCCCGAGGCAAGTAGGGTGAAGTGCCTTGCCCAAGGAGACAACGTCATAAGGGTTCACTATTACCAAGGGTTCAGTCTAGCCAAACATTTAATTGCAATTTAAAAACACGTTTGCTTTAATTGGGAGGAATGAAAATGTCCGAGAAGCGAGAGTAGTAGAATTAGCATATCTATAAGGAATTCCTTTCTGTTAATCCATGGTATGACCACTACACATGATTGATTAGCATGTAATCTCAGCTCAAAAATGAATTGGACATTTATCATATATCCAATTTTTTGTGTTGCAGCAGGGGGTGCATGTGTGTTTGTAATGATCTAGGAGAGCAGTGTTTGATGTATTTAAATGACCTCAGTCGCAAATATTTAATTAATTCTGTCAATGCACTGTAAATCCCGGTAAAGCAGAAAGCTGCATTGCACAGTTCACTCTGACTCATGAATTTTAACTCACTAGCCTGCCATCTGTTTTAGTTCTGTGAAATTACAGATAAACTAGTTAGCAGACACTTTGCCCCATTGTCTGTTGTTTTGATAATCATCCTTAATAACGCCCGGCATCAATATGGTCTTTGGACCAGATTTAGAACTTAATGGAGTCAGATAGGGGCAGTCATTGGATGTTCTTGGGTAACATCATTAGAGATGTTTGTGAAGAACAAATAAAATCAGCCATAGATTGTGCTCTCTCAAGTCAACCAGACAACCAGACCCATTCAAGAGGGGGGAAAACGGGGGATTCATATTTTAACGTCTCACAAAAAATGCACTTACATGGATAGAAGTAAAGTCAGGGGCTCGAATGGATGTTATGTTGCCGTAGCTCTAATAGCTTCCCTTTAACAGGGTTGGAGAAGCAGAAGCTGAGCCATTATAAAGTCAACTGCTGGTTTCTAGTCATAGCTTCAAAGCAAACACAATTATTGAGCTCAGTTATTAATGTTTAAAATGTTATGATGGCCAAAGTGTAACCAACATCTTAGAGTACTATTATCATATGATGTGTCACAGAAGGCCTATGACATTGCTAAATACTATTGCGGTCGCAGAATACAATGCCATGCCACAATGTTAGCAATATGCTCTTTTTTCCATGAAATACTTGCGTTGGTGCTATGCACACCAACGGGGAACTCTGCTCGTCATGTTATTGAGTGTGTTAATGAGCAATTTTCTATCTGCTTCTGGTTTGACATGAGGTGGTAGCAAAGAAGCCGTCTCTGCCTAGTATGGCATTACACTTACTTACGTGTTCACCTGAAACACGGCACCCATGGCTCCAAGTAACACTGCTACCTACCTGATCCCCCCCCCCCTCCCAAGGATCCTCTCACTAAATCATGTGAGGAATCTGTATTTACTGAAAGGAGGCTATGACATGTCCGACCCAAGTGTGTTTCAAGTAGTTAACATACAACAACACCCAAAATTAATGCTGTCTCTCTGGCCCTGGTTGAGAAATACTTGGCAGGCAGGTGGAGGCGTAGTGGATCATACTGAACTCCCTTGACATTCCTCTCAGACCAGACTTGGTACCAGAGAATTACAGGCCCCAGCCGTCTCAAAACCCCCCATGGAGGATTGTTGATTTAACTCCTGAGTTCTCCAGTTGTTGTGTCGGGCTATGATTTCCCAGCAAGACACATTTCATCCACTATTGTTTGTAGTTCAGTCAAGACAATCACGTATTAGATTTGAGCATTAATTGATACAATGACATGGACATAGGTATATCAGAATCAGAATGGGATTTATTCGCCATGAAAGTTTGCACAGACAAGGAATTTGTTTTGGCAGGAAGGTGCATACAATAAACATATAGGGACCTAAAATTTAAATATGTGGACTATCTATACTAAGGGTACATAAACTAGCAGTACTAAGTGGAATTAGAATTAAATAAAATATACAATAAAATAAAATATAAGTTGCCGTGATTTACAATATAAAAATACAAAAATACAAATGTTACAAAAAATACAAATGTACAAGATACAATTTTGTAATGCAGTGCAAAAAGCAGTGTGTTTTGAGCAGGAAGTCATTAGAGTCAGTGTGGTCCCTTGGCCTTGTTGAAGAGGCCAACAGCGGAAGGGAAGAAACTGTTTTTGTGGCGTGAGGTATTGGTCCTGATGGACTGCAGCCTTCTGCCGGAGGGGAGTGACTGAAACAGGGAGTGTCCAGGGTGGGAGGAGTCGGCCACAATCTTCCTCGCTCGCCTCAGGGTCCTCGAGGTGTGCAGGTCCTCGAGGGTAGGCAGATTGCAGCCAATCACCTTCTCAGCAGTGCGGATGATATGCTGCAGCCTGATCTTTTCCTTGGCAGTGGCAGCAGCGTACCAGACGGTGAGGATGGACTCAATGATGGCTGAGTAGAAGTGCACCATCATTGTCTTTGGCAGGTTGAACTTCTTCAGCTGCCGAAAGAAGTACATCCTCTGTTGTGCTTTCTTGATGAGGGAGCTGATGTTCAGTTCCCACATGAGGTCCTGGGAGAGGATAGTGCCCAGGAAGCGGAAGGACTCCACAGTGTTGACTGGGGAGTCACACAGGGTGATGGGGGTGAGTGGGGCTGTGTTCTTCCTGAAGTCCACAACCATCTCCACTGTCTTAAGAGCATTGAGCTCTAAGTTGTTCTGGCTGCACCAGGTCACCAGGTTGGCCGCTTCCCACCTATAATCAGACTTGTCTCCACCAGAGATGAGCCCAATAAGCGTGGTGTCGTCCGCAAACTTCAGGAGTTTGACGGACAGATGACTGGAGGTGCAGCTGTTGGTGTACAGGGAGAAGAGCAGAGGAGAAAGGACGCAGCCCTGAGGTGATCCGGTGCTGATGGACCGGGAGTCAGAGACTTGTGTTCCCAGCTTAACGCACTGCTTCCTATCAGACAGGAAGTCTGTGATCCACATGCAGGTGGAATCAGGCACGTTCAGCTGGGAGAGCTTGTCCTGAAGCAGGGCGGGGATGATGGTATTGAAGGCAGAGCTGAAGTCCACAAACAGGATCCTGGCATAGGATGCTGGGGAGTCCAGGTGCTGTAGGGTGAAGTGGAGGGCCATGTTAACTGCATCGTCCACAGACCTGTTGGCTCTGTAGGCAAACTGCAGGGGGTCCAGTAGAGGGTCAGTGATGGATTTAAGGTGTGCCAGCACCAGGCGCTCGAAAGACTTCATTACCACAGAGGTCAGGGCGACAGGTCTGTAGTCATTATGTCCTGTTGGCTTTGGCTTTTTGGGCACAGGGTTGACGGTGGAGGACTTGAGACAGGCTGGCACATGGCATGTCTCAAGGGAGGTGTTAAAGATGTAGGTAAACACCGGAGACAGCTGGTCAGTGCAGTGCTTGAGGGTGGCTGGAGAGACAGAGTCCGGCCCAGCTGCTTTGCGGGGATTCTGCCTCTTGAAAATTCTGTTAACTTCACCCTTCTGAATGGAGAGAGTCGTCACTTCAGAGGGGGGGAGGTGGGAGGCCTCCTGGGTGGGAAGGGGTAGTTCAGGACTGTCCAATTGTCTTTCAAATCTGCAGTAGAACTCATTCAGGTCGTTGGCCAGGCGGGAGTCGTTAGTGGAGTGGGGGGCTCTGGGCTTGTAGTTGGTAATCTGCCTGAGCCCTCTCCAGACAGAAGCAAAGTCATTTGCAGAGAATTGGTGTTTTAGTCTCTCCGAGTACAGTCGTTTAGCCTCCCTCACCGCCTTGAGTATAGTAGGGATGAGTATTGATAAGATTTTAACAATTCCGATTCCTTATCAATTCCTGCTTATCGATTCGATTCCTTATCAATTCTCTTATTGATTCTTATTGGGCAAGGGGGGGAAAAAAGAGCACAAACGGGTTTATTTACATTAATTTTCTTTTATATAATTTTCTATAATGCTGAACACCATATACAGTATGCATATACATACACATTTACATTTTTCTGTTGCTCTTCTTCTACACTTCTATTAGCTACGCTAGCTTAGCTATAGAATCATCCATTTTCAGCCAAGGTCAAATCATATAATATGACTAGGGATGGGTATCGAGAACCGGTTTTGTTTAGAACCGGTTCCCAGTGAATCGATTCCTTGGAATCGTTAGCAAAATTCCTTAACGATTCTCTGTGCCGTTAAACAATTAAAATGCTAAGTTTAATAATGGATTAAAAATTGATATACTCAGTTTAATAATGGGACACGTCTGAATAAACTATAAAAGTTTGCGCATTGACAGACTGCAGCAAACATGGCAACTAGGAAGAAGCGTTTTAAAGTTTGGTTGTATTTCACACGACAAAATGACAACAACGCCACTTGTAACGTGTGTAAAAATTCTATTTCGTCGAAGGGAGGAAATACTACAAATATGAAGAAGCATTTGAACACACAGCATGGAATGAAGTTACTGGAACGTCATGTGTTCGATGCATGCAGCAGCGCAGCTAGCGCTTCATCTCTAACTATCTAAGGTAGAGCTAAACTGCTCAAAAGTGATCACAACCACTACTTGTTACTGTGTGAAGCAATTTGCCTTTATTGTGTGTAGTCGATCTAGTTATCTTCTGTCCCGTCGTTTGAAGCATACATTTTAGCTCCGGCATTCGTCTCCCATTAGTATTGATCTTATTGATCATTTCAAGTTATCGGGGCGGCGTGTGTTATCAGCAAACGTTCGCGTGTCGCATTATTAAACTGAGCATATCGATTTTTAATCCATTATTAAACTTAGCATTTTAATTGTTCAACCTTTCAATAGTCCTGTTAAATGTGCCTGAAAACGCCTAAACAACATACCCAAAGTACATTGAAAGCTGTTGTTGAACCATTTGGAGTACATGCATGTAAATGGTCTCTTTTGAAAGGTGACACTGAAGTTATTTCCCCTGTTGTTAGGACCCCTGTAAGTCCTACTGGTGTTGAGTAATAGAATCTTGAACACAAGGAAACTGAACGTTTCTATCTCCGACTAGATTTTGTTTTGAAAACAGAGGCCTGAAGAGGCCTAGAGGTGGTAGGTATTAGCTCATTTCAGAGCCAGTCAAAGCCAGTTTGAGAAATTTGTTTAGAACGAGTGTGTGTGTGTGGGGGTGCAGGATGCACAGACCTATGGCTGTAGAGGGGAACATCAATAAGAGAATCAAGGAATCAAATCGATAAGCAGGAATTGATAAGGAGTCGGAATCTTATCAATACGCATCCCTAAATATGACAGTGTCAAACATTGGCCATTCTGTTAAACAATTAAAATGCGAAGTTTAATAATGGATTAAAAATCGATATGCGAAGTTTAATAATGACAACGCAAACGTTTGCTGACAACACACTCCCTCCGATAATTAACGTGAAGTGATCAATAATGGGAGACGAATGCCGTAGCTAAAATGTATGCTTCAAACGACGGGACAGAAGATAACTTGATCGACTATACACAATAAAGGCAAATTGCTTCACACAGTGACTGAAGTGGTTGTGATCACTTTTGAGGAGTTTAACTCTACCTTGGATAGTTAGAGATGAAGCGTGAACGTTAGCTGCGCTGCTGCATGCATCGAACACATGACATTCCAGTAACTTCATTCCATGCTGTGTGTTCAAATGCTTCTTCATATTTGTTGTATTTCCTCCCTTCAACGAAATATACTTTTTTTACACGCGTTACAAGTGGCGTTGTCATTTTGTCGTGTGAAATACAACCAAACTTTAGAACGTTTCTGCCTAGTTGCCATGTTTGCTGCAGTCTGAATAAACTATAAAAGTTCACGCATGCGCAACGGCACAGAGAACCGTTAGCAGAATCGTTAAAGAATATGGCTGATGATTCCAAGGAATCGTTTCACTGGGAACCGGTTCTAAACAAGATACCCATCCCTAGACATAGGTTTGATTTTGGCGGAGTGGATAATCTAAGGGAAGCACTCCCTGCCTCCTCGATGCTACGCATGCATACATGACATATGAGGCAGGGAGCCATAGAGATAATCCCCCTGGTGGATAGAACATACAGACAGCAAGGGGGAGAAGGGGATGGTGGAGGATGGCAGCAGCACTGATCATACAACAACCGGGGTGAGTGTGTGCGTATCCGCACGCCCTTTTAAGGCTGTCTTATCGGACGTGGCCCAATGGGCTTGTGCTGGCTACCACAGGTGTGGTAATGAGCGGATGACGCGCGCTGCCCGATTACCCTGCCTGAACTAGCTTCGCTCATTGGTTTAGCCTGTCATTCATTTCAAGGAGGTATTGTTTCATGTATGCCCAAATGAATCAATTCTCATTTATCCTGAGGTGTTAGAGAATCGGCCAAAGCTGGTTCATGCAGGAGACACAGACACTCGCGCAAAGTTACTCAGTCACAGTACGCAGCCTGACACCTACATACAGCAGGGCGGTCTACTTAAGACCAGGTACTCACCCACACTCCGACATTGCTCAGCGCGACACAGGATGTCCAGCGCGTTTCTCTTGTTGCCTCCACCACCCCAGCCTCCACCCTTGGTTCTGTGTACCCTCTACCTACGGGGAATGTGTATCAAGCTGTCTGCCACGATGTGAGACGGTGTCTCGTTGGGTTACTGGCGGAGAGCCGGTGCGAGCAGAGCCATATCGCCAAAAACAATGGGCCTCATTCACCAAATGTTCTTACGAACAAATTTGTTCTCAAACCCCACTTACGCAGTTTTCATGAAGATTCTGGCATTCACCAATGTTTTCTTATTTGGGATTTGTTCTTAGGTAAGAACAGAATTTACGCACACTTGAGAGCTGACATGTTTGCACAAAATAAGTAGTTATACCTTTTTCTTCCGTTCTAATTTAAAATAGAATATTTCTCTCCTTTATAATTTTCCAACTAATAATTTTCATAATTTTACACATATTTTTTGTGTTTGTTTTTATAAATACACACTACACTTACACTTCTGCTCATTTGTAAAGCACTTTGTAAAGTTTCCTAAACTCTTGACACAGTTAGCACAACATCCGTCTGTGTTGGCTATACAATTAACACATTTCTTGTTGCTTTGACACAAAACGCATAGAATAAATACAAATCTTAAATGCTTGAACTTCTTTTACACACAAGCTCAACAAAGACCAAAACAATCGATTTTTACTGCCCATTTTACCAATGCTTTCACACTGTATGTTGGAACAGACAACATCATGTTCAAAACCTAACTTATTGGCTAAAGCCAAAATGAACAGCTGTTCATATTTGGGTGTGCTTTGCCTTCGGCAAGGGCACAACCTTTGTTCTCTCACATATATATTTATTGGGTGTGCTCAAGCCTTCGGCGAGAGCACAACCTTTGTTCTCTCACATATATATTTATTATTATTTATTTTTGCCCCCCTAAATCTTTGTCAATATTTGGCCTACATAGACAACCTAGGTGTCAAAAGTTTCGTCTTGGTAGCGATTGAGTTGCTTGTATTTTTATTTACGTTCCGTTGCATGGTTTAGGCTGCAGTTAAGTTTTTGTGGCGAAAACTGAAGCTAACGGTGGCTAATTTGCTAGCCACAGTCACTGACGTTACTAACGTCACGAAAACACGCGTGACTACCTTTGGCAGAACATTCATTTCGCATCTGTTAACTTGGGGGATAGCTAAGCTAACTATAGCTTTACTGCAAGGCAGCTGCAGAAACGCCACAAGCAAAGAGGCCAGGGTGATAACTATTTACTCATTTTACTTTGTGATATGACACACAATTGTGATGTGTAATGTACAATATAAGCTGATATTATTAAGGAAGTACATCTACTTTCGGAAACAGTAGTCTACTATTTCACTGAAGTATTAGCATCATGACATTAGCCTGTGTTGCCCGGGCAACAAATACTACAGTGGTCTATGATATATCTGTTTTCAATCGTTAAAATAAACATTCCTCACATATACATTTTCGTTGTAGGATTTATTCTGACATTAGTAAACGATTTGTTGGTGAAATTACCATTACCTGTGGTTTCAAACCAGTGTAGCTAGCTCACTGCAACGCTGTAGCTTACGCGAGACACACTACAAAAACATCTACAGTACACAGCTGTTTAGGAAGTCAAACGGCGACAGAACATGTTCGGCACTCTCCTTACTTAAATCAAAAATCTATCTAACTACTAACCTTAACTTCATTGCCACAGCCTAAACTTTGTCAATCTGTTCATGAAAATAATTAATTTCAGCCTAAACCGTACAACGGAAGGTTAAATCCAATTCAACCAACGCAATCGCTACCAAGACGAACACAGCAGTAGTCTAGTACTGTACTGTAGTAGTAGAATTTACCGGGGCAGCTTCTCCACACAGGGCTATATCGCATTTTGCGTTGTTACTGACTGATCGCTACCAGTGAGCTTTTTATGAATGAGCGATTTTCCACTAAATAAATGTCAATCTTATTTACGTTTTTGGGGGCATATTTTCAGTTAGCAGATGGTACTGTTTGAATCACGATTCCATCTTCTACTGCCGGTAACGTCGTAGAATAATCTTCAAAGGGGGTTCTTTATTAATGAATGAATGCAATATGAGTAGGCTAAATGCCTGAAAATATCACGAGAAGGGAAAACTTAAAAGGACGTTTAAATCATAGAGATTAGGTCAATTTTTACACCGGTCTGCCAAATTTATTCGTTTTGATTCAGCTATGAGGCTGCCTCTTGCAGGGGAAATGAGAAGACATCATATTTATTCTACACTTCACTCGTATTTTCAGTTGTAAACGAGCAGCACAAAAAAATCCTTTTAAATCTATGTAATCTTTATAAATAATAAGTATGCATTTTTATATAAAATATACAGAAATATCAGTTGTAAAAATGTCATTCAAAAACGGACCCCTGTGCAACCGACGCAAGCAAGCACACCCTACAATTTCCCCAGAAATTGTACCCTCTCTAGTTATTATTTCTTTTTGCCCCCCTAAAACTCAGTCAATATTTGGCCTACATACACAACCTAGGTGTCAAAAGTTTCGTCTTGGTAGCCATTGAGTTGCTTCTATTGGGATTTACGTTCCGTTGCATGGTTTAAGTGGAAATTAAGTTTTTGTGGCGAAAAGTGAAGCTAACGGTGGCTAACTTGCTAGCCACAGTCAATGACGCTACGTCACTAACGTCACGAAAACTCGCGTGACTACCTCTAGCAGAACATTAGTTTAGCAGCTCGTTAACTTCTGGGACATAGCTAAGCTAACTGCTTTACTGCAAGGCAGCTTCAGAAACGCCACAAGCAAAGAGGCCAGGGTGATAACTATTTACTAATTTTACTTTCTGATATGACACACAATTGTGACGTGTAATGTACAATATAAGCTGATTTTATTAAGGAAGTACATCTACTTTCGGAAACAGTAGTCTACTATGTCACTGAAGTATTAGCATCATGACATTAGCCTCTGTTGCCCGGGCAACACATTCTACAGTGGTCTATGATGCATCTGTTTTCAATCGTTAAAATAAACATTCCTCACAAATACATTTTCGTTGTAGGATTTATTATGACATTACATTACAAGTAAACGATTTGTGGGTGAAATTATCATTACCTGTGGTTTCAAACCAGTGTTGCTCACTGAAACGCTGTAGCCTACGCGAGACACTACAAAAACATCTACAGCTGTAGGAAGTCAAACGGCGACAGAACATGTTCGGCACTCCCCTTACTTAAATCAAAAATCTATCTCACTACTAACCTTAACTTCATTGCCACAGCCTAAACTTTGTCAATCTGTTCATGAAAATAAGTAATTTCAGCCTAAACCGTACAACGGAACGTTAAATCCAATTCAACCAACGCAATCGCTACCAAGACGAACACAGCAGTAGTCTAGTACTGTACTGTAGTAGTACAATTTACCGGGGCAGCTTCTCCACACAGGGCTATATCGCGCTTGGCGTTGTTACTGACAATGATCGCTACCAGTGAGCTTTTTATGAAAGCGATTTTCCACTAAATAAATGTCAAGCTTATTTACGTTTTTGGGGGCATATTTTCAGTTAGCAGATGGTACTGTTTGAATCGCGATTCCATCTTCTACTGCCGGTAACGTCGTAGAATAATCTTCAAAGGGGGTTCTTTATTCATGAATGAATGCAATATGAGTAGGCTAAATTCCTTAAAATATCACGAGAAGGGAAAAACTTAAAAGGACGTTTAAGTCATAGAGATTAGGTCAATTTTTACACCGGTCTGCCAAATGTATTAGTTTTGATTCAACGATGAGGCTGCCTCTTGCAGGTGAAATAAGACATCTATTTCATTCTAAACTTCACTCGTATTTTCAGTTGTAAATGAGCAGCAAAAACACGAGAACATGTGTTAGTGTTTTGGTAGACATGGTGTATTGTTTAGTGTATTTTTGTGTTATGAAAATGAGTGTTTGAGTTTAGTTTACAATGTGTGATTTTTAGCATGAAATTAACAGTTTTGCCAATTGTGCATGGTAGGTGTGTTGGTGCATTAAGAGTTAAGGAAACATGTTAGATGTATTGAAAAGATTGTCATAGCGATTGTAAAAAAACTGTAAACTAGCCTTGCTTTGCCTTCAATTCAAATCAGTTATGTTAACAGGGAACGTTGCCATCCAATATTAAGTGACTTATCACTGTATTTATAGGCCCAAAGTAGGCTTATTCCGTACACTAGGACTTCACCACACAATTGCGTATTTATTGCTGCTGCAAAATTTTGCAGATCGTCCCCTGAGGAGGGAACGCATCTTCCATGACCATACGATTTATTTGCAGAGAGTGACGAGTACCTGTTGGGACGCTTTAGGCTACCAAGAGCAGTCCTCATGGATATTTTGTAACAGTCAACTGTCTTCTAGGCTATGTTTTGAAATATGTTTTTTTGCTTCAGAATTCAAATTAAAGTTAAACCATTTCATTTCACTTCTCCAGATACAGCGTTCACTGCATGAGTAATTGCATTCCATGCATTGGTTTTATTTACTGCTTTGTATCCACAGCTGACGCTATTAAATATGATGTGTTGTTTGTCGCTAACTTCTTGCAGCTGTACCTCCACTTCAGAATTATTAAAGTTTTTCGTCGAGGCCTCCACCGTCTTTACCACGTCGTTTTGACATTTCTCTGAGTGTGCACACGGCCCTGCCTTATCATGCCCTTTTATGGCAATTAACGGGGTGTTTACCTATGCTGAATAGGAGCAACTGGGCACGAGCTTTCAACATACAAAATATTGGGATTCATCATTCTAAGAACACACCTGCGAACAAGTCTGCTGTTTAAGAACACGTCATGAATCACACGTAGATTTCTCTTAGGAACTTTCTTAAGAAAAAATTTAAGAAATAACTTAGGAAGATATTGGTGAATGAGGCCCAATATTTGTATTCTCAAAAACATTCTTTAACTACTACTGAGTCTTCCTGCTTGAATTTATTCACTGACAGCCAAGGCAGACTGTCAGTGTAGGCCATATTTACTTTCTTTTTTTCCCCTCCAACTCTCTATTTTAAAGGACCGTATTTCCTCGATTAAACGCCGCCCTCAAATAAACGCTGCACCAAAAATTAACATTGTGTAATGAACGCCGCACCAAAAAAATCAGAAAACAGTTATTTAATTGGTTAAATTAAAACACAGTATTTGTATTATAATTCCCTCGACGCACTGGCAGACACAAGTGGCTTTCTTGCTACAGGTTTGAAGCTTCTTTTCCAAATCCACCATGAAAACTAAGGGCACAGTAGGGCCTATAACGAGAAAATCAAGACTACATTAGCTTAATATGAACATACAATGACATGTGCAGCATGTAAATAACGTTCACCATACACATACAAAACAACATACCTCGTTGGCTGCATGCTGGACACAAGGGAATAGAGGTTTCCTTAGATAGCTAACATCCGATAAACTTAAAGGCCATATGGCAGGTTTATTTTCCCAACGAATTTGCGCTATTTGCTTGTTGGTAATAAACATTTAAACTGTTATCCATTGTATTTGATGTTGTTGGGTGTCACAAAACGGAATATAATACGAAAAAGTAGCTACTTTTTGCAATGATTCTTCTTTACCCCACAATGCACTGCATGACGTCACGTTGGGGAGACGACAGATCAAAGCCCGCTTTGAGACCATTGAAATAGATTAGAAATAAACTCTAGGCTAGTACCAGAGAATGTCCAATATGGGCTCTGCTAGTACCATCAAAACGTGGGACATCTAATCGGAAATGTGTTTACAACGTCGGGGGAAATATTTAATTAGGGATGATCTTGGGGGGATTTTACAGGTGGGACTGGCAAGTTAGCCCATAGCTAGCCCATAGCTAGCATGATGTCTTCTATTTCTAGATCTAGATAAGTTTACCGGTAGTACTAGTCTACTTATCTGAACTACAGCTAACGACATGATTGTCTGGGACAAGTGGATTTTTTGTAGGGCAAGTGAAAGAGAAATGTACTTGCCCCACTGGACAAGTTTAAACTCAAACAAAATAAAATGCCATGTTACTTGCAATGGGCAGCTTGCAAATACTGAGGATAGCCTACCGAAGTTGAGTTAGCCAATGTCGTTAGCGATGCTAGCTAACGTTAGTTTGCTAGCTGTATATAACACTTCACTGGGTCTTGCAGCCGTTTGATTGACTGAAATTATTATAAAATGTTATGTTCTATGAAGGATTATTTTTCTATGTGTCTATTCCAATATGTAATGATGGTAATTCAATGACACAAATCTGTGTTCTAGAAAGAGTGGTCTGGAGTCGCAGAGGTCCGATAATATCAGCTTTAATGCAGCAGTTGGAAATCAACAAGTACAGAGCTCTGGGGTTGTCTACGTTTCCCTACCCGCAACAGAGTTTTGGGCTGGTTCACGAAGTCCAACTGGCTATCTTTCCCTCCCCAGCATATATTTATACAGTGCAATTGAAACACAAGTATTAAAAAAGGGTTGAGCTTGTTCTCTCGTGCATCAGGGAGTTGTTCTTGCCTACGCGTCCCACCTGCTCGGGTGCCATCTCCACCCAGATTCAAGGTTGTTTCTGAAAATGAAGAGATAGAGACACAGAGAACAGCCTGCTTCCCACACTCAGTGAGACCCTATGTTTAAGCCTGAGCACACTTCTAAGTTTCATAAGACATAACTTTAATAAGCATAATACATAACTTTAAGACATGCATCCTTCATAAATCCTGTTGTTATATTCACTCGTGCACAATGCCCGTGATGCATTCAGTGATTAAAAATGCCACACATATTAATAACTGGGATTATAGTTAGTGCCGTGCCTGATATGCAGCTGGTGATTACAGTTCTAGAATATGTGTTGTAATGTATTATACATTCTTTAATCCCTCTTTTGATCTCTGAAAACACCAGAGATCAATCAACATAGTCCGGACCAACCACCGCCTCCTCGTCCTGGTCAGCCAGCCCCAGCAACGGCATTTGGAACCCCTTCGTCGGGTTCTCCTCAGCCGAGACAATGATCCTGTTACACAGGGACCTGATACATGGGATACAGCAACAATCATGTTGATATTGATATAGCACACTCTTAAGTAAAATAGCGGAAACCTTCTTAGTCCAGTACAATTCTAGTGTGGTCAAGCAGTATCACTCTTGGCCTAGTCGTAACCCTCTTTTCTGGACTCTCACATTCGTAGCAATAGCAAATGGTTCACTGGCCCTTCTCCACCAACTCCTGCAACGTACGACTGGATTCTGGAGCAGCACAACACATGCTGCAGTGGTACCACGTACTTCCTTTCCCCAGCACCCTTAGGGCGTGCAAGGTTCTCTCGATGACCTTGAATGGTCCTGTCCATAAATGTACAACAGGCTTCCCCGAACATCTGATGACGTATTGGGGCAGGTGGGTCAGGTGGGGCAGGGTCTTCAAGGGGAAGGGGGGGGGGCAGACCACTCCTAGGTCTGATGGGGCATAGGGGCAGATGGGGCAGGGTCTCCAAGGGGAAGGGGTAGATCATCCAGTGAGAAGGGGGGGGGACAGGGTCTCCAGGGGAATGGGGCCTTAGAACAGGGGTTAGGTAGTCAGACCCGCCGGTCTGACTCGTCCTGAAGCATAAAAGAGTTACAGTCCCAGCATCACCTTATCTCCCATGATCAAGCAGTAACTGAGTCAAATGAGATGCGAACAGTCGAACACCAATGATTAAACACAGATATTGAAATCAAGAACCCATTTCAGGATTTAAAGTGGATATTTTTAAAGTTCAAATAAATCCCTCCTTTCACACCCTTATAGGGTGTGACAACAAACCCAAATTCAAAAAATATCCCATTACCGATTGATTACACAATGTTGACATACAATAATGATGAGACTATGCAGCGTTATAGCCAAGTGGTGTGAAAAAACCAGAAATTAGACAGGATATTTTAAAGTTCTCATAAAATCCCTCCTTTCATTGATAACTTTAATCAATACCCAATCTCCTCGTTTGACTCCTCCACTCTTTGGTTTACTGCTTCACCTGGAACAGAATTTAGCAGAAGACATCTCTTTTCTAGTTAGCATTTTTTTTATAAAATTGGTTAACCATTTGATTCGCCTCTTCATTATGCTATGTGAAAGGTTTAAGTTGTGGTATTACATATGATCTCCAATAAATCAATTCAAATGGTGTTATGCACCTGGTATAGGACTGGGAAAGACTTCAATTCACATAGTAAACATACTGTATCTATAATTACCAGGCAGTATTTTCCCGTCAGTTTTCTTATTGTTGAGCAAACACATGTAACAGCATCTAATAACGAGCCCCCATATTCAACTCCTATTAGTCATGCCTAGAAATGACAATCTGTTTCTTTGTTCCCTTCTTTAGAAAATCAACTGTTAGTCTAATTTCTTTCACTCCAAAAAACCTTTTCTGTCTTTTAAAACAGTTAAGTTTAAGACCAATATTGTTTTAGATTCTCTATTTTACCAAATCACACCTCTTTTTATCAAAGATATGATAAAAGCAATTTTCATTATGCCAAACCAGAATCTGTATGCTTCTTAAATGAAATATAGACCAAATAATGTTCTTAATGCAGCTATTAACCAAACATTTTTCCCAAATATATTTTCTATAAAGGTCAGATAGGTAGAACTTCATAACTCGTTTTGCTGCAGTTCAAAACGAGCCAATTAGCTCAAACCATCATAACCACAATTTATCAGACTTGATGAGTCTTCCCAAATTATTTCAGAACTGAATGTTATAATAATCCTCTTCATGCACTAATACCATTTATTAATACAACATTATCACAGCCTAACTGTTTATCCCAAACAGTATGCCAGGCTTTGATCAAACTCTCAAATAAAACTTAAAACCAAATTACAATTAAACTCCAAATAAAAGTACATTTAGTTATTTTCTCTTTCTCATTTTTAACCAAATTACATCTAATACCTTTATCAAAACTCTTAAAAACCCTAGATTTTACTATTTTGACTTAAAATGTTATCCCATATACCTTTCCAATTGCTTCCTCATAATTTTTCACATACATTTCCTCAAACCATTCTTTGACCAACACAGCTGGTTTGCTCTAGTATAACTCTTCCAATTGTATTAGAACCCATTTATAAACCAGGGGTTCAATTTCTGCATTTTTACTGAATACCCTCACACATCACAGATTTTCCGCCTATAAATCCAAGTTCTGGTCGGAAAGGCTTAAAAAAAAAACCCTCCCTGTTTGGCTAGGAATTATAACAACTGTTGATCACGCATTTGTTAACCACCAAACTTGGGATTCATCTAAACGAACACATCTATCAGCATTAATACTCACATAATTATGCAGAACTATACCCTCTGGGATCACCTTTGTAAGATCTCAAGTAACAGGACTCTTTTAGCCCCCACCTTTCTCCAACTCTCCTCGGGATTTCTGTAACTTCTTGGTCAAAGAAAAAAGCACGAGATTGATAAAAGTGAGTGATTTCACAATTTAAAAACTTGTTAGACTTTGCACCGAAGGCAATTATGGTCCTTGGCGGACACCTAGTGGATCTTTTTATTTTATTTTTTAAAGAACGACAGATCTGTTTAAAATACCGTTCAGCTCAACCCGACTTCACACAAATAGACAGTGAAAAAGACAAAGACAACGAGTTTAGGGACTCTAACCCCTGGAAAGGACTCGAACCTCCCCTTGGACAAGGACAACGAGTTTAGGGACTCTAACCCCTGGAAAGGACTCGAACCTCCCCTTGGACAAGGACAACGAGTTTAGGGACTCTAACCCCTGGAAAGGACTCGAACCTCCCCTTGGACAAGGACAACGAGTTTAGGGACTCTAACCCCTGGAAAGGACTCGAACCTCCCCTTGGACAAGGACAACGAGTTTAGGGACTCTAACCCCTGGAAAGGACTCGAACCTCCCCTTGGACAAGGACAACGAGTTTAGGGACTCTAACCCCTGGAAAGGACTCGAACCTCCCTTTGGACAAGGACAACGAGTTTAGGGACTCTAACCCCTGGAAAGGACTCGAACCTCCCCTTGGACAAGGACAAAACACAAAAACGGTTGATTTCCCACCACTGTTGGTTTGACTAGGTACGATGAAACATAGTAATCGTCTAAATTTGGTTCTCAGTTCCGAATAGCAGTACTTTGAATTAACAGGTGTCTGCTTACCTTTTTTTTTATGTTGAGGCGCCTCTGACGATTACGTCTGCCTCCTCGTACCGGTGTATGGGTCTCTCTCCCGATCTGTCGGTCGGGCCGGAACCCTCCGGACTCCCTCTTTTCAGCGTCGGGGTCACCATTTGAAGGATTCTTTTTCTATGTGTCTATTCCAATATGTAATGATGGTATGCAATGACACAAATCTGTGTTCTAGAAAGAGTGGTCTGGAGTCGCAGAGGTCCGATAATATCAGCTTTAATGCAGCAGTTGGAAATCAACAAGTACAGAGCTCTGGGGTTGTCTAAGTTTCCCTACCCGCAAGAGAGTTTGGGCTGGTTCACGAAGTCCAACTGGCTATCTTTCCCTCCCCAGCATATATTTATACAGTGCAATTGAAACACAAGTATTAAAAAAGGGTTGAGCTTGTTCTCTCGTGCATCAGGGAGTTGTTCTTGCCTACGCGTCCCACCTGCTCGGGTGCCATCTCCACCCAGATTCAAGGTTGTTTCTGAAAATGAAGAGATAGAGACACAGAGAACAGCCTGCTTCCCACACTCAGTGAGACCCTATGTTTAAGCCTGAGCACACTTCTAAGTTTCATAAGACATAACTTTAATAAGCACAATACATAACTTTAAGACATGCATCCTTCATAAATCCTGTTGTTATATTCACTCGTGCACAGTGCCCGTGATGCATTCAGTGATTAAAAATGCCACACATATTAATAACTGGGATTATAGTTAGTGCCGTGCCTGATATGCAGCTGGTGATTACAGTTCTAGAATATGTGTTGTAATGTATTATACATTCTTTATCTACTAGCCATTTGCCTACTTTATCAAGTCACAGTATTTCCAAGCCCTGATAGTGTAACTGAGACGATGCAGTAATAAATTCCTCTTTCAACTAATAAGCCCCCGTGTTCAAGTGTTGAGCATTAAATTAGCTGCACGGTCTGTAGAGATCTTGGGACGAAGCTGCAATACAGTACATAACAGAAAGTGTTTCATTCTGCAGAAATTGTGTAAATGTTTTATGTAACAAATCCAATTTCTAAATATACCTTCAAGTAGCAATGGCGGATTCCTCCTTCAAAATGGCAAAATGTTGTAAAATTGACATAATACACTGGGATTAACTAGAAGACTTGAAATTGTAATTTCTGTCAGAATAAAAAAAGAAAAGAAAATGTTTATACCTCTGACTGGATTAGAACCCACCACCCTTCGCACATCAGCACTGCATCTCATCCTACTAAGCCATTCACAGACTTAGACATTTAGTAGTATCTAGTTTTTGTATCAGAAAATAAGACATTTCTCCAATGGCAAGCATTGTCAGATTTGGTTAAAGTTCAAACAGCTGTAATTTAGTCCTATTTATATATGGGACATAAAAACGGGACAACGGGATGACTGGGTTGCTGCTGTAAAGAATAGCTTACTCGTAGTGCTTTGAAAAAGGTTGTTTGGGTTGCCATAACTTGTCATGGAAGGGAATTTCAAATCATGCCTAGCATCAGTGGCGATGGGTCCTGGCTTAGGTAACTGAAATGAATTTGTGCAACAGGCAAGGGATCCACCTGAACAATCAATATATTTCATTAAAGCTAACTTGGTTGTGAATCTGACACTACCATGCGTAGCCTACAAGTAGCTAGCTACTGTGGTGAACCTGGCATGTTTTGCAGTGGTTTACACAGTCAACAGATGATCGGAGTGTTGTAATGGGCTCAAATAAATACTCATTGCTATGTTTTACAACCGGAGGATTGACCGGAAGACTAGAAACTGCTCTGTCAAAAAAAATAAAAAATGGCTTTGAGCCTACAACCCTTCGTTTACCAGCACAACATATCATCCAATTGAGCCATTCCCAGATCTGGAATTTGCCATGTTCAGTAACTGGATAATAAAATAAGACGATTCTCAGTAAGTACAGATCTCTGGGGTTGTCTACGTTTCCCTACCCGCAACAGAGTTTGGGTTGGTTCACGAAGTCCAACTGGCTATCTGTCCCTGCCCCAGCATTATGTAAAACAAAAAGATAAAAAGAGGGTTGAGCTTTCTCGTGCATCAGGGAGTTGTTCTTGCTGGCGCGTCCCACCTGCTCAGGTGCCGTCTCAGCCCGGTTTCAAGGTTGCTTCTGAAATTAAGACATTAAGACACAAAATACAGCCTGTTCCCCACACCCTGTGTGAGACACAATGTTGAAGCCTGAGCAAGCTTCTAAATTCATAAGACATAACTTTAATAAGCACAATATATTCTTTAATCCCTCTTTTGATCTCTGAAAACACCAGAGATCAATCAACATAGCCCGAGCCAACTACCGCGTCCTGGTCAGCCAGCCCCAGCAACGGCATTTGGAACCCCATCTTCGGGTTCTCCACAGCCGAGACAATGATCCGGTTGCACAGGGACCTGATACATGGGATACAGCAACACCCACACAGAGCAAACATGCACAACATACCAAATTAAATTCGATGCCCTGATAGGCGGGTATGCTTACCTCCGGTGGATTGTTCCGTCTTGCCTATCTCTCCAACGGTTGTGGTAAATACACAAAATAATATACTTGAAAGCCTATGACTAAGTTGAGCAATCCCAGCCAGGCTAACCCTGTAACACACTTCATGTTGATATTGATATAGCACACTCTTAAGTAAAATAGCGGAAACCTTCTCAGTACAGTACAATTCTAGTGTGGTCAAGCAGTATCACTCTTGACCTAGTCGTAACCCTCTTTTCCGGACTCTCACATTCGTAGCAATAGCAAACGGTTCACTGGCCCTCCTGGCCCTTTTCCCATTCATCACAGTCTTTTTTCCATTTTCCTTTTTTGAAAATACTAGACGGGCACTCTCCGAGTGCTTTCTTTGCTTGTATGGCCGCGGACTCACTTTCAATCATTATCTGTTTTAAACACATACGGTCCCCTTCATCCCAGTTATTTTGTTTCAAATGCCGTTTCCAGAACTCGTCATACTTGGCACATACCTTTTTACGTTTGTCCTTCTCTGTGCCACTTATTATTTGAGAGACCGCGATGTCATATTGGAAACAAAGGGTTTGACGTGCTCAGAGGAAAATTGTATTGCTCAAAGGTTGCTATTCTACAGCTCATGAGACAAAACTGTGACTCTCAGTTCAGCCTCGTTTTAATTTCAATTTCGTCTGAACCATTTCTCAAGTGTTGCTCCTAAAATTCACTATGAGCAATAGGTGAGACAGAGCAACATTAGCAGGAGTCATAGTTGAGACTTGATGGAGATAACTTGCTCAGTCTCATTAATGGCTCACTTTGTTCTCATTGGGAAAGAAAATGAGCAGTACCAGAGCTAATATTGAGCAATATATGAGTCATATATATTTATATATTAATGAAAAAAATCAAGGAAACTTTCAACAAATGCATGCAAATGGACCCTTTATTTAATGTTAAACAAAAATTATCACTTTGACAGAAAGGGCCATCTCTGTAGGGATCCTTATATAGATATATACAGTATATCTGAGCAAAAACAAAACTTTTAGTGGACACTGAACATTAGCAGAAGAAAAATCTGAACTTAACATCGAAAGAATGTATATCTATTAGGGGTGGAACGGTACACTGAAGTCACGGTTCGGTTCATACCGCGGTTCAGACATCACGGTTCGGTACGAGTTTGGTACAACGAAGGGAAAAGCAAAACAAACCAGGTTCCTCTATGAGTGAATACGGGCGCATTGAAGATGACATGTCAACTCCGATTGGGTCACTGATTTTTTTGGCCCTATTTGTATGTGTATCTAATGGCTGGTTAAGCACTGTAGGGAGAAGTAGGACAGTTTTTTTTTTGTCTCGTTCCAGTGATTGGCACACCTGGGTGATGGCGTCGGATATTTTTTGTCCTTTAGCACACGCCAGATGCGTTATATGCATTACCATGTTAGATGTATTTCCACTCACATACTCCACAATCAGTGACGTGCGGTGATGTCAGTCTGTGATATCGGCAGACACCGCTGCTGTCATTTTGACTTGAATTACGCTTACAATGTAGCTGGTGTAATGACGTTAGCTGCGCAAATGTCCAGTAATATCTCGATTTTAATTGGTCCATGTTGGATACGTAACGTAGGTGATTACTGGCATAACATATTCACGTGCAAAGGCACAGCAGAGTTGTGCTTTTCAACGTACATGTTGAAGAATACAGGATCGAAGTGCGCAAGTGAGTTTTTCGCTTGTCGTCCGCAGTTAACGGACAGTAAAAGCACTGCTTATTCTACAATTTTTTTTGTATTTGATTATGCGTAACTGATACATTTGTCATCGGAACGTCTTAACAATTGGAATAACACACATTATATATATATAAATATATAAATCACAAGTAGGCAGTGCCTACCTTGCCTACCCAGACTGCATGTCACTGCCCACAACTGCTGAACAACGCAGACACACAGTGCTTGTCTTATCCACCACTCTCTCACCTGTACTACTGTAACTGAATGGGAAACCAAACTTTCCCAAACTTTAACTTAAAGAGGCTGGCGGGTCCTCTATCTCTCGTGGGTCGCCACCACTCGCCATACTCGTCCTTAGTTCTGCTAGCTATCTCTGACTCACGGCGGCGCCAATCAGAGCTTCAGAGCTACAGATTAGATGTCCCTAAAGAACACGAGTATCTAAAAGTAGTTCCGTATTACATTAATTAATTTGCACGCAAGTTTTATTTATTTTTATACCGTGTATTCTCTGTGTTATTTCATGCACCGAACCATGACGCCCGTACCATACGGTTTAATACGAATACATGTACCGTTCCACTCCTAATATCTGTGTATTTTCGACCCTCAGACGGCGTTTGTTGATGAAGGCTTTTTTGACCCTGGCCTTCTCCACAGGTGTCCATCCGTCGAGAGTTCCACAGCGCATGATGTAGGCTGCAAGAATAAAAGAAAGCACAAATTAAAGATAAATTCCCCTTGCGTACTGTAACCATGGTGTGGAAAATCCTGACTTAATTGTTACCAGGGAAATAGTCAATGTCCAGTTTTTGCCCTGATCACACACAACACCCCTCCTTTTAGGGCTCAACAACTAATCGCATTTGCAATAATATTGCGATATGTTAAAACATGGCAACGGCTGCGATGGCAACGGCTGCGATTTGGTCACGTGACTCGCGAGAGCAAAGCAGTCTGCACTCCGCAGAGAAGGCATCAACTTGGCATGCTAACGCTACGCTGTACCTTGACCTGTTGTACAATGGCCTCAGTCCCAAAAAGGAAGCTATGTGGGACTTTTTTTGGTTTAAAAACTCCCAGACAAAACCGTTGCAGGGCGGAAGGTAATGTTTTCTCTCCCGTGTGTGTGTTTGAATGTTGGTCTGTATGTGTGTGAACAGGATTACGCAAAAACTACCAGCCCGATTTGTATGAAACTTGGTGAAGGGGTTTAGCATGGGCCTACATAATTCTGACCATAATTCATTAGGCTCCTTAACGATCACTGCAAAAGAGCTGTAGTTCCTGTACAGAGACAGGAGAACCTAGCAGATGACTAAAAAATGACTAAATGTAAATGTAGCAGAACAACCATCTCTCCAGCTCTCCATCGTAGCCAAAGCCTACCTGAGAGGTCACGACAGCTAGTCAGACTCGTTAGATCAGAGAGGTATATTAACATTGCATCGTTTGAGTATCGTAAAAGTCGAGACTTCAGGACCCCGGGTTCTGGACTGGATGGAGTGCTACAGAGAAGGCGTTCTGTCAGAGTCTCCCATGCATGCACAAGAACACTGAAGCTATGTAAAAGTGTCTCTTTTTAGTACAGGTTTACTGTGCTACACTAGTTCACTCCAATGTTAAAACTTTGCTATAAAAATACCACTCCAAGAACCAAAACAGTCAAAATAACATACAGAATACACCATCGTAATTATGAACTCATGATTACCGGGATCAGATGTTTTTCACCGCCATAGGTTTTGTGTTTTGAAATACATGCAAGTGAATGTCTGAGACAGAAAGAACCTCTAGCAACGGTCTTGACATAAACAGTCCACACAACAATAATGGCAATTGCAACTTCATGTTATACTCACCACAAAAACTTGAGCCCATGGTTACAGAGCTGACGCCAGGTGACAATGTAGAGTGGGAGAAATGTTTAATCTGCTGCAACAGAAAAACACTTGTATCATGCATGCAATTAATACATTGTGTAGCCTAAGTTCTAGAGCAGGGTTTTTTCATAAATATATTTAGTGGAACGACGTTAGTCTCCACCCACTCTGAGGCGGCAACGTCACACAACAACGTAAATGTAATAACAACAGAAAACGTTTGGTAAAAATAATGTACCTTCATTTGTAGCATTTTGTTATGTCGGTTTAAAACGTTGTTGCTAACTTTGACGATAGCACTGCATTTCCCCCCTCAACTGGGGTGCATGAGTCTCCGACCATCTAATTGATTTTACAGTAGATCGAATTCTTATCATCATATGATACACATTCGCCCAGGTGGCCCGCCAGTTTCATGTGAGCACCCCCACATAAGTTAAGGGGGCTAACACAAACAAGTATTAGTTACTCAAGTTCAGACAAACCTACTCGGTTCCCAGGTTTGACACAAGATAGTGTCACTAGCATGTAAATTATAGCAAGCTAGTCTCATGGTGTGTCGGCTATCTAAGATGGTGGACGAAGGTTCGTAGCTAGTTGCCTTGCATGTGATAGCCAAAGGTAATCCTAATGCTAACATGAACTTATTTCTTTAGAAAATTGTGAAAGTCAAACCCCAAATCATTTAAATACCAGGTAGCTATTGTTAGTCATGCATACTTAAGTTGTTGAGATGAGTGATGGCTGGAAACACATGGATAAACGACAAATTTCTTCCACTAAGTTGAGCCATGGAGTGAGTGATGACTGAACCGTTGAGTGAGTGATTTGCGCGCAATGCGCGATTGCACGGCTATCGCGAGACAATTTGAAAGCTGATAGGTTACTTGATTGATTCACTTTATCACAAAATGACCTAAATAATTTCATGTAGGCCTACACTTTCTGCATTCTACACAATGCGATCTCATTTTGCTAAAGAACATGAAACAATTGTGTAAAATACACAAAAGATGCTTAGTTTAATCCAATCCAGGCCAGTCTAATTGTTTTCAGTGTATATTTAACCAGCATTTTTTGTGCTGGCGTAAAATTGCTATTACACACATGTTCTTGTTGACCATATCATTGTGATGTATTGTGAAAAAACAAAAGGGCAAAACAGTTCTAACCGCATGCATCTGTAGTAGGCTAAACACAGTGATTTACCATTTAGGGTTTTTGTGTAGGCTACTTTACCGTTGTTTTCACGCTAAAACTATGTAGTTTTTACAAAGCAATAATGCAAAAGTTAGCAAACTTTCTTGTATTTACATTACAGTGTTTCCGCTATGTTCATTTTTCCGTGGCGGCCCGCCATGGCAAAATTTCTGCCGCCACGGTATCAGAAATAGGGCTGTACAAAATTTTGTTAGAAAGCGTATCGGAGGATTGCACGGACACGCGCTTCACAGCGCAGTTGAGATTGCGTGTGTGCGTCCTTGAGAACTGTAGAGCTAAGTCGTATAACTTATGTTGTCAGTTAATCTAAAGCTGTTATTGTATAAGTCTATAGTTCTTGCTCATTTAAATTAAGTTAACTGGTGATTTTCGTTGTTTGTAGGCTATTCTTCCCCTGCTAGCGAAATTGCACGTCGATTCGATAGCGATTGCTGCCCTTGCGCACGTTTGTATTTTAGGTGCATTATTATGCTGAAGTAGTTTTAATTAATAAAGAGTGGGTATATTGTTATTATTAGCTACAGAATGCTTAGCCTATCAAGATCAAATGAAGCAGACAGCGTACATGCTTCCGAGCGGCCCCTTAATCGATAGGCTCGGCTACTGACCATTTACAATAAGTTACGTCAATTATTAATTGGCAGCATTTATGCCATTTAGAACATACTTTATGACTGTAAGGTGTCATTAAGTAGCCTAACTTTATTTCTTTATGGGAAATAGTACAAAAATATGTGCAAAATTACATTAGCTATTAGACTATTACATTAACCTGCTCCTAAGTATAGGCTTAGGGTTAGCACTTTGTTTCGGGTGGGGGGGGTCGGACAGACCTGCCCCCACTGCAACAAAAAAAAATCCTAGAGGAAACACTGCATTAACAGTACTTATCTGTTAATTCAACAGTTATTTCATGTTTTATAATGAACAGTTTTTTTTACTGTTGCTACTTTACTACCTTTCACCGTTAAAATTACAGATTTTCAGTGTGGTTATCTTCTCTACTGTTTTCCATTTCTATTTGTCCTATTCAAGTGCAAGTCATATTGATAGATTATTGATTTTGAAATATCCAGTGAAAAAATATTGTTAAATTTGCTTTTGTCTGCATTATGTTAACCCCAATTTTCGCCATGTAAATATCAAAACATCTGTTTAAAATGTAATGGGAAATTGTTTTTCGTCATGGACAAGCATATAAACAACATTACAATTGGCAAGTTGAGTTAATTTTTTAAGAAAACAATAAATCTGGATGAGAATTCAGAGAGTGCTTGTGGAGAGCTCTTTGTTTGCTGTGTCTGAGCTCAGCATGAGATGCATGAATGAGACTAGGATGTGAATAGATTGAGATTATAAAGAGAGCTCTCTGATATCTCTGCCTGAGATAAAAAAGAGGCACACAACTTGAGAAAATCTGAGACTTATTTCAGAGCTTGATGAGATCTATTATGAAACCCAAAAGGAGACTAATTTGAGATTTTGTGAGGCTTTTTCTCAGGAGAAAAACATGAGCAACAGGAGAAATAAGCCATAATCTCGTTTTGGTTTCATACATACCTCATTCTTGTCTACGAGAAATGCATGAGACATTTTTGAGAGCTCTTTGCTAGTTTTATTTTCCTCTGGGTAGCTGACATTTCTTTAGCTCAATTAAATTCATACATATTATGTTTTCTCTCAAATACGGTATGCTAAAAAAGTTTTTTCTTAGTTTTTCTTGAATAGTTTGTAAATCCATACGCTGTAAACATTTTCGTTATCGCCATCCCTCCTGTTAGAGACATGATACATCCCATGGCTCAAATCAACACATAACGAAATAGATTCTTTAGTAACAAGTTCCTCATGTGAATTTACATAACCCATCAGTTTGGTGAAACTTCTTGCATATCTCTCAAGACAGTCTCATCCACATAATACCTTTCCTAATGTTAAGACATCCTGTATGGCTGCCTCTTTTGCCGCCACATCTGCTTTAGCATTCCCAGAAAAAATAAATCGATGTTATCAGTATGAACTTCTAGTAGAGCAAACACATTCTTCATAATCGATATCCTCCCTTGTAGAGGTGATCATTCCCTTATTTATCCATTGTTGAGCAAACACATGTAAAACTAGACAATACATCATCATTCGATATTCAACTCCTATTAGTCATGCCTAGAAATTACAATCCGTTGCTTTGTTCCCTATTCAAACAAAATCAACTGTTAGTCTAATTTCTTTCACTCCAAAAAAACTTTTCTTTAAAACTATTGTTATAACATTGAAGCACACATGTAGCTGCATATGGTACCACGGATGTCACTATACTACGGACGAGGAAATAGGTCATCCCATCTTTTCTACCTTTCCCTGCTTACTGTCTCCTATCTTTTTAGCCTATTTAGTCTACACCCTATGTCTCTTTCTTGGCTGGTCGGTTTCTTCACTGAGGTTGAGACGGGCCTTTCAATAAAAGAAAGACTCCCCTTTGTAGTCAGACTTGTGCCTCAAGAGACGGTGGTGTGTAACTAATCTGACCCTATATCAATGTCCCTTACTTTCTTAAAGTGTAACAAGCGTCTCCAAAATGTCCTCTGCTATTTTGACTGCAGAGGGTGTGGTGATTAGTACCTGATATGGTCCTTCCCACCTTGGGCTGGACCAGTTCTTTCTTTTGATAACTATAAACAATACCCAGTCTCGTCGTTTGATTTCTCCACTCTTTGGTTTACTGCTTCACCTGGAACAGAATTTTGCAGAAGATATCTCTTTTCTAGTTAGCATTTTTTATCAAATCGGTTAACGTTTTGATCCGCCTCTTCATCATGCTATGTGAAAGGTTTAAGTTGTGGTATTACATATGATCTTCCATAATTCAATTCAAATGTTTTTATTGCATCTGGTATCGAACTAGGAAAGACTTCAATCCACTATGTAAACATGTCTATAATTACCAGGCAGTATTTTCCCTTCACATTTCTTATTGTCAAAGATATGAAAAACCATTGTCATTATCCCAAACCAGAATTTTATCTGTTTTGCTGCAGTTCAAAACGAGCCAATTAGCCCAAACCATCATAACCACAATTTATCAGACTTGATGAGTCTTCCCAAATTATTTCAGAACTGAATGTTATAATAACCCTCTTCATGCAATAATACCATTCATTAATACACCGTTATCACAGCCTACCTGTTTATCCCAAACAGTATGCCAGGCTCTGATAAAACTCTCAAATAAAACTTAAAACAAAATTACAATTAAACTCCAAATAAAAGTACATTTAGTTCTTTTCTCTTTCTTATTTTTAACCAAATTACATCTAATACCTTTATCAAAACTCTTAAAAACCCTAGATTTTACTATTTTGACTTACAAAGTAGTCCCATATACCCTATAAGTATATTCATAGTTTCCACTTTAAAACATCAGTGTTTAAACCAATCATCTCTTCACATCCACAAAACGTTCTCTTGTATCATTTCATAACCTTCCATGATCCCATCTAAACCAATCATTTATGTAACTTTCTAATCGCTTCCTCATAATTTTTCACATACAGTTCCACAAACCACTCTTAGTTTTTACTCAATGAACCAACTCAAATCAGCTTGTTTCTATTCAGCGCGCATTTCAAGCTTGAATCAAACAGCGCACTCTGGGACAAAGCAAAAACTTTTTTTTTTTTTACCAAAACAGCTGGTTGGCATTTACCGTCTATTCACTTAATTTCGCTCTACTATAACTCTTCCAATTGTATTAGAACCAATTTATAAACCAGGGGTTCAATTTCTACATTTTTACTGAATACCATCACACATCACAGATTTTCCACCTATAAATACAAGTTCTGGTCAGAAAGGCTTCAAAAAACCTCTCGGTTTGGCTAGGAATTATAACAAATGTTGATCACGCATTTGTTAACCACCAAACTTGGAATTCATCTAAACGAACACATCTCTCAGCATTAATACTTAATACTACATAATTATGCAGAACTATACCCTCTGGGATCACCTTTGTAAGATCTCAAGTAACGGGACTCTTTTAGCCCCCATCTTTCTCCATCTCTCCTCGGGATGTCTTTAACTTCTTGGTCAAAGAAAAAAACACACCACACTCCGCTTTATTTTTATTCAACTCAATCTGACTCCACACAAATATTACTTGTTTAGGGACTCTAACTCTTTTGAGGACACCTAACCTCAGGGACTCTAACCCTTTTGAGGACACTTAACCTCAGGGACTCTAACCCTTTTGAAACATAAAAACGGTTGATTTCCCACCACTGTTGGTTTGACTAGGTACGATGAAACATAGTAAACGTCTAAATTTGGTTCTCAGTTCCGAATAGCAGTACTTTTTTAACAGGTGTCTGCTTACCTTTTTTATATTGAGGCGCCCCCGACGATTACGTCTGCCTCCTCCTACCGGTGTATGGGTCTCTCTCCCAGGCGGGCCGGAACCCTCTGGACTCCCTCTTTTCAGCGTCGGGGTCACCATTTGAAGGACTTAAATTACTGTGTCTATTCCAATATGTAATGATGGTATTCAATGACACAAGTCTGTGTTCTAGAAAGAGTGGTCTGGAGTTGCAGAGGTCCGATAATATCAGCTTTAATGCAGCAGTTGGAAATCAGAGCTCTCTGGGGTTGTCTACGTTTTCCTACCCGCAACAGAGTTTGGGTTGGTTCACAAAGTCCAACTGGCTATCTGTCCCTGCCCCAGCATATTGTAAAACAAAAAGATGAAAAGAGGGTTGAGCTTTCTCGTGCATCAGGGAGTTGTTCTTGCTGGCGCGTCCCACCTGCTCGGGTGCCGTCTCAGCCCGGTTTCAAGGTTGCTTCTGAAATGAAGAGATTAAGACACAAAATACAGCCTGTTCCCCACACCCTGTGTGAGACACAATGTTTAAGCCTGAGCAAGCTTTTAAATTCATAAGACATAACTTTAATAAGCACAATACATAACTTTAATAAGAAAAATATATTCTTTACAGGTCCAAAATTATAGGGCTGCAGGCGATAATACATATTGTGGTTCTTGCCACCTCTTCCTCATCCCAGTCAGTCACCATAGTTCTTGTACTAGGCTGAGGCTACTCTCCTCCACGACCCCCCAACGTGACGTCATCACCGAATTGCGCTAATATGCTAATGCTAACACCAAAAACGTCAACATTTGGTCTTTAACACCATTTGGAGACACCATTTGGAGATATTTTAAATGATATACATATCTTGAGTGCTTTATGTAGCCATTAATCAACAGTGGTGTTTAACCTGTAATATGGCCTTTAAACTTTTATCGGAGCATTAAATTGTCTGTGCTTCGCTTGCTGTTAGCTTGTCGACTTTCTCACTCACGAGCGTTCCAAAAGGCCTTCAAAATAAAGGCACTGTACTCTTACCAAATAAAGTCACTTAATAATACTGAATGCATTTATATAATTCTTAAGTATTACATTGGTTGAAAACAAATTATACATTATAATACTGTAATTGCGACAATTACATGTAGCCTACAATATAGCGAGGTAGCTGACTTCACCACTGGCAAATTCGCCTTTCATCAAACCAAAGTTCGCGTGCTACAGATCTGTTGCTGCTGGTGAGTGCTTTCTGCACAGCTTTCTGTTTGAAAGCTGAGGTGTAAAAATGTTTCGGCATGCTGCTTCAGATTTCTACACAATGTAGACACACGCGCAGCTTCAATTTTATACTAGGCTTTGTGTTTGACCTCCTTCTCTATTCTTTGTTTGTCTATGGCCACGCTGCAGCTGCAATTCTCGAAATCTCTGTTACTAATTAAACGCCACCCTCGAATAAACGCCGCCCTCGAATAAACGCCGCACCAAAAATGATCATTGTGTAATAAACTCTGTGGCGTTTATTCAAAGAAATACGGTACATTCAAGGGCATAGGTTTGGTTTGAACGTATGGTCGGGACACAGTTTTACAAAATCCACAACAAAAAAACAAACAAATCCTTTTACAAGTTTGCAGGTAATCAATAGCATAGCTTCGACCGCAACTATGGCATAGTCTCCATTCAAGACAAATGAATGTCCGATAGCTAGCAAGCAGACAATTCCGTAGTTGTGTTCCAGAGCTAGCAAAAGCTTGTTAACGTTAGAAATAGGCCTACCAGGCTATACATTTTTAACAATAATACACAGGAGTGTAATATAATTAGATTTTATAGTTTATTATTCACTCAATGTTACTTACAGGAGTAAGATCTGCCAAAAAGCCAATCATTAAATCTCTTCTCACAGTCCCGCTTCGACGCTCACCGGACCACTGTTAGCTGACAGGCTGGTACACATTGTGTTCAGCGCTCTCCTGCCAATCAGGAGTAACGCTGACCTTGAGAGAGTTAACCAATTGTGGAGCAGAAAATGTTAAAAGAATGAAAAAAATATGTTTAGACTCGCAATTATTGGTGGGGACAATTACATGTTTCCTTAACATTGGTGGGGACATGTCCCTACCGTCCCACCCTAAATTTATGCCTATGGGTACATTTACAGGTCTGGATCCATTGTGAGTTTAGTATCTAAAGTAAATGACCAAGGGTTTGAAATTGTGGGAGCCTTTTGTTGCAGTGAAATTAGGTTAGCAGATAGGGTGTGCAGGTGTTGAGGGTGCGCTGTGTGCTCGAGATGTGTTATCTGCCTGCTCATATTCCAAGGGCCTTGGGGTTGAAGCACTTCTCAGTCTATCAGCTCTGGAACCCACCAACCTCTTCACTATTAAAATGATCACGATCTACAGCAGACAAAGGAAAGAGGGACCTAATCTCATATAGGGTGTGTGGGTGTGTGTGTGTGTGTCCCGCGCCTCCGATGCTTATCTGGCTTTTGATGTTTGAGAAATAAAAGGCCTAGTGGACATCCAGTGACCTGCACAATGGACAAATACACTGGACACTAACTGTCGCAAACATTAACTATTAACAGCATTAATACAATTTGAAAGAATCTTAGAGGTGAAGAATGCTGAGTAAAAAAGATTGGAAAAATGGTCTATAAAAGTACATAAATGCCAGAAGGCATCATAATGTACTGCTATTCTCCTTACCAAATGCAGCCAAAGAAGATACGTTAAAATGTATTTTAATGGACTAGTATTCAACATATGGAATACTTCAATCAATGGTATTTAGTCATGGGGTGCCACATGGATATGTCTTAATCTTCTGTGATTAAAGTATATTTGCAATAGTTTTTCAGAAAAGGGAATACAGATTTGCTTTACGCTATTTGGATGAAGAAGTACACATTGTAAGACCATTTTTCTCCAGCACGATTCTTAGAAGGATCACGTAAACTTGACATATTGAGTTAAGGATCTCACTTATATTGGAGTGATTTTCAAAGATATGTCAATGATAAATTAGTGGAAAGGAAATCTTGGCTATCAGTAAACCCAGTCCATGTGTGGAACGGAAGCTTTCATTAATCTTCAGCAGAAAATAAGTAGCTTGTATAGGAAGAGCTCTGAGGTGTAGGCCATGAGTATCTGTAGAGTTCCAGACAAAGGTCAGGAGGTCTCAGTCAGGGCCATAAACCCTGAGAGGCCAGGGAACGTGAATCTACATCTTATGGCCAGGGAAGTCCAGAGAGTTGGACTTCAGTTTTAAGTGACCTTTTATCGAAAATATAAAGTTATTTACTAATCTCCTTGCACTTGTATCCTGTGGGAGGGGCCCTTCTCTGTTCGCCTGTAGGTCACAGTGAAGATGTATAAGCGTGGAGCCCAGGGCTGGCTGGGCAAACCTCTGAACGCCACCACCACCATCCCCTACAACACCCATGTGATCTTCAGAGTCAGTGGAGAAGAGGAAGACTTGAAGATCCTGGCCAACACCATCTGCAGCATCACACTTAGCATATGACTCAGCATAGCCAGCAGACGAAGTCTATGGAGCTACTCTTGGTTCTCTATTAAAATTGTTTTGCATGCAAATGGTTGAATATACAGTTCTTATCAGATTTTATTAATATGAGTAATTTTAGTACTGTAAGTTTTTGTAATATTTGTTTGTGGTTTTGCTACTCAGACTTTTATATATTTTACTACTATAGCTACTTTGTCCTATAAAGTATATAAAGGTTTGGCTGAATATTGTGGCATGAATATTTCCAGTCCCCCTGTACACCAAACTCTTCTCTGTCATACTCAATGACAATATTATGTTAGTGAAGATGATTCAGCCAATTAGCCAGATCAACTTTCTCTTGTTTTGAATTACAGTTGCAGTGCCTGCCCACACTTAAAACTAACTTAAAAATTAGTTTGACATCTATTATGTCCGTCAATTGTGTCATAGTCGTTCAGCTTTGGAGTGTAATGCGTTAATGATCATGATGGAAATCAGTGGCCTGGCCTCTTGCATGATGAGCATTGTCTGTATTGGTTTAATGGCCTGTGATTTAGGGTGTGTTTTGACTGGTCACTGCAAGGTGCTTTATTAACCCACTGGGGGAGAGAATGATCACGAGCTCATGTGTCCAACCAGCAGCGTCATTCAGCTCTTGTTTCTGTTACTTCCCATCTCTACCCTACAAGAGCTGCTCTAACAACTAGAAATTATATTTACTGTGCCTGGTATTGGCCGAAATGAAGTTATCTCCACCAATATATCATTGCCTGAAGCTATTTCAAGAGAAAATGCACTCTGTGGTTGCATGGTATCTTTCTGAATGACTTTACCTGAAACTATATTATACTGTACACTAGTTCCTCACTTTTTCAAATGTCCATTTACAAATGGGCCTTGGGCACTAAACAATTTTAATACACAGTATGTATCACTTGCATGTAGGACTGTCACGATAACTACTTTTTGTTGTGCGATATATGCACCAAAATGTATTGCGATAAATGATATTATTGTAATTTTCCGACCATTGTATGCCACTGATTACATAATGACAATATGACAAAATAATAGCATAATAATGGAAGTACACTCTTTCAAAGAACAAATCCAATTTTATTCTTCAGAATATTTAGACATAGGAATCGGAATGTGAAAAGATATATCCTAAATAAATAAAACAAATAAATAATAAATACACCTTTGTTAACTAAAAAGTGCAAGGTAACAAGAACTAGATAAAAACAAAGTAACATGTTTAACAAAGTCAGTTTAGACTTGTAAAGTGTCTCACACAAAGGCACAGATGCCGGATCAACAGGCCATTTCTGCTGCCTTATCAGTTTTTTAAGTGTTACGCAGATTCCGAGAAAGGAACACCAACATGTTTACCTTGTGGGGCTTAACGCCTGGGACACTGGCTGCGAAGCGCCTGGACGCGCCGCGCAGCGCCACAATTGGCTACGACTGAGCAAAAGCTGTTCACACCAGACGCGCATTTGTCCGCGCCGGTCACCAAGCCTTTCTGCTACTCTGAGCTTTCCTTTACGCTGACATGGTACATAAACATGGCATTGGCTATATCCCAGCATTGATCCTTATCTACGTTGTCCTTGTAAAATTGTTGCTGGGGGGTCATACAACAACTCCCTGTGCTTTTCAACTTCAAGAACTTCACCGAACCCGAACTCTACGCATGCACTACGCGCACTACGCTGGTCGAAATAGTGGCGCCGCCGTTGATTACGGGAAGGTGTTTATGTAGGTGGTCCGTTCAATGCAGTAGGTTGAGAGAAAGTGAAAATGGAACTCGTGAGCAGAAAAAGTGTTGTATGCAGTGGCAATTTCTTTAAGACTGCCCTAAAGTATAAAACAAAATTATGGTTGAATATTTACTATTGTGTTACCATTTTAAATGCGTTAAGAACGCGTTCATCTCGAAGACGAGTTCGTTCAGAATCAGCTACGTAGCAGGTCGACTAACTGATTTCCTTCTCATACAGTCCAGTAGCGTCACAGTGCATTTCCCTGTTGAAGCCCAGCTTCAATGGACTTCAATGGGGCTGCTTTGAACAGTTTTAGTGCTTCGAAACTATACGGTCATTGGATAAATGCTGCGATTATGTCCCGCCCACGGACGCTCAGCGTCTCTGGGGGTGAATGGAGGAGTGGGCTGGCCTGGACGCTGGGCTTCCGCATTAGTATTGGAGGGTCTGTCGAAAGACTGCATCTCCTTTTGATTGACAGCCATTTTGTACTATAAAAAGTCGCCGAAGCTATTCGAGCTCAGTCCTATCGCGGATTTTGGCCCCACTCTCGTGCTTTCTTTGACTGGACATTTTCGCACATTATTTTTGTCTTCACTCTGAATGTTTCTAATGTTATGCGCGGTGCCGTTGACTCACTTGACATCGGGCAACCTGAGGCCCCCCTGGTCGCAAGGCCCAGGGCTGCAGCCCCTAAGGCCCATTGCCTTAATCCGGCCCTGGCTATGAGTCTGAAGCACAGTTAAAGTTTCAAGTAGCTTTATTGTCAATTTCTTCACGTCAAGATATAAAAAGGAATCGATATGACGTTTCCCACTCTCCCACAGTGAAACATAAAGCACAGGCACAACAGATAAGACAAGACATTTCCTAAAACATAGCGTTACATATTTATATTTAGTCATTTAGTAGACGCTCTTATCCAGAGCGACTTACAGTAAGTACAGGGACATTTCCCCCAAGGCAAGTAGGGTGAAGTGCCTTGCCCAAGGACACAACGTCATTTTGCACGGCCGGGAATCGAACCTGCAACCTTCAGATTACTAGCCCGATTCCCTAACCACTCAGCCACCTGACTCCTATATATCCCATATTCACATCAGCATAAGCTCATAATAAAGCATAAAGCTTGCTGCAGCGTGTGATATTTGCAATGTACGGCCCGAGAAGGTCTTGCAAATAAATGAATCCTTGTCGGCTGAATCGATATCACTCAAACAAGAACTCATCCGTGTGAAATAAAGGATCTTGGCGATCGCAAAGAACTCTAGCTATTGGTATGGAAAGCTAATCGAACTAGAATATAGCTCCTTGGTCAACTGGGTCTCTCAAAAAGGGAGCTGCCATGTTATTTTCCGGGGGTGTGGCAAGCTTATCAAGCTACACTTACGTTAGCCTGCTCTGGAGCAGGTTAGTGCTAATTGATATGTTACTATGGTGATTTATCGAAAGTTGCTTCCACAAACCAAAAAGAGGGGCGTTTTTTATCTTAGCCTGAAAATGTTGTAAAATGTATTACAAAATTATTATTGTATTTTTGGTGGTATTATTATTATAATGCTGGTTCCATGGGAGTCAATGGCAGCCCCTAGACCAGGCATGTTTAAACTGTAGAGCATTAGTCACTACCATACCAAACATGTCCCACGTGAGACAATAGGTGGCGCTACAGGCCACGCCCCAATTTTCAAAGTGATGATATTTGCAAGCCATGTCCCAGAATTCTGAAATTGAGTACATATGCCTTACTGCTCATGAGGAACAAAAAAGCCTCAAGAACCTATAACAGCTGCCATATTGGATATTTTTACAATAAAGACTGTCCAAAACTACACAAATCTTCTCCTCATGAACCGTATCCGATTGACTTGATTCTGAGCCCTGCGTGTGTAGGATACATGCTTTTCTATAGTTTGCAAAGGAATAAGGAATATATTACAGAATTGCCTAATTATTTACATTTACTTATGTTTATAAGACTTTACACCTGTTGCACATATTTCATGTGTCCATAAATAAGTACCAAATTGACCTAGGGACTTGATCTGTTTCACACCTGAGGAAGACACTACAGAATGTTACCATGTGCGAAGGCAACTTCATACCTCCAAAACTTATTAAATTAAAGGAATTCAAATTTAGTGCTAACGCTAAAATAATGCTTTACACATCCGCCGGTCAAAAACTGATACTCTGATTCAATCACAAGTTCATATGAAGACTCTTGCGAATGTTTAGTACACAAATCTGAGAAATAGTTGAATGTAAGATTAAAAGTAGATTTATTGTGAATATTTTAAATATGCATGCTTGGCTAATTGCTATGGCTTCTTCCAATGAACGGTCTCCCTTGCTCCACAGCGCGCGCAATCCAAATTCTCACAGACACATCCTGGCTCCTGAAACAAACTTAGGAAGACACACACACATCCAAGGCTTTCTGAAAAGGGTGAGCTGACCAAGCCCCCACCCTCACTCCTTGGCTTTTAAGCAAAAGCCCCCGTGGATCTTGGTGTTATTGCATTTCCGATTTTGAATGCAATGGTAAAAAGTTCTCCAAATCCTGAAAAATTGATAGTATAGGCCATGAGTATCTACCACACCACAAATGGCCCACCATCGCCCATAGGTGGTGCTACAGGCCACACCACAATTGTCCATTTTCAAAGTGATGACATTTCCACCCCATGAGTCTAAAATGTTTGAAACTATGCATGCCTTATTTATCATGGGAAACCATACAGGGGTGACCGATACAGTCTGCCATGTACGGTGAACATTTAGAAAAACTTACAAATATCTTTGTATGAACCACGACTCCAATTGACTTATAATTTGGTATGTATGTGTAGGACTACTAGTATGGGCCTACACAAAAGTTATAAAGTCATTGGACTTGAGTGGGGAGGGTTTGACAAGTGTGATGACTGTATTTCTCCACAGATACCATGGACTTGGACATGGAGTTGGACCAGTTACTATTGACTTTGACTTGATGGGTGTGATCTGTGAAGTATGAATGCAATGGTGAAGGGCTATACCGTATTTTTGGGAAATAAAGCTGTGGCCTGTACCCTGATTTTGCAGTTTTCTTGTGGTTGTACGGCTTATATTTCGAAGCGGCTTATAACCCGGTTTTAGAACAAAAAAGTGGCTTTGTCCCAAGATCTCTACAGACCGTGCAGCTAATTTAATGCACTTGAACGGGGGCTTATTACTTGAAAGAAACAAATTATTTACTGTGTCGTCACAGTTACACTATCAGGGCTTGGAAATACTGTGACTTGCTAAAGTAGGCAAATGGCTAGTAGAACATAACATTTCATAATAATTTCAGTAAATCAAACAACTGCAAGACCCAGTGAAATGTTATATACAGCTAGCAAACTAACGTTAGCTAGCATCACATTGCTAGCTAACATTGTCTAATTCAACTTCGGTAGTGTAACCTATGGAAGCAAATCGTGACCAAAATTCAAATGCAAATGCATTTCCAGAAATGCATTTGCATTTTAAGAATGTGGCTGCATTATTTGACTCATAAATGAAATTAGTAATCAATCATCCTATTTGCATTTTAATTTTCTTCTTCAAGAGTGCTCAATCTTTCACTTAATTAAAATGAAAAAGAAATAGACATTTGAGATTTAATTTTCAAAACATGCCCCAGCAAATAGATACCAAAATTCAATTTGAAATGTAAAATTTGAAAATTAAAATGCATTTCCAGAAATGCATTTTCATTTTAAGAATGTGGCTGCAAAATCCTGACCACAATTCAAATTCAAATGCATTTCCAGAAATGCATTTTCATTTTCAAGAACGTGGCTGCAAAATCGTGACCACAATTCAAATTCAAATGCATTTCCAGAAATGCATTTTCATTTTAAGAACGTGGCTGCAAAATCGTGACCACAATTCAAATTCAAATGCATTTCCAGAAATGCATTTTCATTTTAAGAACGTGGCTGTATAATCGTGACCACAATTCAAATTCAAATGCATTTGCAGAAATGCAAAATGAACGAAAAAGCATTCTGAGCGGCGCAGCAGAGTGACGTCAGTAGCCGCTCTTCTTCAGCTCCCTGCTGACCGAGCTACCCATCTTGTTCGGTAGGGAGCGGTGTGCACATCTGCATTGCAATTACATTGCAAATGTGCCGGGAAATTGATTGAATTGCCGGGTCTTTAGAGGACGCATCACAGACTGAGCAACTTGATGTCAAACAATGACTAAAACAGTGGCAGAGCTACTATTAATGTGTAAATCTGTGACGGCAGAGTATGCAGCCAAGCTCTCTATGACTTGTTCTACTCGGTCACGGGCATCAGACTCAGATATATTATTAGATTCTACCTGTTCAGCTAATTCTAACAGTGTTTGCACAATTTGAGGGAGCGCCATGGTCTGTGATGCGTCCTCTAAAGCAGCGGTCCCCAACCTTTTTTGCGCCACGGACCGCTTTCATGTAAGACATATTTTCACGGACCGGCAGAACGGACTGGGAGGAAAGATAGGCCCTGGACAGCTGCGCTGCTAATGCATACATTCTGGGTTTGATCCTAGTTAGTGACTTCCACACCTAATGCGAGCGCGCGGAGCGCGCGAGAAAAATAGTTTAGCTGATTTGAGCGAAAAATAGTTTTGGGAGTTTTATGTCAAATAAACAGCCGTTTTTTCAATTGACCCATCTTTAAGTTTCTTAGCCTGGTTTTCCATCGTTATATTGTTACTATCTAGCTTTCGATGTGTCAGTCCCACTGTTGTATGTGACTATAAGCTGCGACAGTGACACCCGAAGTGCGTTCCTTATATCCAGGCCTATTCCATAATTTTGTTTGATTGCTGTCACGGCAGAAAATCCCGCTTGATGTTGGAAATGGAAGCAGGGTTTTCAGTGCTTTAGTGGCGATCTCAGGATAGCCTTCATCCAAAACACCGATAGAGTTGTTGTCTCAAACAGGCTTCATTGAGTGGTAACTATCACTTGTCATGTGTCAAGAGGAAGAGACGCGCACGATACCGTTCAATAAAGCCCACAAACTTGCTAAAAAATGAGTAAACACACGTCTTTGCAGAGCTTTTTTGCTCAGGGGAAAAGGCCCGCGGAGAAGGAGAGAATCAGGTCATTTTTCAGAATAAAACGTCTTTAAGACTCTGATAATCAATTAAAAGGAAATAATGTTATTAATTCTTTTTTGTGCGGCCCGGTACGAAATGACCCACGGACCGGTACCGGTCCGCGGACCGGTGGGCACCGGTTGGGGAACACTGCTCTAAAGACCCGGCAATTCAATCAATTTCCCGGCACATTTGCAATGTAATGCAATCCAGATGTGCACACCGCTCCCTACCGAACAAGATGGGTAGCTCGGTCAGCAGGGAGCTGAAGAAGAGCGGATACTGACGTCACTCTGCTGCGCCGCTCAGAATGCTTTTTCGTTCATTTTGCATTTCTGCAAATGCATTTGAATTTGAATTGTGGTCACGATTTTACAGCCACGTTCTTAAAATGAAAATGCATTTCTGGAAATGCATTTGAATTTGAATTGTGGTCACGATTTTGCAGCCACGTTCTTAAAATGAAAATGCATTTCTGGAAATGCATTTGAATTTGAATTGTGGTCACGATTTTGCAGCCACGTTCTTGAAAATGAAAATGCATTTATGGAAATGCATTTGAATTTGAATTGTGGTCAGGATTTTGCAGCCACATTCTTAAAATGAAAATGCATTTCTGGAAATGCATTTTAATTTTCAAATTTTACATTTCAAATTGAATTTTGGTATCTATTTGCTGGGGCATGTTTTGAAAATTAAATCTCAAATGTCTATTTCTTTTTCATTTTAATTAAGTGAAAGATTGAGCACTCTTGAAGAAGAAAATTAAAATGCAAATAGGATGATTGATTACTAATTTCATTTATGAGTCAAATAATGCAGCCACATTCTTAAAATGCAAATGCATTTCTGGAAATGCATTTGCATTTGAATTTTGGTCACGATTTGCTTCCATAGTAACCGAGCTCTTTGTAGGTCGTTTTAGATATAATTTCATATGGTCTTGTGGACAATAAGACACGGACGCGGTCTCTTTTCACAACTTGTACTTTCCCACTTCTCTTCCTGACATCGCCATTCGAACCATAGATATATATAAAGACTAGATGTCTTACAGCGGAGTAAGATATATAGTAGACATCAACGACATCACTGACGTTGATAACAAACCAAACCGTTTAAAAATCGGTTGAAAATTGAGCAAGTTATGGTAATTTACAAAGCACCAACACAATGTTATGGGTGAGCGAGTTGACTGTAGCAAGATGGCCGCCATGTGCGGACGTTCGACTCCGTTGTCCGTATGGCGTGAAATTAGTGCAAGGAGAGCGAGCTCTGTAAAAACGATTTGTAACTTGCAAAAAAGATTTGTCTCTGTAGAAAATGATTCGTGTACTTGCAAAAAAAAGTTTTGTGTCTCCGTAGAAGAAGGCAAGATTTGTGTACTTGCAAAAAAGATTTGTAACTTGCAAAAAAAAAGTTTTGTGTCTCCGTAGAAGAAAAAGATTTGTGTACTTGTAAAAAAAAGTTTTGTGTCTCCGTAGAAGAAAAAGATTTGTGTACTTGTAAAAAAAAGTTTTGTGTCTCCGTAGAAGAAAAAGATTTGTGTACTTGTAAAAAAAAGTTTTGTGTCTCCGTAGAAGAAGGCGGGAACAATGCTCCCAAAACCATCTAAGCCAATCAAATATAGCCATTTCTGTGTCTAGTATCATTGGACATTTTCGTCTGTCTATCACACAAAGAACGTCAGCGAATAAGAACAAAACTAGAATGCTGATGATTTCAATGGCGAGTCATTTGGTAAGTAGTTCAAAATATCCATGGGCATGTATCTTTAATGCAACATTTAAAGATTATTCGGTTAGCACACTCTTAACAGTATAAATTAATGGATAAGAGTCGTAGTAAGTTGAATAGTTTTTTAATGTAAATATGTATTCGGATATTTAAGTAGACGACCAGTCATTAAACCTAGCATTAGTTGGACAATGTGCAGCTTGAAATGGCTATATTTGATTGGCTTAGATGGTTTTGGGAGCAGTGTTCCCGCCTTCTTCTAGGGAGACACTAAACTTTTTTTTACAAGTACACAAATCTTTTTCTTCTACGGAACTTTTTTTTACAAGTACACAAATCTTTTTCTTCTACGGAGACACAAAACTTTTTTTTTTACAAGTACACAAATCTTTTTTGCAGGTACACAAATCTTGCCTTCTTCTACGGAGACACAAAACTTTTTTTTGCAAGTACACAAATCATTTTCTACAGAGACACAAATCTTTTTTGCAAGTTACAAATAGTTTTTACAGAGCTCGCTCTCCTGGCACTAATTTCACGCCATATGTCTGGCAACGCGGAAGAGACATCTACCCTTTATATATATCTATGATTCAAACAGCCCTCACTGACTTCACGTAATGCTTACATAAGCATCATGCCTACGGCAACTCCAGAGGGACAAAACACCCTTTTCCGTTGAACATAGAAAGGTCTGCTACAGTAGGCTATCCTCAGGATTTGCAAGCTAGCTAAACTTATACTATATCTAAAATAATTTTGTAGACATAACAATGGCTTTTGCCACTAAATGAGTGACTTGGATTTATTTCTGGACATACTATCCACAACCGAAGTGTGTTACACAATGCTGTAAGATCGCCTATACTCATGCATTGCTTGGTATTGTAGCGACAATGCTATTGGTACCCAGAATGCCCTGCGGCAAGCTGAAAAGCTAAAAAGTTTAGGGCATTAGCTTAGTTAGATAAGCATTGTTCTGAGTTCTATTGTTGTGTTCGTTCTGTTTTGATATGTGTAATGCTATGGTCTTTAGTTTAGATAATTTGAGTGTTCAGTTGATTGTGAATGTTGTCTAGTTAGATGGCTATCCAAGCTGTCCAACATGACAGCTATCTATGCTGTTCCTGGGTAATTTAAACAGTCGGCCTATATTCCAGTGTGGCCAAGATTCCGATTTACAAACACAAAGTTTCCATTTTGGTTTATAGAAAATGTGACCTATTTTCCGTAAAAGACGGTAATCCAGGGTTGATTGTAACTGGTGTTGGAAAACACATGTAGTAGGGCACAATAGAGGAACTGGACAAAAGGTGCTGGTGTGGAAAATCCCCCAAAACTGTGCAGAATGTGTGCAGAAAATATTAGATGGCATTGTATCAAGGCCCAATTTGAGAAGAAGCCATAGGATATTTACAATTGTAGTAGGCCAATAGATCTGTTTTAAAAGTTCAGGGGTGTAATTTGTTGGATATAAAGCCCCCACCCGCCACCCCAGAGACAGTTGTTGACAGAGAGGTGCAGACCATAAGTTAAACATGGTCATGCATTACGAGTAGAGTAAAAACTAAGACTAAATGTGTAAATGGATGTTGAAACTCAGTGCTCTGAGTTGGTTCATGTCAGTTTAGGCAGAGGTAGCCTTTTAAACCTATATGTAGTAAAACAAAAAAATCTGATTTGATTGGAATTCTCTCTTTTATACATTTATAGTTGGATCTGACATTTAACAGACTCATTTAGCAAGTTCTTTAACTTTAACAACCATAATATTTTAAATGTGCATGCTTGGCTGATTGCTACAGATTACGCGAGCTAGGGGAGACGCACACACATTCAAGGATTTCTGAAAAGGGTTTGCTGACCAAGCCCCCACCCTCACTTCTTGGCCTAGTAGCCATTCTGGCCGAGTAGCCATTCTGTGGCTAGTTTGGCCACAGCTAATGCTATTGTTAAAAGAAACAGAAGGTCTTATTCTTCAGAACTATAAAGTTTAATCAACCAAACACAGCTTGGTCATTTTATCTTCTTCAAAACTGCAGTCAGATTTGGCGACAGTTTCGTACTGGCCATCGGGAGAATCAGGAGATTTCCCGAACGGCTGGTCAAACTAACGGCCGCTATGGCCACGGCGCTATGCAAAAAAGAAAATATAGCCTAATAGTTTACTCTCACTTTGAGGACGGCCTGAATACCAAGCAACTGTTTAACTGGAGCGATCCAAAATCCAAAGGGTGGGGGTGGGGATATCCCCTGTGTAAACTTGAACAGTGCACTTGGTGCATTGGTCAAAAATCAGTAGTTTTCTTCGATAGCACTGCATTATACTTTATTATTATATAGCCTATGTGTATTAAGCAACTGTACACGAGAGTCGCGGGCCGGTCTGCGTTTCAAAGTCCCAGGCTGTTTTTCGGTCCCAGTCCGATCCTGTTTGGCGAGATTGGTAGCTTGGATGTTATCTTTTTCATATACATTGTCAGCTAGATAATCATATTGTAGCGTCAGTGCCCTTGGGTGTCCAGCATGCAGTGCGGCATGCCAAAAAAGGGAAAGAGTTGTGGAAAATATTGTTGTGTTTGTTCAGTTAAATGTGTGTAATGTTATTTTTTGTTAATTAAGATAATCCTGTTGGTCACCCTGATTGTGCATGTTGTGTAGTTTAATGGGACCAGAGAGTCTAACCATGAGCTTACATTTAGTGTCTACTGTACTCTCAACAGTTAAACTCGCAAGCAGTTGAACATGCGTTCTGTCCTTGCCCAGTCGTCCTCATGACTCTTGTCACTTGTGTATTGACTGTAGTGATAGGCATTCCGGCTCTCTTTCGTGAGCCGGCTCGTTTGACTCAGCTCACTGAAAAGAGACGGCTCTTTTGGCTCCCAAACGGCTCTTCAAAAAATAAATGTTTTAACTATGACTTTGACTATGATAGGTGTGAAAACAATTCTAATTAAATTATTAAATTAAATTATACTCAACCTTAACCACAATGTCTTTAAAAATACATTGATTTGTTATGGCTCTCCTCCGAGTTTCGACTACTCGTCTGACTGTGTGTGTGTGAGTTGGCTCGGCTCTCCCTCATGCAGTATAATTGGTTGACACTGCGTGTATGATTGACAGGAACAGAATGTGAGGCTGATCAGACAGTCGAAACAAATGTGTGTGCGCCTTTAGGCCTATATAATTTTTTTTCGGTTGTTCTTTGAATTAGTAAATTATTTTAAATACAATTAAAATCATTCATTATTTCATTACTACATAATCATTTAATTTCTGTAGGCTATATTAATCTATTAAAAATAGTTAAGTAGCCCAAAAATAGGTTTTTGGGCTACTTTTAAACCTAATGCGGCCGCCACATTTCTGCCTTGGGGTGACCTGTGCTGGGAGAGGGAAACAGCACGGATGTGGAAATTGTGTTGGGAGAGCAAGCAGTAAGAGTTCATAACCGACACACACTTACTTTAGTAATGTCTCCTCACTTTCATAAAGTAATTGTTGCTCTATGTCTGTGTTCGGTGGTGATAGGAAGCGGCATGATTAAATAGTTTGTTGTAATGAACCAATGAAATGTGAGAATAGCAGAAAACAAGGAAAATATTAATCCACCAGTCAACTATGAAGGCATCTATTGGATAAATGTGGTAACTCCTCCGTTGTACACCCCAAAAATATTTGACTAGTTTTCAGGCATTTTGGGCTGGTTTTGAGCACTTATTGGGCTGGAAATTTTTGCCAGACTTGGCAACCCTGAACTCAGGTGTGATGTCATTCCCAGTCCTGAGTCAAAACTTTTAAAGAATGCATCTCTGCATGATGGGCCCAGGTTGAGCACAGGTGGCCTTACATAACACACTTCAAAGTTATCACTTTCAAAAGGGTGGCATGATCCTATCAGACCAGGATGTCTGAAATTTGGTAGGCAGGCCTTATTGCTCTTGGGGAACAAAAAAGTCTCAAGAACCCATAATGTCGGCAGCATGGATTTTTCTCTACAGTGACAATTTGTGAAGAATCTCAAAAAATAACTTAAAATCAGCCATGGCTCCAATTGTCTTGACATTTTTTGGGGTTTTTAGGATTCCTCTGGTAGGAAAGGGCATAAAAAGGGCAAACAGACATTAGAGCAGGAAATATTTGTAGTCCAGGATCTAGTGATGCCACTGCTAGGTCTCCCTGCTATTCAGAGTCTACCACTGCTCCAGCAGGTGGCAGCAGTCCAAGCCATGGGAAACAAATATAAAGCCATGTTCCCAAAGGTTTTCATAGGCTTAAGGAAGCTACAAGGTAGCTATAAGATTGAGTTAGCAGACGGTGCAATGCCATATGCCCTATCAACTCCTAGACGTGTAGCATTACCCCTCATGGATAAAGTGAAGTCAGAGCTCCAGAGAATGGAAACTATGGGCGTCATCCAAGAAATCCAAGAGCCGACCGAGTGGTGTGCGGGGATGGTGGTTGTCCCGAAGGGTCCGTGTACTTTGCGGCCAATGGATTTTCGTTTTGAAATTAGAAAACCAAAATCGGGAAACAAGCTGTTTCCCGACTACCATTTAGAAATAGGAAAACAAAAAACGGAAAACGACCAATTTTCCGTTTTTTGTTTCGATAATAGAAAACGGAAAACTAAAAAACGACCCGTTATCTGATTTTCTTTGATGTGCTTAAACATGGAAATTGGGAAGTAAAATAGTGTGTGGAAATCTTCTTTCTCAATTTTGCATAGATTTTTGTGTTGTGACCCGGAAGTTGCTCCCACGAGCTTGACAGTCACTCTGGTCCACATATTCAGGATGTCAGCAGAGGGCGCGCTGCTATTTGTATGGAAGCAAATCAGTGACATAATGTTTTGAATTTTAAAAGGCATTGAATACTTAATATTGAAATTTAAACAACACCGAATTCACATATGAATATATATTTAAATGAAGAAAAAAAAATATCTGACCCAAAAATTCAAGATTCGGAATTTCAGGTTGCTCAAATTCGGGCCCCCCCAAAAATTTGAGTTAAAAAATTTCGAGCCTATCAACTTCGAGCCTAAACATTTCTATCTTAAAAAAACAATAGGGTCATTGTAATCAATAGGAAATCATTGTTTAAATATGATTGGTATGAAAAGGGCATTGTGTTTGTGAATGATGTTATAGATGTCTGGTAACCTTTTGGATAGTAGTGGGCATAGATTAATTTTTTAAATCTAGATTAACGCCAAGATTACAGTGAGATTAATCTAGATTTATCTAGATTAAAATGGCTCATTTGAATTCCGCCGAAGGCATTCAGAATATGTGTGCTACCCAAATAATGACTAAAAGTAAGTCTTTGAGAACGGGTTTCTCAAGCCAGGTGGCGCCGTAGACCAGGAGCTCATCTCCTGTTTCCAAAATGCATCACAAACTGCTTGAGAAAGCTGTTCTACTATGATAATTGGTGATGAAAATAAATTATGTTCAATAAGATGTACTTGTGTTTATTAACTGTTTATTAGATTAGTTAGCTTGGCTGATAGAGCTGTGCTGACGGGCTTGCCTTGGTTGCACTCAAACATCGTAGTTTGACGAGGACTCTTCCCCTGCGCTACATCAGTGCTTGGCCCGGCATCTTCCGCATTAGTTAAGGGATGCTTTGCGTTTAGGTGGTATTTGAGACTGGAAGAACTCCTACAGTAAACTAATTCCGCATAGCACAAGGTGCAAACAACCTTAGTCTTGTCGAGGTTTCCATTGGGAAGCTTCTTAAAAATAAATGTTCCCTGAAGCAAACCAGGCGGCTTCATAGCTGCATCCATGTTAGCACGTCACGTTTAATGTGATAATTTCATACACAAGGCATACACACAGGTTCGAAGACTCGTTCTCGCCCCCTACAGTGCAATTCGGCTAGGTATACATCCGCGCTAAAATATCAAGGTGAAAGTCATCATAGCTTGCGTAGTATAGACCCAGCTCCCAACCCAACTTTGAGAATATATTAACGGCGATATTTTTTTTATCGCCGATAAGAGTCGCAGCGCGTTAACGCGCGTTAACGCCGATAACGGCCCACCACTACTTTTGGAATATAAAGCTTTCTTCGATAAATATAATTTAAACTGTACTTATAGAGAATACAACAAGATCTGTAAAGCAATACCGATACCATTATTACAGTTAGTTCAAAGCACATTGTTATATGTAAGAATAAGACCCTTACCAACTTTACCAAATGTTTTTATTAATGATTGTATTTTATTTGACAGTAAATGTAATAATACATTTATTAGTGATGCTTTGAAATCTAAATATTTTTTTTGATAACAGAGGATTGTGTGTACAGGTTTCGAATATCGTTGCATTGTCCATAAAAAAACTAAAAACATTTTAAATTAATTAAATGGCCCATTTCCCCAAAAGTCAAAGACACTCACTTTAAAATAATTTATAAAATATATCCAGTCGCTGACTTTCTTAGAAAAATATTCAAATTTGGTGTAGAACCTTCTTTATTTTGTGAGGTGGCTGATGAGACTCTGGAACCATGCTTCAGTCCGATGTAATCAAATTTTGCATTGGGGCTCGATTGCTCTGCGAGCAATTTTATCGTTCATCTGCTCTGCTATGCGCCCTCTGCTGACATCCTGAATATGTGACTGTCAAGCTCGTGGGAGCAACTTCGGGTCACAACACAAAAATCTATGCAAAATTGAGAAAGAAGATTTCCACACACTATTTTACTTCCCGATTTCCATGTTTAAGCACATCAAAGAAAATCAGATAACGGGTCGTTTTTTAGTTTTCCGTTTTCTATTATCGAAACAAAAAACGGAAAATTGGTCGTTTTCCGTTTTTTGTTTTCCTATTTCTAAATGGTAGTCGGGAAACAGCTTGTTTCCCGATTTTGGTTTTCTAATTTCAAAACGAAAATCCATTGGCCGCAAAGTACACGGACCCTTCGGGACAACCACCATCCCCGCACACCACTCGGTCGGCTCTTGGATTTCTTGGATGACGCCCATAGTTTCCATTCTCTGGAGCTCTGACTTCACTTTATCCATGAGGGGTAATGCTACACGTCTAGGAGTTGATAGGGCATATGGCATTGCACCGTCTGCTAACTCAATCTTATAGCTACCTTGTAGCTTCCTTATGCCTATGAAAACCTTTGGGAACATGGCTTTATATTTGTTTCCCATGGCTTGGACTGCTGCCACCTGCTGGAGCAGTGGTAGACTCTGAATAGCAGGGAGACCTAGCAGTGGCATCACTAGATCCTGGACTACAAATATTTCCTGCTCTAATGTCTGTTTGCCCTTTTTATGCCCTTTCCTACCAGAGGAATCCTAAAAAATGTCAAGACAATTGGAGCCATGGCTGATTTTAAGTTATTTTTTGAGATTCTTCACAAATTGTCACTGTAGAGAAAAATCCATGCTGCCGACATTATGGGTTCTTGAGACTTTTTTGTTCCCCAAGAGCAATAAGGCCTGCATACCAAATTTCAGACATCCTGGTCTGATAGGATCATGCCACCCTTTTGAAAGTGTTAACTTTGAAGTGTGTTATGTAAGGCCACCTGTGCTCAACCTGGGCCCATCATGCAGAGATGCATTCTTTAAAAGTTTTGACTCAGGACTGGGAATGACATCACACCTGAGTTCAGGGTTGCCAAGTCAAAAAACGGAAAATTGGTCGTTTTCCGGTTTTTGTTTTCCTATTTCTAAATGGTAGTTGGGAAACACCTCGTTTCCCGTTTTTGGTTTTCTAATTTCAAAACGAAAATCCATTGGCTGCAAAGTACACAGACCCCGAAGCCTAACGGAAACATCAGGGTCTGTGCAGATCTAACGAGGCTCAATGAAAATGTGCGTCACGAGAGACACATACTGCCAGCTGTGGATGAAACTCTAGCAAAGGTAGAGGGAGCCGTAGTTTTTGTCAAAAATGGATGCCACTTCAGGATTTTGGCAAATACCCTTGCACAAAGACTCTGTGCCCTTAACAACATTCATCACTCCTTTTGGGAGGTATTGTTTCAGGAGACTCCCATTCGGAATCTCAGCTCCGGAACATTTCCAACTGAGAATCTCCCAGATCGTTGCAGGCACACCAGGAACATTGTACCATGCCGATGACATATTAGTGTTCGGCAAGGATGAAACTGAGCATGAGGACAGGCTGTGTGAGGTCCTCAGGAAGTTTGAGAGGGTGGGTATGACCCTAACTGAAAAATGTGAGTTTGGGGTGAAACAAGTACAATTTCTGGGACATAAAATCAGTGCTCAGTGGATAGAGGCTGATCCAGACAAAATTAAAGCAATTCTGAACATGCCCGAACCACAAAACGTTGAAAGCATGAGGCGCTTCATGGGTATGGTGAATTATGTCGGCAAGTTTTCACCTCATCTCCCCACTCTCACAAAACCCCTGAGCGATTTGCTTAAGAATGAGTGGACGTGGGACATTCAACAAAAGGCTTTTGAGGCAGTTAAGGAAGAGCTGAGTTCACCAACTGTCTTAGCTCAATACAATTCAAAGCGCGAAAACACTTGTCTCAGCCGATGCATCGTCTTATGGCCTGGGAGGAGTGTTAATGCAGAGACAGTCAGATGGAGAATTCAGACCAGTGGTGTACATATCCATAAGTCTATCTCTCACAGAAACTCGATATGCACAAATTGAGAAGGAGGCCCTTGCTCTGACCTGGGCGACTGAGTGCCTACCTCCTGGGATTACACTTTACCGTACGTACAGACCACAAGCCTCTCTTCTCATTGTTAGGCACCCGTCCGCTGGATGATTTACCTCCACGTATTCTCAGATTCAGATTGAGAATTATGAGATTCACGTACAAGATCATTCATGTGCCAGGAAAACAGCTGGTGGCAGCTGACACGTAGTCACGAGCACCCCTTGGACCTGAAGACAGCACAGAATGTGACAGCCTGGAAAGAGAGTGCCAAGTCTACATTGGAACATATACCTGCAACAAAAACAAAATAGGAACAGATCAAAAACATACAGAACAGATATGGTACAATGACACAACTCAGAGCATACACAGACAGAGGGTGGCCCGTGCAGAGGAAAGTAGTTCCTGAGCTTCTACTACCATATTGGCCATACAGAGCAGACATACATGTGACTGATGGGATCCTCCTGAAGGGAAAACGAATCCTCATCCCAGCGCCGATGCGCAGAGAGATGCTTGAGAGAATACACCATGGCCATCAGGGAATGACAAAATGCTTTGCCAGAGCACAGCAATCCATGTGGTGGCCAGGGTTATCAAGAGACATCAGAGAGCTGTTGGAAAGATGCGAGGTATGCTGCCAATACTCTGCTTATCACACAGAGCCACTGATCACAACACCGTTACCAGCTAGACCATGGCAGAGGTTAGCTGCAGACATCTTTCAGTGGGGGAAAGGACACTACCTGGTAGTGATTGACTATTTCTCCAGGTACATTGAAGTAGCCAATCTGCCGACCCTCACAACTGCAACCACAGTGGAGAGACTGAAAGTCATCTTCGCCAGATTTGTCATCCCTGAAGTATTAGTGAAGGACAATGGGCTGCAGTTTGCCTCATCTGAGTTCTTAGCATTTGCCCAAGAATATGATTTCGAACATGTCACTAGTAGCCCCAGATACCTGCAGAGCAACGGGGAGGCGGAGAGAGCGGTCAGAGCCGTGAAGCAGATACTGACTAAGAGTCAAGATCATCAGAGAGCTCTCTTAGCTTACAGAACAACCCCAATAGCTCATGGAGTCTCCCCTGCAGAACTTCTGATGGGACGAAAATTGAAATCTACAGTTCCAGTCCCACCACAAACTCTCAAGCCAAAGTGGCCAGATATCCAAGTTTTCATAAGAAAAGACACAAAGCTGAAAGAGAATCAAAAGGAAGCGTATGGAGCAAGACACAGAGCAAAAGAGTTGCCGATACTTGAACCAGGCTAGAGGGTATGGATCAGGACGGCAAAGACCACTGGAACAGAACAGGCATCATCTCCAAGATCATACAATGTGGAGACGGAGCTGGGAACGCTGAGAAGAAACCAGGCTCAGCTGACTGTTCTTCCAGAACCGGGCCAGCCGCAGGAAGACCAGCCCGACTCTAATGTGACTGTGACCAGATACGGGAGAGTCTCCTGCCTACCTGAAAGACTGTACTGGTAACACACACACAACATTGTAGCTTAGTAGGCCTGCTGTGAAAAAGGGCAGAATAACCCCCTGCAGCAGAGCCGGAAGGTTTTGGTAGTCTACCCATTCCTTCAAGTTTAGGAAAAGAAAAACACTAAAGAATGTTATACACATGTTGTTCATGTTTGATGGAAATGCACTATGCTGAAATGTGGTTTGTTCTGTGGCCAGGTTATTGAGAGTTAAATGAAGTGTTAACAGGAATATGGTTAATGACTAAAAGGGGGGGATGTAGTGGAACGTCAGGCCACTAGGGTGCGCTTGACCTTTGAGTAATGACTGATGTACGAGGCGGGATATGGTTAATAAAGTTACATGTGCTGATGAAGAATACACGTTGTTGTTACTGTCTGGTATAACAGAGCTTGTTCACATTATACCATTGTACAGGACCTTGATAATGAGAATGAACAGCAACTTTAGTATCATGTTTAGTCTCCAATAAAAAATGATATGTCAAAATGTTCCATTTCTATTGGATTGTTTTTTGTAAAAAATATGTTTGTTTTAATTGGCACAGATTGAGAAATGCCCACTGCAATTGCGTAGCCAAAGAATGCTGTTTGGTGGGACACAGCAGTGTACTTGTGGCTTTCACAACCAAAGGTAATGTGAATGAGACTTCTTGACATCAAAACACTAAAATAATCACTTTGTGACGTGCTCAGTAATGTGATGTCTGACATGGATATCTCTGTCCCTAATCCAGCCAGCCACTGGACAAACTGTGGCACAGACCTCTACCTCTGCCCCTCCTCCACTGGGAATGGCCTCTGCCTCGGTCCCTGTCCCAGCCCCTGCATGGCTCACACTGAATTTGTCCATGGTGACTATTTCGATATTATTATTGTCATACAAGCCATCTATTATGGACAACCACTGATTACATATGTTGATGGCAAAATGGAAGAGCATTTCAGGTTTACAATGTATTAATTTACATTTACATTTATTCATTCAGCAGACGCTTTTATCCAAAGCGACTTCCAAGAGAGAGCTTTACAAAAGTGCATAGGTCACTGATCGTAACAACGAGATAGCCCCAAACATTGCGGGTAGCCTAAACATGAAGCATACATTGTGAAAACCAGTGCCAAAGGCCAGAACCATAAGGGCATGTAGTTAAACAAGTTACAATTAAACAACATGAACCTCAAAAGTGCAAGTGTGCCTGTAGAAAAAGCAGGCAACAATAAGCCAGTACAATAATTTTAAATTAGTTACAACTAACCAACAAGAGCAAAAAGTCTCTCCATAATATTCCTTTGATAAATGCTCTAATTGTCACCACAGTTTTCTAAACCATGATTTGGAGGCTCACATGGCGCTACTGCAAAGCCCAATGTGAATGTGGTTTGGAAAGCAAAGGTAAATATGATTATATGTAAATATATATTTATAGGTTAATATGAGCAAATCTAAATCTTAAGAGCTTGATTTGATTCCATTGAGCTCTACTTTTTACAAATGCTTCCCCCCCTTCTCCCAGCCTCTGTCCAGTCCTCCCACCATATCAGGAGACACCCAGGCCACTGACAGCTCACCTATGGCCTCTGTTAGGACCACCCCACCCGGCTTTGGTTCCCTTATGGCCTCTCTGCGGCCCAGAACACTGTCAAGCCCTGCCATGGCTTTTGTGAGGACTGAATCACCGTTCTCAAAGCCCCCATCCACCCCCTACAAAGCCTCCGTGAGAACAACGTCCCGCTCCAGCCCTGCGACTACCTCTGTGAGGTCCAGCATAGCTTCCAGCCTCAGCACTGTCTCCGAGACCAGCACCAGCCCTGCAATGGCTGCTGTAAGTGTTGTGTTCTTTGAACTGTTTTTTGTTTTATAAGATGAGGATGTTCTCATATGATTGGGCTATTCTGTTTGTTTTTGTGAATATATATATTTATCTTGTTTTGTAACAGGATATGCATGATGAGGATGAGCTTGCTGCTCCCCATGCTGCTCATGGCCCTGCTCCTGGTCCCACTCCTGATTTCTGGCTTCCTGTCAGAATGAAGGACACAATCCCGGTTCAGGACCAGCGGTGGATTGTGTCCACCCTGATTCAGTCTGGCAAGCTGCATTTGAACTTGAAGCTCTGGTATGAGCCACCAGCCTCTGCACCGATCTACCATCAGGCTCCAACACCGGACCGCTTTTTTGCCCACAGGCTCTTGGTATGGATGCCCTATCACTTGTGGAAAGGGATGGTATTCTTCCAAACCTGTGGGAAGCAGCTGACGGGGTATGGTGTGCACAAGAGAGTGCGGAAGGTCCTGGACGTGGACCGGTACTACCTGATGGTGACGGAGACACTCAGGTGCACTGTGTGTCGCCTGACCCATCTGGTAACCAGTCAGGCTGTTCTGGACCAGCAGGACCTGCCTCAAAGGAGGAAGTTCAGGATGGTTCTGACATGCTTGTGACAATAACTTTCTGATAATGCCTGCTGCATACATTATTGTTATTATTACATAATTGAAGTTCTTGAAACAAATGGCTCTTTTCTTCAAAGATATTCTTGCAACATACGGGTCATCCGCATGTTGCGGGAACGGACCCTCGGCAACAGCCCGGCGTGCTTGATGAAGCAGCTGTGGGAGAACCATGGGGTGGAGTGGTTGGACCGCCTGGCTGACTACTTGGGGGAGTGTGCGGCCTTTGTTGACCGGCCCAGCCTCTTCCCAGTGACCTGCCAGGAGCCTCCAGAGCCAGTTGACGTCCCAACCAGCCGGTGGGTGCTGTCGGTGTATGGAAGGGACATCATCAGCCGGATACATATAAAGGCATCCATCACGTCAACCTTTGGGTCCATTTTAAAGATGGACTCCACTAAGAAGGTAATAAAATGAAGAAAATCCATTGTGGCAATTATGTACAACACAATGAAAATATGAATCCTCACTGATTTGTATTCTTATAAGCACACATACACACACATCCATGCCGTTGATTAAGACTGCAGTAATAAATAAATAAACTAGAGAGGGTACAATTTCTGGGGAAATTGTAGGGTGTGCTTGCTTGCGTCGGTTAAACAGGGGTCCGTTTTTAATGACATTTTTACAACTGATATTTCTGTATATTTTATATCAAAATGCATAGGGCCTACTTATTATTTATAAATATTACATAGATTTAAAAGCATCTTTTTTTGCTGCTCATTTACAACTCAAAATATGAGTGAAGTGTAGAATGAAATATGATGTCTTCTCATTTCCCCTGCAAGAGGCAGCCTCATAGTTGAATCAAAACGAATAAATTTGGCAGACCGGTGTAAAAATTGACCTAATCTGTATGACTTAAACGTCCTTTTAAGTTTTCCCTTCTCGTGATATTTTCAGTCATTTAGCCTAGCCCATATTGCATTCATTCATTAATAAAGAACCCCCTTTGAAGATTATTCTACGACGTTACCGGCAGTAGAAGATGGAATCGCGATTCAAACAGAACCATCTGCTAACGGAAAATATGCCCCCAAAAACGTAAATAAGCTTGACATTTATTTAGTGGAAAATCGCTCATTCATAAAAAGCTCACTGGTAGCGATCATTGTCAGTAACAACGCAAAATGCGATATAGCCCTGTGTGGAGAAGCTGCCCCGGTAAATTGTACTACTACAGTACATTACTAGACTACTGCTGTGTTCGTCTTGGTAGCGATTGCGTTGGTTGAATTGGATTTAACGTTCCGTTGTACGGTTTAGGCTGAAATTAATTATTTTCATGAACAGATTGACAAAGTTTAGGCTGTGGCAATGAAGTTCAGGTAGTTTCCCCTATTGAAAGACTTTTGAGTAAGGGGAGTGCCGAACATGTTCTGTCGCCGTTTGACTTCCTAAACAGCTGTGGAGATGTTTTTGTTAGCTAACCTACTCACTCGTGTCTCGGGTAGGCTACAGCGTTGCAGACTACCTGGTTTGAAACCACAGGTAATGGTAATTTTACTAACAAATCGTTTACTAATGTCATAATAAATCCTACAACGAAAATGTATTTGTGAGGAATGTTTATTTTAACGATTGAAAACAGATGCATCATAGACCACAGTAGTATGTGTTGCCTGGGCAACAGAGGCTAATGTCATGCTAATGCTTCAGTGAAATAGTAGACTACCGTTTCCGAAAGTAGATGTACTTCCTTAATAATATCAGCTTATATTGTACATTACACATCACAATTGTGTGTCATATCACAAAGTAAAATGAGTAAATAGTTATCACCCTGGCCTCTTTGCTTGTGGCGTTTCTGCAGCTGCCTTGCAGTAAAGCTATAGTTAGCCTAGCTATCCCCCAAGTTAACAGATGCGAAACAAATGTTCTGCACGCGTGTTTTCGTGACGTTAGTGACGTAGTGACGTTAGTAACGTCAGTGACTGTGGCTAGCAAATTAGCCACCGTTAGCTTCACTTTTCACCACAAAAACTTAACTTGAGCCTAAACCATGCAACTGAACGTAAATAAAAATACAAGCAACTCAATCGCTACCAAGACGAAACTTTTGACACCTAGGTTGTCTATGTAGGCCAAATATTGACGAAGATTTAGGGGGGCAAAATGAAATAAAAATAATAATAATAATATATATGTGAGAGAACAAAGGTTGTGCCCTTGCCGAAGGCAAAGCACACCCAATTATTTTTCGGCGGCCATTGTTGTTTTCAACCGAAATCGCCTGATAGTGTTGGAGGCAGCCACGTTCGGTAAGTCCTATTTTTACACATTTTAAGCTAGAATCAATGATTGGTTTCGTGAAAGTACACTACTCATGAATTATGGTGAAGGTTTTAGCACTTTCAGACCTTTAGATCGTGAGTCTGAAGCGACGGAAAACCAAACTCAAAAAGTAGCTACTGTAGCTCTAGCTTTTTTCCTCTGTGTTTTTAATTAGTGAGTCATTTTGCATCTCGGCGAATTGTTCATCAAAAAGGTCGAGGAGGGCAGCCTTTAGGAGAAAAAGCAATTCCCCACGGACCTGTCGGCTCAGAATTTTGATTTGGGGCGTGAAAGTCTTTGTAATAAGCCTATGTGCCAGGGAGACCGCATAGGCTTAGGCGGCAGCCATGTTTTGGTCGCGTCATGTTCATAAATTCACCATTTCACAGTTAGGTCTACACGAAAAAGGTCGAGGAGGGCAGCCTTTAGGAGATGTGGGAATTGTGCTTTTAGCCAGATGCTCCGATTATTTTTGTGATTTGTGGACTTGCAATTGGAGTGATACTGCGTCTCGGGGGTACATTGTTTTGACGTTAGCCTCAGAGTCAGGCTCGGCTCGCCCACTGGCAGTGTGTAAACAATTTTGTATTTCACTCAATTCTACTCCAAAAACGTCAGGGAGGACTGCTTTTTGTAGACAAGGGCCTGCTAAAGATAGCCAGTATATCTGATTTTTCAAGGCGAGCCTGTTTCATTCGTCATATGCCCTGAGAAAGCGACCTACGTTAGCCAGGCTAGTTTTGCCAATTTCAGTAAGTCAGGCTATTTAAAGGTCTCTGACAGTCAGAATCACTGTTTACAGGCAAAGGTCGAGCTGGTCTTTTGTCAGATGTGTATATATTGACCAGTTTAGAGCTAAATACTCTTGCCAGAGCCTGGAATCGAACCCGTGTTTTGAGTGACTTTGCATGGGTCTCCATCGGGTCAACACATTTGGATTCAAGTTCAAAACTGTAGTGTATGTCAAGTGTAGATGGAAAAAGCTTCGTTTTTCACAACTGAACTGACATGGATCCTTTCTTCACTTTTACAGGTCTGGAGGGTCATGCAGAGGCCTGCTCAACAGAGTTCAATAGAGGATGCTGAGAGCAACAACAGAGAATGCTGAGAGCATCACAGACCCCTTGCTGGACTATCCCTCTCTAGCTGGACAGCTTCATTCAGCTGCCCTGCCCTGCTTGCCCCTGCCTGCCAGCCCTCCAGAGACAGACAGTCACCCCACAGACACAGTAGCTCTGCAGACTGCTTTTTTGAGGACATTGATGAAAAGGGACAAACCAGCATTTCTTACTTTGATGAAAGTCTAAATGTTTAATCCTTTCCATGTCCCAGTATGCCAAGCTGCTGACTTTGAGTGTCTTAAGTGATGAAACCAGTTCAAGTGATAGACTTTTGACCTGAATCCAATGATTATTCATATGAATAAAAACCACTCAAGAGAAGTACTGCTTCTTTATGAATTGTATTTATGTATATATAATTGCACAGCTCCCCCTGTCAATGATCTAGCACCTCCTCAGCACCTGTTAAACAGTCATGCGTTAAGAGTAGAGTAAAAAATACAGATCCCCCCCTTTCTGAATGAAGTTCGACTGATCTGATTTGTTGATTTCTGTTGCTATGAAAACCAGTTTAGCCAAGCTAACTAACATTGTTTTTAGCTAGCTTGCATTACCATTCAATAGCTAACAAAACATTAGTAAAAATAGCTTGCTAATCGGGCAGAACTTGAACTCGGGCAGGAGACTCTGAGACCTTAGCGCGCCACTAGCATCTCGTCATATCACGCAGTCGGAGCACAGCTAAATAATCAGCTGTCAGCGCTCTTGAGTACCCAGCATGCACTGCGGCATGTCAAAAAACGCAAAGACTTGTGAAAAATTGTTCGGTTACAACGGCCATGCGAGGGATTTCAGTTGTTGTCTTCGTTCAGTTGGATGTTTGTAATGTTATTGTTTGTTAATATAATCTTGTTGGTCACCCTGAGTGTGCATGTCGTGTAGTTTAATGTGAACAAAGAGTCGGACATTTTAGTATCAGAGGCTACACTCGCAAGGAGCCAGACATGGGCTGAACCCCAGCCAGTTTCCTATGAGGTTATTCTTGAGATCTACTCAAGAAGAAAGTGAATATCCGTGGTTTTCAAGTCTTCTTTGAGAAAGTTTGAAAACAATGTTGCGGTTGATACGTATTGATTGTGGGAGGTAATTTTTGGACTACATCTAAACCTCATGCGGCTGCTGCAGCATTTCTGCTTTGGCATGACCTGCGTTGGGAGAGGGAAACAGCATGGATGGGGATAGTGTGCGGGCAGATGTGTCTTTATAAAGGGTGAAATGGAATGAGAAATGCAATACAAAATGTCTGAAAGGGGTGTATTTATGTAATTGTTTGTGTCAATAAATCAAATATCATTTTGACTGATGGTTTTTCAAACGTTATTGGCTTCAAGGTGACATCATTCTGATGTACCATGCGCAATTTTATGCAATTTTACCTTGAAATGTCAACCGTTTCTTAAACTTTGTCCCAAAGCTGACCAAAGCTCATACTCTGCCCTTTCTACTCATACAATCTCAACAGTTGTTGTGTAACAGAGAGGATAGAGAGACTGACTTGTGACCTTATGCTCATGAGTTCAAATCCCCATTCAGCCTATTGTTGTTGGCCAAACATGAAGTAGTTTTGCTCTCTTGTTGTCCAACTCTCCATCTTCAACAGTGTACATGTTTATAATATTTTGCCATTTCGCGGAGGAACCCGCATCGCTGCTTGCAGCTATATTTACATATTTGAATAGACACAAAGAATTTAAATCCTTCATTTTCCAAACTGTCCTCTGTGAAATGGTTCGAGCAAATGTGTAATTGAGGGTCGAACTGCACAGGGATCTTCTCATAGACAAACATCACAGCCCGTCGAGTGTTTCGTTCCTTAGGAAGCCTCTGAAAAGTGTCAGCATTCCCCGTACAGCCTGGAACACTGCATTTACCACCGTAGTCCATTGTCAATATGCTAGAAAAACGTTTTTTCAAACGACCGTTTTACAGCAACATTTTTTAATTTTGAGATTTGCAAAGGATAGTATGGAACGCCGAGTTAGTCACAATTAAATAAATAAATCGGTAAATAAATAGATAAATACATCAATAAATAAATATGGCTATGAAATAAACCCTGAAATTAAAAAAGATGGCAATAAATATATAAATATAGCATCATATAACTAGAGAGGGTACAATTTCTGGGGAAATTGTAGGGTGTGCTTGCTTGCTTCGGTTGCACAGGGGTCCGTTTTTGAATTACATTTTTACAACTGATATATCTGTATATTTTATATTAAAATGCATACTTATTATTTATAAAGATTACATAGATTTAAAAGCATGTTTTTTGTGCTGCTCATTTACAACTGAAAATACGAGTGAAGTGTAGAATTAAATATGATGTCTTCTCATTTCCCCTGCAAGAGGCAGCCTCATAGCTGAATCAAAACGAATAAATTTGGCAGACCGGTGTAAAAATTGACCTAATCTCTATGACTTAAACGTCCTTTTAAGTTTTCCCTTCTCGTGATATTTTCAGGCATTTAGCCTACTCATATTGCATTCATTCATTAATAAAGAACCCCCTTTGAAGATTATTCTACGACGTTACCGGCAGTAGAAGATGGAATCGCGATTCAAACAGTACCATCTGCTAACTGAAAATATGCCCCCAAAAACGTAAATAAGCTTGACATTTATTTAGTGGAAAATCGCTCATTCATAAAAAGCTCACTGGTAGCGATCATTGTCAGTAACAACGCAAAATGCGATATAGCCCTGTGTGGAGAAGCTGCCCCGGTAAATTGTACTACTACGGTACAGTACTAGACTACTGCTGTGTTCGTCTCGGTAGCGATTGCGTTGGTTGAATTGGATTTAACGTTCCGTTGTACGGTTTAGGCTGAAATTAATTATTTTCATGAACAGATTGACAAAGTTTAGGCTGTGGCATTGAAGTTCAGGTTAGTAGTTAGATAGACTTTTGATTTAAGTAAGGGGAGTGCCGAACATGTTCTGTCGCCGTTTGACTTCCTACAGCTGTGTAGATGTTTTTGTAGTGTCTCGCGTAGGCTACAGCGTTGCAGTGATACACTGGATTGAAACCACAGGTAATGATAATTTCACTCACAAATCGTTTACTTGTAATCTAATGTCATAATAAATCCTACAACGAAAATGTATGTGAGGAATGTTTATTTTAACGATTGAAAACAGATAACGCTACATCATAGACCACTGTAGTATGTGTTGCCCGGGCAACACAGGCTAATGTCATGATGCTAATACTTCAGTGAAATAGTAGACTACTGTTTCCGAAAGTAGATGTACTTCCTTAATAATATCAGCTTATACTGTACATTACACATCACAATTGTGTGTCATATCACAAAGTAAAATGTCTCTAACCATAGTAAATAGTTATCACTTTGGCCTCTTTGCTTGTGGCGTTTCTGCAGCTGCCTTGCAGTAAAGCTATAGTTAGCCTAGCTATCCCCCAAGTTAACAGATGCGAAACGAATGTTCTGCCAAAGGTAGTCACGCGTGTTTTCGTGACGTTAGTGACGTAGTGACGTTAGTAACGTCAGTGACTGTGGCTAGCAAATTAGCCACCGTTAGCTTCACTTTTCGCCACAAAAACTTAACTTAATCCCAAACCATGCAACGGAACGTAAATTCCAATACAAGCAACTCAATCGCTACCAAGACGAAACTTTTGACACCTACGTTGTCTATGTAGGCCAAATATTGAGTTTTAGGGGGGCAAAAATAAAAAATAAAATAATAATAATATATATGTGAGAGAACAAAGGTTGTGCTCTCGCCGAAGGCTTGAGCACACCCAATTATATAGCTGAATCCATTTACCTTCATCAATAAATAAATACCGTCTATTACCGAACACTTTATGAAGTACACTGCAATACAGTGCACTTACTCTGTAGTCTGTAGTGCACTCCGTCGCTGATTAGTGCTGTCTCAAATGGAACACTTACGTTAACCACTTGGCAGAAGTGACGGACGCAAATCTGCTCGCGGCACCCACGAATCTAAGGCCGAAGTGACAGACTCAAATCTGCCCCCGAGTCATTTCGTCCGCCATTATTTTAGAAATTAAATGAAAAGCTGCCGAAAGGGCTCCTCCTCTTCCGCTACGTAGCCAAGATGGCGCCCGTTTAGGGCGAGTAGTGTCCATCGTTGTACACTGCATTTTTTGACCGTTTGCAATGCGTCATCCGGGTACTTTCAGTGCCCTGAATTCTGCTGGTTCTGTCAGTGTAAGCGCCCTAAGCACTGAAAGTCAGTGCTCGAAGTGCACAAGTGCTCGGTCGTAGACACAGCCCTAGATTCAATAGATGATGGAAGACATAAGTCGTGTCAGCGATCGCATGCTGGCCCTTATAGATCAAATTGATCAGCATGGCTTGTCAGGATATATTATTTTGTCACATTGTAGATTTTGTAGAGGTTCGGTGGATAAGTGGTCTACAGAACATAAACATTGACCACAAAGTCTTAAATGGTTTGAGACTTATTGAGCAACGTGTTTGTGTGCAAGACGGCAAGTGTAGAAAGCCACAACAAGAATCTTCCTTTAGGGTTTAGCGTATTTTGATCGTAACCTATTGTCTGGGTTCACAGAGACGATTTAAGTAATTTGTAAGATGTAGTTTCATAAGGGGCTGTGGTATCGTGAGAAATTTGGCTATTGCCTCAAGACAACCCCAAATACGCGATTAGCCTACACATTCGGGTATTTTCTGGTGTGCCCACGATAACAAGTTGTTTTCGATGAGCCCAGGCCATACAAAATGTTGCCTAAATGCCAATAAATTTGTGACTAAAAGCTCCTTTCATCCATGAGCCTGAATAGCTTGCTTTGTATAGCAACAGACCAACAATCATGTGTTTTTGCTCTAGTGCGATCGAATCCCACTTCATGCCAGCTTGCAACTGTTTTATTTTCTTAGCCTACAGCAGCAAATATGAGATGCGACTTGAAATTCGCCCCCCCCCCCCCTTGAACGAAACCTGTGTCACACTTGCCAAAAGACTCTGATGTGTCGGGGTATAAAATGAGGCGTGTAATGGTGGAAATTCAAGTGGCACTGTGTAAATTTGAATAGTCAAGAGATGGCGGTTACAATAAATTTATTTTGCTTATACAGATCATGATTTAACAAAGTACTTTGTGATCAGTCATAACGAAGGAGGTGCTAGCCACAGGTCGTTCGCCAGAGTGATACAGAACAACCCTAAAACCCTGCCTTATATAAACTTTAGATCAAATGGTTCTTCTGAACTCTGTGATTGGTCAGCACTGCTCAGTGACAGTTTGACTTTATACCAAGTGTCCCACAGTTCTTAGATGTGGCATCTCTCCCCAAACCAGTAGATAGTAAAACCACAGGAGTTCACCAGTCAAATGGTCAACTGTCCTTTGTGTGGGCAACTTCAAACAAGTATTTGATTAACCCCACCCAATGCAACAGGAAGGGTCAGAGCAGCTTTATCAGTTAAACTGCTCCCTCAGATCACAATAACAATACAGTTGAATCCACATTGTCTCCAGACCAGCTGTCTCATCCTCCCCAGGTGTCATAAACTGCAAATGGCATCTCTACCAAATGGAGTTGACTCTTCTTGACCAACTTTAGACTTCCATTAAAACACATTCCTCATATATGAAACACACACATTATAACTGTATTCCAACATTTCCATGACAGGCGGCAAAGCCAAAGGTTTTGAATGCGTGAGAACTTGGTTGAGACAGTTTGAGACCGTTTGAGAGAGTTTGAGGCAGTTAGAATGAGTTTGGGAGAGTTATAGAGAGTTTGAGAGAGTTAGAGAACCTTAGAGAAAGTTAGTTACTTCTGTGCCATTAGCGAAATCCTGTTTGTTCATTTGTCTGTTTGTGTGCTGTTGTGTGTATATAAAAAAAGAAAAATATATGTATAGATAATCAGTATTAGCTTCAGTGTAGTTATTTATAGTTTATTGCTGCCTTAGTTAGTTAATTGTGTGTTTCCATAGTTTGTTTATATTCAGTATTAGTTGATAGATCGTTTGATAGATAGTTCAGATAAATAGTTTAGATAGTTTGTAGTAGGCCTAGTGCTAGCTTGAGAAATGGAGAATAGGGCCAACAAGAGACAAAGGTGCCTTGTGTGGGAGCACTTTGATCTGGTCTCCCCTAACAAGGTGCAATGTTTGCAATGCCCTATGAATTTGTCATACTGTAACAATACATTTTCAATGTTAAGGCATCTGCGTGCTAAGCACCCAGGGCTGGCCAACCCACCTGCACCCAATGCAGAGGATGCTGCTGCATGAGCTGCTGTTGCTGCTGGGAGTCCCGCAGTCATAGCAAGGCGGTGAGGGAGGCTAAACGACTGTACTCAGAGAGACTAAAACACCAATTCTCTGCAAACGACTCTGCTTCTGTCTGGAGAGGGCTCAGGCAGATTACCAACTACAAGCCCAGAGCCCCCCACTCCACTAACGACTTCCACCTGGCCAACGACCTGAATGAGTTCTACTGCAGATTTGAAAGACAATTGGACAGTCCTGAGCTACCCCTTCCCACCCAGGAGGCCTCCCACCTCCCCCCCTCTACAGTGACGACTCTCTCCATTCAGGAGGGTGAAGTTAACAGACTTTTCAAGAGGCAGAATCCCCGCACAGCAGCTGGGCCGGACTCTGTCTCTCCAGCCACCCTCAAGCACTGAGCTGACCAGCTCAGTGCTCAGTGTTTACATACATCTTTAACACCTCCCTTGAGACATGCCATGTGCCAGCCTGTCTCAAGTCCTCCACCATCATCCGTGCCCAAAAAGCCAAGGCCAACAGGACATAATGACTACAGACCCGTCGCCCTGACCTCTGTGGTAATGAAGTTTTTCGAGAGCCTGGTGCTGGCACACCTTAAATCCATCACTGACCCTCTACTGGACCCCCTGCAGTTTGCCTACAGAGCCAACAGGTCTGTGGACGATGCAGTTAACATGGCCCTCCACTTCACCCTACAGCACCTGGACTCCCCAGCATCCTATGCCAGGATCCTGTTTGTGGACTTCAGCTCTGCCTTCAATACAATCATCCCCGTCCTGCTTCAGGACAAGCTCTCCCAGCTGAACGTGCCTGATTCCACCTGCAGGTGGATCACAGACTTCCTGTCTGACAGGAAGCAGAGCGTTAAGCTGGGAACACAAGTCTCTGACTCCCGGTCCATCAGCACCGGATCACCTCAGGGCTGCGTCCTTTCTCCTCTGCTCTTCTCCCTGTACACCAACATCTGCACCTCCAGTCATCCGTCCGTCAAACTCCTGAAGTTTGCGGACGACACCACCCTTATTAAGCTCATCTCTGGTGGAGACGAGTCTGATTATAGGTGGGAAGCGGCCAACCTGGTGACCTGGTGCAGCCAGAACAACTTAGAGCTCAATGCTCTTAAGACAGTGGAGATGGTTGTGGACTTCAGGAAGAACACAGCCCCACTCACCCCCATCACCCTGTGTAACTCCCCAGTCACACTGTGGAGTCCTTCCGCTTTCTGGGCACTATCCTCTCCCAGGACCTCAAGTGGGAACTGAACATCAGCTCCCTCATCAAGAAAGCACAACAGAGGATGTACTTCCTTCGGCAGCTGAAGAATTTCAACCTGCCAAAGACAATGATGGTGCACTTCTACTCAGCCATCCTCACCTCCTCCATCACCGTCTGGTAAGCTGCTGCCACTGCCAAGGACAAGAGCAGGCTGCAGCGTATCATCCGCACTGCTGAGAAGGTGATTGGCTGCAATCTGCCTACCCTCGAGGACCTGCAAACCTCGAGGACCCTGAGGCGAGCGGGGAAGATTGTGGCCGACTCCTCCCACCCTGGACACTCCCTGTTTCAGGGAGTGTCCAGGACCAATACCTCACGCCACAAAAACAGTTTCTTCCCTTCCGCTGTTGGCCTCTTCAACAAGGCCAAGGGACCACACTGACTCTAATGACTTCCTGCTTAAAACACACTGCTTTTTGCACTGCATTACAAAATTGTATCTTGTACATTTGTAGTTTTTGTAATATTTGTATTTTTGTATTTTTATATTGTAATTTACGGCAACTTATATTTTATTTTATTGTATATTTAATTTAATTCTAATCCCACTTAGTACTGCTAGTTTATGTACCCTTAGTATAGATAGTCCACATATTTAAATTTTAGGTCCCTATATGTTTATTGTATGCACCTTCCTGCCAAAGCAAATTCCTTGTCTGTGCAAACTTTCATGGCGAATAAATCCCATTCTGATTCTGATTCTTACACAATACTATCATGTAATGGTCAGCAGTTGTACATACATAAGTACATAAGTTACAGTATATGTATGAAAGTTACAATACAATTAATCTGTTAAATGGTAATACATATTCAAACGATTTGTTGTCTTGACAGCAAGGAAACAAGCACTTGATGATGCACTGGTGGAGATGGTGGTGAAGGACTTACAGCCGTTTTCTGTAGTGGAGGATGAGGGCTTCAGAGCATTTGTGGGGAAGCTGGATCCAGCCTACACTCTTCCAACAAGAAAAGCATTAAAGATCATGGTGTGTGAGAAATATCACACAACCAAGGAGAAGGTGGAGGCTGAGTTAAGGGATGCAGCAGCTTGTGTCAGCCTGACATGTGGACCTCCAATAACATGGATTCATACCTGGATGTTACATGCCACTTCACCAAAGAAGATCAATTATGTTTATCTTCGTTATGTCGCTAAGTTCACTGGAACACACACAGCAGAGCATATTAAGGATGCAAAGGATTTGCTCATAGCAGACTGGGGTCTGCAAGGCAGAGTCAGGTGTCTTGTTACCGACAATGCAGCAAATATGCTTCCCTGTGCCTCACTCATGAAAATCAGTAATGTTTCATGTTTTGCCCATACACTGAACTTAGTGGTGAAGAAGGCCCTTGATGATACTTGATGATGCTCAAAAGCAAGGAGGATTGTGACATTATTTAGAAGTAGTTGTACAGCCAAGGACAGGTTGGCAGATGTCCAAAGACAGATGGGCAGGCCACAACTGAAGCTGATCCAGGAAGTGGAGACACGATGGAACAGCACCTTCTCCATGTTCCAGCGTCTGCACGACCAGAGGGAGCCAGTAGGAGCTGCTCTCTCTAGTCTGAGGACTAAAGTGACAGCAATGTCAAGTGCAGAAAATGACACCATCTGCCAGGCACTCTCCATCCTTGCCCCCTTCAACCATGCAACTGTGGAATTGTCAGCTGAGAGAAATGTGTCAGCCTCCAAGGTCAGTTTAGTATCCATCAGTCCAACAGCACTTACAATACAACACATGTGAAAACAATGAACATGTAAATATCTCTCTTATATTCCAGGTTATTCCGACGGTGAGGATGATTCAGCACAGCATGTCATTGAAGCTGACTGATATGAGCGACTTCACAGCAGTAGATTTGGGGGACAAGCTGATGCGATGCTTGAGGGCCAGGCAATGTCCAGAGACTGTTCATTGCCTACAGGCTGCAACTATTTTGGATCCACGGTTCAAAACTCTGGGATTTGGCAACCCAGATAAAAGCAAGGATGCACTAAGATATGTCACGGCAAAGTGTGCAAAACTGATGAAAGTAACAGCACCAGCTCCCACGCCACTTCCACCTTCACCAGCGCTCACGCCACCTCCACCAGATAGACCAACAACATCAGAGGTGCTATTCTTGGATATGTATTTGTATCTTTAACATTCCTTAGAAATGATTTATACTAATTATTTATTTCCTTGACAGGGACACCAGGGGAGTGTCAAAGAAAACACTCCTTGACAACCGAGTGAGTGACACAAGGAGAGTGCAGAGCACTACTGCTAGTGCTACAATTGAGGTACAACGGTACCTGGAAGATGCCTACCTGGACAGAGTGGAAGACCCCTTGGTTTACTGGGCCAGAAATGCAGGGGTCTTCCCTCACCTTTATAAACTGGCAATGGTCCATCTGGCCATCCCTGCAACCTCGGTGCCATGTGAGCGCATTTTCTCGAAGGCTGGTCAGGTGGTGATAAAAAACGTAATCGCCTGAGCCCAGGCAATGTTGATAAGATCCTGTTTCTGAATAAAAACCTGTAAATGTACCTTCTCCCTCACAAGTCTTATTGCACAAGCACTACTTCATGACACACATCCACTCGGAATCCATGTACTGCAGTAACACTGAGAAGATATATTTTTGGCCTTTATTTTGTTTTGGAAACACTACAAGATGTATAAGTAAGGGATAATGCCCGACGAGGTGTCCAATATCACCTGCTAATGGACGATGCGGAGGCGTGAACCGTCCGACGCGCAGCGGAGGTTTTGCCCCAATTGTATTTTTAGATGAAAGCCATCGCTGATGGTGTGGTATTCGATACCACACCATCTGCATTGCAGGATGGCAATAATTCCGTTCAACCACAAGGACCCTTAGAATTACGATGTGGAATTAGCGATAAGACTGTTGGGTATGCCATACTCGTAGCTGCCAGCAGATGTTGCTGTTGAGTAAAGGTTTCGAGCGTGTCAAAGGCCCCGACTCAAATGTTTCAATTGTATCTGTGTTTCGAAAATACTCGATTTGCCCATCACTAACTTCAGGTCTCGTCTCACTAAATGGTAATACCGGCATGGCATAATGGTGAGGCTAGATATTTATAGCTAGGTGCCTTATCGACCTAGATATCCACATAATGGCAGAGCGATTGCTAGCTGTGTAAGCTAACATTACCTGGCACTAATCACCCCCCACTACCTGTACATTTTGCACAAGAACAGTGCTCGATGAGTCTCAAACTATTTAAGACTTCAATATCTATGTTCTGTAGAGCTATTATCCACCCAAGTACCTCTACAAAATCCACAATGTGTGCCAAAATAATATATCCTGACATTACAGCACAAAAACAGTGCGATTTGTCACTCATACATTTGCAGTTTATGGCTAATAGCAGAGACCTGATGTAAAAACTAGAGCCTCAAGTAGATAAACAAGAAGCTAACGTTCTACTGCTAACAATGTTAGCTGGTCGGTTTTGCGGGGGAATCTCAAATACATGTACAGATTGTAAAATGAATCACACGACTGAATTCTAGGAGGACCTAAGCTTTCAAACAAAGTATAGCAAATGCATATGCCCTGCAGCGAAATCATTAGAACATCTTATGTTTGTGGCTAATGTCACGCCTGCTTATCGCAGCACAGCAGAGCGCAGGGCAGCGATCTGACCGGCAAACGAATTATATAAACACTTAAAAGTCGTTTTCAAGCCATCCAGTGAAAGGGTGTGTTGTTGACTTGTTGTAGCACACGAACATAGCACATCTGGCACAAATCCACCTAATTATTTAATATTTTAGCAGCGGGACTTCTCGGCAGTTCTCCATTGAATTGAATGATATCCCCGGTAAGCCGGAAGTGCCAATACAACGGAAATGTAAAAAGATGAAAAAAGTGGGCGGCGGAATAAGGTGAATAAGGCCAGCATGCGATCTCTGACACGACTAATGTCTTCCATCATCTACCGAACCTAGGTGTCCCTATCTGGCTTGGATCTTGTGTAGCTGCATTGGTCTGAAGATAACCACGCCCCTCTCGTTTGCATGTGAGACTGGAAATAAATACAGCACAGAAATAAATGTGGCGCTCGGAAATGTGGCGTTATGAAATAAGTCCCACAAAATAAATACATTGTTTTTTCAAAAACGTCATTTTGAAATAAATATATGTATTTATTGATGTAGGATAATGGATTCAGCTATATAATTATATGATGCTATATTTATTGCCATCTTTTTTAATGTCAGGGTTTATTTCATAGCCATATTTATTTATGTATTTATCTATTTAGTAATCTATATTTATTTAATTGTGACTAACTCGGCGTTCCATAGGAAAGAGGTGTCAATGGACTTTGAGGTTCACTGTATGACCATTTTACCCACTGAACTTTCGGTTCTCCAATCAAAGACCCCTTTAATGTTAAATAACCTCCTAAAGTGAAGTTTTTATGTCATGGGACCTTTAAGATTTCCAATTGCTTTACAGCTTCTGCTTACAGTATACATTTAGTTTCCAATTGCAGCTTCTCCTCATACAGTGAGGGAAATAATTATTTGATCCCCTGCTGATTTTGTATGTTTGCCCATTGACAAAGAAATTATAATAATTGGGTGTGCTCAAGCCTTCGGCGAGAGCACAACCTTTGTTCTCTCACATATATATTATTGGGTGTGCTCAAGCCTTCGGCGAGAGCACAACCTTTGTTCTCTCACATATATATTATTATTATTATTATTATTTTTATTTCTTTTTGCCCCCCTAAAACTCAGTCAATATTTGGCCTACATAGACAACGTAGGTGTCAAAAGTTTCGTCTTGGTAGCGATTGAGTTGCTTCTATTGGAATTTACGTTCCGTTGCATGGTTTAGGCTGAAGTTAAGTTTTTGTGGCGAAAAGTTAAGCTAACGGTGGCTAATTTGCTAGCCACAGTCACTGACGTTACTAACGTCACTACGTCACTAACGTCACGAAAACACGCGTGACTACCTTTGGCAGAACATTCGTTTCGCATCTGTTAACTTGGGGGATAGCTAGGCTAACTATAGCTTTACTGCAAGGCAGCTGCAGAAACGCCACAAGCAAAGAGGCCAGGGTGATAACTATTTACTCATTTTACTTTGTGATATGACACACAATTGTCATGTGTAATGTAAAGTATAAGCTGATATTATTAAGGAAGTACATCTACTTTCGGAAACAGTAGTCTACTATTTCACTGAAGTATTAGCATCATGACATTAGCCTGTGTTGCCCGGGCAACACATACTACAGTGGTCTATGATGTAGCGTTATCTGTTTTCAATCGTTAAAATAAACATTCCTCACATATACATTTTCGTTGTAGGATTTATTGACATTAGTAAACGATTTGTTGGTGAAATTACCATTACCTGTGGTTTCAAACCAGTGTAGCTCACTGCAACGCTGTTGCTTACGCGAGACACTACAAAAACATCTACACTACACAGCTGTTTAGGAAGTCAAACGGCGACAGAACATGTTCGGCACTCCCCTTACTTAAATCAAAAGTCTATCTAACTACTAACCTGAACTTCATTGCCACAGCCTAAACGTTGTCAATCTGTTCATGAAAATAATTAATTTCATCTTAAACCGTACAACGGAACGTTAAATCCAATTCAACCAACGCAATCGCTACCAAGACGAACACAGCAGTAGTCTAGTACTGTACCGTAGTAGTACAATTTACCGGGGCAGCTTCTCCACACAGGGCTATATCGCATTTTGCGTTGTTACTGACAATGATCGCTACCAGTGAGCTTTTTATGAATGAGCGATTTTCCACTAAATAAATGTCAAGCTTATTTACGTTTTGGGGGGCATATTTTCAGTTAGCAGATGGTACTGTTTGAATCGCGATTCCATCTTCTACTGCCGGTAACGTCGTAGAATAATCTTCAAAGGGGGTTCTTTATTCATGAATGAATGCAATATGAGTAGACTAAATTCCTTAAAATATCACGAGAAGGGAAAAACTTAAAAGGACGTTTAAGTCATAGAGATTAGGTCAATTTTTACACCGGTCTGCCAAATGTATTCGTTTTGATTCAACGATGAGGCTGCCTCTTGCAGGGGAAATGAGAAGACATCTATTTCATTCTACACTTCACTCGTATTTTCAGTTGTAAATGAGCAGCAAAAAAAAAGCTTTTAAATCTATGTAATCTTTATAAATAATAAGTATGCATTTTTATATAAAATATACAGAAATATCAGTTGTAAAAATGTCATTCAAAAACGGACCCCTGTGCAACCGACGCAAGCAAGCACACCCTACAATTTCCCCAGAAATTGTACCCTCTCTAGTTAATGGTAGATTTATTTGAACAGTGAGACAGAATAAAAACAACAAAATCCAGAAAAACGGATGTCAAAATTGTTATAAATTGATTTGCATTTTAATGAGTGAAATAAGTATTTGACCCCCCCCCCCCCCCTCAATCAGAAAGATCTGCAAGAGCTACAAGACCATCGCCAAGCAACTTGGTGAGAAGGTGACAACAGTTGGTGTGATTAATCGCAGATGGAAGAAACACAAAATAACTCTATTTCCCTTGGTCTGGGGCTCCATGCAAGATCTCACCTTGTGGAGTTGCAATGATCATGAGAACGATGAGGAATCAGCCCAGAACTACAAGGGAGGATCTTGTCAATGTGATATCAAGGCAGTTGGGACCATGGTCTCCAAGAAAACAATTGGCAACACATTACGCCGTGAAGGACTGAAATCCTGCAGCGCCCGCAAGGTCCCCCTGCTCAAGAAAGCACATGTACAGGCCCGTCTGAAGTTTGCCAATGAACATCTGAAGGATTCAAAAGAGAACTGGGTGAAAGTGTTGTGGTCAGATGAGACCAAAATTGAGCTCTTTGGCATCAACTCAACACGCCGTGTTTGACCCCAAGAACACCATCCCCACCGACAAACACGGAGGTGGAAACATTATGCTTTGGGGGTGTTTTTCTGCGGGGGACAGGACAACAGGACAACTTCACTGCATCAAAGGGACAATGGACGGGGCCATGTAACATCAAATCTTGGGTTAGAACCTCAGCCAGGGCATTGGGACGTGGATGGGCATTCCAGCATGACAATGACCCAAAACACACAGCCAAGGTAACAAAGGAGTGGCTCAAGAAGAAGCACATTAAGGTCCTGGAGTCTCCAGACCTTAATCCCATAGAAAATCTGTGGAGGGAGCAAACGTCAGCCTCGAAACCTTAATGACTTGGAGAAGATCTGTAAAGAGGAGTGGGACAAAATCCCTCCTGAGGTGTGCAAACCTGGTGGCCAACTACAAGAAATGTCTGACCTCTGTGATTGCCAACAAGGGTTTTGCCACCAAGTACCAAGTCATACTTTGCAGAGGTAAAATACTTAAGTTCACTCATTAAAATGCAAACCAATTTATAACAATTTTGACGTGTTTTTCTGGATTGTTGTTGTTATTCTGTCTCTCACTGTTCAAATAAACCTAGCATTAAAATTATATACTGATCATTTCTTTGTCAGTGGGCAAACATACAAAATCAGCAGGGGATCAAATCATTGTTTCCCTCACTGTAGCTCTGTCTCATCACAAGTGTACCTAAATGTCTTCCATCTGTGGGAGCAATAAACCTCAATAAGGAGAACCTCCAGTGTTTATAACATTAACTATAATAAAGCTGTATTTTAAATCAAATTTATTGCATTGTTGCATAAAAAAAAGAAAATATACATTGTATTCACAAGATTATGAAATGTTACTTTACTTCTACTTTTAAAAACAAACTATTTATTTTAGGAAATCAAGAATGTTGAATTATACACGTTACAAGACAATCATCGGTGTAGGGATGCATTTTCTCAAATGGTCATCTGCCTGTAAACAGTCGGATATTGGAAAAAACAGAAGGGAGCAAGATACAGACCAGTGAGTGCCACAGCTACACAATCTCTTCTTGACTGTTGTTTCACAAACACGAGGCAAGAGCGTAGTCCAGACACCATCGCGAGGACGTCCTGCTGGAATTTACTTGGGCTTGGTCTCGGCATCTGTTACTTGGCGGATAAAGATGGCGTCCTCCGGGTGGCTAATGTCTCCCTGCTCCTGCATATAGGAGGAGGCAATGGCCAGCGTGGAGCCGTCATTGCTGAAGGCCAGTGAGGCGATGCTGGTGGGATAGCGGTGGAACTGGCACAGACGCTTCTTGTTGAAGGGGTCCCAGATGTTCACAAACCCGTCTGAGCCACCTTATTACAAGGAGAGGCTTAAGGTCAATGCTGCAGCTTTACACTGGTTCTTTAAAAAAAACATTAATAATTGAGAACAGCTATTATAACTTTCCCTACACAAATCCAACAGGTCACATAAGTAATCCGCAAAGGAAAGTAATGGGTTAAAAATGATATGGTTTGAACCTTAAATCGAGCTGCAACAAACGATTATTTTGATAATCAATTATTCTAGTTTTTTTTTTGCTGTGTTCTAGCTGGTGTGTAGTTTATAAGGGAGTTAGCAATGTAGCTAGGTTCTTGTCCGTGTAGAGCTTTGTATGTGAGGAAAAGGACCTTAGTCAATTCTGAAGGTAACAGGGAGCCAGTGTAAAGTAGCTAGGACAGGACTAATTTGTTCTCTCCTTTTAGTTTTGGTTAATAATCTAGCTGCAGAATTTTGAATGAGCTGTAGTCTTTCAGTGGTTTTCTTGGGAAGACCAGTGAAAAGTGCGTTATAGTAGTCCAGCCGGCTGGATATAAAAGCATGAATTAACTTCTCTGCATAATTTTGGTTTATGAATGGTCGTACCTTTGCTATATTCCTCAGGTGAAAGAAAGCTGTTTTGGTCACTTTATTATTTCAACTCTCACAATGTGAGAGTTGAAATTCAAATCTGAGTCCAGGACTACACCGAGACTCGTCAGCTCTGGTTTAACCCTTGTGTTATCTTCGGGTCATTCTGACCCATCAGTCATTGTGACCCACCGTCGTATTGCGACAGATTTACCGCATACAAAGACAAAGTGAAGCATTTTCTTTTAACAGCTAGGCTGTCTCAGACCCCCCACATTGCAAAGGTTAAAAGAAAATTATTTTAATTTGTTTTTGTATTGGGTAAAATTGGGTAAACACAACGATGGTTCGTTATGAACCTTTGGGTCATGTGACCCGAAGGCAGCACGAGGGTTAAGACAGGGGGTTAAGCCTCCTAGATTCTTAGTAAGCATCTCTCTTTTGGATTTGGGGCCACATAGTAGGACTTCGGTTTTTTCTTCATTTAATTTAAGAAAGTTATCATTCATCCATTTGTTTATTGCCAACAGGCAGTTGGTAATGGAATTGATGGCCGTTGCATCTTTGGGTTCAGTGGATATATATAGTTGTGTGTCATCCGCATAGCTATGGAAATATATGTTATGTTCTCTGATTATGTCGCCGAGTGGTAACATATAAAGAGAAAAAAAGTAATGGACCTAAGCAGCTTCCTTGAGCAACCCCGTAGCAGTTCTCATGTTTCTTGGACCTATGGTCTCCTAAACTAACATAAAACTTCCTTCCTGTGATATGATTTCATCCAGTTCAATACACTATCCGTGAGCCCAATAAGCTTTTCCAGTCTATTGATTAGGATGTCGTGATCAATGGTATCAAATGCTGCACTGAGATCTAACAGGATAAGGATAGAGCCTTTATTTGCATCAGAGTTTAGTCTGAGGTCGATAATTATTTTGGTGAGAGCAGTTTCAGTACTGTGATTTTTCCTGAAACCTGACTGCGAGACTTCCAGGATGTTATTTTCTTCAAGAAAAGAATTTAAGGTTGTCCCGCAACCCTTGTGTATCGAGGCATGCATGCATATTCATATTTTCATAAATCCCCCCCACCCGCGCATTAGGCTAGTACTCGGTCTCTGATTTCGCATTTCTCACCCAAGTGAAGGAGCACAGTACCACAGCATTTAACTTAACATTAATAAGTCAGGAGAGGTATGCAGCTGAGTTAACGTTAATGTAACATCATTTTATATTCATCATTAGCTACATAGCTTTATGTGGCCAGGCTCGTTATCACAAACAAAATCTGGCAAGCAATTGAAACTAACTCCCTGAAACATACAGTATGTTACATACACTATAGCTAATACTCGCTAAATCTCTGTGTTAGGGATGTCACGAGAACCGATACTACCGACACCTTCCGGTTCTAAAATGACAAAACACTGACGATGCCCATTTTTTTAAGCACCGTAGGCACCGTTAGCGACGATGCCAGTGTTGGCAGCATCGGTGCTGCGCCTCTTCCGGAACTGATGGGGGCAGCATACGCTTCAGTGTTCCAGTACTTGTTGCACTATGAGCATTAATTGCACTTTATTATGTTGTTCTATGCTATATTGCACATGTTTTTATGTCTTATGACATTTTGATATTTTTCAAGTATTTTAGACGTGTGAGTTCTAAATATTTCCGACGGTCCCCACAGCGCAACTTATTTATCCGAAACAGTAACTAGCTAGCTTTAGTTAGCTAAATTAGCTAGCATAATACTCGTAGCAATGTACTGTAGTGTAACTACTACCATGCTAGTGTTAGTTGTTAGCCTTCTCATTAGTACATTTTGAAGCCATACTACATTTACATTTAGTCATTTAGCAGACGCTCTTATCCAGAGCGACTCACAGTAAGTACAGGGACATTCCCCCGAGGCAAGTAGGGTGAAATGCCTTGCCCAAGGACACAACGTCATTTGGCACAGCCGGGAATCGAACTGGCAACCTCATCCTTACTGGCCCGATTCCCTCACCGCTCAGCCACCTGACTCCTAAAGCGTTTGTCGCATAGTTGTCTATCGGAAAATATTCAGTTGGAATGTTCGAAATCGCATGCGAGACGTTACGCTGTGAGACCCGCATTCGAACGATCACATATGTGCGACGCTACTCATTTACGGGTTAATAAAGAAGTTCAAGTAAATGGAATCTTAGAAAAACCTTTTTTTTATGTGGTATCAAAATCGTCATCGAGAATCGTGTTATTTTACTGGTATTGGAACCGACTACTGCATTTTTGATATTGTGACACCCCTACTCTATGTGTAACGGGGGAAGAGATTTCGGAAGACTTTTGGTACAGAAAAAGATTGCAAACGTTAGGTAGCTAGCTTTGCTAGCCTTACGCCTAGCTTACCTTTTTTAATGTTTTCTTTCTAAATGCCGGTAAAAGTTTGATTTAGGCCTAGTCCCAGTTCTCAGTGAGTGTCTCTTTACACAAGCAGTGTGTTTTTTTTGAACATTATTTTAAACTCTTTGTGGTTCAGGTAACCAAATACAATTATAGATGATTTGGCCAACATCTTCAGACAGCCACTGTTTCACCCATCTTCCTCATTCACTTTTGGGGTGCGAGGAGGGGTGATGGGTAATTTCAAATTAGAATGACGTTTTACATCCAATAACAGTAATGATATTAAAGGCCATATGGCAGGTTAAACACTACTGTTGATTAATGGGTACATGAAGCACTCAAAATATGTGTCATTTAAAATATCTCCAAAATGGTGTCTCCAAATGGTGTTAAAGACCAGTTTTTGTCGTTTTTGGTGTTAGCATTAGCATATTAGCGCAATTCGGCGATGACGTCACGTTGGGGAGTCGTGGATGAGAGTAGCCTCAGCCTGGTACTAGAACTATGGCGACTGACTGGGATGAAGAAGAGGTGACAAAAACCACTAATGTGTATGATAGCCCGCAGCCGTATAATTTTGAACCAAGTAGACATGAGAGGGCAAATGAGGAATTGCCGAGACCTGATGGCCATCAAAGCCAATTAAATGGATGGTCCGAGGAGAATGAGTGGAGAAGTTGGTGAAGTGTCCTGGTGAGTTGCTATCATTTAGCAATGCAGCAACTCTGGCTAGCTCTGGAGCTAGTCTACGAACAGCAATGCACATATACAAAACATTTTTACTGTCAGTGAATAGCACCGAGTGAAAGTCAACGTTTTCTTTATATCTAGTGACAGTGATCATTCAGGGCCTGAGATTAACTTTTTGAGGCACTTCCTACATTTACGTTTCACTTTTCCATGCACAAAAGTCACGTCCGGGTAAAGATTGTGCCTTTGACCAACGAAGATGAGCTGTAATATTATACAAATGATAATAATTGAGGTGTTATAAAATATGTTATTTGTTACATTAAACATTTACACAATTTCTGCAGAATGAAACACTTTGTTATGTACTGTATTGCAGCTTCGTCCCAATATCTCTACAGACCGTGCAGCTAATTTAATGCTCAACACTTGAACGGGGGCTTATTACCTAAAAGAGGACTTATTTACTGCGTCTTCTTAGTTACACTATCAGGGCTTGGAAATACTGTGACTTGCTAAAGGAAAAAATCAACTTGTCCCGGACAATCATGTCGTTAGCTGTAGTTCAGATAAGTAGCGGTAAACTTATCTAAACTCGATGGCTTTCCAACGATATTAAATACAATACCAATTGGTATTATTGAAGGGGAGGAATAATCAATCGAAATAAAGTTTCCGAAATTTTTTTGAGGAGTTTAGATCTAGAAATATAAGACATCATGCTAGCTATGGGCTAACTTGCCAGTCCCATCTGTAAAACGTAAACACATTTCCAATTAGATGTCCCACGTTTTGATGGTACTAGCAGAGCCCATATTAGACATTCTCTGGTACTAGCCTAGTGTTTATTTCTAATCGATTTCAATGGTCTCAAAGCGGGCTTTGGTCTGTCGTCTCCCCAACGTGACATCATGCAATGCATTGTGGGGTAAAGAAGAATCATTACAAAAAGTTGCAACTTTTTCGTATTATATTCTGTTTTGTGCCACCCAACAACATCAAATACAACGGATAACAGTTTAAATTAGTGCTGTCAAACGATTAAAATATTTAATCGCGATTAATTGCATTAATGTCAGTTAACTCGCGATTAATCCCAATTAATCGCACATTTTTATCTATTCTAAATGTCCCTTGATTTCTTTTTGTCCCATTATTTATCATTTTAATGCTCTTATCAACATGGAAAAGTGGATTGGATTGCTTAGTTAGTGCAAATGTTTTTTTTTTTCATTGAAAACTACATTGCCTGGCTTTGACGAGGGGGCGGAGAATTCGCATCAGCTGTGTGCTTGGCCATCAAGTGGTATTTCAGACTGGACGTGCTGCGATGATAGCTCAGTTCACAACGACAAAACACACAGAACAATTTGGTCTTGTCAATGGAACCATTTGTCAACTTTTTAAAAGTAACCTTTTCATTCAGAATCTTATTGGCATCCATTTCGGCATCTCGCGCTCGCTATCCACTCAAAACGTAACGTAAGCCTACTACTCTTTAGCCGGTTCGCAAGCCCAAACAAGTGTGTGCGGCATGCCTGTTGTTTTGTTTCCGGTCTAGCTAGATCTGGTGTTGTAGTTTTTCTAACGTCAGTAGTCGTTGCAACAGCATGTGAAAAAAACTACAAAGTTTGCTAGGCCAAAAAGAACGTTAATCTTGCGATAAAATTAACGCTGTTAAAATGGGTTTGCGTTAACGCCGTTAATAATGCGTTTAACTGATAGCAGTAGTTTAAATGTTTTTTAACAACAACCAAATAGCGCAAATTCGTTGGAAAAATAAACCTGCCATATGGCCAAATAAATTCATCAATGCACAGGCAATTTAGTGATATTCCCGCAGTTGTGGTCTTGAAATAAAGTCCTCTTTGTCCGAGACTGAGTAAAAATGTGGTTGATTCTGAGACGAGACCTTCAAAATGTGGCCTTGAGACCGGTCTCGAGTACTATAACAATGATGTCATATGAATATGGAATCAAGTAAAGGCAAGTTCCGCCCTGCGTGTATTACAAACGAAGGCATTTTTGGGTTGAAGTTTTGTAAAACTTTCACACACTCTGCTAGTTCGGCTGTTTGCACTACGACATTCTCACAGGCACTGTGTCGTCTTGTCTTCTATTGGATTGCATATGGGAGTGTTACAGTCTAGCGCTACAGTGCCACACTGATCCAATTGCGTTATTAAGCCCTTAAAATAGGTCATATGAGATCAAACAACTTGTCAACAGAAATATTTGTTGACAATGTTTTATTATTTAGTTATCGATAACGTCGACAAATTAGTTCAGCCCTAAACTCAATTAAGTCTATTATGGCTGAATTGAAGCCAATAAAGGCTGCATGCATAAGCAAAACCATTCCATAGCAGAAACATACATTCAGAACAACCAGCAAGATGGTGTACCTGTGGCAAATGTGTTGTGGACACTGTGAAATGAGATGGCATTGACAGGGTAAACCTGTTCAATTCCATTCTCCTTCAGCCTGTGGCACTTAAAGGCATACTTCTTCTTTTGAACCTCCTGGCTTGGGTCCAGGTACTCCACGGCCACACGGCCTTCGATTGAACTCAGAACATAGCCCTACAGCAAAGGCAGAAGACTTTTCACAATATGCTCAATTAAGACTAGACAAACTCAGGGGACAACTGGGGTTTACCTGCTTGTTGGGGAAGGCTCGAATGCAGCGTGTTTGGTACTTGAGACTGGACTCTCTCCTCTGCTGAACATAGCCCATGTTCCTGAGGTCCCAAACCAGTACCCTTCTGCCTGCAGTCCCCACAATCACCCTGTCTCCCGCCACAGATAGAGTATACACCTTTGCACAATGAAAAGATGCACGTAACACATTACATTCATAGGTACTCAGGGTATCTGCAGGTTTAGGACAGTTGGATTTAAGACCTTTTTAATAGCACGCAGAATTACATTTAAGACCAGTTTGATTTTGCAAAAATTGTCGAAAGCACACAATACCAGTTACCATCCTTATGGGACATTGTTTATTGAAAAATTAATTGCAACATAAGTCTTTGAGCAACTGACTAAACATTAGGCAGTAGTGGCTGCACTGAAAGCTTTAATCCACATCGTTCAGTTTTCAAATGTTCTTTCAAAATGTACACACTGCCACTAACTTGTTTTAACCACAGTGCAAAACTGGGTTTAGGCCTATGTAACCAGTTCAGTAGTTGAACTTCCTCATGGTTAAAGCGCAAACTTTTCTCCATGCAGGGCCCAATACCAATGTCCCCCCTAAACCCTGAAACCCTCACAGACTTACTTGTCGTCACCTAGTAAGTGATTGCAAAAAGCTGCAAGGCCTCAAAATGCTATAAATTGGAATGGGACTGAACTTTGCTGCATTATCGGCAAAATAGTAGTCTAAATTTGTTGGATCAAATCTGATGAAAGCATATTTGGAATTTATCAAAAGGACAAACTACACACAGTGTTGGCTATATTAAACATCAATGAGATTTGTGTTTAAAGTTACATGTTAACTTTTATTTATAATGTTTACGTCAGGGTTGGTTGCTCCTTCCATGCTTGTTTGTTTACCTTTCTTGTCTTATGTGGTGGGTTTGTTTTCTTTCGCTTCCGGGCTTCCCCAGGTAACCCGTGTGTTTCACGTCACAACGCTGTGAATTGTTAGGCAGTCGGCAAAAATGCTGACTTATGAAAAGGGTGGGTAAAGGGCTCAAAATGTCTGGGAAAGAGCCCTTGTGCACTTGACGATTTTACCGTGGGACAGCCCAAAGCCTTTACTGACTCAGCGAGAACGTGCCTCAAAGTCTGTGAGGGTAGACATTGGGATGTGCCCTAGTCATATTCAGTTTGTGCACCTTGTGACCGCCAACAATCATCTATTGTTGGTTCCGCTTTTAGTTTAGTTTTTTATAAACAGAGGAACACATTTTTGTAACATGATTTCAAAACGAAACCAGTGAAAATAAAATAATCTTCGTTATATCAGCTCAGTTGAACTTTTAAGGCCTTTAACACATGAATTTAAGACTTTTTAATGCCAATTATTAGGGGTGGGAATCTTTTGGTACCACACGATTCAAATCGATTCTTGGGGTCACGATTCGATTTTTAATCAAATTTCGATTCAATATATGCTTACATTTGATTCCAGTTTGCTGTTTAGTGGTACTTGTTTCTATTACTTTTCAGTTAAGGTGGCCACCTAAGCAACACACGCCTGCCGCCCTAACTACGTCGTCACAAAAAAAACTAATAGCGATATCCGCCCTTCCATTCCAAACCGTGACCAACACCAGTCTCCCTTCTCTGCAGAACGCATTAGTCTATCTCACAAACTCCCCGGTCTGACGGCAAACCCCACCCTACCACCTTAACTAACACATTTTCTACGGGAAACCCTGAAGTGTAAGTGTACCTTGGGAGGGCTGACAACTTCTTTACAATGACCAAACAAGCCATGCACAGTGTGGCGTTATTGTAGAAGACAATGCCTTCAACAGTTTTTTAACTCTTGATATAGTGATGATAAATTAGTTTAGCTCACCTATAATCATTTTGCTATACTTGTTTGATGGGAAAGCTTGTAACGATTGTCTTACCTTTTCAGGCTGGCTAAAGGTGCCAGCATTACATGGTGTCCGAGGGTCCCACAGCCGAACTGATCTGTCCCAACTTCCTGTTACCATGACGTTGACCTCTGGGCAGTACTCTACACAACGAATGGGAGCATCATGTGTCCCAACTATAGTATCTGTTTGAAGAGGTAAAAGTACAATACAATCTCATTATGTGCAGGAGATCAGCATGCATAGTGTTATACCATTAAAAGGGGTCATTGACTTTTTGGGGTGGATTTCACACTGTTCCTTAAGGTCTACGAATAAGGTATGTAACATTGGTTGGGTGGGATCGACTTAGGTGGGTAACGTTACAGCTTAGCAACCAAACTATCGCGATTCAACTCAGCTTCAGTTAGCTATCTTGCTAGCTCTAACTAATAAAAGATACCTGACAAAGATCTGGACAAACATGCATCGTTAATTGTAGATTTACATGACAACACAGGTTATTTATTCAAATGAAACACAGTCAGGAACATGAAATAACATTAGCCCCATTGTCAATAAACTAAATCATCACACATTCTACCTATGATAGATACAGGATACATTAGCATTGCTAATAACTGTTAGCGACAAAATCATACTACATCTTGCGGTTGTGATGAACATAAGGTCGGAAGAGCACCTCTTTTCAGCAACAGCTCCATAGCAAATCATGCTTTACCCAGGTTTTCAAAACTGTCCTCTGTGAAATGGTTTGAGCAAATGTGTAATTGAGGGTCAAACTGAACAGGGATCTTCTCATACACAAACATAACAGTCCGTCGAGTGTTTGGTTACTTGGGAAGACTCTGAAAAGTGTCAGCATTCCCTGTACAGCCTGGAACACTGCATTTACGACCGTAGTCCATTTTCAATATCTTTGAAAAACGTTCTTCTTTGTAATTCCGTGGAAGTACACAGAGCATGCGCAGCAAATTTGGGTGGTGCGTGACAAAGGTACAGACCAGAGCCAAAAAAGGTGGACCCACCAAACTGACGTCAGTTCAGTGGCTTTTTCAAAACTGACCGTTTTACAGCTACATTTTTTTATTGTGAGATTTGCATAGGAAAAAAAGGTGTCAATGGACTTTGAGGTTCACTGTATGTCCATTTTACCCACTCGCCCATTCAACTGTGACAAGGTAAATTCGGTTCTGCAGTCAATGACTCCTTTAATCAATGAATAGATGTGGCAGACATACCTTGATCTGTGTTAAGATCATGGGTTTTCAGCTGAGTGTCTAAACCTCCACTCCAGGAATGTGTAGGATCCTGAAACACAGAAAATGTCTAAATGTTCCTTCATGGTCAAAAGTGTGTGACTATAATGATGGTGTATAGACCTGCAATAGTTGCCAGGTTTAAAATAAGACATTAAGCAACTATAGCAATGTTCTGTTTTAGTATACTTATAAACAGTCTTCATGCTTACATAAAAAGCACAATCTAGAACAGGCGCTGAGTGTTGATACTTCATCCTCATGGAGTTCCCCCCAACATCATAAAGGCGGACAGTAGAGTCCCAGGAGGATACCAATAGAAATTGGGCTGTACTAGGGCTGAACTTCACAGCAGAGATGCTGTCTTCTGGGCCCTGGTTAAGCTTGTACTCGTTTGAGCCAGTCATCTGTGGAAATAAGTAACAACACTTAAGTAATCAGACAAACAGGCAGACTGGCTACTTGTATCCTAACACGATACACGTCTAGTCTACTATCTAGTTATATCCAATAAGTGAGGCCGTTGAACTGCAGAACGACTCAAGTTGGCTAGCTAGCCTAGTTAAAAATAAACAAAAACATGTTTATGCCACATGCATGGTGACGTTGGCCAGAAATTCAGATAGAGGTCATACTGATGCTTTAGGTAGTTATCTTTTTCCACGTAGAGCTAATATATAGCTGAATGTGGAACATTACAAATATTTTGACAGATAGCTTGTTACCTAGCTACATACTACAGTAGGTGGCTAACATTAGGATGCTAACAGACTGCGAGGCTAGTTAACTTGCTATGCTAGTTAGCAACCCATGTTAGCTACAGTACCGAAGACGGCGAGCTACTGGTTCTAGAGCTACGCAAGCAAAATGTTAACTTAACATGTTAGCTAATCTGAAATAAATGACAAACAGAACGTAGGTAGTGCATAAAAGTTTCGGAATGTTTCAAATCAATTCGTTTTTAGTACTACTGTAGCAAAAAACCGTCTACTACCGCAGAATCCATGCGAAGCCCAGCTATCTTTAACCTCCTCCCGCCTAGCGCGCTAAACAGCACGTCATTACTAGTGTTGGTAAGAGATGGCTATATTCATTGACGCAATCTATACTCACCGTTTTTGTTGTAGAAATGTAACTTTGCTTACGATCTTTTTTCTAAACGATATTCACTTGCTATGGGGCACTAGCTTCACACGACCGTGTGCTGTTAGCAGCATTGGCTAGTCTAGAGTTGCTCTGTTGCGATATGTGGGATTTGATTGGATAAAACGAAAAACCCATGTTCCCGCCTAAGCTTTGATTCGTCGTTATTCCATTACACTTCCGTTTCCGAATACAACACTGTGGCTGTCTGGAACATAGACAGAGCCTGTTTAACCCTTTTGTTATCTTCGGGTCATTCTGACCCATCAGTCATTGTGACCCACTGTCGTATTGCGACAAATTTACCTCATACAAAAACAAAGTGAAGCATTTTCTTTTAACTGTCGGGCTGTCTCAGACCCCCCACATTGCAATGGTTAAAAGAAAATTATTTGTATTTGTTTTTGTATTGGGTGAAATTGGGTAAACACAACGATGGTTCGTTGTGAACCTTTGGGTCATGTGACCCGAAGGCAGCACGAGGGTTAAGGAGAGCCTGGCCACTCCCTATTAAGCCCCGTTGTACCGAATTTTGTTGCAGTTCCACCAGAGTTCCACTGGGAGTGATCGCGGTATACTGCAGAATGAATGGGAGTCTATGGAGCTAAACAGCTAAATTTGTCTCTTTCACCTGATTGTCGTTGAGAAATCTCAGATTTGATTGTAGTTTTTGCATGTTCAACATGGATTACAGGTCTAAAGTTGAATGAACGAGTACTTATGTCCTTTCGATTTCTTACAGGGTAAGTCGTTGTTGCCCATAACACGCTAGCATTCTGCTAACAAATTCTGATTGGTTAGTGAAGGACTGACAACGACCAGAGATCCCGCTTGATGGCATCCGAAGCAGAACCAGAATGTTAGCAACATTAGCAACAACATTAGCAAACCAAAACTCTTTCTAGCATGTGTATTGACAGGGAGAGCCTAACCTGTCAGCTGTGTTGTCGATGCCTCGAGAGAAAAGTGGAAGTAACCAGAGCTTGCCGTCAAGCAGTATCTCAGGCCGTACAATGTGTATGACGTCAATGACATTTTAAAAGGCTTTTTAGAACAGAAAGGCGACTTTTAAAAAATCTATCACCCAGCGGTGTGTATTTTTTTTTGCCTCCCCTTTCGAATTCAGAATTCAAATTACTAGACAAAAAATTATATCCTGAGAAAAGTGGATTTTGAGGGGTATAGCTCCATAGACCTCCATTCATTCTGCACTCGACCGTTAGCGACCTCATATGGAACTAGAGTGGAACTGCAACCAGTTCAGAACCCGGAAGTTTCCCGAGAGTGGCAGTTCTCTCTATATTAGACATTCTCTGATAGACGTATATATTAGTAGACACAGCTACTTTGTCTTCCAAGATGGCGTCCCCATTCATTTCTATGAAAAGTGCTCAGTGGCGCAGTTAGGTGGTGGGCCGAAGCTCAAAATCGTGCATTTGAACGATCCCTGGCGATGGAGGAGCTGGATTTTTCTGTATCGCTTTTTTTTTTTCTACAACCCTTAAAAAATGTGTTGGCATGTCCAGTTCTTGCACATTTTTCAAGGAACAAACATTTTGTTTCTTTATCGACACAGGCATGTTTTCCGGACAACGATGGTCCGCATCCAATAAGAGCTCATATACTGACACCTTCATAAAATCAACCAATCGTATACCCCGATATTCAAGGCCAGTAAAGTAGGAAGTAAACATTCACGTGCATTTTGGTGAGCCGGTATATTGTCAGTGGTCGACTGGGATTCATATGTATGGAAAAAAGTAAAACAAATGGCTGATTCAGGTATTCTCTAAAGAAACATTGCAACATTCCACTTAAGCGAGCATATTTGTTATATTATTGCGCTGCTATTAGTCATCTGAGCAAGTTAACAGTTAGGTAATAATGAAATGTGCAGAACATTGTTCAAATGAATGTACAGTATTGTTTTATGTGTGTGTTGCCTAAACATATAATAATGACATGAATCAATGACATACGTAATTATAATTGGTCAAGAGTGTACGACATCAGTAACACTTATCAATACATATTGACATCTCTGCACACTTGGAAAACGAACCTAATTAGCATAATAAGCGCATGTGCACAATTAATTGTCTTGCTAGCAGTGTATTCAAGGCCACAAGTAGTTTCAATCATGCTGTATGCATGTAGGTAGCAAACCAAAAGATTTAATCTACCCATTTACTGAAGCTAGTTTGTTCAAGTTTGTTCAGAGTCCATTGCAATTGCAAAATTGACAGCAAGGAAAGCATTCTTGCAGAAAAAGCAGTGGAAAGATTCAACTTAAATTCAGCACCTCAGAACCATTATGCTAGAATGCTGGATTTCACAGGGGTGTTACAGTAACTTCACCAACACAACAAATATAGCTAAAGCACGTAAGAGTGAAAATGCAGCTCTGGAGAAGGTTTTCTGTATTTTGTATGGTAAGATGTACAGTGGGGTCAGTGTATACAAATAATCTACTGCAAAATCAATTTTGCTGTTACAATCTTAAGTGCACCATATTTTATTTGAAAATTAGAACAGACATAGCATGCTTATTAAAAGCACAGACAGGACGGGCAGGGTGGAGGAGAGGATGGGCAGGACAAAGAAGACCTATAATCTGATGTGGAATACCATGCCCTTCTAGTCATCAGTGTCTGCGCCCATGTTTTTTGTACAATAAAGGCTATAGAGTGAAGAGATTAAAAAACATAATCTTTAGATGTTTAAGGACAGAGCAAGAAAGACAATGACGAAGGTTAAAGGTCGGGAATTTCTTTGTCTCTTTCGCCTGATTGTCGTTAGAAATCTCAGATTTGATTGTAGTTTTTGCATGTTCAATATGGATTATAGGTCGAAAGTTGAATGAACGAGTACTTTTGTCCTTTCGATTTCTTACAGGGTGATCGTTGTTGCCCATAACACGCTAGCATTCTGCTAATGAATGCTGATAGGTTAGTGAAGGACTGACTACGACCAGAGATCCCGCTTGATGGCATCCGAAGCGGAATCAGAATGTCAGAGCATTAGCCTCATTAGCAACAACATTAGCATGCCAAAACTCTTTCTAGCATGTGTATTGATAGGGAGAGCCTAACCTGTCAGCTGTGTTGTCGATGCCTCGAGAGAAAAAAGGAAGTGACCAGAGCTTGCCGTAAAGTAATATCTATGGTCGTACGATGTGTATGACGTTATTGACATTTTAAACGGCTTTTTAGAACAGAAAGGCGACTTAACCCTCGTGCTGCCTTCGGGTCACATGACCCAAAGGTTCATAACGAACCATCGTTGTGTTTACCCAATTTTACCCAATACAAAAACAAATTAAAATAATTTTCTTTTAACCTTTGCAATGTGGGGGGTCTGAGACAGCCCAACGGTTAAAAGAAAATGCTTCACTTTGTCTTTGTATGCGGTAAATCTGTCGCAATACGACGGTGGGTCACAATGACTGATGGGTCAGAATGACCCGAAGATAACACAAGGGTTAAAAAACACCCAGCAGTTTTTTTGCCTCCCCTTTCGAATTCAGAATTCAAATTACTAGACAAAAAATTATATCCTGAGAAAAGTGGATTTTGAGGGGTATAACTCCATAGACCTCCATTCACTCTGCACTCGCTTGTGCCTTCATATTTACATTTAGTCATTTAGCAGACGTTCTTATCCAGAGCGACTTACAGTAAGTACAGGGACATTCCCCCGAGGCAAGTAGAGTGAAGTGCCTTGCCCAAGGACACGTCATTTTGCACGGTTGGGAATTGAACTGGCAACCTTCAGATTACTAGCCCGATTCCCTAACCGCTCAGCCACCTGACTCCCTTTCATATGGTTGAGTGGAGAACCCGGACGTTTCCCCGACAGTGGCAGTTCTCCCTATATTAGACATTCTCTGGTAGAACAGTGGCTCGCCTTTTTCCTAGCTCCAAGACTCGTGCACGCTTGCAACTAGCTATACACGTCATACTTTGTGACAACCAGTTGCGAGCGTGTGAGCTAAGGCATTCCATTGGAGTTAATGGGGTACAGGCCGATCAAGATGCAGATAGCCTACATCATGTGAACTTTACGAAAATCAATGCTATTAGTACTGTATAGTATTCCTTTCACTAGGTTTTTAGAAATATAGGCCTATTCTAGATGGAACATACGTTCCACATATGACTCAGACTCACCAAATAGCCTATACATAGTTTTTTTTTGCTTTGTCTTTTTAGTATGACTGCTTAAGTAATGTGTCGGATTAAAGAAACTGTAAACTTGAATATCTGGCTCCGTCGTTGTTCTAGCTCGGCAAAGCAAGCAAATTAAATAAGCCTATAAATATGTTACTATTATAATGATTATGAGTGTTGCTTTACTATTACTATCTTACAGTTATTGTTAATGCCATCATTGTGGTGTTAAATGACATAACGTTACATAACCATGACAATATTGTGTTTATCAGACATGATTTATTCATCTTTGTCTTTGCTCTGGAGGACGTCAACAATCTATAATGCCACGATTAACATGCCACAATATCACTTATTATATTAGGCTATAATTACGTTTGTCATGCCATGAACATAATAACGTTCAGTACAAAATGGTTAAATCTGCTTTAAAATAACGGACATAAACTCTACAAACAACCGTCATGTGTGCAAACATTTCTATAACTGGCTACAGCTAAGGCAGGCAACTGTAGATCATGAAGCCCTTTCTCCTTGTGCTCATTCAGCTCAGGTAAATCAGCAATCGGCTAATATTAACTTTTGTGCTCGGGCCCTGTTCGTATCCGCGAGCACATTTCCAGGCAACATTTCTTGACGTAAGCAAATAAATGGGGTGCTCGTTCACCCATTTTGGATTGGTTTAAAAATGAGCAAAGATCGGGAAAAAAATTCGATGAAAAAGCTAGTAGTATGAGCCAGGTTCGAGAATCGAACAAAAATGATTGGGGGAGATAGTTTTGGATATGTTGACTGGAGTTAATAGAATAAAAACGAGCGGACTAGCTGGGTACCTAACCGGAAATGCAATACCACCTACATCCACCGGGGCCGTTGCCTCAATCCAGGGGGCGAGGGGTGGGGGTCTGGGTGGGAGTCTGGTCATAGACTTATATATTACATTTACATTTAGTCATTTAGCAGACGCTCTTATCCAGAGCGACTTACAGTAAGTACAGGGACATTCCCCCCGAGGCAAGTAGGGTGAAGTGCCTTGCCCAAGGACACAACGTCATTTTGCACAGCCGGGAATCAAACCAATAACCTTCTGATTAATAGCCCGACTCCCTAACCGCTCAGCCAACATACCCCCCTGTTTTTTTCAGTCGCTGACAAGCATTTGTCCAAACAGTTGTCACATTTTCAAAACTCTAAACACATTTAGCACAGCATCAGTCTTTTTTGGCCATACAATTCACATATTTCATGTCATTTTCACACAATATGCAGTCAGTGAACACATTTCCACAACGCTTACATTTTCTTAACAGACAAGCTATATCTCCCAACAAAATGATGGATTGTTTGTGTAGTATTTACGAATGTTAACACACAACATCCCACAATAGCAAAAACAATTATCCAAACCTTAGATACAGTACAAAAACATCTGCTTCTGCAATGATATTAGTTCAAAAACAACATATCTCAGCTGAGAAAAAAAAAAAAGACAATTGAAAAATTGACACACAGCTGATTTATGTTGGGTAAAGTGGGCCAACCACAGCTGATTCCAGTCTGGCTTAGACTCAGTGGCAGGGGTTATTTCCTTCAATTACTATAAAAGAAGGACTTTGAGAAGTGATGTTTTTGGAAACAGAAACAGAAAAATACAAACACTGTAATGTCTGGACGAGGAAGAGCAAGGGGCCCAGGGAGAAGAGCAGGCCCAGTGAGAGATGGAGGGAGAGGTGCAGAAGCAGTGAGAGATGCAGAAGGAGGTGCAGGTGCAGTGAGAGGAGCAGTGAGAGGAGCAGGGCTGGGGAGAAGAGCAGGCCCAAGGAGAGGGCAAGGTAGAGGTGTAAGAATATGTGGTGGTGGCATTCCAAGGGCTGCAAGAACAGTAGTCAGTGATGAACTTCGTGCCACTATCATTGACCATGTAATCAACCACGGTCTTTCACTAAGAGAGGCTGGTGAAAGAGTGCAACCCAAGTTGAGGCGGTCAACGGTTGCCTCCATTATACGCATCTTTCAACAAACCAATATTTTGTTCACTGTAAGCATTACTGTAAAACTTTTTCTGTTCTATTACTGTATACTGTGTTTCTACTGTACTTCCTTTAGTAAACAGTAAGAAAAAAAAATTATTTGCTTTTTACTGAAATGTGTTTGAATGTGAACATTATTGTACATGTGGACATACAGTTCCCAACCAAGAAATTTAGTGTAAAAGGTGGATTGCATGTTTTGCATGCAAATACCTGAACATAAGTCTATGCAGTTTTTATAATGTCAACAATAGCCAGTATTTTGAAACCTGGTGTACTTTGATTGATTGCATGTACCTTGTGAAGTGAAAACAAGTGTTATTCTTTGACAGAATAATTTCATTTTGAGTCAGATTTCCAGTGTTTTGGTAAAGTCAGTGTGTGCAAAGAAACATGTGTTCTGTCTTGAAATGGAGAATTAGTATATATTTAACAAAATGTGTTTTTGAGAAGAAAATTATCCATTTGGCCAATTGTGTTTTGTAGGTGTCAGTCTGTGTTAAGAGTTTAGAAAAAGTATCCGAAGTATGGGTAAGCGCTTGTTAGCGATTGAAAGAAACTGTAATAGAGATAGCTACTTCTGTCTTCCAAGATGGCGTCCCCATTCATTTCTATGAAAAGTGCTCAGTGGCACAGTGAGGCAAGCGAGAGCGCGAAATGGGCCGCGCCATCTTTCCAGTTCCGACTCTTCCGGTCTAGCGTTAAACAGTGGCTCGCTTTTTTCCTAGCTCCGAGACTCTGTGAATATCTTATGGAGTCCAAATATTCATTGAATTCACTCTCAAACACAGGAAAGAAAGTTTTAGAGCCCCTGAACTTACATTTATGGATGTGATATTTAGTGAGTAGGAATAAAAGATTAATAATTACATATTTTCCATCCTTGTCTGTCTTAAGCTCGACCACACCAAAGAAAACATCCTTAAAACAAAATGAGAAATCCGTAACAAAATAGGTTTGGATAAATTCAAGGACATCTGACCAGAATGTGTAGGAACATTTCCAAAATAAATGGGAAATATCTTCATCTGACCTTTTACAGAAAGAGCATTCAGATTCGATATCTGATTTATACCGCTTAAGCACCAACTTTGCTGGGTAGAATCTGTGAATTAATTTAAACGTAACTTCTCTCACTTTATTAGTAAGCATATATTTGAAAGGCAAAGATCAAACGTTTTTCCAAGGGACATTCTCTATTAAACTGTTCCAATATGGTATTATATAAGGAATAGTAACAATATCTTTTTGGTAAAAGTCCTAATTGTTTTATTTTTAGTCCGGCACGCGGCAGAAAAGCATAAATTCCCCACAGCAGTATCAGATAAATCCATATTGTGAGTCAATGGCCATGGGAAATGAATGCCTCCCAGCAGCATTCTGATTCCAGAAGGAATTGCATCAAAGACAATTGCATACTCCTTAATAGAAACAGGAATTTGAAATTTCCGCAAAAAATCGGAATAACTGTACAGTCTGCCATTTGTGTCATAGAGTTGGCCAACAAGTAAAATATTATTCCTGTACCAGTTTTCAAAAAATAAAGATTTGTTTTTGAAGAGAATGTCCTTATTATGCCAAATGTAATAACGATGGGGTGAGAAGTTATGTTTAAATAAGAGAGACCAAGCCAAAAGCATGTGTTTATGAAAATTGGACAGTTTGATTGGGATTTTGCTAATATTATAATTGCAGAATAACAGAAAATTCAGGCCACCGATTTTAGAGAAAACATAGTTTGGAATAAAATTCCATAGTGATGTTGGATTATTAATGAATTGTCTGAGCCAGTTGATTTTGAATGTGTTGCTTAAAGTTGTGAAGTACCAAAAATTTAAGCCCCACACCGATTTGTGTTCAGTATTACAGACTTTGACAAAATGAGTTTTGTTTTTCCACACGAAATTAAACAACATATTGTCAATTATTTTCGATACCCCACAATCAACATCCAAAGAGGCCGCCAAATAAGCAAGTCTGGAAATTCCCTCCACTTTTGTCAGTAACACTCTTCCTTTCAAGGATAAGTCTCTTTGTAGCCAAGAGTTTAATTAGTTTTTTGTTTTTTCAATGATTGGGCTGAAATTTAATGGACTTCTTATATTGTGGTCTTTAGTTATTATCGTTCCCAGGTATGTAACCTGATCCCTCACAGGGATATCACATATACTTGGCACATCACATTCTTTAACTGCCATTAGTTCACATTTTCTTAAGTTTAATTTGAGACCTGAAGCTTGTGAAAATCCTCTGATCAACTCTATCGCAGGGGGAATCTGGGAGGCATTTCCTAGCTCTGAGACTCGTGCACGCTTGCAACTAGCTGTACACGTCATACTTTGCGACAACCAGTTGCGAGCAAGCCCCTCGCCCCCCGGCTTGAAGCAACGGTGGTGTATCCAACCCTGGTGGATGTAATCGGTATTGCATTTCGTGTTTGACTTACATTTACATTTAGTCATTTAGCAGACGCTCTTATCCAGAGCGACTTACAGTAAGTACAGGGACATTCCCCCCGAAGCAACTAGGGTGAAGTGCCTTGCCCAAGGACACAACGTCAATTGACACGGCCGGGAATCGAACTGGCAACCTTCAGATTACTAGCCCGACTCCCTCACCGCTCAGCCATCTGACTCCCTGACTTCCGACTCTTCCGGTCGATTTTATTCTATTAACTCCAGTCAACATTTACAAAACTATCTCCCCCAATAATTTTTGTTAGATTCTCGAACCTGGCTCATACTACTAGCTTTTTCATAGAAGAATTTTTCCTGATTTTTGCTAAGTTTGAAACCAAGTTAAGTTTGAAATGGGTAAACTAGCACCCCATTTATTTGCTTACGTCAATAAAAGTTGCCTGCAAATGTGCTCGCGGATACTAACAGGGCACGAGCACAAAAGTTCACATTGGCCGATAGCTGATTTACCTGAGCTGAAAGAAATGGCTTGAGTTGCCTGCCCTGTTGTAGCAAGTTTAGCAAATGGTTGTCACACATACATGAAATGTTGTTAATATAGTTTATTCCCGTTATTTTAAAATAGATTTGATTTTTCGTAAAAACGTTCACGACATGATGGCAAATATTATATTATGTTAAGCGTGAGCATAGATTGTTGACATGTCTATCTGGAGCAAAGACGAAGATTAATAGTACTTTAACTGATAACCAAAATAGGAAATTATATATATATTTAAATAATATTAGTCTTGCCTTCAGAAGCTTTTGTTAAACACACTCATTATTCTTTTTTTGATCGTGTCAAAGCCAGACTGCTTTTGTGGGACAATGAAGGTCCTCAGTGACTCTGTTTCACCCCCACTTATATCTGATGGAAACGTCTTGTATATAGTTCTGTTAATATGCCCCTTTCAAAGGCACGTTCAATAAAGTAGATTATATTTTAGACACACTTCTCAATTTATTACCTTATTACCAAGTCTTGTTAGATCACGTTATATCAATTAATAGGCGTTTGGGTTAGGGTTAACCCTACAAAACCAATTGGTTTTGCCACCTGACTCCCTTTCATATGGTTGAGTGGAACTGCAACCAGTTCAGAACCCGGACGTTTCCCCGACAGTGGCAGTTCTCCCTATATTAGACATTCTCTGGTAGAACAGTGGCTCGCCTTTTTCCTAGCTCCAAGACTCGTGCACGCTTGCAACTAGCTATACACGTCATACTTTGTGACAACCAGTTGCGAGCGTGTGAGCTAAGGTATTGCATTGGAGTTAATGGGGTACAGGCCGATCAAGATGCAGATAGCCTACATCATGTGAACTTTACGAAAATCAATGCTATTAGTACTGTATAGTATTCCTTTCACTAGGTTTTTAGAAATATAGGCCTATTCTAGATGGAACATACGTTCCACATATGACTCAGACTCACCAAATAGCCTATACATAGTTTTTTTTGCTTTGTCTTTTTAGTATGACTGCTTAAGTAATGTGTCGGATTAAAGAAACTGTAAACTTGAATATCTGGCTCCGTCGTTGTTCTAGCTCGGCAAAGCAAGCAAATTAAATAAGCCTATAAATATGTTACTATTATAATGATTATGAGTGTTGCTTTACTATTACTAGCTTACAGTTATTGTTAATGCCATCATTGTGGTGTTAAATGACATAACGTTACATAACCATGACAATATTGTGGTTATCAGACATGATTTATTCATCTTTGTCTTTGCTCTGGAGGACGTCAACAATCTATAATGCCACGATTAACATGCCTTAACCCTCGTGCTGCCTTCGGGTCACATGACCCAAAGGTTCATAGCGAACCATCGTTGTGTTTACCCAATTTTACCCAATACAAAAACAAATAAAAAATTATTTTCTTTTAACCTTCGCAATGTGGGGGGTCTGAGACAGCCCAACGGTTAAAAGAAAATGCTTCACTTTGTTTTTGTATGCGGTAAAGTTGTCGCAATACGACGGTGGGTCACAATGACTGATGGGTCAGAACGACCCGAAGATAACACAAGGGCTAACATGCCACGATATCACTTATTATATTAGGCTATAATTACGTTTGTCATGCCATGAACATAATAACGTTCAGTACAAAATGGTTAAATCTGCTTTAAAATAACGGAAATAAACTCTACAAACAACCGTCATGTGTGCAAACATTTCTATAACTGGCTACAGCTAAGGCAGGCAACTGTAGATCATGAAGCCCTTTCTCCTTGTGCTCATTCAGCTCAGGTAAATCAGCAATCGGCTAATATTAACTTTTGTGCTCGGGCCCTGTTCGTATCCGCGAGCACATTTCCAGGCAACTTTTCTTGACGTAAGCAAATAAATGGGGTGCTCGTTTACCCATTTTGGATTGGTTTAAAAATGAGCAAAGATCGGGAAAAAAAATCGATGAAAAAGCTAGTAGTATGAGCCAGGTTCGAGAATCGAACAAAAATGATTGGGGGAGATAGTTTTGGATATGTTGACTGGAGTTAATAGAATAAAAACGACCGGACGAGCTGGGTACCTAACCGGAAATGCAATACCAGGTGGCTGAGCAACCTACAAAACCAATTGGTTTTGTAGGTTGAACATATAAAACACAAGCCACATTTCTACACTGATGTTAAATTGAAGGCAGTGTGATTTTCGGGGCATTTCGTTTGAATATAAAGTTGACAGTAAGCTATGGTAAGTCTGCATTATGGAAGATTTCTGTTACAAAAATAACTATTAATCTTTCTTTGCCTGGCGAGAACAACAACGGAGCTAAGTGTTCATGTTAACAGTTTATTTAATCCGATACAATGCGTTGGAAATCATACTCAAATCACGAAGAAAAACAACAACATATGTGATGAGTTCCATCTAGAATAGCCCTATATTTAGCCCTATAGCCTATTTCTAAAAAACAAGTGAGTCTTATCGGACTTGTACCCCATTCTGCCACTGCAATGCCTTAGCTCACACGCTCCAACCATATAAATCTATGCTCGCGACTGGTTGTCGCAAAGTATGACGTGTACAGCTAGTTACAAGCGTGCACGAGGTCTCGGAGCTAGGGGAAAAAAGAGCCACTGTTTAAAGCTAGACCGGAAGAGTCAGAAGTGGAAAGATGGCGCGGTTTCGTACTCTCGCTTGCCTCACTGCGCCACTGAGCACTTTTCATAGAAATGAATGGGGACGCCATCTTGGAAGACAAAAGTTGCTTCCTCTAGTTATATTAACTCTATGGTTGCGAGCATAGATATATATGGTCACGAGCGTGTGAGCTAAGGCATTGCAGTGGCATGATGGAGTACAAGTCCGATAAGAATCAGAGACATGATGCAAACTTTATGGAAATGTATGCTATCACTGTATATAGTATTCCTTTCACTTGGTTTTTAGAAATAGGCTATAGGGCTAAATATAGGGCTATTCTAGATGGAACTCATCACATGTTGTATTTTTTCTTCGTGATTTGAGTATGATTTCCAACGTCGGATTAAATAAACTGTTAACCTGAACACCTAGCTCCGTCGTTGTTCCTGCCAGGCAAAGAAAGCTTAATAGTTATTTTGGTAACAGAAATCTTCCATAATGCAGACTTACCATAGCTTACTGTCAACTTTATATTCAAACGAAATGCCACGAAATTCACACTGCCTTCAATTTAACATCAGTGTAGAAATGTGGCCTGTGTTTTTAAATGTTCAACCTACAAAACCAAACGCCTATTAATGGATATAACGTGATCTAACAAGACTTGGTAATAAATAAAAGCTTGAGAAGTGTGTCTAAAATATATTTTATTGAACATTTGCCTTTGAAAGGGGCATATTAAAAGAACTATATACAAGACGTTTCCATCAGATATAAGTGGGGGTGAAACATGAGAATGGACCTTCATTGTCCCACAAAAGCAGTCTGGCTTGATGACACAATCAAAAAAATGAAAATGGGTGTGTTTAACAAAAGCTTCTTAGGGCAAGACTAATATTATTGAAATATATATAATTTCCTATTGTGGTTATCAATTAAAGTATTAATCTTCGTCTTTGCTCCAGATAGACATGTCAACAATCTATGCTCACGCCTTAACATAATACAATATTTGCCATCATGTCATGAACATAAAAACGTTAATGACAGAAAAATCAAATCTGTTTAAAAATAACGGGAATAAACTAAATGTGCCTGAAAACGCCTATACAGCAACCCAAAGTAAATTGAAAGCTGTTCTTGAACCATTTGGAGTACATGCATGACTGTGGTCTCTTTTGAAAGCTGACACTCTGAAGTTATTTCCCCTGTTGTGACCCCTGTCAGTCCTACTGGTAATGAGTAATAGAAGCTTGAACACAAGGAAAGTGAAAGTTTCTAATTCCACCTAGATTTTCTGCCTCCTCAGTTTTGAGGAGGCAGATTAAAAAAGAAGAAATGCAATCCACCGGCGCCGTTGCCTCAATCCGAGGGGCGAGGGTCTGTACCAGACCCAGACCCCCACCCCTCGCCCCTCGGCTTGAAGCAACGGCCCCGGTGGATGTAGGTGGTATCGCATTTCCGATTTGCTACCTGACTCGTCCGTCGTTTTATTCGTCCAGTCAACATATCTAAAACTATCTCCCCCAATAATTTGTGTTCGATTCCCGAACCTGGCTCATACTAATAGCTTTTTCATAGAATCATTTTTTTTCCTGAAGTTTGAAACCAATCCGAAATGGGTAAACTAGCACCCCATTTATTTACTTACGTCAAGAAAAGTTGCCTGGAAACTATGGAGGATTATAGGGGCTAAAACTAAATAAATAAATACTTGGATAAATAAATAATTATATAACACAAAGCTTAAATAAATGACTAATTATATAATGAAATGCCTAATTGACATACAAAATATATAAATTACAAATTAAATGAGACACTAAATATATAAATGTTACATGTATTTGTGTGTATATATATATATATATATATATATATTCACGTTTTAATGTGTTCACATTTATTTATTTATACTTCCATTTATTTATTTATCCTTACATTTATCCACGGTGTAACTTGCTGCAGCCAAGTAAATCCGTCGTCCGCCGTCACCAAGTCAGGGGGCGGGTTAAAGCCTTAACGTAGCTGTATACATATCTCACTCGTACTGGCTAATCAGCTAATATGTTAAAGTAGGCTACTTCCAAAGTCGCTGTCGTAAAACTAGCCTCTTTTTCACAAACAGCTGATTAACGGAAGTATCTTCGAGGTAAAATTAAAAACCTTTAAAAACGCCTAATATTTGCGAATATTGTTGATATTATTGTGCAAAAGTATTTTAGTATCGTTAATATGTAATTTAATTCCATAATTTCCCCAGGAATAACTATTAAAACGTATTTCTGAAAAAACGCTCAAACGGGTTTGTCCTCCCTACTATGTATAAAACAATTCTGGTGTGTTGAATTGGACAATAAAGTTAACGTTAGCTAGCTAACTTCAACTTTGCTGTCGAAATCATTTCACGACACCGGAGTGGTTTTCAACGTCAAACAAACTTATTGATTAACTAACATTCAGTAGTTACTAGCTAGCTGCACACAATCATTTGTTAGCTGTTAATAGCTTGCTTCAAAACGAACTGTAAATTGTTACTCTTTGTTTATTTGTTTAATGAAACAGTAGCGCGACTTATGTGAATCCAGTATTGTTCAACATATTTAAGTTAGCTAAACGTTTAAAACATTTCTGGTACAATTATCTGTTCACTTATGATAATTTTATGCAATACGAACGAGAGTTGCGACACGCTTTGATCTCGCCGACACGTGATCACGTGGTTCAAGTAGCTCGCTGTAGGCCCAAAAACCCCACTGCTGTCAACCTGTTTGAATGGTTTTCAATGCAGCTGGCTAACGGAAGTCGCTTTCTCAGGCAAAAGATGAATGAAACAGACTCGGTTAAAGAAATCCGAGATTCTGGCTATCTTCAGCAGACTCGTATCTACAAAAAGCAGTCCTCCCTGACGTTTTGGGTGTAGAATGGAGTGAAATACAACATTGTGAACACTCGCTGCCAGTGAAACACAGAGGAAAAAAGCTAGAGCTTTTTACACGTGGTTCCGGTAGCTCGCTGTAGTTCCAAAAACCTCACTGCTGTCAACCTGTTTGAATGGTTTTCGACGGGACAGACAGCAGCACCATCTCGATTCACGGACATTTTCGGTACATTAACTGTGTTGGAGCGACATTAGTTAGTGGTGATTTGTTAATTAAATTGTTTATTATTATGATTTTGTTTACATATATGTATTTTGGTAATGTAGTTTAATAAATACAATGTTTGACTTAGACATTTGAGGGCAGTAGTGGGCACAGGTGAAGGTGTATATAGGTAGGAAGTAGGAGGTGGCCCGTAGCACCTGGGTGATGGCCCTATGGTTTTACCAGAGTGAGAGATAACATATTGTTTTGCTCAGATGGAACAAATAAATCAGCCACAACCTCTGAATCCAGCCTGGAATATATTTTTGTCTTGCCTGCGTACATCACCTGCCCAGGGTGCTAGAAGTCGTCGTTTGAAGAATTAATTTAAGTTTAATTGATATTTTGTTAGTGACAAGCACAAGTAAAAAAACGGCTAATTGGTCAAAGGGAAGAAGAACTTTCCTTGGAATTCGCTTCGGATATTATTGGGATACCCGATGGGAAATCAGCATGGCTTGTTTTAGTTACCATCTATGGATTATCTGCTGATTTGAGACAGAGGCCTGGCCCAAGCTACAAATCTCCAGTTGGTATGTAGGCTACTCCTAGAAATGCCGTATAGGAAAACGGTTTCATAAAGAAGCACACGTGAACTTAAAACTTGGACTGCTTAATGGGCTGTGCGCCTGTGAACATTCACTGATAGTATCAACAATTAGGCTATAAATTGCAACAAAATGACAGACGTGGAGAGGCCGGAATCAAAGCGGTCAATTAAATTGACTTCTAAAGGAATGTGTTTGTACATACAAACTTGTCAAGAAAAACGCACTACAAAAACTAACCAGGCTAAAAAGGTTATAGATAAAATCCAGGCCTTAATGGAATTAAATGAAAATGCCGACGTAGTGAACACACAGCTTGCTTTGCTCATTAAGTTTTGTGAAGAAGTAAGACTTTATTTATATAGCACATTTCATACAAGAATTGCAGCTCAAGGTGCTTTACATAAAATCAATAAAAACAATAATACAAGTGATAAACAATTCAAACAAAAATAAAAATCCCAATAAGATCTCTGTTCAAGAGAGAAACCAACTTTAAACATGCATCTTAAAAGTAACAATAATATAATTAATAAAAGTAGGAAAACCCTTTTGAGATAAAATTACTTAAATGCTTCGGTAAAAAGGTAGGTTTTAAGCTGTCTTTTAAAAATGTCTAGAGTGTTTGCTTCCCTAATATTTATGGGTAATTTGTTCCATAGTTTTGGGGCGTAATTGACAAAGGCCGAATCACCAATCTTCTTATGACTGCTTCTGGTGACCTCTAATAGGCCTGCATTTGATGATCGCAGTGTTCTAGCTGGTGTGTAGTTTATAAAGGAGTTAGCAATGTAGCTAGGTCCTTGTCCGTGTAGAGCTTTGTATGTGAGGAAAAGGACCTTAAAGTCAATTCTGAAGGTAACAGGGAGCCAGTGTAAAGTAGCTAGGACAGGACTAATGTGTTCTCTCCTTTTAGTTTTGGTTAATAATCTAGCTGCAGAATTTTGAATGAGCTGTAGTCTTTCAGTGGTTTTCTTGGGAATACCAGTGAAAAGTGCGTTACAGTAGTCCAGCCGGCTGGATATAAAAGCATGAATTAACTTCTCTGCATCATTTTGGTTTATGAATGGTCGTACCTTTGCTATATTCCTCAGGTGAAAGAAAGCTGTTTTGGTCACTTTATTAATGTGAGAGTTGAAATTCAAATCTGAGTCCAGGATTACACCAAGACTCGTCACCTCTGGTTTAACCCTTGTGTTATCTTCGGGTAATTCTGACCCATCAGTCATTGTGACCCACCGTCGTATTGCGACAGATTTACCGCATACAAAGACAAAGTGAAGCATTTTCTTTTAACAGCTAGGCTGTCTCAGACCCCCCACATTGCAAAGGTTAAAAGAAAATTATTTTAATTTGTTTTTGTATTGGGTAAAATTGGGTAAACACAACGATGGTTCGTTATGAACCTTTGGGTCATGTGACCCGAAGGCAGCACGAGGGTTAAGACAGGGGGTTAAACCTCCAAGATTCTTAATAAGCATCTCTCTTTTGGATTTGGGGCCACATAGTAGGACTTCGGTTTTGTCTTCATTTAATTTAAGAAAGTTAGCGTTCATCCATTTGTTTATTGCCAACAGGCAGTTGGTAATGGAATTGATGGCCGTTGCATCGTTGGGTTCAGTGGATATATATAGTTGTGTGTCATCCGCATAGCTATGGAAATCTATGTTATGTTCTCTGATTATGTCGCCGAGTGGTAACATATAAAGAGAAAAGAGTAATGGACCTAAGCAGCTTCCTTGAGCAACCCCGTAGCAGTTCTCATGTTTCTTGGACCTATGGTCACCTAAACTAACATAAAACTTCCTTCCTGTGATATATGATTTCATCCAGTTCAATACACTATCCGTGAACCCAATAAGCTTTTCCAGTCTATTGATTAGGATGTCGTGATCAATTGTATCAAATGCTGAGATCTAACAGGATAAGGATAGAGACTTTATTTGCATCAGAGTTTAGTCTGAGGTCGCTAATTATTTTGGTGAGAGCAGTTTCAGTACTGTGATATTTCCTGAAACCTGACTGCAAGACTTCCAGTATGTTATTTTCTTCAAGAAAAGAATTTAATTGGACTAAAACTATCTTATCTTCTAGAAGCACTCAATACACATGAAACATTTTTGGAATTTCCTCTACCAAAAGATAAAATACCATCCATCCATCATCTTCCGCTTGTCCGGGGGTCGGGTCGCGGGGGCAGCAACCTAAGCAGGGAGGCCCAGACTTTCCTCTCCCTGGCCACTTCCACCAGCTCTTCCTGGGGGACCCCGAGGCGTTCCGAGGCCAGCCGAGAGACATAGTCCCTCCAGCGTGTCCTGGGTCTTCCTCGGGGCCTCTTCCCAGTGGGACGTGCCCAGAACACCTCACCAGGGAGGCGTCCAGGAGGCATCCTTATCAGATGCCCGAGCCAACTCAACTGGCCCCTCTCGACACGGAGTAGCAGCGGTTCTACTCTGAGCCCCTCCCGGATGACCGAGCTTCTCACCCTATCTCTAAGGGAGAGCCCGGACACCCTGCGGAGAACTCATTTTGGCCGCTTGTATTCGCGATCTCGTTCTTTCGGTCACTACCCACAGTTCGTGACCATAGGTGAGGGTAGGAACGTAGATCGACTGGTAAATAGAGAGCTTCGCTTTTCGACTCAGCTCCTTCTTCACCACGACGGACCGATGCAGAGCCTGCATCACTGCGGACGCCGCACCGATCCGCCTGTCGATCTCGCGCTCCATCCTTCCCTCACTCGTGAACAAGACCCCGAGATACTTGAACTCCTCCGCTTGGGACAAGATCTCCTCCCCGACCCGGAGATTGCACTCCACCTTTTTCCGGTCGATAACCATGGCCTCAGATTTGGAGGTGCTGATTCCCATCCCAGCCGCTTCGCATTCGGTTGCGAACCGCTCCAGTGAGAGCTGGAGGTCACGGTCCGATGAAGCCAACAGGACCACATCATCCGCAAAAAGCAGCGACCCGATCCTGAGGTCACCGAACCGGACCCCCTCAACGCCCTGGCTGCGCCTAGAAATTCTGTCCATATAAGTTATGAACAGAATCGGTGACAAAGGGCAGCCCTGGCGGAGTCCAACCCTCACCGGGAACAAGTTCGACTTACTACCGGCAATGCGGACCAAACTCTGGCACCGGTCGTACAGGGACCGAACATCCCCGATCAGGGAGTCCGGTACCCCGTACTCCCGGAGCACCCCCCACATGAGCCCCCGAGGGACACGGTCGAACGCCTTTTCCAAATCCACAAAACATGTGTAGACTGGTTGGGCGAACTCCCATGCACCCTCCAGAACCCTGCCGAGGGTATAGAGCTGGTCCACAGTTCCACGGCCAGGACAAAAACCACATTTCGAACCTCGGATTCAGAAGATAAAATACTCATCACTAAAATTAAAACCTTTGAGGATAAAATGAAATCATGTCATGCATTCGTTTAAGATGTGAAGGAGTGGCTGTCTAAAGCTGGTTATCCATACTCGCAGCCAAAGGAACCTATCGACACAGGATGCGTTGATGATGGAATACAACCTGAAGACTGTATTTCTAACGTCTCAAGTCTAAAAGCAAGTTCTGTAAAAGCACGCGCCACCGGCGTATCAAAAGTTTCTTCAACATCTGCGGCGCGCATTAATGCGGAGGCCGAGAGAGCAGCTCTTCTTAAACGCGCCAAAGCTTTAAAAAGGAAACATATAGAAGTGCAAGAGGAAAGGCTTCGTAAGGAAAAGGAGGAATTGGCACTTGAAACGGATTTGCCAGCTACAACTGCAAGGCTTCAGGTTTTAGAAATGAACTCACCACAGCGTGGTTCCGGACGATCGGATGGAATGAACTCTTATTTGGAGAGGAGCAAATCTCAAGGACTCATCGGCTTAGATCCTCTTGTTAAAGCTTTTGTCCCACATGAAAATGATGTTCTTGCTGAACCTGATCCTGCATCAGTTGGTAGGCCAAGACAAGGATTTGCTGAGCAGATGTATGGAAGGCCGTTTGGGCCAAAAGCTCAATATCAAAAAGTACAGAATGCAAATGGGCGTCAAATGGGATATGCATTAAATTCTCAAACTCAAAGCGGTAATAACCAAAATGACATGGTGGGCATTGTGCAAAAACAAAACGAAATCACTGCACTGTTGGTTCAGCAAAATATATCTTCTGTTCTTCCTCCAAGAAATTTTGACATTTTTGATGGAGACCCTCTTTAATATAAATCCTTCATTAGAGCCTTTGAAAATGTAGTGGAGAAGAAAACAAATAATCCTAGCGACTGTTTGCACTTCCTGGAGCAGTACACTAGAGGGCAGCCGAGGGATCTTGTGCATAGCTGTCAACATATACCTCCAGATCAAGGCTATCACAGAGCCAAGACTCTTCTTGCTCAGCACTTTGGAGATGAACATAAAATTGCATCTGCCTACATGGAGAAAATATTTAACTGGACACCCGTTAAAGGTGACGACGTAAAAGGATTACAATCATTCTCTCTGTTTCTCCGAGGTTGTTCAAACCTAACAGAACAAGTCATGTATATGAGGGACCTGGACTTACCATCTAACATGCGGAGTATCAATTTAAAACTTCCTTACAAACTACGAGAAAAATGGCGGAATGTTGCATGTGATCTGCAAGAAAGAAGTGAACATAGGGCTACATTCATTGACATTGTAAATTTTATTGAGAGACAAGTAAGAATTGTTTTAGATCCAGTTTTTGGAAACATTCAAGATCTTCAATATCCTAATGTCAAGGCCTCCTATAGCAGTCAGCTACGACAAAGAAGGAAGGAAAGCAGCTACGTTACGAATATCACTCCTGTGAGGGAAGAAGCTATGGCTCGGCCTGCAGAACGTAGCACCCCCTCCACTCATTGCTGTCTTTTCTGCCTGCAGAGAAACCACACACTAGGTCAGTGCTCACAGTTTAAAGCCAAGGTACACCGGGATAAAGTCAACTTCATTAAGGACAAGGGTATTTGTTTCGGTTGCCTGAAGGTAGGCCACGTAAGCAAGGACTGTGGGAGTCGATTGGATTGCCATGTATGTCATCAGAAACACCCCGGGGTCCTTCATATAGAAAGACAGGATAAAGGCACATCTGTCGGACAAGCAAAATATCCTGTGAGCCTTTCAAAAGATTCAACCGTGACCTTCCAGACGTGTGGCCATATTGGGGCCGGTGTGGAAGATGATTCTACCTTCTCTATCGTTGCAGTAAAGGTCAGAAGCAAGGTGACTAATAAGATCATGCAGACATATGCTTTTCTGGATCCTGGCAGTTCCGGCACATTCTGTACAGAAACCATGGCGAAAGGGTTAAATTTGCGAGGTAAGAAGACAAGCATTTTGTTGAGAACAATGGGCCAAAGAAAGGTGGTGAATGCTCATGTTTTGTCAGGTCTTGAAGTGTCTGGCATGGGTGCTGAAGATTTCATAGAGCTTCCTGATGTTTTAAGTCAAAGAACTATACCTGTGTCTACGCTTAATATTCCACGACAAGCAGATGTTGATCCATGGCCATATTTGAAGGATGTAACACTCTATGACATTCATGCAAATGTAAATCTGCTTACTGGAACTAACGCCCCTAAAGTTTTGGAGCCGTGGGAAGTAATAAATAGCCTAGATGAGGGCCCGTACGCTGTCAGAACCAGGGTCGGCTGGGTCATTAATGGTCCTCTTCATGGTGGAAGCCATAGAGGTAAGAGCGACTATTCTGCTGTAACAGCAAATCGCATCACTGTTGAACACCTGCAAGAAATGCTTGTGAAACAATATCAACATGACTTTAATGAGAAATCATCATAATAGCAGATTGAAATGTCCAGAGAAGACATTAAGTTCATGGATATTGTCAGTATCACAACAAAACTAATTAGAGGTCATTACTGCATTGAAGATCTCACCAACAGCCTTATTGGAGTTTTAGTTCGATTTAGGAAGGAACCTATTGCCATAGTGGCTGATATCCAATCTATGTTTCACCAGGTTCATGTCTCAAATAAGCACGTTGACTTTCTCCGCTTCCTCTGGTGGCCAGGTGGTGACACTGCATGGGCTCTGTAGGAATACCGCATGATCTATTTGGAGCTGCATCATCGCCAAGCTGTGCCAATTATGCATTGAGGAGAACTGCAGATGACAATGCAGATCACTTCCTTCCAGAGGTTGTGAGCACAGTGAAAGACAATTTTTATGTTGATGATTGCCTCCGTTCAATTTCTTTCTATATAATTGTCTCATCAAACATCATCACATACCAGAGTTTTCCTTGTTTCTTGCTTCTTGCAAACCATTCAAAAATCTTGTTGCGATCTAGTCACACTGCCTTTCGTAATCCAATTTTCTAGGCGCCGCTGTCAGATAAACGAGGGTCCTAGAACTGCGGTCCTGAAACTGCGGTCCTGAAACTGCAGCTCTCCGGCTCTCCAGGTTCATACTATTGGTACCTGCTCGCTCAGTGCTCAAGGCGCCCCTGCTCCTTCTTCTATGTAAAAATTCAACGATGGAATCTTATGAGATAGGGCGCCTACTCTAGCCTGTTAGTCCTCTAAAATTGTATATAACATTGAGGAAATGCAGAAACGCACAACAACAGCTACATATAGAAAATACCCCAAAATAATGTTTTTAATTTGTTTAAATGTATTCTTTTTTACCATCGCTTTGGCGCCACCATGATGCTGCGCCCCCTATGCACTGTCTATATATAAGTCTATATATAGACTTTGAAGGCTTGAGACCGAGTCAAGACCAAGACCAAGGCAGGGCAATACTGAGTCAAGACCAAGAGCAAGGCAGGGCGAGACCGGGTCAAGACAAGACCACTCAAAATACACAAGCAGTAGGGTTTGACTAGGTAATAAGTTAGATTTGATCTGTAACTGTATTTGAACTAGTGCCGTGTGCTTATGGCCATGCAGGCAAAACAGATTGTACCCCCGATTGTCATTGTATAATTCGCACACTGAGTAAACGTTGATGCAACATAACTTTATAGGCTATTCATCATTAGCTACATTGCCTGGCTCGTTATCACAAACAAAATCTGTCAAGCAACTGAAACTAACGCCCGTCGCCCTGAAACATAGGCTACAGTATGTTACATATAATACTAGCTAAATCTCTTTGTGTAATGGGGGAAGAGATTTCTGAAGAGTTTTGATACAGAGCATTGCAAACGTTAGGTAGCTTGCTTTGCTCACGCCTTACCTTTTTTAATGTTTTCTTTCTAAATGCCGGTAAATGTTTGATGTAGGCTAAAGGCCGAATTATACTACTCCGTTTTCCAAAAAACGAACACATTGGACACATTCGTCCTGATTATCACGGCAACCCCGCCCCTGACACAAGCAGTTCTTAATACTGACCAACACATGTAGCACAAATAATTGCAGCAGAATTTTCAACTGTCACTTTTTTAAACATTTAGAGGGAAATTCATCTAAATACATGTCATTACTTATCCTAAGCAATGTTCTGCAGTATGCAAAATAATAAAATAATATTTTATAGAACTGTTAAATGTAAATGTTAAATGTGAGAACAAGAGAGACCAGAGTTATGGAGTCACATCACTGCGACACCTGTGGGAAGAGCCTTTCCTCATCCAGTAGCCTCAAGAAGCACATGATGATCCACACTGGAGAGAAGCCCTACATCTGTGACCTCTGTGGTAAAACCTTTAGACAGGCTTACCATTTCACAGCTCATCGCAGGATCCAAACTAGAGAGAAGCCCCTCAGCTGTGCCTGCTACTGCCAGGAGCGGCCATTGGCTCTTTTTTAACCCTTTTGTTATCTTCGGGTCATTCTGACCCATCAGTCATTGTGACCCACAGTCGTATTGCGACAAATTTACCACATACAAAAACAAAGTGAAGCATTTCATTTTAACCGTTGGGCTGTCTCAGACCCCCCACATTGCGAAGGTTAAAAGAAAATTATTTTTATTTGTTTTTGTATTGGGTAAAATTGGGTAAACACAACGATGGTTCGTTATGAACCTTTGGGTCATGTGACCCGAAGGCAGCACAAGGGTTAAATATTTAGCTTTACATTCGGCAACCGATTTAACATTTAGATTTAACATTTACCATTTAACATGTATTTAACAGTTCTGTAAAATATTATTTTATTATTTTGCATACTGCATACACAAAAAAAAAAAAACAAAGTTGAAAATTCTGCTGCATTTAATTGTGCTAAATGTGCAAAAACTGAGCAGAATTAACGGACGTGCAACCTTTTACAAACGGCGCCCCATATCAGTGGGCGTCTCTTTGCAGAATTTACACAAACTGTGTGTTTTCTTTTGGACGTTATTGTAAACTCTTTGTGGTTCAGGTAACCAAATCTAATTATCGATGATTTGGCCAACATCTTCAGACAAGACACTGTTTCGCCAACCTTCTTCATTCACTTTTGGGGTGCGAGGAGGGGTGATGGGTAATTTCGAATTAGAAATGAGTGAAGTTATTGGTTGCATCGTGACGTTTTACATCCAATAACAGTTGTGATATTAACAAATAAATTAAACAATGCACAGGCAATTTAGTGATATTTCCGCAGTTGTGGTCGTGACCGGTCTGGAAATAAAATCCCGAGTCCTCTTTGTCCGAGACCGAGACAAGACCGAGTAAAATGCGGTCGCATCCGAGACAAGACCGAGACCTTCAAAATGTCCGGTCTCGAGTAGCCTACTACAACATTGGGCCATACAGCAATAGTCATCAGGAGAATATGCATCAGAGGACAGTGCGCAAGGTTTGTCATATTCCATCATCTGATTCCATAATCACTATTCGCATATTTTGCGAATAATGATAATAAATCATTAATCATAAATAAATAAAAGGTCCAAGTCAAGCTTTAGCCCATTGCACACCCTTCAGCCAATTTACTTGACTTCCCCTTCCTCATGTTCTGTAATAAGCCAATACTTTTTCACACGGGCAAGCTAGAGCCCCGGCAATTTCGAAACAAATTCCCTATGAGTTGCTTGGTTTCTATTTATTTTGCTTTGTGGCTGAAATAACATCTCCAGCCATGCCTACATTAGCTTTATCTATATTTATATTTTTCCATTAATTCCTTAAAGTAGACGTTCCCAACGACTGTCTAATAAATGTCATATTATCCATATTTTTGCCTACATTTTACTCTTGAAGACTCAGAAGAACAAGTACTGGCCCAAAATGCAAATTATATAAAAAATCTGTACCAAAGGAAATGAAAGCTGATGTTTTCTTTCCTATTTGCTGTCTAATTCCTATCTAATTAATAATTTTGTTATTCCATGAAGAGTATTTAAACTTAGCTTCTAAATGTCTTGACATATCTTGATATACATAACCACCATTTCCACAACCTTGGTCAATCCAAAAATATTTCAAAAGTTTTACATCCATTATTTTATTATTTAATATTATAATAAAGGTAACCCTGTATTAAATTATAATCAATAGTAGGCCTTCCTTTAATTTAGAATTTATTTCCGCAATGTTCTTACAACAGGCAATAAAACAGGCTTTTGCTGATTCATAAAGGGACTCTATCTGAATATTTTGAGTCTATTTTCTTCAGAAGAATGCTGGGTTTTAAGTTATCATGTACAGATGATTGTCCTCACTGTTTCCGAGCTAGCTATGGAACAGAAGAATAGTGTCTGTACCAACATTGTACAATATGGAATTATTCCATTAAATATTATGACCACAGACCCAAGCACTTACCTTCACATTAGATTAGTTAGTTAAGAAATACAAATTACAAATGCATTTTGAAGTGGACCAAGATGAAAATGTTCAAACTTTATAGCTAGCGTTTGCTGTAGGACACATACAGAATTATGTTATCACTAACAATAATAATTACAATAGGCTAGATAAACAGCACAATATAGCCTCCAATTATACTTTCCAAAACAAACCGTTTTTACACAATTCCAAAAACAATAGGCTATAGGTATAGCCTAATACAAATAAAACAGTAATGGAGTCTCTAAACTGGTCTCAGTAAAGGAATGGATGTCACCACTGGATGAGAGTAGTACATGGGATGAGGAAATGTTAGAAGCGACTGTCTTGCATGTGAATTTCCATCAGAGCCAGTCTCTGAGCATGGGGTTTCGTGGTACAGTATGGGCACACGCACAATCCTTTGAGCAGCTGCATGACTCAAATTGGCTGCCTCCAACTCAGCAGCAAGCTGCCTTTTCCACTTATTTCTTCTGTTCTGGAACCAAATTTTCACCTGTGTCTCCGTCAGGTGCAAAGATGCTGCAAGGCCTGCCCTTTCGGAGCTGCTCAAGTAGCGCTTCATGTCGAATGTGGACTCCAGCTGGAAAACTTGACTCCTGGAAAATACTGTGCGCGTTTTCTTTTTGCGACACGTTTTTTTATCAAAATGATCATCCATTCTCCTCCAGTCATCCCCCACGTCGTCTCTCTTTGGTTCCTCCACATCACTTTCCTCCAATACAATGTCATCAGCGCTTTTGTCGTCATCCTCTTTGAGATCAACTTGGGATTTTTGAACCAGCTGCAGAGAATCTCCTTCCATGCCCGGTGATGGATCTCGCACACTGGCTTTTTCAGACACTAAAAGGAAAAAGTATCAAATTTTTCACACTTCAAAAACTATTAATCAATCTAATTTCAGATCAAATACAAAAAATCACTGAAGACATAGCATTTGGACAGCGTGTTTGGCATTTTCCTAAAACACATCAGAAACCATTGATACTGTTATTGTCCTATCATAAGGTCAATAATAGTTTAATTTAGTTTAAATGGGTTGTATTAAATTGTGACTAGGTTAAATCATGAATAATGGGCTTGTATCTGTCAGTTATCCGGTTTGAAAACAAAATTATCTTTGTTAACAAAACAATTTGACCTCGGGGGAACTAATTTTGTGAACTGTGTAACTGTGACTAATGCATGCGATAGCCTACCTGCAGTGCGTATATGCCCAGATGTGCCCAATGAGTAAGGGTACCACCAGGTAGAAGTTCGTTCCAGATAATGCGCAGATAGTCCAAATCGCTGGGATGGTAACTCAAAACGTGGAAAAGACAAATCACCGATCCGGGATAGAGAAAAGCCACCTTCAAATAGTCCTGAGGCCAGAAAGGTATTTCGTTTTAAGGGCTTATTGTCACAGTTCAGAAGATTCCTTATGGAGAATGGGGAGTCTTTAGCCGATTGACTGGTCTTTTGAGTCTCTGACATTGCCATTAGATGTTTGCACATAAAAAAAAACTTTAGAGGAAAAGCATCAAACGATGTTAACGTATAGGCTATCCCAAGTTTATGTTCGCTTTGGTCAATGTGCTAAGTGCATCCAGGCTCTGTCACTATGATTACTGCGTCAGACTTGCGACGGATTCTAACGATTAAATAAAAATGTCATCCAAGTTAAATGCGCACAGTCCTCAGCGACTAAGCGTACAATGGCAAATGCAATTTGAAGAAATACAGAGAGGGATAGGACAGGAACGTGAAAAAAGTCCACCCGTCTTGCTCCATATAGCGCACGCGTGGGTCGTCCAATTTGACTGAGCAAGCACGTTTTTCCGTGCAATTTTAGTTCCATCTCTTGTTATGTTTAACATGGCGAGACCTCTAATTAGGCTATGTTAAGAACAAGTAGGCAAGCTTCGGACGAGAGACAATATTGCTTGTAGGCCTATGATCAAAAGGACAGACTGCATTGTGTGACATTTACATTTATGCATTTAGCAGACGCTGTTATCCAAAGCGACTTCCAAGAGAGAGCTTTACAAAAGAGCATAGGTCACTGATCATAACAACGAGATAGCCCCAAACATTGCGAGCAGCCAAAACATGAAGCATACATTGTGGAAAACCAAATAAGTGCCAAAGGGAAGAACCATAAGAGCATGCAGTTAAACAAGTTACAATTGAACAACATGAAACTCCCCACAAGAGTGCAAGTGTGTACCTGTAGAAAAAACAATCAACAGTAAAAATATTTCACAGCGAGAACAAGAATTTGAAACCGTTACAACTAACCAACAAGAGCAACAAGTCTCTCAATACGAGTCATTGTGATCCTGGAGGAAACTAACATCAGGTCCAGCCAAGCATTCCTAAGTGCCGTTGTACTCCCGGAACAAGTGCGTCTTGAGCCTTTTCTTGAAGGTGGGGAGACAGTCAGTGTCCCTGACGGAGGTGGGGAGTTGATTCCACCATTGGGGGGCCAGACAGGAGAAGAGCTTGTGTTGGGACCGGGTGCTCTTGAGCGGTGGGACCACCAGACGGTTGTCAGAAGAAGACCGTAGGTGGCGGGGGGGGGGGGGGGTGTAAGGCTGGAGGAGAGACTTGATGTAGTCGGGTGCAGTCCCGTTCACCGCTCGGAAGGTCAGTACCAGAGTCTTGAATCTGATACGGGCCGTGATGGGAAGCCAGTGGAGGGAGATGAGGAGCGGGGTAACATGGGAGCGTCTGGGTATTTAAATATTCCAGAATATTCTATGTAGGCCTATTAGGATCGAATATAAAATCAAATATAACGTAGCCTATAGCCTATACACACAATTTGTACAAAGCTTTTTATGAAAGGATACCAGTGTGCTATAGCCAACCAGTTCCATGTTGTTTGTCTTATTTTAAGTTCACAGTAATGCAGTAGGCTAATAGCAAAAATGAATTATAATTTCCTTTTCAAACATCTCTGAAAAACACTAATGACCACAGCAAAGTGAGAAATAAAATGAAACAAATAAAATAATAAAACAAATCTCCATCATTGGTCCAGTCTGTTGACACACAGTAATGTTGTTGTATTGTTCTTTAGCCATTCGGCATTAGTTAGCACAGTCTGCATGGTAGGCTAAGCCATCGGACGACTCTGAATTTCAATGTCACTTATCGATCACCTAATCTCGAATGCATCCTTTGTCCACCATAATATAAAACCGCCTATATAAAAATATAACTATTATAAAAAGCTATTTTATAAGCAGGCCATTTGCATTTGGACTTTGTTAGCCTTCAAATAAAATGTGAGTGTTCTGCATGCCAGTCAAACATAGGCCATTAGTCCTTTATTCTATTTTTCAATTAAGAATTACCTGTAGGCTAATTTAGACCTGAAGAAAATGTAACCTCTAGGAATACACAAAGTGACAAACCAGGACAATGTTGGCATCAGAACTGTTCATATATACAGTACTAGTCAAAAGTTTGGACACATTTTCTCATTCTGGGAAACTTTTGACTGGTACTGTATATCGGTCATTAGATGACCTTTGCAGGAAATAAAGACGTTCCAAAGCATGAATACCATTCTTCGCAACGTAGGAGCGGATATTAGGCAATAGGCTACCTCCAGAACGAGATCAAATAATGATGGGGTCATGCAAAACAAGTAAACATGCTATGAACACTGGTCTCACGACGAGACTGTTACCTTGTGGCCGCACATTTAGTAAAATATGATCCAGATCTTTTTAATTAAAATGCAGCAATGAATTAAAAGAGGCTCGTCAGAGAAAGTAAAATGAGTGATTTTAAAAAGTGGCTAGCATGATCCTTCTTCATTCTTCATATTGTTTCTCTTTTAAACTGCACAATATTGTTGAGTCCTTTACAATAAAACTACATTCAAATTCCTTCCTACCTCTCAAAGTATTGTTGGTAAAGGGCTGTGATGAGTGTTATTTGGGCATCAGATGGCTTAGGGCATCAGATGGCTTAGGGGTCAGATGGCTTAGCGGTTAGGGAGTCGGGCTATTAATCAGAAGGTTCCTGGTTTGATTCCCGGCCGTGAAAAATGACGTTGCGTTCTTGGGCAAGGCACTTCACCCTACTTGCCTCAGGGGAATGTCCCTGTACTTACTGTGAGTCGCTCTGGATAAGAGCGTCTGCTAAATGACTAAATGTAATTTGTTCCATTGTTCACATGCCTTAAAATTCAACAGCATTCAAAGGAGATCTACTTTTGCAACTAATTATGCAGCATGTGCTTGTAAAACTTCACAATTTGGCAAAGCGGCAATGTCTCTTGTACAAAAAATGCAAACAGCACAAACATCAGCCACATTAGGAGAGAAGTTTTATTTGACTCAGTCTGTAGTTCTGAAAGGTGGATACTCTCCAATGAAGTACATTCCTGAATGCAATATGGTCCATTATCCATTACCTCTTAAAAAGTAAAAGGATAAATTCCATATCATATACTTTTCATATCATAACACTTACGTTTCTCTGTTAGGATACACACAGGACATACAGTGTTCATTTACAGTATGTTTGATGCCATGTTATGACAAATTTTATGATTGATAAGTCCCTCCAAAATATTTTCTTGGACGTTAAGTACATAAGAGATAGTAGCATAATACCAATGTATAAAAATAACTGGTTTGAGGGAATAGTATTAATCAATCCAATCGGAAACCTTATCAATCTTATTTTCCTAGCAAAGTTACTGAAAATTATGCTCGGGTCCAGGGATCCGAGCATAATTAAACTGAATAAAAACATTACCACTGTCCATTACCACGGACATCGGTCTCCTTTGATGGACAACAGGGAGTTTCTGGTCCCTTCCTGTCCATCCATATACCTGGCTGTCTTGAGATGCTGCGCCGATCACACACTCCCAGCCCCGTGGCTACCGCTGCTTAAACTGACATTCGCCAACTCTGACCTGAGTTGAACTTTTAATTTCTGTGTTTCAACATCCATTGGCACTTTTATTTCTACTCCTGATGTATTACTATGTTTAGCATGTGTTCTGCACCTCTCTTTCACCAACCATCTCTGGAGGAGGGGATCTCTCACTGAATTGCTCCTCCCAAGGTTTCTTCAATTTTTTCTCAAATGAGTTTTTACTTGTCTTCCTTGAGGGTTTAGGTTGGTTGAGGGGCATTTCTATGGGCGTATGTGAAGCCCTCTGTGACATTGCTTGTAAAAAGTAAAAATTGCTATTCAAATACAATTTTATTTGGTCAGGAAAATTAAAGGTTTTGTAATTGACTGCTCTTCAGTCTGGTGGCTTTACAATCAATTACAAAACCTTTAATTTTCCTGACCAAATAAAATAAAATTGTAGAAAATTTTAGGTTTCAATTAGAAACACATACGCTCCTAAAGGGAAAGACAGAGCAACAGGGAAAACACAACAAATACAATCAAGTGTTCATGAAAGCATGCAAAAGGCTGCCATCTAGTGCAGAGGACCAGCAAGTGGGGCTGCAAAGTTGGCTGGTTTAGCATTAATCAAAGACCATCCAACACTCAGTATAATTTTATGGGTTTATTTGAGTTCTGGCATCCCGCACAAGCAAGACTAAGGATTCCAGATGAATGATCATATTTATGAACCTTGTAGTGGTTAGTGTGTGTGTGTTGTTCTCTCTAGGAAACAAAAGGAATAGGAATACTGGACAAAAACAAACATAGGAAAAAGGGCCAAAGCTTACTGGATATTGGTAGTTTTAAAAAAAACAAATACATAAACACATAAACACGCTGCAAATACATAAACGCGTTGCAAAAACGAAAGCACGCAAACCAAAAATGCTGCAGTACATAAACGCGTTGCAAAAACGAAAGCACGCAAACCAAAAACGCTGCATCCAGTTTTCACAACGGCAGTTCTCCAGGCCTCTGGGGGGAGCGCTAAGTGGAACAGCTTGATTTTCGGCCCCACGGAGCGAGAGAGAGCATATGAGAAGTTTGTTTTGGAAATGGGACCAAAATCGAAGTTGCTCTTATGAAAAACTGTTAAAGAGGAGGGCCACATGTAAAAATGAATACTAACCTTTTTATGTCGCCTCTTTACTTCGATGTTGGTCCAAACTTCTCATATGCTCTCTCGCTCCGGCCTGGAGAACTTCCGTTGTGAAAACTGGATGCAGCGTTTTTGGTTTGCGTGCTTTCGTTTTTGCAACGCGTTGATGTACTGCAGCGTTTTTGGTTTGCGTGCTTTCGTTTTTGCAACGCGTTTATGTATTTGGTTGTGTTGTGTGTATTTGCAGCACGTTTGCTGAATGCTGCACATGTGTTGTCAAATTAATGAAGATGTGTTCTTAATTTGCTTGTGTTTTGTCTATTTGCATGTGTTTTCTTAATTTGCAGCGCGTTTGCACATGTCGGCCACCGTAGAATTACCATACATAAACAAAATGCCACTGACAAATTTCACGGCCCACTTTTCAGGAAAGCCAACAATATAATAGAAAAGAAAACACAAAGCCATACAACAGGTCTTTAGTGCATGCCTCTCATGAGAAATTCATGGTCTTAAAAGCCCAAAGTACTGCAAAACAGGATCAAGTAATAATAATGAGAATCTGTGTCAAGATGATAAAGTTTCAAAAGTGTTATTCATTAGAAACACATACGCTCCTAAAGGGAAAGAGACAGAACAACAGGGAAAACACAACAAAAGGGAAAATACAGAGACATTTATACGGTTCAATGTGCATTTTTGTTGGGATCCCAGCAAATTATTCTGGGATTAAGAAAAACCTAACAACACCTTATCAACACCAGAACTAGACTGCCTGGCAAATGTAACCTGATAATCCATAGTGGATGGGAGCCGCAAACATTCATATAATGTACATAGCATATAACACACATAAGGATGATCGATTGTGAGTGTTTTATTAAAAAAACTGATATAGCAATGCTTTTTAAACCTCTAAACCCCAACTACAGTCTTTAGATAAAATCAAGGAGTGTCACTAAAATAAGTGCAAGTGGCCAGCCTCTATTTGAAACTTCCTAGGTCTGTTTAGTTATCATACTCTTTGTCAATGAACTTGGCCATGGTGGTGAGTTGAATGTTGGTTGTGCCCTCATAAATGGTTCCTGTACATTGAAAACAAGAAAGGAAAACAATATTAAATATAGCTGCAAGCAGCAATGGCGGATTCCTCCAAAATATTGCGAACCATTTAAAATAGACATCCTCAGAAGAGGTTTCCGAGTGCACGCAGCAAGTTTGTGCTGAGATACGACCCAACTTCCTGTTTGGCGGCTTAGCTGCACATTCTGATTGGCTGTACCTGGCAAACGGTTTAGAAATTCTGAAAACCATGTGCACATTTTTGTGAGGTTTGGTCTGAAGATAATCTCTGCCAAATTTGGTGAAGATTGGACAACATTTGTAGGAGTAGAGAAAAAAAGTTGTCATTATTTCAAAATGGCGACTGCATCGAATCGGCTGGTATGCCACGTTTTCATGTTTCACACACAGGATCTCCCAAGATATCATGAGACAAAGGAATCACTTAATAAAGGCAAACAAATCAACAGTTATTGGCCAAAACACATTTTTGCTTCTTGCGCCCACTCCCAGTGATCACATGACACCAAATAGTTTGAACATCCCCAGAAGAGGGTTCCAAGTCAACATACCAAGATTGGTGTTGATTTCTCAAAGATTTTCTGAGATATTACCCAACTTCCTGTTCACTGTATGGTTTCCCAAGATAAGTAAGGCATGTATAGTTTCCGGCATTTTAGACTGATGGGGTGGAAATGCCATCACTTTGAAAATGGACAATTTGGGCGTGGGCCATAGCGCCACCTATGGGTAATGGTGGGCCATACTATACTATCAATGTTTCAGGGTTTGGATAACTTTTTACCATTGCATACAAAACCGGAAATGCAATTACACCAAGGTCCACAAAGGCCTATGCTAAAAACCAAGGAGTGAGTGGGGGCTTGGTCATCCCACAATTTCCTGAAATGTTGTGTGTGCGTCTCGCCAAACTAACGCGTGTGTCAAGGGGCCAGTATGTGAGAGTGAGAATTTGGAGCACGCGCGCTGAGGAGCAAAGGAAGAATTTTCATTCGAAAAAGCACTAGCAATTAGCCAAGCATGCATATTTCAAACATTCACAATAAATCTACTTTTCATCTTACAGTCAACTTTTTCTCAGATTTGTGTACTAAACATTCTCAAGAGTCTTCATATGAACTTGTGATTGAATCACAGTATCAGTTTTGGACCGGCGGATGTGTAAAGCATTATTTTAGCGTTTGCGATAAATTCTATTTCCTTTATTTCAATCATTAAGTTGCCTTTGCACATTGTAGTCTTCCACGTAACATACCAAGTTTGGTGTTGATATCTCAAAGATTTGCAGAGTGTTTCCTCCTGACGGAGGAATCCTAATTAGGAAAACTCCCAAGGAGAAGGAAGTTGTGTGAAATATAAAGTATCTTTCTGTCCTGAGTGCTTCCTTTCCCAATTTTTATGACAATTTCCTTTTTCTTATAGCAACTGTCAAACAGAGAAAGTCCTGTGAGAAGGTCCGAAGGACAACCCCCTTCTTATCTCACTCTGGCACAGTCAGTCTGTAGTTGTGACTTTCCTAAACCCAATTGCCTTTACACTGCAAGCATACATGGGAGCCATAGCCTTGGAACTGGTCATGAGGGACAAATCTGAATCGTAAATGGCTGGTTGCTTGCAACTCACCTATTTTACAATCTCTGTAGTATTTTTCCACAGGGTAGTCTTTGGTGAAGCCCACTCCTCCCATCCACTCAATGCTTTTGGATGTAGTCAAAGTTGCAAGCTAAAAGTAGTCACAAAACAGAATGATAAATGGCATAAATATCACACAAAGTGTGTTTAACCATCAATATCAAGTTATATTTTACGAAGTCACCTCTGCAGTAAAGTATTTGGCCATGCAGGCCTCCTTGATGAAAGGTCTTTCAGCCTCCTTCAAGCGAGCAGCATTGTAGGTCAGCAGCCTTGCTGCTTCAATCTGAGTGGCCACATGGGCTATCTGATGCTGCATCCCCTGAAACACATCAAGGGTCAGAAACATTTATAATTAGCATAACTGTATTACTGTGCGTTCCCATACAAATTCAATAACTTTTACCTGGAAGTCAAAAATCCGTTTGCCAAACTGCACCCTCTGCCTGGTGTATGGCACAGCCTGATCAAAGCAGCCTTGAGCCAGGCCCAGCATCTGGCATAGACAGACGCAACGAGAAGTACACTGCATTTAGATATTCCTTCAACAATGTGGCTGAACAAGCAGGGGGGGGGCACTCTTTTGCTCGCATACCTGAGCAGCAATTCCAATCCGGCCTTCGTTCAACATGCCAATGGCGTATTTGTACCCATGACCGATCTCCCCCAAAATGTTCTTCTCTGGAACCTATCGCACATAGACTCAAGTTAGTGTCATTATGTCATGTTTTAACAACAACAAAGTCCTATTGAAAGGAAATGTATCTGATATGACCTTGAGGTTGTCAAAGTTAAGAGGGCAGGTGGAGGAGGCTCGCAGGCCCAGCTTATTTTCCTTCTTGCCGATGTGAAGCCCCTCTGTGTCTTTGTCTACGATGAAACAGGTAATTCCTTTGTAGCCCTGCCAAAACAGGAAGAGTATGCCTTGAACTAAGTGTATCCTACATCCTGATATGTGGTCTTTGTGCTACTGGAATGTTGGAATGATTGTCACCCCATAATAGGATAAGATAATTTGTGAGTGAATAGCAGTGTTGTAGTCAACACCACCTAACCCGAGACCAAGTCATGACCAAGACCAGAGTGTATCGAGACAAGACCAAGACTTTGAGGGGTCGAGACCGAGTCAAGACCAAGACCAAGGCAGGGCGAGACCGGGTCAAGACCAAGACCAAGGCAGGGCGCGACCGGGTCAAGACCAAGACCAAGGCAGGGCGCGACCGGGTCAAGACCAGACCACTCAAAATACACAAGCAGTAGGGTTTTATTCAGTGGCGGACTGTCAGGGCCTGCAAGGACTTCTCTGCTGGCCTAAACATACTAAAAAAATATGTAAATGAAATTATGAAATGTTTTTTTCTTCATAATTCTCCCTCCAGTTAATGTCATTCAATAAATACACTGACATATATTTAAAAAAATATTCTCCGTAGTCTGTCTTCATGTCATATTATATCCACTTGGTTGAGCTACTGACAGTGTTGTAAATTATGGTAGAGTTTTTATCCAATCATTATTTAGCTAGCTTGGCCTTCAGAATCAACAGAGCCGGCTCCCGTGCGCTGTAAGTGAAAGGAGACGGTCAATTGCGATTGCCAATCAGATCTCGAGTCTGCAACACCAAAGGCCAAGTAGAAAGCCTTACGCTGAACTTGACATGTACGCATCCTGTGATTGGATAAGCACTCGTGAGAGCCAGAAAGAGGGCAATCCGTTAGCGCGAGTTTGGCTACTGAAAATAAAAACATTCGGATCATCTACAATTTATAATGTAAATAACGTGGCGCATAACATGTTCAATTGTTTTGCTGTTGCATATTCTCAGAAACAAATGCAAATAATCAGTTTACTTTGATTTTCAATGAATAGTCTGTTTCGTTATCGTCTCGTTGGTGACATATTAAACGGCGACAATGCGCAGTTTATTGGAAAAACTTGTTTAAGCTCACATAGCGTACTTTTGGTGGACAAACTTTGTTGACTCATCTCTTAAAATCGCCTTTTATTTTTGAGTTTTGACAGTATCTGTGATCTTAGTTTCCTACTCTTAATTGTGAATGCAAGCTTATTGATTTTAAATGCCATTAAGTGTTGCTCGAGTAGCCTATATTAAGGTGATGTAATGTGTAAGTGTGATTCTGTATGGATTCTCGAGCCGTGGTATGTAAATTATGAGGTGTATTAATATAGGTAGGACCAAGTATGACGTCACTGAAGGCCTAGGCGTGAAATGCACGGCCCGCCACTGGTTTGACTAGATAATAAATAACTGTATTAGAAAAAAAAAATTGCACTCAATGCCGTGTGCTTATGGCCAGGCAAAACAAATGTTTTTTTCCTTCTTTTTCTTAAGAGGCGCATTAGTACTCGGTGTCTGCTTTCACATATCTTTCTCTTCCAAGTGAAGGAGCGCGGTACCGTGGCGTTTAACTTAACATCATGAAGTTGGGAGAGGTATGCAGCTGACATGAGTTGATGTAACGTTGATGTAACATAACTTTATAGTCATCATTAGCTACATTGCTTTATGTGGCCTGGCTCGTTATCACAAACATATCTGGCAAGCAACTGAAACTAACGCCCTGAAACATACAGTATGTTACATAGCTAATACTAGCTGAATCTCTGTGTAATGGGGGAAGACATTTCTGAAGAGTTTTGGTACAGAGGCACATTGCAAACGTTAGATAGCTAGCTTTGCTAGTGTCACTTATGCCTAGCTTACCTTTTCTTAAGTTTTCTTTCTAATTGCCTGTAAAAGTTTGATGTAGGCCTGGTGCCAGCCGTCTAATACCCCTTTTCCACCGACGCTCCGAACCAGGGATAGTGGTTTGCAACGGGCACCACTTCTACCCCTTTTCCACCAATGCGTTTTGGATGCTGGTTCGTAGCCGGTGCTTAATCTCTAACCAGTTCTTTGTCTTTCAACAGCCTGAGAACCGGCTCCGAACCAGGGAAAGTGGTTCGCAACGGGCACCACTTCGAAGCTGGGCTAGTGTGGGAACCAAGAAAGAACCGCTTGGGGCGGGGTTACCGTGACCAACAAGACGAACAGAATCCTTTGACCGCCACTGCTCTAAGTTTTTACAATTCATATTTCAGCTAAACGGTACTTGTAAATCAGCATCTGAATTAAAATGTAACGAGAAGTGGGCAGTGTACTTGCTGAAAATGTGCTTATTTTATTGATGAAACTGCTAATTTGTAAATTTGCTCCGACTTTTCGATAACCTAGCAAGCATCGCAGTGCAGTGCAGACACTAGTTGCTGCATTTGATCATAATCCTATCAAATGAGTGAAATGACAAACACAAATGTTATGAGCTATTGAGCCTATATTTAACACAAATGTAATACACAAGCACTATACAGCAAAAGTTTATAAAATGTTGCGCTGATAATGCTAGTGTCATACTGCTGCGAGTCCAGGGTATTGTGCAATAGCCAAGAAAACACACATCTCAACCTTGCGTTCTTAGCATTCTTTGGATTGATAAACAGCCTTTAGACGGGCTCTGCTTTGTGGTTGGCGCTGCCGCGCTAGTGTTGCTGGGAAAGATGAGACGTATACAGTGACGTAATGACGTGGCTCTCTAGCCCGTGGAAAAGCAAACCGGTTATTAGAAGGCTCGCAAATTGAACCAGCTCCGAACTGGCTCTAGCACCAGCTCCGAACTAGCTCCTGGTTCACTTTGGTGGAAGCGGGGGTATCAGTGAGCGTCTCTTTGCAGAATTTACACAAACTGTTTTTTCTTTTGGACGTTATTGTAAACTCAAGGGCACAAAGGTTGTGCCCTTGCCGAATTTGTTCTCTCACATATATATTATTGGTGCTCAAGCGTTCGGCGAGAGCACAACCTTTGTTCTCTCACATATATATTTATTATTATTTATTGTTGCCCCCCTAAGCCTCAGTCAATATTTGGACTACATAGACAACCCAGGTGTCAAAAGTTTCGTCTTGGTAGCGATTGAGTTGCTTGTATTTTTATTTACACTCTGTTGCACAGTTTAGGAGGTTACAACGTTTTTGTGGCAAAAAGTGTCTTCTGTCAACGAAGGGTACCAGTGCTAGCCTACGTCACTACGTCAGCACACGTTAGCAACAACGCATGGATACAACGTGATGGAGACGTTCTAGCACGCAAATTGGAGCTTGGATTATGAGTGAAAAATGCCAAACACCAAAATTACCAACCATTGGGTTTTGTTGAGAAAGCAATTTCGAGTGGAACTGCCATCTCGGATTTTTTATCGTTGACGATTGCGTCAGCTGTTGTCGATCTCTGATGAGTATTTTCTTAATTTCGTACCAGGGTCAATTCTACATCAAAAATCAGAAGGAGGGCAGTGTTTTAAAGAAATGGCGATTGCGAAGATAGTCAGCGGGTCAGCATATTTTTGTGATTTGTGTAAAACTTGGAATTTGAGTGACACCGCGGCTTGTTTTGACATTAGCCTCAGTCAGACTCGGCTCGCCCACTGGCAGTGTGTCGTACTGTCTTCAAAGCCACAGCTAAACTTTGTCAAAAGAAACATTCTCATTTCCAGTGCTTTCAAACAATCAGTGAAATGTGGAGCAACAGCAGCTAACTTGCCTCTAGCAAACTTATTTTGAATTAGCCATTTCCCCCTACATTGATGTCAAACTTATTTACGTTTTGGGGGGCATATTTTCAGTTAGCAGACGGTACTGTTTGAATCGCGATTCCACACTGCCAGTGACAACGTTGTTACAGTAGTTTGTTTCAAAGGGGGTTCGCAGCTGTTTCAAAGGGTGTTCTTAATGAAATATGCAATATGAGTAGGCTAAATGCTTGAAAATATCACTAGAAAGGAAAAACTTAGAGGATGGACCCACCTGCAACCGACACAAGCAAGCAAGCACACCCTACAATTTCCCCAGAAATTGTACCCTCTCTAGTTATAATTATTATTTTTGCCCCCCTAAAACTCGTTGCGTCTGTCTAATATTTGGCCTACATAGACAACCTAGGTGTCAAAAGTTTCGTCTTGGTAGCGATTGAGTTGCTTCTATTGGGATTTACGTTCCGTTGCACGGTTTAAGTAGAAATTAAGTTTTTGTGGCGAAAAGTGAAGCTAACGGTGGCTAACTTGCTAGCCACAGTCAATGACTATTACGTCACTAACTCGCGTGACTACTCTTGCAGAACATTAGTTTAGCAGTAAAGTAAATTCCATGTTTTGCTTCTAAGTACATTATATACCTGTGAAATGCGTTCCTGAAAGCATGTGCAAAGCGCTAAAACTTTGTCACACTGAAATGTGGAGTTAAACCGAAGAACAGTTTCTCTTCCGTTTTCAGATCAGGTTTTAATGGGCGGAGCCAAAAAATGCCCTATCTACGTCATTTTGCCCTATCTACGTCAGATCACTGAATGGCTCCTCCTGCTGTACTGTTATTGTAGCCTACATCAGCTAGCTAGCTTCAGGATGTCTCCCACCACCCGCAACTGCATCTTCCCTGGATGCAAGAACTCCAGCAGCACTGCAACGCCATTTAAGTTCCCTATTGATAATGAAAGGAAAAATAGGTGGATAGATTTTGTGAAGAGCCACGCTCATGGAAAGCTTCGGATAAACTCCAACAGCCGCCTCTGCACTGACCATTTCACGGCGGACCAGAGACAGACGGGGTTCACCAACACACGGCTTCTCTTGCAGCGCGGAGCCGTACCGAGCATCGCCCCCCCGGCCGTTCATCCTCCGGTCGCACCTGGACCATCCACCGCCGCCAGCAGTTCATCACTCAGTTCTGTGTGCTTGTTATAATTATACTAGATAACATTTCCAGAGGTATCTCTGCTAGGAGTTAGTGCAAACCGCTAAATTGATATTAGGCTACTCGGTGTAGAATGATGGTATTTTGGTGAAATGGTAGCTAATGTGTTAGAAGTAGCCTCGTTGGAGAGCTCACTGTCTGCTGTCTCTGGTGTCCATTTTTACTGTTACAGCTCAGGGGAACATTTCATTTAAATGCATCTTTATGTTTCACTCATTGAACAAATAACTACTAATTCTATACGGTTTTGTTCGGCTTGACATAGCGTCCATTATCTGTGTCGGAGGTAGGCACTAGGCAGCGAGGGGCGGAGCTTCAGCTCCTTCAGGCGACACGCCCCCCCCAGTCTCAAGCAGAGAAGACTGCTGATTTTTTCACGATTTAAAAGCCTAATTTAACATACGTGTCGGTGTTATTTTTTCATTCGAATTTGGATGGGTAGTTAATAACACATTATTCTGTGGTGTGGCGAACTTAAAACTTGTTTCCAGGTCCACTTTACAAGATCTTTAACTTCTGGGAGATAGCTAAGCTAACTGATTTACTGCAAGGCAGCTGCAAAATGTGATATAATAATGTACAATATAAGCTGATATTATTAAGGAAGTACATCTACTTTCGGAAACAGTAGTCTACTATTTCACTGAAGTATTAGCATCATGACATTAGCCTCTGTTGCCCGGGCAACACATACTACAGTGGTCTATGATGCATCTGTTTTCAATCGTTAAAATAAACATTCCTCACAAATACATTTTCGTTGTAGGATTTATTATGACATTAGATTACAAGTAAACGATTTGTGATTGAAATTATCATTACCTGTGGTTTCAAACCAGTGTAGCTCACTGCAAGGCTGTAGCCTACGCGAGACACTACAAAAACATCTAACGTTACACAGCTGTTTAGGAAGTCAAACGGTGACAGAAGATGTTCGGCACATAATAATTAATTTCAGCCTAAACCGTACAACGGAACGTTAAATCCAATTCAACCAACGCAATCGCTACCAAGACGAACACAGCAGTAGTCTAGTAGCCTACTGTACTGTAGTAGTACAATTTACCGGGGCAGCTTCACACAGGGCTATATCTCATTTTGCGTTGTTACTGACAATGATCGCTACCAGTGAGCTTTTTATGAATGAGCGATTTTCCACTAAATAAATGTCAAGCTTATTTACGTTTTGGGGGGCATATTTTCAGTTAGCAGATGGTACTGTTTGAATCGCGATTCCATCTTCTACTGCCGGTAACGTTGTAGAATAATCTTCAAAGGGGGTTCTTTATTAATGAATGAATGCAATGAGTAGGCTAAATGCCTGAAAATATCACGAGAAGGGAAACACTTAAAAGGACGTTTAAGTCATAGAGATTAGGTCAATTTTTACACCGGTCTGCCAAATGTATTCGTTTTGATTCAACGATGAGGCTGCCTCTTGCAGGGGAAATGAGAAGACATCTATTTCATTCTACGTTTCACTCGTATTTTCAGTTGTAAATGAGCAGCAAAAACAAAAATGCTTTTAAATCTATGTTATCTTTATAAATAATAAGTATGCATTTTTATATAAAATATACAGAAATATCAGTTGTAAAAATGTCATTCAAAAAAGGACCCCTGTGCAACCGACGCAAGCAAGCACACCCTACAATTTCCCCAGAAATTGTACCCTCTCTAGTTATTGCTGATATCTATCTTCCTTATTCACTTTTGGGGTGCAGGGAGGGGTGATGGGTAATTTCAAATTATAAATGAGTTAAGTTATTGGTTGCATTTGAAGCGTGATGTTTTGCATCCAATAACAGTAATGATATTAACAAATAAATTAAACAATGCACAGGCAATTTAGTGATACTCCCGCAGTTATGGTCTTGAAAAAAAATCATGAGTCCTCTTTGTCCGAGACAGAGTAAAAATGCGGTCGATTCCGAGACAAGACCGAGACCTTCAAAATGTGGTCTCACGACCAAGACCGGTCTCGGGTACTACAACACTGGTGAATAGGTTTAACTCACAGCTGAAGGGTTCACGTTAGCCATGACCAAGAACACCCCTGCTTGCTCTGCATTGCTGATCCACATCTTAGAGCCATTGATGATGTAATAGTCCTTGTGTTTCTCAGCGCGTGTCTTCAGGGCAAAGGCATCGCTACCTGACTCAGCTTCAGAAAGACAAAAGCTACCTACCTGTAGGACAAAGATTCAGGATCAGTACAAGAAAGTCAGACCCCAGTCCACAATTGCTGTGTGATATACAGTATGTGCAAGTTAATACAATGCATTGAAATAATCAATGAAGGGATATCCCTGACCATGTCTGTTGAGAGTCGGCTGAGGTACTGTTCCTTCTGGGCTGGGGTCCCCAGTTTGGCCACCAGAGTGTTAATGAGAGTGTTCTGGATGTCACACAGCACAGCCACAGAAGGGTCCACCTTAGCCAGTTCCTCAATTACCAGGATAGAAGAGAAGAAACTGGAGCCAGTGCCGCCATACTCTGGGTCTATCTCAATGCCCATCAGCTGTTAAGATCCATAGCAAACAAATATTAATTCTTAATTTCTAATTTTGCGAGACAGCAACAATAATCTTAATGAGGACACACACCCCTTGTTCAAATAATGAGGATATCACTTCATCATCCATTTTGGAGTTTTCATCCATTTTAGACACAAAAGGGGCAATACGCTCCTGGGCAAACTTCTTCACTGTAAAAAAAACGAAAAAAGATTTTTTAAACATATTTTTACATTAAAAGGACAGTAAAGACTCCCTGACAGTAAAGAGATTCCTTTGGCTCAAGACTCAAACAGAATCCTAGGTAGGGCTGGGCGATATCGAATATTAGCAATAATCATTTTGACGACGATGTCCAATTTGCAAATATCATAAATATCATTTTTGTCGTCGTCGTCATCTGACGCTTGTCCGGGGGTCGGGTCGTGGGGGCAGCAACCTTAGCAGGGAGGCCCAGACTTCCCTCTCCCCGGCCACTTCCACCAGCTCTTCCTGGGGGACCCCGAGGCGTTCCCAGGCCAGCCGAGAGACATAGTCCCTCCACAGTGTCCTGCGCTTTCCCACATCATACGCAAAAAGCAGCGACCCGATGCTGAGGTCACCAAACCGGACCCCCTCAACGCCCTGGCTGCGCCTAGAAATTCTGTCCATATAAGTTATGAACAGAATCTGTGACAAAGGGCAGCCCTGGCGGAGTCCAACCCTCACCGGGAACAAGTTCGACTTACTCCCGGCAATGCGGACCAAACTCTGGCACCGGTCGTACAGGGACTGGACATCCCCGATCAGGGAATCCGGTACCCCGTACTCCCGGAGCACCCCCCACATGAGCCGTCGAGGTCAGCAGCGCACCATCCCCACCATATACAGCGTTGACAGTGCATTGCTTCCCCCTCCTGAGTCGCCGAATGGTGGTCCAGAACCTTTTCGAAGCCGTTCGTAAGTCGTTCTCCATGGCTTCGCCGAACTCCTCCCACGCCCGGGTTTTTGCCTCCGCGACCGCCAAAGCCGCATTCCGCTTGCCCTGCTGGTACACATCAGCTGCCTCTGGAGTCCAACCCAGCCAATACAGTCCGATAGGCCTCCTTCTTCAGCTTGACGGCATCCCTCACCTCCGGCGTCCACCACCGGGTTCGAGGGTTACCACCGCGACATGCACCGAACACCTTGCGGCCGCAGCTCCGGTCAGCCGCCTCAACAATGGAGGCCCGGAACATGGCCCATTCGGACTCAATATCCCCGCCCCCCCCAAGACATGATTGAAGCTCTCCCGGAGGTGGGAGTTGAAGCTTCTTCTGACAGGGGATTCTGCCAGCAGACCCTCACATTACGTTTGAGCCTGCCAGGCCTGACCGGCGTCCTCCCCCACCATAGTAGCCAACTCAACACCAGGTGGTAATCAGTTGACAGCTCCGCCCCTCTCCTCACCTGAGTGTCCAAGACATTCGGCCTCAGGTCAGACAACACGACTACAAAGTCGATCATCGAACTGAGACCTCGGGTGTCCTGGTGCCAAGTGCACATATGGACACCCTTATGCTTGAACATGGTGTTCGTTATGGACAAGCCGTGTCTAGCACAGAAGTCCAACAACAAAACACCACTCGGGTTCAGATCGGGGGGGCCGTTCCTCCCAATCACGCCCCTCCAGGTCTCACTGTCGTTGCCCACATGAGCATTGAAGTCCCCCAGGAGGATGAGGGCATCTCCGGGAGGAGCGCTTTCCAGCACCCCCCCCCCCCCCAGAGACTCCAAAAAGGGTGGGTACTCTGCGCTGCCGTTTGGTGCGTAAGCACAAACAACAGTGAGGACCCGTCCCCCCACCCGAAGGCGGAGGGAGGCTACCCTCTCGTCCACCGGGGTGAACCCCAACGTACAGGCGCCGAACCGAGGGGAAACAAGTATTCCCACCCCAGCTTGACGCCTCTCACCAAGGGCAACTCCAGAGTGGAAGAGAGTCCAGCCCCTCTCAAGGAGACTGGTTCCGGAGCCGATGCTATGCGTCGAGGCGAGGCCGACTATATCTAGCCGGAACCTCTATCTCGCGCACCAGCTCAGGCTCCTTTCCCGCCAGCGAGGTGACGTGCCACGTCCCTAGAGCTAGCTTCTGCAGCCGAGGAAAATCATTTTCTAATTTTCTTTTGCTGGTCCTTGTGTTGCTTGTGTTTTAAGATCAACATCTGGCTCCTCTGTGTTCACACACACACACCATTTGTGCACATGCTCACTGAAAATTGCACAGGCACTGTCTTTTGCTCTCTTTTAGTCCTGTCACATAAGGACCTCTGCATGAATTGTTCCATGTGAGGTCCATTTTGTCAAGTTGCAAGTACCATGTTATGGCAACTGCTTAAATTTGCACTACACATTTTGTACTTTGTAACAATAGCTGTTCTATCTGTTGTTTTTGTTGTTTTCTAATGGGGGCAAAAAAAATCATGTTTTTTTATGATTTCAATGCAAATGCAAACATATCGAGATATACACCGAATATCGTAAAAATGTACAATATTGATATATATATATATATATATTTGTTTTTATATATCGCCCAGCCCAAATCCTAGGTATAACCATTGGTGTTCTTCGGCATTCCCCACTAAAAATTAAGTTCACTCACCAGCATCCCTCATCATTCCCTCTTCCTCAGAGAAAGTCTGGAGGGGAGGGTAGGAGACTCTCAGGCCAGCAGCTTGGTCTGAGGCCATCTCTGGTGCAGACCATGTGGACCTGTTCTGCAGCCATACCTGGCAAGTGCCCCATGGTTGGGAGACCCATCTACCAATCTGTAATCAAACAATGATGCTAATCCTTATTATAAAACAGCTAGTTGATGAGTTAGTAGTCTGTAATCCACAGACCTGGCTCTGAGAAGATGAATGTAGGAACTATTTTCCTTATACCAAACTTCCTACATTAAACTGCACACAAGGTCAGTGGATTGTCTTTAGTGACCAGGTCATGATGTCTGGACAGAGACATTGCTGTTGAGGTTTTCCAATTGATTTTTGGGCGCTCTGAGCCACTTTCGTATGTTCTATTAAATACAGACTATTGCTGTTTCCCTGAAAGAATGTCAATATGTCAATTCAGAAATGGCATTGGTCACAAGTCTGAGGCTGGATTAAAACAGTAACAGTTTTGTCTCCCATCGTTAAACCAACATTAGGCTGACTACGAACACAATGTAAATAGAGAGTCAAGGGCTGAGCGGTGAGGGAGTCGGGCTAGTAATCCGAAGGTTGCCAGTTCGATTCCCGGTCATGCCAACTGACGTTGTGTCCTTGGGCAAGGCACTTCACCCTACTTGCCTCGGGGAATGTCCCTGTACTTACTGTAAGTCGCTCTGGATAAGAGCGTCTGCTAAATGACTAAATGTAAATAGGTTGCTCAGGACAATCTTTTGACATGGCAATATTAAGGATAATCCTACACTACCACAAAGGCCCTCATCTAAAGGGAGTCAGGTGGCTGAGCGGTTAGGGAGTCGGGCTAGTAATCTGAAGGTTACCGGTTCGATTCTCGGCTGTGCCTAATGACGTTGTGTCCTTGGGCAAGGCACTTCACCCTACTTGCCTCGGTGGGGAATGTCCCTGTAATTACTGTAAGTCGCTCTGGATAAGAGCGTCTGCTAAATGACTAAATGTAAATGTATTCGAGACTGGCTGGGTTTAACCGTGCTGTTTTATTTCACAGTGCAGAGAACACCAACAGTCCTAAAATAAATCATGAAATAATTTAATGTATATATACAATAAATAATTACATTGGGGAAATAAATACAGAAATGAATAATTAAATACTGAAATATATGGGCCTAATTCTTGAAATAATGTATTAGATTGGGGTTAGGTTAAAATAATAAAATATGGACACAAATAATTAAATGTGTTTCAACTAATTCTTTCTGTTAACGTTTAACTTTTAAATGATACAATTATCAGCACAAATCTTCATATTGCAATGCCCGTTTGTGACAAATGTAGTGCTATGCTTGTTGGGGGGCCTGGGAGATCCATTGCATCATCACTTAGCTAGTGATGGGAAATTCGGATCATTTTACTACCTCGGTTCTTTGAATCTTGTTCAGTAAAATGAACAAATATATTTTCAAGTCACTCGTTCATTTCAATGGGGGGAGGGGGTTGCTCAATATTTTATAGCCAATTCCCTGGCCTGAATACGTCCACAGCAAAGATTTATCATATTCTCATATATATATATCTATATATAAATATATATCTTAGTGCCTCTAAACCAGCCAAGATTACACTTGTGTGGCAGATAATATTTTAAAAGAAAAATTCCCACATTAAATACAGTGCATCATGACAGTTTGTATGATTTTAAATGGTAATTTAATTTATTATCACACTTGCATTTAATTATCATGGCAGACAATTACACTGCACTGAACTGTATAAAAAAGTAAAAATAACAAAACCTGTAATTATTACTTGTGATTGAATATAATGTCTTACTAATCTTAGCAGTCATGTGAAAGTGAATGAGGTAAACAAATCCTTTCTGTTTCCTCTTCTGAGCCTATGCAGGTCACGTGGATGATCCAAAGACTCGTACCCGAAGACACAGTCAAAAGATGAATGAATTCTTTACCTGAAGACACTGTCGTCAGATGATCAAATGTTTTACCCGAAGACTCAGTCGTCAGATGAACGAATCTTCTACACGAAGACACGGTCGGGAGGTAAACAAATCTTTCATTCGGGTACGAGTCTTTGGATAATTATTCACGTGACCTGCTTAGGCTCAGAAGAGGAAACAGAAAGTATTTGTGTTAGTGATGGGAAGTTCGGATCATTTTACTGACTTGGTTCTCTGAATCTTGTTCAGTAAAATTAACGAATCATTTTTTCAAGTCATTTGATCATTTCAACGAGGGGGGGGGGGGGGGGGGGCTGGCATTTTGAAACAAAATGCCAAGGATTACAACTTGTTTTTGGAGGATAATGACTTGAACGTGTTTTTACAGACTTCACAGATCTGAGGGCTGCGAGAGAACACTGGCAGGAATCACATAGTTCGCAAATTCGTAAATATCTGGGCATATCTTTGAAATGTGGGTGTTTCATATTCAGCTTTGAAGTTTTGGATGACATTTTTACAACTGATATTTCTGTATGAAATGCAAAATGCATACTTATTATTCATAAAGATTACATAGATTTAAAAGATTTTTTTGCTGCTCATTTACAACTGAAAATACGAGTGAAGTGTAGAATGAAATAGATGTCTTCTCATATCCCCTGCAAGCGGCAGCCTCATCGTTGAATCAAAACGAATACATTTGACAGACCGGTGTAAAAATTGACCTAATCTCTATGACTTAAACGTCCTTTTAAGTTTTTCCCTTCTCGTGATATTTTAAGGCATTTAGCCTACTCATATTGCATTCATTCATGAATAAAGAACCCCCTTTTAAGATTATTCTACGACGTTACCAGCAGTAGAAGATGGAATCGCGATTAAAACAGTACCATCTGCTAACTGAAAATATGCCCCCAAAAACGTAAATAAGCTTGACATTTATTTAGTGGAAAATCGCTTTCATAAAAAGCTCACTGGTAGCGATCATTGTCAGTAACAACGCCAAGTGCGATATAGCCCTGTGTGGAGAAGCTGCCCCGGTAAATTGTACAGTACAGTACACTACTGCTGTGTTCGTCTTGGTAGCGATTGCGTTGGTTGAATTTGATTTAACGTTCCGTTGTACGGTTTAGGCTGAAATTAATTATTTTCATGAACAGATTGACAAAGTTTAGGCTGTGGCAATGAAGTTAAGGTTAGTAGTTAGATAGACTTTTGATTTAAGTAAGGGGAGTGCCGAACATGTTCTGTCGCCGTTTGACTTCCTACAGATGTGTAGATGTTTTTGTAGTGTTTACAGCGTTGCAGTGAGCAACACTGGTTTGAAACCACAGGTAATGATAATTTCACCCACAAATCGTTTACTTGTAATGTAATGTCATAATAAATCCTACAACGAAAATGTATTTGTGAGGAATGTTTATTTTAACGATTGAAAACAGATGCATCATAGACCAATGTAGTATGTGTTGCCCGGCCAACAGAGGCAAATGTCATGATGCTAATACTTCAGTGAAATAGTAGACTACTGTTTCCGAAAGTAGATGTACTTCCTTAATAATATCAGCTTATATTGTACATTACACATCACAATTGTGTTTTACATCACAAAGTAAAATGAGTAAATAGTTATCACCCTGGCCTCTTTGCTTAAAAGTAAAGCTATAGTTAGCCTAGCTATCCCCCAAGTTAACAGATGCGAAACGAATGTTCTGCCAAAGGTAGTCACGCGTGTTTTCGTGACGTTAGTGACGTAGTGACGTTAGTAACGTCAGTGACTGTGGCTAGCAAATTAGCCACCGTTAGCTTCACTTTTCGCCACAAAAACTTAACTTGAGCCTAAACCATGCAACGGAACGTAAATTCCAATAAAAGCAAGTCAATCGCTACCAAGACGAAACTTTTGACACCTAGGTTGTCTATGTAGGCCAAATATTGACTGAGTTTTAGGGGGGCAAAAAAAAAAAATTATAATAATAATATATATGTGAGAGAACAAAGGTTGTGCCCTTGCCGAAGGCAAAGCACACCCAATAACGTCAGCTAGTTCGAGGTGTATGCATAGGCTAACCATAAAATTAGCAGCACATTTCCCGTATTTAACAATGATTAAACATGGACTTACCTGAAAGTGATGCACGGGCATCATTTCGCAGTTTCTTTCTCTTTCTTATTTCTGCCCCTGACTCCTGTTGTCTTTTTGAGGCCATTTTCGAAAAGTTGACCCTACTGTCAAAGTTCGTCAGTCCACTGAGATAGGAAAGGGCAGCCACGGCGAGCTTGGGAAGTTGAGTGTGTATTTGTTTTGGGGGGGGGGGGGGGGGCACCATCGTAACTTTTTTGAGCAATTAAATATATCTCTTGTTCTGCCTGTTTTGTGATATACATGCCTAAAAGGTGCCTAATATTTATATACTGATATAATATCGGCATTATAATTATTAGTACTATGATGATTTTTGAGTTGGCAATTTTTTGGTGCCCCCTCGGGACTTGGTGCCCTACGCACAGCGCGTAGTGCGCGTTATGGGAGCGGCGGTACTGCTGCTAGCACACGTAGATATCTCAGGAATTTAAGGTCCGCATAGCGACGGACGCGTCCTTGCATCGGATCGGCAGTGTGACGTTAGGTAGGACACTATTTGGCACTAGGACACTATTTGGCCTCACAGGGCCTCTGCAAAGTCCCGGCCGCCACTGAATTCACTGCTTTCAAGTCAGCCGGCTGCAGCAGGCTGCGGCGCTGCATAAAGTCGAACACACCTATTAACCCCTTTTTATTTAATCAAATAATGAATTTAAAAGCCAACTAATCAGAAAAATAAGCACTTGAACAGACATCAGCGTTGTAAGAACTAGCTAAAATGACAGAAACCATCTTTGGAAATATAATTCTAAATTATTAGACGTGCATTAAGATTTCTTTATTTGGCTCATGTCCCACCAGCTAACAGATGGGGCTGGACTTCTGCAGCCAGCCACCATGACATGAGGCGATCGAAATGTTTTGGCTTCACTTTTCAGAGCGGTTACACCGTCCATTCATGTTACAGTCTATGCGTATGACTTCTTGACTAGCTAACTGTAAACGGACAGGAAAAGGCTCTGACATGTCATATTAATTCGTGTAAACTGAAAACGAATAAAGGAAATTACCTTGTGTTTAATACAATTCAAGTAAATACTGTCACCTTTTTCACTCCTGATGAGTTTGCATCCCTGAAAAACTGCACGTCCTTGGGTCCGAACAAGACACCTGACGACATGCAACCATAATACCCTCTTCTCGATAGAATCGAGCCACAGACAGATATAGAGTCATGGAATTATAGTTAGATATTCAGCTAATTTCCTAGGCTAGCTATCTAGCTAACGAGTTGTAGCAGTTCCGTTCCATGATTGCGAGATTGAACTTTACGTACAGTAATGGGGTTATTTAAGCGCGTCTAGCACACAAAACCACTTTTGTCCAAAACTGGCAAAAGTGTCTATAGCGTCAAGCTAAACGAAAGAAAATACAAAAAACATGATTGACAATGATGTTCATGGACTTTTCAGTTTCCATTACATTTCTCCTCACCTTCGTAGAGATCCTGAATAGTGGGGCTGCCATGATTCTTGTTGTTTACATACGGGCATCAGCTGTAAAAGAACGTGTTTCAATTTATGTAGACCGGGTGGAATACAGACTTGATTACAAGTCCCACTGTATTTCATGTGTACGGCGGTCACTATCTAGACATTTCATAATAACAAATTAATCATCTGTTTATGATTCCTGATCTTCTAATAATCAACAGTTCGCCATACCTTCAATTCGCCAGATAGGAACTTCCGATAATACAGCTCTTTTAAAGTGGGAGTCCTTTTATGTGTGCTACATCGGTAGGGTGTCTTTATTCAACCCAGCTGGGGTTTGACAGTTTGCTCTTATAAATCAATGTCTAATCACGCCGATATATGACATTTCATTGTTTAGCGCGGATGTGAGTACCTACTACGTAACGTTAAGTAAATTGACAGTAGAGCTGTTGGCCTCTTAACCAGTTAAGCTAGCTCTGCTAGGTAACTAGCTAGCAAGGGGGATATGGCTGCTTAGCTTCAGTAGTTGGACTAGCTAGCTAGCTAACTGTTTTGCAATGTTGATTGACAGCGAGTTCTTTATATGATATGGAAACAATACTTTTTAAAGATGCATTGTCTAATATTGTATTTTTCCTTATGTAATCAGTAACCACCACCCACAGGAGAATCATGGAAGAAATCAAATCAGAGCCTCTCGATTTTGTGAAAGACTTCCAAGAGTATCTGACACAGCAAACCCAGCATGTCAACATGATCTCTGGTTCCGTGGGTGTTGACAGAGAAACAGAATCTCCACCACAAACTGGTGAAGATGACTAAGCCCTAACTTTGACAAACAAACTTTAAACAGCAGTTTTCATCAACCTAAATACCATAATCTAAACCACTAAAAGAAACATCTAATTTGACATGCTGTTTTATCTATGTGTACTTATTGCAGCTGCTACAGAGAGTGAGCATAATGGGCTGGACCATCCTTCTGTGGAGGTGTCACTGGATGACAGCTCAGGGTTACTTGCAGATGATTTTGAGAGGACCTACGATGGCAAACTAAAGTGCCGCTACTGCAACTATGCCAGCAAAGGCACAGCTCGGCTGATAGAGCACATGCGCATCCATACAGGTAAAGTTTTTTTAACATGGTGTAGTATTTTTTTCCTCATTTTACTACACTTCTGTCTTATGCCTTTTATTTTTGTCATGTTGCATCTTTTTCATGCATGTCTTTCCATTGATGTTATTGTCTTCTCCCTTGTGTGGTGTGGAAAAGGAGAAAAGCCCCATCGCTGCCACCTGTGCCCATTTGCATCAGCTTATGAGCGGCACTTGGAGGCCCACATGCGCTCTCACACTGGGGAGAAGCCCTACAAGTGCGAGCTCTGCTCCTTCCGCTGCAGTGACCGCAGCAACCTGTCCCACCACCGTCGCCGCCGCCACAAGCTGCTGCCCATGAAGGGGCCGCGCTCCACGCTTTCCAGTCGGAAGATGCTCAGTGTCCTGCAAAAGAGGACCAGCTCCTTGGCCTACACCAGGAGGCTCTTCATCAACTTCAGTCCTCCATCCATGGTGGTGCAAAACCCGGATTATCCGAATGACCTCTCACATGAGCTACCCCACCTGCATTCTAATGCATATGAAGCACATGCCGGCGATGGCAAGGATGCACGGCATATGATGACGGACAACCCACTGAACCAGTTGTCAACGTTGGCAGGCCAGTTAGCCAGCCTGCCTCCTGAATGCCAGACCACTGTGTCTCCAGACAGGGATGAGAAACCATTTCTTATCCAGCAGGCTTCTTGTACACCGGCTGAAGCGTCTGCAGGTGGACCTCACACGTCTCCCCCCGGCTCATCAGAGCCGCAGCCCCCAGCACGCAGGAACTACAGCCCAGTAGCAGGCCCCAGCAGTGAACACAGCTCAGCTAGCATTAGCAACAGCATGCCCAGCACACCTGTCCCTGGCCTGCCACCACAGGACCCTCAGCTGCTTCACAGCTGCCAGTACTGCCAGACCTACTTTGCAGACAACATCCTCTACACCATCCACATGGGCTGCCACAGCTATGAGAATCCATTCCAGTGCAACATCTGTGGCAGTAAGTGCAGTGATAAGTATGACTTTGCTTGCCATTTTGCTCAGGGACAGCATAAGCAGTAACTCTTCAAACGTTCAAGCTACATAACAGTTTCTTTGTTTTGCCCACATACAGCATATTATTTTGGCTGAATATGTACGAAATTACTTGGAACTTATAAGAATACATATACTTTCAGATTCAGTGACTGTTTAAAGATGTGGTTGTAATACATAGTTTGGAGCTAAAATGTTTCACTTTAAATGAGAAGTACAGGAGACAGTCCTTTATAGAGAAGTTCAACCATGTCAGAGACATGTTTTGCCATTACAATAGTACTAGGCCCTTTACTAGTCAATTAGCTAGACGGACAAGGAGAAAATGTTATGTTAAATAGTTTAACACTACAACTCAATAACTTTGACACTTTTAAATACATTTGATGTACACTCTGTTGCACATAAATTCCCTGCTGCCAATCATATCTTCCCAAAAAGTCATTTTGTCCTGACTGAATTGTGCTTGTTGTTCTGTGCTGTTAGCTCCTTTATTGTTCACTGGTTCAGAGTGTCGCCAAAAACGTATTTCGACATGCCTGGAATATTTCACATCCACCACTCAATTAAAACTTGATAATTCGAAGACCAAAGTGTTCTTTTTCTTTCAAAATGTCTAAAGGAAAGTTGTACATTAGGTCTGTAGAAGCCTTGTAGCACTGTTTGTGTGGTCTGTACAGTCTGTAATGTAAGACTTACGTAAAGTATTTTACATTATTTGCACACGAACTGAGTGTTGTGTAATCTTCCATATGTTTATTGTATGTGAATAGGAAAGTTTGTGTCTCAAGATAGTATATGTTATCTGGAAACTGATGAGTAGACATCAAGTGTACATTATGTAGACCATAGTCTGTCTTCTACCTTGAAAAGGCCTTTGTCTTATATATTGTTACAGTAACTAAAGTGTATTCATATATTACTAAGTATTAAAAAAAGAAAATAGTTTTATTTAGTTAAATTGGATAAACCTTTTAGATTTTTGTTTGTTCTGATTTCAGAATGATGCCTTTATACTGTTGTTGGTGCTGATTCTTTTTATCATGTAGCATTTGGACAGTTTGTGTTGGTCCACTACTATTGATTACAGTACTAGTCTTGTATCTGTTAGGTGTCACCATCAGAACACCTTCTAATCTTTACAGGAATCAAGTATGTGAATGTGACTTAATACTTCAATGGATTTTGTTGCAGTTACATTCTTCTTCAACTTATGTTGGACTGACTTATCAATGCATTTGGTGTAACTGAAGAACTGCATAAGCTTACTAGCAGCTTTATGTTCACTCAGGAACATCAGCAATTTAAACCTAAATTTACTTAATAATTAACCATTTGTGATTAACTAATCTTACCTACTGTTTTTGTACATTCTGAATTAAAAAACTTTGTGAGGGGAAAAAGTCAAGTGTATTCATTGGATATAAATCTTCCAACTTAAAGACACTGACATTTACTGTGCAGTCAATAAAATATTGACATTATCCATGGCCTCAATAGCTTCCACATTTCCAAATCTCTCATATGAGCATATTAAATTAAATGTAGAAAAAGAAAACAAACATGCAGTTCACTGTATTACACAAGGGTGCTTAGTGTGTGTATATGTATGTATAAAAAAAGGTACATAGAAACAATTAATCATAAACTAATAATTATCAATGATGGGGTTTTAATACTTTTCCTGTGGCATTTGTTTAATTCAGAAGGAATCTTGCCATGATTTCCTTTGTATCTTGATCAAAATCATCCAGTGCTCTTTTTGCCACACTCTCTCCATCTATGGTTTCCCGTGGGGTGATAGGTAGGTCTTGAAGAACTTTCTTTCGCAGGTTTTGAAGAAATGTTGTCTTTGAGTTATTCAACTCTGCTGCTAGAGACCTCATATGATCTGGAGACATCTTGTTCTCTGAACATAGGAGTAAATGTAAGAAAAATGCTCTAAACCAAAAATACATTACACTTAAGAATATATTTTAACACAAACTATGCTTGAGGCAATCGCGTAATTAAATACTTCAGTAGTCCATTGCAAAAAATAAATAACATTCCAAAACTATTACCTAAGCATGTGTGTTAGTGTGTACATTTGAATCATGTTTAACCCTTGTGCTGCCTTTGGGTCACATGACCCAAAGGTTCATAACGAACCATCGTTGTGTTTACCCAATTTTACCCAATACAAAAACAAATAAAAATAATTTTCTTTTAACCTTCGCAATGTGGGGGGTCTGAGACAGCCCAACGGTTAAAAGAAAATGCTTCACTTTGTTTTTGTATGCGGTAAAGTTGTCGCAATACGATGGTGGGTCACAATGACTGATGGGTCATAATGACCCGAAGATAACACAAGTTTTAAGCAATGCTTTAGGCACGGCTTTTAGCTGACCTCTTGCCTTCTGCATGGCCTGAGATACCCGGTGTCGACAAGCCTGGTCAGATTTATGAACGACACTGTTGGCACAGATTAGACGATCTGCCACCTGGAACAAAAAACGTTAGGAGACACTCTTCATAAATACAGCCAAAGTCATCTTTTTAAATAAATGTATGAACATATACATTAAGAAACCCAAACATGCCTTTTGTTCTGTGTTGTCCTGAACTGGACTCAGTGGGTTGTCTAGAGCTATAGAGATAAGCTCCTTCAACTTCTGTCTGAGATACAGTAAAAGAGTATGTACATAGTAAGATAAATAGAGAGTAATATAGATTTATTCAGAATGTGATCAAATAAATCACTACATTAATGTTCTAGTTAGTTGATCAATTGATTCACAGCTCACAAGGCCTTGTCTGTGAAGCCGTCTTTGGTGTCCAGTGAGATGCTGCTCTGCTCCCATGGATTCTTCTCAGGATTGGGAGGCTCCATGCGCTGGGCCATCGCAACGATGACTTCATTGGGTAAGGCCTGGGGTCGTCTTTGGTTTCTGTCTATGCATGATTCCGCTGGACAGTGCAGATACACCTGACAAAATCCAATGGAGTCTGTGGCAAACATGTTAACACAACATACAAACTACAGTTGATTACCCACAAATAATTCATGTAATGAACTGACACACAAATTCTACTTACACTTTCTTGCCAGTTGATAAACTTCATATCTCATGCTTCGGTAGTAGAAGTTGTCATCCAGTAGAAGGATGAGTGGTGTTTGGTGGGTGTTGGAGCCCTCTGTAGCCCTTACCGCATAAACACATTGTCTCCAAGCAAAACTGTTGATATAGCAGGTGGTGGGTGGCAGCTCCAAGGCTTGAGGATTCTGCAGTATATGCTCGACACATTGTAGAATTGCTTGCCTGTACAACCTCCATTTAGTTTGCTGAGAAAAAAAAACAGAACAAATACAGCCAAAAGCGGCGATTCCGGGGTTCAAGCCAGCACAACTCTTTTTTTGCATTTTTACAATTTGAATAAACTGCTTTTGAAGAGTCTGTTTAGTCTGCTTGGTAATCTAGTCCAGATTTGACCATTTACTGGAATTGGCATTCACTGTACTTTTCACTGCTGGAAAAAAGTTTAATTATTACTCTCACGCATTACCAGTCTAAACTGGTCTCCTAATTGTTCATTGTGACAAAATAAACTTCTTGATTATACTTATCAGCAATCATACATATAAAGGGCAAATGGAAATATTGTCAATAAACATCAAATGACAAGGCAAGAGGCCAAGTTTCAAAATACCCCCCCCAGAAAAACAAGAACCTGTTTCAAAATAAAAGCTACAGAAAACACTTTACTGTAAGACTATATGGAAGAAGTTCTCATTGGGAAACAGCCTCAAGGACCCATAAATCCACCATGATGGATTCTGAAACGTAAATCCAATTGACTTGGAATTTGGTAGACATGTGTATGTACTTGATGTCTTTCCATTTGTTGCTTAGGAAAAATTAATACAATACAGAATGGCTGAAGGGGTGTATTTATGTAAATGTACACATTGCTTCAATATCTATGTGTCAATAAATCAAATGTCATTTTGACTGATGGTTTTTCAAACTTAACAGTCTTCAAGATGACATCACTCTGAAGTAACTTGCATCATTTCACCTTGATATGTAAAAAGATGACTGAATTACAACTCTTTAATCCTGATGCATGCAGAAATTTGAATTCAGCAGGGTGAAATGTGCTTTTGCGGTTCCTTTGTCGGGAGTTAAGTCTATATGGAAGCAAATCGTTACCAAAATTCAAATGCAAATGCATTTCCCAAAATGCATTTGCATTTTAAGAATGTGGCTGCAAAATTGTGACCACAATTCAAATTCAAATGCATTTCCAGAAATGCATTTTCATTTTAAGAACGTGGCTGTAAAATCGTGACCACAATTCAAATTTAAATGCATTTGCAGAAATGCAAAATGAACGAAAAAGCATTCTGAGCGGCGCAGCAGAGTGACGTCAGTAGCCGCTCTTCTTCAGCTCCCTGCTGACCGAGCTACCCATCTTGTTCGGTAGGGAGCGGTGTGCACATCTGCATTGCATTACATTGCAAATGTGCCGGGAAATTGATTGAATTGCCGGGTCTTTAGAGCAGCGTTCCCCAACCGGTGCCCACCGGTCCGCGGACCGGTACCGGTCCGTGGGTCATTTCGTACCGGGCCGCACAAAAAATAATTAATAACATTATTTCCTTTTAATTGATTATCAGAGTCTGAAAGACGTTTTATTCTGAAAAATGATTCTCTCCTTCTCCGCGGGCCTTTTCCCCTGAGCAAAAAAGCATTTTCATTTTCCAGATGTACATTGGCCGGTATGCCTCTGACGAAGCTTGCAAGACCACGTCTGTTACAGAGGGTTAGACGTATGGAAGCAAATCGTTACCAAAATTCAAATGCAAATGCATTTCCAGAAAATCATTTGCATTTTAAGAATGTGGCTGCATTATTTGACTCATATATGAAATTAGTAATCAATCATCCTATTTGCATTTTAATTTTCTTTTTCAAGAGTGCTCAATCTTTCACTTAATAAAAAAGGAAAAATAAATAGACATTTGAGATTTAATTTTCAAAACATGCCCCAGCAAATAGATACCAAAATTCAATTTGAAATGTAAAATTTGAAAATTAAAATGCATTTCCAGAAATGCATTTTCATTTTAAGAACGTGGCTGCAAAATCGTGACCACAATTCAAATTCAGGACGCATCACAGACTGAGCAACTTGATGTCAAACAATGACTAAAACAGTGGCAGAGCTACTATTAATGTGTAAATCTGTGACGGCAGAGTATGCAGCCAAGCTCTCTATGACTTGTTCGACTCGGTCACGGGCATCAGACTCAGATATATTATTAGATTCTACCTGTTCATCTAATTCTAACAGTGTTTGCACAATTTAAGGGAGCGCCATGGTTGTGATGCGTCCTCTAAAGCAGCGGTCCCCAACCTTTTTTTCGCCACGGACCGCTTTCATGTAAGACATATTTTCACGGACCGGCAGAACGGACTGGGAGGAAAGATAGGCCCTGGACAGCTGCGCTGCTAATGCATGTACATTCTGGGTTTGATGTGATCCTAGTTAGTGACTTCCACACCTAATGCGAGCGCGCTGAGCGCGCGAGAAAAATAGTTTAGCTGATTTGAGCGAAAAATAGTTTTTGGAGTTTTATGTAAAATAAACAGCCGTTTTTTCAATTGACCCATCTTTAAGTTTCTTAGTCTGGTTTTCCATCGTTATATTGTTACTAGCTAGCTTTCGATGTGTCAGTCCCACTGTTGTGTGTGACTATAAGCTACGACAGTGACACCCGAAGTGCGTTCCTTATATCCAGTTCAGGCCTATTCCATAATTTTGTTTGATTGCTGTCACGGCAGAAAATCCCGCTTGATGTTGGAAATGGAAGCAGGGTTTTCAGTGCTTTAGTGGCGATCTCAGGATAGCCTTCATCCAAAACACCGATAGAGTTGTTGTCTCAAACAGGCTTCATTGAGTGGTAACTATCACTTGTCATGTGTCAAGAGGAAGAGACGCGCATGATACCGTTCAATAAAGCCCACAAACTTGCTAAAAAATGAGTAAACACACGTCTTTGCAGAGCTTTTTTGCTCAGGGGAAAAGGCCCGCGGAGAAGGAGAGAATCATTTTTCAGAATAAAACGTCTTTCAGACTCTGATAATCAATTAAAAGGAAATAATGTTATTAATTATTTTTTGTGCGGCCCGGTACGAAATGAACCACGGACCGGTACCGGTCCGCGGACCGGTGGGCACCGTTTGGGGAACGCTGCTCTAAAGACCCGGCAATTCAATCAATTTCCCGGCACATTAGCAATGTAATGCAATGCAGATGTGCACACCGCTCCCTACCGAACAAGATGGGTAGCTCGGTCAGCAGGGAGCTGAAGAAGAGCGGCTACTGACGTCACTTTGCTGCGCCGCTCAGAATGCTTTTTCGTTCATTTTGCATTTCTGCAAATGCATTTGAATTTGAATTGTGGTCACGATTTTACAGCCACCTTCTTAAAATGAAAATGCATTTCTGGAAATGCATTTGAATTTGAATTGTGGTCACGATTTTGCAGCCACGTTCTTAAAATGAAAATGCATTTCTGGAAATGCATTTGAATTTGAATTGTGGTCACGATTTTGCAGCCACGTTCTTAAAATGAAAATGCATTTCTGGAAATGCATTTGAATTTGAATTGTGGTCACGATTTTGCAGCCACGTTCTTAAAATGAAAATGCATTTCTGGAAATGCATTTGAATTTGAATTGTGGTCACGATTTGCTTCCATATGTCTAACCCTCTGTAACAGACGTGGTCTTGCAAGCTTCGTCAGAGGCATACCGGCCAATGTACATCTGGAAAATGAAAATGCTATTGTGGGATTGTATTTTCAACTGCATTTAGTTCAAAGCTGGGCATGACTTTGAAAATGAAATGCCCAAACCAGCCTGTGGCCTACGATACAGCACTCATGTGGCATCTGCAACGCAGTTTGGATTCAATAAGAAAAATACAGAAATACACATACAGTCAATACGAATTGTAGGCTATTGATAAATATTGATTGTCTGATAACATTGTAAATTAGATCATCATTACCCTCTGTACCGTGTCTTCAAAACCCTCGACTGTTTTGGAATGAAAAGCATAATCTGGAATCAGATTATCATAAGATATAACCGATGATCTCCAGTGTTGCTGACCAGTCAGAGTCTTGACAGCCTGAGCGAGTGTTGATTTTCCTGATGCCGGTAAACCGCAGAGAACACACAAGCATGCACGCTCACTTTGAACCTTTGCAGGCGTTTTGTTTAAATCCATTTGTGACAACTGCCAGTGTTTTCTGAAGTGTAATGAATTCTTTAGAATATTGTTTATGTTTTTGTTCTTCTTGTTTGACGGTGTTTGGCATTCAGATAATTGGTACATTACCGCCACCTTCTGCTCCGGAGTGAGGATCAGACGATAGACTGAAGGCCGAATTATACTACTGGTCCGTGTACTTTGCGGCCAATGGATTTTCGTTTTGAAATTAGAAAACCAAAATCGGGAAAAGATCTGTTTCCCAACTACCATTTAGAAATAGGAAAACAAAAAACGGAAAACTACCCATTTTCCGTTTTTTGTTTCGATAATAGAAAACGAAAAAAAAAAAAAAAACGTTATCTGATTTTCTTTGATGTGCTTAAACATGGAAATCTGGAATTAAAATAGTGTGTGGAAATCTAATTTCTCAATTTTGCATAGATTTTAGTGTTGTGACCCGGAAGTTGCTCCCACGAGGGTCCGTGTACGTGAGTTTAATTCCTTATATCATAATTCTTTTGCAAAAACGGAAAAACGGATATTGACGTGTTATTTTGTTTTCTCGTTTTTTACACACAACCCATAAACTACTTTAAATATATTTATATTTCTCACGTGGGTGGAGCTAAGTGTGAAATGCCTGTCATTGGCCGAATGTGTCGTCAGCACTACCTGTTCCTTCAAAGTAAAAGTTTCCCCCTTCTAACTCGATTAGCCTAATATATCTATCTGTTACATTTTATTCAAGTTTATAAACTTTCCAATTACTCTTCATTGACTTGGGAGTTCGCCCTTCCAACTTCATTCAATGCATCTACTATTTCATAATTGATGTAGGACCTACTGATATAAATAAACTAATGCCATGATTCTATAGTCATGTTTTTCCATTTATATTTGTATTAGTAATATTAGAAGATCACAGCAATTATCATTTTTATTGTCCTGTTAGTGTAGTGATGTTGCTTTACGGTTAGCTAACTGATAGTGCTTATAGATTTAACACCCCCTTGAACTTCTTTCCCCTTATATGATTAGATCGAACTTTGTCATTGGACAGTAAAAGTACAGTACAACAAAATGCAATTAGCATAGAACCAGAATTGCAAATGGTATTTACAAGTATTAAGCACATTAAGTATATGTATATTACAAGTGAAATACATAGATGTGCAAATGTTATTCTAAGTGGCATTGTAGATGCCAAATGAAGGCGAAGGTTGTATGGGCACCCGGGATGCGGAGATAGCCACCGTCGGGTCCCCGAGGTAGACATGCGTATGTAACAACTGTAAAAATATATACATGGCAATTCTAAATGTGCAGACCAAAATGGAATGTGCAAGGAGTATGTGCAACTGAAATGCAGGTATAGCAGCATGTGAGGTTCTTATGCACTGATGATCCTGTGCACCCTGCTCAGACACAGCTTGTGCATGTGAGGTTCTTATGCACTGATGATCCTGTGCACCTGCTCAGACACAGCTTGTGCATGTGAGGTTCTTATGCACTGATGATCCTGTGCACCCTGCTCAGACACAGCTTGTGCATGTGAGGTTCTTATGCACTGATGATCCTGTGCACCCTGCTCAGACACAGCTTGTGCATGTGAGGTTCTTATGCACTGATGATCCTGTGCACCCTGCTCAGACACAGCTTGTGCATGTGAGGTTCTTATGCACTGATGATCCTGTGCACCTGCTCAGACACAGCTTGTGCATGCCGCCAGGTGCTTGACCTCCTCCCTGTAGTCTGTCACTGACACAGTGTCATGCATGCAAATTTCCCCCCACTCATCTACACACCATACTCCACTAATTTAATGGTTACTTTTAAGTGTCAAAAATAAGCCGCACTATTAATAATACAAAAGCTGTGTCAAGTTGCATGGGTAGTTTTGATGGAGAGCAATCTTCAAGACATGCCACACATCTTTCATTGGATATAGGTTGGGGTCACTCAAGGATAGTTACCTTTTTATTCCTTACCAGTGGTCACCAATCCTGTTGCAGGAGAGCTCCCTTTGTGTATAGGTTTCACTCCACACGGCCTTGGCTGCCGTTAGTGAGTGGTTGCACAACTAACTAGCACACACATGGTGTACTTTTCTCTGTTCCTTTGTGATGCAACATTCAAGTACCATACAAAGTCAAATACATTTCAACACCTAACTGCACCTTCTCTTTCTGCATGAAATACTGTATCTTAAATATATCCAGATACATGTGCTAGTTATACTACATTCATTTAAGAACTCTGAAATCCAAACAAACATTCATGCACTTAAACTTTATAAAAAATATCATTTCTGAAGAAGGGTCATTTCAGGTTTCAAATCAATTTTATTACAGACAAATGCAAAAGGGCAACATGGCGTTGAACTTTTTTATATACAAACTGTATATGTCAACACTTAATAAGGCAACAACAGATGTTAAGGGTGTTAACGCGTTTGTGTGTGTGTATGCATGCAGTTGTTTGTCTCCGGGAAAGATCAAATCAAATCAAATGTATTTGTATAGCCCTTTTTACACGCAAGCATGTCACAGAGGGCTTCACATATGCCCATAGAACTGCCCCTCAACCAACCTAAACCCTCAAGGAAGACAAGGAAAAACTCCCAAAAAACTCTCAACAGGAGAAAAAAAAAAAAAAAAATGGAAGAAACCTTGGGAGGAGCAATTCAGAGAGGGATCCCCTCCTCCAGAGACGGTTGGTGGGAGAGAGGAGCAGAACACAGGCTAAACATAGTCATACAGTGTCGATGGGTTTTTAAAACACCAAAATCCATTATTCAACTTTATAGATGTAGGACAGGACCGGGAGACTCGCGACCAGGTCCAGCGTTGGCTGACCGACGACCAGGCAGGTGCTGACAACTCAAACCCCCCACACCACAAGGGATGTGTGTGGGGGGGGACAGAGAGAGGAGAGCAGGGATTAGAGAATGCCAGGAGCAGCTAACAGTTACAGTCATAATAGAATGAGATCCCCACCGGTCAAGTGTGGACTGGTGCAGCAATTTAACAGAGCAAAAAAGGGGAATTTGATGCAACCCCACACACCAAGACAGCGACAGCCCCCCTCATTTGAAACATGAAATCTGTTCCAGGGGAAGAGAACTCTAAAATAAGTTATACTTAAAGAATAAGGATGGAAACAACCCGTCCCCCGTTGCCTCCAACTAGTAACATACTTACCTTTAACAGTCGTAGAATTGACTAAACAATAACGTTTTTAACCTAATATTAAACGTCGAAACAGTATCAGACTCCCTAATTGAGACGGGTAGTTTATTCCAGAGAAGAGGCGCTCTATATGAGAACGCCCTACCTCCAGCTGTTTTTTTCTTAATTTTGGGAACCACCAGATAGCCGGCATCTTGAGATCTAAGTGTCCTTGCGGGGCAATAGGGTGTAAAGAATATATTGTGCTTATTAAAGTTATGCATTGTGCTTATTAAAGTTATGAACTTAGAAGTGTGCTCAGGCTTAAACATTGTGTCTCACACTGGGTGTGGGAAGCAGGCTGTTCTTTGTGTCTCTATCTCTTCATTTTTAGAAACAACCTTGAAACCGGGTGGAGACGGCACCCGAGCAGGTGGGACGCGTAGGAAAGAACAACTCCGATGCACGAGAGAACAAGCTCAACCCTTTTTTGATACTTGTGTTTCAATTGCACTGTATAAATATATGCTGGGGAGGGACAGATAGCCAGTTGGACTTCGTGAACCAGCCCAAACTCTGTTGCGGGTAGGGAAACTTAGACAACCCCAGAGCTCTGTACTTGTTGATTTCCAACTGCTGCATTAAAGCTGATATTATCGGACCTCTGCGACTCCAGACCACTCTTTCTAGAACACAGATTTGTGTCATTGAATACCATCATTACATATTGGAATAGACACATAGAATAAGAATCCTTCAAATGGTGACCCCGACGCTGAAAAGAGGGAGTCCAGAGGGTTCCGGCCCGACCGACAGATCGGGAGAGAGACCCATACACCGGTACGAGGAGGCAGACGTAATCGTCAGAGGCGCCTCAACATTTAAAAAAAAGGTAAGCAGACACCTGTTAATTCAAAGTACTGCTATTCGGAACTGAGAACCAAATTTAGACGATTACTATGTTTCATCGTACCTAGTCAAACCAACAGTGGTGGGAAATCAACCGTTTTTGTGTTTTGTCCTTGTCCAAGGGGAGGTTAGAGTCCTTTCCAGGGGTTAGAGTCCCTAAACTCGTTGTCCTTGTCCAAGGGGAGGTTAGAGTCCTTTCCAGGGGTTAGAGTCCCTAAACTCGTTGTCCTTGTCCAAGGGGAGGTTAGAGTCCTTTCCAGGGGTTAGAGTCCCTAAACTCGTTGTCTTTGTCTTTTTCACTGTCTATTTGTGTGGAGTCGGGTTGAGCTGAACGGTATTTTAAACAGATCTGTCGTTCTTTAAAAAATAAAATAAAAAATAAAAAGATCCACTAGGTGTCCTCCAAGGACCGTAATTGCCTTCGGTGCAAAGTCTAACAAGTTTTTAAATTGTGAAATCACTCACTTTTATCAATCTCGTGCTTTTTTCTTTGACCAAGAAGTTACAGAAATCCCGAGGAGAGTTGGAGAAAGGTGGGGGCTAAAAGAGTCCTGTTACTTGAGATCTTACAAAGGTGATCCCAGAGGGTATAGTTCTGCATAATTATGTGAGTATTAATGCTGATAGATGTGTTCGTTTAGATGAATCCCAAGTTTGGTGGTTAACAAATGCGTGATCAACATTTGTTATAATTCCTAGCCAAACAGGGAGGGTTTTTTTTTAAAGCCTTTCCGACCAGAACTTGGATTTATAGGCGGAAAATCTGTGATGTGTGAGGGTATTCAGTTAAAATGCAGAAATTGAACCCCTGGTTTATAAATTGGTTCTAATACAATTGGAAGAGTTATACTAGAGCAAACCAGCTGTGTTGGTCAAAGAATGGTTTGAGGAAATGTATGTGAAAAATTATGAGGAAGCAATTGGAAAGGTATATGGGATAACATTTTAAGTCAAAATAGTAAAATCTAGGGTTTTTAAGAGTTTTGATAAAGGTATTAGATGTAATTTGGTTAAAAATGAGAAAGAGAAAATAACTAAATGTACTTTTATTTGGAGTTTAATTGTAATTTGGTTTTAAGTTTTATTTGAGAGTTTTATCAAAGCCTGGCATACTGTTTGGGATAAACAGTTAGGCTGTGATAATGTTGTATTGATAAATGGTATTAGTGCATGAAGAGGAATATTATAACATTCAGTTCTGAAATAATTTGGGAAGACTCATCAAGTCTGATAAATTGTGGTTATGATGGTTTAAGCTAATTGGCTCGTTTTGAACTGCAGCAAAACGAGTTATGAAGTTATACCTATCTGACCTTTATAGAAAATATATTTGGGAAAAATGTTTGGTTAATAGCTACATTAAGAACATTATTTGGTCTATATTTCATTTAAGACGCATACAGATTCTGGTTTGGCATAATGAAAATTGCTTTTATCATATCTTTGATAAAAAGAGCTGTGATTTGGTAAAATAGAGAATCTAAAACAATATTGGTCTTAAACTTAACTGTTTTAACAGACAGAAAAGGTTTTTTGGAGTGAAAGAAATTAGACTACCAGTTGATTTTCTAAAGAAGGGAACAAAGAAATTGTCATTTCTAGGCATGACTAATAGTGGGGGCTCGTCCTGCTAAATTCTGTTCCAGATGAAGCAGTAAACCAAAGAGTGGAGGAGTCAAACGAGGAGATTGGGTATTGATTAAAGTTATCAATGAAAGGAGGGATCTTATGAGAACTTATATCCTGTCTAATTTCTGGTTTTTCTATTTGTTTCGAATTTAGTTTATTTTATTGCAATTCTAAAAGCTTGGCTAAAGTTGTATGTATGTGGTGAAGGGGGCCTGTGAGCATGTCCAGGTCTGCCGTGGATACATGGATGTCGAATGTCCACTCTGGAGTGACGGTGGGTTTTCCCCTATAACATCATTAGGGTTTTCCCACTGTGTCCAGTGTGTCCACACCACTTGGCTATAACGCTGCATAGTCTCATCATTATTGTATGTCAACATTGTGTAATCGGTAATGGGATATTTTTTGAATTTGGGTTTGTTGTCACACCCTATAAGGGTGTGAAAGGAGGGATTTATTTGAACTTTAAAAATATCCACTTTAAATCCTGAAATGGGTTCTTGATTTCAATATCTGTGTTTAATCATTGGTGTTCGACTGTTTGCATCTCATTTGACTCAGTTACTGCTTGATCATGGGAGATAAGGTGATGCTGGGACTGTAACTCTTTTCTGCTTCAGGACGAGTCAGACCGGCGGGTCTGACTACCTAACCCCTGTTCTAAGGCCCCATTCCCTTGAAGACCCTGTCCCACCTGCCCCAATACATCATCAGATGTTCGGGGAAGCCTGTTGTACATTTATGGACATGACCATTCAAGGTCATCGAGAGAACCTTGCACGCCCTAAGGGTGCTGGGGAAAGGAAGTACGTGGTACCACTGGAGCATGTGTTGTGCTGCTCCAGAATCCAGCCGTACGTTGCAGGAGTTGGTGGAGAAGGGCCAGTGAACCTTTTGCTATTGCTACGAAGAGAGTCCAGAAAAGAGGGTTACGACTAGGTCAAGAGTGATACTGCTTGACCACACTAGAATTGTACTGGACTAAGTAGGTTTCCGCTATTTTACTTAAGAGTGTGCTATATCAATATCAACATGATTGTTGCTGTATCCCATGTATCAGGTCCCTGTGTAACAGGATCATTGTCTCGGCTGAGGAGAACCCGACGAAGGGGTTCCAAATGCCATTGCTGGGGCTGGCTGACCAGGACGAGGAGGCGGTGGTTGGTCCGGGCTATGTTGATTGATCTCTGGTGTTTTCAGAGATCAAAAGAGGGATTAAAGAATATATTGTGCTTATTAAAGTTATGCATTGTGCTTATTAAAGTTATGAACTTAGAAGTGTGCTCAGGCTTAAACATTGGGTCTCACACTGAGTGTGGGAAGCAGGCTGTTCTTTGTGTCTCTATCTCTTCATTTTTAGAAACAACCTTGAAACCGGGTGGAGACGGCACCCGAGCAGGTGGGACGCGTAGGCAAGAACAACTCCCTGATGCACGAGAGAACAAGGTCAACCCTTTTTTGATACTTGTGTTTCAATTGCACTGTATAAATATATGCTGGGGAGGGACAGATAGCCAGTTGGACTTCGTGAACCAGCCCAAACTCTGTTGCGGGTAGGGAAACTTAGACAACCCCAGAGCTCTGTACTTGTTGATTTCCAACTGCTGCATTAAAGCTGATATTATCGGACCTCTGCGACTCCAGACCACTCTTTCTAGAACACAGATTTGTGTCATTGAATACCATCATTACATATTGGAATAGACACATAGAATAAGAATCCTTCAGGTGCAAGGAGACCGGAGAGGTACAGTGGTGCCAATCCATGCAGAGATTTGTAGGTTAGTAGTAGAACTTTGAAGTCAGCTTTGGCTTGGATAGGGAGCCAGTGTAGAGAGACAAGAGTAGATGTTATGTGATCAAACTTTCTTGTTCTGGTCAATAGTCTAGCAGCAGCATTTTGCACCCGCTGTAAATATTTTAGGTGGGTAATTGGGAGGCCAGAGAACAACACATTGCAATAGTTCAATCGGGACGTAACAAATGCATGTATTAGTTTTTCGGCATCATCCTTTGAGAGAAATTTTCGTATTTTGGCAATATTACGTAGATGGAAAAATGCAGTTCTAGTAATTTGCTTAATATGGTACTCAAACGAAAGGTCTGGGTCCATTGTGACTCCTAAATTTTTTACTAGCTGGCTTTGAGAGACTTTGACGCCGTCTAGGTCTAAGGTCAGATTGGAAAAATTATTTCTATATTTTTTAGGACCGAAAATTTGAACCTCGGTAAGAGGAAGTTATCTTTTCATAGGTTTACAGTTGAGTAAGATGGATCAGATGCATAAGAGCATCCTGGAAGGGCGTATATGTATTGTTTATTACATTGTCATACATGACTGTCATGTCTGGAAACTGTTCTTCAAAGTGTCTCTCCACTTGGGCTTGCTCTTCTGCATTTCCAAACGGGTAGATGCCAAATGTTGAGGATCTGGTCAATGACGATCTGGTGTCTGCCTCATAAAGATCCGCTGCTGATGAGGCACAGGGTAGGAGATCCTCTGTGACCTTCTTGACACAGCCATGTGGTGCCAAAATGTTTGGAACTCCTCTGCCTGGTGTGAAACTCTTATTATTTCATTGTTATACACTTTTTATTTATAACAATTCAATCGTGATTCACAAATGCACATCTTGAAATGGTGGTATGGATTTAGAATCACATCCTTGAATATTGAAGTAATATATTGTATGTAACTGCATGCATTGTATATTCATTGGAGCAATGTAGTTAATTACTTGAGCTTTAAATGACTGCTTGCATAATTTTCCTCATAATGTTAAAGGTTGACATGAACTGATGTGAGAAGACTGCATTAAAATACCTGGAATTCTATGGGCATTCCATGAGTCCACAACTCTGTTGATCCCAATGCTGGCAATCTGACATGTCAGATTAGAAACACAGAACCTCACAGTACTGTCTTCCATGTTGATCCGCTCTTGGTCAAGTAGATTGACTAAAGCTGTCTTTATTGGGTAGTTGACCCTGTTGTTCATTTCAGGCCAAATCCGCTCAATTCTGTGATTCTGTAGATCAAGAAGAAAGAAATATGTAGTATCCCTGACATTTGAATAATTTGAGAATATACTGTAAACAAACTATTTTTGCAGATTGTTTTCCAAAACTGATTGAACATCTGCAGCAATGTAATGCAATTATTTTCCAAAGTGCCTTTTGTACATTAATTAAAGTAATTAAATACCAACATTCCAATTTGACAAACAAGAATTGTTGAGTTTATTTGTATTAAGTACTGGTATGACACTGATGAATTCCATGTCTCTGTATGTGTGTGGGGGTTTCTGGAATGGCAGCTCATTCATCACATGTACTGGTGAGTTATTTACTCATGGCATCAACCTACCCTTGTTGATTTGGTTTGTAGGTAAGGTGCTCTGTCCAGGTTGTTTCTGTAACCTGACAGTTGTTGTTGGATAAATAGAGTCAGGTAAAACTCTTTCCCGTGGTCTACCCTTACTTGATCCCACATTCCATATTCCAAAACCGCTGGTCTGTTAAAACAAATATTCAACACAAAGAGCACAAACACCATTTTTTTTTTAAACATTCATGACAACAAATAATTGTTTAAGATACCACTAATAGTTATATATGTGTATTAAATACAAATTGAAAATGTATACAACATCAATAACTGCTTACCTGTAAACATTCTCATAAATTATGAGGTTATTTTTCACAGGCATGGTTGAATGACCAACAATCTTAGAAGTCAAGCCATCAATGGCTAAGACATGTGTGGCCCCAAACATCACCAACTTTTCATTCTGGTCCATGTGAAGCTTGTGTCCCATGTATTCAGCATGGTAGGGAAATGGGTTTAAGTTCCGTGCCCCCTAAAACAACCATATTTATTTAGATTGAAGCATAACCATTTTCTGTAAAGAAAAAACATTTGCATCAGCACATGTGGGATAACAATTAAGGCCCTTTGGGCAAAATACTTACATGACAACGTGCTTTGGTTGCTGGACTGATCTTAGCGCAGCCCCAACTCGACCCTCAGACGCATGAATACCCTTGGTGGTCAGGTACCCAGTCATCATTTTACGTCCAAATGTGGGTCCGGTCTGTTGTGACATAGTGACAAACACACCAATAGACATTAGACAGAAGCCTTCTTTATGTGACCTTTTTCATGATGGACACACTACCTGGTGCTTAAAGACCCTAGAAGTAATTTGTTTCAATACATTTATGCAAAATTGATGTGTATGTATATGACAGATGTAAAAATATGAACATATATAAATATGTTTAGAAATATGTATATTGAAATACAACTTTATATATGTTTAGATTTTTTATTGAATGTGAAGTAAATATTTATATCACCACTATATATTAATTTAGTTCTGTGGTTCATGACACAGAGAAACATACTTCTTGTGTACCCACCTCCTGTATACCTTTGGCCACTGCCAATTCCAAATGAGTGGCCGACACAACTCCTTTTAAAAAGTTATTGTCAGCACAAAACCGCTTTATGTTGTCTATAGAACACCCTCTTTGGACACCAGTGGAAGTCAGGAATGACGACATTTCTTTGTATGTCTTCCCTTGCATCTTCATTTCTTTAATAACCTCGCGGGTTCAAGTGTTGGTGAATTCATTGCAGGCTTCAATATTTTGCCGTTATCTATGGTTCATAGGTAGGCCTATTTGAGGTACGTTCAGAGCCTGGTACGTCGAGTCTAGTGCCACATGAACTTCCTGTATGTAGTCTACGTAACCGGTCGCCTGTTCAAAGCTAACTTAATGTGTTAATTATTATTATTGTTTTATAGCTGCAGATCTAAGATCAGATTCCCAGCCCAAAATATGATTCTTAAACATTCAGTAGAAACGCTGTACTGACACAGGGTCTGCTAAAAATGTACTTCAACCATGGTTCTCCCGCTCAATAGGTTTTTAATTAAATCTTTTAAACATTGAAAAAAAAAAAAAACAATTAAGGTAGCCTACTATTGGATTAATTTAATGTATATGTGTACTGAAATAAAACAGTGTATGAAGTTACCGAACGTGCCCCCTCAACATTATTCTCTGATTATAGTTAGAACTCCAACACGTGACGAATCTGACCACGCAACACTGGAAAGAACTCACCATCACCATCGTCAACGTGCAACAAAAAAGTTAGGCTAGCTACCTTTATAAAAAAGAGTAATATGGATACATATATCCTCTACCGTGGCAGCAAAAGGCTGACAAAAGGAGGACATGCAGGTCGAGAAGATCACCCGCATATTTCAGGTATTTTGTTAAATCATAAGATTTTGAATTAAGGGGCAGTTGCTAGCTAAGTTAGCTAGCAACTAGCTTAGTTAGCTAACTAACCTCTAATTTCAGCGTGGGCTCGGGTGTCAGAAATAACTGCTAGCTAGTTTAGTAATTATACATCGTGGTTGGTCCAACCCAGCCCACTGCTCTTTCAGAAAAATATGTCCACACTGTTGTTAAAGAAAGTAGCCTATAAAGAATAGTAAATGTTTTTTTTACCCATGAAGTATGTATAGAACATACGCTTCTGTTTTGCAACCGTTTGGTAGCTAGTCACGTGTTTAGTAGCTACAGTACACTATCGTGCTGCCCCAGCTTTGTAGTTACTATAACAAAATGTGCTTCTTTATTAGGTCACAGGTAGCAGTCTTTACTTGACTGACGACCCAGCTAACACATGACGTTGCGGCAACGTTGCCAGTAAGTGCTCAGTTGGTAACCCGCGACGTTACCTTAACGTTGTGGCAACGTCGTAGCAACGTTATAAAGGGAATGTTGCCAGTTGGTCCCATGGACAACGTTGCCACGACGTCGTACCTTGGTCGGCTGGTTACGTTATTTTTAGACCCGTGGACAACGTTGCCGCGACGTCGTACCTTAGTCGGCTGGTTACGTTATTTTTTGGTCCCCTGGACAACGTTGCCGCGACGTTGTACCTTGGTCGGCTGGTTACGTTATTTTTAGACCCGTGGGCAACGTTGCCGCGACGTTGTACCTTGGTCGGCTGGTTACGTTATTTTTTGGTCCCATGGACAACGTTGCCGCAACGTCGTACCTTGGTCGGCTGGTTACGTTATTTTTAGACCCGTGGGCAACGTTGCCGCGACGTTGTACCTTGGTCGGCTGGTTACGTTATTTTTTGGTCGCATGGACAACTTTGCCGCAACGTCGTACCTTGGTCGGCTGGTTACCTTATTTTTAGACCCGTGGACAACGTTGCCGCGACGTCGTACCTTGGTCGGCTGGTTACATTATTTTTTGGTCCCGTGGACAACGTTGCCGTGACGTTGTACTTTGGTCGGCTGGATACATTAATTTTGGTACCATGGGTTAAGTTGCGGTTAAGTCGCTCTTTGGTCGCAGGACAACGGATCTCGAGTGCAATATAGTGGTTTATCCAGAGATGGAGAGATCACACTGGACTGCTCTCAGTTCTGACACCTTTGCAATGTATAGTCTACATGAATTTCAATCACACACAATATTAAATGTTGCACCCAGCACGTATAAATGTAGACAATGCATGTAATTCATGTGCAGCTCAGCCCCAGCATGTCATTGGTCATCAATTTTCTCATATGCAGAAACATAGCTTTAATAAATAAAAGACTGAATTTGGAATATAATTTAGTCTTTCATTCTTTACTATAAACATGTACAAAAGCAATCAATGTGTGATGTATAACATGATTAAGCAAACATTATTTGTATAGCACACCAAACTGTATGACACACAAATTTGTGTCATACAAATTTGCAAATTTGTGCTCCAATAATTTTTGTGATACAAAATTGTTAAATGTGACCAAAAGGTAAGTGACTCTTAAGAGTTTCATTTCCAAAGACAAGTAATCACAGAATATTACAATTCTTCCTTAGCAAACCTTCCCCTCAGTCTGCCCCTGAGCAACAACTTTGCGCATGCCCATTTCAACGCATCGCTGAAACTGGGGTTTCAGAAGAGATTTTGTAGGGGTTCACCGTCGTGTACGCATTGGATTTCAACTGGAAATTAGCTACTTCAAAGGTGAGTTTCTTTACAGAAATAGTTTAAATATATAAACATATTTTCAGAAATTGGATGGGGCATGCTAATACGTATATGTTTGAAATTTAGGCCATTTAGCCTGTTTATGTGCTATCAGATTCACATTGTTTACGTTAGGATTTCGCTACAGTAACTACAGTACAGTAGAGGTTAAACCCTCCAGAAAGTTATGTTGAAATACTGAAAATGCATAGGCCTACATGTTATCAAAGTTTAGCGTCTCACAAATCACCCACAAAAGAATCAGTGAAAATAAATGTTCAGAACTGTTAAAAAAAACTTGTCCCAAAATAGTTTATTTAGCCCGGAATTTTCAAAGACTGTGGAGCTAGCGTGGCTGATCACGTTTTAATCAGTCGGCCATGGCATGCACAGCAATGGCGTCTATAAAAGTATCACGTCACTCATTTTTCCAATTTGTACATGCCATCTGTTTTTGGATAAGTTTATTCGTTTTAATCTTTAGATGCGTGAGTTCTAAATATTTCCGACGCTTCCACCAGTTATTTTTCCAAAACTGCAGCTAGGTAGCTTTAATTAGCTTCCGTTACCTAGCAACCTAGCATAATACTCGTAGCAATGCTACCACCTGCTAGTGTTACTTGTTAGCCTACTATTTGTAAATTTTGAAGCCTTACTATAGCGTTTGTCATATAGTTTTTGTCTATCGGAAAACAGTCGGTTGGAATGTTCAGAATCACACATGTGCGACGCTACGATGTGGGGCCCTGCTTTCGAACGGTCACATACGTGCAATGCTACTCTTTTAATATCAATATGCTATAACTATGTACATAAACTACATTCCATTATCATTTCTGTACAGATTATCCTACCACCGTCACACGGCCTTGCACTGTGTCCCTGGGAAATGATGGTAAAGTAATGAATGACCGTTTAAAACAGTGACAATAATTGATATGAGCCATGGCAACCTAAAGGCTATGTTTTGAAGCAAAAGCATGACTTAACCCTTGTGTTATCTTCGGGTCATTCTGACCCATTAGTCATTGTGACCCACCGTTGTATTGCGACAACTTTACCGCATACAAAAACAAAGTGAAGCATTTTATTTTAACCATCGGGCTGTCTCAGACCCCCCACATTGCAAAGGTTAAAATAAAATTATTTTTATTTGTTTTTGTATTGGGTAAAAACAACGATGGTTCGTTATGAACCTTTGGGTCACGTGACCCGAAGGCAGCACAAGGGTTAAAACTTTTGCATCACCAGATTCCATACCCCTAGATGTCAACTCTGGTCTGGTGGAGGTGAACCAATTGGGGGCCCAGGAAAACAGCTGGCAGCCAGGCAAGTGCAAATATAAGACACTCAAAAAAAAAATGCTTTGTATACAACCATTCAAGGTAACATTTGTTATTTACATCATTGTTACAGCTAATCTAGAAGAACCACCGTGTATGCCAATCATGCTAACTCTTGTAAACTTGTTTTACTTGTCTTTAATGACAGACACATTACAGGTTATGCTCCGGAAGATGGAGACATTGGAGGAGAACCAGCGAGAGGCTCTCCTATTCAGGCGACTACAGGGCAGACACACTGAAGAGGTGCCAGTGATGGACCTACAGGTGGCCCAAACACAGGCTGAACTCCAAGACCTTGAGGAGTGCCTTAAGGTGCTGGAGTTGCGAAAGAGAGTGGTAAGTGTTTGGAGATGCCATGAACTATGGCTTATACGCAGCGTTCAACGTTCACATTGGTGCTGACAATAAGTTCATGACTTCTAATTCCAGACGCTGTGATGAAGTGGAAGACGGGACTGGGAGAGAAAGCTGTGGAGCTCCTCATAGAGGAGACACTCAAACACGCCCCGGCAGCCCATTCAAAACAAGCCAGGTGAATGAATCATGATTGCAGCTTCCATATCCAACCTTTCACATGGCTATGTGACAAAAATCTAGAATCACATATTTTTTTGATGATGTATATTATTTTAGATGTGATTTTTTTATGACTTGTATAGCGCCTTTTTACATGTGCAATTATGTTGATAGAACACTAACTTATTTTGTGCTTCATTGTCAGGGCCAACAGACAGGACCTGTAGCGGGGACTGGCAGAAGATTTTAATTCACTGTTTGGCACTTTGTTTGAAATAAAATGACAATGTTACATGGAAATGCTGCCTTGTTTATGATTAGCTGGAGTTAGGCTACACATCACACAAACATAGTCCTCCTAAAGTTGGCTACCATGTAGCCTATTATACAAGAACAAGTAGCATTTTGGGCAAATGAGGTCTGCATATGAACCGCCCCAATATAAGCAGTAGAATTGAGAAATATAGGTTACTTAGTTAACGTTGCAGTTACGGACTGGCAACGTCACAAAATTACGTTGCTAGGAGGTCGCGGTTACGGACTGGCAACGTCGGAAAATGACGTTGCTAGGAGGTCGCGGTTACAGACTGGCAACGTCGGAAAATAACGTTGCAAGGAGGTCGCGGTTACAGACTGGCAACGTCGGAAAATGACGTTGCTAGGAGGTCGCGGTTACAGACTGGCAACGTCGGAAAATAACGTTGCCACGACGTCGCGGTTACGGACTGGCAACGTCACAAGATTACGTTGCGGTTACGTTCTGGCGTCCCACAGATGCACGGTCCCGCAACGTCGCCAAAGACGTTGCGGCAACGTATGTTTGGTCATCGAGTGACGTTGCGGCAACGTAACTGTGTTAGCTGGGGATGCCAACGTTGCCATATTCCCTGGAGAGCCAGGCTATTTCAGCGCCATTGACCTCGTTTATAGGTCCCATTATGAGGTCCATGGAGAGAGTGAAATTCCCACCACCACCACTCCACCCATCACTCCTACCTCAGGATCGGGACCAAGGTTTACATTTTCATCGCAGCCATCACCATCAGCTGGCTCTGCTTTTGCCTTTAGTACCCCCGTGCCAGCACTGTGAAGTCTTGGACAAGGTTTAACTTAATTTGATATACTATTGATTATTAGTATTTTGATATATAATACAAATAAGTGTCAACAAATATTTTCCAATCCACTGACACTTCATTGCCATGGGATCACATACTAATGAAGTATAATATTTATTCTATTTTGTGTTATAGAGCAATCAGCATTGGTGAGGTACAGAATGGAAAGCCAGTCGCAGTAAGTGTGGTGACGGTACGGTTCACATAAATGGAGGCAAACGTACCGAGCATCATTGAAAAAGTGATGATGGGTCTGAAGACAACTGAGTCAATGGTGCTGACGGATGCCAATTGGTGCGAAGTGTTGGACACCGAAGGAACAAGAGGTATTTAACTCAATAATGCTAAATACTGATTCAATAAAATTATGATTCTGTATTTTACCTGAAGTTTCCTATCACATTATGTTACATTGAGTCATTCAATAATGGCTATGGTGGTAAAACACTTTTTCAGAACTGAGTATACATTTCATTGTGTGGTTTGTTTTCAATGTCTTTCCCAGGGTCAATGTATTGTAAGCAAAATTCCCACAAAATGAATGCTGTGTCCAACTCAGATTTTATTCGACTGAGAAGGAAAAGGACCAGGTATGTGTTTGGGTCCTCTTTAGAAACATATCGTTGGCGGCAGTTCACATTTTTTACAATCTATGGTATCCCTTGCTTAACACATTTGGGCCATACACACTACTTTCCACATTATTATTGATATAAGTCAAATTATGAGTCGGAACAGACTGATTTCAATCATTTACTTAGATTTTTGGTTCATTTTAATCCAGGCCTCAATTTGGTGATTTTGGTTTCCGTTGATCTTTGTTATGTCATTTTGTTCTCAATGAATAACACAATGTACAATAACGATTTTCATCTTGAAAATGTTTCCTTCATCAAGACACAATGTGTGATTTAGGTGTTCCCTCAATTGTTTGAGCAGTGTATATATTACCATTCAATTGCTTTGACACATTCTCTCATGCAAGGAAATTTGTAGTTTTCTCCCGACTTTTGACACTTTTGGACTGTTGTCACTGTCCAAGTTATCAAAAACAACTAAATTATTGACTTTGTCCTGTTTTGTTATGTTACTTCTCCCAAAGAGATGACAATTCTGGACTGCAGGAGGTCTTGGACAAAGTTGAAGAAGTGCTGGAGGCCTCCCAAGGTCTAGAGGCTGTAGCTAACCAAATGAGGGAGCTGTCCACTCTGGTCACCAGAGACTCCATCAACATCCCGCATCCCCAGGCTACCCACCTGAAAGAGTACTTTACCTGCATGATTTGCAGAGGTAGAAAACAGACCATTTTTTATTGTGCAATTAAGTCATAATTTGCCCTATTTCTTTATAAATAAGTAGTGTTGGTTAACTATTTGATTGGTTTGCTACGTGAGAGCCCCGTCAGCCTCCGTTGACGATTGCGTCAGCTGTTGTCGATCTCTGATGAGTATTTTCTTAATTTCGTACCAGGGTCAATTCTACATCAAAAATCAGGAGGGCGGCAGTGTTTTAAAGAAATGGCGATTGCGAAGATAGCCAGCGGGTCAGCATATTTTTGTGATTTGTGTAAAACTTGGAATTTGAGTGACACCGCGGCTGGTTTTGACGTTAGCCTCAGTCAGACTCGGCTCGCCCACTGGCAGTGTGTAGTACTGTCTTCAATGCCCCAGCTAAACTTTACGTCAAAACAAACGTTCTAATTTCCGGCGCTTTCAAACAATCAGTGAAATGTGGAGCAACAGCAGCTAGCTTGCCTCTAGCAAACTTATTTTGAATTAGCCATTTCCTCCTACATTAATGTCAAACTTATTTACGTTTTGGGGGGCATATTTTCAGTTAGCAGATGGTACTGTTTGAATCGTGATTCCATACTGCCAGTGACAACGTTGTTACAGTAGCTTGTTTCAAAGGGGGTTCGCAGCTGTTTCAAAGGGTGTTATTAATGAAATATGCAATATGAGTAGGCTAAATGCTTGAAAATATCACTAGAAGGGAAAAACTTAGAGGACGGACCCACCTGCAACCGACGCAAGCAAGCACACCCTACAATTTCCCCAGAAATTGTACCCTCTCTAGTTGTGATATTGTTTTCCTGTTTCTCTTTATTGTGAGAATGCTGTTCAGCATTCTTGAGCCTACGGAAGGCTACGGTAGGCTTGAGCCTACGGATTTTTAAAATTAATGCGAGCGCGCAACGTCTCTTAATTTTTCAGCCCCACGTACCTTGCGTTTCTTAGCCTGGTTTAGCCAAGGAGCTCTCCACCTTTATTACTAATTTAAAAACTATTTTATAAATCGAATATAAAAGCATCATAGAATGTAAAGTAATTTCAATTTAGCTTGCACCTAAGTTAAAACATATTTGAGTGTGCTAACATTAACAATAACGTCAGCTAGTTTGAGGTGTATGCATAGGCTAACCATTAGCAGCACATTTCCCATATTTAACAATGATTAAACATGGGCTTACCTGAAAGTGATGCACGGGCACCATCTCGCAGTCTCTTTCTTTCTTTTTTTCTTCCCCTGACTCCTGTTATCTTTTTAAGCCCATTTTAGAAAAGTTGACCTAGCCTACTGTCAAACTTCGTCAGGCCACTGAGATACGGAAGGGCACCCACAGCGAGCTTGGGAAGTTGAGTGTGTATTTGTTTTTTTTGTGTGGGGGGGGGGGGGCACCATCGTAACTTTTTTTGAGCATTTTAGGCTATATCTCTTGTTCTGCCGGTTTGTAATATACGTGCCTAATATTTCTATACTAAAATAATATCGGCATTATAAGTATTATAACTATGATGATTTTTCAGTTGGCTAATTTTTGGTGCCCCCTCAGGAGTTGGTGCCATACGCACAGCGCGTAGTGCGCGTTATGGGAGCGGCGGCACTGGCTACTAGACTACACAAACACTGTTTTTGACGTGATTTAACATAATGTTTTGATCGAACGAGTTGCAATAAAGTACTCACATTAAGGAAAGTTAGGACTGCGTTCATAACGTGATATAACATTTTAGTTGACATTGTCCAGGGCCCCTTAGATGTCATGTGCCCCTGGGCAAGTGCCCAATTGCCCTAATGGTTAATCCGGCCTAGCGTCTAGGTTAAGTTGTTTGAGGTGTGGATTCTAGCTACATTTCTGTTATTCTCTCTTATAATCGAGCTAGCGTGATGGCTCTCCATAACTAAAAACGTTTCGACTTCTTTTCCACAATCGACCAAATTGGCCAAACAAGGTATGTACATTGAGTTTAAAGTGTACCTAATCTAGCTAGATCGTTTTTATTTTAGCAAGTTTCACAGAAATCTGCAAAAATCGAGGCTCAAGACTGTCATAGCTGACCGTCACAAACAGCCAAACCGGGGCTACCGAGGTGAAGTTAGTTTCATATTCGACATTCGTCTCACATTCAGAAGACGCTACTTTGCAGCGTCGAGTTAGGGACCGGGTGAAAATTACCCATACAATTTTGAAAAATGATGATTTTTATAATGATTTTATGACTATAAAACCTCAAACAAACAGCAGAGTATTCCAACAATGTCTGGTATACTTCTACAGTCTTTAATTGTTCAATAATGTTAAAAAAAACAAAAAAAATATTTTTCAAATTTGTGTCAATAAATCTCAAATATACACCAGATTATTCTAATAATGTCTGGCCTACTTCCACACCCTTTACTTTTCCAATAAGGTTCTGAATAAAATTCCAATTAATCGCTAATCTATGAAAATAGCATGAAATCCTTGCTAATCTCAATATCTTTTTCAGACTTGTTTCAAAAAATCTCAAATGCACACCAGATTATTCTAATAATGTCTGGCCTACTTCCACACCCTTTACTTTTTCAATAAAACTTTTTTTTTAAATGATAGAAAATCGCTAATCTCTGAAAATAGCATGAAATCCTTGCTAATCTCAATATTTTTTTCAAACTTGTGTCAAAAAATCTCAAATATACACCAGATTATTTTAATAATGTCTGGCCTACTTCCACACCCTTTACTTTTTCAATTATGTTTAAAAAAAATTATAGAAAATCGCTAATCTCTGAAAATAGCATGAAATCCACGCTAAACATCATAACTCAAGTCTTTATTACTGTTGTATTAGTCATTTATTAAAACAAAGACATTATTTTTAGTGCAGGACATTTTCAGACACCGTCTGTTGCAGGCAAGGCATTTCCAGTCTGTTTCTTTTCTTGCGGCGTTGAACTCTCTGTGGGTCATATCCAAGCACTCTGCATGATACCACCTCATGCATTCAGAGCATGCAATCTATATAATGTCAAGTAGAAGAGTATTAATGAGAGTAGCAATTGTTGTTCATTCAGACGTCAAAGGATTATTCCAAACACTATTCACTGAATAAAACTGTGTTTAAGATATAGCAAAACTGTTCATTACTATGGCATTAACATCATCCAATTTCAAAAGACTAGTTATACTTTCTCATTACAAGCTATGCAAGGGACTATGCAATTTGTAATACTGTAGTCTGACTTTCATGCCAGAGGGAGATATGTTGCCATTATCACTGTATGTTTAGCCTGGTCTTTATTGTTTTTAAAGTATGTAGAGACTCTCCAATCATCTGGTTGCTTTGTAGTTACACATTTCTAGACTAAACTAATAGTCATGCAGTTCCAGTGGAGACATACATTTAGTCATTTAGCAGACGCTCTTATCCAGAGCGACTTACAGTGAGTACAGGGACACGGCCGGGAATCGAACCAGCAACATTCTGATTACTAGCCCGATTCCCTAACCGCTCAGCCACTTGACTCCCTTGACAATTTCTTCCACACTCTTCTTTCATTGGCTCCCTTGCATAGACCTGGCGCGCGCGCGTGTGTGTTTGCGTCATCAACCCTAGTTGAATCTCTGGTTCTGGTGTCGTAAAAACTCAACCATATAGGGGTCAAGCAAATGGTCACCAGAGTTTGCGTCTCCATCTAGCCCTTGTCAAACAGTATCTCTTTAAAACAAAAAACAAAAACCTTAGTCCTCAGCTCCAAGATAAGGGTATTGTGTGTGTACCCAGAGTTCAGATTTGGGGGTAGGCCTCTCTTTGCACACAAGTAATGCTGAACACAGTATCATTTTATACAGAATAAAAAAGTTACATCTTCAATTTTTCTGACAGGCAGACACTCCATGTGATGGGGTGTGTCGAGGGGTTACATCAGAGTAATCTTACACATACCTCTCTCTCTCTCAGTATTGACTGGATTCAAAATATTCCTTACATATAAAGTGTTTTACCTAAGACTTGACAGCTGAGACTGTCAATGGAACCGTTGTGGTAGATGTGATCCTGTCGTCTTGTATGAAATGATTACTCGTCTTCTATAAAATTAGCGAGGATTTCATGCTATTTTCATAGATTAGCGATTAAATGGAATTTTATTATTGAAAAAGTAAAGGGTGTGGAAGTAGGCCAGACATTATTAGAATAATCTGGTGTATATTTGAGATTTTTTTAAACAAGTTTGAAAAAGATATTGAGGATTTCATGCTATTTTCATAGATTAGCCATTAATTGGAATTGTATTCAAAACTTTATTGAAAAAGTAAAGGGTGTGGAAGTAGGCCAGACATTATTAGAATAATCTGGAGTATATTTGAGATTTTTTTACACAAATTTGAAAAAGATATTGAGATTAGCAAGGATTTCATGCTATTTTCAGAGATGAGCGATTTTCTATCATTCTTTTAAAAACATTATTGAAAAAGTAAAGGCTGTGGAAGTAGGCCAGACATTATTAGAATAATCGGGTGTATATTTGAGATTTTTTGACACAAATTTGAAAAAGATATTGAGATTAGCGAGGATTTCATGCTATTTTCAGAGATTAGCAATTTTCTATCATTTAAAAAAAAGTTTTATTGAAAAAGTAAAGGGTGTGGAAGTAGGCCAGACATTATTAGAATAATGGTGTATATTTGAGATTTTCTGATACAAGTTTGAAAAAGATATTGAGATTAGCGAGGATTTCATGCTATTTTCATAGATTAGCGATTAATTGGAATTTTATTCAAAACGTTATTGAAAAAATAAAGGGTGTGGAAGCAGGCCAGACATTATTAGAATAATCTGGTGACAGTTTGGTTTTTATATCCATAAAAATATTATAAAAGACATTTTTCAAAATTGTATGGGTAATTTTCACCCGGTCCCTAACTCGACGCTGCAAAGTAGCGTTTTCCGAATGTGAGACGAATGTCGAATGTCGAATATGAAACTCACTTCACCTCGCTACCTGGGCTGGGGTACGTGTTTTCTGCAGCTGGCGTTAATACTACGAACAAGCGCTTCGTAACTGGAAAGTTTTTACTTTTAATTGACGATATTGAACACAGATGTTAAGTATGTTGTCTTTACTCAAATATATTCTCCGTTTTCAATTTGAAGCAGTATCTAGCTTACTATAGGAAATCTCCCAATGCATCCTCTCTCTAGCTTCGCTTCGGCTAAAGTCAGATGGACGACGATGACGATGCATGCATTGTTCACGCCTACGGTGTTAATACAGTCTGTACAAATACCACTTCGACACACTTGCAAGAAATTATCCGCTGGTTAGATGTAGCATGATCTTATTTAATACCCACAATACTGTAGTTCAGCTTTTTTTGCAGCAGCATTTTAATCTGAGTTCAAGTAGCTTTTGCAGTTGCACAACCAACAAAGTCACGTAATGTGACGTGATTGAATTTAAGTTTTTATTTTTATGTCATCTTAAATTAAGTGTCTGAACAGGGCTGGGTGTGCAGGCACACATGATTAGTTTCTCCTCCACCTTGAACCTGAAACCTAGATTCTAGGTTAGAAATGTTGCCAGTCTGTTGCCAATGACCAACGGTTGCTACGTTTTTCCAGCAAGTTCAAGTCATTCCAGTGTTGTCCTTTTACCTTCAAATTCGTTCAACCCAGACTTCAGCAACTGGTTTTCTGCAAATTTTTCACATTTTCCTGCAGCTCATCTTTCTGAATTTTTGCCCTTATTGTTTTGCATTTTTCTTCTTTTCTTCTCTTTTCTTCTGTTTTCTGCCTTCATCTTGCTCCAGGTCCTTTCAAAAATACCTTTCACAGCAGTACCTTCCAACTGCCAGTACTTTTGCATTTTTCTTATCTTTTCTGTACTTTTCTGCCTTCATCTTGCTGCAGGTCCTTTCTAACATACATTTCAGGCCTTTTGAAACTCCAGCAAATAATTTTCTGCTAAATTTTCTCTTTTATTTCTCTTTTTGCATTCTTCTTCTCTTTTCTGTAGTTTTATACCTTTGTCCAGCTCCAGCCCCTTTCAAAAATACCTTTCAGGCGCTTCAGCTTATAACTTTCTACGAAATTTTCACAATTTTCCGCTTTTTTAGCATGGTCAGCTATCCCCATTCAGGTTTTCAGCATTCTCACTGCTGTTTCGCAGGAACAGCCTTTTCTAGCTATTATTATTGTTTATTTTCGCGCCTCTAAAACTCAGTCAATATTTGGCCTACATGGACAACCTAGGTGTCAAAAGTTTCGTCTTGGTAGCGATTGAGTTGCTTCTATTGGGATTAACGTTACGTTGCACGGTTTAAGTAGAAATTACGTTTTTGTGGCGAAAAGTGAAGCTAACGGTGGCTAACTTGCTAGCCACAGTCAATGATGCTCGTACGTCACTAACGTCACGAAAACTCGCGTGACTATCTCTAGCAGAACATTAGTTTAGCAGCTCGTTAACTTCTGGGAGATAGCTAAGATAACTGCTTTTACTGCAAGGCAACTGCAGAAACGCCACAAGAAAAGAGGCCAGGGTGATAACTATTTACTAATTTTACTTTGTGATATGACACATAATTGTGATGTGTAATGTACAATATAAGCTGATATTATTAAGGAAGTACATCTACTTTCGGAAACGGTAGTCTACTATTTCACTGAAGTATTAGCATCATGACATTAGCCTCTGTTGCCCGGGCAACACATACTACAGTGGTTTATGATGCATCTGTTTTCAATCGTTAAAATAAACATTCCTCACGAATACATTTTCGTTGTAGGATTTATTATGACATTAGATTACAAGTAAACGATTTGTGGGTGAAATTATCATTACCTGTGGTTTCAAACCACTGTAGCTCACTGCAACGCTGTGGCCTACGCGAGACACTACAAAAACATCTACACTGCTGTTTAGGAAGTCAAACGGCGACAGAACATGTTCGGCACTCCCCTTACTTAAATCAAAAGTCTATCTAACTACTAACCTGAACTTCATTGCCACAGCCTAAACTTTGTCAATCTGTTCATGAAAATAATTAATTTCAGCCTAAACCGTACAACGGAATGTTAAATCAAATTCAACGCAATCGCTACCAAGACGAACACAGCAGTAGTCTAGTACTGTACCGTAGTAGTACAATTTACCGGGGCAGCTTCTCCACACAGGGCTATATCGCATTTTGCGTTGTTACTGACAATGATCGTTACCAGTGAGCTTTTTATGAATGAGCGATTTTCCACTAAATAAATGTCAAGTTTATTTACGTTTTGGGGGGCATATTTTCAGTTAGCAGATGGTACTGTTTGAATCGCGATTCCATCTTCTACTGCCGGTAACGTCGTAGAATAATCTTCAAAGGGGGTTCTTTATTAATGAATGAATGCAATGAGTAGGCTCAATGCCTGAACATATCACAATAAGGGAAAAACTTAAAAGGACGTTTAAGTCATAGAGATTAGGTCAATTTTTACACCGGTCTGCCAAATGTATTTGTTTTGATTCAACGATGAGGCTGCCTCTTGCAGGGGAAATGAGAAGACATCTATTTCATTCTACGTTTCACTCGTATTTTCAGTTGTAAATGAGCAGCAAAAACAAAAATGCTTTTAAATCTATGTTATCTTTATAAATACTAAGTATGCATTTTTATATAAAATATACAGAAATATCAGTTGTAAAAATGTCATTCAAAAACGGACCCCTGTGCAACCGACGCAAGCAAGCACACCCTACAATTTCCCCAGAAATTGTACCCTCTCTAGTTACAACAGTATTTCTTCCATTTCTACCAGTAATGCAGGTACTGGCAATGTTTTCACAAATTTCACACTGCACACTTTCAATGCCTGTCCTTGAATCACATCCAATTTCCTTATAAGAAACCTGGCTGCTGAACCGTATGTAACACTTCTGTAATCCAACACAGATCTTATCAAGGACACATACAATCTTTTCAACAGAGTTGTTTATGTTGTGGTTGTTGATAGTATTGAATGTGACCTTTTACTGCAACCTAATGGGCAGGAGGTTCATACACATGAATAAGAGTAAGGCAAACTTTACACAACATTATTATTTATTGTCATTGAGTCAGATTTAACTATTTAAATCAGCTAAAATAATTTCTGTAGCAGTACAACAAAAATGACAGTTAGGAGTTCAAGTTCTGTTTAAGTAATGCCCCAAAATGTTTTTCCTTATTAAATGTTAACCCTTTGAGATTTAAAGTACAAATAAGGACATGAACGTAGTGGAACTACCTTTGAAGGAAGCACAGCAAAACACCTAGGATGTCAGTGTGTTATTTGCTTGGATGGGATGGGTCTGGGGACCCCTGGGCCCTGCTGGTGAACAAGTGGATTGGGGACAGAGGCTGATTCTGTATTCCAGGGATACAGATCTCCATTCCTGAAATGGACCAGTCAAAAAATATATTGAACACACCTTGAAAATAATGGAATATGCAAGAATAACGTGTTGGTCAAACTAGAAATATCCTTACAACCCATACATAACAGATATAATATATATATATATATATATATATATGTAATGTACAGATAAATACCTGGATGTTTGTTCTAAGGCAGGGTCTGGGGTAATAGTCTGATATAAAATCAGAAACAAAGATATTAGAGTTGTAATTGTAACATAAAATAGCATTGCTAGAAGCTTTTGAAAATAGATCATAGTCATGTAATCTATTGGTTCCTGATCATGTTCAGTTAATGCTAGTTATGGATAGACTTACATGTACACATGATGTCCTAATAAGTAAGCTGATAGAAACGTGTTTTTACAAACTCTACTAGTACAGTTTGTAAAAACTGTGCTCCCAACTAAATAGTTAGCTTACCTGAGTAGGAGGGCCATGTTTGTGAGGTTGTGCAGTGGGGTTAGCAGGAACATCTGTCTTGCTGTTGGCTTGACCATTAGCAGCATTGTGGGACCTGTGTTCACAATACAAAAATAACTATGTCAATTATAAAAATCTGCAATGCTCAATGGTAGAGCATTTGCCTGCAGATTAAGTGGTCCCAGGTTCAAATCTCCCTTGTACACATACAGTGAGTTTTTTTGTTTTTGTTGATCCCCTGCTGATTTTGTACGTTTGCCCACTGACAAAGAAATGATCAGTCTATAATTTTAATTGTATGTTTATTTGAACAGTGAGAGACAGAATAACGGTGATGCCGGTAACGCATTACTTAGTAACGCGTTACTCTAATCTGACCCCTTTTTTCAGTAACGTGTAATCTAACGCTTTACTATTTCCAAACCAGTAATCAGATTGAAATTACTTGTCCAAGTCACTGTGCGTTACTATTTTGACATTAATAGTAAAATATATATTTGATTTCGATCATGTCTCGGGGGAGGCCGGGGACATTGAGTCCGAATGGGCCATGTTCCGGGCCTCCATTGTTGAGGCGGCTGACCGGAGCTGCGGACGCAAGGCGGTCGGTGCGTGTCGCGGCGGTAACCCTCGGACCCGGTGGTGGACGCCGGAGGTGAGGGAAGCCGTCAAGCTGAAGAAGGAGGCCTATCGGACTTTGTTGGCTGGTAGGACTCCAGAGGCAGCTGATGTGTACCGGCAGGCCAAGCGGAATGTGGCTTTGGCGCGGAGGCAAAAACCCGGGCGTGGCAGGAGTTCGGCGAGGCCATGGAGAATGACTTCCGAACGGCTTCGAAAAGGTTCTGGACCACCATCCGGCGACTCAGGAGGGGGAAGCAGTGCACTGTCAACGCTGTATATGGTGGGGATGGTGCGCTGCTGACCTCAATGGGGGACGTCCTGGATCGGTGGAAGGAATACTTTGAAGACCTCCTTAATCTCACCAACACGCGTTCCGACGTGGAGGCAGAGTCTGGGGACATTGGGGGGGGCCCTTCTATCTCTGGGGCTGAGGTCGCCGAGGTGGTTGAAAAGCTCCGCGGTGGCAGGGCCCCTGGGGTGGATGAGGTCCGCCCGGAGTTCTTTAAGGCTCTGGATGTTGTAGGGCTGTCTTGGTTGACACGACTCTGCAACATCGTGTGGACATCGGGGACAGTGCCTCTGGACTGGCAGACCGGGGTGGTGGTTCCCCTCTTTAAAAAGGGGGACCGGAGGGTGTGCTCCAACTTTAGGGGGATCACACTCCTCAGCCTCCCTGGGAAAGTCTATTCAGGGGTTCTGGAGAGGAGGGTCCGTCGGATTGTCGAACCTCGGATTCAGGAGGAGCAATGTGGTTTTCGTCCTGGCCGTGGAACTGTGGACCAGCTCTATACCCTCGGCAGGGTTCTGGAGGGTGCATGGGAGTTCGCCCAACCAGTCTACACATGTTTTGTGGATTTGGAAAAGGCGTTCGACCGTGTCCCTCGGGGGCTCATGTAGGGGGTGCTCTGATCGGGGCTGTTCGGTCCCTGTACGACCGGTGCCAGAGTTTGGTCCGCATTGCCGGTAGTAAGTCGAACTTATTCCCGGTGAGGGTTGGACTCCGCCAGGGCTGCCCTTTGTCACCGATTCTGTTCCTAACTTATATGGACAGAATTTCTAGGCGCAGCCAGGGCGTTGAGGGGGTCCGGTTTGGTGACCTCAGGATCGGGTCGCTGCTTTTTGCAGATGATGTGGTCCTGTTGGCTTCATCGGGCCGTGACCTTCAGCTCTCACTGGAGCGGTTCGCAACCGAATGCGAAGCGGCTGGGATGGGAATCAGCACCTCCAAATCTGAGGCCATGGTTATCGACCGGAAAAGGGTGGAGTGCAATCTCCGGGTCGGGGAGGAGATCTTGTCCCAAGCGGAGGAGTTCAAGTATCTCGGGGTCTTGTTCACAAGTGAGGGAAGGATGGAGCGTGAGATCGACAGGCGGATCGGTGCGGCGTCTGCAGTGATGCGGGCTCTGCATCGGTCCGTCGTGGTGAAGAAGGAGCTGAGTCGAAAGGCGAAGCTCTCTATTTACCAGTCGATCTACGTTCCTACCCTCACCTATGGTCACGAACTGTGGGTAGTGACCGAAAGAACGAGATTGCGAATACAAGCGGCCGAATGAGTTTTCTCCGCAGGGTGTCCGAGCTCTCCCTTAGAGATAGGGTGAGAAGCTCGGTCATCCGGGAGGGGCTCAGAGTAGAACCGCTGCTCCTCCGCGTCGAGAGGGGCCAGTTGAGGTGGCTCGGGCACATCCCACTGGGAAGAGGCCCCGGGGAAGACCCAGGACACGCTGGAGGGACTATGTCTCTCGGCTGGCCTGGGAACGCCTCGGGGTCCCCCAGGAAGAGCTGGTGGAAGTGGCGGGGGAGAGGGAAGTCTGGGCCTCCCTGCTTAGGTTGCTGCCCCCGCGACCCGACCCCCGGATAAGCGGAAGATGATGGATGGATAGATGGATAGTAAAATATATATTTGATTTATTCTTGCGTCTCTGGGAGTGAAGTCATGTAGCCTATGCAACAATTAAGTCACGTTTTCAGCATGAGGGTCACGTCATGTGTATATATATATATAGATCTACCACTCCCTCCCAGTGACTGAGTCGCCACTTTCCTCAAGCCCCTTTGCTCCGGTGCCATCTCGATTTGGTTATATGTGACAAATAAGAAAGACAAATAAGATTAATAAACTATTTCATGAACAAATGCGACGAACCGCAACTAAATCCATGTTTTTTCGAAAAGTAATGGTTCGCAAATGATCTCAGATTTACTGTACTCGGGGCGTTTTTTCTGGTGTGTTTTTTCTGGTGTGTTTTTTTCCCCAAGTAGGCTAGGCCTACGATTTGAGTCGTTTTACCAAGTGCGTTCTTAGGTCCACATTTCAAAAGAAACCATAAATCAACATTACACTAGTGTCTTGCCTCTCATCGGCTAAGTTACAGTGGAGATGTTTGGAGACAATTGAAGTAGGCACAGCGACGCAAACAACAATGGAGGAGAGAGATGTGCATTTTCGAGTTGGAAATACAATCACTATTTTGAGTATTTGTCAGCTAAAGATGGAAATATCAAGGTTCGTTGTACATTCATTGTTGTTGTGTACATTACTGTTAAAAATGCACTTCTAATAAAGTGATTGTTGGAAAAAAGGTTGTCATTTTTATGTTGAGGCGGCGGGGGTGTTGTCGGCAGCTGCTGAATGTAACTAATAAAGTAACTTGTAATCTAACTTAGTTACTTTTAAAATCAAGTAATCTGTCAAGTAACTAAGTTACTTTTTAAAGGAGTAATCAGAATACTTTTTCAAAGTAACTGTGGCAACATTGCACAATAACAACAACAAAATCCAGAAAATAGTGAAATAAGTATTTGACCCCCTCTCAATCAGAAAGATTTCTGGCTCCCAGGTGTCTCTTATACAGGTAACAAACTGAGATTAGGAGCACTCCCTTTAAGAGTGTGCTCCTAATCTCAGCTCGTTACCTGTTTAAAAGACACTTGTTATTGATTCAGAGGAGAACTGGGTGAAAGTGTTATGGTCGGGTCAGATGAGACCAAAATGGAGCTGTGTTTGGAGGAGGAATGCTGCCTATGACCCCAAGAACACCATCCCCACCATCAAACACGGAGGTTTAAACATTATGCTTTGGGGGTGTTTTTATGCTAAGGGGACAGGACAACTTCACCTCATCAAAGGGACGATGGACGGGGCACTGTACCATCAAATTTTGGGTGAGAACTTCCTTCCCTCAGCCAGGGCATTGAAAATGGGTCGTGGATGGAGATTCCAGCATGACAATGACCCAAAACACATGGCCAAGGCAACAAAGGAGTGGCTCAAGAAGAAGCACATTAAGGTCCTGGAGTGGCCTAGCCAGTCTCCAGACCTTAATCCCATAGAAAATCTGTGGAGGGAGCTGAAGGTTCGAGTTGCCAAACGTCAGCCTCAAAACCGTAATGACTTGGAAAAGATCTGCAAAGAGGAGTGGGACAAAATCCCTCCTGAGATGTGTGCAACCCTGGTGGCCAACTACAAGAAACATCTGACCTCTGTGATTGCCAACAAGGGTTTGGCCACCAAGTACAAAGTCATGTTTTGCAGAGAGGTCAAACACTTATTTCACTCATTAAAATGCAAATACATTTATAAAAATGTTTTTTGTTGTTATTCTGTCTCTCACTGTTAAAATAAACCTACCATTAAAATTATAGACTGATCATTTCTTTGACAGTGGGCAAACGTATACAAAAAAAATTCCCTCACTCTATGTCCCTTTGGTTAAAAGCATCTGCTAAATGAATACATAATTTTAAGTGTTTAGACTACTTTGTCTTTAGAGCATGATTACCTGTGGCGAGTAGCACAACTTTGTTTAACACACTTCAGAGTATCCTGTTTGAACACATACAGCAGAACTAGAACCAGCAGGACCAGGATGGGTATCACTAACAGGAAGAAGATTAGCAAGCCGTTCCTGAGGGAGTAGTCTGAGATCAAAGATAAAAGGTCAGTGGAGATGACTGACCAACAAAGATCAAAGGTCTGTGAAGATGACTGTGACCAACAAGTCATGAAGTGATACTTTACATGCAAAATACACATATCATGGAAAAATGGTATACATAACTTTAAAAACAGACATGGTTGGCCTACCTATCTGGGCAGGACCACTGTCTATGCTGCCTCCTCTCCCAGACCTATCACAGAGGGGAGGGGCCCAGCCATCATTACAATGGCAGTGCCCTTGGTCGTTACACCACTGAGGAAAACACAGAATACACAGATAAGTTCTAGCCAGGAAATCACAAAAAATCAAGACTGTCATCAATGCATACTGTACAGTGCAGTACCGTAAAACAAAACAAAAAGTAAAACTATATATATAATTAATAGATCTATGAAAACCACAAAACAAGTCAAACTAGCTACACAAACTTTAGAACAACCTAATATAACCAAAAGTTTTTTTTTGTTATAACAATTATTTTAAAAAATGTACCTTAAACAAAATAAAAATCAATAAAATAAAAACGGCTCCCCTCAAACAATGTGCCTCTCACCCCACGACCATTACAGGTGTTCTGGGCATCACAGTTCAGTTGTGGTAGCAGAGCCGTGGCGTTCACACACTTGAAGTCAATGCAGGCCTGTTAGAAGTTAAACATCTCACTAACTTGTTTCAACCAATATGTTTACATGTCTTTGTCAGTATTTTTTGAAATCCTTTTGTAGTGACACACACCTTTCCCTTGTCACAGAGACTCCCTTCATTCACATAAGCAGGGTCCAGCACATCACTTCCGAGGTTGAAGTCTGCGTTCACACACGAAGACCCATCAATCACTTGTATGCTGACCTGCGCACCAGGAGGGGGATTGTTTGTGTCTACATTGGTGCACTGAACCTTTCCACACATGGCATTGCTGCAGCAAAGGAGATTACATCATTAATTATTCCATTGTTACAGTAAATGCACTGCTTGTCATTTACAAGAAAGCCACTGTGCACTCCACTGAATGGATTGAGTTAGTTTTAAGAGTTTAGTGGTTTGCTCAAAGGCACATCGGAAGGATTAAAGCAAGGTGAGGTGGAGGCCAGAACCAGCGACCCTAAAATGTCAAGAAGGGTCCTCAACCCCTACCTAGCTACAAGGCATTCAAAGGCCTTCTTACCTCACACTACACTTGATATAGGCTCCTGTGCTGGTTATCCCACAGTTACCAAACAAATCCCCCTTTGTGTTGGCATGTTGAAAGCAAATATCTGCTGCCTTCGTTGCACCTAGAAGTCAAACTAGAGGTTACAAAATGCTTCATCATGTCCTCAAAAGATCTTTAGACAGTAACAAGAGAGCAGTAAGTGCTTCAAGTTATACATATAATTACCTTTCTCAAATAGATGTTTGCACTGGTAGTCATATGTCTGACAACGACCCTCATAACAATAAGCTGCATTGCTCTCACAGGTCTGGCCATCCATAATGTAGTGGTCAGTGGAACAGAAGGCAGATTTCCCATTGCAGAACTCAGGCAGGTCACATGAATTTACAGAGCTTCTGCATGGTGTTCCTGAAACGCTGACCTAAAACACAACAATACAGAATTTACACATGGTACTGTATCAGAATTTAAGAACAACTTGAGACACATCTATGGCTATGTTTTCAATTATGTATCATTTTTCTCATTTATACCGTATTTTTTTGGATACAGATACAGACTCACCTGGCAGTTGTTGCAGCAACTTCCCTGAGCACAGGAAGACCCCCTGGTGAACTTGCAGGTAGCTGCATCACAGCACTTATTTGTGCACACCTATAAAACAATAGAAAACACAAAGCTGTCCCTGGTCACAATGAAACTAAGTAGCTTCTAGATCAGGGGTGTCAAACTCATTTTAGGTAAGGGGCCACATACTGCCCACTTGGATCTCAAGTGGGCCAGACCAGTAAAATCATAGCATAATAACGCATACATAACGACAATATTTCTTGATGTTTAAATCATTGGTGAAGGTTTTTGATGATAAACCCTATTTTAAGGTATTTCTACAATAAACTAGAGAGGGTACAATTTCTGGGGAAATTGTAGGGTGTGCTTGCTTGCGTCGGTTGCACAGGGGTCCGTTTTTGGATGACATTTTTACAACTGATATTTCTGTATATTTTATATAAAAATGCACTTATTATTTATAAAGATGACATAGATTTAAAATATTTTTTTTGCTGCTCATTTACAACTGAAAATACGAGTGAAGTGTAGAATGAAATAGATGTCTTCTCATTTCCCCTGCAAGAGGCAGCCTCATCGTTGAATCAAAACGAATAAATTTGGCAGACCTGTGTAAAAATTGACCTAATCTCTATGACTTAAACGTCCTTTTAAGTTTTCCCCTTCTCGTGATATTTTAAGGCATTTAGCCTACTCATATTGCATTCATTCATGAATAAAGAACCCCCTTTGAAGATTATTCTACGACGTTACCGGCAGTAGAAGATGGAATCGCGATTCAAACAGTACCATCTGCTAACTGAAAATATGCCCCCAAAAACGTAAATAAGCTTGACATTTATTTAGTGGAAAATCGCTTTCATAAAAAGCTCACTGGTAGCGATCATTGTCAGTAACAACGCCAAGTGCGATATAGCCGTGTGGAGAAGCTGCCTTGGTAAATTGTACAGTACAGTAGACTACTGCTGTGTTCGTCTTGGTAGCGATTGCGTTGGTTGAATTTGATTTAACGTTCCGTTGTACGGTTTAGCCTGAAATTAATTATTTTCATGAACAGATTGACAAAGTTTAGGCTGTGGCAATGAAGTTAAGGTTAGTAGTTAGATAGACTTTTGATTTAAGTAAGGGGAGTGCCGAACATGTTCTGTCGCCGTTTGACTTCCTACAGTTGTGTAAGCTAGATTTTTTTGTAGTGTCTCGCGTAGGCTACAGCCTTGCAGTGAGCAACACTGGTTTGAAACCACAGGTAATGATAATTTCACCCACAAATCGTTTACTTGTAATGTAATGTCATAATAAATCCTACAACGAAAATGTATTTATGAGAAATGTTTATTTTAACGATTGAAAACAGATGCATCATAGACCACTGTAGTATGTGTTGCCCGGGCAACAGAGGCTAATGTCATGATGCTAATACTTCAGTGACATAGTAGACTACTGTTTCCGAAAGTGGATGTACTTCCTTAATAAAATCAGCTTATATTGTACATTACACGTCACAATTGTGTGTCATATCACAAAGTAAAATTAGTAAATAGTTATCACCCTGGCCTCTTTGCTTGTGGCGTTTCTGCAGCTGCCTTGCAGTAAAGCAGTTAGCTTAGCTATCTCCCAGAAGTTAACGAGCTGCTAAACTAATGTTCTGCTAGAGGTAGTCACACGAGTTTTCGTGACGTTGGTGACGTAAGTAGCGTCATTGACTGTGGCTAGCAAGTTAGCCATCGTTAGCTTCACTTTTCGCCACAAAAACTTAATTTCCACTTAAACCATGCAACGGAACGTAAATCCCAATAGAAGCAACTCAATCGCTACCAAGACGAAACTTTTGACACCGCCTTTGTGTATGTAGTCCAAATATTGACTGATTCTTAGGGGGGCGAAAATAAATAATAATAAATAAATATATATGTGAGAGAACAAAGGTTGTGCCCTTGCCGAAGGCAAAGCACACCCAACTAGAAACATAAAGACCAAAATCTCAGACATCAGCCCACTTTTTATCTGCATGGGCTCTCCTCTGCTGATTCCCTTGCTTTGTGATGCGTTTGACGTCAAATGCGTCACAAAGCGAACAGGGAGCGAGCGCTGCTGCCTGTGGCAATGAGCGCTTCTGCCTCCGGAGCAGACATCGCATTTACGCTGTTTTTGAAGCAAATACTGGATCGATTAAAAAAATTACAAAACATTTGTACTCATAAACCTGCATATTCTTAATAGACATTTGGATTCGGAATAGAAGTTACTTGCGATTTATGTCTTTCTGTAATTTACAAACTTAGCAAAAGACATCCAACAGAGATGGACGCCCTGGCGGGCCGGATCCGGCCCACGGGCCGTATGTTTGACACCCCTGTGATGATTAATTATTAACTAAGTCACACATTCATAACTGCCTGTGTCTGAGCTCATGTTTCGGCATGACACATTTGCCCTATTGTCTGTGGTAAGCTGTACCTCTGGTGATCCACAGTCACACTGCTCTCCCTCCTCCAGAATTCCATTGCCACATTTAGCCACATTGACCACATCTGACAACAAGGGCTGGTTCTTCAGACACACCCCGCCTCCACGTAGAACTAATCTCTCGAAATCGGCCCCGCTGCACATACTAAAGCTGGTGGAACCGCTGTGAAACAAAAGAATAAAATGAAAAACTCTGCACAACCAATTTACTATGAAAAAACAGAAATGCTTTTTAAGGTGAGGTTTTTTTTTTACGTGGCAGAGGCATCCATGATACAGCTTCCTCCATTACAAGAGCAGCGGCCATTATCATGGTTCATTCCTAGGTTGTGGCCCAATTCGTGAGCCACCACAGTGGAGAAGTAGGGTAGACTGTTGTCACTAAACTGTTGAGAGGATTTTGTTGAAGGTATCACTGAAAGTTGTTTAACACATTTTCCACAACATTTTTGTTAAAATATTTACACAAAGGGTACACAGCAGGAATCTGGAATGTTAAAATCCCCAAAGGCATTGCACTGTCATTTCCTAACCTGAATGCCTGTTTCCTACCTAACGAACGTGTTTGACTCCTCTGTTATTCATGTTGTCTGGGATAACAATTGGCACTGTTGCCATTTAGAGTTGCTCATGAATATTGCAGATGGTATCGGTTTTCTGATAGGACCATAATATCAAATAGCGTTAGAAGTTAAAAAGTATAGTGTTGAACTGACCACGTTAATTCCTCCAGAGCTTGCCACCGAACACACTGTTCCCACAAACGCCATTCCCAGGATCCCACCCCTATATGCAGAGGGTCGACCACTGTAGAAACAAAATGTGAAATGTAAGACAGAGGCTGACAGAGTTTTTGTGTTTAAGATGAGACCTCAACTATGTAGCACTTTTGTAACTCAGGCTTCGAGTGAATATTTATCATTCATAGAAAACACTCACACAATGAGGTGACTGGCATCATTCCTTTTCTTAGGCAAGAGGGTCTCTTTTCTCCAGGCCACAAACCTCCCCAGAACTTCCCCAGCAGAACCTTCCACGTCAAAAGGATTCCCGGTTTTAAATATCTCCAAAGCAACCAAAACCACCCGGATATTCAGCTGCTTGTAGTACTGGAATAATACATTCAAAACCCAATAATAATAAAAAACTGAGTATATAAGTTCAGTTAATCATCAATGGATCAGGAAATAATGATACCATGTTTATTAATTAATGTAACCTCTCACCCCGTCCAGTAGATTTGCCAATTCTACCATTTCCTCTCGCACTGCGCTCTCATTTTCTTTCTTGAATTTATACTGTAAATATAGTAGTACAGGAGAAATCTCTTAAGATATGGATGTACTTGCGACCGTGTATAAAGCAACTAAATACAATACAGATTATTTTGTTATTCTATTGCAGTGAAATCAATTTACACATACTGTACAATGAGGCATTGGTTTCTCACCCTGAGATTGTCTGCAACTAATGCCAACTCCACATATCTAGTTTGAGGTAGGTTACGTTTTCTCTGTGAAGGCAGCGTAGAAGACAAGTTCTTGTTTGCATTTTTACAGGCCGAACCGTAATTGGTAACTGTTTACTACAGGAATGGTTAAATCTCAGTTTATAACTGTAAATTGTATGATGAGCATCCTCACCCGTATAAGTGCGGTCAGTGACATGGCGGCGTCAAAGACATAGTGACTCTCATTGTGTGAGTCCTCATCTGTCACTCCACAGGCGAAGGCCTCAGAGTGGCTGTGCTTAAGGTGGTACAGAAGGTGCTTGTTGGCTGTAAACGGTGGGGCTGGTTCAATGCCATAAGACTCATTGTTAACAAGAATTACACCCCTGATTGAGATAAACAGACAAAACAGGAAACTAAATTTGTTATATCATTGTAATTCATTTTACATTCAGAATCAACAGGAGAGAAGTCACCACAGTAGACAAGTCAGACATGTTGTACCTTAAACCTGAGCAGGTACTGAGTGCAACCAGCGAGTCATCATGTCCCTTTACTTTCCCATGGTAGTAGCAATGGTCCTGCAAATAATAATATAATCCTAAACAAGACAGTTTCTGACAGACCTTATCAGTCAGGAGGACCTTGAAACAAGCAAATGTTTGCTTTATTTTATAATAGCCTACTAGTGCATCGTGCTTGTGATGCAGTCAGTGATTAAGATGTCAGTGAAACACACAAATACAGATTACTTGAACTATAGATAATACATAGTGCATGTAATTAAATTAGTGGCACACACACACACAAATTCCTGGAATTATAGATAGAGCACAGTGCTGCGATGATGTTGGTGACACACACAGATTTCTGGAATTTTAGATATTTTAGATAATGTAGACAGTGCAGTGCCCGTGATGCAGTTGGTGCGGACAGTTCTTCTCAGTGGTTTTGGTATCCTACCTATATTTCTCAGATCACAATTGAAATTCTGTCATCTCTGAAGTACTTGTTCAAACTATAAACGTTGCTGAGTGCCCGGTTCTTGAGTTGACAATCTCATAGGAAACTTGCTGCAGACCAGAGGACCAATTAGAGTGAAGGGGCTGTGACGCGAAGAGAGCAAGCCAAGCTGTGGCAAATAAGTTTTTCATTATTTAATGTTGAAATGCTTATCCAAACAACGACAATCGCGTCACTGCACTCCGTTGGGTTATAAAGAGGACATCTGCAAGATATTAACTTTGCAGAGTGCCCGGTTCTTTTCTGATCTGATCTCTGATCTGAAACTAAACCCATTCTAATTTGTTTGCACACACACACACACACACACATAGAGATTCCTGGAATTACAAGAAAGATAATACTTGCAAGAAAAAAAACATTTTACTCACATTTAGTTTTGGATATGTTGTTTTAGGGGATCCACTTTTGTCATGAGAATACTGAACAAAGTCTTGTGATAGAAAGTCTCTGGTGGATAAAACGGATACAAATGTTTCAATATGCATTTTTGCTGAAACGTTTGAGACTAATAAATTGTTCAGCAAATTCAAACCATACTTGTTTTTTTTAAGATAGAGGATATGCTTGTTGTCATTTATGTTCAAAGTGTAAGCCAGGTGATCTGTTTCGTCTGCCTGGAATAGAATGAATCATTAATGTAACTTTAAATATAACTAGTTTAATATAACTATATAAATATAACTAGTGTGAAATTGTTTATGAAGTTTGTACCTTGTTTTCTTTGGGGATGTTTGCATTTCTTTTCCATCTCCGAATCAGTTGAGGTTTCACCACAGTGTAGCTGACGGGTTTAGATGTCTGTCTATTGAAAATATCTGAAAGTAAAAAGACAATACCTATTACATACTGAAGTGTATTGGACACCTGTATGCCAAATAAAAGTAGCGTAGCCTCTTATGATCTCCAGTGCCTACAAAATTATTGTAAGTTTCGGGAATAGGCTAAACCATCGCATGTGATGCGTTCAGACCACATTATAGGCTACTATTTGTAAATTATATATAACCTACCATTGTTCTCAATTTCTAAGATGTAACTAAGTAAAATTACAAAAGTCAGAAGACTGAAGGAACTTCGTTTCCCGACCATGATCGTTGCTACAAAATTTCCATTTGCGAGTAGCCTATTGTTGACGGGTTTCTGAAGTCAGGTGTAAGGTGCGTTGCCGACAGGTGAGAGAGAAAAAAAAACTGGGAAAGCAAGAGAGCCAACTGAATATTTGTACCAGTTCTTCAAGTTTATAACTACATAATCGCTCTCTCGCTCTCTCGCTCTCTCGCTCTCTCGCTCTCTCGCTCTCTCGCTCTCTCGCTCCCTCGCTCCCTCGCTCCCTCGCTCCCTCGCTCCCTCGCTCCCTCGCTCCCTCGCTCCCTCGCTCCCTCGCTCCCTCGCTCCCTCGCTCCCTCGCATGTTGGGGGTGTTTCAGAAATCGGGTTTAGAGAAAACTGAGTATGTTGACTCTCAGCAAAATAAACTCTTGAGTTTAAGGTTTCAAAGAGCCAGTTCAGCGTTCAGTTACTACAGCAACATATTCCGTGAGCATAACCTGTTTGCTGGCAGGTTTTAGTCAAATAAACCAGTTTGTCCTACTGTTTAACTGAAACCGAGACATGGGTAGACCGACACACAATAATCTCCGCTCCCGACACGCCCACATGCTCGCGTAACGCCTGGAACACACTGGCTGCGAAGCGCAGTGATTGTATGGAAGGCCATTAGTGCATTTAACGTCTTAGAAGAGCATGTTAACATGTCCAAAAATACGTAATGTAAATGTTTGCCGTGTTAACGTGTCATTTTTGGACGCGTTACGTTGTAGAAGAGTCAACCTCAACACAATGCCAAACTCACCAACCCAGTTCTTCCACGGTAGGCTGAGTTAGAACTGACTTTACATTTTATGACACGTCATATGCCCTTACCTTTCGAGCAACCCAATCTCATCCCAACTCGTCAAATATTGACGCTTGAGCAGACACCTTTGGCGTCACTATACTGACGCCGGGGGCCGCCCTTTTCGTAGTTTTTTGACACCTAGGGTAGGGTTGCCACCTTCAACACAGAAGAATAAGGGACACCTGCCGCAGGGGGGCAGGCGTTCCTTCAAACATGTTTTCATAAAAATATTAAGATTGATACATGGACATTATAAAAAGATATCTGCTATTGAAATCAGTGTGAACAGATGCACTCAGTCTCTCTCTATCACGACTCAAGGCCAACAAAGTTTGACAGTGAGGCCACAAAAAATAAGCTTTTGGAGGAACTTGTGAGATGTGAACCATATTTTATTAATGTATTGAATTAACAGATCCATAACTATCCTTTCTGTTTCCTCTTCTGAGCCTATGCAGGTCACGTGAAAAATGACCCAAAGACTCGTACCCGAAGACCCAGTCGGGAAATGAACAAATCATTTCTGTTTCCTCTAGCTACCAGTACTGAGCCTATGCAGGTCACGTGAAAAATGATCCAAAGGCTGATACTTGAAATGAGGAACGAAATGTCACCACCCGACCGAGTCTTCGGATCAATGATTCGTTCATCTGCCGACCGTGTGTTCGGGTACGAGTCTTTGGATCATTTTTCACGTGACCTGCATAGGCTCAGTGCTGGTAGCTAGAGTGATAATGACAGGTTTTGTTATTTTAACTTTTTAAAAATCTCGGCCACGAGAAAATGAACGAATCATTCTCTGAGACTACTCGTTACTCCCGAGTCATACTAATGATTCTTTCAAAATGAACGAATCGTTCACAAACGACACATCACTAGCAACTAGCTGTACACATCATACTTTGCGACAACCTGTCGCGAGCGTGTGAGCTAAGGCAGTGGTTCTCAACCCTGGTCCTCGGGTACCCCCTGTCCTGCATGTTTGAGATGTTTCCCTGCCCCAACACACCTGATTCAAATGAATGGGTCGTTATCTGGTTATGCAGAAGCCTGTTAACGACCATTCATTTGAATCAGGTGTGTTGGAACAGGGAACTATCTCAAACATGCAGGACAGGGGCAGTAGCGGCCAGGACTTTGCAGAGGCCTCCCCGCAAAGTCGGAGCTCGAGGCCCCTCCCCTAAATCCACTCAAAATGTATCTCCATCCTTTATCTCATACATTGCTGTCTACCTTAAAATGAATAAATGTAATGTAAATATATACTATATATTCACCAATGTGAGAGAGAAATAAAAAAATAGGAGGAGATGTGGTTCGAGTATTTAGGAGTGGATGGTCTTAAAATGTCCGCTACACTCTGCCCTTTCGATTGACACCTTGTTTGACCCAATAGGAGCTTCCATGCCCCGTTGACATCCCTCTAAAGCCAACTAGGTCTGTGCGTCCTGCCCCAACCCCCCCCCGCCCCCCCCGCACGCCCCCCCCCCCATGCTAATACCTCATATGTATTATGTATGTCTCTGTGGAGCCTCTGTGGAGCCTTCAAAATAAAAGTCGATTGCGCAATATGGTTGAATGGTTGACAGAATCAGTGTTCTTTGTGCGCCAATCCTGGGAATCAGATAAAGCACTCCAATGTGTTCATGCTTCAGTTTTTGTGTTTCAGTAATACTAATTAGGGATTTAGCTAATGTATATGATCGTTGTAAGTACCACCTTTCATTAGAGATAACAATTATGAAAAATAATAACTTTTTATCCTAAGTATTTGACCTTGGTTACAAAGGGTCATTTTGGAGTCTCCAAAAGGCCCTTTTAGAAAACGCCTGGATGTACTCTTATAAAAACATGTGTCAAATATGAATATATTGTGGTATTATGTTTGACTTTTGATTTGAATTGGGTAAGGCTTCAACCTGTGGTCCAATTTTGTCTTCCAGCTAATACCTACCACCTCTAGGCCTCTTCAGGCCTCTGTTTTCAATACAAAATCTAGGCGGAAATAGAAACTTTAACTTTCCTTGTGTTCAAGCTTCTATTACTCAACACTAGTAGGACTAACAGGGGTCCTGACAACAGGGTAAATAACTTCAGTGTCAGCTTTCAAAAGAGACCATTTACATGCATGTACTCCAAATGGTTCAACAACAGCTTTCAATTTACTTAGGGTATGCTGTTTAGGCGTTTTCAGGCAAATTTAACAGGATTCCAGAAAGGTTAAACTGACATTTAAATTCACAACGTTATTATGAACAAAATTATTTCCTTTCCATATTCGCCACAGAATTAGAATGAAACGGAGTGGAATCTTTGAATGCAATTTGGTCCCTTATCACTTTTTGACACAGGTCAACTTTTAAATGATGTAACTTCAGTTGTGATGAAGATATGAGTGATTTAAACAGATTTGTATTCAGGGGAGTTTGTAGTTTCCAAATATGTATTGTAGCGGGTTTGCACGGTTAAGATTAGCAATACTTAATTTATAATAAAGTATGTAGTTCTTGGGGGCACCACCTCTTATTTGTTAAAGGGACACAGGAAACATTGTTTAACCTTATTGAATAATAGCCTTCGTAATAATCAGTCTAATCTTAAGTAGTGAATTCTATGACAGTAGGGCAGATCAGAGACGTGAGAGATAAGCGAGTATTATACACAATGATTTATTTAGGAAAATGTAATTATAAATATAGCTGCAAGCAGCAATGAGGTGGCCAAGCAGTCAAATGACCCATAAAACATGTTAGACATCCTCAGAAGAGGGTTACGAGATAACGCAACAAGTTTGGTGTGAATCCATCAAAGATTTGCTGAGATACTCCCAGCTCGCCGGTCTCCCAGCATGCGCAACCCGCCCTCTCCAGATGATTCAGAACACGGCGGCCCGTCTGGTCTTCAATCTACCCAGACGCTCTCATGTTACCCCGCTCCTCATCTCCCTCCACTGGCTTCCCATCACGGCCCATATCAGATTCAAGACTCTGGTACTGACCTTCCGAGCGGTGAACGGGACTGCACCCGACTACATCAAGTGTCTCCTCCAGCCTTACACCCCCCCCCCCCCCCCCCCCCACCTCGGTCTTCTTCTGACAACCGTCTGGTGGTCCCACCGCTCAAGAGCGCCCGGTCCCAACACAAGCTCTTCTCCTGTCTGGCCCCCCAATGGTGGAATCAACTCCCCACCTCCATCAGGGACACTGACTGTCTCCCCACCTTCAAGAAAAGGCTCAAGACGCACTTGTTCTGGGAGTACAACGGCACTTAGGAATGCTTGGCTGGACCTGATGTTAGTTTCCTCCAGGATCACAATGACTCGTATTGAGAGACTTGTTGCTCTTGTTGGTTAGTTGTAACGGTTTCAAATTCTTGTACTCGCTGTGAAATATTTTTACTGTTGATTGTTTTTTCTACAGGTACACTTGCACTTTTTGAGTTTCATGTTGTTCAATTGTAACTTGTTTAACTGCATGCTCTTATGGTTCTTCCCTTTGGCACCTATTTGGTTTTCCACAATGTATGCTTCATGTTTTGGCTGCTCACAATGTTTGGGGCTATCTCGTTGTTATGATCAGTGACCTATGCTCTTTTGTAAAGCTCTCGCTTGGAAGTCGCTTTGGATAAAAGCGTCTGCTAAATGCATAAATGTAAATGTAGATACGATGTAGATACCAACTTCCTGTTTGCTGGCTTAACGGCACATTTTGATTGGCCTTACCGGGCAAACGGTTTTGAAAATCCAAAGAACATATGATGGCTTTTGTGAGGCTTGGTCTGAAGATGATCTCTGCCACATTTGGTGAAGATTGGAATACATTTGTAGGAGGAGTAAAGATTTTTTTTTTTCAGTAATTCAAAATGGCGGCCGGATCAATTCGGCTGTCATCACAAATTATCATGTGTCACACATGGGATGTCCCAAGATATCATGAGACAAAGGAATCATTTAATAAAGGCAAACAAATCAACAGTTATTGGCCAAAACACATTTTTTCATCCTGCGGCCACGCCCAGTGATCACATGACACCAAATTGTTTGACCCTCAGATGAGGGTTCCGAATCATCATACCAAGTTTGGTGTTGATTTCTCAAGGATTGGCTGAGATATGACCCAACTTCCTGTTTGGTGTCTTTGCTGCCTATTTTGATTGGCTGTACCGGACAACCGTTTTTGAAAATCAAAAATCCTTTCGAAATTTTTAGTGAGGGTTGCTGTGACGATAATGTGTGCCAATTCTGGGGAAGATTTGACAAAAATTGAAGGAGGAGAAGCGAAAAAACGTTTTTCCTTAAAATTAAAAATGGCGGAACCGGAAATTGGCGTCATAGGGTGTGTTGAACTCGTCTTGATCCAGGAAATCCAACGGTACCTCATATTGGAAAATCGGTCATACGGTTCAAAAGTTACGTGTGTAAACACAAGTCCAACTTTGACCCGTTGGTGGCGCTAGAGTGCTCGAATGGGAGACATGAAACTTGGTGAAAATAAAGAGGGGACTGTCCTCAAAGAGTGTGCCAAATTTCACAACTTTTTACCGTACGGTTCTAGGGGCTGCCATAGACTCCAATGGGAGAGGAAGATGATTAATAATAATAATAATAACTAGAGAGGGTACAATTTCTGGGGAAATTGTAGGGTGTGCTTGCTTGCGTCGGTTGCACAGGGGTCCGTTTTTGAATGACATTTTTACAACTGATATTTCTGTATACTTTATATAAAAATACATACTTATTATTTATAAAGATTACATACATTTAAAAGCATTTTTTTTTGCTGCTCATTTACAACTGAAAATACGAGTGAAGTGTAGAATAAAATAGATGTCTTATTTCACCTGCAAGAGGCAGCCTCATCGTTGAATCAAAACGAATAAATTTGTCAGACCGGTGTAAAAATTGACCTAATCTCTATGACTTAAACATCCTTTTAAGTTTTCCCTTCTCGTGATATTTTCAGGCATTTAGCCTACTCATATTGCATTCATTCATTAATAAAGAAACCCCTTTTAAGATTATTCTACGACGTTACCGGCAGTAGAAGATGGAATCGCGATTCAAACAGTACCATCTGCTAACTGAATATGCCCCCAAAATAAGCTTGACATTTATTTAGTGGAAAATCGCTCATTCATAAAAAGCTCACTGGTAGCGATCATTGTCAGTAACAACGCAAAATGCGATATAGCCCTGTGTGGAGAAGCTGCCCCGGTAAATTCTACTACTGTACAGTACAGTACTAGACTACTGCTGTGTTCGTCTTGGTAGCGATTGCGTTGGTTGAATTCAATTTAACGTTCCGTTGTACGGTTTAGGCTGAAATTAATTATTTTCATGAACAGATTGACAAAGTTAAGGCTGTGGCAATGAAGTTCAAGTTAGTAGTCAGATAGTTTCACCTATTGAAAGACTTTTGATTTAAGTAAGGGGAGTGCCGAACATGTTCTGTCGCCGTTTGACTTCCTACAGCTGTGTAGATGTTTTTGTAGTGTGTCTCGCGTAGGCTACAGCGTTGCAGTGAGCAACACTGGTTTGAAACCACAGGTACTGATAATTTCACCAACAAATCGTTTACTTGTAATGTCATAATAAATACTACAACGAAAATGTATTTGTGATAAATGTTTATTTTAACGATTGAAAACAGATGCATCATAGACCACTGTAGTGTGTGTTGCCCGGGCAACAGAGGCTAATGTCATGCTAATGCTTCAGTGAAATAGTAGACTACCGTTCCGAAAGTAGATGTGGGCCTACTTCCTTAATAATATCAGCTAATATTGTACATTTCACAATTGTGTTTCACATCACAAAGTAAAATGAGTAAATAGTTATCACCCTGGCCTCTTTGCTTGTGGCGTTCCAGCTGCCTTGCAGTAAAGCTATAGTTAGCCTAGCTATCCCCCAAGTTAACAGATGCGAAACGAATGTTCTGCTACAGGTAGTCACGCGTGTTTTCGTGATGTTAGTGACGTAGTGACGTTAGTAACGTCAGTGACTGTGGCTAGCAAATTAGCCACCGTTAGCTTCACTTTTCGCCACAAAAACTTAACTTCAGCCTAAACCATGCAACGGAACGTAAATAAAAATACAAGCAACTCAATCGCTACCAAGACGAAACTTTTGACACCTAGGTTGTCTATGTAGGCCAAATATTGACAAAGATTTAGGGGGGCAAAAATAAATAATATTAATAAATATATATGTGAGAGAACAAAGGTTGTGCTCTCGCCGAAGGCTTGAGCACACCCAATAATTTCAACGCTGATTGGTTGTCTTTGCTCCTTCAAAGCAATCATCCACCCAAATATCACACTCATCTTTAAAAAGATAACACCAGAGCCTGTTCCACTTGGAATCCACTGTTTAATGTTCATCCGGTCAGAATAAGGTGCGTGCTTGCTTTTTTGAATTCGAAAAGAGACCCCCAACCCACAAAAAATCCAGTACAAAAAGGAGTTGTGCTATTTCCCCATCTTTGTTTCATCTCCACATCATAACTTAAGTATTCATTTAAATAGAAGGATTTTAATTCTCATGGGCACTTTAGGAGATATGAAACAAACAAAAACTATTTGGGACTACTAAATGTGTCAGTGGTTTTTGAGGTGGTCATTCTTTACACAAGCTTTGAATAGCTCTCCCAGCGGAACGAGTCATTCCGGAGCACTTTGGCCAATTTCTCATTGAATGGCGTGTAGAAGTCCCTCAGGATCTCCTTGGTGATGGGCAGCATGGGTCCCAGGTTCTTGTCGGCTGGTCTCCTGGTGTTTGACGCTGGGCTTCTGGTGATCTCTGCCTCCTTCTGCTCCGTCAATGGTCCTGTGACATGCATGCCCACACATATGTAAGAGAGAGAAAGAGATAGAGAAAAACAGAGAGTTTTTAAAGAGTGTTAAAAAAAGGTTTGCTCAGGACGGTCCGTACCCATCCTTACCCCACCATCTATTTTTCCTCCTAGATGAGGTCTCCGTAGACATCTTCCATTATCAGGGCTGCTAAGTGGCCTGTTGTGCCAATAGCTTTTGGTACAACAACATTCAATTACCTCTGCACTTGGAAACTACTCTGCTAGTTCACCACATAGCTTAGCGCAGCATTATACAGACTTAATACTTTGTGGAGCCAATCACACCATTGCTGGTGCCGGCATCCCTTTTAAGAGTGGAGGCAGAGATTTGGGGCAATTAGAGCTTGGGTTGAGCAGGTGTGACAGGAGGGCCGCAAGCGTGCACACCACATGCACACACCTCCCCAATTAAGAGTGAAACCTTGACTGCTGAGTGTGAGCAGGTCAGGTGATGGAAACCAGGGGTTTTGTTCTTCTTGTGGACAGGATAATTGTTAGTCTGTTGCTAGGCAGGTTTGATGCTAGACTAGAACTGACCGCTTCCTGACGGTATACTGTAGAAACATAACAATACACTGTATGCCGTGCATTGTGGGTTGCAATATTATAGTAACCTTCATAAGGGGGGTACTAAAGACAACATATACTGTGTGTCTCTAGTAGCTTTGTTCCTTAATTGGCATCTTTACACAGACTATTGTTGAACTGAACTTACCCAAGTTGAGAAAATTAAAGACTTTGTGCATTGTGTATTTCCGATTGGAGGCATGGTCTTCCAGGCGCAGGACCAAAATCTGATTTTTGCTGAAGACCGTCAGCCAGTCTAATATGTACACAATGTACAGACCAACCTGCAACCTGACCTGTGGACACACATCAGAGACAGAGTCTGAAAGACTTCTCCCAGTCCAAGCAATTTCCTGTTCAGCATAGAAATACAACTGACAAAGGAACACAGGCGCGTTACAAAGTCTTCAGAGGGTAAGGGAACTGGAGGAGAGAGTGAGGGGCTAGAGGAGATTATTGACATTTGATTGTTTTATAGCTAATCTGGGCCGGATTGTAGCTGAAAAATAAAAGTGTAATTGTCAAAGTAGAATATCAAAAATGGTTTTCATCTTTAAACACATTCTTCTCACATCTTTTCCAGGCTAAATGGCCACTCAAACTGGAGGTTCATCAGACAGCATATGATTCTCCTCGGTTGTTGTTGTTGATTCCTCTTTAAATTCCTTGCTCAGCTGTCTGTTCTCAAGCCTTTATCAAATATGTCACAAGCACAACAGCTCCCCACAATGCAGCTCACATGGTCTAATAACTCAGAGATATATCAGCCAATGCACAATTAGGCCCGGAGAAGAGAATGTGCCAGCTCCTAAAGGGGAAAATAAAAGCTTCTCAAGCCAGCAGAGAGGGATGGTGGGTTGGGTGGAGGCCAAAAAGGGATGAAGGGGAGAGTTGGAGGGTAGAGATGGAAGGAGGGAGGGAAGAGGCCGTCTAACTATAGGTCTGGCAAGAGACTCAGCAAGTGGACGATAGGGCCTCAATCTGCGGAAAACTGGATGTGTTTTCAACCCCAGGGCTGAACTCTAGTATTGAGCTCCTACACGTGAGACCACAGGAAGTTGGTGTCACTCGCTCACAAGAGCGGGCTGGACCTAGCTGGGAAGGGCCAGGCGAGGAGAGAAAGAGAATTTCTCCAGGTGTTGCCTCAACCCCCTTGCTAATGGAAAACACTCCACATGACATACAACATGTGCTAATGAAGAACAATCTCAATCCCTGCCCACCCTGCCTTTAGTGTGAAGCCACATGAGAGAAACAACAAGAGAGACACCTCCACTCACTGGCATTGCATTGTTGAGTGTTGTGTTGTACACACAGGCACGCATCCTGTACTCTGTAAGGCACCCCTCAAAAAGCTGCAGAGACTCTGACACCTTCTCGTGGAAGTCCTCTGCAGACTTATTGGCAATCCCGAAGTAGAGATAGTCTGAGTAAAGCCTGGTACAGAAAATCAGACAGGAATAGACATTAAGTTAATGTTCAAATACATTGTACATATTGAGAGTTTGACATGTTAAGAATAAAACATATTTGAGATTGATGACAATGAAATTTATTTGAGATCTGACTGCACCAACAGAATTGTTTATCAATTTGCACTTACATTGTATCTGTGTAATATATATGAAAGTACTGTTGGAACTATGCACTTCTCATCCCTAATTTAATTTCATACAATATGTTAGATAAAAAATATAAACTGGAGATTTTTTTTTTCTACGTTAACTGTATTAATTACTGTTTGAGAAGTTTAAATTGAAAACAGCTTGCAAAGTGTTTGATACATGATGATTATTGTACAGTAGACTACATATAAACAGTCTACATATAAACAACAATGTAACAGGTGTCAAAGTTGTGCTGAAAAAAACTCCATTGGGCATCCATGTTACCGTGTTATCTGAAAACCTTGTGGTTTTAACTTGGAACTACTGACAATAATGAAACAGACAGCAATAAAAAACTAGAGAGGGTACAATTTCTGGGGAAATTGTAGGGTGTGCTTGCTTGCGTCGGTTGCACAGGGGTCCGTTTTTGGATGACATTTTTACAACTGATATTTCTGTATATTTTATATAAAAATGCATACTTATTATTTATAAAGATTACATAGATTTAAAAGCATCTTTTTTTTGCTGCTCATTTACAACTGAAAATACGAGTGAAGTGTAGAATGAAATAGATGTCTTCTCATTTCCCCTGCAAGAGGCAGCCTCATAGTTGAATCAAAACGAATACATTTGGCAGACCGGTGTAAAAATTGACCTAATCTCTATGACTTAAACGTCATTTTAAGTTTTTCCCTTCTCGTGATATTTTAAGGAATTTAGCCTACTCATATTGCATTCATTCATGAATAAAGAACCCCCTTTGAAGATTATTCTACGACGTTACCGGCAGTAGAAGATGGAATCGCGATTCAAACAGTACCATCTGCTAACTGAAAATATGCCCTCAAAAACGTAAATAAGCTTGACATTTATTTAGTGGAAAATCGCTTTCATAAAAAGCTCACTGGTAGCGATCATTGTCAGTAACAACGCCAAGTGCGATATAGCCCTGTGTGGAGAAGCTTCCCAGGTAAATTGTACTACTACGGTACAGTACTAGACTACTGCTGTGTTCGTTCGTCTTGGTAGCGATTGCGTTGGTTGAATTGGATTCAACGTTCCGTTGTACGGTTTAGGCTGAAATTAATTATTTTCATGAACAGATTGACAAAGTTTAGGCTGTGGCAATGAAGTTAAGGTTAGTAGTTACATAGACTTTTGGTTTAAGTAAGGGGAGTGCCGAACATGTTCTGTCGCCGTTTGACTTCCTACAGCTGTGTCGATGTTTTTGTAGTGTCTCGCGTAGGCTACAGCGTTGCAGTGAGCAACACTGGTTTGAAACCACGGGTAATGATAATTTCACCCACAAATCGTTTACTTGTAATGTAATGTCATAATAAATCCTACAACGAAAATGTATTTGTGAGGAATGTTTATTTTAACGATTGAAAACAGATGCATCATAGACCACTGTAGTAACGTCACTGTGTACAATCCCGACCGCTGTAAACTACTATTGTCCAAACCCGAACAGGGTTTGGACACTCAGTTTCCGGTCTTTTTGCCAGCATTTTCTTTTGCTATCGCCAGCAAAGTGTAAGTAGTATTATTTCAGGCATACCAAACAATCTACGTGTAAAATTTCATGAACATATATGGACGTTTACATGTCTAAATAATATAGGAAAGTTACTTTGGCCGAAAGACCACTCGGCGACACTCGGGCGACGCTTGGGCGATGATCTTTACTCTGACAAGTGTGTCTGTGTTGTCATCGTACTGCTACTATGGGTTAGCATATAAATGTATTTCAATGCTAGCTTAACACTACTTTGTCTTGCCAATGAAAATACACGATCATGTGTAACGTGATCTGTAGTCGAGGGGAGGAAGGGATGGGGGCTAGCAAACTTTGAGAAGAGTTCAACAAAACATCCAGCAGGTGGTGGTATACAGTCAAATTGAGATTTTATCGCATAGTTTGGAGATGTTGAAGCGTGGCGATCAATATTTGAAGTGGCATTTTATCAGAATGTTAGCTAAAAACCGGTCGGGATTGGACACAGTGACGCTATGTGTTGCCCGGGCAACAGAGGCTAATGTCATGATGCTAATACTTCCGAAAGTAGATGTACTTCCTTAATAAAATCAGCTTATATTGTACATTACATGTCACAATTGTGTGTCATATCACAAAGTAAAATTAGTAAATAGTTATCACCCTGGCCTCTTTGCTTGTGGCGTTTCTGCAGCTGCCTTGCAGTAAAGCAGTTAGCTTAGCTATCTCCCAGAAGTTAACGAGCTGCTAAACTAATGTTCTGCTAGAGGTAGTCACGCGAGTTTTCGTGACGTTAGTGACGTAAGTAGCGTCATTGACTGTGGCTAGCAAGTTAGCCACCGTTAGCTTCACTTTTCGCCACAAAAACTTAATTTCCACTTAAACCATACAACGGAACGTAAATCCCAATAGAAGCAACTCAATCGCTACCAAGACGAAACTTTTGACACATAGGTTGTCTATGTAGGCCAAATATTGACTGAGTTTTAGTGGGGCAAAAAGAATAAAAATAATATATATGTGAGAGAACAAAGGTTGTGCCCTTGCCGAAGGCAAAGCACACCCAAATATATATGTGAGAGAACAAAGGTTGTGCCCTTGCCGAAGGCAAAGCACACCCAATAAACTGAAAAGTAATGTGATCTACTGTACTACTGTACGTCTTTACCTCATTCTGTTTTGATGAAGTGCATAGCATTGAAATTAAATATAAAATGCCAGCAATAGCTTTGTGTGTCATTAATTTCCCCAGAAATGTCTTCTTTGGCTGGAGGGCTAGACATGCAAAACCCATTACCGCAATCATGTTAAGACATCCAGTAAACTAATTGCCATGTGTGGGGGAATACATTTCCTCGGTTAAGGAGGACACCCAGCAGCTACAGGCAATCAACTCAAATAAACTCTGTCAAACACATCAAATCAAAACCTAGGTGATGCAGACTGAGTTGTGGCTATAAATCCTTAGCAACAACATGTCTGGAATATTTCAAGAAATTCAAACAAGCGAGAGATTAGGTTTTCTTGGTCTGTGCTCTGTGCAGTGTCAACTGTGAGGGGGATTACTGGTCCAGGGCACCGTGTATGGGGGTCTGGCTGGATCGTGTCTGGGCCATTCATCTGTTTGATTTACTCTGACCTGGAAGGAGAGATTGAGTGAGAGATGGAGGAGGGAGAGATTCCCACCTCTCTACAGGGTCCCTGAGCATGACAATGAAGCGGGCATCGGGCTGCAGGGCGTGGACAAAATCCTGGATGAGGAAGGGGGGCTCCCCCTCAGTGGTGTTGTCATAGAAATAGACCCAGGCATTGTTGTCCCACATGGTGGATGCGCTGGCTTCTCCTGGGAAATAAACACATGCACATTTACAAGCATGCACATGCATTAACACAGACATTGAGACACACACACATACAGGAAGGCACAAACACACACACACAAACAAGCAAGCACACACACAAAGAACAGACCCACACAAACACATTTTAAACATTAAACTCTCGAAACACGTTTGTGCTCTCCTTGTTCTAATTGAATATACTGCAGACGCTACAGTACCATAATTGCATATGAAATTTTGATAAACTAATAGTGGTCACAAAGCTCAGCAGTGAAAACAATAGCAAGGGAGAAAGACAAAACAAGTTAATTCAACAAAAAAATAACTCAGAAATGTTCCAACTGTGAGTGATATACTGGAATTAATTACTTTAACTCATCGTTACTTTGTCTTGTCACAAAGTAATCATGCAAGGTCATTCCTCAAAGTATTCCAGAACAGACCAGAATTTCAGACCAGTGAACAATCTCATCATGGATATATTAGGTTATGTTAACATTCATTATTCTCCCTCCATTTCTCTGTGTGTAACACATTAGAAGGAAGCACTTTTTCTTGCCTGTTTGTTTTCCTAGTTTGGATATGGTCGTAGCTGCCAGGACCTGTCAATTCTTTTTCACACCGCAGAGCAAGTGAAAAGGATATTTGTTAACGCTTTTACGTCAGTAATGAAACTGCATTCACATATTATTATCATTCGCTTTGAGCTTCCAGTCTTTGGAGTCAAGGGGCCCTGAATAGTTTATTAAAACTGCTAATTTGGTCTAATGAGGAAAGTGGGAGCAGGGCAAACAGGCAGCAGAGCCAAGCATGACAGGTCAGTAGCAGTTTCAATGGCTTCAAGACCAGGTATGGGGGGGGAAAGAGGGTGAGGGAGTTGTTGGGGAGGTTAGGGCCGGATATCCTGGATGATGGCCTGCACCTTGCTGGGCTCTCCCAGTGCATGGTGGGAATACTGAAGAGGCCATTGGCACGCTCCTCCTTAGATGGATTATTTATTGAAAGAGGGAAACAAAAAGAAGGAGGAGTGATAAACCACTCTCAATGTTCTGTCTTGCCCAGTCTGAAAAGGCTATTGTTGCTTCTGAAATTTTGAGTTTCTTTCTTATGGGCCACTTCTATGTGAAAAAGGAGAGGAACAGAACAAAGGGAGGGAGAATGGGAGAGGAAGAGGAGACTTGGAAAGGGATGTGGAGATTGAGACTTCTATACACCAAAGCAAATATTTTCTTCCATTATTCCATTTGAGGCACAGCAGACACTGCACTGGCTGGAGTATAGGACCGTAGTGTTCTATCGTGATAGGCACTGGAGAGATAATTATTCTTCATAAAGAACGTTCCCGGCCCCTGTCATCATTCATATAATGATAGCCATGAGCATTACAACTCCACCTTCCACAAAGGAAGCTGTTTTATCAACCCCGGAACCTCCTAGATTGAGTGAAGCAGTCCTACCATCTCCCTGGGTGTCAGGTCCCCACCAGTAAATGCCCATTGGCTGCAAGAGAGGGCAGAGCATAATATAATTGCCCGTGATCACAAGACTGACACACAACCTGTATGACTCACATGACAGGTCAGGGAGAGAAGGGGTCACACTAAAACTGTCCTCTGACAAGTTCACTATTGACATACAGGAAACCGCTTTGAGCGAAATAACTTTAATTAGATAAGGATGATTACAGTTCTAATTTAATTATCTAGATTCCTATTGGTGGTATCATGTCTTAGATGTAAATTTGCCTTTATCGTATGGAGTTCTGCAATAATTCCACCCGCTGTTCAGACACTATGGGTGCAAAGGCAACATTAGCACTCTCTGTTAGTCATAAACAGTATTTTTTGTGCATGTTGTACTTTGCATTTGAGTTTTTCTTGTAGAACCGTCTTGTAACACTCTTACGTAACACTCTTGTAATATTGAAGTTGACGTTTTATTGCACTGTGTATTGAAAAATACAGACTGAACACTGGCACTAATCACTGTCATGATATTAGAACAGTGTACTTATAGTCCTTAAATATCTGTTGTACTTACAATGTGCACTATGTGTATATCCCTTGTCATAGAATTTTAGGACATAGTTACAAATGTATGTGTTTTATTTAGACAGTGAATGTAGGAAACTGAGGCTCTGTAGGATACAAACTCTGGAGGCAGATTGTCTTAAGGTATTTATCATACCTAACTAAGAGCCAGGGGCATGGAGAAGGAGGACGTCAGCTTGGGTTCTCGTGACCTAAGGGTTTAGTCAGTTGACCCAGCTGTTCTGACCTTTTGGCCAAGGAGATTGTGTCCTGTGTTCTGTTTGTGTTTCATTAAAGGTATCTTTACTATCCTCTTTTAGAGAGGGAGCTGTGACATCAAAGAACTGTGGGACACTTGATGTGGAGTCAAACTGTCACTGAGTAGTGCTGGCCAATCATGGAGACCGCTGTATTGATTGATTAAGACCATCTGTTCTCAGTTCAATATAACTCCTGTTCTCTATCACTCTACTGAACGACCTGTAGTACGTCCTTCGGTCATGACTGATCACAGAGTGCTCTGTTAAACTTAAGTTTAGGAGTCAGGTGGCTGAGCGGTTAAGAAATCGGCTGGTAATCTGAAGGTTGCCAGTTCAATTCCCGTCCGTGCAAAATGACGTTGTGTCCTTGGGCAAGGGACTTCACCCTACTTGCCTCGGGGGAATGTCCCTGTACTTACTGTAAGTCGCTCTGGATAAGAGCGTCTGCTAAATGACTAAATGTAAATGTAAGTTTGTACAAACTAAATAAATTGTATTGAAACCGCCATTCTTGACTATTCAGATCTACACAGTGCCACTAGAATTTTCTTTCACACCCTTTGACAAAAATATCTGCTCTTGAATAATTGTAAATGTAACAATAAGGAAATACACCTGCATTAAAGAGTTTCCTCTTGAGGAGCTGCCACACACACTAGCGCCAATCAGTCTTACATGACATGCAGGCATACGCTGTATGAGTATATTAGGATTTCCTGTATGGCCACTATAAAATGGGCAGTGAATCATGGGTTGGGGATTGCACAGGAAGGAGAGGAGGTCTTTACTTACAGTATGTTCACTACTTTATACTACACCACTGCTTCCAAGTACACAATACCAAATATAAAGTTTTGACCTGACAAAGATGGATAGTTGTCCGAACCATTGATACTGTGTATATATCCATATATATCCATATATACATATATACATACCTATCAGAGCAACTCCTTTTTACAAAAACTCACCTATGATAATGTTGTGTTGCTTAGGCGCTCCAGAGGAGTTGACCAGTAGGTGGTCTTGGATCTGGTAGGCAGCCAGGTCAAAGAGGTCCAAGTAGTCCTCCACTGGGTAGCGGTCATGGAATCCATCACTCAGACGAATAATACCTGAAGGACCAGAGCAAATAAGTTGACAAAGGCCTAATCCCCAGTCTTTCCATTCTTAAAACAATCTGGAGGGTCAAAAGTCACCGTGCTGGTAACTGTATGACATATTATTCATTTTAGTGACATTAAAGAATAGAAAGAGCACACATTAATTTGAGACAGGGAGTGCAAGGAAGGATATAATGTTCTGTGAGGCTGCTCAGTCAATTTCTGACAATATCAGTTTCCTGAAGCTCAGTTGCAGTAAACTACTATTGTCAATCACATGCAGAAAAGAAATGCAACATGAAAGGTGGCTTGTATTTGCATTTGTCTGACATTAAACGGGTGTCACGTATTTCCTGTGAGACATCTTTCTCACCAACAGACAGGGTCATTGCTGATTCGCCAGGAAATAAATAAATAAAAGAGAAAATAATACCAGAGAGAAAGAAATAAAGAGAACAAAATCAAGAATGGGTATAAACAAAGAGCACCATCATTGTCCTGAGCCTGAACCAGCATCCTTGGAGAACAGCTGTCTCAATGGTAGTCCACAATAGAAGTATAAACACAGAAAGTCGACTGAATGAAAAATCTCCCCAAAAATCGATACATGAAACACATATGAAATTTGGCTTTTTCTTTAAATTCTTTATAAAATATAGAAAATTATATAAGATGCTACAGCATGTGCTCACCATGTGGAGTTACATCTACATTCAAATGTTAGCTGGCCACTGATGTTATTTTAAAAACAATCACTTGTACTGTGTGTCAACGTCTTAAGAGTTATCTTACATTGTGATTAAGTTATATGAATCTCCATAGAGCAACCTCTAAGTACAAAGCCATTATGTAATTTTCCACTGTAACTTTGTAATCTACGATGACTTTGAACATAGAGCCATCAGCCTCCAGGCAGTTTGTTGCCACATATTTGCCTGGCATCCCATTTGTCCTCCCACACACTCTTCTTTCCACACACATTGGGTTTCACACACAAGTCCATTCTCTTCACACATGTGCGCTGCTGCTTGTGCTGTTGCAGAATCTATGTAATTACTGCAGACAGAAATACAAACAAAGGAAGCTCACAGAGGTCAGCCTTTTTCCACTTTTGTGACTTGCCTAACCCAATTTACACTGACATTCCTTGATATACAAATTTACATATAAGATTAGAAAATTAAATATCACAGATAGCTCAAAGAATTTAGAAAACAGAAACTCACTACCAAAACCCATTTCCTGTTTTTGAGAAGCCGTGGACATGCTGATTTCGGGCAAATTAGGATATTTCTTACTATTCTTACTTTTAATCCCATCTGTGGTAGCCGCTTGCCATGTAACATCACAGATGCACAGTGAGAAAAAAGACATCCAAAACCTACACACAGAGTCCCAGTGGAGATTGAGCATGGGATCCAGCCATCAAAGCCTTGCCGTGTGTAACTCTCTGACGACTACTATCCATTGACACAACTAGTGGACTTTGGAGTCTCCAAGTCTCTTTTGATATATATATTTTTTTTAAACCACAATGACATGTTGGTGTGGTGTGTGGTCAGGATTTTATACAGCAGTCTGAAACAGGAGGTGGGGAAACAGTCAAGGAACAGAAGAAAGCACAATGGATCTCAAGCTTTGCCAGCAAAGGCAAAGATGTGCTAAATTAAAATAAATGTTTGGATCTTTAGAAATCTGTTTGGGTCTTTAGCTAGTTAGTATAGTAGTTTACTATAGCTTTCACCGGAAAAACAGATGCAGCTAAGTAATCACAACAGGAAACCACAGTTAAACGGAGTGCCACATATCCGCACCTTGATAAAATGTGTGCAGAGGCTTCAAAGACAGACTGTGTGATCTGTGTATTTCAAGTGGTCTATGGCCCATCTTCAAAGTAATGTAAGCGACAGTGATAAATAGGGCAGATGCAAAACTCTAACGTGTGTCACAGACCAACATTTTAATGAGCCTAAACACACATGTTGCCACTATGTACTATAGAAGGTTCAAAAGGGGAAACAGGCACTGGTTGATGGTTACTAGGAGAAGATATACAATGTGTAAAACTAAACCGTTCATATTGTCATGCAATATAGGGAGCGTATGCAGCCTCTTGCATAATTAATCCAGGTTGAAAATCGTTAAATTTTACTTATTCCCTGGGCACAACACAGTGCATATCTTGCATTCTGTGACTCTCTGATTATTGTCTTCACAGGTTCCTCTGCCTCACAGCTCTGTATTCTGATCACATCAGTACCCTACCCTCTGTCCGACCCTGGGGCACTTTAATAATTCACCATCCAGCCAACCGGTCTCTGACCTCCCTGTTGGAGTGACCTGTGAGATCATACATTAGAAGCCATTGCCCTGTGACTTTCAATATGGACCTTTAGCCTAACCCCCACCCTAAACTAGACAAGTTTGTTAGAAAGGCCTTTGACACAGATTCTACATAAACAGTGTGTCGGCCACTCACCAAACCTCTTCCTTGTCCACCAGTGCGGCTCTTTAAAAGTGGTGAACCTGACATCCGGGTGAAGCCTTAGCCTGTCATACAGGTCCGTTGTGCCGCACTTGGGCTGGCCAATGATGTAGAAGTAAGGCAGACACCGTATTCGGTAGTACTTCCCCGCCCGGCGGTACAAGTGTTCCCTGAATGCGTTCCTCAGGTTCTCAAACACAATTCGGAAGCGCCGTGAGTACCGGGCGTACAGGTTGGCCCTGTAGGGGTCCGCAGTGATGTTCCCAGTGTGCACCTCATACCAGCAGGGGTTCTTGACGTCAGGCAGGAACTTGCGGGGGATAACAGAAAACATCTGTGAAAAGGCGAAGGAGAAAAGGGATGACTCAGTGATTCATTCAGAACAAAATGCTGAACACAGAAACAGTACCATGAATTCAAACAGAATAAATTGCCAACAATATATGTTTCCCCATTCATTTACATAGCTCTTCTAGTTAAGTTTGGATGGATATGCCTAGATATTGTGTGTACAGTATAGCTATACACTTGGGCTGTGATATAATGGGTTTTTCTGCCACACACCATCTGTAAGGGATGTAAATGGGTGTGTGTTGGACTTGACACCTGTCGATGGGAGACTGACCTGACTTGACTCTCCTCTCATCTACTTCTCATCTCTTCATTCCTCTGCCCCTCTACATCTCCTTCGCTCCTCTCATCCCGTGCCTGTCCCTCTTGCCCTTCCCCTCATCTCCACTCCTCCTCTCTTCCCTGCCCCTCGCCCGCCCCTCTCCATTTGGAGGTGTGGGGATGATTCATTCACAGGTCTGGTGTGGAGGGAGCTGACCCCTTGACAGCTGAGCCAGCAATGCTGACAACTCCCATTCTCCCGTCTTCTCCTCTCACCCCTCACATTTCACACACAGTTCTCTGCCTGAAATACCGCCAGGCTGTGAATCACACGCTGTCTAGTGTCTGTCTATGTAACACAGTTTAAGGACAATTACTCACGGATTCATGTAGACATGCGGTATTAATTTATTGTATTAGTGGGTTCAATAAGAATTTAGGTTTGATGCAAATAGCCCCATCACACGCCATTGGCCGGGTTTCCCAGATTCGTTAAGAAGCTCTTAACGCTAAGAACCTGCTCGTTAGCGTTAAGAGCTTCTTAACGAATCTGGGAAACCCGGCCATTATCGTTTGGATAAACGATTTAATTGAAATAGGCTTTGAGGTGAGACAGGCAGTTGAGGGAAGTTCTAGGGCCAATCTGGGGGTTGAGCTTTAATTCCCTTGTGGACCACCGAAACCAGACAATTAAGGTTAATTTGTAACTAGCTTAATATAACCCTGAATGTCACAAAGCCGGCTTCAAGTCTGTTTTAATCTGAATGAACGAAACTGAAACATTATTATTAAATTATTATTAAAGGGAATTACGTCAATAGCATTAAACACATGAATACTGATTTCAGTTATCCAGACATCTGGAAATATGTTTCATTAGAGTCTCTGATACCTCTAATTAAAATCTAGATTGATTTCCTCTAGAATCACTGTTGTATGCAAGCGTCATAGAACATAGAAATCCATTCAGAAATTTACAATAGGTTCTCCCCTTGAAAATAATGTTCACAAAAAATATGGCTCCACCACTGACTGCAATTGTCAGCAAAGGCTCTAAGACTAAGATGTAGGTTGCTACTCACATGGGGTTCACTGTGTACCAGTGCTTTCATATCTGGCGGCTGGCGACTGATGAACTCCACTTTGGAGGTGATGGTCTTCACCAACAGCTTGATGTTGGCGTAGTCCTTGGCTGAGGACAGGTTGAAGGGGAATGGTCCTGGGTTGACGAGGCTGGGGAAGTTGTAGGGGGAGGGGGTGAGGAGCAGGTTCTTCTTATCCCCAGTCAGGACATAGGAGGCCATGATGAGGAACATTACTGCCAGGCCGAACAGGAAACTGTACAGTTTTGCTCTCCGGAAGCATCCTAGAGTGCTCCAGTGGTGCCGTGGTTCCCTCTTTACCTGCAGCACAGCAAACAGGCTGACGGGGTTGTCCACTTGAAGGAGCAGGGGCCTCTTCCTGTAGTCGTCATCCGGGGGGCCCAGCAGGCTGTATTTGTAGTCCATCTGTGTCATTGTGGAGGTGGAGGTGCTGGAGTGGCTGGGGCCCAGGAGGTAAGGAATGCCAGGCTCTCAGACGCTGGAAGGAGGGCAGCTGAAGCCAGACACCCAGTAGGAGGAGTGTAGTGGTAGGAGGACAGGCCCAGGACTGTCATCCATCCTGGGAGGTAGGACGCTCTTATGGACAGCCCACCTCAACCACTGTTGTAGCCCTAGAACAACAGAGAGAAGGATTACAGAAAGGACATATAAGGAAGTCAGGAACCGATAATTGTACTCACTAGATCACACGAAGGTAAGCCGAGTTTCATGCAAAACCATTCGACTACCTGAAATGTCTGTTCCTCCAACTGTATCGAATCGATAGTCAGAGAGCTCTCTCAGAGGTATGTAGAGAACATGTGCTGTGTGTGAGGCTGCATTTTTATTGATGCAAGATTCTACCACTGGGCCGGTCGAGCTACGCTTAGGATGTTAGTCACATCCTCTTGAAGTGCTGACTTGCATTTCTGCGCACCAGGTCAAAACCAGGGCAGATTACACTGAAGTCAGTGATTCCATTTAAATGCATTTCAGTGTAAATTTCAGCACAGAAAGAAAGTCATTCTATCTTAGCTAGCTTTTGTGCAACCCTATCCCTATCCACAAAGGTGTATGAGATTACCCAACACCTGCAAAAAAGGCCACATAGGCCGAAATATTGGAGGGAGAGAGAGAGAGACAAGAACTCAGGTATACTGTGCAGACATACAGTATATTTCCTTTAATGAAAAACTTCTGTTGGTTGATGTGAACCTTAGTCAAATCGACACGCTAAACCACCAATAACTGTGCAAATTGTGTGAGTCTTCACACTGATGAGATTAGGCCTAATTTAAACTGCCGTGATAATGAATACACTTCAAATCAAACTAAATGTATATCATTAATGTAATTTCCCTAAGGCGCCTCTGTCTCGGCCTGCGAGGCCAGCCAGTTGGGTTTGACACAGACAGAATAGTGCCATTTTCACAACCATCGGCGAGATTTAGTTCTGTTGCACCTCAATCTCCTGTGGCACATTTATGAAATGTATAAAGAACTAAAATTAAGAAGCCTTTTCCAGCTTCATACACAGACAGTTGGAGGGAGACAGGAAAGTGAGAGGGGAAGACATGCAGGAAATTACTTGAATCGAACCCAGGCCCCTGCGTTAAGGCTTACGACCAAGTGATACATGTTCTACCCAGTGAGCCACTAGATGCCCTGAGATCATGCAAATTCTAAGATTCTCTTTTTATGTTAATAAACGTTTTGGCCAAAGGATCCCTAATTGTCCACTGGTTTATTAGATTTAGATTAGATTATAGAATATTCTTTCTTGATATTGATGACTCGGGACACTGACAACATTGACTGAATGCATTTTGTCTCTGAGAGGACTCGGTACTATGTACAGTATGGTGTGATGAGTCTGGTTTTTAATGGATAATCAATGTCTCATGTGTTGTGCCAGGGTTATAGGATACATGAGTGACATACCTTTGTTTTCAAAACAACCTGAGCATTTAAGCAATAGAAAAAACTTGGAATTTACTCTGATGGATTAGTGCTTTTAAGTAAATGTGCTTCATTGATTGATTGATGATCTTTATTTGAATTTGGAAATAAATTACGCTGTGTAAGAAATCGGTGATGAAGATGCCTTTTTGGAGGAGGAGCAGCATGGCTCTAATGCGCCACTATTCCTTCTGACACTTCCTCCTTACACACCATAACCTGTCATCCCTCCTTCCAACACACCATAACCTGTGATCCCTCCTCCCTACACACCATAACCTGTCATCCCTCCTTCCAACACACCATAACCTGTGATCCCTCCTCCCTACACATCTTAACCTGTGATCCCTCCTTCCAACACACCATAACCTTTCATCCCTCCTTCCAACACACCATAACCTGTGATCCCTCCTTCCAACACACCATAACCTGTGATCTCCTCCCTACACACCATAACCTGTGATCCCTTCTAATAATAATAAGTTAAATTTTTATAGCGCCATTCCATAGCACAAAGACGCTTTACAATGGTAATACAGTACAATAAAACAAAAACATGGACAAACACACAAAATGTAAAAAGCATCAAGCAACAAACACAAAAATGAAACAGAGAAAATACAAAGCAACAGATTAGGACAAATAACATTGAGAAAACAGATATGTTTTTAATTGTGATTTGAATTTAACACATAAACTCAATCTTAGAAATTGAGTTTATGTGTGATTTAAAGGCAGAGCCGGCCCAAGGCATAAGCGAACTAAGCGGCTGCTTAGGGCCCCCGTAGCCACCAGAGGGCTCCCAAGAGCACAATTACAGCTTAATTAAAAAATTATATATATTATGTTAATGATAATTATACAAATTCGGAGGGGCCCCCAAATCAATTCTGCTTAAGGCCCCATAAAGGCTTGGGCCGGCCCTGTTTAAAGGTGAGGGAGGGATCAAAGATGATGCCTAATTGTTTACAGTACTTCTCCATGGCAGACTTTGCGCAATCTACGCAAACGCACCTGAGGTGCAGGAAATATATCAAATGCCCGGAGAATGGTGGTACCCATAAACTGCACAATCCCTCGCTATTTTAACAATATTGCTAAATCGATGTCAAGTTCAGGAGCTGAGCGGTGGGATCCCTGATTATGAGGCTGCACGGTCCGCCCACCTACGCACCCATGCACCGCAGGGCCCCTGTAGATAAAGGTGCAGGGACTCTAAGGGTGCCAGGATTGAGATAATGGAGCCAGAAATATCCCCAGACTGAACTCACACCTGGAGCGCGATAGGCTGCTTGTCCATATCCATCTATGAATTTTCAGATGATGGGCAGAACAGTGATTAATTGTGTGTGGGGGTGTGGTTAGGGGGCAACACAAATACACACAGCTACTTGCGGTCTTGTCATACTGTATAGCCGGCTGGTCCCCCTCACACATGTATTAAGATAAGGACAGCATCCTTACTCTTGATATTGCTACCCTGCCTTGCCTATCTCCCAGTCAGGGGAACGAAAGATAAGGGGATGTCGATGGAGTCAGAGTGCCCACATAATGTAATTCCCCAGCTGGGGCCTGGGCAACCTTACAGACGGCCCCCACTCTCTGTCTCGCCCTTTCTGTTATCTGTCTGCCTGTCTGTCTGTTTCTCCGACAGTGACCCCCCCCCCGAAAGCTAAGTGACATACATTAACTTTTATGTACTAACGCTGTTGTGCCCACTTCCGGTGTATTTGTTTCGCATATGCCTCCTGGTGAAATGGCAGCAGTAATCCGAGCAAGACGAAGACATAGGCCATATTGGCCAATATTACAGTTACTGGAATTTATAATTTCGGTCCAGATGGCATTTTTTTGGTGTCGGTGTGGAATTCCGGTCTTGTATAATATTTAAATTCGCTGTTACCTCATGAACAAGCACATAAATTTCGTTATCACAAAATCTTTGTTTTCGCTGTTTTTACTGGTGGCTGATCCATGATAGAAAGAGAGAAGGCGGCCCATTCAATTGCGCGTTTAAATGCTCGCAATTTACGGTATAGTGGGCAGAGAAAGTCGCTGATTACCCGATGAACTCCAGGTTTGGTAAATACGAAGTAAATTAAAAGTATCACAGCATGCACAATCTGCGGGTTGGCAATGGCGCTGATAACGCTACGTTTGCAAATGTACGTACATGAGGGCCTCAGTGTGAAAGCAAGAAGGGTGGTGATGGGAGTTAAATGTTATAAGCTGCTTAATAGTTTTCTCTGACTAAACCCCAGGACCAACGAATTCTTCCCCACTAAATGTAACTGACGAAAAAGCAATTTAATTCCAACAAACGTGATTTAGCACGCTTTATTTGAGAAGTGGGGGACACATAGACAGTGTAATCAACGCTTTGTTTGTCAGTCTGACATTTTCTGGATTGTACCCTTGTGCGCTGGCCGTTTCTAATGGGGAGGACAAGAAGGCACTCATCTGTAGTCCTCATACCATCAGTGTCTATTGACTTCTTGTGTCCTTCATCAAGGTTGCATGAAATGGGATGCTCATGCCCTAGGCAATAAGATAGATAGAAGAGGAAAGTGAATGGAAAGAAGGGAGAAAAGATGGACAGAACATTGGGAGAGAAAAGAGAGTGGAGGGAAGGAGAGAGAGATAGAGATGTCTCAAAGCCCCTTGGGTCTACATCAATCAGTCAGGTAGCTGAATGGACTGACAGATTGGTCTTTTCATATACCCAATATGTTCCATCAAACAGGTTATGTAACCTGGTCTGACAAAGCTGGAGGACACAGGATGATTTTACATCAAGGTAGAGATCTCCAGACTCCAGACTCACTGCATGACAAAAAAGTCACACTAATAGACATACGAAGGTTTATATTGGACAGTTAGCAGAGAATGTGTTATGCCTGTTTATCTCAGTGCCTTCAACATGAATCAACACCTCAGACCAGAGTCTGTCAGAGGGAAAGAAATATCGACTTTCCTCAGGATAACTGAATAAATGAGGGCATTTGAGTCAACACGTTCAGAGGCTAAATGGCATCTGATAACGCCTGGAACACACTGGCTGAGAAGCGCCGCGAAGCGTCTGGAAGCGTCACGATCAGCTACGACTGGTGCAAGGCTATTCACACCAGACGCGCATTTCTCCGCGCCGGTCACCAAGTCTTTCAGCTCTTTCAGTAAACGTGTTATTTCAACAGCCGCCACAACAGCATCCCAGCATTGATCCTTCTTTACGTTGTCCTTGTAAAATTGGTGGTGGGGTCATACAACAACTCCCTGTGCTTGTCAACTTCGAGAATTAATTTGATGACGTCCATCTCCTTGAATTTCTAAGCTGATTTTCTAAATCGACTTGGGGGTTCTCTTTCGGTATGTCTGCACACGTGTGTGTTGTGTGCAACAGGTGACAACTCGTTTCTCTCTGCCAATAGACAGACCGTTCAGAAACAACTACGGGCATGCTGGCTCAACAGATCAATCCGTTTATTTAGGGTTCCTCCAGTAGGAGGGAATCTATTGTTTTTGTTAGTATTTCTATTATTATTATTTTTCCTCTTCTCCACCTAAATGGCTCAATAGCTCAAAAAGTCCTTCAGCCGATTTTTTCAAATTTGGCCCAATGATACAACAGGTCACTCACTACTCCCAGACGGCTAGTGGCCCACGTACGCCCATAGGTGGCACTATAAGCCATGCCCAAAGTCTACGTGATTTCCCCAGCGCCCCATTACTTTAAAATGCCTGTAAATTGGTGGACATTCCTTATTTCTCATGGGGAACAAAAAAGCCTCAAGAATCCATAAGGTCCGCCATGATAGATTTTGCTGTACTTTCCAAATTTCGTACAACCTTCAAAACCCTTCTCCTCATGAACCATAGATCCAATCGACTTGAAATGTGTTACATATGTGTAGTACATGTCTTTATATAGGGTGACATTGAATAAGAAATGCAATACAAAAGGGCTGAAAGGGATGTATTTATGTAAATGTCCACATTGCCTCAATATCTTTGTCAATATATCAAATATAATTTTGACTGATGGTTTTTCAAACCTAATAGGGTTCAAGATGACATCACTCTGAAGTACCATAAACAATTTCACCTTGGTATGTCAATATATGATTGAATTCAATTTAATTGCTCCACAGCACGCGCTCCAAATTCTCACAGACTCATCCTGCCCCTTGACACTAGGGTGACCACCTGTCCCGCTTTGCGATGTGTCGCACAGCATTTTCACCCCTTGTCCCGCACGTCTCATATTGAAAATGCTGTGCGATACAGCGCAAAACTGGACAGGTGGTCACCCTACTTCAGTGGTTCTCAAAGTGGGGGTCGTGAGACAGCGAGGGGGGGTCGCAAGATGATTTCCAGAAATCAAGGAACATTTTAAAACAATTAGAAATAGCATATTTTAGCCAAGATTTTAACAAGTAAAAAATAGTAGTTAAATTAATGCATGCAAATAAAAAATCCATCAGCCTTTTGATTTTCCATTCACTGTAAGTACGGCAAAGCATCTGACATCCAACCAGGAGGACGCATTAGTTGAACTGTCAAGGGACCTAACGTTAAAGGCAGCGTTCTCAGCCACGACATTGGCTGAATTTTTGGATTTCAGTGGAGAGGGAATACCCATGGCCGCGGGAACTATGGGTGCTGAGAGTGCTGCAACACCCCCTGACAGCACGAGAATTTAAAATAATATGACTTGAAAATCCACCACCTCGGCACAGCCCCGCAGCAGCGGACTGGCCATCGGGAGCACCGGGAGAAGAATAACAATGGAAAACCAGGCTAAGAAACGTAAGGGTGGGGCTGAAGAGACAAAAAGACATCACCTTCACTAGACAAGGTTTTACCAATTGAAAAACGGCTATGTTTATTTTACACAAAGCTCAAAAAATATTTGCGCTCAAATAAAGGCCCAAAAATGTGCCTTGCGCGCTATGCGTGCTTGCATTAACTATGGAACTCCCGAACTAGCATCACATCAAACTCAGAATGTGCATGCATTAACAGGTTAGCTGTGGTGGCGTGGGCCGGTTCTGCTGGGCCGGTCTGGATCAAAGTCCAGGGCCTATTTTTACTCGTATACGTAAACCACGTCCGTGGATGCGGGGGTCGCGAGTCACTGGCACCATTATTTTACGGGTCGTGGGCTGAAAAGTTTGAGAACCCCTGCCCTACTTGACACACGCGCCATCTTGGCGAGACGCACTCACATCCTTTCTGGAAATTGTGTGCTGACCAAGCCCCCACCGGTTTTTAGCCCCTGTTTCATTTAGCTTCCAATCGCAGCTCGCCGGTACGAATATAAATTATTTTTTGGCGGCCATTGTTGTTTTCAACTGGAGTCGCCTGACAGCCGAGGCAGCCACGTTCGGTAAGTCAAGTCACCTATTTTTACACATTTTAAGATAGAATCAATGATTGGGTTCATGAAAGTACACTACTCTTGAATTATGGTGAAGGTTTGAGCACTTTTAGAACTTTAGATCGTGAGTCTAAAGTGACGGAAAACCAAACTTGAAAAGTAGCTAGCTTTTTCCCTCTGTGTTTATAATTAGTGAATCATTTTGCATCTCAACGAAATCTTCACCAAAAAGGTTGAGGAGGGCAGCCTTTAGGAGATTTGGGAATTGTGCTTTTAGCCAGATGCTGAGAGTATTTTTGTGATTTGTGGAAAACCAGGGGTACATTGTTTTGACGTTAGCCTCAGAGTCAGACTCGAGAGCCCTCGGAGAGCCCCGTAGAGCTCAACGTGCACCTCCTGAATTTCCTAACTATCCGTCGTAATTTCGGATAGTTACAGATACCCCCTTGGCTGTGATTGGTCAGTATTAAGAACCGCTTGCATCAGGGGCGGGGTTGCCGTGATCAACAAGACGAACAGACTCATTTGACCGCCATTGCTGTAAGTTTTTACAGCAATCATATTTCTGTTTTTCATATTTCAGCTAAACAGTAAATCAGCATCTGAATTAAAATGTGAAATGGGCAGTGTAGTTGCTGAAAATGTGCTTATTTTATTGATGAAACGGCTAATTTGTAAATTTACTTCGACTTTTCGATAACCTAGCAAGCATCGCAGTGCAGCGCCACCTACTCTTCTGGCGGTAAATTTATTTCAGCACCCACAGCCTATGGAGAACCATCAACAAAGTCTATCAGTCTGTATCCCTCCGTATCCGTCCGCCCGCCCATCTGTAAACGGATGGGCGGGCATATTTCGGCCTTGAATGCATTGCTAATAACTGTTACCGACAAAATCATACTACAGCTTGCGGTTGTGGTGAACATAAGGTCAGAACGCACCTCTTTTCAGCAACAGCTTCATAGCAAATCCCACTTTACATTTTCCCAGGTTTTCAAAATCGTCCTTGGTGAAATGGTTCGCGCAAATGTGTCCAGGGTCGAACTGCACAGAGATCTTCTACGCTACGGTATAGACAAACATCAGCCATGCCCGTCTATTCAATGTTAACTACTCCAGCTCATCTGCTTTTTATTAACGGTGATTTGCAAGGAATGCAAGAACAGCTAGATAACGAAAACACCTAGACTGTAACGCAAGAGCATAGGTTGAATGTGTGATGATTTAGCCTAGTTTATTGGCAATGGGGCTAATGTTATTTCATGTTCCTGACTGTGTTTCATTCAAATAAATAACCTGTGTTTCAATTCAAACACGGCGCTGCGAAGGGCTGCGAAGCGCCGCAATTGCTCGCGCTCTGCAGCAATCGTTTCGGCAGCTGGTCGATTTTTTTGCGAGACGCTTGGGAAATCGGCTGCAGGATGATAAAACACACCATATTCGTTTATATATTTTATAAAAAAAAAACATGTTATTAAGATTTGACTAACTAATTATGTTTTCTATATTACTTTGGAGGCCTACGCACTTTACCAATATTCACCCTATATAAAACCTAACTACACAATGTTGGTAACGAACGGCCGTTCCATGTGGTATACCCTGATAAAGACGAATGAAAATAATTGGTCTGTTGAGCCAGCATTACCGTAGTTGTTTTGTTTGTTTGAGAGAAACCAGTTGTCACGCGTTGCACACAACACACACGATGCAGACATAGCCCACCGAGAGAGAACCCCTAAGTCGATTTAGAAAATCAGCGAGAAATTCAAGGAGATGGACGACATCAAATGAATTCTCGAAGTTGAAAAGCACAGGGAGTTGTATGACCCCCAGCACCAATTTTACAAGGACAACGTAGAGAAGGATCAATGCTGGGATGCTGTTGGGGCGGCTGTTGGAATAACACGTTTTCTAAATATAGCCTATGCCATGTTTATGTACCATCAGCGTAACATCTGAAAAAGGAAAGCTCAGAGTAGCTGAAAGGCTTGGTGACCGGCAATAATAAATGTGCATCTGGTGTGAACAGCCTTGAGCCAGTCGTAGCCGATTGTGACGCTTCCGGGCGCTTCGCTGCCAGTGTGTTCCAGGCGACAGAAAGATCCAGTCATGTAAAACCACTCTCTCATTTATCAAACCAATGGATAGTGAATCAGATGGCTTTGTATATTCACTGCCCTCCGCTCAGCCTTCAGCGAAGGGAGCGGTTTCACATAAAAACCAATCACTAGCAGCTAATTGCCAGTCTCTCATAAGCTCCCCATCACCCACACACTGCCCCCCTTGTCAATTAAATTATCTGCTTAACCCTTGTGTTATCTTCGGGTCATTCTGACCCATCAGTCATTGTGACCCACCGTCGTATTGCGACAGATTTACCGCATACAAAGACAAAGTGAAGCATTTTCTTTTAACCGTTGGGCTGTCTCAGACCCCCCACATTGCAAAGGTTAAAAGAAAATTATTTTAATTTGTTTTTGTATTGGGTAAAATTGGGTAAACACAACGATGGTTCGTTATGAACCTTTGGGTCATGTGACCCGAAGGCAGCACGAGGGTTAAATCACAAGATGCAGACATCTTGTCCTTTGTGAGCAAAATTGCTTTTGTCTTGTGCTTGTTGTAGATAGGTAATTTTTTTCCAAGCGTGCCATCCAATCTATTGTCAGATCCTGCCATCTGCCTTGGCAATGCTGGTATAAAAACTGAGTGTGTGTTTAGCTTCAGTCACACATTTCTACGGCCGGGAAAAATCTAATTCAGATATGGGTTTGGCATCATTTGTCTAAATCCAGAAACACTCACTCTGTGACTGTATTTCTGTCAAGAAAGAGGCCCAGAGATTGCACAGTGATGATCACAACTGAAATTCTCTGTCATCTCTGAAGTACTTTTTCAACCTAATCTATTCACTTATGCACGTCATAAAAGCAATTTCTCATTATTTTAAACAAATTGCCAATGCTGTAGTACCTGGGTCAATGACAAATAAGGTTTCTAAAAAAGCATTTTTATAAAGTATTTTCAAAATGGATTTAATGCATATTTTTACATCTGGAACAGTGTGTTTAAGGAACTTCCGTTACTTAAATAACATTTCAAAGTGTTTAAATAATTTTTTTACTGTATTTTTTACTTCACCACCAAAAATATCAGGTCAGGTGGCGCAACCAAATATTTGTTAATATATATTTATCTTCCCACTATTTATTTGAAGTGATTTTTTTTTACAAGTATCCCTTAGTGTCTACAGCCCCTAACACATTACTATTTTGAGTTGGTTGTTTTGTATTTATAACAATTTAAGATCATTGCATTCTAGTGGGCAGGTATTTAGTATATTTAGCGTCCGATTTTACATTTAAAGAAATAAATATAATTCTACAAATGAATGCATTCAATACAATAGATATTCACATCATATTATCAACCATTTGTTCATTACAACCTATTATTTATTGGTTGAATTTAGTATTTTACATGGTTGCACCACCTGACGATTATCAGTTGTGCCACCTGACAATATTAGTAATGACATCAAATGTGCTGAATAATATATATATATATATTTCAAACACAAAAAAAATGTTTCTATTAAAGTAAAAGTAGTAAATTGATCAGAAACGGGATACATCACTTGAGATCACATTAGGCGAATAGGCTATAGTCAGGGGAGTCGTTAGACCAGTTTTTTACTGGGGCACCTGCTCCAGTAAAAAACTGCTGTGCCCCAGTAAAATCAAAAGTTTGAGTTTTAACAATTTACTTTATTAGTAAGTGCATTCATTTAGATTGATAATCACAGAAAAAATAAACAAAGTATCCCAATCAACACTTGTAAAATCAAAGCAGTTTAACCGAAAACACAAACTGATGCCTGCAGAATTCCATGTCAGCGCGCTCTTCTGAGCTTGCCAAATAGCCACAACAGCACGCACACAGAAGTCCAGGTGTCGGACTCGGAAAACAAGTCAGAATTGAGGTAGGCTAAGAAAACATTACAAAACTAAAGAAAGTTTCTACATGATAGGCCTACCGATCATCTTATTTTGACTAAAACATAAAAACAATATAACATGAAGCTCAAAAAACAGTATGATTTTGACAGTTTGATTCACTGGAAAATAAAATCAGCTTCAGTTAATTGAAAGAAAACATTTCAAATAAGCATCATAAAAAGTATTCCTAGATTTTTTTTATTAAATTCATGGTAACTGGATAGGAATACTATGTAATAACTACATACAATTTTTTTTATTGTGATTTGACAACAATGAAGTCATGTTTGACAACTCATAATTATTATTATTTTTTAATATTTGTTAAACAATGGTAGAGCGCAAATATCCCATTTCAGGTGTGCTTACAAAAGCAGTCCCAGTCTGCATGAGTTAGCTGTGTGTGCCGTGAATTAACAGGCTCTGGCTTAGAGAACATTTATATTCCAGGTACATTGGTTGTACCACCTGACATGGAAAGTGTAGGCCTACCAGCCGACCTATGGGGTGAAAGTAGCTCTTTTTATCAATATTTGAGAGAGCTCAAAAAACCTTTTCACTCAATGTCATTTGAGGTCCTCTTGATGATGCAATTTCCAGTTTACTGTTTTAACTGTTTACTTCCCCATAAAAAATCCCACGTTTACGGGTTGTGCCACCCTGACATTTGAGGACATACAAATGACCGGACAAAAGTTCTTCAGTTATCTCAACGGCTTTAAAACTATTGGTGTTTTTTAAATTTGGTTCATTTAAAAGGTTTCAAACATAACTTAATGCCAACGTTTTTTATTATTTGAATGTACTGAAAATGTATTAAAACTGATTACGTTTTATAAAATACATTGATACATGTCATGAATTGATTACATAAAAAAATAGGAAATAATGCACTTGGACACAAAAATATGCATGTCATGTCATTGAACCACATTCATGCAAATGATAACATAGCCTTCATTTGTCTGCTGTTTCTTATGTTATCAATTGCTTATGTTATGTTGATCAAAATGTATTATATTGGCTCTGTTAAATCGTCTTACCACCACAAACATCAAGACATTTAGTTAATAACAGAAGTCATTACATGCACAATGGTTTAGCCAGTTGTCATGATTGTAGGCCTAATTCACCATACAGCGCTTGCATGTACAGTTCTGCCTAAGAGGTGTTTGCTATGTTTACATAAACTTGTGTATAAAGGTCTCCCATATATGAAATGGATTCTTGGCAAAAAATATTTTACTGTTAAGATTGTTAAATGAACATATGTTGTTATACACCCCAAAACAAAAAAAGGACTAAAATATAGCCTGTCCGTATGGGAGTTAAGGCATATAAACTAATGCAGATCCATCACACAAGCTCTGAGAGCTTTGAAACTTGGCATGTTTGAAGTTAGGAAGTTGCTTTACCTACTAGAACAGACTGAATGTGAATATCTTGATGTATGGAATAAATAAAGACATATAAACACATGGGATGGTGCGCTGCTGACCTCGACGGGGGACGTCCTGGATCGGTGGAAGGAATACTTTGAAGACCTCCTTAATTCCACCAATTAAGGCCATTCTATCTCTGGGGCTGAGGTCGCCGAAGTGGTTAAAAAGCTCCGTGGTGGCAGGGCCCCTGGGGTGGATGAGGTCTGTCCGGAGTTCCTTAAGGTTCTGGATGTTGTAGGGCTGTCTTGGTTGACACGACTCTGCAACATCGCGTGAACATCGGGGACAGTGCCTCTGGACTGGCAGACCGGGGTGATGGTTCCCCTCTTAAAAAGGGGGACCGGAGGGTGTGCTCCAACTTTAGGGGGATCACACTCAGGCTACCTGGGAAAGTCTATTCAGGGGTTCTGGAGAGGAGGGTCCGTCGGATTGTTGAACCTCAGGAGGAGCAATGTGGTTTTTGTCCTAGTCATGGAACTGTGGAACAGCTGTGCACCCTCGGCAGGGTCCTGGAGGGTGCATGGGAGTGCGAACAACCAGTCTACACATGTTTTGTGGATTTGGAAAAGGCATTCAACCGTGTCCCTCGGGGGCTCATGTGGGGGGTGCTCCGGGAGTACGGGGTACCGGATTCCCTGATCGGGGCAGTTCGGTCCCTGTACGACCGAGTTTGGTCCGCATTGCCGGCAGTAAGTCGAACTTGTTACCGGTGAGGGTTGGACTCCGCCAGGGCTGCCCTTTGTCACCGATTCTGTTCATAATTTATATGGACAGAATTTCTAGGCGCAGCCAGGGCGTTGAGGGGGTCCGGTTTGGTGACCTCAGGATCAGGTCGCTGCTTTTTGCAGATGATGTGGTCCTGTTGGCTTCATTGGGCCGTGACCTTCAGCTCTCACTGGAGCGGTTCGCAACCGAATGCGAAGCAGCTGGGATGGGAATCAGAACCTCCAAATCTGAGGAAATGGTTATCGACCGGAAAAGGGTGGAGTGCAATCGGGGAGGAGATCTTGACCCAAGCGGAGGAGTTCAAGTATGTCGGGGTCTTGTTCACGAGTGAGGGAAGAATTGAGCGCGAGATCGACAGGCGGATCAGTGCGGCATCCGCAGTGATGCGGGCTCTGCATCGGTCCGTCGTGGTGAAGAAAGAGCTGAGTCAAAAGGCGAAGCTCTCTATTTACCAGTCGATCTACGTTCCTACCCTCACCTATGGTCACAAACTGTGGGTACTGACTGAAAGAACGAGATCGCGACTACAAGCGGCCAAAATGAGTTTTCTCCGCAGCGTGTCCGGGCTCTCCCTTAGAGATAGGGTGAGAAGCTCGGTCATCCGGGAGGGGCTCAGAGTAGAACCGCTGCTCCTCCGCGTCGAGAGGAGCCAGTTGAGGTGGCTCGGACATCTGATAAGGATGCCTCCTGGACGCCTCCCTGGTGAGGTGTTCTGGGAAGAGGCCCCGGGGAAGACCCAGGACGCTGGAGGGACTATGTCTCTCGGCTGGCCTGGGAACGCCTCGGGGTCGCCCAGGAAGGGCTGGTGGAAGTGGCCGGGAAGAGGGAAGTCTGGGCCTCCTTGCTTAGGTTGCGACCCGCGACCCGACCCCCGGACAAGCAGCAGATGACGGACGGACATATAAACACATACCTAAAATAGGCGAACATGCCAAAAATCAAGATCTATGCAGAATGTTTTCATTGGGTGTGCTTTGCCTTCGGCAAGGGCACAACCTTTGTTCTCTCAAATATATATTTATTAGGGTTCCTCCGGTAGGAGGGAACCTATTGTATTCGTTAGTTTTATTATTATTAGGGTTCCTCCGGTAGGAGGGAACCTATTGTATTCGTTAGTTTTATTATTATTATTGGGTGTGCTCAAGCCTTCGGCGAGAGCACAACCTTTGTTCTCTCACATATATATTATTATTATTATTTTTATTTCTTTTTGCCCCCCTAAAACTCAGTCAATATTTGGCCTACATAGACAATGTAGGTGTCAAAAGTTTCGTCTTGGTAGCGATTGAGTTGCTTCTATTGGAATTTACGTTCCGTTGCATGGTTTAGGCTGAAGTTAAGTTTTTGTGGCGAAAAGTGAAGCTAACGGTGGCTAATTTGCTAGCCACAGTCACTGACGTTACTAACGTCACTACGTCACTAACGTCACGAAAACACGCGTGACTACCTTTGGCAGAACATTCGTTTCGCATCTGTTAACATTTTCGTTGTAGGATTTATTCTGACATTAGTAAACGATTTGTTGGTGAAATTACCATTACCTGTGGTTTCAAACCAGTGTAGCTCACTGCAACGCTGTAGCTTACGCGAGACACACGACAAAAACATCTAACTTACACAGCTGTTTAGGAAGTCAAACGGCGACAGAACATGTTCGGCACTCCCCTTACTTAAATCAAAAGTCTATCTAACTACTAACCTGAACTTCATTGCCACAGCCTAAACGTTGTCAATCTGTTCATGAAAATAATTAATTTCAGCTTAAACCGTACAACGGAACGTTAAATCCAATTCAACCAACGCAATCGCTACAGTACCAAGACGAACACAGCAGTAGTCTAGTACTGTACCGTAGTAGTACAATTTACCGGGGCAGCTTCTCCACACAGGGCTATATCGCATTTTGCGTTGTTACTGACAATGATCGCTACCAGTGAGCTTTTTATAAATGAGCGATTTTCCACTAAATAAATGTCAAGCTTATTTACGTTTTGGGGGCATATTTTCAGTTAGCAGATGGTACTGTTTGAATCGCAATTCCATCTTCTACTGCCGGGTAACGTCGTAGAAAAATCTTCAAAGGGGGTTCTTTATTAATGAATGAATGCAATGAGTAGGCTAAATGCCTGAAAATATCATGAGAAGGGAAAAACTTAAAATGACGTTTAAATCATAGAGATTAGGTCAATTTTTACACCGGTCTGCCAAATTTATTAGTTTTGATTCAACGATGAGGCTGCCTCTTGCAGGGGAAATGAGAAGACATCTATTTCATTCTACACTTCACTCGTATTTTCAGTTGTAAATGAGCAGCAAAAAAAAAATGCTTTTAAATCTATGTAATCTTTATAAATAATAAGTATGCATTTTTATATAACATATACAGAAATATCAGTTGTAAAAATGTCATTCAAAAACGGACCCCTGTGCAACCGACGCAAGCAAGCACACCCTACAATTTCCCCAGAAATTGTACCCTCTCTAGTTAATCTTCTTCTCCTTGCGCCACAATAACTCAACATGTTATTGGTAACAAATGTTCTAATTTGGCACATTGATACTACATCCAAGTGGGTACCCCCACACCAAATATGGGACACCTTCGACTGTAGGGGGCGCCACAGGCCACGCCCTAAAGTCCGAATTTTCAAAGTGATGGCATTTCCACCCCATTGCTCCAATTCTTCTGAAACTTGGTGTGCATGGCTCATTTTTCATGAGGAACAAAAAAGCCTCAAGGACCCATAAGGTCCGCCATGATGGATTTTCCCGTACAGTGATAATTTGGGAAAACCTTCAAAATTCCTCTTCTCTTGAACCAAAGCTCTAATTGACTTGAAATTTTGAAAAGATATGTATCATGGATGTATCTAAAAACGTCACTTAAGACAGTTGAATCAAATACAAAATGGCTGAAAGGGGTGTACTTATGTAAATGTCCACATTGCCTCAATACGTTTGTGTCACTAAATCAAATGTCATTTTGAATGATGTTTTTTCAAACCTAATAGGGTTCAAGATGACATCACTCTGAAGTACCATAAACAATTTCACCTTGGTATGTCAAAATATGATTGAATTAGAGCTGTTTCAACCTTGGCTGAATCTAACAACGCTTACCACAGGAGAAACAGCTTACTTTTTCATACAGTAACTGAACATGACAATATTCAACACTGAGAATAGCTCAATGGGCTGGGACGGTGACCCGCTAAGTATAAGGTCGTAGGTTCGAATCCAGCCACAGTGGTTGAGCCTGTCTTTCATTTGAATATCTGTTTAGTTAAACAGGATGACATCGTTCTGAAGTACCATGCGCAATTTCACCTTGATATGTCAAAAGATCATTGAATTAGAGCTGTTTCAACCTTGGCTGAATATAACAATGCTTACCACAGGAGAAACAGCTTACTTTTTCATACAGTAATTGAACATGACAATATTCAACACTGAGAATAGCTCAATGGGCTGGGACGGTGACCTGCTAAGTATAAGGTCGTAGGTTCGAATCCAGCCACAGTGGTTGAGCCTGTCTTAAATTTGAATATCTGTTTAGTTAAACAGGATGACATCGTTCTGAAGTACCATGCGCAATTTCACCTTGATATGTCAAAAGATCATTGAATTACAGCTGTTTAAACTTTGGCCGAATCGAACAATCCGTGCTACAGGAGAAACGGCTTCTTTTTTTTGTACAGTAACTGACCACGTATTCTCATTCTTGAGGGTAGCTCAATGGGTTGAAACGGTGTCCTACAAAGTGCAAGTCACAGGTTTGAATCCAGGCACAGTCTTTTGGCCTGTCATAATTTTTATTACTTGTTTAGTTAAACAGGCAGACATCATTCTGAAATACCATGCGCAATTTCATGCAATTTCACCTTGAAATGTCAACCGTTTCTTAACCTTTGTCCCAAAGCTGACCAAAAACTAATACTCATATCACGCAGTCGGAGCACAGCTAGATAATCAGCGTCAGCACCCTTGGGTACCCAGCATGCAGTGCGGCATGTCAAAAAACACAAAGACTTGTGGAAAATAGTTTGGTTACAACAGCCGTGCGAGGGATTTCAGTTGTTGTGTTCGTTCAGTTAGATGTTTGTAATGTTATTGTTTGTTAGTTAATATAATCTTGTTGGTCACCCTGATTGTGCATGTTGTGTAGTTTAATGGGACCAGAGAGTTGGCTGCTGTACTGTCACAGGCTATTCTCGCAAGGAGCTGAATATGAGTGCTGCCCTAGCCCAGTTGCCCACATGAATATAGTTAGTTGTGCATTGACTGAGAGTCTGGAAAGAGATCAACTCAAGAAGAGTTTCAGTATCCTATAAAAAGTTAATACTCTTTACTTAGCCCTTACTAATCATAAAATCTCAGCTGTTGGTGTGTGGCAGAGAGGCTAGAGAGACTGACTAGTAGTCTTATGCTCATGAGTTCAAATCCCCGTTCAGCCTATTGTTGTTGGCCAAACATGAAGTAATTTTGCTCTCTTGTTGTCCAAGTCTCGATCTTCTACAGTGTACATGTTTATAATATTTTGCGGAGGAATCCGCATCGCTGCTTGCAGCTATATTTATTGTTTATTTTCGCCCCCCTAAGGATCAGTCAATATTTGGACTACATAGACAACGCCTGTGTCAAAATGTTTGTCTTGGTCTCAATTGCGTTGCTTGTATTTTTATTTACGTTCCGTTTCACGGTTTAGGAGGTTACAACGTTTTTGTGGCAAAAAAGTGCCTTTAGTCGACGAAGGGTACTCAGTGCTATCTACGTCACCACGTCAGCACATGTTAGCAACGACGCATGGATTGATGTGCTGTTGCACAGCGAGTATCGTATCCAGGGTTCTAAATTAACACCCGCCAACCCGCCAAATGCGGGTTAAAATTCATTTTGGCGGGTTATAATAAAAACTCACTAGCCAGTTTGGCCGGTGATACATAAGGCATTACATGAATGATACATAAGGCTCTGTTCTCGGCATGGTTCTCGGTCATTTATCCCCCTGGCAGTACTTCCTAAGTTTCCCATGAACACTGTGCCGTAATGCTACGTGATAACGTTTTATACGCCCATTGGCTGCACCCAGTTGAAATTAAACCAGCGCTAGAAACCGTGGAAACGAACGGAGCATCCACCAGAAAACACAAGGAAGAAGTAAAACGAAGCATAGCGGATCATAGGAGGTAATAAGAGCTAGCTAGAGTAGTAAAGTCAAGTAAAAAGTTAACTTAATGCAGCGGTGGTTAGGACAAACTTCTGGGGGTGAGAAGAGGAATGAGGCAGGGGATGAGGATATTGATAGCACTAGAGAAACGAAGAAAAGAAAATGTAATGCCAAACGGCTGGCGGGTCGGGAATGGCTTGTGTTTGACAATGAAAATGTTGTCATGTTTTGTAAGGATTGCCGCATGTAGTCTACGCATGAGAAAAATTATGTTGCTTACTGACACAAGTCTTCTGTAATGTGAATACACTGTTCTAAATAAAGAGTATATTAGTTCAGTTTATTAATGCCTGTGTAACCCACATAGAATATGCTGTCACTAAAGGTTTAATTAGTCAAGTGTCAAATTACATGATACCAGTAGAGGGCTCGCTAGCGCGGTTCTTATTGGTTTTTGATGAGGGATTCTCCGTTGTAGCAAGTTGCATTAGAACGAAGCTCGAGTTCATGTGGCGAAAATAAATTAGAAAACAGTGTAATATCTAGTAAATTCTAATCAAGAATTGTGTGGATAAGATAACCTATTAGTAATCCGAGGACTGCATTGTGGGAGACACGTTTGTGTTGTTTCTTTGCCGCGTTTCTTTGCCGAAACCTCCGGTGAGTTTCAGTTGTTTCAACGTGCTCATTAGCTTACCATATTGCTAGCTAACACGATGTAATGCTACCTATGGACAATAGTAGATTTTAAGAACTCATGATATTTTAATAAAACCAATCGGAGTTCCATGAGAGTATAGTAAGATGGTTATAACCATATATATATGGTTCATAATGTGTGAGTTTTGTGTTTTGCTGAACTGAGCATTCAGCTAAATACTGTTTTTCTAAATGTGTTACGGAAGGAAAATTACTATGGGAGAAATAGAGTAGTTATTTACATTTAGTCATTTAGCAGACGCTCTTATCCAGAGTGACTTACAGTAAGTACAGGGACATTCCCCCGAGGCAAGTAGGGTGAAGTGCCTTGCCCAAGGACACAACGTCAGTTTGCACGGCCGGGAATCGAACTGGCAACCTTCGGATTACTAGCCTGATTCCCTCACCGCTCAGCCACCTGACTCCCCTTATTTCATGTTGTTTAATAGTTAAATAGCATACAGTTAATTAAGTTATGATAGGAAAATGCATTAATCCTGTAAGGAATATAATTTATTTAGGATAAGAACTGTGGAAATGTTATTGTTTAATTTTGTACCATGCTTTGGCTTTGCCAATGCAAACTATGGTCTCTATGCTTTGGCTTTGCCAATGCAAACTATGGTCTCTGGTCAAACAGACTTGGCGCATAGTTGTAGGGTGAGCTGAACCGTTCTTGTATAACCATAGCAAATGGTTTTAAATGTGTAACTGTTTATTGAGAAAAGAAAATAAACATATATGGAAAAGGAAATAGAAATTATTGTAATTATTTTATTCATTCTGTACTACTACGTACAGATTGGTTTTTATTTGATCCTGGATTTAGGTTGGTTCCAAACCATAACGACTTAGATGGCGAGCCTGTCCCAGTGAACGACATTCTACAGGAGGAACGTTTGGACACAGTGTGGCCAGCTGTGTCGGATCCTTTCCTATAGTGACTGAACAGATTTGTATCCAGATCTCGGGTACCGAATTCTGGATTCCAGATAAGGAACACTTGAATGTGATTTTGGTTTACTACCCGGGTAGAGTGATTTTCCATTTGCCCAAGGACAATCTATTTTGTTTTCATACATTTTTCTAATCAAAGAGCTCTATTTTATTTTGGGGGATTTTCTAATGCAAGATAAAGCACTTCGTTGAATAGTGTGTTGCTTGATGATTGTGGAATAAACCTGCCAGCTGTTTGTTAAAAAAAAAAGGTAAATGCATGGGCAGGAGTCAATCTCATGACGCGAATGGACGTTTTAGCCATTTACAATAAATCGTGTCCTTACTTAGTCACGTGTTGGTGATTTCACATTCCCTTGCATCATACTTCTGTGCTTCATTTTCTGTGCTTCATTCTTGTGACAGCAGATCTTGCTATTTATATAGTAAAGCACAACAGATCTTGTGGAGCAAACCATCACCCTTACAAGGAAAGATCACAATGAGACTGGGAGGTATGCATATCACAATGGCTTACCTAACAAACATCGGAAAGCTCTATGGCGATGGTGGACTCTTTGACATACTAACTGAGTCAGATGTGTATGCAGAGGGAACAGCTCGACAGTTGCTTCAAGGGAAACAACTGGCAAGAGGAGTAAGAAGCATAAAGCTAGCCTCTGAGGCTCTGTTCAGGCTCTTCTGGCAAGCCATGCAATCATGGCTTGAAAAACAAGGCCAATGTGCAATGACTGAAGCACAAGAACAAATCCTACGAGATGTACAGCATGCATTTCATGGTAATGACAGGGCCACTGCTCAGCAGCTCATCGGTGAGGTGGAGACTGAACTTCCTGAGATCCAGAAGAGAATCCAGATGTTCACAAATGAGGGAGTTAAGCAATCAGCAATCTTTGGATACTGGTTAATGTTCCTCAATGGTGCTGATCTATTGCTAAAGATTCTTCGTTCGGAGCGTGAAGCTGATTTTCAACTTCACCTGAATTGCATGTGTCAAGTTATGCCGTGGTTCAGAGCTGTTGGAAGGACCAATTATGGCAAGTACATGCCAGTCTGTTGCAGAAATGAAAGCACTTGAACAAGAACAACCAGAAGCATACACATTCATGCAGCAAGGTTGGTTTGTTGTTCGCCGGTCTGAGCATCGAAGCTTCAACTGTGTGGCTACTGATCAGGCACTGGAGCAAACCATTAATCGAGAAGGCAAGAGTGAGGGTGGAGTTGTTGGCTTCACATTACGAAAAGGAGCTCTCACAAGATGGTTGATCACAAGACATGTGACCACAGCATATGTGGATGCCATGAAAGAGCTTTGTGACACTGATGATCAGAGCCCGAAAGCACACAAGGAGCATCCAGAATGGACCGAGTCGTTGAAGAGACACAGCAGCTGCCAAATGTTGAAGAACCATCAGCATATATCATCGATGGCATGGCTCTTCTACAGTCTCAATGATTCAGCCTTTCAAACGTTCAATGAACTGGGAGTGTGTGTCTGGAAAAAGATTGCAACTTTAATGATAGATACAGTTAGGTCCATAAATATTTGGACATTGACACAATTTTCATCATTTTGGCTCTGTATACCACCACAATGGATTTGTGGTGGTACAATCAAGATGTGCTTTAAGTGCAGACTTTCAGCTTTAATTTCAGGGTATTTACATCCAAATCAGGTGAACGGTGTAGGAATTACAACACATTTTATATGTGGCCCCCCCCTTTTTAAGGGACCAAAAGTAATTGGACAATTGGCTGCTCAGCTGTTCCATGGCCAGGTGTATGTTATTCCCTCATGGGAGTTCGTTATTTAATTGACAAGGAGCAGATAAAAGGTCTAGAGTTCATTTCAAGTATGGTATTTGTGTTTGGAATCTGTTGCTGTCAACTCTCAATATGAAGTCCAAAGAGCTGTCACCATCAGTGAAGCAAGCCATCGTTAGGCTGAAAAATCTAAACAAACCTATCAGAGAGATAGCAAAAACATTAGGTGTGGCCAAATCAACTGTTTGGTACATTCTTAAAAAGAAAGAACGCACTGGTGAGCTCAGCAACACCAAAAGACCCGGAAGACCACGGAAAACAACTGTGGTGGATGACAGAAGAATTCTTTCCCTGGTGAAGAAAAACCCCTTCACAACAGTTGGCCAGATCAAGAACACTCTCCAGGAGGTAGGCGTATCTGTGTCAAAGTCAAAAATTAAGAGAAGACTTCACCAGAGTAAATACAGAGGGTTCACCACAAGATGTAAGCCATTGGTGAGTCTCAAAAACAGGAAGACCAGATTAGAGTTTGCCAAAAAACATCTAAAAGAGCCTGTACAGTTCTGGAACAACATCCTATGGACAGATGAGACCAAGATCAACTTGTACCAGAATGATGGGAAGAGAAGAGTATGGAGAAGGGAAGGAACTGCTCATGATCCAAAGCATACCACCTCATCAGTGAAGCATGGTGGAGGTAGTGTTATGGCGTAAGCATGTATGGCTGCCAATGGAACTGGTTCCCTTGTATTTATCGATGATGTGACTGCTGACAAAAGCAGTAGGATGAATTCTGAAGTGTTTCTGGAAATATTATCTGCTCAGATTCAGCCAAATGCTTCAGAACTCATAGGACGGCGCTTCACAGTGCAGATGGACAATGACCCGAAGCATACTGCGAAAGCAACCAAAGAGTTTTTTAAGGCAAAGAAGTGGAATGTTCTGCAATGGCCAAGTCAATCACCTGACCTAAATCCAATTGAGCATGCATTTCACTTGCTAAAGACAAAACTGAAGGGAAAATGCCCCAAGAACAAGCAGGAACTGAAGACAGTTGCAGTAGAGGCCTGGCAGCGCATCACCAGGGACGAAACCCAGCATCTGGTGGTGTCTATGGGTTCCAGACTTCAGGCTGTCATTGACTGCAAAGGATTTGCAACCAAGTATTAAAAGTAACAATTAGATTTATGATTATGTTAGTTTGTCCAATTATTTTTGGTCCCTTAAAAAGAGGGGGGCCACATATAAAATGTGTTGTAATTCCTACACTGTTCACCTGATTTGGATGTAAATACCCTGAAATTAAAGCTGAAAGTCTGCACTTAAAGCACATCTTGATTGTTTCATTTCAAATCCATTGTGGTGGTATACAGAGCCAAAATGATGAAAATTGTGTCAATGTCCAAATATTTATGGACCTAACTGTATATACTTTATTAATCCTGTGGGGAAATTCAGGTGTCTCTCACAGCTCCCATATTAACAATAATTACAGTTACAGACAACATGTACAGACAACACGATACAATACAAACAGACAATACAACACAATAAGCCCATGCACAGGACCTCCCAAGACGCTGACCAATCCGAGAACGTGTTGAGCCGCACGCTACGGAGGCTGCTGGACTGTCCTGCCAGGACATGGCGGAGGGGATGACCGACAGCGCCCACGATGACCAAGAGCCTGCCCCACTTCCTTATCTCCACCACAGTCACCGCACTCCTAACCAGCTCCCAACCATAGTTTTTGAAGATATTACTCAAAATCAAATACTTCGGACAGGGGCAAAGTGGATCGACTACAACCACAAAAAGGAACAACCTGAGAGGACTGAAGCCCAAGGAGAACAGAAGTATTTTGGGCTGCCCTCCAAGATTGACCACAGGCAAGCAAGCTAAAGCTTGTTCCCTGTAGAACTATGGCTTGTAATGACTGCAAACAACTTACTCGGAGGATAGACCGAAGACTTTATAGATTCCATGCTACCTAGCCCGGAGGCTAAGCTACCTGCCAATGAGCCACCCTTGGAACCAGCTTTCTCTCCACCGGCTGTTGGACCGGATGAGTCATGGCCTGCTCTCGGCACTAAACCAAAGAGGCCTAGCGCCGCTTCTACCTTCATCGGAGATAGGACTGTCACCAAGGATAAACAGCAAAAAAAGCGAGGCAGAAACTCTTCCCGCATCACCTCTCCTCCTGTCACACTCAGAAACAGTTTCGAACCACTGGGAACTTTCTCTCCCTTGTGTGTGGAATCCAAGGCGAAGAGGCACAGGAGTGCTAGCCACGCAGCTAACAAACATGAAGGGCCCAGATCGCCGACACACCATGATGGTAGCTACTACACACATGCAAATCCAACACATCATCGTCTGCTGCGACCGGGAGTCCCCCATTTCACTCCAAGCCCCTCTCGGACCACTCGGGGCGCTGTTCGACCCCCTATCAAGCCTAATCAGACAACAATATCACAGGATTATCAAGATCCAAGGTATGCTAAGACTACCCACAGCCCATCAACACTTAGAGGAGCTAACACTGCTAGCACTATAGAATCTACTGCTAGAACTAACGCAGTGGCTAACCTTGGTCTAGCACAAGGTCCTATCATTGCTAACCCAAATAAGATAAGAACTGGCTCCGCAGCTACTGATAAGGCACACGTTAGAAATGCAAACACAACACCACATATATCTTGATTGGAGATGCCATGACAGCACATGTTAAACTGGCAAAGACAGAAAATATTTGTCTTAGCAACACATCTGTCGAGGAACTGTCGTCAGAGGTACAAACAATCCTCAACAATAAACCAAACAACCCTAAGATTATCATCCACACTGGCTCGTTTGATATCCTACACAAGAAAACTGGCACTGAGATACTTAAAAAACATTTCACCCAGCTACTGAACACACTCAACAGATATCAAGATGTATTCATCAGTGGACCAATTGCATGCTTTCGCAGAGGAAAAGAAGCCTTCAGTCGACTACTATCTTTCAACACATGGTTGGCATCTGTCTGTCTGACACACAAACTGAGATTTATCGATAAGTTCAATGTGTTCTGGAACTGTGCAGACCGTTTTCAAGCTGACGGACTCCACCCAAACCGTAGAGGATCTCGACTACTAACAGCAAACATCAATCACGTGCTCCTGACCACAAATCAAGTTTCTCTCCCTATCCCTGTTGTGTCTAAGCTGACTGACGCATCCCAAACAACCTCCCATGGAACAGAACAGAACATTCAAACAGCCTCCTGCAAGGACATGGGCCCTGCACAGGTCTGCACCCCCCGGATGAATTCCCTTGTGATGGAACAGCTCAGTGACATAAACTTTCCCAAAGAAAAGCTACGCTAGGACAGCCACCATGCTATTTCATTGGACATACCGGTCATCTTCACAAACAGACAATGGCATGGTAAAATGCAAGGTTACAAACCTGAAACTAGTGTTAGAAGTCACAGAACTATCCATATTCTTCCAACAGATTTATCTACCCCTGTTTTATCTGTTAATACCCCACAGATGAAACTGGCCCTTCTAAATGTTAGATCACTAAATAACAAAACATTTCTAGTTAATGATCTGGTCAAAGAAAACAACTTAGACTGCATCTGTCTAACAGAAACCTGGCTAAACAATGACACGGCAACAGCAACTTTGATAGAAGCGTGTCCGCTCGATTACAGCTTTCACCAAGTTTCTAGGAAATCAAAAAAAGGTGGAGGAGTCGCAGCTATTTTCTCCTCTAAACTGTTGTTCAAAATCACTGAGCTAGGTGAATTCACATCATATGAATATCTTGCTATAGAGCTCAAAACCGAATCAATACTTTTTGTTATTATATATCGGCCACCCAAGCACTCGCCAATATTCATACAAGAATTCTCTGAATTATTATCACTATGTGTCACTAGATATGACAAAGTAGTTTTAAACAGAGACTTAAATATCCAAGTAAATAAAAAAGCAGACCCAAGAACTATTGAGCTCTTAAATCTCCTTGACAGTTTCAATCTAACTCAACACATAACAGACCCAACACACCGGCACGAAAACACACTAGATCTAGTGATAACAACTGGACTAAATATCAATAATATTTCAATAACTGATCTACCCCTCTCAGACCATCATTATATACTTTTTAATGTGGAAATTATCCTAACAAAAAACAAAAAATAATTCTCAGTCCATAGAAGATATTTATACGATACAGCTATGATGACATTTTCTGAACAATTTGCTCTATATGAGCCGACTAACCATAATTGCTCTCTGAATGAAATGGTAGAGAACCTCAATGAAGCACTATTATCTGTGTTAGACTCTGTTGCACCACTGAAAACCAAAAAGAAGTGCACAAGCAGAACCTCCCCATGGCTGAGAAATAAAAATGTTAGTGAAACGAAAAGAAAATGCTGTGCAGCACAGAGAAAATGGAGGAAAACAAAGATCCCTATCCACTACAATATCTACAAAGATACACTAACCACCTATAACAAAACCATCCGTCTAGCAAGGAGAGAATATTTCTCCAACATTATTACAGAAAATGCCAGAAATTCCAGAGTTCTTTTCTCCACCATTGACCAGCTGCTAAACACTGTCCCTGCTCCACCTCCATCCTCAGCAGTTAAATGTGAAGAGCTTGCTTTGTTCTTCAAGAACAAAATAACTTTGATCAGAGTTAGTATTATTAATAGTGGGGTCAAAACTGACATCAGTAGATTCTGCAACATAACCATGAGCACATTTACCTGTATCACACTTAGTGAACTTTCCAAAATTGTCAGCGAATCTAACTCCACAACCTCAGATATTGATCCTATACCCACAACATTCTTTAAGCGAGTGTTTGATAGTGTCTCAGGTCCGGTGCTAGATATTATAAACACATCCCTTAGAACTGGCGTCTTCCCAGATGCCTTCAAAACAGCTGTTGTAAAGCCCCTATTAAAGAAACCCAAATTGGATAACAGTCTACTTGCAAATTACAGACCAATATCAAACCTTCCATTTATTAGTAAAGTACTGGAAAAGATAGTTTTAGTCCAATTAAATTCTTTTCTTGAAGAAAATAACATCCTGGAAGTCTCGCAGTCAGGTTTCAGGAAATATCACAGTACTGAAACTGCTCTCACCAAAATAATTAGCGACCTCAGACTAAACTCTGATGCAAATAAAGTCTCTATCCTTATCCTGTTAGATCTCAGTGCAGCATTTGATACCATTGATCACGACATCCTAATCAATAGACTGGAAAAGCTTATTGGGTTCACGGATAGTGTATTGAACTGGATGAAATCATATATCACAGGAAGGAAGTTTTATGTTAGTTTAGGAGACCATAGGTCCAAGAAACATGAGAACTGCTACGGGGTTGCTCAAGGAAGCTGCTTAGGTCCATTACTTTTTTCTCTTTATATGTTACCACTCGGCGACATAATCAGAGAACATAACATAGATTTCCATAGCTATGCGGATGACACACAACTATATATATCCACTGAACCCAACGATGCAACGGCCATCAATTCCATTACGAACTGCCTGTTGGCAATAAACAAATGGATGAATGATAACTTTCTTAAATTAAATGAAGACAAAACCGAAGTCCTACTATGTGGCCCCAAATCCAAAAGAGAGATGCTTACTAAGAATCTAGGAGGCTTAACCCCCTGTCTTAAACCAGAGGTGACGAGTCTCGGTGCAATCCTGGACTCAGATTTGAATTTCAACTCTCACATTAATAAAGTGACCAAAACAGCTTTCTTTCACCTGAGGAATATAGCAAAGGTACGACCATTCATAAACCAAAATGATGCAGAGAAGTTAATTCATGCTTTTATATCCAGCCAGCTGGACGACTGTAACGCACTTTTCACTGGTCTTCCCAAGAAAACCACTGAAAGACTACAGCTCATTCAAAATTCTGCAACTAGATTATTAACCAAAACTAAAAGGAGAGAACACATTAGTCCTGTCCTAGCTACTTTACACTGGCTCCCCGTTACCTTCAGAATTGACTTTAAGGTCCTTTTCCTCACATACAAAGCTCTACACGGACAAGGACCTAGCTACATTGCTAACTCCCTTATAAACTACACACCAGCTAGAACACTGCGATCATCAAATGCAGGCCTATTAGAGGTCACCAGAAGCAGTCATAAGAAGATTGGTGATTCAGCCTTTGTCAATTACGCCCCAAAACTATGGAACAAATTACCCATAAATATTAGGGAAGCAAATACGCTAGACATTTTTAAAAGACAGCTTAAAACCTACCTTTTTACCGAAGCATTTAAGTAATTTTATCTCAGAAGGGTTTTACTACTTTTACTAGTTATATTATTGTTTTTATAATTTGCTATTTGAATTATTACTTTTATCACTTGTATTATCGTTTTTATTGATTTTATGTAAAGCACCTTGAGCTACAATTCTTGTATGAAATGTGCTATATAAATAAAGTCTTACTTACTTACTTACATATCATTAGGGATGAGTATTGATAAGATTTTAACAATTCCGATTCCTAATCAATTCCTGCTTATCGATTCGATTCCTTATCGATTATCTTATCGATTCTTATTGGGCAAGGGGGGGGGGGAGCACAAACAGGTTTATTTACATAAATTTGCTTTTATATAATATTCTATAATGCTGCATACCATATACAGTATGTATACATACACATTTAAATGTTTCCGTTGCTCTTCTTCTACACTTCTATTTGACCATATAATATGACAGTGTCAAACATCGGCCATTCTGTTAAACAATTAAAATGCTAAGTTTAATAATGGATTAAAAATCGATATGCTGAGTTTAATAATGGGTTAACACGACAACGCAAACGTTTGCTGATAACACATGCCCTCCGATAACGTGAAGTGATCAATAATGGGAGACGAATGCCGGAGCTAAAATGTATGCTTCAAACGACGGGACAGAAGATAACTTGATCAACTACACACAATAAAGGCAAATTGCTTCACACAGTAACAAGTGGTTGTGATCACTTTTGAGCAGTTTAGCTCTCCCTTGAATAGTTAGAGATGAAGCGCGAACGTTGCATCGAACACATGACATTCCAGTAACTTCATTCAATGCTGTGTGTTCAAATGCTTCTTCATATTTGTTGTATTTCCTCTCTTCGACGAAATAGACTTTTTACACGCGTTACAAGTGGCGTTGTTGTCATTTTGTCGTGTGAAATACAACCAAACTTTAGAATGCTTCTGCCTAGTTTGCTGCAGTCTGAATACACTATAAAAGTTCGCGCATGCGCAACGGCACAGAGAACCGTTAAAGAATTTGGCTGACGATTCCAAGGAATCGGTTCACTGGGAACCGGTTCTAAACAAGAACCGATACCCATTCCTACATATCATCACAGGATAAACAAGTGTTCCAAACTACAGAAAATACCTCAGGATCAGTGGAAACAAGGCTGCTCTAAGTAGCTTTGTCATCACCTACATCGCCAGTACTGGGCCAACAAGAATTTCTTCAGGGAAGACATCTTCTTGTCATCTTAGCAGGTGGCTTTGAAAATGGTCAGGAGGTTAAGAGGGTTAGCAAGTCAGGCATTGACTGCTTGACAGATCTTTACAGCGATCAGGAGGAGGCTGACACAAGGCTGGTGTTACATGCAATACACCTTGCACAGTCACATTCTCGTCTAATTGTCAAATGTGATGATACAGATGTAGTAGTTTTGCTTCTGAACTATTCAAACAAAGGGATGTTTATATCCTCAGCAGTGCTTATGCACTCTGGAAAGATTAGGAAGGAAAGATTTGTCCCTATCAGTTTGATCGCTCAGAAGCTTGGAGCAGTGCTTTGTGAGTGTTTACCTGCATGCCACGCCCTCACAGGTTGTGACACCACAAGCAGTTTGTACCAAATTGGGAAGGCCACTGCCCTCACAAGACTGAAGACCAATCTTTGTGAGTTACAGGAAATTACCAAATTTGGACTCTGGTAGCCTGGAAGAGGCTTTGCCTGTGGCTAGAAGGTATGCCCTCCTCCTGTATGGCCAAAAGAAAAAGGTGGATGGGCTTCCTTGCACCAACCTGGATGAGCTGAAGTACACACTAGCATCTAGACAGATTCAACAGCAGCAAATCTACCCCCAACAGAAGATGCCTTCCAGCAACATGTGCTGACAGCCTTGTACCAAACTGCGGTGTGGCGTCACAGCCACCTGGTCAAACCTCTTCTCTGGAACCCAGTTGGTAGAGGATGGAGGCTCAGAGAAGATGGGTGCATTGAAACTGTGATGTTCCAGAAGGCACCAGCACTTAAAGAAGTTAGAGACATCACCCACCTCTACTATAAAGACGGGAACTGCAACAATGCCACCAAATGCCATTGTCTTTCAGTGGGCTTGACCTGCACAGAGTTTTGCTCTTGCCCTTTCCCAGACTGTCCAAATATGACCATTTTTGTCACTGATGACAATGTGGATGAGTAACAGTGGTCTGTTGCAGTTGTAACATCATTGGGGGCTGACCTCCCCAAAGTGGCCACTGGAGACGGCCTAACCCCCAGAATGGCTACCAAAAGCAGTTCATGTTCAAAATGGTTGCTGCTAGAAATAACTGCCTTAAAAGAGCTGGGGCCTCATGTATAAACGTTGCGTATGCACGAAAAGCTTGCGTACGCTGGTTTTCACGTGAGAATTTGCAGGCCGTCACAGAAACTTTTGAGCAGACGTGAGAATGTGCGGACCGTCCGCAAAGTCTTGTCTGGCTCTGTACAGTGGCGAATTCGAACTGAAAAGTGCCGAAACTCACCAAACATTACAAAATAAATTTTCTACAACAGTTACTGTCATACGTCTATGACGTTTACTATTCAAAAAACATAAAATAAAAGTTTGATCATTAATGTAGATGATCACATCAAACAGCCAAAACCCAAACCGCCAATGCTATATACTGTTTAATCCGCCACCACTTAATAACTTCTGTTAAACTTGAGGGTGTCAAACGAACGACAAAATCACTCAGGAAATGCATGTCACGCTAACTCTATAGCTGCCATGCTGTTACGATGCTCCACCACTCGTTTCTTAATTTTGAGTTTTACATCGGACCATTTCTTCTTAATTTCTACCATGGTCCGGTTCTCCGAAAGCCATCTGCATATTCATTTATGGGAGGAGGCAAGGCGGGGTCAGTGGCTTGTTCACGTGCGGTCAATCTCACGTTGATTGTGATTTATAAAGGAAAGGTGCGCAGGACCTGGCGTACAACCGGTTTTATACATGTGAATATTTCTGTGCGTTGTTTTTTTTTCAAGTTTTGGCCGTACACCATCTTCCGGTATGAAAACTACGCAATCTTTTATACATGAGGCCCCTGGACTTACTGGGCTAGTAATCCGAAGGTTGCCAGTTCGATTCCCGGTCATGCCAACTGACGTTGTGTCCTTGGGCAAGGCACTTCACCCTACTTGCCTCGGGGGAATGTCCCTGTACTTACTGTAAGTCGCTCTGGATAAGAGCGTCTGCTAAAATGACTAAATGTAACTAAATGTAAAGTCATAGTTTTATTAAAAGGCTCATTAAGGTCAAACTGCAATCCTGACTCATAGTCTCCTGTTTGTGCTATGGTAAGGTGTTATCTTTCAATTTCAATCTTTGTTTCCATATGAACTGTGTAGTACAAAGTGCCATATGAAATGTTTCATTATTAAATGTATCTTATATTTGAATTTCTAAACATTATTCTCACCACTGATAATGGGCTTTGGACTTTGGACAGAATTATGTTAGTTTTCCGTTTTCTTTCATTTTGGACACCTCATACATTGGGTGACAGAACACCCTGATTTGTGATGCTATATTTACATATTTGGTATTGCTGGATTCACCACAACCCCACCTTTCCAATAGGCCGTATGTGTTTCTATGATAATCCCTGGCAAAGTAACCACAAAGTAAATGAAAACATTCAGCATAGATCTTGATTTTTGGCATGTTCGCCTATTTTAGGTATGTGTTTATATGTCTATTTATTCCATACATTAAGATATTCACATCTAGTCTTTTATAGTAGGTGAAGCAACTTCCTAACTAAGAACATGCCAAGTTTCAAAGCTCTCAGAGCTTGTGTGATTGATCTGCATTAGTTTATATGCCTAAACTCCCATACGGACAGGCTATATTTGAGTCCTTTTTTGGTTTTGGGGTGTATAACAATATCTGTTAATTTAACAATCTTAGCAGTAAAATATTTTTTGCCAAGAATCCATTTCATATATGGGAAACCTTAGAGATGACGAAAAGCAATGTTGGGTTTAGTTCAACCTCCGGTAGGGGTATCTCAAAAACTAAAGCCCTTTTATATCATTTGTCACTAGCCTATATCTCGTTGTTTATGATCATTGACCAATGCACTTTTAGTAAAACTCTTTCTTGGAAGTCGCTTTGGATAAAAGCGTTTGCTAAATGAATAAATGTAAAGACTCCAGAGTAGGACAAAGGAACGTTGATTAGATAGTTGTGTAGCGGCAACGCTCCTGTTACCCAGAATTCCCCGCGGCAAGATGAAAAGCTACAGAGTTAAAGGGTTGAGCTTAGTTAGATAAGCATTGTTTGGAGTTTTGTTCGTTCTGTTTTGATATGTGTAATGTGATGGTCTGTAGTTTGAATAAATTAAGTGTTCACCCTGAGTGTAAATGTTGTCCAGTTACATTTAGTCATTTAGCAGACGCTCTTACCCAGAGCGACTTACAGTAAGTACAGGGCTATTTCCCCTGAGGCAAGTAGGGTGAAGTACCTTGCCCAAGGACACAATGTATTTTGCACGGCCGGGAATCGAACTGGCAACCTTCAGATTACTAGCCCGATTCCCTAACCGCTCAGCCACCTGACTCCCCAGTTAGATGGCGATCTAACATGTATTATAAGAAAAACGTGCGGCGAGCAATCTTCTTCTCCAATTCGTACAGCTAGCCGACGCTACAGTTGTAAATATCTGGATACTGATTACAGCATCTGGATGCTGTACGTTGTGCACACGACTTGTTTTGATTGAACATGTTAAATCATGATATCTTGTTTTGGCTTTATTGAATAATTTTATTTATTGAAAATGCTGTATTTTGCAATGCAAATAATCGTAATGGTGCGACCTGTTTTAATATCTTTACAAAACGTTCGCTACTGCGCAGCCTACTGTGAGCTGATACAGTGACCTGTCTACCGTTCTATCCAACCTGATATAACCAGTTAAACTTAATCTTAACGTTCTTAATTTTAATGCAGATTATAGATTATAGATTCAAATTTGCCATCAATCATTCCTTGTCACTGTGCTCCGTTGTCACAGGACAGGGAGCTAACTCGTGCTGCAAATTTAAAGAGCTGAAAAGATATGTACATTTTTGGTGGGTGCTCCTACATTTTTGCTGGTGCTACCAGAATGATAAAATACACCATATTAGTTGATATATTTGAATAAAAACCCGCGTTAAGATTTTACTAGCTACATTAATTGTAGACTACGGTGAACATTTGTAAAGTTGTAGACTTTATAATAATTTTTTTAATATTACTTAGGAGGCCTACGTAGTACTTTACCAATATTCATCCTATATTAAACCTAACTACACAATGTTGGTAACGAACGGCCTTTCCATGTGGTTACCCTGATGAAAACAAATGAAAATAAACGGATTGACCTGTTGAGCTAGGATGCCCGTAGTTGTTTTATTTGTTTGAGAGAAACGAGTTGTCACGTGTTGTACGCAACACACACGCGTGCAGATATAGCCTACCGAGAGAGAACCCCCAAGTCGATTTCTAAAATCAGCGAGAAATTCAAGGACATGGACAATATCAAATTAATTCTCGAAGTTGAAAAGCACAGGGAGCTGTATGACCCCCAGCACCAATTTGACAAGGACAACGTAGATAAGGATCAATGCTGGGATATAGCCAATGCCATGTTTATGTACCATGTCAGCGTAAAGGAAAGGCTTGGTGACCGGCGCGGAGAAATGCGCGTCTGGTGTGAACAGCTTTGAGCCAGTCGTAGCCGATCGTAGCCGATTGTGGCGCTGCGCGGTGCTTCCAGGCGCTTCGCAGCCAGTGTGTCCCAGGCATAAGGAGTGAAGCAACATCGCAGACAATCTGGGTTCACTTGTCTAATTGAGACAAAAGAATATGGAACAAATCACAATGAGATGGATTGAAATACTGTTCTGGTATTGATCGGTATTGGAAGTAGATAAGTCTGTCCTGTCCATGTAGAGAGAGAGACTGTTCCTGAGTGAACATTGAAGAGGACTTGTAATCTTGCTCTCTGCAGCAGGCAGAATCAACCCCAAACATCGTGCTGCCTTACAAACGCTTTATCAAAGAAAACAAGCATGCCTCTTCCAATGCATGATGAGGCCAAATCCTCTTAAGGACCACTTATAGAACGCTCCACCCTGCCCCCACCACCACCACCCACCCAACGAAACAAACAAGCTAAAAAAGCAGAAAGAGGAAGCAACTAATGATGCCTCTCAAACTGCAAGCGGAAAATCACTTCCGTCTTGATTTTATAGTCATGATTTGCTTTATCTGACTGAACAAATGAGTGTCTGCAACCACAGTCTGCACAATGACCTCTGAGCTGCACTCCTTCACACAAACACATATTATCCAGGCCCTGAAATGGAGTGTTGGTCACATTGACCCAAAGCGCAGAGAGCAGGCCTTGTCTGGAGTGTGATAGAAGCACAAAGTGCACAAAGGGCTGAGTGTGGTTGTGACTGTCAGGCCCAGACAGAATGTCTTTCTGCAGAACACTCTTGGTAATTAAAGATCTGTGTGAGGTCACGCTGGAGTTGGAGCATATTCCCCTGCTGCCACTGAGTGCTCCCATAGTCCAGGCAAGAAGATTAATGGCTGCTGAAACTCAGAAAAATAGTGGCACTTCTCTAGTGCCACTATCTCCCCTCACATTTGGATGGTCATAAAGCTTCTTCCACCACATGGCCAACAGACATTAAGCTGCCTAATTAGAATTAAGAGAGTATTATAGAGCAAAATGTGCTGGTGTAAATACAACTTAGAGGGATGAGATTCAGTCAAGCATGACATTGACAAACCCTTATGACTTGACAACAGTGCCACTTCCTCCTCCTGGCTAATGCCTGGTCCAAACCAATGGGGCTGTGGTTTCAGCATCTCATTCAACATAAACTACTGGTTGAATCATCTACCATTTTGGTTGTACTGGTCAAGCTACTCTGACCAGAGCTGACTGGAGATCAGAGAAAAGTTATGACCCTTCCCCCGGGGGGAATACCCCTCCATCCAGTGTGAATGCCCCACTCCCCCCACCTTTTTAGTCTCAGTCAGTTATTAACCCTTGTGTTCTCTTCGGGTCATTCTGACCCATCAGTCATTGTTACCCACCGTCGTATTGTGACAACTTTACCGCATACAAAAACAAAGTGAAGCATTTTCTTTTAACCGTCGGGCTGTCTCAGACCCTCCACATTGCGAAGGTTAAAAGAAAATGATTTTTATTTGTTTTTGTATTGGGTAAAATTGGGTAAACACAACGATGGTTCGTTATGAACCTTTGGGTCATGTGACCCGAAGGCAGCACAAGGGTTAAGAGAACCCTGGCCTCTGCCATGGACATGTAACATGCCTGGTGCCAGTCCTATGTTTTATTGGGTGTGCTTTGCCTTCGGCAAGGGCACAACCTTTGTTCTCTCACATATATATTATTAGTGTTTGCTGCAAGCTAAAAGACTATTGTTATTCTGCTACTTATTGTGAGAATGCTGTTAATAATTCAAACGTAACTACTTCAGCATACTTTCAGCTAGAGACACCATTCAACCTTTAAAATGTTCACAAGACATTCAGCTATTCCCAAATTATTCAGCTTTTTCAAATATTCAGCCAATTTTGAATTATGACAGTTTGAAATACATTAAAATGTTTGCTCCTTCTTGATTTTTATGAATGAGCAGCAAGCCGAGTGGCACACTGCTGCCTGCTCTTTTTCTGATATTCAACTAAATTGTCAAACTAATTCCTCTAACTTTCATATAGTTTAACTTACAGAAACAAGTTATACCTTAAAATGTAGGAAAAATTGTCCTCTTTCAGCCAATGTAACTACTAAAGAGCTCACATTTACAGATTTTCAGCTATGATCCTTGAAGCGAGAGCAGTCTTTCAAATTCTCACTAACTTCAATGGAGAGGTGGGTAAAATTCGTCAGAGAAGGAAGAAGATTTTAAAACTGCCGGTAGAGTCGTATTTCTGACCGCACAGACATATAAAGGACATCTCTGGTTTCAGCAGAGTCTTGGGTCTCGGAAAATATCCTCATTTTTTTTGATTGGACGTATAGTTTTGCGTCTAGGTTAACTTGTTTGAGGTGTGGATGCTAGGTACATTTCTGTTATTCTCTGCCCTCAGTGCGTTAGCAATCATAGCTGCACCATCACCGTGGCAACGACAGACACGCACCACTCAGTCTCTCACACAGGTGATTGGTATTAGCTGATTAGTGGAGTCACAAGACAGAGTTTGATAGTATTTCAACCTAATACAATTTACAAGAGGTGACTGCAAAGTGCTGCTAATATCTCTTTTACTACTATTGCTAATGGAACTGTTTTATTCTATTATTTACGCCACTGAGTGCGTTTACTTGACCATGAGAAACCCGATTACTAGCAATTGTTGGTTTATGCCAATAATACGATTACCCCATTTACATGTGTAATTAGTTATGCGATTACTCAATAAACGCGTCTACATGATTATGTTTATTAATCGTTGTATGCTCCACGGACAAAACTTGCACCATCATCCTTCTGCAACAGTGTCGCCGTGTCTTCCTGTATCGGCCCTACTGCTGTATGTTTCATTCAATCAACACATTGAATCCTACTGAGAAAGCCGAGTAAACGCACTCAATGATAGGCTACATCTGCTACTGCTATTACTATCCCAACTATAATTTCAGCTGTTAAGACTATAATATTCTTTTTATGACTAGCTAGCCTAGGCCTACTTCTTCTTCTGTTCAACAGTTCAGCTTTAAGCTTCTCCCGCATTGTAGGCTATTTAAGCTCTTAGCTTTGTTAAGATGATGCGGTTCAGCTTCCACACTGCCTCTTTTGTGTGACTCACACATTTTTGAAATTCATTTCAGCTTTCAGCTTGCGGGTATTTTCTCATTTCTCAATTTTATACTTTTTAAAATATTAAGGTTTTTGTGCAAATTATTCTCCCTTTAAAAGTAATGGTAAATCCTTTCAAATCATTGTTGGAATGCTGCTCCAGCCCCTTTCAAAAATACCTTTCGGTTGCTTTGAAGCTTCAGCTTATAACTTTCTACTAAATTTTCACTATTTTCAGCTTTTTTAGCATGGTCAGCTATCCCCAATCAGGTTTTCAGCATTCTCACTGGTGTTTCGCAGGAACAGCCTTTTCTAGTTGTGAGAATGCTGTTAAGCATTCTCACTATTGCTTTTCAACTTCTCAGTTCTTCCGCCGTTTTTTGGCCTTTAACTCGTTCTGCATACTTTAACCGATTCCTACAACTTTTGTATCAAAACGTTCAGCTCCTTCAGGAGATGATGCCTATGACTTTTGGTATTTCTCACTTTTATACTTTTTAAGACATTAACTTTTTTGTGCAAATTATTCTCCCATTAAAAGTAATGGTAAATCCTTTCAAATCATTAAAAAGCTTCCTCCTCTTTCAAACGTAACTACTTCAGCTTACTTTCAGCTAGAGACACCATTCAACCTTTAAAATGTTCACAAGACATTCAGCTATTCCCAAATGATTCAGCTTTTTCAAATGTTCAGCCAATTTTGAATTATGACAGTTTGAAATACATTAAAATGTTTGCTCCTTCTTGATTTTTATGAATGAGCAGCAAGCAGAGTAACACACTGCTTGCTGCTCTTTTTCTGATATTCAACTAATTTGTCAAACAAATTCCTCTAACGTTCATATAGTTTAACTTACAGAAACAATTTATACCTTAAAATGTAGGAAAAATTGTCCTCTTTCATCCAATGTAACTACTAAAGAGCTCACATTTACAGATTTTCAGCTATGAGCCTTGAAATGAGAGCAGCCTTTCAAATTCTCTCACTAACTTCAATGGAGAGGTGAGTAAAATCAGTCAGAGAAAGCAAGAAGGAACAAGATGTTGAAACTGCCGATAGAGTCGTATTTCTGACCGCACAGACATATAAAGGACATCTCTGGTTTCGGCAGAGTCTTGGGTCTCGGAAAATATCCTTATATTTTGGATTGGACGTATAGTTTTGCGTCTAGGTCAACTTGTTTGAGGTGTGGATGCTAGGTAAATGTTCGTTTTTCTCTCTGCCTAGCTCGTTAGCTATCACAGCTGCGCCATCACCGTGGCAACCAAACAAACAAGCACCAGGAAAGCAAAAGGAACACGTTTTTGAAACTGCAGGTAGAGTCGTATTTCTGACTGCACAGATATATAAAGAATATCTCTGGTTTCGGCAGAGTCTTGGGTCTCGGAAAATATCCTTATATTTTGGATTGGACGTACAGTTTTGCGTCTAGGTTATCTTGTTTGAGGTGTGGATTATAGCTACATTTCTCTTATTCTCTGCCCTCAGCGCATTAGCAATCATAGCTGCACCATCACCGTAACGACAGACACGCACCACTCAGTCTCTCACACAGGTGATTGGTACGTTTACTTGACCATGAGAAACACGATTACTAGCAATTGTCGGTTTATGCCAATAATACGATTACTCCGTTTACATGTGTAATTAGTTATGCGATTACTCAATAAACACGTCTACATGATTCTTTTTTATTAATCGTTGTATGCTCCACGGACAAAACTTGCACCATCATCCTTCTGCAACAAAGTGTCGCCGTGTCTTCCTGTATCGGCCCTACTGCTGTATGTTTCATTCCATCAACACATTGAATCCAACTAAGAAAGCCGAGTAAACGCATAGGCTACATCTGCTACTGCTAATACTATCCCAACTATAATTTAATCTGTTAAAACGATAATATTCTTGTTATGACTAGCTAGCCTACTTCTTCTTCTGTTTAACAGTTCAGCTTTCAGCTTCTCCCACATTGTAGGCTATTTTAGCTCTTAGCTTTGTTAAGATGATGCAGTTCAGCTTCCACACTGCCTCTTTTGTGTGACTCACACATTTTTGAAATTCATTTCAGCTTGCGGGTATTTTCTCATTTCTCACTTTTATACTTTTTAAAATATTAAGGTTTTTGTGCAAATTATTCTCCCTTTAAAAGTAATGGTAAATCCTTTCAAATCATTGTTGGAATGCTGCTCCAGTCCCTTTCAAAAATACCTTTCGGTTGCTTTGAAGCTTCAGCTTATAACTTTCTACAAAATTTTCACTATTTTCAGCTTTTTTAGCATGGTCAGCTATCCCCATTCAGGTTTTCAGCATTCTCACTGCTGTTTCGCAGGAACAGCCGTTTCTAGTTATTACTTATTTTTGCCCCCCTAAATCTCAGTCAATATTTGGCCTACATAGACAACCTAGGTGTCAAAAGTTTCGTCTTGGTAGCAATTGAGTTGCTTGTATTTTTATTTACGTTCTGTTGCATGGTTTAGGCTCAAGTTAAGTTTTTGTGGCGAAAAGTGAAGCTAACGGTGGCTAATTTGCTAGCCACAATCACTGACGTTACTAACGTCACGAAAACACGCGTGACTACCTGTAGCAGAACATTCGTTTCGCATCTGTTAACTTGGGGGATAGCTAGGCTAACTATAGCTTTACTGCAAGGCAGCTGCAGAAACGCCACAAGTAAAGAGGCGAGGGTGATAACTATTTACTCATTTTACTTTGTGATGTGAAACACAATTGTGAAATGTAATGTACAAAATTAGCTGATATTATTAAGGACGTAGGCCCACATCTACTTTCGGAAACAGTAGTCTATTTCTATTTCACTGAAGCATTAGCATCATAGACATGTATGTATGTCTATGATTAGCATTACATTAGCCTCTGTTGCCCGGGCAACACATACTACAGTGGTCTATGATGCATCTGTTTTCAATCGTTAAAATAAACATTCCTCACAAATACATTTTCGTTGTAGGATTTATTATGACATTACAAGTAAACGATTTGTTGGTGAAATTATCATTACCTGTGGTTTCAAACCAGTGTTGCTCACTGCAACGCTGTAGCCTACGCGAGACACAAAAACATCTACACAGCTGTTTAGGAAGTCAAACGGCGACAGAACATGTTCGGCACTCCCCTTACTTAAATCAAAAGTCTTTCAATAGGTGAAACTATCTGACTACTAACCTGAACTTCATTGCCACAGCCTAAACTTCATGAAAATAATTAATTTCAGCCTAAACCATACAACGGAACGTTGAATCGAATTCAACCAACGCAATCGCTACCAAGACGAACACAGCAGTACTGTAGTCTAGTACTGTACTGTAGTAGTAGAATTTACGGGGCAGCTTCTACACACAGGGCTATATCGCATTTTGCGTTGTTACTGACAATGATCGCTACCAGTGAGCTTTTTATGAATGAGCGATTTTCCACTACATAAATGTCAAGCTTATTTACGTTTTTGGGGGCATATTTTCAGTTAGCAGATGGTACTGTTTGAATCGCGATTCCATCTTCTACTGCCGGTAACGTCGTAGAATAATCTTCAAAGGGGGTTCTTTATTAATGAATGAATGCAATATGAGTAGGCTAAATGCCTGAAAATATCACGAGAAGGGAAAACTTAAAAGGACGTTTAAGTCATAGAGATTAGGTCAATTTTTACACCGGTCTGCCAAATGTATTCGTTTTGATTCAGCTATGAGGCTGCCTCTTGCAGGGGAAATAAGAAGACATCATATTTCATTCTACACTTCACTCGTATTTTGAGTTGTAAATGAGCAGCAAAAAAAAATGCTTTTAAATCTATGTAATCTTTATAAATAATAAGTATGCATTTTTATATAAAATACAGAAATATCAGTTGTAAAAATGTCATTAAAAAACGGACCCCTGTGCAACCGACGCAAGCACACCCTACAATTTCCCCAGAAATTGTACCCTCTCTAGTTCTATTTGGTACAACCTTCAAAACCCTTCTCCTCATGAACCATAGATCCAATCGACTTGACATTTGTTACAGATTTGTAGAATACATGTCTTTCTATAGGGTCAAATTGAATAAAGGATGCACTACAAAATGGCTGAAAGAAGTGTATTTATGTAAATGTACACATTGCCACAATATCTTTGTGTTAATAAATCAAATATAATTTTGACGGTTTTTCAAACGTTAGTGCCTTCAAGTTGACATCATTCTGAAGTACCATACGCAATTTTACCTTGATATGTTAATATATGATTGAATTATTCAATTGAATGGCTCCACAGCGCACGCGCACACTCATCCTGCCCCTTGACACACGAGCGATCTTGGCGAGACACACACACAGGCTTTCTGGAAATTGTGTGCTGACCAAGACCCCACCCTCGGTTTTTAGCTCCTGTTTCATTTTGCTTGCAATCGCAGCTCGCCATTCCGAATATAAATTCATTTTCGGCGGCCATTGTTGTTTTCAACTGGAGTCGCCTGATAGCCGTGTTGGAGGCAGCCACGTTCGGTAAGTCCTATTTTTACACATGTTAAGATAGAATCAATGATTGGGTTTGTGAAAGTACACTACTCTTGAATTATGGTGAAGGTTTGAGCACTTTTAAACCTTTAGATCGTGAGTTTGAAGTGACGGAAAACCGAACTTGAAAAGTAGCTAGCTTTTCCCCTTTGTGTTTATAATTAGTGAATCATTTTGCATCTTGGCGAATTCTTCACCCAAAAGGTTGAGGAGGGCAGCCTTTCGGAGACAAAGCTATTCCCTACAGACCTGTAGGCTCAGAATTTTGATTTGGGTCGTGAAAGTCTTTGTAATTGGAGTGAGTTCGGACGCCAGGGAGCCCGCTTAGTATGGTGGCCGACACGTGCAAACGCGCTGCAAATTAAGAAAACACATGCAAATAGACAAAACAAAAGCAAATTAAGAAAACATCTTCATTAATTTGACAACACATGTGCAGCATTCAGCAAACGCGCTGCAAATACACACAACACAACCAAATACATAAACGTGCTGCAAATACATAAACGCGTTGCAAAAACGAAAGCACTGCATCCAGTTTTCACAACGGAAGTTCTCTAGGGGGAGCGCTTAGTGGAACAGCTTGATTTTCGGCCCCACGGAGCGAGAGAGAGAGAGCATATGAGAAGTTTGGACCAGCATCGAAGTAAAGAGGAGACATAAAAAGGTTAGTATTCATTTTTACTAGTGCTGTCAAACGATTAAAATATTTAATCGCGATTAATTGCATTAATGTCATAGTTAACTCGCGATTAATCGCACATTTTTAACTATTGTAAATGTCCCTTGATTTCTTTTTGTCCCATTATTTTTTCTAATTTTAATGCTCTTATCAACATTGAAAAGTGGATCGGATTGCTTGGTGTAAATGTTTTTTTTAAATTGAAAACAGCATTGCAATTGCCTGGCTTTCACAAGGGGGCGGAGAATTCGCATCAGCTGTGTGCTTGGCCATCAAGTGGTATTTCAGACTGGACGTGCTGCGATGATAGCTCAGTTCACAACGACAAAACACACAGATCACTTTGGTCTTGTCAATGGAACCATTTGTCAACTTTTTAAAAGTAAACTTTCCATTCACAATCTTATTGGCATCCATTTCGGCGTCTCGCGCTCACCATCCACTCAAAACGTAACGTTAGCCTACTACCAGAGAATGTCTAATATGTCTAAACAGGCTCTGCTACTACTCTTTAGCCGGCTCGCAAGCCCAAACAAGTGTGTGCAGCGTGCCTGTTGTTTTGTTTCCGGTCTAGCTAGGTCCGGTGTGGTGTTGTAGTTTTTCTAACGTCAGTACTTGTTGCAACCGTTACAACAGCATGTGAAAAAAACTACAACGTTTTTTAGTCCAAAAAGAACATTAATCTCGCGATAAAGAAATTGACGCCGTTAAAATGGGTTTGCGTTAACGCCGTTAATAACGCGTTAAACTGACAGCACTAATTTTTACATGTGGCCTTCCTCTTTTAAAGTTTTTCAAAAGAGCAACTTCGATTTTGAACAAACTTCTCATATGTTCTCTCTCTCTCTCTCTCTCTCTCTCGCTCCGTGGGGCCAAAAATAAAGCTGTTCCATTTAGCGCTCCCCCAGAGGCCTGGAGAACTTCCTTTGTGAAAACTGGATGCAGCGTTTTTGGCTTGCGTGCTTTCATTTTTGCAGCGCGTTTATGTACTGCAGCGTTTTTGGTTTGCGTGCTTTCGTTTTTGCAACGCGTTTATGTTTTTGAAGCGCGTTTTATGTATTTGGTTGTGTTGTGTGTATTTGCAGCGCGTTTGCTGAATGCCGCGCATATGTTGTAAAATTAATGAAGATGTTTTCTTAATTTGCTTGTGTTTTGTTTATTTGCATGTGTTTTCTTAATTTGCAGCGCGTTTGCACATGTCGGCCACCGTAGCTTAGGCTTAGGCGGCAGCCATGTTTTGGTTGCATCATGTTCACCATTTTATTTACAGTTTGGTAAATTCTACCCCCGAAAAGGGCAGGGCAGCCTCGAGAGATGTGGGAATTGTGCTTTTAGCCAGATGGTCCTATTATTTTTGTGTGTGGAAAACTTGGTTCGCTCACTGGCAGTGACTGTATTTCACTCAATTCTACTCCAAAAACGTCAGGAAGGACTGCTTTTTTAGACAAGAGTCTGCTGAAGATAGCCAGTATCTAGGATTTTTCAAAGCAATCCTGTTTCCTTCATCCTTTTCCTTCACCTGAGAAAGAGACCTACGTTAGCCAGGCTAGTTTCACTCGGTCATCCTATTTAAAGGTCTCTGGCAGTCAGAATCACTGATTACAGGCAAAGGTCGAGCTGGTCTTTGGTCAGATGTGTATATTGACAAGTTTAGAGCACTCAACAGAGTGCAACAGAGGATGCTGAGAGCAACACAGACCCCTTGCTGGACTTCCCCCTCTCTAGCTGGACAGCTTCTCTTCAGCCCTGACCCCAAGACCGCTTCATCCAGCTGGCCTGCTCTGCCTGCACGCGCTCCAGAGACAGTCACCCCACAGACTACTATGTCTACTGGCTCTGCAGATTGCTTTTTTGAGGACATTGATGAAAAAGGACAAACTAACATTTTCTACCTTGATGAAAGTCTAAATGTTTAATCCTTTGCATGTCCCAGCAGGCCAAGCTGCTGACTTTGAGTGTCTGAAGTGATGAAACCAGTTCAAGTGATAGACTTTTGACCTGAATCCAATGATTATTCATCTGAATAAAAAACACTCAAGAGAATTACTGCTTCTTGGATGATTTGTGCTCCACATCAGTACATTTCACACAGTTGCCTTTGTTTGCATGGGATTCATGGAATTGCTAGTTTCTGCTCCACCATTTCCACCGTAGTGTAATAATAAATATAATTTAGGACAGCAATTAAATTTGTGTCATCCTTTCCCATTACACACATTTATTCAATGTTCGGAAACTCAACCAATTATTGTAATTGTACCATACTGTTAATATTGAACAGACATCAGTGTTTACTTGGAAAGATTACTGTATATTTCCACTTTTGAATTGTATTTCCATCGTAAGTTTGGTCTTTAACTTCATTTGGAAGTGGTATTAAAAGGTCGTAAAAAGTCTTACATTTAACTTGTTTATACCTGTAAACACCCTGTGAAGCCCCCACCCCCCACTCCAGAGAAAGTTGGTGACAGAGGTGCAGACTTTAAGTTAAACATAGTCATGCCTTAAGAGTAGAGTAAAAAATAGAGACTAAATGTGTAAATGGATGTTGAAACTCAGTTCTCTGAGTTGGTGCATGTCAGTTTAGTCCTTCTTTAGTCATTATTCCTCCCCTTCAATAATACCAATTGGTATTGTATTTCATACTGTTGGAAAGCCTGATTAGTCACCTTTACAACGACGTACAACTTGTAAGGATCGTACATTCGTCAAATGAGCAACACAGCTAACCGTGTGGGTAGTGGGCCAAAAAAAATCCCAAAATCCCCTGCAATATTCTGTTGTTTGTATCAAGTTTCAAATGCAAAAACAAAATATTCAAAAGCAAAAAAAGTTTCTAATGCAAAAATAATTAAACAAAAATAAAGTGCATAAAGTGTTGCACGCCACTACAAAATATTTGATTGCAAAATATTTTTTTTGCTTTGAAGCCTCGATTTGTGTTGCAGATTTTTTTGTTTTTTGATTGCAAAGAAAAAAGCTGTGAAATCGGCTAACAGAGGATTCAACAGAGGTTTTGGTGTTTAGTTACACTTTCAGGATATCTATTTGGCCTCATCACACCATACTGTGATGGCTAGTGACTGTATTGTAGCATGTTATTCAATTGAGGACCAGTGCCCAGACAAATCCAAGTAAACTGTCTATCATAAGGCTCTCAAGTTAGGGATGGGCGTGGTTAATCGAATATTCGGATACCCTAAAGTAAGTTAGTTTTTTTAATGAAAAACCGTTGTGTTGTGAATTCTAATAGCTGTGACATTATAAATTATGAAAACATAATAAAAAAAGGTAGGCTACGTGACCCTGCGTTCTGCTGCGAGTCTCCTTTCATTTCATTTGGCTCTACAAGAAGCTTAGTGTCCTTGCTAAGCAGTACCTCAGTTCCTGCAGAGTCTTTTCTACGCCGGCCTGCTCGTAAATCGACTCCGTACTCGCCTCTCCCCTGAGCATGTTTATATGCTCATTTTCCTGAATAAAAATGCGTAGGGCTAATGCAGTTGTGGCTCTTTTTTTTTTTTTACCAGTAGCCATGTAGCGTAATCGGCTATTTATTGTTGCATTGTGTGGTGGCGCACCGTATCCTATTGGATTCCGGTTCCAAGTTAATATGGCATCTTATATGGCAGCTGATTCAGGACTACTAACCATCCTCATCCTCCTCGACCTGAGTGCAGCCTTTGATGCCATCTGTCTAGGGCTGTCCCCACTCAGTCGACTAGTCAATTTTCTGGTCGATATGCTCTTGGTCGACTAAGATTTTTTAGTCGAGCTGCTGTATGGCAGTGTGAGATCTGATTCCCGCTTGTGTCATCATTGCTGAATTAACGAAATGTTCTACAGAAATTGTAGATTATATTATTTAAGACAAATAAGGGCAACTCTAAAAATATATAATTTAAAAGAAAAGGTGTTACTGTTTTCCCTTTTGTTAATCTGCGCTTTGTTTTGTTTTGGTATTTTGCACACGGCACAAGCACAATTGGCTGCCGAACTATAAACTCTGCCATAGCCTACTTTGTCGGTGTTATTAGTCAAAATGGCAAAGAAATCTGTGGTATGGCAGCATTTCATTAAAGTACAAATACAAAGTACCGGGTGACTCGAAAAACGTTGAATGCAAACTACGGTTTATTTTTCATAGTTCGACGTCGAACATGATGTAGCCTACCACCTGAAAAACGTAAGTTGGCCTAGCCCTACTTCGCTCATGCTAACGCGCTGGGTTGAAAAATGAATATGCCTATTATAAGAATCACATCCAAATTGAATGACATCATCTTCTCCGGCCAAAACAACAAAATCTTTCTCTGTTGCACCGTTCCGCACTCGTAGTTTGTACGAGTAGTACATTGTAAGAGATACATTCGGTTACAACAGGACTGGTGATACGAGTCTTATTATTAGTAGGCTATTAGCGGCTGAATCTGGAATGTCCAGCAGCCATTGAGTCAGATCGGGAAAACATTTTTTTAAGCGTTTCAAATTTCGATTAGTCGATTTTCAGACGTTTTAGTCGAGTCTTGGTCGACCAAAGAAAATCTTAGTCGGGGACAGCCCTACATCTGTCACACCACCCTCCTCCTCCACAGGCTATCTTCCATCGGCATCACCCACACTCTCACTTCTCTATGCAAGAAAAACCCTGAAGACTCAGCGTTTTCAAGTTCATTGTCTTAAGTTAATAAATTGATCTTTCATTTGTTTACTTTATTTAACCCTTATTTAATCTAATAGCTTGACAGTCACAATTATTGCCAGAATGTGTGGTGGTTCATGTGTTTACTGTATGCTTTGTGTCATGTCAGGCTAATTACATAACGGAACCGCATTAATAAAAATAGATTATCTGGATATTCAAAAATCTTTTCGGATACTACTCGAATAGTGAAATCATTTCAAATCCCCATCCCTACCTCAGGTTCACCTTTGGAATGTCAGACATCTTACTGACCCCTCATTTGAACCTCATGTTACGGACGTACAAAACTCTTCATGTTACATATGAGTTAGTTTAGGCCCAAAGTGGTTTTATGATGTGAGTTATCGTCTATATGTGTCTGTGAAAGTGTGTGTGCTGCTGATGTGCTCATAATGGACCTCCCACTCTCTAAAACCACTATGAGGGAAGACATCCAGGGTAGTAGGAGTATGGTCTAATGTTCTCAGAAATGTATCGCATTCAGCACACTCAACCTTCAGACTAGTCTGGCAGGTGCTACCCAGAGACAAAGTGGCCCTGCTGTAGGTGGCAGTAAAAAGGTTATCATGGTTAATATGATGGACCTCACTTATTTTATCAAAGATTTAGAGACGCTGTTCTCAAGAAACCTGTTCATTCCACAGCTCATGTCTCAGACAGCCTATACTGAGTAACTGAGCTTCTAGTAAAAAATCTAGCTTTTGGTGTGTTTGCTCAGACCGTCAAAGTGCCTACTCCCCTGCCAGACTGACTGGGCTGAGCACACAAATTTGTGTGTGTGGATAAACAAAATGTATTACCCATGCCATGAACCAGTAGATTATCATCTTTAAAATGGAACTTCAAAAAACAGCTGATTCAAGGCCACGGTTAATTTATTAGAGTCTGATTTCTTGTCCGATCCTGTTAACCCAGTGGTAAATTGATTGCGGGTACCATTCTGGTGTATAACCACTGGGCCCCTGACAGACTTATGAGGGGCCCTTTTTAAAGGGAGGATATATTACCATGGCATTTGTATTTGGCATATCAATTAAGGTTTCCAATATTTTCCAGCTCTCTTGTGGAAGGATCACTTACATTGTCATTTGCGTACATTGCAGAGCATAAATTACAATAGCGCATCAATCAATTTGGTTTGCTCTGGAGGTAGACTGTAGCAAAGAGCAATTGAATCGCTTGGCCAAGTCTTTACGATACAAGAGGTGGGGGAACAAGTTTTGACTGGAGCTGCACATCTTTCCCAGTGTAGAATCTAGAAGTGCATGCCCTTTACTGGTTTGCTAATGTTCAGACTGGCACAAGCTGCGTTGATCTCAAACTGCCCGAAACACATGATCTTAGTGGAGCTAATCCCATAAAATTATTTGTTTGATCAAAGAGAAAAAACACAGTCATACACAACCCTGTCACATTATGTTATCCTGAAACTCTACACCCAGCAGAGCGTAAACATTCCCACGGGAAGTGTGACACTCTGACTGGACATTCTGAGCCTGTCTGGTAAACAGGACTGAATGCTAACCTCTGACCCATTGCAGACATGAGGCTGGTTGGCAAGTGCCCGTCATTGCTTTGTTTACCGGACGAAAAAAAGATACACAGAAACTCGTCCTTTTACAGCCACTCCTTGTGCCACGATTCACACAACCAACAACAAAAAGGTCAAGGAGCATGGAGAAGATAGAGAAAAATACTGATTCCAAAGCTCTCATGGAGATTCTCCACAGATAATATGAAAAAGTGGGTCAGCTGTGTAGAAGCGTCAAGAACAATCTCAACAGTTTGTAGATCGTCTGGGAACTCGGGTGAGAGAAAAATGACGGCAGTGTTGAAGGTAATTGGAAAATGGAAATGTGCATCATGAAAGAGGATTGTGCATCTCTTTCATGATGCACAATTCTAGGACCCCACATATCCTGTGCTGCTAAGGGCTATGTGACACTGCTAAGACAGAAAAAGCAGCCAGAGAAACACATGCCACCCCTAAACTAGAGTTTAGTGGTTTTCATAATGGGTCTCATTACACTGTTAGAAGCATTCCTGACATGCCACAGCAAATATACAGACAACTAAAATATCAATGTTTATTATCAACTCTGTGCTGTATTTGGGTAAATTAACAATAGAGCCACTCCCCTTCTTGTCAAACTACATTAGACACATGGTTCAATGGGACCTTGTTAATACAAATGTATATTAGCAAGGAACAAAATTACAGATTTTTAAGCAGGTTTTTATCAATTCAAGTAATAACACATAACTTGGCAGTGCTATGTGGGAACGGAAGGTTACCACCATCTTACTCAAATCTTTTCATCTAAAATCTTTTTCTATAAACATACATGGGGGATTTTATTATGAAGCTAAAAGTATGTAAAAAGGTCACAAAAAAGGAAATTTTCCTTGTTCTGCTCTCTGTTCCTTGATTGAAGGGTAAGATACCATTATGAAACATGAGGATGAGGATGCTATCACGCTTTGTCTTGTGTATGCACCACATTACATTGAATAAAAGACTCCCTCTCAGATCATTCAAGAGATGAAGCATATTAACGTGAAACAGCCTTTTAACTTAATCACTGGAAGTTCATCAATCAAGTAGACAAATGGCCTTGAATTGTGGCATTAGGCAGAAACTTAAACCACTTTCTGAAGAGGGCCCCCGCATGTCTACATAAACTAAGGCCTGTAGTGATCTACGACTCTCATCAGAAAAACAACACCACGTCGTTAGAAGACCTATCAATCACAAACCTCTTTCATGCACAATTATTTTCTGGCAGTCACAGTCCCCGTCTGACTGTACATCACTGCATCACTGTCAAATGTTGTTTCTGCCACAGAGCACTTCCTCTGAATACACTGCCTGCTGTACGGAGACAGACGTGCACAGCAGATATGTGCAATGGAAAACATTTTTTACTTTTTTGACAATAAGTCAAGAACTAAAGGCAGCTCCTTTTAAGGCTTGTCATGTTTTGAAAGAAACTACCAAGTTCTCCTCGTTGTATTTATGGTAATAGGAAACCAGCTGTATTGAGCTGAAAAAGTGGCATCGCTGTCCAACCAGGGTGTACTTTCTTGTACTTGTAGAAACATGATTGCTATCTCACCTCTGCACAAACAGAACTGTATGTTCTCATGGAAGATTACTCAAAAAGAGTAGCCTAGTCCTAAAGATAAGCAAACACCCCTTTTCTAAAACCAAGCTGGTTGTCTGGAAAACAAGCATGTCCAACATAGTTTAGTGTGGTCAAGCACAAATTATAAATGCATTTCTTTGTCCGCTGTAATTGTCACAAACTCTAGACATGATGACAGGTTGAGAGTGAGTTTTTGTCTGTTTTGAAAGATATCTAGAAAAGCACAGTTTGGGGAATTTCATGTGTTAGACAGAGCGGTTATGGTTGTAGTGAAAATCAGTAATCTATTGGTATACTACCATCTGTACAAATTGCTTGACTTTATTTTAATATATATCATGTCCTCTCACTCCTTGAGGTTAATGGTCCGTGTGCTGCGTGCCTTTGGCCAAATCTGTAAAGCCGTGTTCATTGATCACTGATGCACATTTTGGGGTTTGTGTGTGTGTGTGTGTGTGGGGGGGGGGACTTCCCAAGGCTAGGTCTAGAGCCTAGAAAAAACAAGGGCAAATGCATCATTTAGAAATCACACAGGACTGATTCTTGGACTAAAAAAGGGAACATGCATCAGGAGGCGAAGAAAGAAAAAGCCTGCTCTTGGGGTTAGGGGTTGTGAGAGGAGGATGTGTGTGGGATTCAGGATATCCAGGACATTTAAAGATCTATTCAGATATGTTGATTCCTTCTGCAGAGTTTAGGTGTCAAAGCTTGGATGCCGCTGGGAGAGGCCACTGGCAAACAACTCCACCCTTCCCATCCCCTGCCTGATTCCAAAGTGTTTCTGACCGGCCTGTGTTCAACTGCAAAGTCAAATTGGGAGACATCGCAGGATGGCTTTTGGCACTCAAGATCCAAGATAATGGTAATAGAAACACAATGACTATTAGTGGATTTGAATTCCAACCAATGTGGATGGGCCACTATACAAATATGCTCAGAGCCTGGGGGAGTGTAATCCATTCTCAAATAATCCTGATTTCTTCAGGGTTATAGACAGGAACAATAGCAGTGTTTTCCTTTTATATCCAAAGCTTTTGTCTGGAATATACTGACCCCTTTCATTTCATTCAAAGACCCCAAAAATTGCACATTATTTGTTTTGCAGTTATGCTACAGCAATGTGAGGCCAAAAGGGACAATACAGAATCATTCATATGAAATACTTTATTTGTACCCAAAGTCTCTTGAGGAATCAAGTACAGTCCAGCCTATTGTCAATAACAAGAAGACATACAGTTCCCTTAACACAGTGACGTTGAAATTACACAAAGCTATATTATCCCAGATGATCTAGACATTTTATGCATTACTCCTTTCTTGGAAACACTGCATGCTCCTCATTGCAATATAGTAATGCCTTTATCCACTTCAAAACAATCACATTGCCTGAGGCGTATCAGGCTGCTCGATGTGTTTGGTGGCAAGCTTTAATGCTTTCATGACCAGTGGTCATGAGGGCAGAAGGGCCAGCTGTTCATTGCATGTACTAAGCGGCCACCTTTCTTTACGCTTTTCATTAAGAGAGGGCATAAAAAAAAAAACGGAAATCACTATGTCTGTACAGTGAATTCCCCAGCAGAAATTTCAATAACAACATTACCTTGTTCACGTATCTGTGCACGTAGGCTAATTAGAAGTGCTGGATTTCACCCATAGCTGAAAGGGACTTTATCACAAGCATCTCTGCAATGTCTCAGTCAGTGAACATCACACAACTCTCTGGTCATAGTGATGACATCATATGAAATACAACTGCAGCTGAAAAACAGAGACATTGCTTTCTTTCATAATTCATGAGGTGTCATCACTTATACATGTTATGGACTAATTTATGGATCAGTCCTCTGTGAATATTTAAGTGTCTCCCTGCTGCAGATAATTAGGCCTACAAAATACTGCTTAATAGGTAGATGTTTGATGATGTGCTATCACATTTGATGTTGTGAAATGCGCAATCAGCTTGGTTCATTGTTTATTGCTCTCTTGTTGGAGCTTTTGATTGGTGGTGTATTTCCGCACACCAAATGATGCTTTATGTAAACACGGTGAAGTACAACAGCTTACAATAATAGTTTCACTTTCAATTCAGATAAAAAAATATTCCCGACATATTAAAGAAGAGCCTTTACTTTGAAAGAGTTGCTAGGATAATAGGAAAGATGTAATAAAAGTACCCCAGAAGAGGATACAGAGAGCCTGTAAGAAGTCAAGAACAGATGCTGGCATAAAAATCATCATAATCAGCAAACCCACCCACTAGCATTTATAATACGGGTGGTTGAAATCAAGCATTCTGATTGGTTGAGAGTGAGTCACGGGGTGTGCTTTATTGAGCATAAAGTACTGTACGGTGTACAGGTGTTTACAGTACGCCTGTTTACATTTGCCTTAAAATGGAGCGTTCCATATTAGTGCGCACTCAAAATAACGGTTACATTTTTGGTTGTCATTGGTAATTTTCGTTGTCACTTGGTTGTCGTTGTCATTTTGTTGTAATTTCAAGATTAACAGTAAGCAAACATGTTTCATGTTAACTTCGATCTTTTGGGGGGAAGAACTTTTTATGAGTGGTTAGCCGAAGATGAGAGAGCAAGAGTGAGCAAGAGTGGTCGAAAGCGATGTCATCAGAGACGAAGGGGACATGAGAAACGTTTTCCATGGATGCACAATTAGTGGAAATATCCAAATCAATATAAGCAAACCGTAACATGTTTAGACCTAATGTTTAAAATAAATATTATTTTATTGAAAGTGTCCCATTGTCATTGTTGTTATTTTAAAGGCAGCTTTTATGAAATGAGCAAAGTCAATTGCGAGATCTAGCTAGCTAGCTAGGCTAACAAACGTGAACTTCACAATGCTGTTTGTCCGTTGCATAGCAACAGCCACTGTTTACAGGGACTATTTTCTCTCGGCTACTGAAATGCGATACACAATGTTTGTTGTCTATAACTATTTTGTGCTGAAAGGCAGCTTACTATTTATTTACTATTTATAATTTCGCTGGCAACCGTATTATAAAAGCAATAAGGTACTCGAGGTACTCGTGTTCCAGGGTTTGCCGGCCCTCCGCTGCGCGTCGGGCCTAACAACACCCTTGAACACGTACTTTATTGGCGATAAAGTACTGCCTCTCGTACCGTATTGCTTAAATATTCCACAGAGCATAGAATCCCCAGTATAATTATCACTCCCACGCCCCCCCCCCCCCCCCAATATATCCACTGTGGAATGTTGTGGACAAAATGGGCATACCTAACTATTGCACATAAACATGAGGTCTAGCCTACATGAGGTCCAGTGATGCCGGTAACGCGTTACTATTTCCAAACCAGTAATCAGATTAAAGTTACTTGTCCAAGTCACTGTGCGTTACTATTTTGTCATTAATAGTAAAATATATATTTGATTTCTTCTTGCGTCTCTGGGAGTTAAGTCATGTAGACTATGCGACAATTAAGTCCCGTTTTCAGCATGAGGTTCACGTGTATAGACCTACCACGCAGCGACACAAACAATAGAGGAGAGAGAAAGATGCACATTTTCGAGTTGGAAATACAATCACTATTTTGAGTATTTGTCAGCTAAAGATGGAAATATCAAGGTTCGTTGTACACTCTGTGCTGGTGGCGACAAAGTGCTATCAAACTACAAAAACATGACGTCAAATTTGAAGAAACATGAATAAAGTGTGTGTTGGCAAAACCGGTTGTCATTTTTATGTTGAGGCAGCTGCTGAATGTAACTAATAAAGTAACTTGTAATCTAACTTAGTTACTTTTAAAATCAAGTAATCTGTTAAGTAACTAAGTTACTTTTTAAAGGACTAATCAGTAATCAGATTACTTTTTCAAAGTAACTGTGACAACACTGATGAGGTCTAGAAGGAAAAATGTGCCTGAAGACACCGCTCCCTTTGCAAGAACAAGTCCGCTACAGTGTGCGTACCCACAAGCTCTCCAGTACTGCATTCTGAGCATGCTTCCCCTGCTTGACCTGCATCACTTAAGAAACCAAGGTCCCTGTGTGTTGTCAGATCACTTTGTGTCCCTTCGCAATTGTTCTTAAGCAGTCGGCACCTACGCCTAACATCTTGCATTGTTCCTTAATAACGAGCCAATCACATGCAATGGAAACACAATGATACCCGATGTGTTTGGTTAGGGTTAAGTACACCTCAGCATCATTACCTAAATCTTCCATGACAACATCCATATTTCTCTCCCCCAAAAAAATCATCCTCGCAACGGAGGAAAGAAATTCAACTCTTGTGAGAGGGCATCAGAGAGGACTGTTGTTCTGAGGCAAGACCTGGAGGTTAACAGACTACAATATTGCCAACAAGTGACCACAAGAGTCCATCTATATGAGCCCTATATCCTAAAAATACCTTAAAATTGGGCTGGTTCAGATTGTTATCCCTGTATCAGGGGACTGCTAACAATATCTTCAGGGATTCAGATTAAATGCCAAAACAGCCAATGCTTAGTCCTACATACTTTTCTAAATTTAAAATACTTCCTCAACTGACCAAATGGTAATTATATTGACCCTAACCTTGCATGAAAAAATGAAAGGCAATTTTTCCTAAAAACTTCCTTTCCTTCCAACAGAAGTCAGACAGAAGACCAAGGTAAATTAAATAAGAACAATGGGGAAAGACACTGACTCAAATCACATGTAATAGGCGCTCTATACCAGCAGTCCTAAAAATAAATACATTGCTTTGCTATTTTTGGTAGTATTTTTGGTTTTGGTTTCACTGAGAATGTGTGCGTGTTTGTTCTGCATATGGCTCAAGGTTAAGGACAAAGAGATGCGCCCCTCGTCTGTTTGGCTCTTGTGTGGTTTCTATTGGTACGCGTTTATTGAGAAGAAAAACCTTTTATTATTTTAGAGTTGATCCAACAAGCCTGGTGTGTGCTGGCTATCACTAGACTATGCTCTTGTTACGTTAAGTATCGCCTTTGTTAAAACAAACTGAGCCAGAATTACTACGATTAAAGGTTGTCTTAAAAATATTTAACATAACGCGAGGCGTTTCATTTCGCACTTAAAGAATGGGGAAAGCCCACGTGTCGTTACTTCAGAACATTTCAGAAGCAATCTAGCAGTTGATTAGAAGAGAACTAGCCAAAGCCAACTCTGGAGTTTCAGAACACGTAACTCATTCATCCCAAACGAGCAGCGGGTACCCCTGTGAAAGGAGCCCGTTCTGCTGGCTTGTCTGTTAGTCAGCGGCGATAACACCGTCTAACGTTTCTGTACGAAACGGTATCTGCGCTGCGCTACCAGGGAAAAGTGGTAATTACCGACATCTCAAACAACGGATATGTAGGCCGACATAAAACAACCACACTGAGGGAGGTAGCATTCCAACCACCCCCGCTTTCGCTCATTTTGACAAAATAAATAGCTCAACAATTATACAAGTAAAAAACGATGGATTGAACCTAAAATAAACATAGCCTACCATGAGTTTTCTCCTGTAGTCGACCCCTCTCAAATCGACCTTAGTCAAGTTTTAAAATGTTCGGCACAAATACTTCCATACCAGTCGGTTTACAGTCACTATAAAATAAAGATCTGGCATGTACGAGTAATATGGTTAATTTTCCTGTTAACGGTCCACGAGCAGAAGAACAGATTCCTGATACATGTGCGTCTTTCTTCAGTGACAGCTCGTGCACTGTCCTCTATCTCACGCTCTGTGTGTGAAATTCTGAATCAGTGAGAGGCTCTTTCTGTAGCTCGGTGATTTTCCAAGTTGAAGCCTAGACCGGCTAGATTGAAAGGGGGGGGGGGGGGGGGGGTTGTGGGCAACTAAAATGGACAGCTGCTCACAGCTTGTATGTATAAACTATACATTGGTATAATGTGAATAAAAAAAATATCATACCAAAACGTATTTGCAGGTCAGTTAGGCTAATAATTTTTTAGAACTAGCCTATTTGTGTTGACGTCTCCCAAGGTAGCCTAATAGTAAGCACAACCTTAACAATGATCAAAACGGAGATAGAACAATATATTTTTTAGTTAAATAATTCAAACCATCTTCAAATTTTACTTAGGCCTACTGTGACAACTGACAAGTAATGTAAGGTTTTGTTACAGAAGTAGCCAAATCATCGATGACCTGTCAGGGCCAGTTGTCACACCTGTCATTTTCTGTGTAGGGGCCCCACATCTCTTTTTAGAAAGTCCAGAGTGGTAGGCAAGCTCGCCTTTTATATCACAGCTCCCTGGTCTAGCTGGCACACAAACAATCAACTTGTCTGGGGAGCAACAGCAAATCTTGTTTGATGATTTATCTCCACACAGACATGGGGGAGTTAAAACAATTTAAACACTCATTTATTTTAGTCATTAAGGCTTTCAGGCACATGCATTTAGGCAATGGCCTCATTGTAATTTCATCCAGATATTCAGTTATATGAGGAAACATTGATTAATTTATTGTATCATCTCATACAAGAAAAGACTAAATGTGAATACAGTTGAATGATTTAGCAAATCCATTAACAGTAAGTAGATTTTTGCTTTTTTGGTAATCCCCACTAATCAATGAGTAGCAAGATAATATGTTACAGCTGTGGGCAGTGACCCTGCAGATAGTGCTCCATTCTTGTGGCCACAGACTCAGTCTACTGTCTGCCTGGTGTCTGCATCCAGTCATCCCAGTGTGCTGTCACTGGGTGACAACCTTTCTCACCACACAGTAGCTATGGAAACTCTACCCATATTCTGAAATATAAGATCCTGTTGTACCAATGTCTGGTAAGAGATTACGCACACAAAATAAGTTGATGTTGCACTTATATGAGACTGATTTTGTCGCAATGTAATGTGCCCTATTGTAGTTGAGCTGTTATTGTTGCACTGTAGTTAATATATTGTTATTATTGTTCATTGTGCCTGATACCTGAGATGTGGTTACTTTGAGCTGCAGCTAGTAAATACAGACTGTTCCTTGACCCTGACTAACAAAATACTGTTACAACCAGGGGCACTGCCAGGAATTTTGGGCCCAATCACAAAAAAATCTAATTGGGCCCCCTCTGCGCAGCTGTTGTCACCACAAATCTAGGACCTAACTGTCCCATCAAAAGCTTTACATGACTCTAATTAAAGGCTTGCAACTGTTTTGCTTCTTGTAGTTCAATACTAGGACTAGCACAATATTTACTGCTGGTGATTTGTAAATGCAAGTCTGCATGTGTACGTACATCATCATCATCTCTGCAGGCCCTCACAAAAGCCTCCCTGTCCCTGTCAGTCAAACCTGCTGGCCACAAACCTGGGTCAACATCCTTTTTATGACTTCTGTCTTCTTCCACCATGCATCTCTCACCCTCATCATCACTGTAACTTTTTTTCCCTTCTTCCCGTGCTTCCACACTTCTTCCTCCTTCTAGCTCTACCTGAGAGGGCCCTGGCTCTGTAGACAATGCATGTGATATATGCATATATACAGTATATATAAAAATATGCCATATACCAATAAATGACACTGACACTACAGAACATTGACCCAAATTACGTACAGTTCTGTATCACCACCACTTGATTACATACATTAGATCCAATAGTTTTTTGGTGTGTGTGTGCAAGCTTCTCAAATGAATTGCCCTTCATGATGGGAATAATCTATATCTATAGATGTCATTTAACAGCCATAATTCTTAAAAGTCATAAATCTAAATGAACGTATCAAACTGGATTATTTTAAATGTCTGTAACTTACATGCAGGCTGAAGTAAACTACTCACTGTTTCCAACTCTCCATCATCCAGTACAGACAGTAGTTCATTTTTTCATAATGATCATTATGTGAAAAAATAATTAGTTTGAATTTCTGTCATTAATAAATATTTATTTGTCTTTTTTGTTATGGTAAAAAGAGCAAGAGAGACAGAGAAATCCACACAGACTCCCTGGAATGATGCTAACTGGCATGTCGTTAACACAATGTTGCTCACCTTTTTCACTGGGACAGGGAGGAGTACAGTTATGGGGAGACGGGACAATGATTTAATAGGAATATCTTGCTAATATAAAGTTCTACTACTAACCTACAAATCTCTGCATGGATTGGCACCACTGTACCTCTCCGGTCTCCTTGCACCCTATTGCCCCGCAAGGACACTTAGATCTCAAGATGCCGGCTATCTGGTGGTTCCCAAAATAAAGAAAAAAACAGCTGGAGGTAGGGCGGTCTCATATAGAGCACCTCTTCTCTGGAACAAATTACCTGTCTCAATTAAGGAGGCTGATACTGTTTTGACATTCAAAATTAGGTTAAAAACGTTATTGTTTAGTCAATTCTACGATTGTTAAAGGTAAGTATGTGTGTATTTACTTCTATGTAAATCTGGGGTGTGTGTTTGCCTATGTGTGTATCACATGTAACTTTTAAATTGTAATTATAGCTTATATGTTCACATTGCCCCATCTGGATGTTACATCTAGATGTTACAAATAAAGTAAATCTGTTACTGTATATTGTCACTGTTATAGTTTCCGTTGCTGTATATTGTTACTGTTATTGTTTCTGTTACTTGTTGGAGGCAACGGGGGACGGGTTCTTTTCATCCTTATTCTATAAGTATAACTTATTTTAGAGTTCTTTCCCCTGGAACAGATTTCATGTTCCAACCGAGGGGAGCTGTCGCTGTCTTGGTGTGTGGGGCTGCATCAAATACCCCTTTTTTTGCTCTGTTAAATTGCTGCTCCAGTCCACACTTGACCGGTGGGGATCTCATTCTATTATGACTGTAACTGTTAGCTGCTCCTGGCATTCTCTAATCCCTGCTCTCCTCTCTCTGTCCCCCCCCCCCCCCACACACACATCCCTTGTGGTGTGGGGGGTTTGAGCTGTCAGCACCTGCCTGGTCGTCGGTCGGCCAACGCTGGACCTGGTCGCGAGTCTCCCGGTCCTGTCCTACATCTATAAAGTTGAACAACGGATTTTGGTGTTTCAAAACCCATTGACACTGTATGACTATGTTTAGCCTGTGTTCTGCTCCTCTCTCTCACCAACCGTCTCTGGAGGAGGGGATCCCTCTCTGAATTGCTCCTCCCAAGGTTTCTTCCATTTTTTCTCCTGTTGGGAGTTTTTCTGGGAGTTTTTTCTTGTCTTCCTTGGGGGTTTGGGTTGGTTGAGGGGCAGTTCTGTGGGCGTATGTGAAGCCCTCTGTGACATGCTTGCGTGTAAAAAGGGCTATACAAATACATTTGATTTGATTTAAACGTTTCCCTGTACTGATTAAATGTTGATGAAATGTAGGCTAACACTGTTCTGTATCTATTTATGTTATTTCACTATGGACATTAAGCCAACAGGTTAATACCACAGACTACTGGCTACCCACCTTTTTGGGTGAAAAACTGGGTTACAGATTGAAAACCTCTCCTTTGTCTTTCCTATTTCTCTTTTTTCTCTGACCTTTGAAAACCTAATTTATGTTTACTAGGCGACATTGTGATCACTATTTCTGGCGACTAGCGTGTCTACCATAGTCTACTGACTGCAACTAAACACCTTCAGTGATAAGTGCGCTAAGGCAGGAACAAACCATTTCATGCCCATACAGGGGGTTGGTCGGTCAATATGGATGTTTACTTTTTGGTCAATGGGGATATTTAACTTTTATTGCCAAACACAAGCAAAAACAAAGACATAATTAATTGTATTATTGTATTTGAAATGTATACATACTCAATGATGATGGTTTATATGGTATATAATATAATGTAATTTCATATTAGTTTTAACCTATTTTTTGGGGCCCCTGTCAGTCAGGGGCCCTTAGAATCGTCCTAACTTTTCCCCCCTATACGGCGCCCCTGGTTACAACTATGCACTTCTGATCCATGTTCTTCTGTTGCATTTTCTATATGCACAATTTGTATCTCGCTTTGGATAAAAACTAAATGAAAAATTCAAAATGTAATGTAATTATGGCATTGATTAAAAAAGCTCAGAAAATGTATTAAAACCCAACAGAACACCCGATTTAAACACATTTATCCCATGGTCTGGGTGAATACTCGATTTTGATTGGCTGCAGGGTTGTCCATTATTTACATTTAGTCATTTAGCAGACGCTCTTATCCAGAGCGACTTACAGTAAGTACAGGGACATTCCCCCGAGGCAAGTAGGGTGAAGTGCCTTGCCCAAGGACACAACATCAGTTGGCATGACCGGGAATCGAAAGTGAGACAGACCAGATAAATCATGGGGGTAAACTGATCCACTTACTTTTTCCACTTTAAAACTACCATAACAACACATGTTGTAATAATTAAAATCCTGACAGCTAGATTGACAACCACACATTCCAAAACTAATATCGGACTAGTAACAGAATCATGGGGATTGGTCAATTAAGCACATTTATTTAAACACTTGAAAGTAACTCAGAACAAAATCATATACAAAATAATATAATTCAAAATGTTTTAATTAACATTCAAATAACAGATAGAACCAGTTAGATTAGAACACAGTCATGGGACCATAATCAGAACCAGCTAGAACAGTCTGGGACTCAGAACACAGGACTAGACCTGTAGCTCTTCCCAGTGATGTTGCCTCTGGAGTTTGGACAGAGAGATGGCGACGTGCTAGGAAGCTGCCAAACCACTCTACTCCTAAAGAGTAGAGTATTCATTATTATAAGATTTAGCTTTGTGGCAAGATCAGTTGGCCTAAGTTAACCTACAGAATCATGTGATCTATTGCATACACTAGCCTACCTGCACATTGTTCCTCTGTCCAATTGGCAGGGACAAGGATATTGTTTTTCTCTGCGTATTCAAATGCCAGTTCACGGCACTTAACTGGAGCAAGGCCATGGAACTGGTCAGCTAGTTGTTTCAAGTGTTTGGCAAGCTCCTCCTCCATCTCATCTGTGAATAATTCTCTTTGCCTCAGCTACTGCACCCCAGGCTACTGATTTTACTTGCCCTTTCTCTTTTTTCTTTATGAATCTTTTCAGGGTTGTCTTGTCAATATTTCTATCCCTTCCAACTTAAGGACTTGTTTCCTTGCATGACCTCAGCGGCTGCACTCTCCATCTCTGCAAGGGGTGTTTGGCCCCAGGTTGTCTTCCTGGTGTAGTTTCTTGCCAAGATGGCTTGACATTAAAAATAAAACATATGTAATGTAATATTACACTAAAATATGATTAAGACAAAATGTAACTTGTGCTTTGTGGTGTCTCACTTTACCCCATAGCATTTGTCTCACTTTACCCCACAGCCACTATTTTAGAAAAAACAACATCTCTTAGCAATTCAGGCTAATCTTCAGCTTGCATCAATCACATGTTGCATCATTATATGTTGGAAGTTCATCGACATGTATGATATAAGTTTTTCTACCTGAATCAATTTGTTTTGACACAACAGTTGATTAAGTTCACAGCAAGAAAATTTACTTTTACATACAAAAACACATACTTACCACAGCACCAGCACCAACTTCACCTTCATGGCAAGGGGGGAATGGGAGGGGCTTGAAAACATAATGGTCACATGACCACAAATGTGTTCCGTTGCCTAGATACATGGGGTGTCTCACATTACCCAATGTCTCACATTAACCCGCTCTCCCCTACTAAGTAGTTCCAGTAAAACTGTCTTTTCACCGTTTTAAATTAATGCGCTGGCTACATAGTGTGAGTCTGTGTCTAAAATGAGTAACCATAGCAACAGGGACACAGTCAAAGCCTCTGTTTACAATTTATTGAAACACTAGACTAACAAGCTAACATCTAATTCCAACATTGAGTGACTTCATTTCTTTTAACCTATTTGTGGAATATACATTTTCTGAACTGTAAATATAAAATACAGTATGTTTAACAACAAGGCTAGCTATATTTGTTGTTAAACATACAGTACATTTTATATTTAATGTTGGGACAAATTTGACAGATGACAAATTTGAAGCATTCATCTCACATCCCATATGCTATTCAACTCGCTACTTCAGGTTGCGGCCCATTGTACACAAATGCATGGCCGGTAATTTATTTGTGAAAATCTTAATATTGATTTGGGGACAGTGACATTGCTGGTTAGCTAGCTAGTCTTCTTGTTAAACATGCTGTCAAATTATATTTACTGTTTGTCAACTATATACAATGTTATTGCCTTTGAATCTTCCTCTTACCTTTTCTGTAACCTGAAAGTATCCACTTTATAAGCGCAGCTAATTCAGGCAGGGCAATCGGGCAGCGCGCATCATCCGCTAATTACCACACCTGTGTTAGCCACCAAAAGCCCATTGGGCCACGTCCGATAAGGCGGCATTAAAAGGCCGCAAGGATACGCACACACACACTCAGCCCTTTTGTTGTATGATCATGTTGCTGCCGATGTTGTTCGTGTTCCTGCGTTGTCGGTTGTTGCTTCGAGTGTGGGTCCACAAGTATAGGCTACCATCACGGATGTGTGATTTCGGACCTTTCGGACCTGAATGTTTCAAAAGACAAAACAGACTATTCCAGCTATATGCGCTACGAGTGTTATGCTAGGTACTTGCCCAGAAGGGACTAAAGCTAGCTAGCTAGCTACGGTTACGGATAACTCATGCTGTGGGAGCGTAGGGCTATTCGGACTCACGCATCTAAGTTATGCCGAGTGTGGCAATGCAAATTGTTGCGAGTGTAATTGACGTGTAATGGGCCGTCAGAGTGCCCCTACGTTGTTGGCTAGTAGTGGGTCGATGCTAACGTGTGGGTACTGTTGAATCATCGCATGAAGGGACGTCTGCCTGCTTTACATGCTTGAACTCGTTCAATATTATCAGTGTTATTATGACTGCGTATACATTCAGTCATTTAGCAGACGCTTCATTCAAGTAATATTTCGATTCGCAGCGAGTAGCCTACAATAGTCAATCAGTTACGACTAACCAACGAGTGCAACAGTCCCTCTTGGTGTCATCTTGTTCTGGAGGAAACGGACTAAACTCGAGCATTCACATCTCAAGCAGACAGCTATTTCTCAGCCTGCCTGCAGGTCAACGACCCCTGGTCCGTGCTTTCTGCTGTATGCCTCTCTGTGGCACCTAATCGGTGTCGGTGGGGCGGCAGCTGTGGCTTACTCTCCGTGGAGTTGGTGTTCGGCTGCAGCAGCGGCCCACGCACATCGACAAGCTGTCGGTGGCTCCGTGTTGGATCCTGGTAATGAGCACCAGTCGGCATCGTGCACCTGCTGGACGATTTGGTATTGGATGTCCGCCCGCACTGCATCCCGGTGTTCGGACCCGTTCGATCGCATGGACATTTCGCTGTCCTTTGAGTAGACCGTAGGCCCGTTCACCTGAGTTTCTCGGCTTTTGCTGATAGCGTTTCATGCGGGCGTCGTGAGAGCCGCTTCGGGCGCCGCTTCTATGGCTGTGCATGACCTGCTTTCGTTGCGGGGCCCGGGGGCACCTACTTCCGCTATGCATCATGCCCCAGGGTTCGTGTCTTGTCTGTTGGAATTCTCGACGCGTGGCTAATCTTCGGGATAGTGTAGACGACGGTTGCGGTCGGATCTGCGTTTCTGAGTAGGCTGTGCGGCCGTTGGAACGGTATCTTCTATCACGATTCCGCTCCCTGGGGTTTATCGCGGTCTCCGGATATAGCCCACGGAGTCAACTTCCTGGCACTTGAGAAGGTTACTGTGTTGTGACATCGAAGCAAGGTCCACATCATCATAAGGAGGTTCTGTGCTTATCAATCTAGTCAGACTGCCGACGTGGACAAACGTGCCCGAATCTCACATTGATCACCGCATTCATTCAGGCTATAGAGACTGTGTGGCGCACTGTCTTGTTTCAATTTCAAGAGTTCCGGTAGGCAAGCATACCGTCATTTTTCAGACGGTGCTAGACCTTAGGCCCGGGTGCGTGCACGGTGCACATGTAGGCCTATGTTGTCTGCCAGCGAATACAGGAGGAAGGTATTTTCAATCCACACTGGTGGATGAAAGATGCAATTTTGTGGTTCTAAGCAGGGGCGAAGGAGTGCACAGCGCAGACATGTTAGCGCCTGTGGAGAGAATCGAGTTGTATGTTAAACACTGTATCGGGTATTCAATTTAATGTAGGTGTTCGGAGCCCTCAGCAAGCTGCTGGTGAACAGGCCAAGAGAGCAGCATTCAGAATCAAGATTACATCTACTATCACTACCCATCTTGCACATATGCCTACTGAGGGTTTAGGTTGGTTGAGGGGCAGTTCTGTGGGCGTACGTGAGCCCTCTGACATTGCTATCAGCAATATTGCACTGTTGTACTTCACTTTTCTTAGGTTAGTATAGGTTATAAGGTTATGTGTATTATGCGTATTTAGGTTTAGTATACGGTATTGAATATGGTATATTATTGTATATTAGGAGGTTTACTATATTTTTGCTTATCATAGGTGTAATCTATGTTCTGTGTACTTTTATGTTATGCCAGGTGCTTGTCTTGTCTTAAGAATTTCAGTGTCCAGTCTGACCCTGTGTTGTCTGTGCATCTTACATTTAAATACTTAAGACTTGTTATAGGGCAATACCCTCGAATTACTGGTGTCCAACTGAACAAGGGTACTTCGGGCCCTACGGCGATAATACTGTGTTTTCACAACCTTTTAATGTTTTACGGTGTGGGGAATTCACCTCTTATTGGGCAGTGAATGTTTACTGTGTCCTGAACATTCCAAATCTGATACTATGCAAAGGTACCTCTATTGTGATTGCTCAAACTAACTGCGTTTTGTCGACTCTCCTCTATGTCGCGGTACCTGCTATGTGTGATGGACGCCTAACAACGGCCTACACAGGGACTTAAACATCCTTATTTCCTTTATGTGCATATTAACATTCAGCAACACCATACAACTGTCTTCACATAAATAACACACGTCACATAGCTTTTGGTTCCTTAGTTCTCATGTCATCTTTATTGCCTTTGGTTTAACAAATCTTTGTTAGTTTAGGTTCAGGGTTTTTACCTCTTTGTTTCATCTTCATGTGGGCAGCATGGCTGCCGTGTCCCAGTAAAGGGTTTCCGGCTGAAAACAGGAGGTCTAAATGGGGTTCCAGAGTAGGTGGGAAGCTTCCATCCCTGTCTGGACTGTAGGGGTGTTTGCTCCAATTTTGCTCAAATTATCAAGTGGGAGGAGGTATTGTGTCCCCTCCCTATATTTATTGTGGCAGCCCACTCTTATATAAGTGCCAAGTGGAGCAAGGAGAGGAGGGGAGGGAAAACCAACCTAGCAGGAAGACCTCTGAGCATATGAGGCATTGGTTGGTTTATCATGTATCGTTTTATCCTTACAAACCCGGTTTTATTTACTTTGTTAATGTGTTCAACCCCTTCATGTAAGTAATAAACCCTTAAATATTTTGCACCCTACTCAGTTCTCTTGAGCCTTCTTGGTCACGCCTTCCGAATCTGTTTGACATCGATGCCGGCAAGGCCATGACAAAATCCTGGTTCGTGCAACGATTCGCTGTGGGCTGTCCCTGGAGCTGTTTACATCGCACTGCTTCTGGATTGGGGCTGCCACCTGGGCATCTTCAAGTGCATAGCCATGCTGAGATGACGGGGACTGGTCGTCCTCGGCTTACGAGCGCTATGTACGCCCCAATGCCCTGGACATTGTAGGAGTCCAGAGATGTATGAGCTTGATGTGAACGAGCTTTCCGGCCACGTGGTCAAATTACTAATCGCAGTGTGTCAATACACGAGCCTGCATTACAGATGGTGGCTGGGTCGGCTTGTTAACCCTTAACAGTAGAATATCTCTTTAGATCTCGGTTTAGGCGTGGTGATCCGCAGACGTGCTCTGATCTGGTAGCTATCAATCAGAATCCATAGTGTCTGAATCGAGATATCTCTAGAGATGCCCTGGACTCCAGGGAACGGCGGGTGCTCTGCCGACACATTTGTTTATTCATTATCACATAGTGACATTGATGGTAGGACATGCACAGGCGCCTCGCGTACATCATTGGGGTTGCTGACGGGCGCTAGAGGAATGGGTCTCTAGAGACAACGTAACTCTGCCCTGTATGGATGAGAGGATACCGGATCACAATCATGGTAGAACCAGTGGCGGCTGGGAAGCCCCCGCAGCCCCCGCGAGGCGGGGGGCCCCCACGCCCTAAGGGCCCCGCCCTGCATATAAAACAGACTGGCCTATATAAAAAAAAAAAAATTAAAAAAAAAGGAAAACACTTTGAGGGCGCTCATTGAGAGCCCCAAGTTTCAACTGCCAGGTAAAGGAATTCCGTAATGTAGGCAACGTAACAGATCTAAGTAGGCTTAATAGTCTCAAAATCCCTGAATCTGGCAACAATGGGTTTCGCCATTACGCCCATTGAACGCGCACATTTAAAAAATGCTAATCATTACGTTCTGCTAGATGACGGTAGAGACATGAGTAAAAGAAAATATGCACGCGGTGCTCAAAAGCGCAGCAATAAACTGTTGTCTGAACAAGCTCGAGCAAAACACCCGAAGATTACACACTTATTTAGACCAGCCAGAGAGGAATATTATCAACATCTCCACAGACGAAACACTACCGCAGCTGCAGGTATCTAGCAGCAGCACGCAGGCCCGTAACGGAAACACATGAGGCCCCCCCCCCCCCGCAGAATAAGCCTGAGAGCCCCCCCCCCCCCACCACCACATATGTAACGGATAATGTAATACAAATACCGACGGGACGAACAGGACCCCGACGCGATCAACTGAACTTTTTGGAACATTCTGAGCCGTGTAATAAATGCAAGATATCAAAACTCAAGCTTGTCTTGTAAGGGAAATTCAATAAGAAAAAAAGGCTCAAACGGTTTGCAGGTGAATAGCCTACACATGTGCGCGTCTTTTAGCAAATTTGTGTGCTAAGTCTTTTACCACACTCTTTACATCTAAACTACGCGCACATTCTTTTTCTTTGCTAAGGATGGCCAGACCTGACAGCCTCTCTTGTGACATGGAGCTTCTGAGATATGTTTTGATCAGTTTCAGCTTGGAAAATGACCTTTCAGCGCTTGCGACAGTCACGGGTATTGTCAGAAATAATTTGATGGCCGTGGCTACATCAGGCACACTTGATAGTATGGAGTTGTGTTTTATTATTAGCGTGTTCGCTAAATCATAAATGGAGCCATTTTTTGTCGTGTGAATCTTGTAGAAACAGGGGCGGATCTACCGGGGTGGCATGGGGTGGCAAATGCCACCCCAGCTGCCACCCCAGTTGGCAGCTTTGAAAACAAAGAAAAGTTGTGGCTCATCGGACATTTGCGAGAGCGAATTTCTAATATCCGAATGCAAGTAAATGCAGCACAAAAACGACTCCATCCACCCTCCCCACACCGCCACCGAAGTTGCTTTCATTTGAACACAAGGAAGGCGCAAACTGACCATAGAAGGCTTCAACTCAAGGAAGAAATCGTCGGCACGGACAGCAGACCACACCGAGGAATGAGGTGTTAAGCAATTATCTATTAATGACTAAGAATAATTACAAAAGTGCAGGGCTATACGGAGTTGCAATGTTACTTTTCCTGTTGAATTAAGGTTAATAACATTAACTCGTGAATTCTTTGGGCAACAAAGCAACAACAAAGATGACTGTGGTAAAGTTAGTTTGAAGTTCGATATTCAACAGATATTCGGACGCCCAGTATTGTGTTATTTTAACCGGTATTTAGCACTGCTACGACCGTCCGCTTAGCCAATAGATTTTGGCTGCCTAAACAACGCGTACGTTTAGGGACCGTCAACAAATTACACATTTCAAAAGTCAATAGCTTTTCAACAACATGAACTAGGAGCGTCAAAATAATGTTAAACTGTTGAAGATGTATGCATTCATGCTGCAAAGCCTTTATTTTGTTAATTTTCATCTCAGGTTATTAAAAAATATTTTATTCAAAATAAATCTTAAAACTTCAATAGCTTTTTGGTCATGTGACCTATAATCCTCAAATTCATTTCAGTGTTCACTGACTATGCATACATGTTGCACAGCCTTTAGTTTTTTCATTTTGATCTCACACACATTTGCCACGGGATGCCACCCCTCAAAATTTCCTGCCACCCTCTTTCCACCCCATGAATATTTTCTAGATCCGGCCCTGTGTAGAAAGCAATGACTGTACGTTTTACACGATCATAATATGTATATACCTGAAATACAATGACTTATTGTAACTTTGATAATGTTTTTTGTATGTTTAAATAGTCAAACGCAATCGCTGCAACTGCACGATACTACTGTCGCATACGTTATGTTTGCTAATAATGTCAGTTATGTAATATATTTTATAATTAAGCACTTTTTCTTTTTTTTGTAGTTTCACTCCATTTCAATGTTGTCAGCTTGATAGGAAGTCAATAAAGGAACAAGGCTAATTTTCCTGGCTCTTGGAAAGGAGGCACTGTTAACGCTAGGAAGCACAACACAGACAGAGCAGTACAGCTGTCAAAGTATAGGCTAACGTTACCTACGTGGTACAGTAATGTTAGCTATAGCAAACAGTACAATACCTGTCTCTTCTGGCAGATGAGTGCATCCTTCACCGGCTGGTCAAAAAAGAAATTTGTAATTTTGGGAAGTTTGGCATTTAATTCAGAAATTTTCTGTTTTGAATGCCGCTTTTGGGCACGGCTTTTAAATGTGCGTTTCCTACGCTACGCTACAGTTAGCTACCTATTTGCAGCAGGCTCGCCGGTCTGTGTGACCATCTGACCTACTTCGTCATGTCACTTACCTAGCTAACAAAGAAAGCACAATTAAATATACTTTCCTTTACTTTTATATCAACTCTGGAAACACAGACAAGACAATAAGACATCCCATGTAATTCAAATTGGATAAAAAAATTTAAAAAAACGGGGGGCCTGCCACGCGAGGCCCCCCATCCCTGCGGGGGCTGCGAGGGTAATCTTTACGGGCCTGCACGTCTTCACCAGCAACCAACAATAAATATACTTGCTTAGCCTACTTATTGGCAAGAATGAATGTTTTCCTTTCCTCCATTGATTGTGTGTTATTTCGGCAATGCTATCCTTGGTGCTGAACTATCAGAAGGCTAGTGCTGTCTTTGGTTTTGAACAATGACAAATGTGTGGCGGCCTGCGGAAACCCTTCACATCATGAACATTTTGGTATTATACATATTTTGAAACTACAAACTATCCTGAATACAAATCGGTTTAAATCACTCAGATATCTTTATCACAACTGAAGTTACATAATTTTAAAGTTGACCTGTGTCAAAAAGTGATAAGCGATAAAATTGCATTCCACTCCGTTTCATTCTAATTCTGTGGCGAATATGGAAAGGATATCCTTTTGTTCGTAATCACATTGTGAATGTAAATGTCAGTTTAAGTATAGGCTACATTAATAACTTCTCAGGAAGTTATTTTTAAGTTTAACAGCCTGACTTAATTGATCAGTTGTTTGGGGCTGCTGCAGCACTCAAAGAGCAGGCAAACTGAGCATTTGATTTGAAATGGCTTGGAAATCTTTTTTGTTTTTCAGAAGCAATCAGTGGCGATTTATTTAAGACTGCAAGGGAAGCTCAGCTTCCCCTAACATTTCAAAAAATTCATGGTCAAATATTTACTATTGTGTTAACATTTTAAATGCGTTAGAACACGTTCATATCGAAGACGAGTTCGTTCAGAATCAGCTACATATATTAGCAGGTCGACTGACTGATTTCCATCTCATACATTCCCGTAGCGCCACAGTGCATTTCCCTGTTGAAGCTCAGCTTCCATGGACTTCAATGGGGCTGCTTTGAACAGTTTTTTTCAGTGCTTCGAAACTATACGGTCATTGGATAAATGCTGCGATTATGTCCCGCCCTGGACGCTCAGCGTCTCTGGGGGTGAATGGAGGAGTGGGCTGGCCTGGACGCTGGGCTTCCGCGTGATGATTGGAGGGTCTGTCGCAAGACTGCGTCTCCTTTTGATTGACAGTGATTTTGTATTATAAAAAGTCACCGAAGCTATTCAAACTCAGTTTCCCCTAACATTTCAAATATTACATTCAAAATATTAATGGTCAAATATTTACGATTGTGTTAACATTTTAAATGCGTTAGAACATGTTCATATCGAAGACGAGTTTGTTCAGAATCAGCTACATACAGGGTAGGAAATTTACATATTTGGGGGGGGGGCAATTTTTGCCCCCACTGACTGAAATCCAGGGGCATTTAAAAAAAATTGGGGGCACTTTTTGAAAATTGTGAAATAACATTTAACCTTTGTTCAAGATAATAAATATGCTTATTTAGGCTAACAGTATATGAGCAATTGTCACCAAATGGCAAAAATAAGACTATTAAGCAGTAGTCTACAGATTCAAAGTGTTTTCTTAGATTCTTTTTACAAAGAAAAAATCTGACAATCATATTTGTTTTGTTTTTTTACAACTATTAAGTTATAATTATTTTTTATTACTTATTATATTTAGAAGTAATAAGTAATGAAGTAAGTTGGAAAATCGGACTAATATAGGCTACATGGTAATTATAATGTACAACAGTTTGATCGCACATGCAGCGCGTCTTGTTTATAGGCAACATATCATTAAGGGCATAGGGCATTAAGGCGAGAAAGATTCGTCCGTCATCGCACAAATCCACTGTTAATTTTATTGGTGATCGATTTTCAAGATGATTGTTTCTGTTTGTTTGTGTTGATAGCCTATTATTAAATTTCCCCGTGAGCACGCTTCTATTCTGAGTAAACAACTCTAGAAGTTTTCTAATTTCTCTATCAGAAATGTATTTTCTTTTGTTTTGTTTTTTTAATCCATGGCTTGTTTTGAAGGGAGATAGGCCAGCTATGGAGTGCGTTTTGGATAGGCTCTTAAATGGGTTGCTTGGCAACGATCAACGCTTTCGCATTTTCAACAAGGACGTGCATCTTAAAACCAGGCGTAGCTACGACCGTGGTCTGTCAAGCTTGGTGCACTTGGTGTAAATTCAAATCACAAAGTCGGACGTAGCTAAAACCGACGTAGGAGTTAAGACCAACTTTTTTTACGCCCAGCTGGTGCACTCGGATTATCTGCCTGGGCTCTCCTCTGTTGAGTCCCTTGCTTTTGACGTCAAACGCGTCACAAAGCGAGCAGCTAGTGCTGCTGCCTGTGGCAATGAGCGCTTCTGCCTCCGGAGCAAACATCGCATTTAAGTTGCTTTTGAAGCAAATACTGAATCGATTAAAACAATTACAAAACGTTTGTTTTGGGGGCAATTTTTGCCCCTCTCCTAGTGATATCAGGGGCAAAATGATATTTCTTAGGGGCATTTTTGCCCTTTGCCCTCGTGTATTTCCGACGCTGGCTACATATATTAGCAGGTCGACTGACTGATTTCCTTCTCATACATTCCCGTAGCGTCACAGTGCATTTCCCTGTTGAAGCTCAGCTTCCATGGACTTCAATGGGGCTGCGTTGAACAGTTTTTTTCAGTGCTTCGAAACTATACGGTCATTGGATAAATGCTGCGATTATGTCCCGCCCTGGACGCTCAGCGTCTCTGGGGGTGAATGGAGGAGTGGGCTGGCCTGGACGCTGGGCTTCCGCGGGATGATTGGAGGGTCTGTCGAAAGACTGCATCTCCTTTTGATTGACAGCGATTTTTCTACTATAAAAAGTCGCCGAAGCTATTCAAGCTCAGTCCCATCACAGATTTTGCAACTGTAGTTGAAAGACAAACGGCTGCAACCTATTTCTTGGTATTTGCTTGGCGAAATTGCTAGCCAATTTTCATCATACATTTCATACAATTATGCATCACATTCCTTGTTTCAGTTTTAAATATTTTTTGGTTAGATCGTTCGTTCATTCATTCATTCATACAGTAGGCTAGGCTAGTGTAGTAGGGGTGAACTAGCCAGTGAACTGAAAATGTATATGATGTAGGCCGAAAATGAGCTTCCCCTGTTTGAAAGACCAGCAGCCGCCACTGGAAGCAATTATATACTTTTTTTACATTACAATGAAGTTTAGGGTGTTAACTATAGAAAACATCAAAAATCTAAATTTTGACAGAAAACAATTTTCGATCTCTTATGGCTTATAGCCAACAATGAGCGGCCGCGACATCCGACGGGTTTCCGCAGGACGCCACACAAATAGGCTGCTGTTGTGCTTTTGTTATTTTAAAACTTTTTTATTTCTCTCTCACATTGGTGAATATAGGCTATATTTAAAGGTAGACAGCAATGTATAAGATAGGATGGAGATACATTTTGAGTGGATTTAGGGGAGGGGCCTCGAGCTCCAACTTTGCGGGGGGGCCTCTGCAAAGTCCCGGCTGCCACTGGGTAGAACGTCTCCGTAGATCTTGGCTCAGCACAGGTGATCCGCAGACGTGCTCCGTTTCGGTAGCAATCGATCAGAATCCAGCGTCCGAGTCAAGATCTCTGCGGAGATACCCTGGATACCGGCCAGGGAACGGCGGGTGCTCTGCCGACACATTTGTTTATTCATTCTCACAGTGACATTGATGGTACATGCACGCCTCGCATACATCTTTGGGGTTGCCGAAGGGCGGTAGAGGAATGGGTCTCTAGAGACAGCTGTAACTCTGCCCTGTATGGATGAGAGGATACCGGATCACAATCATGGTAGAATGTCTCCGTAGATCTTGGCTCAGCACTGGAGATCCGCAGACGTGCTCTGATTCGGTAGCAATCGATCAGAATCAAGCGTCCGAGTCAAGATATCTGCGGAGACACCCTGGATACTGGCCAGGAAACAGCAGGTGCTCTGCTGACACTAGTCATTCTCACTAGATAAAATATCTTCGTGTTCCAGCGTACGTGCTGCCTTTGTGTACATCCTGATGAGTTCGTTGACGGGCGCAAGAGGGGCAGCTCTCTAGAGGTAGCTATCTGCCCGTTGTCGGATGAAAAGGTTACCGGGTAGATGGTCGGTGTATTTGGCTTAGTCGCGGATTCACCTTCCGTCCAGCACCGGGTCTGGACGGGATGTGCGCGTGGGACGGCTCGGAAAACCGCACATCAGATGGTATGTAACACGACGGATATGCACACATAGTCTTAAGGCCGAATTATACTACTCCGACTCCGTTACAGACAGACAGACGGACGGAATCGGACGGATTCGTTGAATTTATAGTACTCCAAAGGCTGTGGGTGCTGAAAACAATTCACCGCCAGAAGAGTAGGTGGCGCTGCACTGCGATGCTAGCTAGGTTATCGAAAAGTCTGAGCAAATTTGCAAATTAGCCGTTTCATCAATAAAATAAGCACATTTTCAGCAACTACACTGCCCATTTCTCGTCACATTTTAATTCAGATGCTGATTTACATGTACTGTTTAGCTGAAATATGAATTGTAAAAACTTATGCAGTGGCGCAGTGGAAGCAATGGCGGTCAAAGGATTATGTTCGTCTTGTTGGTCACTGCAACCCCGCCCCTGACGCAAGCGGTTCTTAATACGGACCAATCACAGCCAAGGGGTATCCGTAAAATTACGGACGGACGGATATTCAGGAAAATCAGGAGGTGCTCCGAGGGGCTCGGAGAGGGCATTCCACGTCAGAGAGGGCGTTCCCTGTGTCCGTGAAAACGGAGTAGTATAAACCGGCCTTTAGTCATCGTTAATGCTAGCATGACCCGCGCATCCAGAAAACGCTTGTTTTTCACCACTAGTACGTACATAGTGGGATGTCAGGGGGTCCTCCTGTGGCTCAGGAGCAGCGGCGCTCCGCTCTACACAGTCTGGTGGAGTGGTGGCGTGTTGGGGGATTATATCTCTATTGCTCCCTGCCTCATATGTCATGTGTGTATGTGTTGCATCGAGGAGGCAAGGAGTGCTTCCCTTAGATCATCCACTCCGCCAAAGTTAAACCTACATGTCCATGTCATGTAACAATAAATTCTCAAATCTAATACGTGATTGTCTTGACTGAAATAAGCGCAGCTAGTTTAGGCAGGGCAATCGGGCAGCGCGCATCATCCGCTCATTACCACACCTGTGTTAGCCAGCACAAGCCCATTGGGCCACGTCCGATAAGACGGCATTAAAAGGCCACGCGGATACGCACACACACGCACACACTCAGCCCTTTTGTTGTATGATCATGTTGCTGCCGTCCTCCACAATCCCCTTCTCCCCCATGCTGTCATGATGTTCTATCCATCAGGGGGATTATATCTCTATTGCACTCCGCCAAAGTTAAACCTACATTTCCATGTCATGTAACAATAAATGCTCAAATCTAATACGTGATTGTCTTGACTGAAATACTGTCATTCTGTTAGCTACATCATTTCATCCATAAAGGGTACTCTTTGAAAGCAGCACTGCAAACTAATTGTAGCTAATAACCTTACAGCTATACCTACTGAAATAAACTATTCACTTTAAATATTGTCTTTTTGTTAGTTAGCTAGCCAGTATTTCCTCAGTAAAATTGTCTTGGATTTTCTGTTTCGCACTGACATAAATAATATTATTTCTTTCGGATGCCCGTTTCCGGCTCGCTATCCATATGGTTCCAGCGTGTGAGAGCTAGCTTAGTGCAGCTCAGTCAACAAGAGTACAAAACCGGCAGCAATGGAAATTCTCGGAAAATGACGAAATGCTTATTCAGACGTCAATCGCGGCACTGCACTCTGTCGGATTACAAAAAGCCCATTCTAATTTGTACACAGATACACACACATCATTTTGAACGGTGTTTATTAATGAATAACAGTGATTAATAAAAGCTTATTAATTACCTAATAATTTATTTTCATGTTTTATAATGTATTGTTAATGTTTAATAAAGGACTAACTATTAGCTAACACTTTGTAAATGCCAAAAAGTGTTGAGTTATTATAAAGTGTTACTGGAAATATTGTATAAGTATAGCAGATAGACTCTGCGAGGTCCTGATCAAGTTATTACAGTAGATTTTTTTGCTCATATTATTTTTTAAGCTCACAGCTCACATTTGACAAATACACAGAAGCAGTCATTGTACTGTTAAAGTAACCACAATCCCTGCTCAAGCAGTTTATAGATTTTTTGCAGCTGTAGATGTTTAAAGTGAAAAATTAAAATTCCCCACAGGGCCACCTTGCCTAGTTTCCAACAGGGTGTGGAAGCTCTCTCTCCCTCCTCCCCATTTTGGTTTATTAAGGTGTACCCGTCCATAGGTCATCTATCCAATAACTAGTGACTGTTGACTTGACTGGGCTTGCGTGTCGCCTGAAGGAGCTGAAGCTCCGCCCCCTTGGATTTATTGAATTTACATTTATGCATTTAGCAGACGCTTTTATCCAAAGCGACTTCCAAGACAGTTTGACAAAAGTGCATAGGTCACTGATCATAACAACGAGATAGCCCCAAACATTGCAGTAAACATGATGCATACATTGTGAAAACCAAATAAGTCCCAAAGGGAAGAACAATAAGATCATGTAGTTAGACAAGTTACAATTAAACAGCAAGAACCTCAAAAGTGCAAGAGTGTACCTGTGGAAAAAAGCAAGCAACAATAATATATTTCACGTCGAGTACAATCATTTTAAGACAGTGACAACAAACCAACAAAAGCAACAAGTCTCTCAATAAGAGACATTGTGATCCTGGAGGAAACTAACATCAGGTCCAGCCAATCAATTGCAGATATCAGAACAGCCATACCTGCAGTCTCTGAGTGTTTTATGTGTTAATTACTTTGCATCGTACCAGCTGTGTAACAAAATACAACCGTCTGTGATCTGACGTAATTTAGATCGGTCGCTGTGACGTAGATCGGTGGGTTTTGGCTCTGCCTATCAAAACCTGAGATGAAAACGGAAGAGAAACTGTTCAACGGTCTAACTCCACATTTCAGTGCGACAAAGTTTTTGCGCTTTGCACATGCTTTCAGGAACTAATTTCACACGTATATAATGTACTTAGAAGCAAATCATGGAATTTGCTTTACAGGATCTTTAAAGCCAATTTCCCAAACACATCAGTGGTGAGTTTTTTTTAAATCCAAGATGAAATAGAAATAATCAAGTAATGCACAAGATTTGTACCTTGCACGGCATAAGTAATTGACAACACCATGATGTTGAGATTAGTCATGCGACCATAAAAAAATCACAGTTTAAATGGAGGTGAGCCAAGTGGGTTGTCACAGTAAGACACCGGAAGTATTCAGAAAGTTGTCGTCTGTTATTGCATAGGGATCACAGTGACCGTTTAATATGGTGTCACTCATTTACAGTAAATTAATTATGTGCTGTAAACGTACTCTATTCTAAATAAAATCACTTTGTTGTTAGTCTATTTTCATTTCAGTGAACACCAAAGTCAAGTTGAACTAGGGTGATAATTGTGGAATATATAATGGAATCTAAAAGTTTAAGATATACATTATGCGGAATAGATCCATTTGAAATTAAACATACGTGTTTGTAAATTTACGTTTTAGATAGAGTGAGTACCAGATCAGATGTTATGAAGTCTGTGTGGCAGGGTAATTGATCATAACCCAGGAAAGCCTAAATTTTAACATAATGTAGTGCTCAAATGAAAAACTGTTTTAAGGCAGGGATTCTTTTTTAAACGTTGTTTTGGTTCGCACAACATCGCATTAAGACAGGGACAAACGCTAGCGGCTAGCCTAATAACGTGCTTTCAAATACGATGATGCAGGTACAAGCCAACCTCAGCCATCCCAAGTCTCCCGGAAGGTCCGTGAGTCTCCCGCAAATTTCAATAGCGGCTCCCTGACGCCTGCAAATCATAGAGTTAATATAACTAGAGGAAGCAACTTTTGTCTTCCAAGATGGCGTCCCCATTCATTTCTATGAAAAGTGCTCAGTGGCGCAGTGAGGCAAGCGAGAGTGCGAAACTGGACCGCGCCATCTTTCCACTTCCGACTCTTCCGGTCTAGCTTTAAACAGTGGCTCTTTTTTTCCCTAGCTCCGAGACCTCGTGCACGCTTGCAACTAGCTGTACACGTCATACTTTGCGACAGCCAGTCGCGAGCATAGATTTATATGGTTGCGAGCGTGTGAGCTAAGGCTTATTACGGGTAATAATACTTATTATGGGAGTCAGGTGGCTGAGCGGTGAGGGAATCGGGCTAGTAATCCAAAGGTTGCCAGTTCGATTCCCGGTCATGCCAACTGACGTTGTGTCCTTGGGCAAGGCACTTCACCCTACTTGCCTCGGGGGATTGTCCCTGTAATGTAAGTCGCTCTGGATAAGAGCGTCTGCTAAATGACTAAATGTAAATTTATAAAGATTACATAGATTTAAAAGCATCTTTTTTTTGCTGCTCATTTACAACTCAAAATACGAGTGAAGTGTAGAATGAAATAGATGTCTTCTCATTTCCCCTGCAAGAGGCAGCCTCATAGCTGAATCAAAATGAATACATTTGGCAGACCGGTGTAAAAATTGACCTAATCTCTATGATTTAAACGTCCTTTTAAGTTTTTCCCTTCTCGTGATATTTTCAGGCATTTAGCCTACTCATATTGAATTCATTCATTAATAAAGAACCCCCTTTGAAGATTATTCTACAACGTTACCAGGCAGTAGAAGATGGAATCACGATTCAAACAGTACCATCTGCTAACTAAAATATGCCCCCAAAAACGTAAATAAGCTTGACATTTACTTAGTGGAAAATCGCTCATTCATAAAAAGTTCACTGGTAGCGATCATTGTCAGTAACAACGCAAAATGCGATACAGCCCTGTGTGGAGAAGCTGCCCCGGTAAATTGTACTACTACATATGGCGTGAAATTAGAGAGCGAGCTCTGTAAAAACGATTTGTAACTTGTAAAAAAAAGTTTTGTGTCTCCGTAGAAGAAAAAGATTTGTGTACTTGTAAAAAAAAGTTTGGACATTTTCGTCTGTCTATCACACAAAGAACGTCAGCGAATAAGAACAAAACTAGAATGCTGATGATTTCAATTTATGATGAGTGATTGTCATAGTGTTTTCAATAATTAATACAGCATGTTTGAAATGTCCTTTATTATTATTATTTAAAAACCACTAACTATATTGAGTGATTTTGCGGCAGTTCCCTGCCATTTCGCTGCACATTGTCCAACTAATGCTAGGTTTAATGACTGGTCGTCTAATTAAATATCCGTATACATATTTACATTAAAAAACTATTCAACTTACTACGACTCTTATCCATTAATTTATACTGTTAAGAGTGTGCTAACCGAATAATCTTTAAATGTTGCATTAAAGATACATGCCCATGGATATTTTGAACTACTTACGAAATGACTCGCCATTGAAATCATCAGCATTCTAGTTTTGTTCTTATTCGCTGACGTTCTTTGTGTGATAGACAGACGAAAATGTCCAATGATACTAGACACAGAAATGGCTATATTTGATTGGCTTAGATGGTTTTGGGAGCAGTGTTCCCGCCTTCTTCTACGGAGACACAAAACCTTTTTTTACAAGTACACAAATCTTTTTCTTCTACGGAGACACAAAACTTTTTTTTACAAGTACACAAATCTTTTTCTTCTATGGAGACACAACTTTTTTTTACAAGTACACAAATCTTTTTTGCAAGTACACAAATCTTGCCTTCTTCTACGGAGACACAAAACTTTTTTTTGCAAGTACACAAATCATTTTCTACAGAGACACAAATCTTTTTTGCAAGTTACAAATCGTTTTTACAGAGCTCGCTCTCCTGGCACTAATTTCACGCCATAACTACAGTACAGTACTAGACTACTGCTGTGTTCGTCTTGGTAGCGATTGCGTTGGTTGAATTGGATAACGTTCCGTTGTACGGTTTAGGCTGAAATTAATTATTTTCATGAACACATTGACAAAGTTTAGGCGGTGGCAATGAAGTTCAGGTTAGTAGTCAGATAGTTTCACCTATTGAGAGACTTTTGATTTAAGGGGAGTGCCGAACATGTTGTCGCCGTTTGACTTCCTAAACAGTTGTGTAGATTTTTTTGTAGTGTGTCTCGCGTAGGCTACAGCATTGCAGTGAGCAACACTGGTTTGAAACCACAGGTAATGATAATTTCACCAACAAATCATTTACTTGTAATGTAATGTCATAATAAATCTTACAACGAAAATGTATTTGTGAGGAATGTTTATTATAACGATTGAAAACAGATGCATCATAGACCACTGTAGTATGTGTTGCCCGGGCAACAGAAGCTAATATCATGATGCTAATGCTTCAGTGAAATAGTAGACTACCTTTTCCGAAAGTAGATGTGGGCCTACTTCCTTAATAATATTGTACATTACATTTCACAATTGTGTTTCACATCACAAAGTAAAATGAGTAAATAGTTATCACCCTGGCCTCTTTGCTTGTGGCGTTTCTGCAGCTGCCTTGCAGTAAAGCTATAGTTAGCCTAGCTATCCCCCAAGTTAACAGATGCGAAACGAATGTTCTGCTACAGGTAGTCACGCGTGTTTTCGTGACGTTGTGACGTTAGTAACGGAAAATTGTGAAAATTTAGTAGAAAGTTATAAGCTGAAGCGCCTGAAAGGTATTTTTGAAAGGGGCTGGAGCTGGACGAAGGTATAAAACTACAGAAAAGAGAAGAAAAATGCAAAAAGAGAACTAATTCTGAAGAATTTGAAAATTTAGCAGAAAATTATTTGCTGGAGTTTCAAAAGGCCTGAAATGTATGTTAGAAAGGACCTGCAGCAAGATGAAGGCAGAAAAGTACAGAAGAAGGGAAGAAAAATGCAAAAGTACTGGCAGTTGGAAGGTACTGCTGTGAAAGGTATTTTTGAAAGGACCTGGAGCAAGATGAAGGCAGAAAACAGAAGAAAAGAGAAGAAAAGAAGAAGAAAAATGCAAAACAATAAGGGCAAAAATTCAGAAAGATGAGCTGCAGGAAAATGTGAAAATTTAGCAGAAAACCAGTTGCTGAAGTCTGGGTTGAACGAATTTGAAGGTAAAAGGACAACACTGGAATGACTTGAACTTGCTGGAAAAACGTAGCAACTGTTGGTCATTGGCAACAGACTGGCAACATTTCTAACCTAGAATCTAGGTTTCAGGTTCAAGACGGAGGAGAAACTAATCATGTGTGCCTGCACACCCAGTCCTGTTCAGACACTTAATTTAAGATGACATCAAAATAATAATTCATAGTGCAGGGTTGCCAAGGTTGTCGTTGTCCCTAGTGAGTTTTTTATACTTAAATAATAAGATCATGCTACATCTAACCAGCGGATCATCTTGCAAGTGTGTCAAAGTGGTATTTTTACAGACTGTATTAACACCGTAGGCGTGAATAATGCATGCATAGTGATTGTCGTCCATCTGTAGCCGAAGCTAAGCTAGAGAGAGGATGCAATGGGAGACTTTCTACAGTAAGCCATACCTACTGCTTCAAATTGAAAACGGAGACCATCTTTTGATTAAAGACAAGTTCCTTAACCTCTGTTGTCAATATCGCCAATAAAAAGTAAATACTCTTCAGTTAAGAAGCATTTGTTTGTAGCTAGGTAACGAATATTATGTCTGGAAAAACGTAGCTAGCTATGTGACCTGGTTTCGCCGTATAATGACAGTCGTAGTGTCACTAGAATGGCCATAACAAAAGATCATATTTCAAATCTGTCTGCTGTTCTACATTGCCCACACAATTCAACTCTAACATGGCCTGTATCTTGTATCGAAAGTGCTCGAAAATTAGCTTGTCTAATGTATGGTGGACTGAGAACATATTCGTTAGTCAAAGCAGAGCGAGCGGATGTCGTGGGAGAATTCCTACTGTGTTAGATTTACTGCTTCAAACTGAAAACGGAGAAGATATTTAGAGTAAAGACAATTTACTTAACATCTGTGTTCAATATCGTCAATTAAAAGTAAAAACCTTCCAGTTAGGAAGCGTTTGTTCGTAAGATTAACGCCAGCTGCAGCAAACACATGCCCCAGCCCCGGTTTTTGGCTGTTCGTGACGGTCAGCTATGACAGTCTTGAGCCTCGATTTTTGCAGATTTCTGTGAAACTTGCTAAAATAAAAACGATCTAGCTAGATTATGTACACTTTAAGCTCAATGTACATACCTTGTTTGGCCAATTTGGTCGATTGTGGAAAAAAAGTCGAACCGTTTTTAGTTATGGAGAGCCATCGCGCTAGCTCGATTATACGAGAGAATAACAGAAATGTAGCTAGAATCCACACCTCACACAAGTTAACCGAGACGCAAAACTGTACGTCCAATCCAAAAAATAAGGATATTTTCCGAGACCCAAGACTCTGCCTAAACCAGAGATATTCTTTATATGTCTGTGCAGTCAGAAATACGACTCTACCTGAAGTTTCAAAAACGTGTTCCTTTTTCTTTCCTGGTGCGTGTTTGTTTGGTTGCCACGGTGATGGCGCAGCTGTGATGGCTAACGAGCTAGGCAGAGAGAAAAACGAACATTTACCTAGCATCCACACCTCAAACAAGTTGACCTAGACGAGAGAATAACAGAAATGTAGCTAGAATCCACACCTCACACAAGTTAACCGAGACGCAAAACTGTACGTCCAATCCAAAAAATAAGGATATTTTCCGAGACCCAAGACTCTGCCTAAACCAGAGATATTCTTTATATGTCTGTGCAGTCAGAAATACGACTCTACCTGCAGTTTCAAAAACGTGTTCCTTTTGCTTTCCTGGTGCGTGTTTGTTTGGTTGCCACGGTGATGGCGCAGCTGTGATGGCTAACGAGCTAGGCAGAGAGAAAAACGAACATTTACCTAGCATCCACACCTCAAACAAGTTGACCTAGACGAGAGAATAACAGAATGTAGCTAGAATCCACACCTCACACAAGTTAACCGAGACGCAAAACTGTACGTCCAATCCAAAAAATAAGGATATTTTCCGAGACCCAAGACTCTGCCGAAACCAGAGATGTCCTTTATATTTCTGTGCGGTCAGAAATACGACTCTACCGACAGTTTCAAAATCTTGTTCTTTTTGCTTTCTCTGACGATTTTGTCACCAGATTTGCATTGGTCTCTATGGGGCGAGAGTTGGACTTTGTCTCGCTTTCGTGGGGCTCTGAACAAATGTGTACGTCTGTTGGATTCAACAGACAACTGTCTACGACCAGCACAAAATTAGCTACCTATTGACCCAAAAACGAAGCATGAAGAGCGAAAATTGTGGCAATGCTGGCAAACTAGAAATATTTTTTCAACAACATCCGAAGCTGCCCTCCACTCTAAGCGTTTCAGTCTGCACTCTAGGGTTTCACGTAAACACCCATGTAAATCTCAGAAACGGCTTGAAAAAGTCATGAAACATAATCAGTGATATTGAAAAAAGTTGAATAGATATCAAAAAGCTGAATTATTTAAAAATAGTTTAGGGTTTTGTCAACAAAGTTTAAATGGTGGCTCTAGCTGAAAGATTGAGGAAGAAGAAGGATTTGGAAGTTGAAGAAGTTTAAAGAAGTTTGAGAGGATTTGAAAGAAAACTCCATTGGAAACCCATGTTAAAAATATTATGAATATTGATTTATATTAATTCAAGCATAAGAGGTACAAAGCTGAAAAGTCATAGCAGGAATGGCCTGAAACTGCTGAATTTTTTGATAGCTGAACGGTTTTAATAGCTGAAGATTTGAAGGCGCTGAAACGTGCCACGGAAGAAATAGAATAAGAATATGAAGAAGTTGAATAAAGATTCAAAGAACAATACTTGGAATGCTGAAGCAGCATTCCAACAAATATATATGTCAGAGAACAAAGGTTGTGCCCTTGCCGAAGGCAAAGCACACCCAATAATATATATGTGAGAGAACAATGGTTGTGCTCGCCGAAGGCGTGAGCACACCCAATAATAATAATAATACCACCAATAACAATAAGTTTCCTCCTACCGGAGGAACCCTAATAATACTACCAATTACAATAGGATTAATTACAATCGCAGCTTCGCTGCTTGGCCCTTAAATATTGGGCTATAACAATGGTCCTAACCTCTATTACTGAAACGTCACCTTAAGTTTTTACCTTCTAGTGATATTTTCAAACATTTAGCCAACTCGTATTGCATTCATTCATTATGAACCCCCTTTGAAACAAGCTGAACCCCCTTTGAAACATGCTATTCTAACAATGTTGTCACCAGCAGTATTTCAGATGGAAGCGCGATTCAAACAGTACCATCTCCTAACTGAAAATATGCCCCCAAAAACGTAAATAAGCTTGACATTTATTTAGGGGGAAATGGCTCATTCAAAAGACATTTGCTGGAAGCGATCATTGTCAGTAACAATGCCAAATGCGACCATTTGGTAAATTGAGCTACGAGCAAGCTAGCTGCTGCTGTTGCTAGCCAAACTTCACTGAGGGGATTGTTTGAATGTGCTGGAAATGAAAAACGTTTATTTTGACATAAAGTTTAACCTGTGGCATTGAAGACAGCGACGCACCACACAAACTTGAGTTTAAATACATTATTTAATGTGACATTACTTACTGTACATGCAAGTCTTGAATTGCTTACATGTATGATGCTGCTAGTACACCACGGCACGATACGATAGTACTCACTGTGCAAAAGTCTAGCCAGTCTAGCACATCCATGCACGTCGTATCTATGTGTCGTTGCTAACGTGTGTTGACGTTGTGACGTAGGCTAGCACTGAGTTCCCTTTGTGCACACAAGGCACTTTTTGCCACAGAAACATTGTAAGCTCCTAAACCGTGCAACGGAACGTTGCGGAAAAAATACAAGCAATGCAATAGACACCGGCGTTGTCTATGTAGTCCAAATATTGACGGATCCTTAGTGGTGGGAAAATAAATAATAATAAATATATATGAGAGAGAGCAATGGTTGTGCTCGCCAAAGGCTTGCGCACACCCAATTACTGACACCACAATAGTACATTCAAAGCGACTGGGTTTAGCAACTTTACGTAACGTACAGCTATGCTATTCATGCAACTAGGTTCTGTAACTCTAGCTTTTGACCAAGCCCTTGGCATCACATTTAGATGGTGTGAGAGAAAGACCTTTGTTGAAGGAAATATTCCTTAAAAAATACTTTCATTTTCAGACATGAGCCTAAATGTCAGCCAAGATCAACCTCTGTTTAATAGATTAGTTGATTTGATCTACTCAATAAAATATGTCCTTTCCGTTTAAATTCATGAGGTGCTCCAGTGTAAGTCACAGAGCCTCGTACATATAGAATCAATCGATCAAATTAGAGGACATTTTATTTGCTCTTTCTGTACCGCAATAGTCTGTTCAGTTGAAGGAAATGTTTTCTAAATGAATGTATAGGCCTATGTAACATGAGATCTGGCACTATGACTATGAGCAGAGGACTATAATTAGTGTCTTCCAGCATTGCAATCTGCCAGTCGCAAATGGGCAGGCAGCTGCTCCTTCCAGGTGCCATCCTGTGTTCCTCTGGCAAGGAACTGACTTCATCTCCTCCAACAACACAAGGCCTCTTTGATAGAGCACAAACTAATGGAAAGTGTGGAACGGGAGGATCAGACAAAGGTTAAATAAATAGGGTAAGGAAACGTTGAAAAGTCAGGCGGCCTGGGAGTATTCATGCAGTAGACTCTATGATGGGCCCATTTTTACTAACTGGTAGGTGGTTAGCACTAAAGGTGGAAAATAGTTACTACAGTATGAAATAAACATCATACTGTTGTATGTTTAGTATGTGAGGTTGACCACTTATGCTGGCAGACAGGAGAGCAACAGAATGTAATTTCCTTTCTTTTTCCTAATACCAGGAGGTGAAGCAGTATTGGTTTATGATTATCCAGAGATACTGACCTTACTGGATGTCCCAAGCTGATGTACCAAACCATTTTGGTAATATTTTATATTACACATCTTGTGATAAACATTAATTGATAGGTAATAAGGCCCATATAAGAAGCGTATTAACATTAATACATTTAATAACAAGTTTCTTAGAATTGTTTATAACTAGTGCACATTGCCCGTGATGCAGTCTGGGATTAAGATGTCGGAGAGACACACACAGATTCCTGGAATGATAGCACAGTGCCCATGATGCAGTCGAGAGTAAGATGTCAGTGACACACAGATTTCTGTAATTTTAGATAAATAATGCAGTGCCCGTGATGGTGATGCCAGTTCTTCTCAGTGGCTTTGGTACTGAAATTTTGTCAGGTCACAATTGAAATTCTCAAAAATGCTTGTTCATCCTCTACATCCTCTAGTTACTGCACATCATTAACCCTTGTGTTATCTTCGGGTCATTCTGACCCATCAGTCATTGTGACCCACCGTCGTATTGCGACAGATTTACCGCATACAAAGACAAAGAGAAGCATTTTCTTTTAACCGTTGGGCTGTCTCAGACCCCCCACATTGCAAAGGTTAAAAGAAAATTATTTTAATTTGTTTTTGTATTGGGTAAAATTGGGTAAACACAACGATGGTTCGTTATGAACCTTTGGGTCATGTGACCCGAAGGCAGCACGAGGGTTAAACAAATTGCCAATGCTCTGGTACATTCATGCAAATGATTAAATAGCCAAAAATTGTCTGCGATTTCCTACATTATCAATTGTTTATGTCATGGTGATCAAATTGTATTAATATTGGTTCTGTGTTAAATTGTCTGACCCCAACAAACATCTAGATATTTATTTCTTCACATAAGTCATAATATGCACAAGGGTTTATCCGTACAGTTCAGCCTAAGGGGTGTTTGCTATGTTTACATTAACATTTGTATATTTATCCTTTGTGCTATGCAGTGCTGTAAGATGATGATTTTCTGTATCGCATCGGACGCGGCTGTGACGCAGGTGTCAAAACTGATCGCGGCTGATTGCGGTCACATCAAAATAAAAAGTGTGTGCATTCAAATACTGTGTGCATTAAGACACTGTGTGCAGACTCCCGATTGTATTTCACTTCACTACTTTGCTGGCAAAGGGCCAGGGGTCTCATTTATAAACGTACACACAAAACGGGGCTGAAAATGTGCGTACGCCACTTCCCACGCATAGGTTGTGATTTATAAAAAACAAACTTGACGGGAGAATGTGAGGTCCTCCACGCAAACTCTGACCCATGCGTAGGCCTTCGCACATTTTGGAGACAGTGGGAATTGGCGACGCAGATGACCGTACTGTAGTCAGATTGCAGAAAGTAAATGTGGGAAGAACGATTACTCGTAATATTTATATATTTTGTTTTCCTCACACACGTTTTTTTCACTCCATTTCATCATGAAGATTAAATCCAGAAGTGTTATTTGCGCTTGTAGGCCTACTGAGAGACCGAAAGAACGAGATCGCGAATACAAGCGGACAAAATGAGTTTTCTCTGCAGGGTGTCCGGGCTCTCCCTTAGAGATAGGGTGAGAATCTCGGTCATCCGGGAGGGGCTCAGAGTAGAACCGCTGCTCCTCCACGTCGAGAGGGGCCAGTTGAGGTGGCTCGGGCATCTGATAAGGATGCCTCCTGGACGCCTCCCTGGTGAGGTGTTCTGGGCACGTCCCACTGGGAAGAGGCCCCGGGGAAGACCCAGGACACGCTGGAGGGACTATGTCTCTCGGCTGGCCTGGGAACGCCTTGGGGTCCCCCAGGAAGAGCTGGTGGAAGTGGTCGGGGAGAGGGAAGTCTGGGCCTCCCTGCTTAGGTTGCTGCCCCCGCGACCCGACCACCGAATAAGCGGAAGATGATGGGATGGGCCTACTGAGTGATAATTGTTCCATAAACACCTACAGATTTCTGGAATTATAGATAGATAGTGCAGTGCCTGTGATGCAACTGGTGATTACATTTATTCTCAGTGGTTTTGGTACCTGTATTTCTAAGATCACAATTGAAATTCTCTGTCAATCTCTGAAGTACTTGTTCAACCTCCACATCTATTCTAGTCAAATTGCCAATTGTCTGCTGTTTCCTATTATATAAATTGCTTATGTTATGTTGATCAACATAATATTGACTTAATTGGTTGTCTGCTTAATTGTCTTACCAGCACATACATCTAAACCTTTAGTTCATAACAGAAGTCATTACAACTTGCTCACACACAATGGTTGAGCAAGTTGTCATAATTGTAGGCCTAATTCACCATACAGCGCTTGTACATTTGCAATGTTCTGGCAGTTTTGACATCAGTAAACACATTCATTTATGTAACAAAAATGTATGTTTTGTGTATGTTGTTATATGTAAATTACTTTTACATATAAATAATATCGTTTTGGGGGCACCTGATCAAAAACGTTTGACAGCTCCCCATCTGAAATGAGCAGTACATGTTGTCAAGGTTGATAAAATGTGAAGAAATAACATGTTTCAGTGGTGAAGCACAAATACTACACAATTTAAGAATATTTTCAAACCATTTATTTATTTATGTATTTTCACTTTGGATCCTTTTCACAAATGACAGCCACATCTGGCCACAAAAAGAAAGTTCTCTAGCTCTAGTTCTCTAGTTCTCTAGCCCCAAACAGGCCCATAAACATTGTACAATTATTAGCAGCCTATAATTACAGTATCTTTAAACATTGAGGTAAATTGTACATTTTAAAGGGTATTCTGAAAATGTTATATAACACACCAGTACACATCAACACAAAAATGCAGTTGTAACATTAAATCTATTGCAGATCTTTATAAAAATAAAATGGCTACATGAATGTCTTCAATACATCTCAATGATCAGAAACAACAGAAGGTACAGTTATCTACCTTCCATTAAATAAAGTGTTACCTTATCTTTCCATGTTAAACATTGTTTTGCACATAGCAACCGTTCTGTATCATGCTCACTTGCCCTCTGTCATGCTTACTTACGATTACTGGTCACAGTAAATTTCAGTGACCACAACAAAACCACAGACCAGTCCTCATCTTTGTTCAACCCCCCTTCATTACCCACCCCTCCACTCCTCTGCCAAATCCCCACTCTGGCTCTGCGTTGTGATAACATTGTTTTTAAATGGTTTAGGGTGTCTGAGCCTCGACTTTTACAACACCAGCTGAAGGTCTGCAAGGCTGACACCACACCGGGCCTGGATCCAAAGTCAGAGCTGTGTTCTGGGTTTCTGTCGAAAGACAGTAAGAGAGAAAAGACTCAGTCGGATTCTTTAAGATATAACTCTCTCCTCCACCTTTGTTCTTACAGCTTTTTAATTCCCCTACCTTTGATAGTGACTCCCATCACCCTGTCTCTCTTACACACCATGCTTTCGGTGTTGATGTTATATTCTGCAGGAATATAGTGTTGTTAATTTATAGCCAACAATCAGTCAGAAACGATGCATGCTTTGTTATTAGTTGTTAGGATATCACGTGAAAGCAGTTCATGCCAAGATTTAGCTGAGGTCACACATTACATGTATGCCTGCAAGTGAATTGTAGTAAAGAAGCTTTAATTTGGGAACACCTGGGGCCTCATGTATAAAAGATTGTGCAGCTTTCATACCAGAAGATGGCGTACGGCCAAAACTTGAAAAGTACCTACGCACAGAAATATTCACATGCATAAAACCGGTCGTACGCCAGGTCCTGTGCACCTTTCCTTTATAAATCACAATCAACGTGAGATTGACCGCACGTGAACGAGCCACTGACACCGCCTTGCCTCCTCCCATAAATGAATATGCAGATGGCCTATAAATGCGCTCCTGAGGTAATTTCTTTGTCTGAATTAAAATGGCTAAACACGCAAAAAAAGAAAAATTTCACAGACTGTGAGATCAAGGTTCTAACAACAGAGGTGGAGGCGTGAAAATGTGTCCTGTTTGGCGGCCTGACATCAGGTATTGGCAACAAAAGAAAGCCGGCGGAGTGGAAAACTGTCACTATTGGCGCCATTCCATCTGTAAACGGAGTCGGAGTAGCATATAAAGGCCAACAGTACGTGTCCACTGCAGCGGAGCGGGCGGGCGTCGGCTTCCAATTCATTTTCAATTAAACCGGGCATTGACACTCGCGTAGGGCATTGTGGGAAGGCGAGCGGAGCGTTGCAAGTTGGATTTTCTCAACTTTATGTAAATGAGGAGCGTTAAACGCTAGCATTGGACAATCGGATTGGTTTCTTGTTTCTTGTAACGTAGCAACCGTTGGTCATGGTAAACATTTCTAGGTTTTACAATTTCAAGATGAAGGAGAAACTTATCGTATGTGTCTTCACACCCAATTCTGTTCAGAACAAAGTTACGTAATGTGACGAGCCCGAATTTAAAGATTACGTTAAAATAATAATGCCTGGTGCAGGGTTGCCGATGTTGTCAGTGTCCCTGGTGTGTTTTTATACTTTTAAATTGATCAATGATCAGTGACCTATGCTCTTTTGTAAAGCTCTCTCTTGGAAGTCGCTTTGGATAAAAGCTTCTGCTAAATGCATAAATGTAATGTAAATGTAAATTCAGTCTCGTCACATTACGTGACTGTTCTGTGCCACTGCTAGCTCGCTAGCCCAGCCGACAAACGACTGGTTGCGTGACCGGTGGCGTAACATGTATTCTACTGTAATCTTACACTAGTCAAGTATTTTTACACAAATGTTGTGAGTACATGAACCCAAGTCTGCACGCTTGGCCATGACTACAACAGTGACCTTAGAGAACTACAACTCTGTATTAACTTGTCTAACACGCCCCTGAGCGATGTGTACTGTGGGAAGGCAAGCGGTGCAGGGTGTTAAAAAAAACCCGGTAGTGGACACGCACCGTAAGCGAACGTGATATTTGCAAGATACCAGTTTCATGAAAAAGTGCAAGGGGTCAACGAGCCTTTTGAGGAATTTACGCTTTCTTGTTAGAGACTTTGATTATGCGAACAGTGACTAAATGATCCAGGACCGTATTATGTTCGGTATACATTCACCAAGAGCGAGGGAGAAACACCTGTGGGCTCTGAGCTAACACTGGAAAAAGCTAGATCTCATTAGCTGGCTTAAGCACAGTTAAAGACTAGCACTCTACGTGAACAGTCTGTGCATAACGCCACATACACAAGAATGCAACGAAAATTTGCAAACAAGCAAAGCTAATTCTATGTGTCCAAAAGGATGCGGCTATTGCGGAAACAAATGTCACGCAGATTGGTCTCACTGTCCTGCAAGAGGGAAAGTGTGTAAAGTATGTGGAAAACTCAATCACTTTGCAAACGTATGTCACTCTAACCGTGTAAAAAAGGTGCATGAAATAAGCACAGAAAACATCCACAATGAAGAAAGTGAGGAGCTGTTTATTGACTTACCTTCAGCGAGAGCTCAACCCTTGTGCTCTCTCATATATATTTATTATTATTATTGTGTGTGCTCACGCCTTTGGCGAGCACAACCATTGTTCTCCGACATATATATTTATTATTATTTATTTTCCCACCCCTAAGGATTCCTCAATAGTTGGGCTACATAGACTGTGTTGGTGTCAAAAGGTTTGTCTTGTTAGCGATTGCGTTGCTTGTATTTTTATTTACGTTCCGTTGCATGGTTTAGGAGGTTACAATGTTTTTGTGGCAAAAAGCTCCTTGTGTGCACAAAGGGAACTCGGTGTTAGCCTACGTCACAACGTCAGCACACGTTAGCAACGACGCATGACGACGTGCATAGATGTGCTAGTAAGAGTATCGTATCGTGCCGTGGTGTACTAGCAGCATCATACATTTAAGCAATTCAAGACTTCCATGTAAAGTAAGTAGTGTCACATTAAATAATGTATTTAAACTCAAGCTTGTGTGGTGCGTCGCTGTCTTCAATGCCACAGCCTAAACTTTGTCAAAAAAAACTTTTTTCATTTCCGGCGCATTCAAACAATCCCCTCAATGAAGTCAAGTTTGGCTAGCAACAGCAACTAGCTTATTCATAGCACAATTTACCGGGGTCAGCTTCTCCATGCAGGGCTAGACTGAGACCAAATGGTCGCATTTGTCATTGTTACTGACAATGATCGCTTCCAGCAAACGTCTTTTGAATGATCTATTTCCCACTAAATATATGTCAAGCTAATTAAAATTTTAGGGGGCATATTTTCAGTTAGCAGATGGTAGCCTACTGTTTGAATCGAAATATCAGTTGTAAAAAGTACAGTTAATCAACGGACCCACCAGCAACCGACGCAAGAAAGCAGAAATTGTACCCTCTCTAGTTATTATTTTCCCACCCTAAGGATTCCTCAATATTTGGACTACATAGACAACGTCGGTGTCAAAATGTTCGTCTTGGTCCCGATTGCGTTGCTTGTATAGGGATTTATGTTCCGTTGCACGGTTTACACTGAAATTAAGTTTTTGTGGCAAAAAGTGCCTTGTGTGGCAGAAGGGACATCAGTGCTAGCCTAATGTCAGCACACGTTAGCAACAACGCATAGATACGCTGTTCTAGTAAGACAGACAGCTATATCAGCGAGCCCTCAGCATTATTACCGTAGCTAAAAGTCTAGGAAAGTTCCAAGTCATGGAGCCGACCAGCTAAATACTTATTTAGCACTAGCGTTGTTACCTGCATATACCTACAGCTGACAGCTGTGCTGCATGTTGCTCCTAGATTCAGACCTAGCCCCAGTAAATTGTAGAGCTAGCTAACTATTACACTTCTGTTGTGTGGGAATCGCAGAAGTCGAAGGGTGTAAAAAAAATACAGGAGCACACCCCACACCCTTTCTAGTTTAGTGTGAAATGCTCCCACACCTTGGATGACTTGGGTCGTACTGATTTCTCTGCCTCCGCCATGTGTTTCAGAAAAACGTTATGGGTCTCTCCGATAGTCTTTCCTCTACCTCCTCCGCTCTGCTACGCGCTCAACTCAACTTTTTTTTTTACACTCAAACATCTCCGCAACTTATTGAGTGGTGAATGGAAATAGTCGTAGCCAACTCTTTTAATAATCGAATTGTATCGATTTTATCGATTAGTTGTTGCAGCCCTAGTCTTGTCAATTACAGAAACACAAGCAGAAGTACCAGTAATGGAGGAGTTTGAGGATGTTTTCAAAGGGATTGGACTTTTTCTTGGTCAGTAAGTACAGGGACATTCCCCCGAGGCAAGTAGGGTGAAGTGCCTTGCCCAAGGACACAATGTCAGTTGGCATGACCGGGAATCGAACTGGCAACCTTCGGATTACTAGCCCGACTCCCTCACCGCTCAGCCAACTGACTCCCTTAATTGACTGACTTACTTAATTTAAATAAACATTGTATGCTTAGGCTATAAGGTAACCTAAATTTGACACTACCTTGTTGATTGGGCAGAAGAATAGGCACAGAAATGGAGGGCCTGGGAACTTCATCTCTTCAAACAATAGCTTCCTCACCTCAATTTGGAGACGAGCCCACTTAATTTCCAAGACCTCCTCTTGGTATTTAGCATCCTGTGGCGCTGATTGCAGGGTCCTGACACTGGTGTAAAACTCAGATGCAGCATAGTTTGCACGTTCACCTTGTCTTTGCATCATACAATGTAGCCTACATTGAAAAGTACTAAAATAAGTAGCTTATAATAAATGTAAAGTTTTCTGTAGCGACAGAAAATATTTTTTGTGTACTGTAATTCGTCAAATATTTTGGTTGACGTTTTAATTTTAAAGTCTTAAAGTTGCGTCAGACGAATCACATTTCAGTACAATGGACAGCATCTTGTTAAGTGCAACTTAAGAGACACGTACAATGATTCTCCTTATGAGCATGTTCGGGCAACGCACGTAAGAAATAACGATGGATCGTTATTTTGATCGTAGAGAATCCTCGTAACAGCTACGATCCATCGTTATCGGGAAACGCAGCCCAGGACTGTTAAGATGGACTAACTGGCTGGTGGTAACAGGCAGAGAGAAAGCACTATTACCAGGAGTGTACTAGTTATTTTAACTTGGCATAGGAGCCGATACTAACACATCTAGATGAAGCGTTGAATGACTGGAAAACCGGGGTTGAAATACTGTGGTGCTGATGAGGGGATGAGTTGCAGGTGTGTCAATTTCACAGGAGGGATGGAGTATGTGGCTGGAAACCCAGAGCCTGGAGCCAACACCTGTGAAAGAAAAAATAAAACACGGCCCGGATCAGGCCGGGGACATAACAAGGACATGGGCATGAGTGAAGGCATGGACACCAAGTGCACATGATGCACTGCAGCCTTACCGTCAGTGCCTCAAAGTTGGATGAAATAAAAGCCCAAACCGAAAGTGATCCGCAGTTCCAGACACTGATAGAGGTCATATCACAAGGTGGGCCTGAAGAAAAGAGGAAATGTCCACTGAGCGCGTCAGAATTCTGGAATCACCTTGATGAACTTTCTCACATAGATGGAATCTTTAATCTTTAAAAGGTTAGAAAATCATCATTCCTACCAGTCTTTGTGAACTGGTGAACAGTCACAAAGTTCCAGATAGACCATGGCAAGTCATTGAAACAGACATGTTCACCTGGAATAATGAAGAATATATTGTAACTGTTGACTACTTCAGCAGATACTTTGAGCTGGACAAGTTGCACAGTACAACATCCACTGCCCTAATACACAAGCTAAAAGCTGCTATTTCAAGACATGACATTCCCGAAACAGTTATTTCTGATAACGGCCCCCAGTACAGCTCTAGAGAGTTCAAGACATTTGCCAACTCCTGGAACTTCACTCATACCACAAGTCCACACTACCCACAGAGCAATGGGTTAGCAGAGAAATCTGTGCAAACTGCAAAGTTACTTTTGGGAAAAGCCCAGGCTGATAAGGCAACCCAGTCTCATACTTTTGCGTATCTATGACAAGGGTTTACACTTCTATTTTGCGTGCCATATATACGCCAAATCCCTGTTTTGCATGCAGTTTATACGCAAATTCCTCCCATTCGTTTCTATTAGGGCTGTCCCCGACTAAGATTTTCTTTGGTCGACCAAGACTCGACTAAACACTTGTGAAAATCGACTAATCTAAGGTTTTTTTTCTTCTATAAATGTCACAATGTTTTTCATCAAACCATTTTGTGTGATGTTTTACCTCACTGTTTTAAGAGATAATCTGAAAGAAATACATACCTAAGAAGGGAGATTGACAACTAGACAAACATAAATGTATAAACATTTTCCCGATCTGACTCAATGTAGCTGCTGGACATTACAGATTCAGCCGCTATCAGATTTGCTATTAGGCTACTAATAATAGGCCTCGTGTCACCAGACCTGTTGTTACCGAATGCCGATATAATAAAAAATGCCTGATTGGTTATTATTTATTATCTCTTACAATGTACTACATATTTAAAATATTGTTTGTTTAAAATGCATATCATCAGTGCGCTTATCATTGCCTGAAAGTGCAGCATGTGAATTTACGTAGAAGACAAGTGGGGAACGTTGCAACAGAGAAAGATTTGGTTGTTGGAGAAGATAATGTCATTTGATTTGGATGTGATATCTTTAACCTAGATTATTCAAATTGTAAACTTCAGTTTAGGGAATAAACCTGCAATCTTGCTTCATGTCTTTGATTATACACACGTATATACAGAACTAGCTATTTGACTAGTAACAGTCTAACAACTTAGCACATCCAAAGCCGACATAATTGTTGAAAGCGTGCGGTCTCTCAAATCAAAAATTAGGCTGTTGTTCAAAATAAAATGCAGATGGTTAGACTTACAGTAGCACAGCATAAGCAGACATAGCCTAAAACCTTTGTTCCCGAAACATAAAAATCCTAGGCCTATATGCTACACACTGTAAAATAATGAGCCAATTTACGGTTTTCAAGTGGTAGGCTATATTCAACGTCGAACTATGGAATATAAACTGTTGTTGGCAGAGTGTGCATTCAACATGTTTTGAGTCACCCAGTACTTTGATAAAATGCTTCCATACCACAGATTTCTTTGCCATTTTGCCTAAAGGATTAATAACACCAATTGTAGACAAAGTATGGTAGAGTTTAGGCTAACAGCTACAATTGTGCTCATGTGCCGTGTGCAAAAAACCAAAACGCAGTTTAACCAAAGGGAAAACGCTAACACCAGCAGCTCGACTAAAAAATATCTTAGTCGATCAAGAGCATATCGACCAAACGATTGACTAGTCGACTGAGTGGGGACAGCCCTACCAAATGTATAGTTTTTTATTTTCCTTTCTACAGCATTCTTGTAAATAAAAATAAGAAAAAAGATATAACACGCACAGGCAATAGGCTGTATACAGGCCCGGTTCTTGCCAGCTCTGGAAGGGTGGGCTGGCAGATATCTTGAGTGGGCAATTATGGGGATAAATTATCCAGATTGTTTACAATTATTGTATTCTGATTTAACTCTGTAACTCGAGACAACTATCATCTCAATATTTAGACTACCACACACGTTAATATCGATTAGTGACCTTCGTAAAATCCAAGTCTGGATGATGATATAAAATGAGAGATTCCGAAAAATCGTAAAACGAAGTAATCAGATAGTTTCTAATAACATGTGTTTAATTATGCGAAATTACACATGATGACAAACAAAACCGTCTAAATGTAGCTACCAACTAATCTTGCCATACACCATGATACAAGTAGCCTTTGAAACATTTAATTGAACTTCAAATATGGCGTTGTTCCCCGTCTCCATCTAGTGTTTAATGGAATATGCGTTTGTAGTTCTTTTAGTAATTTGTGTTATACACCAATATCATCTCCAATTTAATATCAGATTGATCAGAAAAGTCAAATGTACATTTCTTATAGATCAATAAAAGTTATATATAATCAGCACTACAAAAGTAAACTTTGGCATGTCTTGGAATAACATTCAAAACTTGAATATAATTCTTTTTACAGTGCATTATGCAAACGTATGAAAAAAATGAAAAAATGAAATGAAAATGAAAAAATAAAAAGTTTACTTTTGTAGTGATGATTATATATAACTTTTATTGATCTATAATAATCACTCATCTTGTTGAATCTCAGAAGCTTGGCAAGATCCTTTTGAATGCCTATCCATGTCACTGGACTTGTGGTGTCAATGGACTCAACAAGTGATTGTTCGTTGTTGGTATTTATACTCTGAATAAAGGGGAGTGTCTTCATGCAGGTAAGACCAATCATTGGTCAGTTCCTTGGTCGGGGTGTTGTCCGAGGTTGTTTACATTTAAGTGTGAACTGGAATGCAACTTTAGGATTGTGGCCTTAAAAGGTTTATACCTTGCATATATTTCATAATCTATATACACAACATTAATAAATGATTTGAAAACAATGAATTATAGTAGATTACAATGAATTGGATACCAAGGTTAACTGACTTATCATAATATGAAAGGAAGTTACATTAAAACGGCAAATAAATCAACAAAGACAAGAAAGAAGAAGCATACATTTTCACACATCTATTCTTATTATCCCTGTAGTGTTCATGAAGAGTGTAGTCCTTGAGAAATGTTTTGTACATCCATAAAGTTCAGTTTTGGAACTTAACGTGGTCGGCAGTACCGTGTCTTACTGAGTAATATCAGATTTATCATCATGTTGAAGGTTTGACTCTGTACTACACAGCAAATCCCAACTGGGTAAGGTGATTCACCAGTGAGATTGTGTTCTGGATAGCCCTGTCTGGAGACTGGGCTAGAACAAGCAGGTCATTGTGTATGCCAACACGCATATACAGCTGCTTCCACACATTTGGAGAAGGTTCAAAGAGCCAGTGTGTAACAGAATGGTAGGCTTCCGTTTGATTGACACATGGAAATACATACCCTTCAGTTCTATACTGAAAATGCCCCTCTGTATACATGGAAGCAGGCGAAAGGGACTTTTGCCCACACTTTTGTTTGAGTTGGAGGTCCAGAATGGGCCTCATGTCTCTCGTTTTCTTTGATACCAGGAAGTACGGGGAATACAGACCCATGCGACGCTGTTCCTCTGAAACAGGGACCACCACTCCCCTGTCGAACAGGTTTGCTATCTCCTGTCAGTGAGTCTATGGGACAGGACCGTACAGTCAAACTTGCATGAACTGTAAAGTGTACCTTTCACACAGCATCTTGTCTAGCCACCCTAAGAGTGTGCATACCCCTCGCCATTCTGTATAATACAGAGAGAGCAGGCAAACGCACAGCTGCAGTGGCGCTGACAGAAACCTGCTGTACATCCAGGAGACCCCAATCGCCGCCAGGCACTGGTTCAGTGCTGCAGCCCAAATCGGGGTCAACCCAAAAGGACTGGGATTATATTGGGCTGGATAGTCACGTGTGGGGAGTGCTTGATGATTCAGGCAGGGCACGACACCGAGACCCTTCGCTCAGAACCAACACCTTTAAGTTGCTGCGTCAGCATCCATATGTCCGTCCCCCCTTCCGCCTGTTGGAGTGTCTACAAGCTGGGGCCAGAGTTTAGGACTGGGCCACCCTTACTGGGAGCACCATTTGCAGGACAAGTAGCCACATGCCTTTTAGCTGGGCCAGACTCAGTTAAGTGCGCAGTGCGTGATGGTTTAGTAACGCTCGATACAGAGACCTCACGCACTAAAACGAACTTACCAGGCCACCGAACATTAGGAGACAAGAACTCTAACTTCGGGGCAGGAATAGGTACTGAATGCTCGGCTGACCCCAACCGCCGTGGACAGTGATTTGTGGCACAGTCCAATGCGGAGTAGGCTCAAAGGATTCTTGATGGTTCAGCGCTGCTCGTCGTTGAGACCTCACGCTCTGAACCCACAATACTGAAATGCTGAATGTCAACCCTCTGGGATGAAACGGCAGTCTCAAGTGCAATAGCAGACACTGAATAGATACCATTGTTTTGTTTATTTATTAACAAACATACAATGAAGGAGAGAACCAAGTTCTTGATCCACACTGCTAGCATGCCTCTTGCTTCCTCACCACAGAGGCTTTCAGCCGGGGAAGAACTAAGTGAGCCTATGCTGGCACTTAGCAGTTTAGCTGCTGTAGCCACACAAAGAGTAATCTGCCTCTGCCCCCTGCCACTACCAAGACAGCACCTGCACTTAGCTCTGAATAAGCTGCAAGGGTGGGTAATATCTGCTCTTAAAGGAATATGAGGCATCCCCTACAGCTGAGCTGTCTCCACTGGAGACCTCAGTTGGGGAAACCTGGATTGAGTTAAGGACTTGATAACCACTGTTGTGATACTGCTTAGTGCGATTGCGGTTGTTAGGCTTAGTGAAGCAAGATAATGAACATTTATCCCGGAACTTGCTTCGTAGTACAGGGACCTGGTTCCCATTGAACTTATTTATCCCAGAAAAGGTCACCGTTCCTCACAGTAGTGCTATTGTAGCCATGGTGCTTCTCCCCGTTTAATGACACAGCTGCTAGAGGCTACAGGCAAAACTGGAACATAGGAGTAAGTTAAATGTTGCTGCGTGAGCAGATAAACTTGTTTGTGTTACAATGTTAACAGCATTTTACTCTTTATGCTCAGTTTGTCATGGAAAACATTTGAGATGGGTTTCAACTGTGGAAAACACTTCACACTTCTTGTAAAAGCACCCCAAATGGATTATATTCTTGGACAGAAGTCATTACAAAATCACCTTCCTCATGAAAGGTATCTCAGACGGTGAGACTGAGTGAGATGGGTCAGGAATAAATATTGTATTTTCCCCTCTAGCATCTGTCAGCACTCATTTGCCTTTATGCTTTGAGATGAGTAAATATTTTATTGAATCACAAGAAAACGGTAGTTTAAGCAAAATCTGAGGCAAGTAAACTGCAAACGTAAGCTTACCCTACCTTAATTACCCTTCCTTAATAAGTGGTAAAAAACTTTCAAAGTAGGATAACTTCGGTTGTATTAGCCTCTGCCCACCAACAACCCAACACCATTAAACAACTGATCTATTTGTTTATGTTATCACCATCAGAAAGAAAGTTTGAGAAGGAGATCATGTGATTAAGCAGATACACAGAGGGATCAAAAACAGACTTTACCCAATGTGTTAAAAAAGCCTGGGGAAGGTATTAAGGGAGAGCCAATGGAGTAGCAATATTTTTTTGTACCCTCAGCCCCAACTCATGCATAATCATTACAATTACTAATTGAGGATAATCCCTGGTGTTTGCACATTCCATATCTAAACATACAAGTCCATGTGGATGGATGACAAATCTTGGGCCGGTGAAGATGCTGTGATCAGTCACACCAATTGCTTTGATTAAACACACTACCAAACCCCCTAATGGAGTTGGAATGACTCAATCCATTTTGCAATACCTGAATGCAGCTGATGAGTTCTTAATGAACTTGGCGCATGCAGCCAATCTCCACAAGACATTCAGGTGTAGTATGAGGTAAGACTGAGAAACAGATAATGAAGTGTTTAAATAACATACCTTTGAAGCTTTATGTAATATATCTGTCCATACACACCATTTTCCCTGTCCTTAAATGTCATGGTCAAGGAAAGTGCCTGCTCTCTCATAGCCTGAGGCTGAGGCTGTTGTGGGGACCTGCTCTGTAGGAGATGAAGGTCTCATATACTACCACTACCTGATGTTTATTTGACTGCATCAGAGGCAGTGGCCATTACTGCAGGTAGATATCCTGGGAAAGCTCATTTCACACATTATAGTTTTTCATTCTGGAGGGACAGAGGCAGGTTATGGCAGGGGTTAATGCAGGCACTGAAGGAAACGTGTGTGAATGTGTGTGTGGGTCTGTGCTCTGACTGTTGTTTCTCTGTCTAATGGAGGAACTATTAACCTTCTGTGTTCATGCATTATATATGTCTGCATAAGCAGATGGTGATGTGTGCAATGAGAATGATAACCAATACAGCAATTATGTTAATGTACACAAACATGCTAAAGGCATTTTATAGGTTCATTTATAGCATCTGGATAATGCCATTGCCCTTGTTTTTACACCAAAATATCATGTTATATTTAGTTTCTTTAAATCTATGACTTTACCATTTAAAGCGTGCGTTCTGCCTGCCGTCTAGTCCTTAAGTTTTCCTGTGGGCCCCGTAAAGCTATCATTACGGGTTGATATCGTAATGATAACGAGTTGATATCGTCACAGACACAGACAGGCAGCACTGACATACAGGTCTTTCATCAAACAACCAACATGCCGGCATAGCTGAGTCCCTCTTGAGAGTTAGACACCACATAGAACTAGTCTATATTTATAGGGAAAGTCAGGTTAATTTAAGGAATGTAGTTTGCGGTTTCATCGTGCTTTGCTGCTATTTTTATTGCTATTTCTGATATTGTTCTATCTTGAAAGTCATTTGACCTGTTTTGACCATATTATAGGCCTGCAGTCAATGAAGTAAACTACACAATATCACATGTAATTATTTATATTGATTATGTAGATATGTTGTTTGTCATAATCTATAAAAAAAATCCAGTACAGCATGTAAGGGATTACCAAGGAGGCACAAGGACAAATCAAGCAGGGTGCAAAAGAGTTTAGGGTTTATTAGGTTCCTCCGGTAGGAGGGAACCTATTGTTATTGTTGGTATTCTTATTATTAGGTTCCTCCGGTAGGAGGGAACCTATTGTTATTGTTGGTATTCTTATTATTATTTTTCTTCTCCTTGCGCCCCAATATCTCAAAAAGTCCCTTGTCATAAATTTTCTAATTTGGCACATTGATACTACATCCAAGTGGGTACCCCCACACCAAATATGGGCCACATCGGACCATAGGGGGCGCCACAGGCCACGCCCAAAAGTCCGATTTTCAAAGGGATGGCATTTCCACCCCATTGCTCCAATTCTTCTGAAACTTGGTGTGCATGCCTCATTTTTCATGAGGAACAAAAAAGCCTCAAGGACCCATAAGGTCCGCCATGATGGATTTTCCTGTACTGTGATAATTTGGGAAAACCTTCAAAATTCCTCTTCTCTTGAACCAAAGGTGAAATTGACTTGAAATTTGGTACAGATATGTATCATTGACATATTTAAAAACGTTACTTAAGGCAATTGAATCAAGTACAAAATGGCTGAAATGGGTGTATTTATGTAAATGTCCACATTGCCTCAATATGTTTGTGTCACTAAATCAAATGTATTTTTGAAGGATGGTTCAAACCTAATAATCTTTAAGGTGACATGCCTCTGAAGTACCATGCAAAGTTTCACCTTGATATGTCAAAATATGACTGAATTACAGCTGTTTGAACTTGGACCAAATCTGACAATGCTCGCCATTGGAGAAACAGCTTTTTTTAATTATCCAGTTATTGAACTTTGTGTATTCCATGCCTGGGAATGGCTCAATTGGCTGAGATGTTGTGCTGGTAATCAAGGTTCAATACCAGTCAGAGGCATAGTTTTTCATTTTTTATTCTGACCAAACGGTTTCTAGTCTCCCGATAAATCCTCCGGTTGTAAAACATAGCAATGCGTGTTTATTTGAGCCCATCACAACACTCCGATCATCTGTTTAGCGAGACTGTGTAAACCACTGCAAAACAAGCCAGGTTCACCACAGTAGCTAGCTACTTGTAGTCTACGCATGGTAGAGATAACTCTAATGGTTATCTCTAATGAAGTAAATTAATTGTTCAGGTGGATCCCTTGCCTGTTGCACAAATTCATTTCAGTAACCTGAGCCAGGACACATCCCCACTGATGCTAGGCATGATTTTAAATTTGACAAGTTATGGCACTCCTAACAACCTTTAAAAAAAAACTATGAGTAAGTTATTCTTTACAGCAGCAACCCAGTCATTCCGTTGTCCCGTTTTTATAGGAAATGTACAAGCAGTTTCAACTTTGGACGAATCTTACAATGCTTACCACAGGAGAAACAGCTTATTTTTTTATACAGTAACTGAACATGATAATATTCAACACTGAGAATAGCTCAATGGGCTGGTGATCTGTAAAGTATAAGGTAGTAGGTTAGAATCCAGCCATTATCTTTTGGCCTGTCATAATTTTGATTATCTGTTTAGCTAAACAGGATGACATCATTCTGAAATACCATGCACAATTTCATGCAATTTCACCTTGAAATGTCAACTGTTTCTTAACCTTTGTCCCAATGTTGACCAAAGCTAATACTCTGCCCTTTCTATTCAAAGAAACAGTTCTATATCTCAACAGTTGGTGTGTAGCAGAGAGGATAGAGAGACTGCTTTGTAACCTTATGCTCATGAGTTCAAATCCCCATTCAGCCTGTTGTTGATTGCTGCTGTTGGTGTTGGCCAAACATGAAGTAGTTTTGCTCTCTTGTTTTCCAACTCTCGATCTTCGATAGTGTACATGTTTATAATATTTTGCCATTTTGCGGAGGAACCCGCAAATATAGCTGCTTGCAGCTATATTTTTTATTATTTTTCTTCTCCTTGCGCCCCAATATCTCAAAAAGTCCCTTGTCATAAATTTTCTAATTTGGCACATTGATACTACATGTAAGTGGGTACCCCCACACCAAATATGGGCCACATCGGACCATAGGGGGCGCCACAGGCCACGCCCAAAAGTCCGATTTTCAAAGTGATGGCATTTCCACCCCATTGCTCCAATTCTTCAGAAACTTGGTGTGCATGCCTCATTTTTCATGAGGAACAAAAAAGCCTCAAGGACCCATAAGGTCCGCCATGATGGATTTTCCTGTACTGTGATAATTTGGGAAAACCTTCAAAATTCCTCTTCTCTTGAACCAAAGGTGAAATTGACTTGAAATTTGGTACAGATATGTATCATTGACGTATTTAAAAACGTTACTTAAGGCAATTGAATCAAGTACAAAATGGCTGAAATGGGTGTATTTATGTAAATGTCCACATTGCCTCAATATGTTTGTGTCACTAAATCAAATGTATTTTTGAAGGATGGTTCAAACCCAATAGGCTTTAAGGTGACATGCCCCTGAAGTATCATGCAAAGTTTCACCTTGATATGTCAAAATATGACTGAATTACAGCTGTTTGAACTTGGACCAAATCTGACAATGCTTGCCATTGGAGAAACTGCTTTTTTTATTATCCAGTTGCTGAACTTTGTGTCATCCATGTCTGGGAATGGCTCAATTGGCTGAGGAGCTCAATTGGCTGGCTAAATTGGCTTACATTTGAATACCTGTTTAGTTAAACAGGATGACATCGTTCTGAAGTACCATGCGCAATTTTACCTTGATATGTCAAAAGATCATTGAATTACAGCTGTTTAAATTTTGGCTGAATCGAACAATGTGTGCTACAGGAGAAACGGCTTCTTTGTTATATACAGTAACTGACCACATGTTCTAAGCCTTGACGGTAGCTCAGTGGATTGAAACGGTGTCCTGCAAAGTGCAAGGTCACAGGTTTGAATCCAGCCACTGCCTTTGGGAATGTCATAATTTTGATTATCTGTTTAGTTAACCTGTTTACGCTCCTGTTTCGCCCGCGAGACAAAAATGCTGCCTCCCCCTCCCTCAGTTACGACGCACTAAATTCTAACAAATATATTTTTTAGACGCTACACATGTTATACATCGTTGGAAAGCTACGATTCTTGTGCTTCCATTGAAATAAACCAATTCAAGATCAAGTCGCAATAGCAAGCAAAGTCAACGTCTTTTTCCGGTGAACATTCCTTCAACAATGCCAAAGAAAAAAGTTGTACTCACCCTAAGTTGTTCAAATAGGTCCAGGTGTGCAAATCATGCCATCAAAACTTGATCTGCGTAAGTCCCAAGGGTTCAAAGTATCTAACCATGTAAAGTAATTCGTCCAAATACAATGTTTTACGTTCATGAATAGCCATTATCCTTTGTTTCATTATGCAAGTTAGCCGACGGAAGAAACAACTTGTTCACATAAAAGTGTTATTTTCTCCGGTTAGCAACGGAGTATTTACTAAATGAAGGTATCAAAATGTCCGTTGAACCCTCCCCTTTTGATTGACACCTTGTTCGACCCAATAGGAGCTTCCATGCCCCGTTGACAGCCCTCTAAAGCCAACTAGGTCTGTGCGTCCTGCCCCCTCCCCCGCCCCCCCCCCCACACTCGTTCTAAACAAATTTCTCGAACTGGCTTCGACTGGCTCTGAAATTAGCTTGTTAGCCTTGTAGCTGACAGCTAGCTGAAAATGCCAATACCTCATTTGTATGCGTCTGTGGAGCCTTCAAAATAACAGTCGATTGCGCAATATGGTTGACAGAATCAGTGTTCTTTGTGCGCCAATCCTTGGAATCAGATAAAGCACTCCAATGTGTTCATGCTTCAGTTTTTGTGTTTCAGTATTACTAATTAGGGATTTAGCTATTATATATGATAGTTCTAAGTACCACCTTTCATTAGAGATAACAATTATGAAAAATATTACCTTTTTATTTGACCTTGGTTACAAAGGGTCATTTTGGAGTCTCCAAAAGACCCTTTTAGAAAATTCCTGGATGTACTCTTATAAAAACATGTGTCAAATATGAATATATTGTGGTATTATGTTTGACTTTTGATTTGAATTGGGTAAGGCTTCAACCTGTGGTCCAATTTAGTCTTCCAGATAATACCTACCACCTCTAGGCCTCTTCAGGCCTCTGTTTTCAAAACAAAATCTAGGCGGAAATAGAAATTTTCACTTTCCTTGTGTTCAAGCTTCTATTACTCAACACTAGAAGGACTGACAGGGGTCCTGACAACAGGGGACATAACTTCAGAGTGTCAGCTTTCAAAAGAGATCATTTACATGCATGTACTCCAAATGGTTCAAGAACAGCTTCCAATTTACTTTGGGTATGCTGTTTAGGCGTTTTTAGGCACATTTAACAGGATGCTTAAGAGGTTTTTAAACAGGATGACATCATTCTGAAATACCCTGCGAAACTGCAATTTTACCTTGACATGTCAACCGTTTCTTAACCTTTGTCCCAAAGCTGACCAAAGCTAATACTCATATCATGCAGTCGGAGCACAGATAGATAATCAGCGTCAGCACCCTTGTGTACCCAGCATGCAGTGCGGCATGTCAAAAAACGCAAAGACTTGTGGAAAATAGTTTGGTTACAACAGCCGTGCGAGGGATTTCAGTTGTTGTGTTCATTCAGTTAGATGTTTGTAATGTTATTGTTTGTTAGTTAATATAATCTTGTTGGTCACCCTGATTGTGCATGTTGTGTAGTTTAATGGGACCAGAGAGTCGGCTGCTGTACTATCACAAGCTATTCTCGCAAGCAGCTGACCCTAACCCTAGCAACGTGAGCTCTGCCTAGCCCCGTTGCCCACATCACTATTGTTAATTGTGCATTGACTGAGATTCTGGAAAGAGATCAACTCAAGAAGAGTTTCAATATCCTATAAAAAGCTAATACTCTACCCTTTCTAGTCATAAAATCGCAACAGTTGCTGTGTAGCAGAGAGGGTAGAGAGACTGACTTGTAACCTTATGCTCATGAGTTCAAATCCCCATTCAGCCTATTGTCGTTGGCCAAACATGAAGTAGTTTTGCTCTCATGTTGTCCAAGTCTCGATCTTCTACAGTGTACATGTTTATAATATTTAGCCATTTTGCAGAGGAACCCGCATCGCTGCTTGCAGCTATATTTACATATTATAATCATTATAACACATAATAAAGCTGATAAGATCATGAAATTAAAATACTACACAGTTAACAAACTATCTTAAGCCTCATTGACACAGAGGTTGCCATATCAGGATATCTGTTCCGTCAGTCTCCACTCTACAGCTCTCACAAACACATATATACAAGGCTGGCCTTGCCCACTCATTACTTGGGAGGGGTTGTAATGCCGCCTCATAGTAACAAAATTATAATCAACTCTCCTAGGCAGTTATTAAAATAAATGAGGAAAACAATGACAGAGGAGTCTCCCACACTTCAAACAATGGTAGGTGCTTCCCAATTACTGTGGAACCCTATTTAAGTACCAGGCAGGTGTAGCACTTATTACAAGTAATAGATAAGTAAGTTTGGACCAGGCTCTAGGTTAGGAGGAGCAGTTGGTAGTTACATAATAATAACACTCAGACCAAGACAAGTACGTTTAAATTAGTGGTGGGGGGAAAAATCGATTCTGTTCAGTATCGCGATATTTTGCGCACGCAATTATATCGATACAGTAGCGCAAAGAATTGCAATATTTAATTATATAATTATGTGTTTTACTTTCGGGTTTTCTCCATTGGTTTTCTCGGAGTTTACTCTGATAATATGACATTTGCATATTACATCCACAAGGTGGCGCTTGTTGCGGTGCTTTGTTGACGTGCATTCAACAGCAATTCAATTGAAAATGGCTTCATCATCTCAACCGGTTGTTTACGACGCTCCGTCTTCTTTTAAATCGAAAGTGTGGGTACATTTCGGTTTTTATAAAACATGTACATGTCTTATAAAAAGACATGTACATGTCTACAAACTAGGGCGATGCATGAGAGTCATACCGGGGCCAATGTGGCTGAGGTGCTGAAAACGGCAACCGAAGAGTGGGGCATCGCTAAGAAACATATTGTTTTGGTTACGGACAATGTGTCACGACGTGAGGTGGGGTTGGACCCAAACGCAGGGGAGTCGGCAGACATGGCAGAAACAAGGGTTTTATTTCTCAAAAAAACGGGAACAGATAGGGTACTCACACGGACAGGTATTGTAAGGACAAGGCAAAGACTGGACACAAAACAGGAACCTAAATACACACCCAAACGACACACAGGTGGACACAATGACGCTAACGAGACAGGTGAAGACAATGACAGGGAAACACTAGGGCAGGACAAAAAACTGAAACTGGGGGGGACACGGCTGTGGCTGTGACACAATGCGTCCAACATGGTTGTGGCTGCTCAGGTGGGGGGCTACCTTCACGTGAAATGTTTTGCCCATACCCTCAACCTCGCCTCACAGCGCGCACTTAAAGTGCCTGCTGTCGCTAGGTTACTAGGAAGAGTCCGGCGCATAACCACTTTTTTCCACCGCAGTACAATCGCCAACATTCCAAAATGAATGTAACATTTTGGTTCATGACCATGCAGCCAACTGGACTGGACAGTACACATTTTTGTTTATTTTCTCAATTTGATTTAAGCTCTAAGTTACTTATTTATATGATTATTCTCAGGTTTATGTTACTTTATTATGTCTTCTTTATGTTACTCTATTGCATTTCAATAGTTTTAAGTTATGTGCTGGGAGCTCAGCGTTCTCCTTTTCAGAAAATAATTACAAAGGTCCTGTTTCCTGAATGTTCAGGACAAAGTTTTTGCACTACTCTCCTAAGTTCTTGCACTGTTGTTCACAGAATTAAATGTGACATTTGAAGTGAGTTGAGCAGTCTGATTTTCCTTATTTTTTATAATGTCTTTAAATAATATGGAGGACATGAATCGCAATATATCACAGAATCGAATCGCAATACTTGCTGTATCGCAATATGTTAAGAATCGCAATAATATTGAATCGTGGCACCAAATATCGCAATACTATCGAATCGTCAAATTTTTTCCAATTCCCACCCCTAGTTTAAATGCCGGCTTGTTTATATCAAAGAGTAGAAAGAATTTAGAAGAAGATAGAATTAGTAAATGGTACCAAATAACAGTTTACATACACAATTTACAAAACATTGACACAATCTTGCATTTAAATGCGATCTATTCAAGTTTCAACCTTTTTGGAATGAACGAAAATAATTGAAATATTATTTTGTTGTCTTAGTTTGACAACCTAGTTGGTTTCAAGGATAACTTTTATCTTAACCCTCGTGCTGCCTTCGGGTCACATGACCCAAAGGTTCATAACGAACCATCATTGTGTTTACCCAATTTTACCCAATACAAAAACAAATAAAAATACTTTTCTTTTAACCTTCGCAATGTGGGGGGTCTGAGACAGCCCGACGGTTAAAAGAAAATGCTTCACTTTGTTTTTGTATGCGGTAAAGTTGTCGCAATACGACGGTGGGTCACAATGACTGATGGGTCAGAACGACCCGAGGAGAACACAAGGGTTAAGTTAAATTAAAGTTTCTCTTTAATTTGCCATTCAACATCTATTATCTTGAGTTAACTCAGTTTTAGGTTCTAATTTTAATCTCAGATAGTCCTAAAATCTTATTTCAATTTAGTTAGAACTATCTTAGGATCTTGTTATTTTCCTATTAATATACTACGCCAGTGATCTAGCTACTGAAGCTAAGCTTTTGCAGTATCATACCCATTTGCCAGTTCAACGCAACATAGGCTAACAAGGAAAATAACAAAAGGAAAGTAAAATCAAATATAACATTCACAACTCAACAATATGAAAAGCTATGGTGAATTATATTCAACATTTAGTTATAATCAGTCTCTTTTCATCAATTGCAACCGCTGCTAGCGATTACGTTGGGCAGTCCAATGCTAGCGTTAATTAGTGTGTTTGCTGCAAGCAAAAACACTTTTGTTATTCTGCATACTTATTATTAGTGTGTTTGCTGCAAGCAAAAACACTATTGTTATTCTGCATACTTATATATATTTTTTTTCTCCCACTTTTTTCCGTTGCCTACTCCTTTTACATTTAAGCTAGAAACACCGTTCAAACTTCATTTAATAAAGTCTGAACTGCTCTAGTGTGCTATTACTTTTCTCATTGATAACTTTAAAAGTTACGTTTTATAAAAGTTTTTAAGATATTAAAGTTTAAAGTGCTAAAAAAATGAATGGGTTTCAATGGTTCAGAATGTTCAATCTATTATCTTGAGTTAACTCAGTTTTAGGTTCTAATTTTAATCTCAGATAGTCCTAAAATCTTATTTCAATTTAGTTAGAACTATCTTAGGATCTTGTTATTTTCCTATTAATATACTACGCCAGTGATCTAGCTACTGAAGCTAAGCTTTTGCAGTATCATACCCATTTGCCAGTTCAACGCAACATAGGCTAACAAGGAAAATAACAAAAGGAAAGTAAAATCAAATATAACATTCACAACTCAACAATATGAAAAGCTATGGTGAATTATATTCAACATTTAGTTATAATCAGTCTCCTTTCATCAATTGCAACCGCTGCTAGCGATTACGTTGGGCAGTCCAATGCTAGCGTTAATTAGTGTGTTTGCTGCAAGCAAAAACACTTTTGTTATTCTGCATACTTATTATTAGTGTGTTTGCTGCAAGCAAAAACACTATTGTTATTCTGCATACTTATATATTTTTTTTTTCTCCCACTTTTTTCCGTTGCCTACTCCTTTTACATTTAAGCTAGAAACACCGTTCAAACTTCATTTAATAAAGTCTGAACTGCTCTAGTGTGCTATTACTTTTCTCATTGATAACTTTAAAAGTTACGTTTTATAAAAGTTTTTAAGATATTAAAGTTTAAAGTGCTAAAAAAATGAATGGGTTTCAATGGTTCAGAATGTTCAAGTCAAATTCAATTGTGACGTCATGCACTGACAGAACTGTTTCTCACCGCGTCAATTTTTGACACTCTTTAACACTTTCCTGCCTGAATATGCAGACTTTTCAAATAATATACCTGAACTGTTTATACCATTTTGAAGACAAGATTTAGGGCTTTCTAATTATGTAAATATTTATATGATCATGTTAGGCAAATCATCCTTTATCAAGACGATTTCACGGAGCCATTCTGACAAAAATCTTCTCCATCTGCATTACTTTTTTTAGAAAACCTAATTTTTAACCACTTTCACTACAAGATAGAGGATAAGTTAGAGCGTATGAAATGTGCGTACTTTTGTTGTGAATTCAGAACAGCAGACAGATTTAAGATAGACTATTTTGTTTAAAAGTTATGACCACTGAAGTGATGAGTGGGATAATTCCAAGCTAGCGCGATGGCTCTCCATAACTAAAAACGGTTCTACTTTTTTCCACAATCGACCAAATTGGCCAAACAAGGTATGTACATTGAACTTAAAGTGTACATAATCTAGCTAGATTATTTTTCTTTAAGAAAGTTCCACAGAAATCTGCAAAAATCGAGGCTCAACACTGTCATATCCGACTGTCACGAACAGCCAAACCGGGGTCACGAAAGGTTTACTGCAGCTGGCGTTACTACGAACAAAAGCTTTGTAACTGAAAAGTATTCACTTTTAGTTGACGATATTGAACACAGACGTTAAGAAACGTGTCTTTACTCTAAATATATTCTCCGTTTTCAATTTGAAGCAGTAAATCTAACACAGTAGGAATTCTCCCACGACATCCGCTCACTCCGCTTTGACAAATATGTTTTCTCAGTCCACCATACATTAGACAAGCTAATTTTCGAGCACTTTCAATACAAGATACAGGCCATGTTAGAGTTGATATATATATACATAATTGTGTGGGCAATGTAGAACAGCAGACAGATTTGATATGTGATTTTTTGTTTTAAAGTTATGGCCATTCTAGTGACGATAGCTTACAATGCTAGCTACGACTGTCATCATACAGTACTGTAGCTGCCATAGAACGGCGAAACTAGCTACGTCTATCGTTCGTTACCTACAAACAAATGCTTCGTAACAGTATTTACTTTTTATCGGCGATATTGACAACAGAGGTTATGGAACTTGTCTTTAATCAAAAGATCGTCTCCGTTTTCAATTTGAAGCAGTATCTAGCTTACTGTAGTAAATCTCCCATTGCATCCTCTCTCTAGCTTCTTCGGCTAAAGATGGACGACAATGACGATGCATGCATTATTCACGCCTACGGTGTTAATACAGTCTGTAAAAATACCACTTTGACACACTTGCAAGAAATGATCCGCTGGCTAGATGTAGCATGATCTTATTTACCACCCACAATAGTTCTGCTTTTTTTGCAGCAGCATTCTGAGTTAGAGTAGCTAGCTTTTCCAGTTGCACAACAAAGTCACATAATGTGACAAGATTGAATTAAAAAAACTCACCAGGACAACGACAACATCGGCAACCCTGCACTATTATTATTTTGATGTCATCTTTAAATTAAGTGTCTGAACAGGACTGGTTGTGCAGGCACACATGATTAGTTTATCCTTCATCTTGAACCTAAAACCTAGATTCTAGGTTAGAAATGTTGACAATGACCAACAGTTGCTACGTTACAAGAAACCAATCCGATTGGCCAACGCTCTTCACTGTTCCACTGTTCAAACTTTTTTCAGTTTCTACATCTTTCAATTATTAATACTTTTCAGAATGGGTTTTATTCGCCAAGAAACATCACACAGACATGGAATTTACTGTGGCAGGAAGGTGCACACATTAAACATATAAGAATCTTAAATAAGAAGTGTACAAGTCTCGCTAATACTAAGGGTTTAAAAATGTAAAAGGTTTAGAATGAAATAAAATATAAAATGGCTCTAACATAACGCTTTAACATTTATGAAATTAAATAAGATACCCTTTTCATCACTCTTTTTTCTCCTTTTTCAACCGTGAGAAGATATTGCAATGCATAACAATGACAGATAAACTTTTAACACTGTCTCACCATTTTGGTTTCAAAGCAACACTTTTTTTCACCTTCATACTGCTGACATACTTTTGTCTGCTATGATATTGATAACTGTTATGCAATATACTCTTCATCAATATATTTGCTCATTTTTCTAACTTCAAACTTTTTTCTGTTTCTCAATCTTTCATTCTTTAATACTTTTAACGCTTAAAAATTTATGAAAGTCAATAAGATACTCTTTTCATCACTGTTTTTTTCTCCATTTTCAACAGTAAGAAAATATCGCAATGCATAACAAGATATACTTTTAACACTTTTTCTCACCATTTAGTTTTTAAAGCACATACCTCTTTTAAAAATTTTGTAAAACCTTCTTCACTATTCAAGCCATCAAAACAATCGTTTCACCTGCTTTCAGTAAACACATTTTCTTCAGGAAATGTACCTTTCTAGTTCTGCTTGATGTGACGCAGAAGGAAAGTTGACGACTAGCAGTGAGTAGTGATGGGCATTCCGGCTCTTTTTCGTGAGCCGGCTCGTATGGCTCAGCTCACTAAAAAGAGCCGGCTCTTTTGGCTCCCGAACGGCTCTTTAAAAAATGTTTTAACTATGAATTTGACTATGATAGGTGTGAAAACAATTTGAATTAAATTATTAAATGAAATCATACTCGACCGTAACCACATATCTTTAAAAATGCATTGATTTGTCATGGCTCTCCTCCGAGTTTTGACTACTCTCTGACTGTGTATGAGTTGGCTCGGCCCTCCCTCATGCAGGATTGACAGGAACAGAATGTGAGGATGATCGTGTGCGGAGAGAGAGCCGGATCGTTCGCGAACGACCCATCACTAGCAGTGAGTCCGCTGGAGTCCACGCTTACCGAAATCCCAAGTCCAGTAACTCCACTCAGATCAAGCACATTTATGCAGACTTGTCCTACCGCAACCGGGATGAATGAGTTCAACACGCAGGTGACTCACGGATGCAAGGTTATTGTCTGTTGTAGATTTTCTTCATGGGAGGCTCGCCATCTTTGCCGTCTGCTTGCATGAAACGTAGCTTCAAGCATTCGAACATTTACTCCTCGGTCAACTTATGAAATAGCAACAAATAAACCACAGTCTACCTGTGTAGACAGAATGTAACATAAAACACTTTTCCAAATCAAAATAATAGAGTATAAAACACTTTAGTTTTTCTATTCTTGTTTCGCTCACTGGCTCAGTCTTGCTAACATCATTCTTCGAGCTCTCATCTCTGCAACCGACGTCTTCCCGCCACAGGAAGAGCTACAGCCATTCTGATTGGCTGATACAACCATAGTATCTTAAAGTACCAGGATACCTTTTTAACATTTTAATCAGATAAAATCATAGATTTAGTAACTAATATACATTTTACTCAGGTAAGTTTAAACTAAATTATATTTCTTTTTTAACCTGGGTTACACACACCCCTCTTAAATCTATGCAAGTCCCTTTGCATATAGGCTATGCTATCTCGGGTTCAGGTAAGGGCGTTAAGCTAGACTCTACCAGGGAATTAGTGATAGCTGTACTCAGACCTTGAAGTAATGTTTGAACAATGGTTACTAAAGGGTTCCCAAATTGAGGATATATGAGTCTTTTTACATTTAGTCATTTAGCAGACGCTCTTATCCAGAGCGACTTACAGTAAGTACAGGGACATTCCCCCGAGGCAAGTAGGGTGAAGTGCCTTGCCCAAGGACACAACGTCAGTTGGCATGACCGGGAATCGAACTGGCAACCTTCGGATTAATAGCCCGATTCCCTCACCGCTCATCCACCTGACTCCCATCATTTTTGGTGGTTCTCTTTGTCTTAAAGATCTTCTCACTGTACTCTGTGTTTCACCTTCATCTCCATTATCTCCTTCTTCATTGATCTCCGTTTCCTTTTGATGTGTGATTTCAATGTTCTCCACAGGTTCGTCTGGTGATTGTGTAGGTAAGTTTTCCCTTTCAGGTTGGTCAGTTATAGATCTGGGTTCTACTCCAGGTGAGTTCTCTCTCTCTGGTAAGGATGGATTCCTAGAAGGGATTTCATCAGGTTCCTCTGGAACACTGTTGGAGACTGCTGCAGCATCCGAACAAGTAGGCTCAACAGAAGAACTGGATTGCTCATTGAGAGGCATAGTCACATGGTATTCATGAGTAGAACTTGTGAATCTTGAGACTGGATCATGGAAAGAATATGACAAAAAGTCATCATCTTCTTCTGAATCTAACTCTCGCTCATCAAGGACAGGTTGTGAATGCTGTCGTGTACATGGCCTTGGGGGTTTTCTTGGCACGGTGGGAGGTTCCGCCTCAGATACTGGTAAGAAACCGCAAGGTAGTAGGAGATCTCTGTGCAGAGTTCTAAGGGAACCATCTTGATGTTCTGGCTTGACGGTGTAAACAGGAAGGTCTCCTTTTTGGTTAACAACAACATGCACTCGTTTCCCACTTGTCAGCCAACTTGTGTTTACCTCTTAGGCGCACATTTTTGACTAGAACACGATCACCCACGTGTAAGGTGGATTCAGTGACACGTCTGTCAAACCTGACTTTGTTTCTTCCTGCAGCTTTAGCAGCATTTTTACAAACAAGCTGGTAACTTTCTTGAATATGGGCTTTCAAGGCACGCACATATTGGGAGTGAGACTTATGATCCCTATGGCTCAATGGGACATCAAAGGCAAGATCAATAGGCAACCGAGGCTGCCGCCCAAACATGAGCTCATATGGCGTGACTCCGGTCGTTTCGTGTTTGGTGCAATTATAGGCACGCACTAATGGCTTAACAAAGTCTCGCCAGTGAGTTTTGTCTTGAGCTTTGAGTGTACCAAGCATGCTTAGGAGTGTCCTATTAAACCTTTCAACAGGGTTTCCCCTTGGATGATATGGCGTTGTCCTAATTTTACGGATTCCTGCTAGATCACATAACTCTTTGATGGTCTTAGACTCAAAGTCTCGGCCTTGGTCGCTGTGCAGCTTTTCAGGGAAACTATAGTGGACCATGAAGTTTTCCCACAAGCATTTTGCTACAGTCCGAGCCTTTTGATTAGGAGTGGGAACTGCCACAGCATACTTAGTGAAGTAATCTGTGATCACAAGCACATCTTGTGTATTACTCCGATCAGGTTCTATGGACAGAAAGTCCATACAGACTAATTCAAGAGGTCTAGTTACCTGAATGCTTACTAGAGGAGCTGCTTTCTCTGGCGGTGTTTTAAGACGGACACAGCGGCTGCAACTCTTTATCTTTCTCTCTATGTCAGTAGCCATTCTTGGCCAAAAGAATCTGGCTCGGGTGAGGTCAAGAGTACGGTCAAAGCCCAAGTGACCCATGTCATCGTGAAGACTAGACATCACTATACCTCTGAACTTTTCTGGTAAGACTATCTGGTATTGAGTTCTCTCCCCGACTTGCCTCTTCCTGTAGAGATGTTGTTCTTTAACTCAAGTTTGTTCAACTCTCGTAGGAAGATGGGAAGGTCTGGCAACTCTTTCCTTACAGCTGGAGGAGGGCTTTCCCCTGTCTCCATCAGACGGATGATTTCACAGATGGCAGGATCGAGACTGTTGTTGTTTAAAATCTTCCTCTGATATACTAGAGATGACTGGAAATCCATCACAGTGCTCAAAGCTGTCAGGAATAGCTTCAGCAGACATGGCAAGGGATACGATAAGAGAACTAGTGGGATTATTACTGCTGGCATCTGCAGGAGGGCAGACTAGATGTTTCTCACAGATGGCGCTAACAGTCTTACAGGAGATACGAGTTAATTCGTCAGACTCAGGTAGGTGTCGGTAGATAAACTGGCTTATCCGCTCCTCCTCTTTCTGTGAGACTAGATCATTGACGGGCTCAACATGTGGACGTCGCGAGAGGCCATCAGCGTTGAGATTTCTCTTCCCTGCACGGTACTGAAGCTGGAATCTGAAGGTGGAAAGGGCAGACAGCCAACGGTAGCTTGTTGCATCCAACTTCGCTGTGGTGAGCAGGTAGGTTAGTGGGTTACTGTCTGTGACCACTGTAAATGAAGTTCCGTACAGGTAATCTGAGAGCTTTTCCGTTACAGCCCACTTCAGTGCTAGGAATTCGAGTTTGTGAGCTGGATAGCGTGATTCACTTCTGGACAATCCACGGCTGGCATAGGCTATAACACGCATTGCCCCTTCCTGCTCCTGATAGAGTGCTGCCCCTAGTCCAGTTGTTCTTGCATCTGTATGGAGTACATATGGCAGCTTCGGGTTGGCAAAGCCCAATACGGGAGCAGTAGTGAGCCTGTCAATGATGGTTTCAAAGGCTTGTTGACAGCTGTCTGTCCACCGGTTCCCAAAAAACTCTTTTGGCTGGTAGTACAGGCCATTAATCTCTTTAGATCTGGCACTCTTGCGGAGTGGAGGATAACCGACTGTGAGGTCATTTAACGGCTTTACTATCTTGGAATAGTTTTGAATGAACCGCCTGTAATATCCAGCAAATCCTAAAAATGAGCGTAGCTCTTTAAGGTTTTGAGGTCTGGGCCATGTCTTTAAGGCCTCATTCTTTTGGGGGTCTGTCTCAACACCATGTTGCGACACAATGTGACCTAAGTATTTCACAGACGTCTGGAAAAATTTACACTTCTCCATGGACAGTTTTAGGCCATACTCTTTTAAACGGTGAAGTACATGGAGAAGGCGGGTTTCATGCTCTTCAAAGGTTTCTGAAAAGATTATTAGATCGTCTAAGAACACTAAGACTTCTTTTAGGTTGATATCACCCATGGACTCCATCAACCTTTGGAATGTACTGGGAGCGTTAGTTATTCCTTGGGGCATCCTATTAAACTCCCAGAACCCCAATGGACACACAAAAGCAGTCTTGGGTTCGTCAGCCTCTTCGACCTCGATCTGATAATAACCTGACTTGAGGTCCAGGACGGAGAACCACTTTGAGCCTGTGAGCGCAGAGAACGTTCCTTCCAGATTTGGGAGAGCGTAGGCATCCTTGATAGTCTGCAGGTTCAGTTTTCGGTAATCAATACAAAGTCGTACGTCTCAATTTTTCTTTCTAACCACCACTATTGGTGAGGAGAACAGTGACTCTGACTCCTGAATTACTCCTGCCTCACTTAGCTCCTGCAGGTGTCTCCGCACTGCATCAAGGTCTTGTGGACATATGGGTCGAGGTCGATGCTTAAAGGGGGTTTGGTCACTTAACTTGATTTGGTGTTTAACTTTATCTGTTCGACCAAAGTCTGAGTCGTGAAGAGCAAATACTTCTGGCATAGCACCTAACTTTTGCTCTATTCTCTCCCTCCATTCAGCCGAAAGAGGAGAGCCATCAAAGTTGAATTTCAGCCTCACGTCTTCAGGAGACTTTGGTGGACTATCTTGGTGAGCTGCATTGGGTGGCCCTTGGTTACCTGGCACCACTGTCTGCAAAGCATGTATTTCAGCTATGACACTCTTTGCTGGAATGATTATGTCATGCTTACTTTCGTTGCGTAACACCACTGGTACTTTCTTAGATGGAGAGTCGGGGAGACTAATTAAACAGCTGGCAGTTCTCATAAACTATGTCCAAACCAAGTATTTGTGCCTATCAAGAGTTTTGACTGTGCGCTAGACTGCATGTCTGGTACGACTAAAGCAAGGGTGGGCACAGTAATCTCAGAGCCAAAGCAGCTCTTGGGGAAGGTGATATCTGCTTCTATGAAGCCTGAATAGGGTACAGCTTGACCATTTGCAGCCTCTACTTCTAACAGCTCATTCAAGGGGTGGATCTTTAAGTTTGAGAGGTTGCTCTCATGGAAAGACTGTGACACTGTCGTTACTTGAGATCCGGTGTCAAGAAGGCAGTGTTTGTCCATTTATGAGCACTTGAGCCGTGTATTTAGCTCCAATCAACCCCTTGGGTAGTTCCACATAATTTGATCTTGTGCGCGAAAACTTCCCTTTCCTATTGTGTTCAGTAACGAAGTTGGGACTGTTGTTACTGCTTTTAGCCCTCATTTGTCCCACAATGAGAGCCGAGTTCAGTTTAAACGTTGGGAAGAGGCTTTGTCATCTTGACCGTCCCACAAGGACTGTTTTTCTTTTAGTTGTGTCTTCTTTGCAGCTACTAGTGATGGGTTTGGCTCATTAGGACATACAGATGCAATATGGCCATCCTCTCCGCATTGAAAACAGTACCAAGGCTTTGGTCTGTTACTAGGACGTTCAGATGCTTTGCTGTTTGTTGCACGCTTGGCATTGAACTTTGTCACGTTGGTCTTTGTCGTTGATGGTTTCTGTGTTTTTAATTGAATCAGTTGACTCTGTTTCCTCAACTCAGTGATATCATTCCCCAATGATGGGTCAGTTTCAAGAGAGCTTGCTGCCAAGAGATGTGCATTGGCTTTTTGCTTTGATGCACCAAGGTGCTTCTTCATCCGGTTGTCTTTGGCACTCTGTCTGTCTTCCTCTACACGATGCTGCAGCAGCAACTCAGGGAATGGAGGTGGGCTGTCTCTCTTACGTTCAAGCTGAAGGTCAGCTATCAGCACATTATCCCAGCACCCCCGACAAAACTGCCGCAGGAGATGCTTGTCAGCTTCACTAGCATATACGCCACCTCTTCTTATCGCTTTAGTGAGAACTGTCTGTAGCCTGTGTAAGTACTGGGAAGGTTTCTCTTCAGAGTTTTGGAGTGTGTTGAGGAACACAGCGAAAAGCTCATCTCCATCTTCTACGGTTCCAAATGCAGAGTCTAATAGTTCAAGGTAAGCTGTAGGCAAAGCTTGTGGGCCTAAAGGTTTGACAACATTGGCGGCTGGTGGCACCAAGCTGTCAAGGATCTTCCTTGAGCGCTGAAGGTCAGACAGAGCTGGGTCTTTGAGAATGAGCTCAACGCTAGTTCGCCATGTGTCAAAGTCTACTTCATGACCGGAGCAAGGGATTCTGCCAGAAAATGCTCTAAGTCTGAATGACGCATTCATCAGTGACCCTGGGGCGTCACTTCTCACTACGTGCTCTACGATCATTCGCTGCACTTCTGGAGGGTTAGCATAATTCACATTAGTCATAGGGACTGTCTTCTCTTTAATCTGTCTGAATACTTTGGCCTCAGCCGCACGTTGGGGAGTTTTGCCATGCTCCTTTGTCTTTACAGGAGAAGCTACTTGTGGCTGCGCCACTGATATTTTAACTTCTTCATTCTCAATTTCTGTGTTGGGAGACTCGATCTCAGGCTCATCACTGGGCTCTGCCCTAGCAGGTACTGATTTACTGCATTCAGATAGTTGTTCTTGCAGGATCTCTTCAAAGGATTTACCACTCAGTTTAGCGATATTTTGCAGTTCACTCAAAAAACTCTGGGTGGCGCTCACAGTTGCAGTGGGAACATATTCACTAGTCAGGGCTTTGATCAGGTATGTGACTTCACTGGGACTATCAAAACTATATGGGAGTAAAGGCCTCAATATGCTTCTGCGTCTCCGTTTACGGATGGGCGGGCTTACGGATACGCACGGATACGGACGGATAGACTGCGTTTATGGTTCTCCGTAGGCTGTGGGTGCTGAAAAGATTCACCACCAGAACAGTAGGTGGCGCCACAGTCTTTTGTTGAAGACGACCTTAGAGAAACCGTCTGTGTGGCAGTCGTCGTCGAGTGTTTATTTACCTCCTCCCGGCTTTCCTCACACACGTTGAACGATGGCAACTAACAGACAAAGACTATTGATGGAGCTGGAGCTGCTTGACATGGAAGAAGAAGCGGTTTTAATGCATTTCAACAGACAACAACAGACAAGGAGACGGAGGCAGAGGTGGTCTGTACGTCCACTAAATCAATCTAGGCCGACAACGGGAGAATATGTATCTCTTGTTCGACCTCTGATGAATGTTGACGAAGAGATGCACTTTGCGTATTTCCGTATGTCGGCTGGCATATTCAACGACCTTCTTCGTCGTGTGGAACCACACATACAGCACCAGAGCACACACAACATGCCGATTGATGCCGCCCAGAGACTGGCTGTGGTGCTACGAGTTTTAGCCTCTGGTGGAAGCCAACAGGCTGTAGCGGCGAGCTACAAGCTGGCATCCTTCACGGTGTCTGGCATTGTGTCCGAGGTCTGCAAGGCGTTGTGGACAGCTCTACAGCCAGACTACCTACCCTGTCCCTCCAACAGCCAGTGGACAGCAATAGCAGCGGATTTTTGGCGACTCTGGAACTTCCCAAACTGCATTGGAAGCCTCGACGGGAAGCACGTCAACATCAAGGCACCACCTAATTCCGGGAGTGACTTCTTTAATTATAAAGGTGCTCACTCCATTGTCCTGATGGCAACATGCGATGCTAGGTATCGCTTCACTATGGTGGACGTCGGAGCGTATGGACGGCAGAGCGACGGTGGCGTTTTTAAGGAGAGCACCTTTGGGTCTCAGCTGCTCGACAACAAGCTGAACCTGCTGCCATCGGCGTTTCTTCCCGGGACCAGGACCGATGCCCCGCACGTGATTGTTGCTGATGCTGCCTTTCCCCTGCACAACAACATCATGCGTCCATTTCCAGGGGCAAATCTGAGCAGGGAGAAGATCATTTTCAATTACCGCCTCTCCAGAGCCAGGAGGGTGATTGAAAATACCTTTGGCATCATGGTGGCACGCTGGAGGATTCTTGGCAGGTCGATTGAGTTCCATCCAGACAAGGCTGGGGATGTGGTCAAGGCTTGGGTAGTTCTCCACAACTACCTGGCCTACACAGATGAGGCGACCACACCTGAGAGCCGCTACATACCTCCCAGCTTCTCGGATACCGACTCGGGGGGAACGGTACAGCCTGGTGAGTGGCGCAGACTGGTGGCTGGTGATGCCAATCTGTCAGAGACACTAAATATTCCAAGGAACCGTGGCACCAGAGCTGCTATGGGTGAGAGGAATGACTTGACAGTTCTTTCAGACGCCTGAGGGAGCGGTTCCATGGCAGAACGACATGGTGTCGCGTGGCACACTTGACCCCAGATCTTCACCTGATGATCTTGCCTGATACGCTGGCTTTTAAAATTGTAAATAAAAAAACTCAACTGTCTCAACCTGTTTGGTGTTATTTTTTCCTTACTTTGCCTACAAACAAGGTGAAAAAACAAAAACGATTCAAACAATACTAGAGTAGTCTTTACAAAGTGCAAAGAAGCAGTATAGTGTCATAACTTAAGCAAGTTACAATTAAGCATGATCTTGACAACTTGGCATATGATCACCACGACATGATGGTTGAAGCCAAAGGTATTTGCATCCATATGGCCCTGGGCATAGCTCTGTTCAAGCCTCAAACAACATTCTTTCATACCTGATGACCTGTTACACTGACTTTTAGCCATGTAAATAACTCTTTACAAAGTGCAAACGAGCAGCATAGTGTCTTGGCATATGAACAGCCCTAATGTTTAAACTACAGGCTGTGTGAACTCTTATAGGTGTGAGAAATGAATTGATGCTGACTTTAAGCCATGCAACAACAAAAAAATCCCCAACTGTTGAATTTAGTGTTTTATTTAAAACATATTTATTCAAACAATAATAAAGAAAATACGTAATAGTGAAAAATAAGTAATAAAACAAGGTGCAAAATAAGTAATAGAAGCAACAAAGTGCAAAATAAGTAATAGAGACAACAAGGTGCAAAATAAGTAATAGAAACAACAAGGTGCAAAATAGGTACAGTAAACAAGGTGCAAAATCTAAAACTATTTACAAATTGTAGAAAGTTGAAACATAAGGCACACAGTCAGCCCTGTTGTCATGCATCAGGGTGTATACCTGGTGCATAATGTCATGTTGCCTGTCTTGGCGCAGATTTTTAGCCATGCAACCTATGGTTTGCCCAAAGCAAGTGAATTCGTCCATTGGTGGTGGTGGAGGTGGAGAAGGTTCCTCGGCCGCAAATCTTGTGTACATTTCAATCCTGCGCTCCTTGATCTTGGACAACGCATCGGCGGTGATGGCACACTGTTCTAGCTCCATCTGTCTTCTCCTCCTCTTCTGTGAACGAGGAGATGGCGGTACCATGGAGGCTGGAGGGGTGGATGGAAACAACAGACGAGGAGATTGTGGTATCCTGGAGGCTGGAGGGGTGGACGGAGTCAGAAACCTGGGAGGTGGATGGCGGGTTGAGGTGGATGGCTCAACGGAAGCCTCAGGTTCTGAGGTGGGTGACTCTATCCCCTCCCTGCATAATGGCTCTGTCTGCTGTTCACAATAATAAAAGAACAGTCTGTTAGCAATATGAAAATTGCATTTGGCTACAATGATAAAAGTAACACAACTGCATTCATTACATCAACAATGTAAGCACTTCAAGAACAGACAGTTGGTCTTTGTTTGGTGCAGTTTGTGTTTATGACCAGAAGCCTGACCAAGCTGGCGGGTATTGCCTATATATTTTCTAGCGATTGCATAATATCTACAGCGTTTATCCCGTATTCCGTTTTGCTGAATGTTGAAGAATAAAACGACAATGTCTATCTGCAGTGTGGCTCTCTGATTACAATGCTAGCTTGAGCACAAAGAGGCTGTTCAAAAACCGAGAAATATTTACCTTATTGTGGTAGTTAGAGGTGGTCTCCCGGTGCTTTATGTGTGGATTCAACCACGACATAAAGTTCAAGGAGGCAGGGATCTTCTGCCCTCCTGCATCGCCACTGCTGCATTTTGTGGTCTTCTTGACCCTGACAAACCTGTCTCTAATCCTCCTCCATCGCTTTAAGCACTCCTTCACTTCTATACCGACTGCAGCCGAAATCTCTTTCCACAAGTTGGCAGTCATTTGTGAGTCTTTATATGTACTCAACGACGGGTTGTAGAGGTTCTCATATTTCCGGATCTCTTCAACAAGGCGCTCTTCAGTGTTGATGTTCTCCATCTTCAAGTCGAATATTTTGTGTTTTAAATATGGCGGTATTGTGAGATGTAGGGAATCAAACAGGAAATGTGAGGTCGAGAAATGTGATTCCGGAAATAATGTCGTTCGGAGATGATGTCGTTAGCGGACCAATCACAGCCAAGGGGGTCTCCGTAGCTCTCCGTCGCTACGACGGATAGTTAGAAAATTCAGGAGGTGCACGTCGAGCTCTCCGGGGCTCTCCGAGGGCTGACGGAGAGCTCGTAGAGGGCGTTCCTCGGAGAAGAGGGCGTTCCCATGTGTCCGTTTTTCGAAAAACGCAGAAGCATATATAGGCCTTAAGGGTTCAAGGGCTCTCACTGCAGCTCCACTCTCATACTCTACAATAGCATGTCTGTGATATGGGGATTCAGGGTCATCTACTCTAATTGTTCTCCCAATACGCCCATACCGGCTCAAGAAATCAGCGACATCCTGATCTGATTCTGTATCAGTAAGTCCACTAACAATGACTGAGTTAGGCACTTTGACATTTTCTCTGGCTACAACTTCCGTATTTTGGCCGGACTTAATTCTATTTTAGGTCTGGGTATTCAGATTAATTTATTTAACTAATAATTATATCTATATTAGTACTCAACATGCTCCTGGCTGGCTCGCCATGTTATGTAGCACTTATTACAAGTAATAGATAAGTAAGTTTGGACCAGGCTCTAGGTTAGGAGGAGCAGTTGGTAGTTACATAATAATAACACCCAGACCAAGACAAGTACGTTTAAATGCCGGCTTGTTTATATCAAGGAGTAGAAAGAATTTAGAAGAAGATAGAATTAGTAAATGGTACCAAATAACAGTTTACATACACATTTTACAAAACATTGACACAATCTTGCATTTAAATGCGATCTATTCAAGTTTCAACCTTTTTGGAATGAACGAAAATAATTGAAATATTATTTCGTTGTATTAGTTTGACAACCTAGTTGGTTTCAAGGATAACTTTTATCTTAAGTTAAATTAAAGTTTCTCTTTAATTTGCCTCTCTCTTTTTTTTCTCCCACTTTTTTCCGTTGCCTACTCCTTTTACATTTAAGCTAGAAACACCGTTCAAACTTCATTTAATAAAGTCTGAACTGCTCTAGTGTGCTATTACTTTTCTCATTGATAACTTTAAAAGTTACGTTTTATAAAAGTTTTTAAGATATTAAAGTTTAAAGTGCTAAAAAAATGAATGGGTTTCAATGGTTCAGAATGTTCAATCTATTATCTTGAGTTAACTCAGTTTTAGGTTCTAATTTTAATCTCAGATAGTCCTAAATTCTTATTTCAATTTAGTTAGAACTATCTTATGATCTTGTTATTTTCCTATTAATATACTACGCCAGTGATCTAGCTACTGAAGCTAAGCTTTTGCAGTATCATACCCATTTGCCAGTTCAACGCAACATAGGCTAACAAGGAAAACTAGAGAGGGTACAATTTCTGGGGAAATTGTAGGGTGTGCTTGCTTGCATCGGTTGCACAGGGGTCCGTATTTCTGTATATTTTATATAAAAATGCATACTTATTATTTATAAAGATTACATAGATTTAAAAGCATATATTTGTTGCTGCTCATTTACAACTCAAAATACGAGTGAAGTGTAGAATGAAATAGATGTCTTCTCATTTCCCCTGCAAGAGGCAGCCTCATAGCTGAATCAAAACGAATAAATTTGGCAGAGCGGTGTAAAAATTGACCTAATCTCTATGATTTAAACGGCATTTAGCCTACTCATTGCATTCATTCATTAATAAAGAACCCCTTTTGAAGATTATTCTACGACGTTACCGGCAGTAGAAGATGGAATCGCGATTCAAACAGTACCATCTGCTAACTGAAAATATGCCCCCAAAAACGTAAATAAGCTTGACATTTATTTAGTGGAAAATCGCTCATTGATAAAAATCTCACTGGTAGCGATCATTGTCAGTAACAACGCAAAATGCGATATAGCCCTGTGTGGAGAAGCTGCCCCGGTAAATTCTACTACGGTACAGTACTAGACTACTGCTGTGTTCGTCTTGGTACTGTAGCGATTGCGTTGGTTGAATTGGATGTAACGTTCCGTTGTACGGTTTAGGCTGAAATTAATTATTTTCATGAACAGATTGACAACGTTTAGGCTGTGGCAATGAAGTTCAGGTTAGTAGTTAGATAGACTTTTGATTTAAGTAAGGGGAGTGCCGAACATGTTCTGTCGCCGTTTGACTTCCTAAACAGCTGTGTAAGTTAGATGTTTTTGTTGTGTGTCTCGCGTAAGCTACAGCGTTGCAGTGAGCTACACTGGTTTGAAACCACAGGTAATGGTAATTTCACCAACAAATCGTTTACTAATGTCTGAATAAATCCTACAACGAAAATGTATATGTGAGGAATGTTTATTTTAACGATTGAAAACAGATAACGCTACATCATAGACCACTGTAGTATGTGTTGCCCGGGCAACACAGGCTAATGTCATGATGCTAATACTTCAGTGAAATAGTAGACTACTGTAAAGTAGATGTACTTCCTTAATAATATCAGCTTATACTGTACATTACATATCACAATTGTGTGTCATATCACACAGTAAAATGAGTAAATAGTTATCACCCTGGCCTCTTTGCTTGTGGCGTTTCTGCAGCTGCCTTGCAGTAAAGCTATAGTTAGCCTAGCTATCCCCCAAGTTAACAGATGCGAAACGAATGTTCTGCCAAAGGTAGTCACGCGTGTTTTCGTGACGTTAGTGACGTTAGTAACGTCAGTGACTGTGGCTAGCAAATTAGCCACCGTTAGCTTCACTTTTCGCCACAAAAACTTAACTTCAGCCTAAACCATGCAACGGAACGTAAATTCCAATAGAAGCAACTCAATCGCTACCAAGACGAAACTTTTGACACCTACGTTGTCTATGTAGGCCAAATATTGACTGAGTTTTAGGGGGGCAAAAAGAAATAAAAATAATAATAATATATATGTGAGAGAACAAAGATTGTGCTCTCGCCGAAGGCTTGAGCACACCCAATAACAAAAGGAAAGTAAAATCGAATATAACATTCACAACTCAACAATATGAAAAGCTATGGTGAATTATATTCAACATTTAGCTATAATCAGTCTCTTTTCATCGATTGCAACCGCTGCTAGCGATTACGTTGGACAGTCCAATGCTAGCGTTAATTCTGCTTGATGTGACGCAGAAGGAAAGTTGACGACTAGCAGTGAGTCCGCTGGTGTCCACGCTTACCGAAATCCCAAATCCAGTAACTCCACTCAGATCAAGCACATTTATGCAGACTTGTCCTACCGCAACCGGGATGAATGAGTTCAACACGCAGGTGACTCACGGATGCAAGGTTATTGTCCGTTGTAGATTCTCTTCATGGGAGGCTCGCCATCTTTGCCGTCTGCTTGCATGAAACGTAGCTTCAAGCATTCGAACATTTAATCCTCGGTCAACTTATGAAATAGCAACAAATAAACCACAGTCTACCTGTGTAGACAGAATGTAACATAAAACACTTTTCCAAATTAAAGAATATATTGTGCTTATTAAAGTTATGCATTGTGCTTATTAAAGTTATGAACTTAGAAGTGTGCTCAGGCTTAAACATTGGGTCTCACACTGGGTGTGGGAAGCAGGCTGTTCTTTGTGTCTCTATCTCTTCATTTTCAGAAACAACCTTGAAACCGGGTGGAGACGGCACCCGAGCAGGTGGGACACGTAGGCAAGAACAACTCCCTGATGCACGAGAGAACAAGCTCAACCCTTTTTTAATACTTGTGTGTTTCAATTGCACTGTATAAATATATGCTGGGGAGGGACAGATAGCCAGTTGGACTTCGTGAACCAGCCCAAAACTCTGTTGCGTACGAGGAGGCAGACGTAATCGTCAGAGGCGCCTCAACATAAAAAAAAGGTAAGCAGACACCTGTTAATTCAAAGTACTGCTATTCGGAACTGAGAACCAAATTTAGACGATTACTATGTTTCATCGTACCTAATCAAACCAACAGTGGTGGGAAATCAACCGTGTTTACACATTGTCTTTGTCCAAGGGGAGGTTAGAGTCCTCTCCAAGGGTTAGAGTCCCTGAACTCGTTGTCTTTGTCCAAGGGGAGGTTAGAGTCCTCTCCAAGGTTTAGAGTCCCTGAACTCGTTGTCTTTGTCCAAGGGGAGGTTAGAGTCCTCTCCAAGGGTTAGAGTCCCTGAACTCGTTGTCTTTGTCCAAGGGGAGGTTAGAGTCCTCTCCAAGGGTTAGAGTCCCTGAACTCGTTGTCTTTGTCCAAGGGGAGGTTAGAGTCCTCTCCAAGGGTTAGAGTCCCTGAACTCGTTGTCTTTGTCCAAGGGGAGGTTAGAGTCCTCTCCAAGGGTTAGAGTCCCTGTACTCGTTGTCTTTGTCCAAGGGGAGGTTAGAGTCCTCTCCAAGGGTTAGAGTCCCTGAACTCGTTGTCTTTGTCCAAGGGGAGGTTAGAGTCCTCTCCAAGGGTTAGAGTCCCTGAACTCGTTGTCTTTGTCCAAGGGGAGGTTAGAGTCCTCTCCAAGGGTTAGAGTCCCTGAACTCGTTGTCTTTGTCCAAGGGGAGGTTAGAGTCCTCTCCTAGGGTTAGAGTCCCTGAACTCGTTGTCTTTGTCCAAGGGGAGGTTAGAGTCCTCTCCAAGGGTTAGAGTCCCTGAACACGTTGTCTTTGTCCAAGGGGAGGTTAGAGTCCTCTCCAAGGGTTAGAGTCCCTGAACACGTTGTCTTTGTCCAGAGGGAGGTTAGAGTCCTCTCCAAGGGTTAGAATCCCTGAACACTGTCTATTTGTGTGGAGTCAGATTGAGTTTAATAAAAATAGAGAGGAGTGTGGTGTGTTTTTTCCTTTGACCAAGAAGTTAAAGAAATCCCGAGGAGAGTTGGAGAAAGGTGGGGGCTAAAAGAGTCCGTTACGTTGAGATCTTACAAAGGTTATCCCAGAGGGTATACCCCTGGTTTATAAATTGGTTCTAATACAATTGGAAGAGTTATACTAGAGCAAAATTAAGTGAATAGACGGTAAACGCTAAACAGCTGTGTTGGTCAAAGAATGGTTTGAGTAAATGTATGTGAAAAATTATGAGGAAGCAATTGGAAAGTTACATAAAGGATTGGTTTAGAGAGGATCATGGAAGGTTATGAAATAAAACAAGAACGTTTTGTGGATGTGAAGAGATGATTGGTTTAAACACTGATGTTTTGAAGAGGAAACTATGAATATACTTTGAAGGTATATGGGATAACATTTTAAGTCAAAATAGTAAAATCTAGGGTTTTTAAGAGTTTTGATAAAGGTATTAGATGTAATTTGGTTAAAAATGAGAAAGAGAAAATAACTAAATGTACTTTTATTTGGAGTTTAATTATAATTTGGTTTTAAGTTTTATTTGAGAGTTTTATCAGAGCCTGGCATACTGTTTGGGATAAACAGTTAGGCTGTGATAATGTTGTATTATGAAGAGGGTTATTATAACATTCAGTTCTGAAATAATTTGGGAAGACTCATCAAGTCTGATAATTTGTGGTTATGATGGTTTGAGCTAATTGGCTTGTTTTGAACTGCAGCAAAACGAGTTATGAAGTTCTACCTATCTGACCTTTATAGAAAATATAGTTGGGAAAAATGTTTAGTTAATAGCTACATTAAGAACATTATTTGGTCTATATTTCATTTAAGAAGCATACAGATTCTGGTTTGGCATGATGAAAATTGCTTTGATCATATCTTTGATAAAAAGAGCTGTGATTTGGTAAAATAGAGAATCTAAAACAATATTGGTCTTAAACTTAACTGTTTTAACCCTTGTGCTGCCTTCGGGTCACATGACCCAAAGGTTCATAATGAACCATTGTTGTGTTTACCCAATTTTACCCAATACAAAAACAAATAAAAATAATTTTCTTTTAACCATTCCAATGTGGGGGGTCTGAGACAGCCCGACAGTTAAAAGAAAATGCTTCACTTTGTTTTTGTATGAGGTAAATTTGTCGCAATACGACGGTGGGTCACAATGACTGATGGGTCAGAATGACCCGAAGATAACACAAGGGTTAAAAGACAGAAAAGGTTTTTTGGAGTGAAAGAAATTAGACTAACAGTTGATTTTCTAAAGAAGGGAACAAAGAAACAGATTGTCATTTCTAGGCATGACTAATAGGAGTTGAATATCAAATGATGATGTATGGTCTTATTAGATGCTGTTACATGTGTTTTCTCAACAATAAGAAAACTGAAGGGTCAATACTGCCTGGTAATTATAGATATGTTTACAGTGGATTGAAATCTTTCCCAGTCCTGTACCAGATGCATTAACAACATTTGAATTGAATTATGGAAGATCATAATTCCACAACTTAAACCTAATGCTCACGAGAAAAGATGTCTTCTGCTAAATTCTGTTCCAGGTGAAGCAGTAAACCAAAGAGTGGAGGAGTCAAACGAGGAGATTGGGTATTGATTAAAGTTATCAATGAAAGGAGGGATCTTATGAAAACTTTAAAATATCCTGTCTTATTTCTGGTTTTTCTATTTGTTTCGAATTTATTTTATTTTATTACAATTCTAAAAGCTTGGCTAAAGTATGTATGTGGTGAAGGGGGCCTGTGAGCATGTCCAGGTCTGCCGTGGATACATGGATGTCGAATGTCCACTCTGGAGTGACGGTGGGTTTTCCCCTATAACGTCATTAGGGTTTTACCACTGTGTCCAGTGTGTCCACACCACTTGGCCATAATGCTGCATAGTCTCATCATTATTGTTGATTTGTATGTCAACATTGTGTAATCGGTAATGGGATATTTTTAAAATTTGGGTTTGTTGTCACACCTTACTTTTCGCATCTCATTTGACTCAGTTACTGCTTGATCATGGGAGATAAGGTGATGCTGGGACTGTAACTCTTTTCTGCTTCAGGACGAGTCAGACCGGCGGGTCTGACTACCTAACCCCTGTTCTAAGGCCCCATTCCCCTGGAGACCATGTCCCCCCCTTTCTCACTGGATGATCTACCCCTTCCCCTTGAAGACCCTGTCCCACCTGCCCCAATACATCATCAGATGTTCGGGGAAGCCTGTTGTACATTTATGGACATAACCATTCAAGGTCATCGAGAGAACCTTGCACGCCCTAAGGCTGCTGGGGAAAGGAAGTACCACTGGAGCATGTGTTGTGCTGCTCCAGAATCCAGTCGTACGTTGCAGGAGTTGGTGGAGAAGGGCCAGTGAACCTTTTGCTATTGCTACGAATGTGAGAGTCCGGAAAAGAGGGTTACGACTAGGCCAAGAGTGATACTGCTTGACCACACTAGAATTGTACTGGACTAAGAATTTTTCCGCTATTTTACTTAAGAGTGTGCTATATCAATATCAACATGATTGTTGCTGTATCCCATGTATCAGGTCCCTGTGTAACAGGATCATTGTCTCGGCTGAGGAGAACCCGACGAAGGGGTTCCAAATGCCGTTGCTGGGGCTGGCTGACCAGGACGAGGAGGCGGTGGTTGGTCCGGGCTATGTTGATTGATCTCTGGTGTTTTCAGAGATCAAAAGAGGGATTAAAGAATATATTGTGCTTATTAAAGTTATGCATTGTGCTTATTAAAGTTATGAACTTAGAAGTGTGCTCAGGCTTAAACATTGGGTCTCACACTGGGTGTGGGAAGCAGGCTGTTCTTTGTGTCTCTATCTCTTCATTTTCAGAAACAACCTTGAAACCGGGTGGAGACGGCACCCGAGCAGGTGGGACACGTAGGCAAGAACAACTCCCTGATGCACGAGAGAACAAGCTCAACCCTTTTTTAATACTTGTGTGTTTCAATTGCACTGTATAAATATATGCTGGGGAGGGACAGATAGCCAGTTGGACTTCGTGAACCATCCCAAAACTCTGTTGCGGGTAGGGAAACTTAGACAACCCCAGAGCTCTGTACTTGTTGATTTCCAACTGCTGCATTAAAGCTGATATTATCGGACCTCTGCGACTCCAGACCACTCTTTCTAGAACACAGATTTGTGTCATTGAATACCATCATTACATATTGGAATAGACACATAGATTTTGAATCCTTCCAAATCAAAATAATAGAGTATAAAACACTTTAGTTTTTCTATTCTTGTTTAACTAGCTCACTGGCTCAGTCTTGCTAACATCATTCTTCGAGCTCTCATCTCTGCAACCGACGTTTCTTCCCGCCACAGGAAGAGCTACAGCCATTCTGATTGGCTGATACAACCATAGTATCTGAAAGTACCAGGATACCTTTTTAACATTTTAATCAGATAAAATCATAGATTTTGTAACTAATATACATTTTACTCAGGTAAGTTTTAACTAAATTATATTTCTTTTTTAACCTGGGTTACACAGGCCTGGACTGGTAATCTTGCGTACCGGGCAAATTCCCGGTGGGCCGACGCACTTGGGGCCGATATATGACATTTAATATATATATAAATCTTTATGTATATTTTTTATATAAACTTAAAATTGGCCAATGACCGGCCCATAAAGCAGGGACAGCGGCCCATTGGTTCATTTTCCATACTGACACTGGGCTGGACTCACACTCTTAACTCTTTTGGTGTACTGGTGGGTGGTGTCCGACCGATTGTGGTGGGCTAGTCTGAGCAAAAATGCCTGGGACATTTTGTTTTGTCCCAGTCCAGCCTTGGTACCAGGTGTCCCGCCAGACTTCCTGTATGGAGACATGGCGACCATGCTGCAGTCATACAGGAGGTAGCTATGGTATTACAAAAAAGTCGTTATTGCACATTAAAATCATCAGTCATCAGTCAGGAGAACAATCTGGGGGAGTTTGTTCCAGCTGGCCAGGTATTGGGCTCAAATAGGGCTCAGACAGGGGAGTGAGTGAGCACTATACCATCACAAACATCACGGGAAAAAGTTACTCTAATTTGACCACTTTTTTCAGTAACGAGTAATCTAACACGTTACTATTTCCAAACCAGTAATCAAATTAAAGTTACTTGTCCAAGTCACTGTGCGTTACTATTTTGTCATTAATAGTCAAATATATATTTGATATACTGCGTCTCTGGGAGTTAAGTCATGTAGCCAATTCGACAATTAAGTTTCGTTTTCAGCATGAGGGTCACGTCACGTGAATATACATAGACCTACCACGCAGCGACACAAACGAGGAGAGAGCGCATTTTCGAGTTGGAAATTCAACCACTATGAGTATTTGTCAGCTAAAGATGGAAATTGTCAGGGTGTGAGGAGGGGTAAGACCCAAATGCGAGGCATGGTAGAACAAAGGGTTTAATTCTCAAAACGGGGAACAGATAGGGTACTCACAGGGACAGGTAGTAGTAGGACAAGACAAAGACTGGACACAACAGAAACCTAAATACACAGAACCAAACGACACACAGGTGGACACAATGACGCTAACGAGAACGAGACAGGTGAAGACAATGACAGGGAAACACTAGGGCAGGGCAAAACCAAAAACAAGGGGGGCACGGCTGTGGCCGTGACAGAGCAGGTCCGGGGGACGACCCGGAGGCAGGGCAGAGGGTCGGGGCAGGTCCGGGGGTCGGCCCGGAGGCAGGGCAGAGGGTCGGGGCAGGTCCGGGGGTCGGCCCGGAGGCAGGGCAGAGGGCCGGCGCAGGTCCGGGGGGCCGTCCGGAGGCCAGAGCAGGTCCGGGGTTCCACCCGGGGGCAGGACAGGCACAGGGGACAGGAGGCGTCTGGGAGCGCGGACGAGGGGGCGTCTGGGAGCGCGGACGAGGGGGCGTCTGGGAGCGCGGACGAGGGGGCGTCTGGGAGCGCGGACGAGGGGGCGTCTGGGAGCGCGGACGAGGGGGCGTCTGGGAGCGCGGACGAGGGGGCGCCTGGGAGCGCGGACGAGGGGGCGCCTGGGAGCGCGGACGAGGGGGCGCCTGGGAGCGCGGACGAGGGGGCGCCTGGGAGCGCGGACGAGGGGGCGCCTGGGAGCGCGGACGAGGGGGCGCCTGGGAGCGCGGACGAGGGGGCGCCTGGGAGCCTCCTCCGCGCTCCGACGAGGGGGCGCATGGGAGCGCGGGCACGGGGGCGCGGGCACGGGGGCGCATGGGAGCACGGGAGCGCGGGCACGGGGGAGCATGGGAGCGCGGGCAGGGGGGCGCATGGGAGCGCGGGCAGGGGGGCGCATGGGAGCGCGGGCAGGGGGGCGCGGGCAACGTGGCAGGTGGCAGCCAAAAGTCCTCGGGCGGAGGAGGCGGCGGCCGGAAGTCCTCGGGCGGAGGAGGCGGCGGCCGGAAGTCCTCGGGCGGAGGAGGCGGCGGCCGGAAGTCCTCGGGCGGAGGAGGCGGCGGCCGGAAGTCCTCGGGCGGAGGAGGCGGCGGCCGGAAGTCCTCGGGCGGAGGAGGCGGCGGCCGGAAGTCCTCGGGCGGAGGAGGCGGCGGCCAGGAGTCCTCGGGCGGAGGAGGCGGCGGCCAGGAGTCCTCGGGCGGAGGAGGCGGCGGCCAGGAGTCCTCGGGCGGAGGAGGCGGCGGCCAGGAGTCCTCGGGCGGAGGAGGCGGCGGCCAGGAGTCCTCGGGCGGAGGAGGAGGCGGCCAGGAGTCCTCGGGCGGAGGAGGCGGCGGCCAGGAGTCCTCGGGCGGAGGAGGCGGCGGCCAGGAGTCCTCGGGCGGAGGAGGCGGCGGCCAGGAGTCCTCGGGCGGAGGAGGCGGCGGCCAGGAGTCCTCGGGCGGAGGAGGCGGCGGCCAGGAGTCCTCGGGCGGAGGAGGAGGTGGCCAGACGTCCTCTGGCGGAGGAGGCGGTGAGCCGGGGCACAGGGCAGGACCGAGGCTGGGGCACAGGGCAGGAACGAGGCTGGGGCACAGGGCAGGAACGAGGCTGGGGCACAGGGCAGGAACGAGGCTGGGGCACAGGGCAGGAACGAGGCTGGGGCACAGGGCAAGAACGAGGCTGGGGCACAGGGCAGGAACGAGGCTGGGGCACAGGGCAGGAACGAGGCTGGGGCACAGGGCAAGAACGAGGCTGGGGTACAGGGCAGGACCGAGGCTGGGGTACAGGGCAGGACCGAGGCTGGGGCACAGGGCAAGAACGAGGCTGGGGTACAGGGCAGGACCGAGGCTGGGGTACAGGGCAGGACCGAGGCTGGGGTACAGGGCAGGACCGAGGCTGGGGCACAGGGCAAGAACGAGGCTGGGGTACAGGGCAGGACCGAGGCCGGGTACCGGCGGCAGGCGGCCGAGACTCCCCGGCAGGAACAGCCTCGGTGGTCTGGGCGGCACAACCTCGGTCGTCCGGGCGCTGGGCGGCACAACCTCAGGATGAGGCAGGGGCACAGGGCAGGATCGAGGCAGGGGCCCAGGGCAGGACCGAGGCTGGAGCCGGGGTAGGAACCCGGACTTTGGGTGGGCCCTCCGCTGCAGGCTTCGGGGTCCACCAAAGGCAAGTCGGGTCCCTAGGAAAGGGTTCAGGGAACTCTCTGCTGGGTCCATCTTTGGTCTTGTCCTTCTGTCAGGGTGTGAGGAGGGGTAGGACCCAAATGCACAAGAGATGCGAGGCATGGTAGAACAAAGGGTTTAATTCTCAAAACGGGGAACAGATAGGGTACTCACAGGGACAGGTAGTAGTAGGACAAGACAAAGACTGGACACAAAACAGAAACCTAAATACACAGAACCAAACGACACACAGGTGGACACAATGACGCTAACGAGAACGAGACACAGGTGAAGACAATGACAGGGAAACACTAGGGCAGGGCAAAACCAAAAACAAGGGGGGCACGGCTGTGGCCGTGACAGAAATATCAAGGTTCGTTGTACACTCTGTGCTGGTGGCGACAAAGTGCTATCAAGCTACAAAAATACGACGTCAAATTTGTGTGTCGTCATTTTTATGTTGAGGCGGCGGGGGTGTTGTCGGCAGCTGCTGAATGTAACTAATAAAGTAACTTGTAATCTAACTTAGTTACTTTTAAAATGAAGTAATCTGTATAGTAACTTACTAAGTAAGTTACTTTTAAAGGAGTAATCAGTAATCAGATTACTTTTTCAAAGTAACTGTGGCAACACTGCTTGGGTTACATACACAAGTCTGCTTGCCGGAAAGAACAGCTGCCACTTCAAACGCAATTCCACCTTTTTGCTCCCTCCATACCTGTTTGCGCTAATTGTAGGCCAAAGGCCATCCTGTGCATTATCATCTGCTTATGTGCTGGCAGAGGAAAGAGGAGTTTCCAATTGGGTTTGGATGTTTATGGGCTGTGGCTGAGATTGGGTTTTTCTGACAGTTTCTCTCAGTTCCGTTGTTGGTTCGGTATTAAAACAGGTGCGGCACAACTATGTTGTGGTTATGAATGCCATGCTTAGGCTGGGGGAGAACTACAAACTGTAGGTTTGTAGACTGTGGTTCAGACAGTGCCATCAAGGTATCTTGATTACACAGTATAATGAGATATTGATTTACATTTTTCTTCTCTGCCAGTGGAAAACCTTCCCAGTATCAGAGATATGGCTTGGCCTGATATGTGACAAAGAAATCCAAACTAAACACACAGTAATGATTGCCTCCATCTCACAGATTGTCTTAAACACATCAACATCCCAACATCTTTTGATTGTGTAAACATTCAAGAAGCAATTGTCGAAAAAATATCCCCTCCCCCAAACAACCTGCATTGTTCTCTGCCAATGGAAATAAATACTGTTGTCTTTTACGTATAAGAATTACTCTTAGTTGAATCTTCAATGTCATCTTCAAGAGAGAACCAAACTGTGTCTGTGTGACTCTCTGGTAATGAATGTTATTTACAATGACAAGTATTCTCAGATAGATTGCTGTGAAAGTTTGATAAAGTGGCCCTCACCTCACAAGTGTTCCGACAGTGCGATGGTTGAAGGTGCAGCCCACACATCCTGCGGGATTCTAGTATTCTCTTTGAGCCTTTGACCCTCTCAAGCTTGCCCTCCAACATGTGCCCATCTGAGGTTCACGAGTTCAGTAATCACACCATAGATTGAATAGATAGCTTTTATTGAAGCTGGGCTGGTAGCAAAGCCAAGCCTAATGCATTGTGGTACAGGCTGGTAGCAGAGCCAAGCCTAATGCAGGGTGTCGCAGGCTGGTAGCAGAGCCGAGCCTGAGGCTGGTAGCAGAGCCGAGCCTGAGGCGGTTGGTGTAGGCTGGTAGCAGGGCAGAGCCTGGTGCTGATGGAGGCCGGTAGCAGAGCCGGGCCTGGGTTCCTGGGAGGATGAGAGTGTGATTAGGGGATGCAGAGATTGTGGAGGTGATGTGGATGGTGCATGTATAGTTACCGGGGAGGTGATGTGGATGGTTCATGAATAGTTACCGGGTATGGACTCGGGGTGTGGCGGAGAGTCCTTAAGGGTCACGGCCCAGCAGCGGCTCGATCGGATCCCCCGGGGAGCCTGGATAGACAGGGAGAAGCAGAGAAAAGGGGAGGGAGGGAGGGCGACAAAAACATGCTAGCACAAGGATCAGAGCAACGGAAGACACTTTATACAAACCTCGTAATTGGCAGTGGCAGCAGCGTACCAGACAGTGATGGAGGAGGTGAGGATGGACTCAATGATGGCTGAGTAGAAGTGCACCATCATTGTCTTTGGCAGGTTGAACTTCTTCAGCTGCCGAAGGAAGTACATCCTCTGTTGTGCTTTCTTGATGAGGGAGCTGATGTTCAGTTCACTCACCCCCATCACACAGGTGATGGGGGTGAGTGGGGCTGTGTTCTTCCTGAAGTCCACAACCATCTCCACTGTCTTAAGAGCATTGAGCTCTAAGTTGTTCTGGCTGCACCAGGTCACCAGGTTGGCCGCTTCCCACCTATAATCAGACTCGTCTCCACCAGAGATGAGCCCAATAAGGGTGGTGTCATCCGCAAACTTCAGGAGTTTGACGGACGGATGACTGGAGGTGCAGCTGTTGGTGTACAGGGAGAAGAGCAGAAGAGAAAGGACGCAGCCCTGAGGTGATCCGGTGCTGATGGACCGGGAGTCAGAGACTTGTGTTCCCAGCTTAACGCACTGCTTCCTGTCAGACAGGAAGTCAGTGATCCACCTGCAGGTGGAATCAGGCACGTTCAGCTGGGAGGGCTTGTCCTAAAGCAGGGCGGGGATGATGGTATTGAAGGCAGAGCTGAAGTCCACAAACAGGATCCTGGGATGCTGGGGAGTCCAGGTGCTGTAGGGTGAAGTCGAGGGCCATGTTAACTGCATCGTCCACAGACCTGTTGGCAGTGCCGCTGCTAGCCATTTTGGTGCCCTAAGCATAATTCCTTTATGATGCCCCCCCCCCCTAAAAAAATCCGATTGTTTTTGCCAGTTTAACTTTTTATTACCAAACATTTAACTCAATACCAATAGCCTAACACAACAGCAGCATCACAATGTAACACCTATTCAGAGGTGGTGGTTCTCTGCTGTGTATCTGTCCCTAAACAGCTGTTTGAGGGTGGTTGATCAGGGCTTGGCAGGGACGGACTGGGAGTAAAAATAGGCCCTGGACTTTGATCCAGACCGGCCCACCAGAACCGGCCCCCGTATACGCCACCACAGCTGCCCTGCCAATACATCCACATTATGTGTTTGATGTGATGCTAGTTACGGAGTTCCCAACGTAATGGAAGCGCGCAACACGCGCGAGCAAAAAATGTTGGCCTTTATTAGAGCGCAAAATAGTTTTTGAGCTTCATGTAAAATAAACAGCCGTTTTTCAATTGGTAAAACCTTGTCTAGTGAAGGTGATGTATTTTTGTCTCTTAATGCTTCAGCCCCACCCTTACGTTTCTTAGACTGGTTTTCCAAATTATAAACATTTAAAACTGAAAGCATGCAGCCAAGGAGCTCTCCACCTTTATTATTCATTTAAAAACTATTTGATAAATCGAATATAAAAGCATCATAGAATGTAAAGTAAAGTAACAGCTAGCTGGCGTCAGTTACTTGTAAAATGCATAGATAATGTTAACAGTAAAATCTCAATTTAGCTTGCACCTAACATATTTGAGTGTGCTAACATTAGCAATAACGTCAGCTAGTTCGAGGTGTATGCATAGGCTAACCATTAAATTAGCAGCACATTTCCCGTATTTAACAATGATTAAACATGGACTTACCTGAAAATGATGCACGGGCATCATTTCGCAGTTTCTTTCTCTTTCTTATTTCTGCCCCTGACTCCTGTTGTCTTTTTGAGGCCATTTTCGAAGAGTCGACCCTACTGTCAAAGTTCGTCAGGCCACTGAGATAGGAAAGGGCACCCACGGCGAGCTTGGGAAGTTGAGTGTGTATTTGTTTTGTTTTTTTGGGGGGGGGGGCACCATCGTAACTTTTTTTGAGCAATTAAATATATCTCTTGTTCTGCCTGTTTTGTGATATACATGCCTAAAATGTGCCTAATATTTATATACTGATATAATATCGGCATTATAATTATTAGTACTATGATGATTTTTGAGTTGACAATTTTTTGGTGCCCCCTCAGGACTTGGTGCCCTACGCACAGCGCGTAGTGCGCGTTATGGGAGCGGCGGTACTGCCTGTTGGCTCTGTAGGCAAACTGCAGGGGGTCCAGTAGAGGGTCTGTGATGGATTTAAGGTGTGCCAGCACCAGGCGCTCGAAAGACTTCATTACCACAGAGGTCAGGGCGACGGGTCTGTAGTCATTATGTCCTGTTGGCCTTGGCTTTTGTTGGTGTATTAATGTGTTTTTGCGTGTGTGTGTGCACATATGCATGCATCTGTATAGAGAGTGTGTGACCAGTTTTGATGTTCCTCTGCTTGCTATGCTGAGGCAGTCCTATAGGTGAGCTCTTTGGTGTTGAGCTCTGTCAACCACTGCCCACTTCCTGCTGGTGTTGAGCCATCACGTCTTTACGGCTTGTGAGGGTGGTGAAACAACCAGCTACACATGCAAGAGGCACCCAGGAACAAACACATGAGCTTCTGACTGGAAGTGGGCCTATAGCCCAGACGAAAGAAAGAAGGGACATCCACTCATAAAGAAGTCCCCTCAACCAATATACTTAATGATTCAATAGGTTTAAGGTCAGATCTTTCTGCTTTCCAGACTGAAAATGTAAAGCCAGGTTTGTAATAATATGCCTAAGCAGGTGCCAGGGTACAGTAGGGTCTGTGTGCTCCAGTTCTGACGCATGCAGGACGCAAACCCTGTGAGGCAGCCTTATGGACTGGTCTTCCTCCAAACTATTTTGAGCCGTTTCCAACAGGCCTGAACCACATCTAAATATAGGCTTGTCTGTTACTATGTACTTGGCAGGCCTACTGAACAGTCGCAGTACTGTGCAACTACACCGCAGGAATTTCTGATGCTGTAATATGAAAACCGGGGGCCCCTCGGAGACCTTAACTCCTGGCCGATCTGTCACAGGGATGCAGGAGAACCTGAATGGAAAAGAAAACTTTTCACCAATTTAGTGGAGCCGAGGATTTCAATTCACACATAGAAAGGGAGAAAGTTGTGGTGGAGGGGTTGGAGGTGGGTGTAGCTAACTATCGCCCAGAATAAGAATTTATGCACAAATCAAACAAAACAAACAAATAATATCTCTGCTGGTTGTCTTCCACTCCAACTGGGAAGCTCTATTCAGATTCAAAAATCACTTGGTAATTTTATGATCATTTAGGTTTTTCTGCATTGGCATGGTCTATCGACAGCTGACTGGACTTTATTGTTGTTTATTTGTTAGTTTCTTTTTTTGCCAGAGTAATCGGGCTAACTGACAGTGATGCAGACATTCATTAGAGGGGGCATTCATCCATGAGGCGTTTAAAGTTTACTGCAACGACAGGGAGCACCGTTCGTAATAATCCCTACTCAACTCAATATGATATGAGAATGAAACAAAGTACAGCGAATTCTACATGTTTTACCTTCTACACTTGGCACACGACAATTTTCATAAGTACTTGAGCTCTAAATTTTAAAAAGTGAATTTATTCACACCAGTGTCAAGGTTTTTCTGAGGTTTTTCCTTTTTATTGAGCAGTTTGAGGAGTTGTGACTGGGTAACTGGCTGCTGGGGGCTGGTATATTTCTCTCCTCTGAACTATTGACACAGAAGTTATTTGTCTCTTGCTGTGTAAACTGTGAAGATGACTCACTCTCAGGCATCTCAGCTCTTCACTCTCATAACATTCATGAGCCTATGAAGAGAAAGGTGCTCACCATTGAAAAAATCAGACTTGGAGAAGGGTCAAAAGAAAAAGAAACGGTTATTTAAAAAAAATGTATGTAACACTCATGCAGGGAGTGTCGACACACACATGCTAAATATATTGTCTGTTTCTCCCTATGTTGCTGTCCTTCCTTCAAGGGCAGCCAGGATCATGGTCAGCCACATCAACAGTGACTGGAGCCAATTCCATGTGCTCATCCATGTTCTGGACAGGGACATAGGCTGGAGAGCGATCAGTTCTGTATGTTTTTTTTTTTTTGTATTGAGGTTTCCTAACCCTGACCTTTTACGAGTACGAGAAGAACATGCAAACTCCACACAGGAAGGCCCAGGAGACAGTGGCGGCTGGGAAGCCCCCGCAGCCCCCGCGAGGCGGGGGGGCCCCCACGCCCTAAGGGCCCCGCCCTGCATATCAAAAAACAGACTAATGGCCAATATAATATATATATATATATAAAAACAAGGAAAACACTTTGAGGGCGCTCATTGAGAGCCCCAAGTTTCAACTGCCAGGTAAAGGAATTCCGTAATGTAGGCAACGTAACAGATCTTCATCCACTTCATGGGCTAAATAGTCTCAAAATCCCAGAATCTGGCAACAATGGCTTTTGCGCATCTTACGTACCTTTTGCGCCATTACGCCTATTGAACGCGCACATTTAAAAAATGCTAATCATTACGTTCTGCTAGATGACGGTAGAGACATGAGTAAAAGAAAATATGCAAGCGGTGCCCAAAAGCGCAGCAATAAACTGTTGTCTGAACAAGGTCGAACAAAACGAAGATTACACACTTATTTAGACCAGCCAGAGAGGAATATTAAAGACATCTCCACAGACGAAACACTACCGCAGCCGCAGGTAGCTAGCAGCAGCACGTCTTCACCAGCAACCAACAATAAATATACTTGCTTAGCCTACTTATTGGCAAGAATAAATGTTTTCCTTTCCTCCGTTGATTGTGTGTTATTTCGGCGATGCTATCCTTGGTGCTGAACTATCAGAAGCCAAGCGCTGTCTTTGGTTTTGAACAACGACAAATGTGTGGCGGCCTGCAGAAACCCTTCACATCGTGAACATTTGGGTCTTTTGGGTATTATACATATTTGGAAACTACAAACTCTCCTGAATACAAATCTGTTCATATCACTCAGATATCTTTATCACAACTGAAGTTACATCATTTTAAAGTTGACCTGTGTCAAAAAGTTATAAGCTAGAAAATTGCATTCAAAGATTCCACTCCGTTTCATTCTAATTCTGTGGCGAATATGGAAAGAAAATCATTTTGTCCGTAATCACGTTGTGAATGTAAATGTCAGTTTAAGTATAAGCTACATTAATAACTTCTTAGCAAGTTATTTTTAGTTGTTTGGAGATGCTGCAGCACTCAAAAGAGCAGGCAAACTAAGCATTTGATTTGAAATGGCTTGGAAATCTTGCTAGCTGACATGTCCAAAAAACGTTGAAATTAACTGTTTTTAATAAGTAAATATATACGTTTTGTACATTACAATGAAGTTTAGGGTGTTAACTATAGAAAACATCAAATCTCAATTTTGACAGAAAACGATTTTCGATCTTTTATGGCCTATAGCCAACAATGAGCTGCCGCGACATCCGACGGGTTTCCGCAGGACGCCACACAAATAGGCTGCTGTTGTGCTTTTGTTATTTTTTAACTTTTTTATTTCTCTCTCACATATAGAGGCTATATTTAAAGGTAGACAGCAATGTATAAGATAGGATGGAGATACATTTTGAGTGGATTTAGGGGAGGGGCCTCGAGCTCCGACTTTGCGGGGGCCTCTGCAAAGGCCCGGCCGCCACTGCCAGGAGATAGTAGTAGTAGGAATCGAACCCAGGATCTTCTTGCTGTGAGGAGACAGTCCAAGGCACTGCATCACCTTGCCACAAGACCATCATGATTGGTGCTCAAAGTAACTTTCAAATCAAAGCTAGACAAAAAAACTAGTTAATCAAGTTCATACACAAACACACAGAGAGGCCTGTGCAAACCCTGTCTGTGCCTGCAGGTGAGTAGACGGACACAGGAGTCAGACCCTCCAGTGTCTTCTGTTTCATCATCCTTCCAGACAGTATCTCCTTGACAGCTTTAACTTCTAGCAGGTGAAATACACATCAGCATGTGGAGCCTGGGAGGGGAGAGCTTCATACTGCAATGTGCCACAAAGCAGGTCCTGGACAGACAACACATGATGGAAAGCCTTGACACAGCAACCTCTCTTATATTTTATTATATGTTATGCAGTGGCATAACGACATCTCTGACGTTGATAACAAACCAAACCGTTTCAAAATCGGTTGAAAATTGAGCAAGTTATGGTCATTTAAAAAGTACATGTAGATTCAACACAATGTTATGGGTGAGCGAGTTGACTGTAGCAAGATGGCCACCATGTGCGGACGTTCTAGACTCCGCCGTAAGACATCTAGTGTTTATATATATATCTATGGCTAGCCCACCCTAGCTGTTTAGTACTAGATGTGAATTGTCTACAGTATTGTTTTTAGAGTATTGGTATTAATAAATTCATACTTTTATAACCTACCTCACTGTGTTGGTTCTGTGCCTCAAGGATCACGTATTTCAACCTGCTTCCCATTACATAAGCACACAGAACATATATTACATTTATAATAAGCTAAAATATAGTAAACCTCCTAATGTACAAATAATATACAATATTCAATACAGTATACTAAACCTCTAATACACATAATAACCTATACTAACCGTATAAACCTATACTAACCTAAGACAAGTGAAGCACAACAGTGTCCAATAGTACAATTGTTTCAATGCCTTTGTTCCACAACTAATCAAATCACTTCTGTATAAGGGTTTGCATCTTTGTAAGATAAATCAATTGCCACTCAAGTTGTCTGAAATGCCATCAAAAATCAATACATTCAATTAATCCTGCCTGCTTTAAAAATAAAATTGGGAGTGGGCCCCTTTGAGACAATCCATCAATTTCTCTCCATGTAGCCTCTGAATAGCCTATAAAAGTAGAAAGACAGAGACCTTTGCTGATGCATATAGTGTACATTTTTACCACTAAATTCACTTTCTTGTATATGGCCGGAACATTGTACTTAACCTCTATCATTTAGAAAAAGTTAGAAATCTCCTGCGTTCTCACGGCTTTGTTCAATAAAAAATGCTCTTATTAACTTTAATGGCGACTATATTCCATGGCTGGCTGCCTCTACATTTCTATGAACCCAGTTGTGATTTTTTTCCACACAATGTCCATGGGTGCAAGCGCACACACAGCTCAAGCTCATTTATGTATTTATGTAAAAGAAGATTATTATTATTATTATTTTTTAATTTGGCAAAGTAGATAATGACTTATCTACTTTGTGGGGATTTGTGTGTATAAATACAAATAAGTAAACCACAAGGCCCATCTTTTATGCCAACATAAAACATTGTCGGCATTTACTCAGGGATGATCAAATGTTTGCAGGAACCATTCAACCACTGGAGCATTAATGAATGGCTGAGAGACTGCTATCCGGGGTGGGTGCCAGGGGACATGCAGAGGGCTGGGAGAGAGGTGGGGATGACTCAAGACACATGCCTCAACTCAGTCTGCTCAGATGAGATTTTTGATGAAAGAGAAGGTGACAAGAAGGAAGAAGGGAGAGAGAAAAGAGAGAGAAAGAGAGACAGGGCTAATGTTTGAGTGAAGTGGCATGCTAACCTGCATCAGACCAAGGATCAGCACCACTCCCATCACACAGTGGAGGCATTGTTCACCCCACACAAAGAGTGTGGGCTTCCTTCAGTAGCCTGGATGGTACTTTAATGCTGCTCACACCAGCACAACAGCTTTCCTTTCTTATTTTCTTACCCAGTCAATCTCTCTTTCTTTTCCCAAGGAACTAAACATGTAATTTGTTGTTTTCTGGTTGTGTGTGTGTTTGTGTGTGTGTGGGGGGGGGGGTGGTTAAGTTAAAACATACTGTACCCAATATATTTTTATAGGGACGATGACAAGAAGTATTTTGCAGTTCCTTCCCTTTCCTTTTAAAATCATTGCTTGTCGAATAAAAAAATAAAAAAACGGGGAAAAACTCCCCACAGTGTAAAACCCAAATTGGTCTTCTGAATGAAACTTCGATTCAGGGATCCCATTTTACTGGAAGAAATGTCAAGCAGGATAGAATTACCAGGTATCTATGGGTCCAGACCCAAACCTGGCAAGCAATGAATTCACTATGTATGAACAAGAGCACTGAGAACCCAGTACCTTCTCTGTGTGATCCTTTTAGTCTGGTGGAAACTGATCATGTCTTTTCCAACACACTTGGAATGTGCTTTTCCATCTCAACATCGTTGAAAGTCTGCTTTGTGTCACACAATGGTAAGTTTGTTCCTAAAATGGTGCTGATTCCCATACCAGCAAATATCAGCCCATTGATACGGGGATCTGGCCCACGGATAGCTGGCCTGACTGTGCAGATTTGACTTAGCAAAATATACTTGCAAAATTATTCTATTTAATCAATCAACAATACACAGGCAATGTACTTTAAAAATGTATACAACAATACTAACTACAGTAGATGTTTAACAACTATAAACTCTGCTGTGACTACTGAGTCACACTATTTGCCTGGTGAGATCTTGATAAAGAATCTGGAGGGAACAGAGATAAGCTCTTGTGTCAAGGTTAACATTTTCAGAAAAGGAAAGTTTGTTTGTGCTGATGTGATTGGCTATTTATTTTTTCAGTAGGATGTCATGGTGGTGTGATGTTGTGATAGGTAGAAGGTTCCAATACTTTTAAGAAGGGAGATGTGGGATGGACAAAGGCAGCAATGTGACAGATTAGCAACCTTTACTGTCACCAATCGTAGCACATAAGAGAAATTAAGCTGTTTGTAGTAATGTAACTCAAATGCCAAACCTGATTCTATCAAAACCTATGAGCTTATAGCCCACCTGCTTTTCTCTGAACATTGTTACCGACCTGCCATCTCAAAAAGCCTTATGTCAAATCAATGCAAAATACAATTTTGTCTTTGTTTTGCATTTTTTAATTTATTTTCCTTCAATGGGAACACAAAAGCTGGATATACAATACTGTGTGTGCCCTTTAAGACAGAGCCTGATTTCAGGGAAGTGAGCTGTGGTTTCCCTCCCACCTACTGTCCCCTCCAATTCTCCATCTGACATGGAGCGCTAAGGGAAGAGTTCTAGCTTTCTGTCACAGTGGAACACCAGGGGCATACTAATGTCAGGCCAGGCCAGCTGCTATCCATGTTTGGATGGATGAGGCTATGTAATGTTACAGAACCTTCGCATCCTCCATTATCACACCTCAAAAATCTGGACCAGAGCTTAGTTGCCAAGCTCCAGGTACTGTGCATAGCAATGGATGAGTAAATTCAAGGGACTGAATTGAATCCAGGCCTATATTATTTTTCTCTTCTGGAACATGCCTGAGGTCATCTGTTGTGGGAGAGGGGGTCCATGGAGCTACCCTCTCCCTTGCAAGTCCCTCCCTCAAGCAACTTGAAACCACAGGGGTTTCATAAGATGCAGTTTACTGAAGGCTACTTTGAGAGGCCCTATGAGAGTTAAAGGTACCCGCCATTGTGGGCGAGTCTATCGAGTGACATCATCCCCCCGAACTACAAATGTTTATATTTTCCTTTGGTCAGCTAGACTAGGTTCTAGTAGGCAGATATTTCATGACCCTTCATTTTTGTTGGCCAGAAAGATCCAATATAAACATGTCATGAATTATGAGTAGTTGAGTGGCATGTGAAAATGTCAAGGGTGTTTTTAGCATTATGTGCTAAAAGAACACCAGACAGCCCACTCAAAGCAAGGTCAAAGCTAAACATAATCTATCATCTGGTCCAGTGAAAGCCCATACTAAGAAATCTGGGAGTCTGGACATGTTAACGATCTAAAGCACTGTTTATGTGACAATGCAAGGTTTCTATGTTGCTATGATTACAAATGGTAGGATATGACCCTTAGATGACCTGTGCAGGGGTAATTCTTCCCCTAAGTTCTTTAACCCTCGTGCTGCCTTCGGGTCACATGACCCAAAGGTTCATAACGAACCATCGTTGTGTTTACCCAATTTTACCCAATACAAAAACAAATACAAATTATTTTCTTTTAACCATTCCAATGTGGGGGGTCTGAGACAGCCCGACAGTTAAAAGAAAATGCTTCACTTTGTTTTTGTATGAGGTAAATTTGTCACAATACGACGGTGGGTCACAATGACTGATGGGTCAGAATGACCCGAAGATAACACAAGGGTTAAGGCCGAGCAGGATATTGTTTTGGCATTCTCAACAACTTCCTATAGCACCACAAAGTCTAGCGATGCAGTGTCATGCCCCTGAGGCCTGTGCTAGTGGCCAGGCAAGCAGGGAAGCCTGTTTCCGATTTCCCCAGTGGTCTGCCACTGCACCGCTAACCCACCACGGAGAGTGAATATTGCAACATCAGCATAACATAAGACAGTCAAGTCTACTCCCCCTGGCTCAGAGAGACTTCACTACTTAGAAACAGGGGCAAAATCAAGTCCAAAGAGGAGAATGAAGTGCAGCTAATGAAGTCAGAGACTTCTGACTGTCTACATAACAGCATGTAACCTAAGAGAAGCTTCTCAGTAGGTAATGTGATTTTAGTGCTGAGGAAATAATACAAAATATTGATAGGATATCAAGGCAGTCTACTTTGAGACATAGAGAGGTTTCTCTGCCAGTCCCTCTATATGTTCAAACAGAAGTTCCACAGACCCGAGTCATCCCCATACACACACCATTTTACTAGTTTTTGACAGATGAGGCTGAGATTCAATTGTCACTTGCATGCCAAGTTCCCTAGTAATCATAGCTCAGGTGCGCCTTCCCTATTCCCACTCTGGGTAATTTGTAGGGAACATTTTCATCTGAGGAAGTGGCATGTAGCTTTAATGAAGGCATCACTACTTGGCTGCACAGATAGCTGCTGGAGCTGTCACGGTTGTTTGGTCACAAGCCAGGCTCTCAACTAAGGTTCTGATATGTATGTATGGAATCATATCAGAAAGAAATACATTCATTTGTTTAACCCTTGTGCTGCCTTCGGGTCACATGACCCAAAGGTTCATAACGAACCATCGTTGTGTTTACCCAATTTTACCCAATACAAAAACAAATAAAAAAAATTTTCTTTTAACCTTCGCAATGTCGGGGGTCTGAGACAGCCCAACGGTTAAAGGAAAATGCTTTACTTTGTTTTTGTATGCGGTAAAGATGTCGCAATACGACGGTGGGTCACAACGACTGATGGGTCAGAATGACCCGAAGATAACACAAGGGTTAAGAAAGCTCAATTAATTTTTGGGGACATTTGTTAATTTATAATTTCTTATTGATTAACATAACAAAAACTGATAAAACTAACATGAATCACAATGTGAATCAGTAACATAGGACCTCTCTAAAGTTCAATGAAGGAATGATTGAATCACAGAAGAGGCCAGCGCAGTTCTCAGGGTAATTACTATTCAACCTGACTGTCTGGTTATAGGACATAGATTTTTTTGCACTTAGATCACAGGCTCTTGTGACATCCCTTGTTCATCATTAATTTCCCAGACGACAAGCAAGAAAAATGTAGCTGATTCATTGCACTCCACTTGCGTAATGAGAGTGCCGTCTTTTTTGTCTTTGGATCAAGGGTGGCCACAGCCTTGAAGAGTAACTATTTTTGACACAGAGTTGCAAAATTCCAGCATTCCAAATACAATGCTCAGTGGTTAGGGGTTAGGTTTGAAGGTTCGAATGCATTAACTCCTATTTGGGGGGTTGGATTGCTCTTACTCTTGTGAAGAATAGAACTGGAAATTGAACAGGTGGAAGAGATAGTTTCATTTTTGTCTTTCTGAGCGGAATGGAGCTTTGGTGAAGGAGATGGAGGAGAGTGGCTCTCCCCTATAGTGGTGGCATGTGATGATGGTGTAATACAAAGAGGGATGGCATGAAGCCCACTCCTCATCTGTTGTCACCCTGTAATCCTCGGGATGGACATGATCACTCAGGTACCCAATCTCCCTTGGCACTGATAAATAGTGTCGCATTTACAGGTGTAGCAGGGTTTGCTCGTTTAAGATAGAAATACTTCATTTATTTTTAAGTATTTAGTTAGATGGGGCACCGCCTTAATATTGGTTTTAGGACATTAAGGAATCCTATGTTTAATATGTAATAATCAGTCTCATCTTGTTCTAAGTGTAGAGCCAATCATAACATTAGTGAACACACACATGTCAAAATATTTTTACAATGAATTTATTAAAGTAAGGTAAACATGGATAGTATGAAAAACTTAGATTATGAATTTGATATGGGAGATTGGTTTCAATGAACAGAATGAAATGGTCTAACTTAAAGACAGAAATTGTATAGTCAATGATTACATCCTTACAAATCAAACAGAGCTCACGCCAATGCCATGTCAGGGAGGAAAAAGCATTAGCCATAGTTACGTTTGATCAGGGTTGATCAATGAGGTTGAGGGCGGTTCGCGTCCAAGACCCATTTGAAGAATCTGAAGTCAAAGCGCGGCTGCGCTGCAGGATCATGAGACCGAGTCTGCGGGATCTCAGTCAGGTCGCAATTAGAATTGCGTTTTGGTTGAAACGTTCAGGTAGGCCTACTGTTGCCTAAGCACTAATCTTGTTAAATCCCAGGAGAAGCTTGGCGACGTCCTTGGAACGCCAATCCTGATGGCGTTCACGCCATGGTTGGTTTTGCTGGAGTCAGACATCGATTGTCATCTCAAGAGTTTTATACAGTTCAGAGTTAGAAGAAGGACCTGTCTGGAGTCAGAAGTTGATTGGGAGAAGCTGGGTTCTCAACTCCCCCTCTTTACTTCACACCTACTTAAAGGTGTTAACTGGTCTCTGGGTGGTTCATAAGATTGTTCAAATATTGTTCTGGACATCTTGGTACAGTTACAATTTAAAGTTGAATGTTTGTTTTAACATGTTAGCTTTGTGTAGATACCAAGGATGACTTGGTTATCTTTCAGGAAGAAGGAGTAGTTACTTGAATCAAGATTTCAGAATCAGAATGGGATTTATTCGCCATGAAAGTTTGCACAGACAAGGAATTTGCTTTGGCAGGAAGGTGCATACAATAAACATATAGGGACCTAAAATTTAAATATGTGGACTATCTATACTAAGGGTACATAAACTAGCAGTACTAAGTGGAATTAGAATTAAATAAAATATACAAGTAAACACAGTATTAAAACAAAGTAACAAACATTACACAAATATCCCTCATAATTCTCCACCTTCTACTCTTGTGGTAAAGGTGATGTCTTGAAGCACTTTCCTCAAAAGTTCTGATCAAGGTATGTTCTTTGTTCAAATTGCCGCCACAACAGAGAGCACAAATGGTTGCTGGAGACGTGTTGTCTCAAGCAGGCCCTTTGAAGCCTGCAAGCTAGCAGGAGGGCATCACATGCATGGTTCCTTTGCATCGGTGTTTGGTGGGTAATCGGCATACTGAGCATGTCAAGAGGGCTGATTAGGTTTGTCTGATGTGGTCGGATCAGACTCTACAGGTGTGACAAGATGTTGGCTCTGTGTGGTCTGGCTGACCTCACTACACAGGATAGGACCCACTTCCTTCCACCTCCTCCCTCCCTCATCCCATGGGTCTATCATTCACCATCTCCACCCTAAGATGTGTGTGTGCCCCGCATACCCTCCCTTCATCATTAAAGTACCTGGCTGGTGTTTATGGTCTTGCGGGTTCTGCATTCCTCTGGGTCTCACCCCCTATCCACAGGTTATTTGCCTTTTCAAGCCATCAGATCCAGACATGATGAGGTCTACACAGTGGAAGTGTTGTGTATGTGCAGCTGTTGTTGTCAGCGCCAAGAGCTCAGCCCTCCCCTATGGTTTAGCGCTCTCTGCACAGCCCCTGGAAGGATGGAGACCTATCTACTGTGGTTGATTTGGACAGACATGGGGCAGTGATGAGGCTGCATTCTGACTGTGGTTTAGTGTGACCTCCCCATTCCTCGGCTTGCCATTGTCAGAAATATTAGCTAGCTCTGTCAAACAGTATCTCCTTTAAATAAACAAACAAACCCCCTCTTCTTAGTCCTCAGCCCCAAGATAAGGGTCTTGTATGTTTACCCGGAGTTCAGATTTGGGGGTAGGCCTCTCTTTGCAAACAAAGCTAAACACAGTATCATTTTATACAGAATAAAAAGGTTACATCTTCAATTTTTCCGACATATCCCTCCTGTTTATCCTGAGTAAAATGTGTTATTCCAAACCCACACACAGTCAATAAAATCAAAAATACATAAATAATATTCATAAAAAAAAAAAAAAATTGTAATAATCAATAAGACTATACAGCATTATAGTCTAGTAGTGTGAATGCTTGGACATAACGGGGAAACCCATGGTATTGGGATTGAAAAAACGTCATCACTCACACAGCGGTCATTTGACGTCTGATGCATCGACCGGCGGACCTGTACATCATCTCAGATCTCTTTCATCAAACAATCAAATAGAAACAAAGATTGCAACAAAGAAATCAATACAGAAATTATCAGGATACGAACATGCATACTTGTTGTCAACATGGTCAGCACTAAAACAATCAACTATTCAGTAAACTGTCAGTCAGGTTCTTCTAAGACAGTCTAAACCAGGCCCTGATTATGCTCTTCCTCTCCAGGTTAGGTGATAAGCATTTCTCTCCAGGTCAGGGAGTCATAAACCATATTTAACCAAACAAAAACCTGTTTAACCCTTAAATCACCCCAGATTTTGTCTCCAGATGTACTCCCCTGCAAACTTATCTCCATTTTCTAGATGGCAAAAGAAGCTCACCCTTCCCCGAAGGTTTTCTCCTACAGAGCAATCAGGACTTTAGGTCAACAGACATTTCTCTCCAGCCTGCTGCTAATTCTTTTACAACCTCTGCATGATAAGACACATCACTTTGGCACACATCCTGAAATTTACTTACATGTTCTCAATTTCTGTTTCTTTTCAAATTAATATCAACTTTCAGTAGTACAAACAGGTTTCTGAAGAGCAAAACATTAAGCTTTAATGCAACTCCCAAATAATACTTCATTAAGTCACATAAATGAAACAGTATTGTTATCACCTCTTCCGACAGTCTATAACTGTTCTCAAAACATTCAAACTTCTGCCCTATGATAGTAGTGTTTGTACAAGCTTTTTTTCCACAGAAAACGTTGCCAACTTATACCAAGATTAAAACTTCCTTTCTGAATCTATTTAACATTTGCATTGTTACCAATTAAACAGTTAAATCAGTACATCCATAGTCATAGCACCATTTAGAATTGTTCATACGTTTTTCAACATACAAGACGGAACGTCATTCCCAAGACAATTCCCATTTTTATCACAAAGTCCAATTTGCTAAAACGGATGCCATGATTGTGTGTGCATGGTGATTGTGTAATATTTTCATAGACAATGTAGTTTAGTCGATTAAAACGGCAACCTCAACGCACTGTACTATAGGTACAGCGTGGAGTTTTCCTTGATTTGACGCTATCAAACAAAATGCACGCTTTGCAATGACTCAAGTGTACCATGCTATCTCCTTGATTATCACCTCTGAAACTAGCCAGGAATGACCCCATCTACCTCGGGTCATTTCCAGGATTTTACGTTTCAATGCGTCACCACAATCCAGTCTCCTGATCTTTGGTCAGCGGACTTCTCACTGGATTGAGACAGCATCTCTCTCGCCTTTCTGTCTGTGGATTTTTACACAAAGTAGACCACACAGTAATTAAAATTACATTCGCACAGAGGTCAGTTGAAAGCAACTGACTCGTCGTCAGCTCATTCCTGAATCTTAAAACAATTTCTTTAGCTCAATTAAGTTCATGCATATTATGTTTTCTCTCAATTACAGTATGCTAAAAAAGTTTTTTCTTAAAGTTTTTCTTGAATAGTTTGTAAATCCATATGCTGTAAACACTCTTTCGTTATCTCCATCCCTCCTGTTTGAGACATGATTTATCCCAAAGCTCAAATCAGCACATAACGAAATATATAGTAACATAAGTTCCTCCTGTGAATTTACATAACCCATCATTTTGGTGACACTTCCTGCATATCTCTCAAGACAGTCTCATCCACATAATACCTTTCCTTTTGTTAAGACATCCTGTATGGCTGCCCCTTTTGCTGACACATCTGCTTTAGCATTCCCAGAAAAATGAAATCAATGTTATTAGTATGTAACTCCTAGTAGAGCAAACAAATTCTTTATAATGGATATCTTCCCAGCTGATCATTGCCATTTTTATCAATTTTTGAGCAAACATGTATAACAAGACAATACACCATCATTTGATATTAAAATCCTACATTAGTCATCTGTTTCTGTGTTCCCTTTTGTGAACAAAATCAACTCTTAGTCTCATTTCTTTCACTACAAAAAACTTTTTCTTTCTTTTAAAACAGTTAAGTTTAAGACCTATATTGTTTCATATTCCTCTAGTTTTCCAAATCACACCTCGTCGTCAAATATATGAAAACCATTGGCATTATCCAAAACCAGAATTTAATATGCTTCTCAAATGAAATATAGACCAAATAATGTTCTTAATGTGGCCATTAACCAAACATTTTTCCCAACTATATTTGATATATAGGCTATAGGGAGCTAGAGGTTCATGAGTGTTTTGCTGCAGACAAAACGGTCAGTTAGCTCCAACTTTCATAACCACAAATATTATCAGACCTGATGAATCTTCCCAAATCATTTCAGAACAAAGGTTATAATAACCCTCTTTATGCACTAATATCATCGTTAAAACAAACTCATCACAGCCTAAATGTTTATCCCAAACATTATGCCAGGCTCTGATAGAACTCTCAAACAAAACTTAAATCAAAATGACAATCAAAACCAAACAAAAGTACATTTCAGTTCATTTCTGTTTCTCATCTGTAACCAGATTACAACTAATACCTTTATAAAAACTCTTAAAAAAGATTTTACTATTTTGACTGAAGTGTTAGCCCATATACCTTCAAAGTATATGCATAGTTCCCTTTTCAAAACATCAGTGTTTAAACCAATCATCAAAACGTTCTCTTGTTTCATTTCATAACCTTCAATGGTCCACTCTAAACCAATCTTTCATGTAACCATCTAATCACTTCCTCAATCTTTCAAATTTCCTTACACCAAAATAATATAACTTTTGTGAAAAACACAGCTTTAAAATAACCCAACTGGAAAAATGCCTTCAATTGATTCTGGACACTTCTAGATATTTACAAAATTTAATTTTATTCAGAGCACGTCATGACACATTTGAGCTACCGTAACTAGGCCAGCTTCAGTCAGTGAAATTAAGCAAAATTAAGCGCACGTATCCTAGCGGAGCTCAAAAACAAAAAAAGATAAAAGAATCAAAAACTCAACAGGAAAGTTTGCAGAATCTCACTAGTTTCTTTAAGAGTAGCCTACCCCTAACCCTGCAAAGGAATCATCCGGCGAGGTGGGAAATGTTTGTCCTCCTCGTCATGCCACCACCTCAGCTTGTTGCAGCAGGACCATTGGCACCGACCTACCTATAGGCGACATAGGCAGCCGCCTAGGGCGGCATGAAGAGGGGGGCGGCATTTTCCCAAGTGCATCCATTAATTAACCCTCCCACACAACCAGCAGAGGGCGCCACCGATATACCAAGGTTGGTGTTGATATCTCAAAGATTTGCTGAGATTTGACCCAAATTCCTGTTTGGTTGCTTTGTTGCCAATTTTGATTGGCTGTACCGGACGAAAGGTTTTCAAAATCAAATATATAAATAATGCCTGAGTGAGGGTTGCTCTGACGATGATGTGTGCCACTTCTGGGGAAGATTGGAAAAAAATTGTAGGAGGAGTAGGCTTTCAAAGGTTTTTGATAAAACCGGAAATGGCGGGAAATCTTTATAACCGGAAATTGATGTCATAGAGTGTGTTGAACTCGTCTTGATCCAGGGAATCCAATGGTACCTCATTTTTGAAAATCAGTCATACGGTTCAAAAGTTGCGTGTGTAAACACAAGTCCAACTTTGACCCATTGGTGGCGCTAGAGTGGTCTAATGGGAGATATGAAACTTGGTGTGAATAAAGAAGGGACTGTCCTTAATGAGAGTGCCAAATTTCACAAAAAGTTACCGTATGGTTCTAGGGGCTGCCATTGACTCCCATGGTACTAGAATAATAATAAAACCTACAATAACAATAGGTTTCCTCCTCACGGAGGAATCCTAATAAGTATGCAGAATAGCAAACACACTAATAACTAGAAAAGGCTGTTCCTGCGAAACAGCAGTGAGAATGCTGAAAACCTGAATGGGGATAGCTGACCATAAAAAAGCTGAAAATAGTGAAAATTTTGTAGAAAGTTATAAGCTGAAGCTTCAAGGCGCCCGAAAGGTATTTTTGAAAGGGGCTGGAGCTGGACGAAGGCATAAAACTACAGAAAAGAGAAGAAAAATGCAAAAAGAGAAATAATTCAGAAGAAATTGAAAATTTAGTAGAAAGTCATTTGCTCAGGTTTCAAAAGGTCTGAAATGTATTTTAGAGAGGACCTGGAGCTAACTCTGATTAAAATGCTGCTGCAAAAAAAGCTGAACTATTGTGGGTAGTAAATAAGATCATGCTACATCTAACCAGCAGATCATCTTGCAAGTGTGTCAAAGTGGTATTTTTACAGACTGTATTAACACCGTAGGCGTGAATAATGCATGCATCGTCATTGTCGTCCATCTGTAGCCGAAGCGAAGCTAGAGAGAAGATGCAATGGGAGACTTTCTACAGTAAGCTAGCGTCACTGTGTCCAATCCCGACCGTTTTTTAGCTAACATTCTGATAAAATGCCACTTCAAATATTGCTAAAAATGATCGTAACACGTTTTCAGCTGATTTACTGATTTCACGTTAAGCTTTAACTTCTTACCTTTCGAGCTAAATATTGTTAAGAAACATTTGAGTTAGCTTAGCCTTTACTAGAGCCGGTAAAAAGACGCTGGCGCCGGTAATTTAGCCGTGCGCTACCCTTGTCCAAACCCGACCGCACTTCTATCCTCGTAGTAAACACTCGCCCGCACAACCAGCAGAGGGCGCCAACTGCGCCACGTCATATCTATCTTGGGGGGGCGCTCCCGGGGGGGGTTCTGTTGATACATTTCGCCTAGGGCGCCAGATGTGCTAGGACCAGTACTGCCTACCGGATAACGTTACAGTGACTAGCTCCAGCCAGTGACGTGCCGTGATGTCAGTAAGAGGCTAGGCACTAGCCTATATGCCCAATTAGCCTACCTAATTTATTGTTTAGGCTAATACGTCAAAACAGTAAACTTTACGCACAAGCGCAAACAGTGACTCGTTGAAAAAAGCATGAAGGGATAGCATTACAGCCGCTGACTGTTAGCACACCCACATTTATTTTCTTCCATACCAGTCTGTTTAAAACGATCGGATAATTTATTGTCCCTTTTGCTGCAGTAGTCCATCTAAAGCTGGCGTAGACCTCCCTCTTGCTATTAACTTCTGTTTTGAATTTAAATCGAGCTTGGAGAAATTCCCCAAGTCTGTGATATCGGCGGACACTGCTGCTGTCATTTTGACTTTCACAGGGATCATGCTTACAATGAAGCTGGTGTAATGACGTTAGCTGCGCAAATGTCCAGTAATATCTCGATTTTAATTGGTCCATGTTTGATATGTAACGTAGATGATTACTGGCATACCATGGCATACCATATTTACGTGCAAAGGCACAGCAGAGTTGTGCTTTTTGCCGTACATGTTGAAGAATACAGGATTGAAGTGCGCATGCGAGAGTTTTCGATTGTCGTGCGCAATGAATGGACAGTAAAAGCACTGCTTATTCTACCATTTTTTTTGTATTTGATTATGCGGAACTGCTACATTTGTCATCGTAACGTCTAAAGAATTGGAATAACACACATATTGCATATATAAATCACAAGAATAAACAGTACAAATACAAATCAATTAAATACAATTATTTAATAATCATTTTTATATTTGAATTTTGGCAGGGTAGGCAGTGCCTAGTTTACCTACCCAGACTGACTAGCTCAGAGGAAGCAGCTCCATCTGCCGCAGAACTTGCCGAGGCCTCACCCGAAGGGGCCCCTAAACTGAGCTTTGATTGGGGCCACAAAATTGACAAACCCGCCTCTGTCTGTAACTCATGTAAAATGTATCCAAACAAACAAAAATCTTGTTAACAAATGTATCAAAATACTCATCACGTAACATATTTCAAAAGTAACCAAATTAATATATGAAATTCGTCTCAAATCTTCGTCTAAAAAGCTTGCCGTGAAGCAGTATCTCTGGCCGTACAATGTGTATGACGTCAATTACATTTTAAAAGGCTTTTTAGAACAAAAAGGCGACTTTAAAAAATCTAACACCCAGCAGTGTGTATTTTTTTTGCCTCCCCTTTCGAATTCAACGTTCAAATTACTAGACAAAAAATGATATCCTGAGAAAAGTGGATTTTGAGGGGTAGAGCTCCATAGACCTCCATTCATTCTGCACTCGACCGTTAGCGCCCTCATATGGAACTAGAGTGGAACTGCAACCAGTTCAGAACCCGGAAGTTTCCGGGTTTTAAGAATTTAATTCTATCCCAAAAGACTAAAGGCTAATTCTCCTACTAATATAGGACCTCAGTGCATTTTTAACGACTCCACTGTGGATTTTTAAAATCAATTTGGAACATATAAATCGACTGTATGTAATATATACAATTTAATTCTTACCTTGTCCATCGAAAGCTGTGCCACTAACTCGTCCAGAATCTCGTCCCCTTCCATCCCCCAGGGAAAAACTTGGACGGCAACTCTTTTCAATTATTTGCTGCGAGTTCTTTCTCCATTGTTGTGCACGATTTCAGTTCTTCCTGGATGATGGAAAGGATGTTGAAGACCCGGTGAACAAGTTTTAGAAAGCTTTATTGCCTGCGGCCGGCCCACAAGGAGACAAAACATCACACGCTACAAAGTTTGTCCGCTAGCATGTTGTGCTAGCAACCTATTTAAACAGAACCGCTCTTGACAGTTATTGGCTAAAACAAAGGCATGCAAATGTCCCATGGCTCTTCTTTCATTGGCTCCCTTGCATAGACCTGGCGCGCGTGTGCGTGTTTACGTGTGTGCGTCCCTTGCAATGGACATTTACAACAACCCTACCCCCACTAGGTGACAAGCAAATGGTCACCAGACCTCAGTCTTCCTTCTAGCTCTGTCAAACAGTATCTCCTTTAAATAAACAAACAAACCCCCCTTTTCTTAGTCCTCAGCCCCAAGATAAGGGTCTTGTATGTTTACCCAGAGTTAGGGGTCGGCCTCTCTTTACACACAAAGCTAAACACAGTATCATTTTATACAGAATAAAAAGGTTACATCTTAAATTTTTCCAACAGCCATACAGGAGGTGGTATGGCCTCCTTTCCAATTTCTCTCTAAGTGCTGTAAGTGGGACTTTACAGCCCAGAGATTTAGATCACTAAATAACCAAGAATCCAAAATGTTTATACTTTTTGCAACCAAGCTTCATGGTTTTCATTCTTTAACATGGTAAGTGTGCAAGTGTTCATTTTCATGCCATGTGAGTCTGTTCTAGCTGTCTCTAATAGCTTTAAGACATGGAATACATTCAAAATATTAGATTCTGTCCAGTCCCGACTTTCCGATATATTTCATATCGTGTCACTTGCAATTGCAATAATAATTCTGCACATGGTAGCTCTTTTTTGTCGCTGGGCACGTTCACTTTTCCTTCCTCAAGACACATCAGGTAAGCTGTGATATACAAGCATGTTGAGCACACATTAATTTGATACAATTTTCCTTTATTCTGGTATCAGACAGTACCTATGCCCTAGTTGCCTCTTCTCTTCTCAGACTGCTTATTTTTCTCTATGTGGGGGAGTGCAGCTCTTGCTCTGCTGTCATTACACAAACACTCAAACATTAGCTGCTCCTTTAGACAAAATACCTCCCCCCCATTTTTTAAATGCTTTCCCGGGTGAAAGCGGTCGAACACTGGTAATTAGAAGGGTACATGAGTCAGCCTGAGCTTGATTCAAGTCCATCCTAGTTGCAGTGCATGCAGTACCACAGAAGGCAGACAGGCAAGCTGATGATGTTCCAGATAGCATCTGCTGGGCTGAGACTGAGTGTTTTGTCTGAGAATGACGGCGTTTGGTTTGAGAGCGTTTTGTCTGAGAATGACGGCGTTTGGTTTGAGAGCGTTTTGTCTGAGAATGACGGCTTTTAGTTTGAGGGCGTTTTGTCTGAGAATGGTCAGGGTATATTGTGGCCGATCGTTTTTCCATCACATTTCGCAATTGGCAAGGCATATATTTGAGCCCTACGCTACCAATTGACGCTTGGTAATTCGTGAGACACACCTACAAGTGTTTTCGTTCCCCAATTCCCATCACAAAATCGGCAAAAGGGAGACAGATGATACGTAAGGGGGGTGAAAGGAGTGGCCACCATTAAACATATTTCAAAGTAAGAGTTGTGGCCTAGGTTTCAGATATATTTTAAAATTTTCAGTTACCAGATCGTTAAAAAAATATAGGGTATTGCTTTTAAGTTATAAGAGCAACAGACAACTATAGCAGGCCTATTTATGGCCAAATGTTGAGTTTGGTTCCAAAATGCTATAAATCCATTTTGATCAATTTGAGTTCAAATGTGTTTTCTTTACAAAGAAAGTACAAAGATGAAAATCACTATTTTCTGTTTCAAACATTCACATAGCATCTTGAGGTTATAATAACATAAAAAATTGAAATCCAGATTTTGATTTTCAAAGATTTATTTTAAAAACTGATCATTTTTTCCCCAAAATGCAATAAATCCATGACACGTTTTTTCCCCCAAAATATTTACAATACAATATTTCTGTGTTAAAACATTCAACAATATTTGATTTAATTTTAAACAATACAACAATTATATATTATAAACAATATTATTAAACAATATTAATATAGTATTAAACAGTATTATAAACAATATTTAATTAATAAATTAATCAAATGAACCGTCACTCTCAAAAGGCTGAGATACATGTAAGAGGTTAAGGAGATCTGCAAGGCTTTGGGTGAAGGATCTGGAGCTCTGAATCCCTCTGAATTCTGATGAAATCCTGGCAATAAATTAGGGGAAGTTCAGTTTTCTCCTGCTCTTCATTCGCAGGGTTAAAGCTGGGTCACTGGACGCTTCCTCTCTCAGCTACTCCTCATGACTGTCACAGTCAACATTCATCTGTGACTGAGAGAGTGCATCATCATAGAAGGCACGCACATTGTCACTCACACCGATTTCAGAGAGCAAGTTCAGGACATCCTTCTTTTTTTCTTCCTTCACTGTGCTTTCATTGGGAAGCTGGCTTGGCTTGAAGTTTGCCCACTTCTTTCCTCTCTTCAGCACTGAGTGGTAGCAGTATTCACTGTTATACACAGCCTTGAATCCCACTTTGTCATTTCTCAATTCCAGCATTCTTGCTTCACTTAGCTTAAATGACCTCTGTGACTTGACAAAAGCCTGTGTTTCTGTCTTGAAATTATAAGCCTTCCAGTGTTGCCCATAGACGTGTAAATTTCCATGACTGCGCAAAATCTGATAGTATTCCTCTGGCAGAAGAATGGTATCCTTCTTTCGGATTTGTTGCTCAATCCTCCCAAACACACGATCCACGGGCAGAAAACTGTGCCCCCTTATAGGAAACGCATACTCGGCACTGATTCTTGGAAAGGCCTTCATAAAGGAAAACAGCATGGACAGCAGGTTGATATTTTTGTTCTGACCAAAACAAGAATCACTGAACAAGCGCAGCCTCTGAGCGCAGTCAAGAGCACCACTCAACTGTTGATGTAAACAGTGGTCCAGAGCAGAAGCCGTTATATTGCTACCTTTTCTGTTTTCATGCTCCATCCATGTGTACAGATTAACATCTTCCACTGCCTGCTTACTTCCCTTCCCATGGTGAATAACGACACCAAATACATACATGTGGAGCTGTCTGGAATAGTATGTCTGAACTATGGGGGTTCTAGGGAGTAGTAAATTCTGCATCATGTCGAAGCAAACAGTCACTGCATCATGATCTACCTTCCCCAGTAAATCATAGAACACCCGTGCTCGTCTTCTGTGTAGGATGTAGGATGCAGACTCACTACGTTTTTCTTCTTCAGTCAAGCTGGGGTCCTTAACTCTCAGTTGAAACCTGGCACATGAAGAACAGGCATCTGTTGCAGGATGCCCAAACCCAAGGTTGAACTGCTGTCGAAAAACAGTGTAATACAGGGAGTAGATGATTGCATCGTGATCTTGTTGTTCAAATAGCTTGTGCATTCTTTTCACGCTGAGGTCACTGGGAATGTATTTCCGGCCAGGTGCTCCCCTTCTTCCATAATGGCTGGCCCTACATGTAAAGGTTTTGATGTGATCCATCACAAGCTGCTTCTTGGCATCACTTTCTGCCACCTTACGAGCACCACCCGAGTTCTGGTCTGGCTGTAGCATTGAGTGCATAATACTTTGCCACTCGAGACACACGATCCTTGCCGATACCTGCAATGACAGAAAAATGACATTTATTTGATTGTATGTGTGTTTGCCAGCAGAGGCGCCAAACACACAATTTGCGGAGAACAGAGAGCAAGGACACAGGCACACAGACAACACAACAGGGGTTATGCGGTAAACACTTTCGTATTCGGTAAAACGAGTCTCATCATTTCTGGATCTGTACGCTCTATGCTGACATGGCGCTGTTTTACACAAGATGCCTCCAGTTTCCAATTTTATATCTCGGTGAATTCTGCCCCAAAAAGGTCGAGGAGGGCAGGGTTTTTGAAGTAAAACTTTCAATCTGAGTGAGACTGCGTCCCCCGGTACTAGGCTACATTTTTCTGACGTTAGCGAGTCAGCGTGAGTCAGACTCGGGTCGCTCACTGGCAGTGTGTTCACAATGTTGTATTTCACTCCATCCTACACCAAAACGTCAGGGAGGACTGCTTGTTGTAGATACGAACCTGCTGAAGATAGCCAGCCTCTCTGATTTCTCAAAGCGAGCCTGTTTCATTCGTCATTTGCCTGGCTGAGAAAACAACCTCCGTTAGCCAGGCTAGTTTTGCCCGTTTCAGGCTATATAAAGGTCTCTGACAGTCAGAATCACTGTTTACAGGCAAAGGTCGCGGTGGTCCTTGGCCAAATTTGTATTTGACCGGTTTAGGGCTAAATACTCTAGCCAGAGCCTGGAATCGAACCAGTGTTTTGAGTGACTTTGCATGTGTCTCCGGACATTTCACACTGGTGAGGTACGCAGTAAAAATCACTGTTCGTATTTTCACGCATCTGGTACTTAACCGGTTTGGATAAATACATGGTCTTCACAGTTAAATAATTTAAAACGCCCAAAATGCTCATAATAATAATAATGTTATTGTTGATTGTGTGAACTATCTGGGTTTGCCGTTGGGTTAGCACAGCAGCAGAAGTGGTGAGACCTGTTTTCCGGTTTAGTCATGTGACGTTCGACATAGGCCTATAGGCTACCCCATGAACATCAACATGGACACATTAACACAATACAGGTTGCTACATTATAATTCGTAAATCAAAATTAAACTCACCCAATACGCTGCAAAAGGTGGCCAGACAGGAATCTTTGTCGGATGATCTTCGGTCAGCAAATGATACTCGTTAGCAGTGTTGGGAATACATTTACATTTATGCAGCACAAGGGTGTCGTGGAAATTTTGGAGTATTTCAGTTATAATGTGTGTGTTTCATATATGAGGAATGTGTTTTAACGGAAGTCTAAAGTTGATTAAGAGTCAACTCCATTTGGTAGAGATGCCATTTGCAGTTTATGACACCTGGGGAGGAAGAGACAGCTGGTCTGGAGACAATGTGGATTCAATTGTATTGTTAACTGATCAAACTGCTCTGACCCTTCCTGTAGACTTGTTTGAAGTGGCCCACACAAAGGACAGTTGACCATTTGACTGGTGAACTCCTGTGGTTTTACTATCTACTGGTTTGGGGAGAGAGGCCACATTAAAGAACCGTGGGAACTCGATAAGTCAAACTGTCACTGAGCAGTGCTGACCAATCAACAGAGTTCAGAGGAATCATTTGATCTAAAGTTTATATAAGGCAGGGGTTTATGATTGTTCTTCATCACTCTGGCGAACGACCTGTGGCTAGCACCTCCTTCGTTATGACTGATCACAAAGTACTTTGTTAAATCATGATCTGTATAAGCAAAATAAATTGTAATAAACCCACATCTCTTGACTACTCAGATCTACACAGTGCCGCTTGAATTTCAACCATTACAAAGGGTTAAACAAGTTTACGACGACGCAGTATATGAATGAATCAATCCGCATTTTAGACTAGCTCACACAATGGCCGACAGTTCGGACCATGCAAGCTTTTTGTCATGGAAATATCTACATTATTTTTCCCTTGTCCAGATCAAGGATAAAAATATACTGGTTAGTTATATTTTGTGTGCAGGTGCGAGAACTTTATCCACTGCGAAGAATAGTAATTATAATCTTCACAAGCACCTAGTAAAACAACACGCTTCTACAAAGCTAATCGTAAAAGAACCCAGTGCTAGCTCCGCTGATCAAGCAGTCAGAGCCACTTCATCAAAACAGCCGAGGCTTGATGAAGGCTTGAAGTATTTCCAGTCTCTAAGCCAGGCAGAACTAAACAGACTGATTGCCAGGTATGTTGTCAAGTGACATGCGACCTATGTCAACAGTTGAGTCCGTTGCCTTCAGGCAACTAATTAGCAACATACAATGATATAACATTTTACAGTTGTCTTGTCCCACACTGTGCCACTGCAACGCTAAAATATTATAACTATCTGTGTGCGTTAATTTGATAATAGAAGCAGGAATTAAAAGCACGTTACTTTCCCTTGTAACTAATTACTTTTCTATGCAGTAACTAGTAAAGTAATGCAGTTACTTCTGAAATAAGTAACTAGTAACTGTAACTAATTACTAATTTTCGGTAACGTTCCCAACACTGCTCGTTATCGACCTCCCTATCCTTCTGCATATCGCTGGTGTCAACCTTTGGACGTCGCCTCTGAACTTTTTGGACAGTGATCAGCTGTAAAATGATTGATCCTGCTCGACTTTCGTAGATGCAGTGTAAAAAGACTGAAAGTTTTTCATTAGGTCCCCTGGGGTCAATGTGTCTGCGTGACAGAAGTTAGTGGCCTTCTTGTGAGAACAGTTAACTGCTGGCATTTTTCCTCCTCCCGAGTGCCTCATTTTCTTATTTTTTTCACGTTTGTGATTAGATTTCGATGGCTTTTTTCCCCCCCACCATAGAAACCATCACAGGTTCATCCATACCATCAAATTGATTCATGTTGTATTTTGTAGTTATTGTCTGTTTATCAACAAGATGACCAGCGGGATGCCGGCTTCATTCAGGGTGCCGCCAACAGACCAATTATCACCCTACGTCACACCACTGTCAAGCATGCTCAACTGCGCATGTCGGCTGCAAAAGACGAACTTCTCCCGGGTATAATACACTTGGAGTGTCGATCAGGTCATCATATATCTCTGGCCACTGGATTTCAGAGCTTGACATTAACTTTTTGAGGCACTTGTTCTTTGGACAAGTACATTTACGTTTCATTTGTCCATGCACAAAAGTCACTTGACCCCCGATACCTTTAAATAGCCTGACCAAGTGATAGGGCAAAACTAGCTTGGCTAACGGAGGTCACTTTCTCAGGCAAATGACAAATGAAACAGGCTCGGTTAAAGAAATCCGAGATGCTGGCTATTTTCAGCAGGCTCGTATCTCCAAAAGGCAGTCCTCCCTGACGTTTTTACTGTAGAATGGAATGAACGGGCAAAACTAGGCTGGCTCGGGCAAAACTAGCCTGGCTAACGAAGGTCGCTTTCTCAGGCAAATGATGAATGAAAGTAGCCTGGTCCTAACCAGACTCTCGTACATTGCATTTGTACAGAGAGTCTGGCCTCGCTCCATTGACAAGCGTTGACTTCTTTGTAGGCGGGTACTCTGTAGAAGTTTAAAACTATTGGATCTGCCCAGAGCCACTCTGATCTGCCATAACCAATCGCTAGCGTTCGCCTTAGCCAATTCCTTCACCACTTCTGTAACAGAGCTAGCTGCCGCAGCTGGAAAATCAAACTTTCAAACTTTAGTTGTTGGATATTCGGCAGCGTTGCCACAAAGGACCGAATGGCTTTGCTCGCATCTTTTTCCGCCTCCATTACGGAACTACAACACAAAATAGCGCACAACATCAACGTCATCGTTCTCAGCCACTCCCTATGTTCGCTGATTCGCCGGTAGAAAATCAACCTGAAAAATCTGACTTACGTACCTATGTACAGAAGCAAAAATAAAATTGAGCGGAAGTACGTAGGAGGGCAGAGCCAGGCTAGAATGAAACAGGCTTGGTTAAAGAAATCCAAGATGCTGGCTATCTTCAGCAGGCTTGTATCTACAAAAGGCAGTCCTCCCTGACGTTTATAGTGTAGAATGGAGTGAAATACAACATTGTGCACACTGCCAGTGAGCGACCCGAGTCTGACTGAGGCTAACGACATCAAAACAGTGTAACGGGGAGGCAGTCTCACTCAGATTGCCAGTTTTACACAAATCACAAAAATAATTGGACCAGCTGGCTAAAAGCAGAATTCCCATATCTCTTTAAAGCTGCCCTGGTTGACTTTTTAGGTGTATAATTGACTGTAAAACTGTAAAATTATGAACTTTGTGACATGACGTGAAGACATGGCTGCCGCATAAGACTATGCGGTCTACCGGGCGACATTCTCACTCAAATTTAAAGACTTTCATAACCCAAATCAAAATTCTGATGTGACAGATCAATGGGGAATCCCTTTTTCTCTTAGGCTTTCCTCCTCAACCTGTTTGGTATTTTTAAATCGAACTATTTGTATAATCCGTGTACTTCTCTAGCCATTATAAAGGCTATCCTTTCCCGGTTTTCTGCAGCCACATTGCGCTAGCATCCCGAATGTTTACAAACAAATAATTGGTCTATACTGTTTACATGGAATGGTGCGCGTGGATTGGTTGAGCGGACGTATCGCATTCTGCAGAGAAGGGAGATTTGGAAAGAAAGGGAGAAAACAGGGTAGAATAACACAGCGGATATCGTGTTTTGCGTAAAATCGAATATGGACTTTTCAATACCGACGAAATACAATATCGATTTAGGCGGGAACTCATTTTTTTCGAAAATGGCGTTTATCGCGTTTTGGAAAAAAAAACTCTTCAAATTGTCATATTTACATTTATGCATTTAGCAGACGCTTTTATCCAAAGCGACTTCCAAGAGTGAGCTTTACAAAAGAGCATAGGTCACTGATCATAACAACGAGATAGCCCCAAACATTGCGAGCAGCCAAAACATGAAGCATACATTGTGGAAAACCAAATAAGTGCCAAAGGGAAGAACCATAAGAGCATGCAGTTAAACAAGTTACAATTGAACAACATGAAACTCCCCACAAGAGTGCAAGAGTGTACCCGTAGAAAAAACAATCAACAGTAAAATATTTCACAGCGAGTACAAGAATTTGAAGAAAAGTGACAGTTGTATTAAAATCAATGAAAACTAGAGAGGGTACAATTTCTGGGGAAATTGTAGGGTGTGCTTGCTTGCGTCGGTTGCACAGGGGTCCGTTTTTTAATGACATTTTTACAACTGATATTTCTGTATATTCTGTAAAAATGCATACTTATTATTTATAAAGATTACATAGATTTAAAAACATCTTTTTTTTGCTGCTCATTTACAACTCAAAATACGAGTGAAGTGTAGAATGAAATAGATGTCTTCTCATTTCCCCTGCAAGAGGCAGCCTCATAGCTGAATCAAAACGAATAAATTTGGCAGAGCGGTGTAAAAATTTACCTAATCTCTATGATTTAAACGTCCTTTTAAGTTTTTCCCTTCTCGTGATATTTTCAGGCATTTAGCCTACTCATATTGCCTCTTCGTAGCTGGTTTGTGGTCGTAGCACTCTCTATCTAACCACTCGTTCAGGTGCTTTCTCGAGTGTTTGCAACCAACTACCACACACGTTGTTCCCGAACCACTTTTCTTCATGTTGTAAATTTTATATCCTCTTTGTCACTGCGATATCAGTGCTTTATCGGCACAACGGAGCTAGCTAGCAAAACAAACCCAGCCCGCCAGAACAGAAGTGGATTGCATCGAGGGGAGGAATTTAGGATGTAGAGCGGAAACGGCTCAAAAACTTGTATTGCATTCATTCATTAATAAAGAACCCCCTTTGAAGATTATTCTACGACGTTACCGGCAGTAGAAGATGGAATCGCGATTCAAACAGTACCATCTGCTAACTGAAAATATGCCCCCAAAAACGTAAATATGCTTGAAATGTATTTAGTGGAAAATCGCTCATTCATAAAAAACTCACTGGTAGCGATCATTGTCAGTAACAACGCAAAATGCGATATAGGCCTGTGTGGAGAAGCTGCCCCGGTAAATTGTACTACTACAGTACACTAGACTACTGCTGTGTTCGTCTTGGTAGCGATTGCGTTGGTTGAATTGGATTTAACGTTCCGTTGTACGGTTTAGGCTGAAATTAATTATTTTCATTAACAGATTGACAAAGTTTAGGCTGTGGCAATGAAGTTCAGGTTAGTAGTCAGATAGTTTCACCTATTGAAAGACTTTTGATTTAAGTAAGGGGAGTGCCGAACATGTTCTGTCGCCGTTTGACTTCCTAAACAGCAGATGTTTTTGTAGTGTGTCTCGCGTAGCCTACAGCGTTGCAGTGAGCAACACTGGTTTGAAACCACAGGTAATGATAATTTCACCAACAAATCGTTTACTTGTAATGTAATGTCATAATAAATCCTACAACGAAAATGTATTTGTGAGGAGTGTTTATTTTAACGATTGAAAACAGATGCATCATAGACCACTGTAGTATGTGTTTCCCGGGCAACAGAGGCTAATCTGTCATGATGCTAATGCTTCAGTGAAATAACGTCACTGTGTCCAATCCCGACCGCTGTAAACTATTGTCTGATTGTCTGTGTCCCGAACTGTGTCCCGAACGGGGTTTGGACACTCAGTTTCCGGTCTTTTTGCCAGCATTTTCTTTTGCTATCGCCAGCAAAGTGTAAGTAGTATTATTTTAGGCATACCAAACAATCTACGTGTAAAATTTCATGAACATATATGGACGTTTACATGTCTAAATAATATAGGAAAGTTACTTTGGCGAAAGACTCGGGCGACGCTTGGGCGACGATCTTTACTCTGACAAGTGTGTCTGTGTTGTCATCGCACTGCTACTATGGGTTAGCATATGAGTGTATTCAGGGGCGGTTTTAGGCACGGGCGGACCGGGCAGCCGCCGGGGCGGCATTTTTTCATGTCACGTGTGGGGTGCACGAGCATAAAATAAATAAATAAAAATCTCTGCGCCGCGAAGCGGTTTTCTCTTTTCTATCATTTCACTGTGTGGGGAATTGGCAAATTGGCGCCCCCTTCAGGCAGCTGCAGGCACCCCTGCTTGCTGAGAAGGTGCCGTGCACAGAAGCTGTGTGAAAAAAGGGGAGGGGGACAGACAGCTCACCTGACTGGGTCTCCCAAATGGAACGGACAAGGGGGGGGGGGGGTATATTTAGAGTATTGCACTGTATAGTGCAATACTCTAAATTAGTGGGCTAAAGTCAGTTGCACTTCGACTTTCTTCCAAATAACGCACATTTCATTCATAATATTATAAATATAGGCCTAAAGTTCCTGCACATTTTTGTTTTTTTTAATTGTGTGAAATGGCTAGTAAAAATATGTAACACAAAACGATTGTGGTCACCAAGGTGAATTGGTTTAGTCTTGACTTCTGGTCGTGAGTGACAGTGTTGGGGGGATGGGAAATCTGTTGACTGTTGAGTGCCAAAGAAGATGGACAGGAAAAGGTCAAGTAAGCCATCAGGTGCCCAATTTCGAAAAAAAGAAAAGAAGAAGAGGAGAAACGAGAAAGAGATAAAGGTATGCAAATATGTCTCTGTATGATTATTACGGTATCCATGTCATGAATGAAGGGCTAATGTTAATTGGTGGGTATAGGCTAACTCTTATGTTTGTTAGCCTTTTTGCTATGATGCTTGCTATGCAACACCAATATTTCGGTTTTAACTCAACAAACACGAGATAACATTTCACCATAATAGTGTGCTTTGCAACAAAACTGTTACAAGTTCAGTTATTATTTATTTTCATTATTTAGGTTAGGCCCTGTAATTAGCCAACGGCATTTTCAAATCTGTAGGTAGTTTCAAAGACGAACATTTGCTATTTGCTACAACTATATTTCGTGACAAAGTATAGTTTAACGTCATAACTAAAAGTGTTCCTCCCTAAAAGTGATATTAATATAGCATGTAATAACAGACATTTAGCGTGTAAGGGCATGTTTATGTAACCCTCCTATTATGTTTGGTGTCAATTTGACCCCAGGCTGTTTTAGCTGTATAGAGGGCGAAGGGCGTCTTGCCCTGGGTGTAATTCAATGTAGAACCGCCACTGAGTGTATTTCAACGCTAGCTTAACACTACTTTGTCTTGCCAATGAAAATACACGATCATGTGTGACGTGATCTGTAGTCGAGGGGAGGAAGGGATGGGGCTAGCAAACTTTGAGAAGAGTTCAACAAAACATCCAGCAGGTGGTGGTATACAGTCAAATTGAGATTTTATTGCATAGTTTGGAGACTTACTTTTAAAGGGAGAATAATTTGCATAAAAACCTTAATATTTTAAAAAGTATAAAAGTGAGAAATTAGAAAATACCCGCAAGCTGAAATGAATTTAAAAAATGTGTGAGTCACACAAAAGAGGCAGTGTGGAAGCTGAACTGCATCATCTAACAAAGCTAAGAGCTAAAATAGCCTACAATGCGGGAGAAGCTGAAAGCTGAACTGTTAAACAGAAGAAGTAGTCTAGCTAGTCGTAACAAGAATATTATTGTTTTAACAGCTGAAATTATAGTTGGGATATTAATAGCAGTAGCAGATGTAGCCTACCATTGAGTGCATTTACTCGGCTTTCTTAGTAGGATTCAATGTGCTGATTGAATGAAACATACAGCAGTAGGGCCGATACAGGAAGACACGGCGACACTTTGTTGCTGAAGGATGATGGTGCAAGTTTTGTCCGTGGAGCATACAACGATTAATAAAAAGAATCATGTAGACGCGCTTATTGAGTAATCGCATAACTAACTAGAAAGGCATTTCCTGCTGAAAATGCATTGGAATGCTGAAAGATTAAATTATTTTTCTTAAATTGCAGAAAATACAGAAATGAGAAAATACCCGCAAGCTGAAATTAATGTCAAGAAATGTGTGAGTCACACAAAAGAGGCAGTGTGGAAACTGAACTGCATCATCTAACAACGCTAAGAGCTGAAAGACAATGCGGGAGAAGCTGAAAGCTGAACTGTTAAACAGAAGAATAAGTAGGCCTAGGCTAGCTAGTCATGAAAAGAATATTATAGTCTTATCAGCTGAAATTATAGTTGGGATAGTAATAGCAGTAGCAGATGTGTGCATTGAGTGCATTTACTCAGCTTTCTTAGTAGGATTCAATGTGTTGATACCGATACAGGAGGACACGGCGACACTTTGTTGCAGAAGGATGATGGTGCAAGTTTTGTCTGTGGAGCATACAACGATTAATAAAAAGAATTATGTAGACGCGTTTATTGAGTAATCGCATAACTAATTACACATGTAAACGGAGTAATCGTATTATTGGCATAAACCGACAATTGCTAGTAATCGGGTTTCTCATGGTCAAGTAAACGTACCAATCACCTGTGTGAGAGACTGAGTGGTGCGTGTCTGTTGTTACGGTGATGGTGCAGCTATGATTGCTAACGCGTTGAGGGCAGAGAATAAGAGAAATGTAGCTAGAATCCACACCTCAAACAAGATAACCTAGACGCAAAACTATACGTCCAATCCAAAAAGTAAGGATATTTTCCGAGACCCAAGACTCTGCCGAAACCAGAGATGTCCTTTATATTTCTGTGCGGTCAGAAATACGACTCTACCGGCAGTTTCAAAATCTTGTTCTTTTTGCTTTCTCTGACGATTTTGTCACCAGATTTGCATTGGTCTCTATGGGGCGAGAGTTGGACTTTGTCTCACTTTCGTGGGGCTCTGAACAAATGTGTACGCCTGTTGGATTCAACAGACAACTGTCTACGACCAGCACAAAATTAGCTATCTATTGATCCAAAAACGAAGCATGAAGAGCGAAAATTGTGGCAATGCTGGCAAACTAGAAATATTTTTTCAACGACATCCGAAGGAAGCTGCCCTCCACTCTAAGCGTTTCAGTCTGCACTCTAGGGTTTCACGTACACACCCATGTAAATCTCAGAAACGGCTTGAAAAAGTCATGAAACATAATCAGTGATATTGAAAAAAGTTGAATAGATATCAAAAAGCTGAATTATTTAAAAATAGTTTAGGGTTTTGTCAACATTTTAAAGTTTAAATGGTGGCTCTAGCTGAAAGATTGAAGAAGAAGAAGGATTTGGAAGTTGAAGAAGTTTAAGAGGATTTGAAAGAAAACTCCATTGGAAACCCATGTTAAAAATATTATGATTATTGATTTATATTAATTCAAGCATAAGAGGTACAAAGCTGAAAAGTCATAGCACCCATGGCCTGAAACTGCTGAATTTTTTGATAGCTGAACGGTTTTAATAGCTGAAGATTTGAAGGCGCTGAAAGGTGTCTTGGAAGAAATAGAAGAAGAAGTTTAACTAGAAAAGGCATTTCCTGCTGAAAATGCGTTGGAATGCTGAAATCTGAAATTATTTTTTTTAAATGGCTGAAAATACAGAAATGAGAAAATACCCGCAAGCTGAAAGCTGAAATTGATTTTAAAAATGTGTGATTCACACAAAAGAGGGAGTGTGGAAGCTGAACTGCATCATCTAACAAAGCTAAGAGCTTAAATAGCCTACAATGCGGGAGCAGCTGAAAGCTGAACTGTTAAACAGAAGAAGTAGGCTAGCTAGTCATAACAAGAATATTATAGTTTTAACAGCTGAAATTATAGTTGGGGTAGTAATAGCTGTAGCCTATCATTGAGTGCGTTTACTCGGCTTTCTTAGTAGGATTCAATGTGTTGATTGAATGAAACATACAGCAGTAGGGCCGATACAGGAAGACACGGCGACACTTTGTTGCAGAAGGATGATGCAAGTTTTGTCCGTGGAGCATACAACGATTAATAAAAAGAATCATGTAGACGCGTTTATTGAGTAATCGCATAACTAATTACACATGTAAACGGAGTAATCGTATTATTGGCATAAACCGACAATTGCTAGTAATCGGGTTTCTCATGGTCAAGTAAACGCACCAATCACCTGTGTGAGAGACTGAGTGGTGCGTGTCTGTCGTTGCCACGGTGATGGTGTAGCTATGATTGCTAACGCGCTGAGGGCAGAGAATAACAGAAATGTAGCTACAATCCACACCTCAAACATGTTAACCTAGACGCAAAACTGTACGTCCAATCCCAAAAATAAGGATATTTTCCGAGACCCAAGACTCTTCCGAAACCAGAGATATTCTTTATATGTCTGTGCAGTCAGAAATACGACTCTACCTGCAGTTTCAAAAACGTGTTCCTTCTGCTTTCCTGGTGCATGTTTGTTAGGTTGCCAGAGCGATGGAGCAGCTGTGATCCCTAACGAGCTGGGCAGAGAGAATAACTAATGTAGATAGAATCCACACCTCTCTATGGGGCTTGAGACAGACTTTGTCTCACTCTCGGGCTCCTCACGCAAAAAGTAAATAACTGTGGGTTTCCATACCCATATGAGTCCGACCAGCACAAGCACGGCATCGTTTTGATCCAAAATGAAGCTTGAAAAGTTAATATTGTGGCCGTGAGGGCAAAAGTACCATTTAAAAAAAAAAAAACGGTTTCGGACTCTGCTGTCACTCTGAATTTGCGCAACATTCCAATGCCTCACTCTAGCTCTCTACATAGAAACCCATGTAAATCTCAGAAACGGTTTGAAAAACTCATGAAACATAATCAGTGATATAGAAAAAAGTTGAATAGATATCAAAAAGATGTATTTTTTAAAAATAGTTTAGGATTTTGTCAACATTTTAAAGTTTAAATGGTGGCTCCAGCTGAAAGATTGAGGAAGAAGAAGGATTTGGAAGTTGAAGAAGTTTTAAGAAGTTTGAGAGGATTTGAAAGAAAACTCCATTGGAAAACCATGTTAAACATATTATGAATATTGATTTATATTAATTCAAGCATAAGAGGTACAAAGCTGAAAAGTCATAGCACCCATGGCCTGAAACTGCTGAATTTTATGATAGCTAAACGGTTTTAATAGCTGAAGATTTGAAGGCGCTGAAAGGTGTCTTGGAAGAAATAGAAGAAGAAGAAGATGCTTGAATAAAGATTCAAAGAACAATACTTGGAATGCTGAAGCAGCATTCCAACAATAAAGAGAAACAGGAAAACAATAGTGAGAATGCGTGAAAGTATGCAGGACTAGTTAAAGGCCAAAAAACCTACGGAAGAACTAAGAAGTTGGAATAATAATAATAATAAAGAGAAACAGGAAAACAATATAATTATTGTGAGAATGCTTAACAGCATTCTCACAATAATAAATATATATGTGAGATAACAAAAGTTGTGCCCTTGCCGAAGGCAAAGCACACCCAAATATATATTTTTAAATACATAGGCTTACAGGTTTGGACTGGGACTGAAAAACGGCCTGGGACTTTGAAACGCAGACCGGCCTACAACCGTGTATTATTATAATATATTTTTTGCATTATGCCGGGGCCGTTTGACCGGCCGTTCAGGAAATCTCCAGACTTTCCCGATGGCCAGTCCAACCCTGGGCTTCATGTATATAGACTAAACAACTATAACTCTATGAAATCATATATTTATATCCTTTAGCATATTAGAAGATGGATTGGTGGAATCTTTTATTTGCCATTTTTGTGTACACTACACACACACATGCATGGTGACAAGGTTTTGTAATCATGATGACCAACAACATGCTCCCCTGTAGATATGCTTACTGTAACAGAACGCATTTGTTTAACATAATGTAGGGTATTGCAAAATATTAGGCTTCAATCGTTTTCTGAATAAACTATAAAAGTTTGCGCACGCATGCGCGAAGACAGACTGCAGCAAACATGGCAACTAGGAAGAAGCGTTCTAAAGTTTGGTTGTATTTCACACGACAAAATGACAACAACGCCACTTGTAACGCGTGTAAAAAGTCTATTTCGTCGAAGGGAGGAAATACTACAAATATGAAGAAGCATTTGAACACGCAGCATGGAATGAAGTTACTGGAACGTCATGTGTTCGATGCATTCAGCAGCGCAGCTAACGTTCGCGCTTCATCTCTATCTAAAGGTACATTTAGTCATTTAGCAGACGCTCTTATCCAGAGTAAGGTAGAGCTAAACTGCTCAGTGATCACAACCACTTGTTACTGTGTGAAGCATTTGCCTTTATTCTGTGTAGTCGATCTAGTTATCTTCTGTCCCGTCGTTTGAAGCATACATTTTAGCTCCGGCATTCGTCTCCCATTAGTATTGATCTTATTGATCATTTCACGTTATCGGGGCGGCGTGTGTTATTAGCAAACGTTCGCGTGTCGCATTATTAAACTGAGCATATCGATTTTTAATCCATTATTAAACTTAGCATTTTAATTGTTTAACCTTTTAATAGTCCTGTTAAATGTGGCTGAAAACGCCTAAACAACATACCCAAAGTACATTGAAAGCTGTTGTTGAACCATTTGGAGTACATGCATGTAAATGGTCTCTTTTGAAAGGTGACACTGAGGTTATTTCCCCTGTTGTTAGGACCCCTGTAAGTCCTACTGGTGTTGAGTAATAGAAGCTTGAACACAAGGAAACTGAAAGTTTCTATCTCCGACTAGATTTTGTTTTGAAAACAGAGGCCTGAAGAGGCCTAGAGGTGGTAGGTATTAGCTCATTTCAGAGCCAGTTTGAGAAATTCGTTTAGAACGAGTGTGTGTGTGTGGGGGTGCAGGACGCACAGACCTAGTTGGCTGTAGAGGGGAACATCGATAAGGAATCGAATCGATAAGCAGGAATTGATAAGGAGTCGGCATCGTTAAAATCTTATCAATACGCATCCCTACTTGCGAGGGTTGTTCCTTTGGAAGCAAAGCCTCACCTCAGCTACAGTTAATGTAGGCACACCACTGGCTTGGCCTTCAGGTAACTCCACTGCAGGGGGGTCACTGTCCCTCTCAAAGCGAGCGTAGAAGGCTTTCAGCTCGTCTGGTAGCAGGACAGAGGACTGGGTCAGAAGCAGAGGCAGACCGGGCTCATCTTGGGCTAGTAAGTGTTGCAAAGAGTGAAAGTTGACAGTCCTTATACGAGACAGGCCATAGTTGGAATACAACATTCTCTACCAGGGGTCTATTGGGTCGTATACAACGTGCAGCTGATGTGTGAAATGTGTGAAACTCACTCCTCAAGTATACATAGCCGAAAGTATGAGCATTTGTGATGTCAGACATTGATCTTAGATGAAAGGGTCTTGCTCGCAATCTGTATGGACTTCCGATTTGTTCATTGGTTTAAAATCAAGCCAAATGGAATGGAGGCGTTTTTGGCTGGAACCTTAGTTCTACTGATGAATTCATTTATGCTTGAGTATAAAATGTCACTATATAGACAATTCTATGCGTCGAACTTTGTGTCAACATTTTGGGGAAGGCCCTTTCCAGTTTTGGCTTGATTATGCTCCTATGCAAAACGTGAGGTCCATAGATCCATCTGCCCAGTAGTGATCGGGTGTTGGAGCCGCTGTATCGAGGTCTCACCCATAACGCCGATTTATACTTCTCCGACTCCGTTTACGGACGGACAGACGGACGGAGTCGGACAGATTGGTTAAATTTATACTACTCCAAAGGCTGTTGGTGCTGAAAACAATTCACTGCCATAAGAGTAGGTGGCGCTGCACTGCAATGCTAGCTAGGTTATCGAAGTCGGAGCAAATTTACAAATTAGCCGTTTCATCAATAAAATAAGCATATTTTCAGCAACTACACTGCCGATTTCTCGTCACATTTTAATTCAGATGCTGATTTACATGTACTGTTTAGCTGAAATATGAATTGTAAAAACGTACAACAATGGCGGTCAAAGGATTCTGTTCTCTTGTTGGTCACGGCAACCCCGCCCCTGACGCAAGCGGTTCTTAATACGGACCAATCACAGACAAGGGGTATCCGTAAAATGACGGACGGACAGTAAGGAAAATCAGGTGTTGCACGTAGAGCTCTCCGAGGGGCTCGGAGAGGGCGTTCCTTGACGGAGAGGGTGTTCCCTGTCTCCGTCTCGGTAAAAACGCAGAAGTATAAATTGGCCTATACACTCTCCCGACCCAATTGCAAGCACACAATAACCCATTTTTATATCGTCAAATAACTAATTGAAAACAAACTGATGAGAAAAGAGCACTTGAACAGACATCAGCGGGATAACTACCTTAAATTACAGAAACCATCTTTGGGAAAAAAAATCATTTGACGTGATTTCTTTGTTTGGGTCATGTCCCATCCGCTAACATGGAGGGTGCGGGACCTGTACTGCAGCCAGTTATTAGGGGGCGATCGAGATTGTTTGGCTTCACTTTTCAGAGCTACCGTCCAGTGTTTTACAGTCTGGTGCAAACATGTAGCGAACTAAGCCAATCTTCAGGCTACAGCTCTTACTTTGAAATATGTTTAATAGTGGCCCCTCCTTTCACCCCCCTCACGTATCACCTGTCTCCCCTTTGCCAATTTTGTGATGGGAATTGGGGAATGAAAACACTTGTAGGTGTGTCTCGCAAATTACCAAGCGTCAATTGCTAGTGCAGGGCTCAAATATATGCCTTGCCAATTGCGAAATGTGATGGAAAAACGATCGGCCACAATATACCCTGACCGAGAATGACGGCGTTTGGTTTGAGAGCGTTTTGTCTGAGAATGACGGTGTTTAGCTTGAGGGCGTTTTGTCTGAGAATGACAGCATTTGGTTTGAGAGCGTTTTGTCTGAGAATGGTGCCGTTTAGTTTGAGGGTGTTTTGTCTGAGAATGACGGCGTTTGGTTTGAGAGCGTTTTGTCTGAGAATGACAGAGCTTTTTCTGAGACTGAAGCCGTTTCGCCTGAGTCTGACGTCTTTTGGTCAGTTTGTGGGGGTAAGCCAATTTAATACCAATATAATGAATTTTGATCAACATGACATTATCAATCGCTTATGTAGGAAACAGACAATTGTAGGCTACATCATTTGCATGAACGTACCAGAGCACTGGTATTTTGTTTAAATAATGAGAAATGGCTTATCATCTGCATAAGTGATTAGATGATGTGGAGGTTGAACAAGTACTTTTGCGGTTTTCAAATGTGATCTAAGAAATGTAGGTAACCAAAGCCACTGAGAAGAACTACCAGCTGCATCATGGGCACAATTATACCATCAAACTAAAAACTAACAACTGCGTTAGCATTTTCTAGCAAAGGCAATGTAGGTACGTTTTGTGAAACTAGCCATTTTGGCTTGAGTTTGAAAGTATCCAACCCAAAACATCCCACTCCCTCCATTCAAAAGCTACTCCCCAAAAACACATGAACGCACTGCCTGACTACTGCAGACAGGTAGGTAGGCACATTGATTTGATTTCTATCAGGATGTTTATTTTAGCAGTATTATTTCAGCAAATATGACAGTGCTTCTCAAAAACATTACCTAACCTAGGTTTAATGTACACAGAGCACCACCTAGTGGAAGAATACTGCCACTGAAGTTTGTCACTCAGGATGACAAATTAAATGGCTTCGGGCAGACGCAGAAACCCAGGATGAACAAGAAACAACTATGATCCAATTATTTCATAGAACCTGATGTAACAACTTAAGATACAATGGATTCAGTTGCTGTACATCAACAGCAGTTTGACAGTTTAAACATTCAGCAGGTCAAAAACAAACACTGAACAGATAGTTGACTATTAGTCACTATAGGCAATTATGATAATAATAAGTCAAATTCTATAAAAGAGCACTAGGGCCCAATCCTTCTGCCTCCACAGAGGTGTACATTTTGTTGTTGTAACGTTCAGTGAATTACTGACCTAAGACAGTAAACTCCAAGCTGTAACAAATAATTGGTAACAAAAGCAGACCAGATAAGTTTGTGGATAAAATTTTAGCTTTGATGACTGTTCAACAGTTGAATTGTAACTGAGTGAATCGACTGATATTACAATACTTTTCTGGTTGGGTTGGTTTTGTCAGTATTCAACAGTCAGGCAAATAAAACAGTTTTTAAAGTTGAAAGCAAACCTATAGCATTTGATTAATGCTTGTGAAAGAGTTTAGTTAAGCACAATAAATTACATCTTTCACAGTTGAGATGATCTCAAATTAACTTATAGTCAGGCCAATTGGAATAGATTTGGAAGTCAAAGCTATTTAATGAAAGGAATGTACTTCCACCCATCATCCTTTGACATAAAATTATTGTTGGAATAATGCCAACACCATGCATCTCCATCATACATTAAAAATATGTTTCAGAAACAAAACTGAAATATTGCTGCCTCCTGGAAGCATCCTCATATACATTTTCACAGTAATGCACTAAGAGCACTGCCATGAAATCAACACTTTGTTGCAAATGTTTAGCATGGGTTAACATTTCCAATAGTTCACAGTATGAGAGATATTTAGGGATCACGCCTTCACTCATTTTGTGGAATTGAATTCACTTGTGTTAGAAGGATAGGATGGTTTTCTGGATGATGTCCACGCACTCTCTGACCTCGTGCTCCTTGATGATGAGCGGAGGGGCCAGTCTGATGATGTCACCATGGGTGGGCTTGGCCAGCAGTCCGTTGTCACGGAGGTGCATGCACACCCTCCAGGCATCGTAGTCTGGGGGGGTACACATACATCATCATGGTTCAAATACCCCACTCAGTTCACTGAAGGTATAATCTCTAAATGAAGGATGCACAAAATGTTCCTCAACCAAAATTATGTGGCCAAAAATAGAAAAAAAATTAGTTTTGCCCGAACAAGTGAAAATACCAAATAAATTACCGAACAATTACCTTCTTAATGACGTGATAAAATAGCAACCAGCATGGAGTGAGGCGCGCGCCTTTTATAAATGCAGCAAACATGTCGACAGTGATGAAGCATTTGAAATTGTCAGAGATGCAAACATTACCGTGGTAAAGTTAGTTTGAAGTTCGATATTCGGAAAGCCACGATGTATCGTCTTATCTTGCCAATTTTACTACATGTTCAGCCGTGGTTTAGCACCGCACACATTGGTCTTTACAACCAGCAACCTAGCCAATGGAAATATTTAGGGACCGCCAACAAACTACTGAAGTAGGCCAAGTAGTCATGGCTAGGACTATTGTTAATTTGTTTTGGGTTCATCCACATTTTAGCACTCTTTTCTATTCACCGTTTAATGTACTTATGCCCCTCTCAAGTTAAGAGATTAGTTAAGAGCAGGGGTCCCCAAACCAGATAATTTTTCCTTTCTATAATGTGGGGCCGGGTCGGTCTGTAACAGAAAATTACATGGGCCGGAATGACTACCAGTATTATTGTGGAGATTTGATTATGATTTAAAATGTATTATGCTAGATTAGTTTATTATTTTGTTATGCACCGTACATATCAAGGGATATATAGCCTATTAAAATAGCATTAATACTATCGTAATTACCTTTTTTCATTGCTATTGAAATCATAACATTTACTTACTTATGCATATTAATCAGTGTGAACAGTTATTTGTAATTTTTTATAAATATATCAAAATGTCTCTGGCATTGTTCAGAGGGCCGGTCAAAATGTGTGGGCGGGCCGTAGTTTGGGGACTCCTGTACTATAGTGTTAGGGGAGGGGCTCAGTGCCTCTGTCATGCTAAAAACTGTCCAGCCTGACATCACAATGCCGTTCTGCTATGCCAACCGTAAAGATGCTGTAAAGCAAATTCCATGATTTGCTTCTCAGTACATTATATACGTGTGAAATGGGTTCCTGAAAGCATGTGCTAAGCGTGAAAACTTTGTTGCACCGAAATGTGGAGTTAGACCGTTGAACAGTTTCTCTTCCGTTTTCAGCTCAGGTTTTGTATAGGTGGAGCCAAAACCCGACCGATCTACGTCACAGCCACCTATCTACGTCAGATCACAGACAGTTGCATTCTGTTACTCAGCTGGTATGATGCAAAGACAAGGTAATTAATACATAAAACACTCAGACTGCAGGTAGGTCTGTTCTGATATCTTCAATTGATTTAGCTAGTGTTGCTAAATTCAATAAATTCAAGGGGGCGGAGTTTCAGCTCCTTCAGGCAGCACGCCCCCCCAGTCTCAAGCAGAGAATACTGCTGATTTTCTCATGATTTCAAAGCCTAATTTAACATACTTGTCTGTTTATTTTTCAGTCGACTTTGGATAGGTTGTTAACACATTCTTCTGTGGTGTGATGAACATAAAACTCATTTTCAATTCCACTTTACAGCATCTTTAAATGCCTGACATAGCTACGCGCGCTAGCGGGAAACTGTCCTGGTTGCTAGGTAGGCAGTTTTGTATTTAGGCCTATTTAGCCTACTCTATGATTTGAAGTTCTCACTCGTTAAAAAAGAAAAAAAAAGAACGCAAAGACAATAACATTTGTGTTTAGCTTCAAGTTGGTACCTTTTTTCGTCAACTTATTTAGCATCGATTTTAACAGACTGGGAAGGCAACACCGATAGTTCCGTGTTGCCTGGCGCGTTGCTGTCTCAGGAATGTCGAACGAGTGAAAACTTAAAAATCGTAGAGTAGGCTAAATTGTTTTAAATAGGTCCAAAAACAAAACTGCCTACCTCACAACCAGTGTAGCAACCAGGACAGTTTCCCACTAGCGCGCGTAACTGTCAGGAATTTAATGTTGGCATAGCGACGGACGCGTCCTTGCATCAGAACGTCATTGTGATGTCAGGCCCAGACAGTTTTTGGCATGACACCTCCATTGCATCATAGAGGCATGGTTTCCACCTCGCCCTAAAAATCTGGAACACAAACATTTTGAAAAACTGTTTAACGGTCTTACACCATGTCCTAACTGGATGCGAGCGTCCGACTATTGCGTCGCATCGGAGACTGAATCCGTAAAATTCACTTATTTTGCGTCATAAAAATTTAACAATTTTCAAAGAAAGGTCTGTACCTTTCCTACCTGTGCACTTCTGATCCTTAGTACCGTATTTTACGGTAAATAAGCCGCATCGTGTACAAGGCGCACCCCCCCAGAATGAGCACTTTGTGTTTGTAAATCTGAGTATAAGCCGCACTTTATAAGCAAACAATGTTACAGTTGCATGGCCCAATGCTGACAAATGATCACTTGCACATTCATGCTATGGCTGCGGACAGCGATCTAACTAGACAACATTCCCATTCAGGGTGAACAATCAAATTATCTAAACTATAGACCATAGCATTACGCATATCAAAACAGAACGAACACAACAATAAAACTCCAAACAATGCTTATTTAACTAAGCTAATACCCTTAACTTAGTAGCTTTTCAGCTTGCCGCAGGGCATTCTGGGAGCAATGCACGAATATAGGCGATCTTACAGCATTGTGTAACACACTTTGGTTGTGGATAGTATGTCCAGAAATAAATCCAAGTCACTAATTTAGTGGCAGAATCCATTGTTATGTCTACAAAATTATTTAGATATATTATAAGTTTAGCTAGCTTGCAAATCCTGAGGATAGCCTACTGTAGCAGACCTTTCTGTGAGACAACAGACAATGGTGTTTTGTCCCTCGGGAGTTGCCGTAGGCTTGATGCTGAAAGCATTACGTGAAATCAGTGAGGGCTGTTCGAATGGCGATGTCAAGAAGAGAAGTGGTAAAATACAATTTATGAAAAGAGACCGCGTCCTTGTCTTATTGTCCACACTATCATATACAATTATATCTAAAACAAACTTACAAAGAGCTCGGTTAGACTACCAAAGTTGAATTAGTAATGTTGTTAGCGATGCTAGTGTTATTTTGCTAGCTAGCCTAGCCTATAACATTTCACTGGGTTTGCAGCTGTTTGATTAACTGAAATGATTATGAAATGTCATGTTCTACTAGCCATTTGCCTACTATAGCAAGTCACTGCATTTCCGAGCCCTGATAGTGTAACTGAGAAAACAGTAAATAATTCCTCTTTCAAGTAATAAGCCCCCGTTCAAGTGTTGAGCATAAAATTAGCTGCTCGGTCAGTAGAGATCTTTAGAGAAGCCACTTTTTTTTTTTTTTTTGCGGACTATAAGCCGCTTCGAAATATAAGCCGCACAAGCACAAGAAAACTGTAAAAATCGGAGTACAAGCCGCGGCCTTTCCGTAAATACGGTAATCTGCTGTACTTACTAGATGCACCATTTTAGTTGTATACCCATACCAGCAAGTACTAATTTATTAGATTTAGCCATTGCAGCTGCCGTTTGCAAAGCCAACCAATTGTTGATTCTCTGTTCAAACAAGACCTGTGAGGTGTGTTCAGCCACATCATAACCTACCTTTGGTCTCCTTGATAACGATGGCATTGAGCAGACCCTTGCCCCTGACTGCGGTCACTATGTCCTTGGGGAGCTTGTTAAGCTCGGACCTCAACAGCTGACCCATCCTCTCTGCATTCTCCGCCAGCTTCTCCTCCTCGAGGACCTGGGGAAAATACATGCAAATTAAGTATGGGTCTCTATCTGCAAGGTTTAAATAAAAATGGAGGCGCTGATAGATGGAGGGGCAATAACGGCATTCTCGTTCTGACCTCTAGGGCGGCGATGGCCACGCGGCAGGCCAGGGGGTTGCCGCCGTACGTGGAGCCATGCTCACCGGGCTTGATGGTGAGCATCACCTCGTCATCACACAGAACTGCAGACACCTGACAGAGGATACGACAAGTCACATCAGTGACAACCATAAATGGACTTAAGTTTGTTGCTTTTGTTCAAAATTAAAGTATAACAATTTGTTGGATTCTCTTTTGCGGAAATGCATCAGCCAAGTAAATAAAAATGGTAAATGGACTGTGTTCACATAGCTAATTTTTATTGGCACACCCAAAGCGCTTTAGAGTTTCCATACACATAGCATGGCGCAGGCCTGCCACCCAGGAGGAACTTGGGGTTCAGTGTCTTGCTCAAGGACACTTTAGGCACATGGCCAAGAGTCCACTGGGATCAAACCACCAACCTTGCAATTACTGGATGACCCTCTCTACCCCCTGAACCATGGCCGCCCCCAAGTACCATGATGTGGCAAAACAGAAACAATGAAGTTTTGTGTAAGTAGGAGTGTTGGGTTTTAGCGGGAAGTACAATACTCACAGGGTAGACTCCTCCAGACAGAGCCTTGCCCAGCACCACCAGGTCCGGACGCACAGCCTCATGGTCCACTGCCAGGCGCCGGCCTGTTCGTGCCAGCCCGGTCTGCACCTCATCAGCGATGAACAACACCTGGCAGCCACACATGGGTGAGGGGAGGGCATAAGTAGAGGCTTCCGTGTCAGGGACATAACCTTGTCACAACCCAGTGACTGAACTGGAATGGTGAAGCCACACAATAGACAAAAAAGGTTTACTCAAAATGGTGGAGGCTGTGGCCCCTACTCACATTGTGTTTGGTGCAGAGTTCTCTGACTTTGGTCAGGTAGCCTGGGTCAGGAACCACCACTCCAGCCTCTCCCTGGATAGGCTCAACCATGAAGGCTGCCACATTTGTGTCTTGGAGAGCATTCTGAAAGACGGAAAAACTCAAATCAACTCGGTCATACAGTACACAGGGTTTCCACACCATCTGCTACATGGATGACTTGAAACCTAAAAACACATTGATTTTCAAACAGGTTACTTCATGCACATGAAGGCATTTAATGTAGTTTCAAAAATTTCCCAGAAAGCTTTGATTGTATTAGTTTCCATGACTGAAAAACACTTTTACAGGCTTTCCATGACAGTGGGAACATTGTACAGTATATGACAACTTTCTGAAGAAGGAGCTAGTGAGCATTATTCAAATAATGACTCGGCTATCTGTTTGACTTTAAGGCATGTTAAAGTAAAATGTGGCAGATGAGAGCCCAATCTAAGGCACCCAATCCCATATCCTTAATTTACCTCCAGTGCAGGAATGCTGTTGTAGGGGATGATTTCAAAGCCAGGCATGAAAGGTCCAAAACCTTCGTAACTGCTAGGGTCGGTGGAGCTGGAGATGGCTGCCATGGTGCGCCCCCAGAAGTTACCATCTGCATTTAAAAAAAAAAAGGTTACAATTCCATACAAGACCAAGTGAAACACTGCTATGCTAAAATGCTTCTGTAACATTGCAGTGAAGAAGACACCAAAGTTGGGAAGTTTTTTTCTCGACTTACTCGCAAAAATTATTTTTGCCTGGTTCTTGGGGACACCCTTCACAGTATAGGCCCACTTACGGGCTAGCTTGCAGGCAGTCTCTCCACCTTCCACACCTAGTTAACAATAATAATAATAATAAATCATTTTAAAAACCCTCCAGGACATCATACAAGTGTGTTCACATTACAAAACAGCTGTGTGCCCAAATGGCAACCTATCCAGAGGCCTCCTCACCAGTGTTCATTGGCAGAACTTTGTCGTAGCCGAACATGGTGGTGATGTACTCCTCATAGGCTCCCAGCACATCATTGTAGAAAGCTCGTGAGGTGAGGGTGAGCCTGGAGGCCTGGGCGTTGAGGGCAGCAATGATCTTGGGGTGGCAGTGGCCCTGGTTCACCGCACTGTAAGCACTGAGGAAGTCATAGTATCTTCGGCCTTCCACATCCCAAACGTACAGCCCTAAGGCAGGCAGACAAGGACAGAGGGAGACCATGCATGAACACAACATGACATTCGCACGACTCAAATGAGGACGAGGTCACATGGTATGGAGGATGAACGAGCGCATGTATTCGAGCACTCACCCTCTGCTCTCTCCAGGGCCACAGGGAGAGGGTGGTAGTTGTGGGCGCCGTACTTCTCCTCGCGGGCATACACCTCTTCAGAGGTCAGCAGGCGCTCCAACATCAGTTTGGAGGCAGCGGAGGAGGCGGGACGGGTGACTGAGTGGACCTTGCGTGTCAGGGCTGGGCCGGCACAGCTCAGGATGCAACTCAGTTTGGAAAACATCCCTCTCGTTAGGTTACGTCACTCTGCACGGTAGTGGATGGGATGAGGATCAAGAGAGAAAGGGGGCATTAGAGATCAGGGCTTGAAATGAACTTTTTTACCTGGTAGCACTGGTGCTCCCAACTTTAAATAGTTAGGCGCACCAGCAAAGATTTAGAGCACCTACCGAAAATGTTTAGTGTTCTCAGCTCTTAACATTTTGAGTGCAAGGTGACAATGGAGCGCAGTGACAAGTGATTGACGGCTAATTTTAACCTATCTAAAATCTGAATTAAAGTTAAGAACGTAAAATATGAAGTTTAACTAATTATGTAACGTTGGATAGAAAATTAGACTGGTCACTGTATCAGCTCACAGCAGACCAGGGTTTTTCCTGGGTCAAAATGGGTCTTCGGTGCTCCTTTTTCTAATCCATGTATTTATTCACAGGTGTTTTGCACCCCCCCCCCCCCCCCGAAACTAAATCGAAAATCTATTTCGGAACAGGTTAATGTAATAATCTAATAGCTAATGTAATATTGCACATATTTTCGTCCTATTTCCCCTAAAGCAATAAAGTTAGGCTACTTAAAGACACCTTACACTCAAAGTATGTTCTAAATGGCATAAATGCTGCCTATTAATAATTTGACGTAACAACTTATTGTAAATGGTCACTAGCCTAGCCAAGGTAGGCCGCTCTGAAGCATGTACACTGCCTGCTTCATTTGATCTTGATAGGCTAAGCATTCTGTAGCAAATCATAACAATAAACCCACTTTTTATTAATTAAAACTACTTCAGCATAATAATGCACCTAAAATACAAACCTGAGCAAGGGCAGCAATCGCTATCGAATCAACAGACAATTTAGCTAGCAGGGGAAGAATACAAACAACGAAAATCACAAGTTAACTTGATTTAAATTAGCAAGAACTATAGACTTATACAATAACAGGCTTAAGTGAACTGACAACATAAGTTATACGACTTACAGTTCTCAAGGACGCACATACGCAATCTCAATTGCGGTGTGAAGCGCGTGTCCGTGCAATTCTACGACATGCACTCTAAAGGCCGCAATATGCTTCTGAGTCTCCGTTTACGGATGGGCGGGCGCACGGATACGCACGGATACGGACGGATAGACTTTGTTTATGGTTCTCCGTAGGCTGTGGGTGCTGAAAACAATTCACCGCCATAAGAGTAGGTGGCGCAACAGTTTTTTGTAAGTCGTCGTGGAGTGTTTATTTACCTAGGTTATCGAGAAGTCGGAGCAAATTTACAAATTAGCCGTATCATCAAAAAAATACGCACATTTTCAGCAACTACACTTCCCATTTCTCGTCACATTTTAATTCAGATGTTGATGTACTGTTTAGCTGAAATATGAATTGTAAAAACTTACAGCAATGGCGGTCAAAGGATTCTGTTCGTCCTGTTTATCACGGCAACCCCGCCCCCGCCCCTGACGCAAGCGGTTCTTAATACTGACCAATCACAGGGGGTCTCCGTAGCTACGACGGATAGTTAGAAAATTCAGGAGGTGCACGTCGAGCTCCCCGGGGCTCTCCGAGGGCTGACGGAGAGCTCGTAGAGGGTGTTCCATGGAGACGAGGGCGTTCCCATGTGTCCGTTTTTCGAAAAACGCAGAAGCATATATAGGCCTTAACAATCAGTGCTGATGGACGGCCTCAAATTTTGTACAGCCTGATTTCTGATACCGTGGCGGCAGAAATTTAGCCATAGAGGAAACACTGCACTATATGTTATCATTCCAGGTTAAGAATACCAATGAAGACTGCGTTGGAAATCGTAAATCAAACTTTTGTCAGCATTTTGAGTGGAAATTTCATTTGCATTTGTACAGGTGTATTAGTGCACGTCGGGCTGGCCCTCGCAGCGGAACGACAGTTTACTGGCCGTTCTGTCCATTCGCGCACCTCACAGACAAGACAAAAAGACACGCTTATCAACTCGATTACTATTGATCAAAACAGAACGAGGGTTCGGCTGTAGCCTACTTGAAACATACTATTGAGAACATATTCGCTGACATGCATTGCACGTACTGATGAACACAGCTGTTAGTTTTTTTTAATCTCAGACTTTTTTTTGCCTTTGGTGCTCGGGATTTGTCATTGGCGCTCAGGAAAACGGCTTTGGCGCGAGCCAAAATTTTCTCTATGCAGGAAAAACCCTGCAGACACATACTGTGCAGTAGGCTAACTAGCGAGTGTTTTGTAAATAAATTAAAACAGGTCGCACCATAATGATAATTTGCACTTGCACAAATGTTACTAAATATATTTTGAGGTTGCACAGATACAATTTTGGGAGCATATGTGACCACAATGGTCGCAATTTCAAGCCCTGGAGATTGAGAGAGAATATTCAAAAGATAAGAAAGCAGGCAACCAAATGAAAAAGTAGGTTAAATTCTCACTGCGGGACATGTAGCTCTGAAACAAAAAGCCAGTAGTAAACACTTAAGTAAAATAGCCCACACAGACTAATTTGTGGCGGTGCACCACAGAATCAACACCGGCCGGCACATATTGCATTATCAAAAAAATATTCCAAAAAAATAAAATTACGCTATTTAAAACACGCAGCGCATTCATTCAGCTGCATTTCCTTCTCCTGCTCTCCCTGCATCTCTCGGTCACTCAGACGTCTCTCTCTCACATACAGACACACAGTCACAAAGTCAGCACATGTTAAGGCCGATTTATACTACTCCGACTCCGTTACAGACAGACGGACGGAGTCGGACGGATTTGTTGAATTTATAGTACTCCGAAGGCCGTGGGTGCTGAAAACAATTCACCCCCAGAAGAGTAGGTGGCGCTGCACTGCGATGCTAGCTAGGTTATCAAAAATTCTGAACAAATTTACAAATTAGCCGTTTCATCAATAAAATAAGCACATTTTCAGCAACTACACAGCCCATTTCTCGTCACATTTTAATTCAGAAGCTGATTTACATGTACTGTTTAGCTGAAATATGAATTGTAAAAATGTACAGCAATGGCGGTCAAAGGATTCTGTTTGTCTTGTTGGTCACAGCAACCCCACCCCTGACGCAAGCGGTTCTTAATACGGACCAATCACAGCCAAGGGGTATCCGTAAAATGACGGACGGACAGTCAGGAAAATCAGGAGGTGCACGTAGAGCTTTCCGAGGGGCGTTCCACATCGGAGAGCGCGTTCCCTGTGTCCGTCTCCGTGAACATGGAGTAGTTTAATTCGGCCTTTAGCAACAACGCATAGATACGCAGTTCTAGACAGACAGCGATATCAGCGAGCCGTCAGCATTAGTACCATAGCTAAAAGTCTAGGAAAGTTGAGGTTACTTTTCGCTAGGTACCTATGAACATGTCTTAATCTGCTAGACAAGTGGGTTCCTCTTCGTTCTTTTGGTGAGCAATCTCACGTGCCCTACTTAACAGCGTCATGGAGCCGACCAGCTAAATAGTTATTTAGCACTAGCGTTGCTACCTGATAGTTGGCAGCTCCGTTTTCAGACCTAGCCCCGGTAAATTGTAGAGCTAGCTAACTACTACACTTCTGTAGTAGTGCAGTAACTACTACACCCCACAATTTCCCCAGAAATATTTTCAGGCTTCAACCAGTGCTGCTCAAGCAGAAAGACAGGGTCAGGGAGAGAAAGAGATGGCTCTAGATTCATTAGGCATTGAAGAAAGAGTAAGATAGGAGGACATCATCCAACATGCTGCTGTGAGAGAGCCAGCTGAAGCAACAGGTGAGGTGGACAAACAGATGTAGAAACAGGCAGGTAAGAAAGCAGGTCTCAGGATAAGGGAACTCATTTCTATTCTTCCGTTTCTGGCAGATAGGACTTGAATGGGGTGTGAATTTTGTATAGGGTGTTAATTGTTGGGCGTGTGAATCATTTTTTATTAATATTATGTAATATAATACAGTTCTGTGTAACGAATTATTAACGAAGGGATTATTTTGACCCCCCCCTACCACAAAATCTGTGGGAAACACTGAATAGTAAGTAAAAAAGTAAACACTTAAGTTTAGCCACGCCTCTCCGCCCCTTTACTCCTTTCGAACCATTATTATAGATTGGAGCAACATCATATTCCCCACAGATCAGTGAATAAGAACTAAGAGGACAACCTTGTCCTTCTCTGATCTTGAAGGGTGGGGCCTTGAATATGCCCTGACATCATTGAGTGAGATTAAGGCAGAATCCCAATACTCTGTCTTACCCCTAGCCCTTACCCCAAGCCCTTAGTTTTGCGCGTTCCCGTGAGAGTAAGTGGTGTCCCAATACTCTTTTTGAGCTAGGGGTAGGGCTAAGACGAAGGGGTATACACCCCTTAAAACCAAGTAAGGTCAGGAGCTTACTTGAAACCTAGGGGTATGTGAATACTGCGCTACCTGCAACAATGGCGGACATATCATCCAGTCCCATAAATGTAATATTTTCGTCTTAAATAATTGATAAAAAAATTATGACAGTCCTGTACATATGTATTTGCAACCAAATTCTTAATTGAAACTTTCTAAAAATCGCTAGTTTGCTGCGCTAACTTACATTGCTGATTTGGAGACATCGATATACGTAACCATAACCAAGTAGCGTCTCATTTCATAGGGCTATGTAGCCCTTACCCCTCAGTTTCGAGACATAAGGGCTAGGGGTAAGGGGTAGGGGTAAGTAAGGAGTATTGGGATTCGGCCTAACAGTGCGTGTCCACTGCAGCGACGCGATGCGAGCGACAACATGTTTTCCATTCATTTTCAATGGAGCCAGGGGAATCGCTTGCGTGGTGCATTGTGGGTAGCGACGCGACCGAGTTGAGATTCTCAACTTTATGCAAATGAGGAGCGATTTTTCGCTTGCGATGGCCAATCGGAGTGTTTTCTTGTTTCTCGTAACGTAGCAACCGTGGTGAACATTTCTAGGTTTCAAGGTGGAGGAGAAACTAATCGTTTGTGTGGCTGCTTACCCAGTCCTGTACGATACATAGATGTATTCGTACAGAGATGTTAATAAAAAACGATGCATGGCGCAAGGTTGCCGAAGTTGTTGGTGCTTGTACTTTCAAATTCAGTCTAGTCACATTACGTAACTTTGTTCTGTGGTAACTAGCTAGCTATCCCGGCTGGAACGGGAGTCAGATGGCTGAGCGGTGAGGGAGTCGGGCTAGTAATCAGAAGGTTGCCAGTTCGATTCCCAGCCGTGCCAAATGACGTTGTGTCCTTGGGCAAGGCACTTCACCCTACTTGCCTCAGGGGAATGTCCCTGTACTTACTGTAAGTCGCTCTGGATAAGAGCGTCTGCTAAATGACTAAATGTAAAACTCCCTATCGTATCGACAGTTTGGCAGAGCCTTTGAGTAATATAATAAAACGTTTTTTTTTTTACACATGTCAACGTGTGTCTATTAAACGGTTTTGTATTTTGTATACAAGTTGTATTTTGATCGATGTTGCGAGTACGTAAACTCAAGCCTGCGCACTTGGCCAGGACAACTACAACAGTGACTTTAGAGAACTACATTCTACATTAATCTGTTTGAAACGCCCCCGAGCGTGGTGAACTGTGGGAAGGCGAGCGATGGCAAGCAATTCGCGTCGCTGCAGTGGACACGCACTGTTAGTTCTATTCAGCGACAAGTGCAGGTCTATACAGTTTATCTGCTGAGCAGCATTTCTCTTTCACATGCAACACAATAGAGTAGCCAACCTCATGTAAACCATGGGTCAAAAGTCATTTCTAACCCCACTGTTTGATGGCCATGACTCTCTGTACCATTTATGATCTTTGTATTACAATAACAGTGAGGGCAATGAATTGAGATTTTCTGAAGATTTGAAATACTTAACTATGTTAGTTTAGGCTATTACACCGAGTAATCAATGTGTGCTCAAGTTCAAGTAACATGTATAATTTTTAAATGTTAGAGGGTATGGGAAGGACTGATGATGTATTTCTTCATTTTATTTCAAATTATACTGTATTAATAGTGGTGGGCATAGATTAATTTTTTTAATCTAGATTAATCTCACTGTAATATTGGTGTTAATCTAGATTAATCGAGATTAAGATGGCTCATTTGAATTCCGCCGAAGGCATTCAGACTATGTGTGCTACCCAAATAATGACTAAAAGTAAGTCTTTGAGAACGGGTTTCTCAAGCCAGGTGGCACATTAGACCAGGAGCTCATCTCCTGTTTCCAAAATGCATCACAAACTGCTTGAGAAAGCTGTTCTACTATGATAATTGGTGATGAAAATAAATTATGTTCAATAAGATGTACTTGTGTTTATTAGATTAGTTAGCTTGGCTGATAGAGCTGTGCTGATGGGCTTGCCTCGGTTGCACTCAAACATCATAGTTTGACGACGACTCTTCCCCTGCGCTACATCAGTGCTTGGCCCGGCATTTTCCGCATTAGCTAAGGGATGCTTTGCGTTTAGGTGGTATTTGAACTCCTACAGTAGCCTTAATTCCGCATAGCACATGGTGCAAACAACCTTAGTCTTGTCGAGGTTTCCATTGGGAAGCTTCTTAAAAATACATTTTCCCTGAAGCAAACCAGGCGGCTTCATAGCTGCATCCATGTTAGCACGTCACGTTTGATGTAATAATTTCATACACAAGGCATTCACACAGGTTCGAAGACTCGATCTCGCCCCCTACAGTGCAATTCGGCTAGGTATACATCCGCGCTAAAATATCAAGGTGAAAGTCATCATAGCTTGCGCTGTATGGAACCAGCTCCCAACCCAACTTTGAGAATAGATTAACGGCGATATTTTTTGTTATCGCCGATAAGAGTCGCAGCGCGTTAACGCAGATAACGGCCCACCACTAATTAATAGTCTTTCTAGTTACAGTAAGACTACATTTATTAAATGTAGTAATGTTTCATATCCTGTCAAAACATAGGCCTACATTAAATCTCATTCCAAGCTTTTGATAAAACTTGAGGACCCTGTCTAATATAATAAACTCATTGAAAGGCAAGGATGTGGCGGCACATAACAGGTGTATGAAAACCCGGAGGGCAGACACCAACACAAAAGAGAAAAAATGGTGATGAAACCGAAAATGAAGAGGAGACAAAGAAAAATAAAAGACAACGAAACGAAAGTTGTGGCTAATGAAATTGCTGAGTGGCTAGTAACTTCAGAAAACCACTAGCCACAGTGGCTGGTGAGCAAAAATGTTAATGTCAAGCACTGATTGCAACTATATTTTACTGGATCTGTAAATAATTTAGACAAGCATCATCTATTGAATAGGACTCCAATGTGAAAATAACCTATACTTGGTAAGCATCCAATCCAGTCAACACCACAGACTAAGTTAATCAATAACCTGCTCCTGACCATGGTAAACTGCTCAAATTGGTAATGGAAGGTGATAGGCTGGTGTGGGAGCTGCCCCTCAGGCACACCCCCAATACATCACAGCCAAAGGCTAAAAAAAGACCAACCCACATGCCACTTGAGTTCATCATAGCTGACAAACTTAGGATGTCCCTAGTATGTTACAATCAACCAAAGCATGACAAATAAAGCAGGTTTACCAAGTCTACAAGCAGTAAATTAAAAAATAAATAATGCAATCAACAGGCGACACAGTGACATAATGAATACCATTATCTTGAAAGTGTAGCCCCACTAATCAGATACAGGAGTCCAATAAATCAATCACTAAAGGTCTGATGGTCCTGAAATGTATAACTTTTAATTCAAATGTTAACCTGAGATTGATTTGAATTCCACTGTGTAGTCTATCCCTATTGAATGTTTAATCGATCATAAAAAATAAAATAAAAAAAGAGCAGTGTTACCATTTCAGAGCGGATAAAACTATGTGCTGTCTTCTGTCAGACTTTGTTCGGGCTCTCTATCTTCTCATCAAGACACTGACTGACCTGATGATGATGATTATTTGTAATGATAAGGAACACAGATCCAATCGGCAGGAAACAATTTCATTAGAAAATACATTTAAAATCCCTCTTGCAATAACACATGTAAGTAAATCTGACAGATATACAAGAGTAACTTGAGAGGGTACAATTTCTGGGGAAATTGTAGGGTGTGCTTGCTTGCGTCGGTTGCACAGGGGTCCGTTTTTTAATGCAATTTTTACAACTGATATTTCTGTATATTTTATATAAAAATGCATACTTATTAGATTACATAGATTTAAAAGCATATTTTTTTTGCTGCTCATTTACAACTCAAAATACGAGTGAAGTGTAGAATGAAATAGATTCTCATTTCCCCTGCAAGAGGCAGCCTCATAGCTGAATCAAAACGAATACATTTGGCAGACCGGTGTAAAAATTGACCTAATCTCTATGACTTAAACGTCCTTTTAAGTTTTCCCTTCTCGTGATATTTTCAGGCATTTAGCCTACTCATATTGCATTCATTCATTAATAAAGAACCCCCTTTGAAGATTATTCTACGACGTTACCGGCAGTAGAAGATGGATCGCGATTCAAACAGTACCATCTACTAACTGAAAATATGCCCCCAAAAACGTAAATAAGCTTGACATTTATTTAGTGGAAAATCGCTCATTCATAAAAAGATCACTAGTAGCGATCATTGTCAGTAACAACGCAAAATGCGATATAGCCCTGTGTGGAGAAGCTGCCCCTGTAAATTGTACTACTACGGTACAGTACTAGACTACTGCTGTGTTCGTCTTGGTAGCGATTGCGTTGGTTGAATTGGATTTAACGTTCCGTTGTACGGTTTAGGCTGAAATTAATTATTTTCATGAACAGATTGACAAAGTTTAGGCTGTGGCAATGAAGTTCAGGTTAGTAGTTAGATAGACTTTTGATTTAAGTAAGGGGAGTGCCGAACATGTTCTGTCGCCGTTTGACTTCCTAAACAGCTGTGTAGATGTTTTTGTAGTGTCTCACCTGTGGTTTGAAACCACAGGTAATGATAATTTCACCCACAAATCGTTTACTTGTAATCTAATGTCATAAATCCTACAACGAAAATGTATTTGTGAGGAATGTTTATTTTAACGATTGAAAACAGATGCATCGTAGACCACTGTAGTATGTGTTGCCCGGGCAACAGAGGCTAATGTCATGATGCTAATACTTCAGTGACATAGTAGACTACTGTTTCCGAAAGTAGATGTACTTCCTTAATAAAATCATCTTATATTGTACATTACACGTCACAATTGTGTGTCATATCACAAAGTAAAATTAGTAAATAGTTATCACCCTGGCCTCTTTGCTTGTGGCGTTTCTGCAGCTGCCTTGCAGTAAAGCAGTTAGCTTAGCTATCTCCCAGAAGTTAACGAGCTGCTAAACTAATGTTCTGCTAGAGGTAGTCACGCAAGTTTTCGTGACGTTAGTGACGTAAGTAGCGTCATAGACTGTGGCTAGCAAGTTAGCCACCGTTAGCTTCACTTTTCGCCACAAAAACTTAATTTCTACTTAAACCGTGCAACGGAACGTAAATCCCAATAGAAGCAACTCAATCGCTACCAAGACGAAACTTTTGACACCTAGGTTGTCTATGTAGGCATGTAGGTTTTAGGGGAGCAAAAATAAATAATAAATATATATGTGAGAGAACAAAGGTTGTGCTCTCGCCGAAGGCTTGAGCACACCCAATAATAATAAGTATGCAGAATAACAATAGTGTTTTTGCTTGCAGCAAACACGCTAATAATAACTAGAAAAGGCTGTTCCTGCGAAACAGCAGTGAGAATGCTGAAAACCTGAATGGGGATAGCTGACCATGCTAAAAAAGCGGAATAGTGAAAATTTAGTAGAAAGTTATAAGCTGAAGCTTCAAAGCAATCGAAAGGTATTTTTGAAAAGGGCTGGAGCAGAATTCCAACAATGATTTGAAAGGATTTAAAGGTTGAATGGTGTCTCTAGCTGAAAGTATGCTGAAGTAGTTACGTTTGAAAGAGGAGGAAGCTTTTTAATGATTTGAAAGGATTTACCATTACTTTTAAAGGGAGAATAATTTGCACTAAAACCTTAATATTTTAAAAAGTATAAAAGTGAGAAATGAGAAAATACCCGCAAGCTGAAATGAATTTCAAAAATGTGTGAGTCACACAAAAGAGGCAGTGTGGAAGCTGAACTGCATCATCTAACAAAGCTAAGAGCTAAAATAGCCTACAATGCGGGAGAAGCTGAAAGCTGAACTGTTAAACAGAAGAAGTAGGCTAGCTAGTCTTAACAAGAATATTATCGTTTTAACAGCTGAAATTATAGTTGGGATAGTAATAGCAGTAGCAGATGTAGCCTACCATTGAGTGTGTTTACTCAGCTTTCTTAGTAGGATTCAATGTGTTGATGGAATGAAACGTACAGCAGTAGGGCCGATACAGGGAGACACGGCGACACTTTGTTGCTGAAGGATGATGGAGCAAGTTGTCCGTGGAGCATACAACGATTAATAAAAAAGAATCATGTAGACGCGTTTATTGAGTAATCGCATAACTAATTACACATGTAAACGGAGTAATCGTATTATTGGCATAAACCGACAATTGCTAGTAATCGGGTTTCTCATGGTCAAGTAAACGTACCAATCACCTGTGTGAGAGACTGACGCCTGGGACACACTGGCTGCGAAGCGCCTGGACGCGCCGCGCAGCGCCACGATCGGCTACGACTAAGCTGCTAAGCTGTTCACACCAGACGCGCATTTATCCGCGCCGGTCACCAAGCCTTTCAGCTACTCTGAGCTTTCCTTTACGCTGACATGGTACATAAACATGGCATTGGCTATATCCCAGCATTGATCCTTATCTACGTTGTCCTTGTAAAATTGTTGCTGACATACAACAACTCCCTGTGCTTTTCAACTTGGAGAATTCATTTGATGCTGATTTTAGAAATCGACTTGGGGGTTCTCTCTCAGTAGGCTATGTCTGCCTGTGTGTTGTGTGCAACGCGTGACAACTCGTTTCTCTCAAACAAACAAAACAACTACGGGCATGCTAGCTCAACGGATCAATCCGTTTATTTTCATTCGTTTTCATCAGGGTAACCACATGTAAAGGACGTTCGTTACCAACATTGTGTAATTATAAATTCTACAACTTTACAAATGTTCACCGTAGTCTACAATTAATGGAGTAAAATCTTAATAACATGTTTTTTTATTCAAATATATCAACTAATATGGTATATTTCGTCATCCTGCAGCCGATTTCGCAAGCGTCTCGCGAAAAAATTCGACCAGCTGCCGAAACGATTGCTGCAGATCGCAGGCGATCGCAGGCAATCGCGGCGCTTTGCAGCCAGTGTGGTCGGTCCCATTTGATAACATGGGCGCCGAAAGAAAAGAGGCGCTTCCAGGCGCGTCGCAGCAGATCGCAGCCGATCGCAGGCAGTGTGTCCCAGGCGTGAGTGGTGCGTGTCTGTCGCTGCCACGGTGATGGTGCAGCTATGATTGCTAACGCGCTGAGGGCAGAGAATAACAGAAATGTAGCTAGAATCCACACCTCAAACAAGATAACCTAGACGCAAAACTATACGTCCAATCAAAAAAATGAGGATATTTTCCGAGACCCAAGACTGCTGAAACCAGAGATATTCTTTAAATGTCTGTGCGGTCAGAAATACGACTCTACCTGCAGTTTCAAAAACGTGTTCCTTCTGCGTGTTTGTTTGGTTGCCAGGGCGATGGAGCAGCTGTGATCGCTAACGAGCTGGGCAGAGAGAATAACAGAAATGTACCTAGAATCCACACCTCAAACAAGTTAACCTAGACGCAAAACTATACGTCCAATCAAAAAAATGAGGATATTTTCCGAGACCCAAGACTCTGCTGAAACCAGAGATGTCCTTTATATGTCTGTGCGGTCAGAAATACGACTCTACCGACAGTTTCAAAATCTTGTTTCTTTCGCTTTGTCTGACGAATTTCACCCACCTCTCCATTGAAGTTAGTGAGAGAATTTGAAAGGCTGCTCTCGCTTCAAGGCTCATAGCTGAAAATCTGTAAATGTGAGCTCTTTAGTAGTTACATTGGCTGAAAGAGGACAATTTTTCCTACATTTTAAGGTATAACTTGTTTCTGTAAGTTAAACTATATGAACGTTAGAGGAATTTGTTTGACAATTTAGTTGAATATCAGAAAAAGAGCAGCCAGCAGTGTGCCACTCTGCTTGCTGCTCATTCATAAAAATCAAGAAGGAGAAAACATTTTAATGTATTTCAAACTGTCATCATTCAAAATTGGCTGAATATTTGAAAAAGCTGAATCATTTGGGAATAGCTGAATGTCTTGCGAACATTTTAAAGGTTGAATGGTGTCTCTAGCTGAAAGTATGCTGAAGTAGTTACGTTTGAAAGAGGAGGAAGCTTTTTAATGATTTGAAAGGATTTACCATTACTTTTAATGGGAGAATAATTTTCACAAAAACCTTAATGTCTTAAAAAGTATAAAAGTGAGAAATACCAAAAGTCATAGCCAACATCTCCTGAAGGAGCTGAACGTTTTGATACAAAAATTGTAGGAATCGGTGAAAGTATGCAGAACTAGTTAAAGGCCAAAAAACGGCGGAAGAACTAAGAAGTTGGAATAATAATAAAGAGAAACAGGAAAACAATAATAAAGATTAACAGCATTGTCACAATAATAATATATATGTGAGAGAACAAAGGTTGTGCCCTTGCCTAAGGCAAAGCACACCCAAATATATATGTGAGAGAACAAAGGTTGTGCTCTCGCCGAAGGCTTGAGCACACCCAATTATGCAAAACACTCAAGTTTCAAGGGAAAGGAAAGTAGGCTATCTACCGATGAGGGATGTCTATCTAGTTCAAAACAAATGATTTTATGTATTTTTTGCCAGTGACGCTTTGGTCTTCTCCCCGCACCGTCCAATTCAACAACACTTGCTAGCCGCCTACATAAACAGTTAACTCAATGATACAGCTATAAAACAGATTATCCTCCTCCTCCTGCTGCTGCTGCTTCTCCCTTGCATCAGTCACACCAACTTCATGGAAAAGTACCCGTGTGATGTGGTGGTTAGCCAGGTAGATAATGCTAGCTAGTAGTAGGGGACTTGTTAGGCAACATCAGAAAACTGCGTAGCTAACCAGTTAAGCTAGTGCTAGCTAGCACATTTTACCACCATACGACGAGCTATTCTTGCACATGGCTAAATGTGGATAACGTATGTGTACTATTAGCAAACAATAACAGTACTACAATACATTGTTAAGAGCAAGCAAAGCTTAAGTTTAAAGGTAAGTTCCCGGCCACAACAGATGTTAGCGTTAGCTAGCGTAGTTTAGTACAGTTACAAGCCATCGCCAGTTTCACCATGACGTTAAATAGCTCTAATACTGCGACCTTATATGATATCAGTCAAGTTACCAATAAAATGCGATGTCCTTCTGAAGTTGTGTTGTTTAACCGTCCGTCGAGTACTACGAATCCTCAGTGCCGCTTGTCAGATCACCGGTGTATATGAGTGTGGAGAGAGCAAACGTGTGAGTGGACGTCAATTTGGAGCATTTATGTCAAGACGCAACCTGAATGTTGCAACAAACTAGGCGGAGCGTACACTCAATAAAATGAGCAAGTAACTGACTAACATCACATGTATCTATAGACAATTGAACTTACCCAAATAAATAGTCACAAAATAATTTATCTTGCACATTTGATCCGTGAAAGGAATTTCAAGAAGGGCATCTTGGTTTGATTGTATTCATAGTCACGCAGGACTACCCTGGACACAGCCTCGAAATGTGCACTCTGTGCTGCTGGATCATGATGGAAAAAAAACGAACTGAATCGAGCCTTTGGTCACGTTTTGACATGCTGAAAACTGATAGCAAGTCCAGAGACTAAGTTAAAGGGAGTTTTCGTGCAAATGGAGTTCTTTGACTCAGCACTCGATTGCTCTTCCTCAGTCGTTGGGTCCATATACCCATAGATATATATAAAGACTAGATAAGACTTATGAATAATTATGTTTTTGTTTTTTTAATATATAGAATATAAGTATGCAGTGGCATAACGACACCTCTGACGTTGATAACAAACCAAACCGTTTCAAAATCGGTTGAAAATTGAGCATAGGTCGAGATATGGTCATTTAAAAAGTACATGTAGCATCAACACAATGTTATGGGTGAGCGAGTTGACTGTAGCAAGATGGCCGCCATGTGCGGACGTTCGACTTCGTTGTCCGGCAACGCGGACGAGACATCTACCCTTTATATATATCTATGCATATACTAGTATTGAACGCCGAGTTAGTCAAAATTAAATAAATAAATAAATACATAAATACATACATAAATAAATATGGCTATGAAAACAATTCTGAAATTTAAAAAATATGGCAATAAATATATAAATATAGCATTATATAATTATATAGCTGAATCCATTTACCGACATCAATAAATAAATACATTTATTTTATTTCAAAATAACGTTTTTGTAAAGACAACATTTATTTATTTCATGGGACTTTTATTTCCTAATGCCACATTTATTTATTTTTTGAGACTTTTACACACCACATTAATTTCCACACCACATTTATTTCCACACCAGTTTTATTTCTGTGCTGTATTTATTTCCGATCTCACATGCAAACGAGAGGGGCGTGGTTATCTTCGGACCAACGCAGCTCCACACAAGATCGAAGGCAGATAGGGACACCTAGATTCGATAGATGATGGAAGACATTAGTCGTGTCAGAGATCGCATGCTGGCCTTATAGATCAAATTGATCAGCATGGCTTGTCAGGATGTATTATTTTGGCACACATTGTAGATTTTGTAGAGGTACTTGGGCGGATAAGTGCTAAGTCTCGCCCTGGGTGTAATTCAATGTAGAACCGCCACTGAGGGGTAGGGGTAAGACAGAGTATTGGGATTCGGCCAAAGGCTATGGTTGGGTCCGTCACTGCACGATCAATCCTACCCTGCACGATTTTCTTAACAGGTGTTGTGCCGAAAATCCACTCCCTGCCGAAATCGAACTCCCTGCTCGAGTGTAAGCTTATTCGTCCATAAACATTTGTTTATATAAAGTAGGCCTATACGCCCTTATAGCCCCACGTCTTATTTGAAAGTCCATTAAGTTTATCATTTAGCTAGCCAATATATTTATAGATAGCTGTATATCAATAGCTTTTGGTGCCTGCCGAAGATACCCTCCTCCCTTAAAGGTCTTAATAATTTTGCTAGCTCATGTTGACCAGTTACGGACAAGGCTCTACAGTGCGAGTATTTCACTCGCATTTGCGCCTAAAAGTTGGTACGTGCGAACTTGAAAAATAATTTACAAGCACAGTGCGCGAGTGACCGGCTGTTGTCAATACACGGAACAGCGCGATGAAGTGAAGCATACAATTGATTTCACATGGAAAGCTAGTGACAGGGTCGCGACTGCACGATGTGAACATAGCATGATGACGTGCTTAACTTTATGCAAATGAGAGCGACGATTCGTAACCAATGGGCCAGAGCCATATAAAAAGAGAGTTACGACACTCTTTGATCTCGCCGATACGTGATCACTTGGTTCAAGTAGCTCGCAAAAAAAACACTGCTGGTTTGAATGGTTTTCGACGGGACAGACAGCAGCACCATCTCGATTTACTGACATTTTCGGTATATTAACACATAATATCAATTGGTTACTTGTGTGTTATATCATGTATATGTCTGATACTTTATTAACATTTATGTATTACATTTATAACACTAGGCAGCAATATTGTGAAGCAGAGCTAGAAATGGCTATGCTAGCTACCATACTGTAGCTCACACAAGCAACTGCTCAATTTAAGACAAGAAAGGAATTTGGTAAATAGATCAGAATATACAAGGCAACCAATTGCATTCAATAAAACATTCTATTATACAATATGTCCAGTGAGAGGGTCAAGTTTGTTTTTAGTGAGTGGACCTGAAATTCCTGCCAAGCGTCGAGAGCTAGCTCAACGATAGGGGACCCCTTAATCTGCAATTCATTGTTGCTAGCTCTAATCAGATGTACGAACTAGGCTAATAAGAGAAGACTAACTTTGTATGCCAACAAACACCAATAACTAGAACTAATTTGACAGACTATAAACCAACGGACTTGTGGTTATGATACACGTGCTCTCTAGCTAGCTACAGTAAAAGTGTTGCTTACGTTAGATACTAGACCTACAGTCTAGCACTAACTGCATTTAGAATCTAACAAGCTATATTTTACGATAATCTTTAAGTAAAGCTGGCTATATAAAATACTACTAATAACAATTGAGTGGTGCAACTTGGCTGCAATCCAGGATGAGTGGCAGGGCTGAAGGACTGAGAATCTTCGTGTCTATTCCAATATGTAATGATGGTATTCAATGACACAAATCTGTGTTCTAGAAAGAGTGGTCTGGAGTCGCAGAGGTCCGATAATATCATCTTTAATGCAGCAGTTGGAAATCAACAAGTACAGAGCTCTGGGGTTGTCTAAGTTTCCCTACCCGCAACAGAGTTTGGGCTGGTTCACGAGGTCCAACTGGCTATCTTTCACTGCCCCAGCATATAATATACAGTGTAATTAAAACACAAAGATGAAAAAAGGGTTGAGCTTGTTCTCTCGTGCATCAGGGAGTTGTTCTTGCCTACGCGTCCCACCTGCTTGGGTGCCATCTCCACCCGGTTTCAAGGTTGTTTCTGAAAATGAGGCGCCATAACACCAATAGCAGAATGGTTATCCAGATAACAAAGAAGTGTACAACACTCGCGTTACAGCATGTGTATTCACACACATACTTGATGCTATCTACCTTTACATTAGCGACAGTAACTCTTAGCTGCAGAGCTAATGTTACAGCCACATTCTAAGGGTAGCAAGCTAGGTAACCATACAGTAAAGCAACAAAATGATATAGCGTTAGTTAACCCTTGTGTTATCTTCGGGTCATTGTGATCCACCGTCGTATTGCGACAACTTTACCGCATACAAAAAGAAAGTGAATCATTTTCTTTTAATCGTTGGGCTGTCTCAGACCCCCCACATTGTGAAGGTTAAAAGAAAATTATTTGTATTTGTTTTTGTATTGGGTGAAATTGGGTAAACACAACGATGGTTCGTTATGAACCTTTGGGTCATGTGACCCGAAGGCAGCACAAGGGTTAACTTACTTGTCCGAGGTTTGCAGCTGGACCAAGCAGAGTTAGTACTGATCCAGAATTTAATTTCAGCAAGGCCAGCTTTGTATTGGCTCAAGTTGCGGAAAAAGTCGTGGCTGAAATGTTTGGCACAGACATACAAAACTTTGGGAAGTTGTGTCGGCGCATTTCCAGAGAAAATAAAATTAAGACACTGGGTCTTCAGAGGCTCGGATGAAGGAACTATAAAAAATACTTTTGTTTTCCTTTGTACATCCAAACTGAGCAAATGTAATGTTTCGTTCGTTTGCAAGCCATGATGTCTCTCGAGAATAAATACACTTGCACGGTCGTAGCTCAGTTTCTTTAGCCTGACGTTGTCATACTCATAATTCTAGTCAGAATATGAGTCTGATACCGCTCCGTTGGGCTGTGATATGGGGCGTGTTTCAACCGAACCCGGAAAAAAATGCCTCTTCACTCAATTGGATAGACCTACAACCAATCAGAGCAACGTAGTATGTTGTTTGTTGAAAACGAATTCAACCCAAGCGCTCTTTGGTGATGTGGTTGATTACGTTACTGTTGATCATCTGTCCATCATCGTATAAAGCCCGCCCTGACAAGTTGATTGGTCCGAACAGCTCTTGTTCGGACATAGTTTTTCCCCAACCGAGCGACCCCAGATCTAGCCTGGTCCTAACCAGACTCTCGTACATTTAATTTGTACAGAGAGTCTGGCCTCGCTCCATTGACAAGCGTTGACTTCCTGGTAGGCGGGTACTCTGTTGAAGTTTAAAACTATTGGATCTGCCCAGAGCCACTCTGATCTGCCATAACCAATCGCTAAAGTTCGCCTTAGCCAATTCCTTCACCACTAACAGAGCTAGCTGCCGTAGCTGGAAAATCTAACTTTTCCCGAACTCCGTGGGGAGGAGAGCCACAAAAAGACCAATAGTAGGATTTTACTTTAAATTAATAAAAAATAAATTCAATCAATAAAAAGGGGGTGACAAAATAAATGCATTCAAATAATATAAATCTATAAATATAATTAAATAAACTGTAAATTAAATTGAAATAAAGTGCAAATGAAACTATAGCCTTATAATCTGCAAAGCCATTTGAAAATTGCTTCAGCAGTCTCCATCTTGCATGGCAGAACCAGAAAAATCTTTATATCTGTGACAAATGAACACAAATGAACACAAATAATAACAACAATTAACAACAATAATACAACTCCCTTTTTATCTTCACCTCTTAATGAGACAGTTGGGCCTGCCTCTGAGACATAATCAGATCCAGTCTGGGTGGAATGGGAGAAAGGCTCACTCTCAGAGTAGCAGTGGAATCCACTGAAAATGGGTCCAAAATCCACATGTTTCCCTCTCTGGGATCCTTAGGAAAGTAGTCACCAAATTTCTCTGCCAGTTGTGAGAGGTGCTGGGAGACTGAGTCACTGATCTTCACCTAAGGGGAGTTTTAAAAAATGTCAGACAAAAGTGGAAACATGTCCATCCTCTTTTTTTGGGCCCTCTTGGTCCACAAAGCAAGTTTCCTCTTGAAAGCTTCAACTTTGTCTGCAACACAAAATATGTTGCTGTTTCTTCCTTGAAATGAGGTGTTCAGTTGGTTCAGTAAGGAAAAAATGTCACAGAGGTAGGCAAGTTTTGCTGTTAACATTGTGTCAGCATAGTAATGTGCAAGATGAGATTTTTTCTCAGTGAGGAAAGAGAACACCTCATTCCTCAGTTCAGACAAACGATTGAGGACCAGTCCTCTTGAGAGCCATCTCACTTCACTGTGATATATCAGCTGGACATGATCTGCTTCTATGTCCTCACAAAGCTTAGCAAAACATCTGGAGTGTTTTTAATGTGTTTTACACAGCATTGTTTTTAATAAAGTTGGGCCGCCGGTGGCCGAAGTTTGGGGCGCCGCCGGCCCAATGGTTAATGAGGGCCCTATGGTTAAGAATCACTGGTTTACACCTATGTAAATTGATATAGAACGTGGCCTTGCATTCCATGGAGACAATGAAATATTAGGCTCTGTCCACAATGGCAATTACTTGGGAATCTTGGAATTACTGAGCAAGTTCGACCCTTTTCATGATGAACATTTAAAAAAATATTGGAATAAAGGCAGAGGGACAACCTCATATCTGTCTTCCACTATCTACGAAGAATGGGTCAACGGGTTCCAGCTGAAATAATTCTTCAGCTGCAGAAAGCCAAGTACTTTTCTTTGATTGTCAACTCAACACCCAATTTAAGTCACATAGACCAGCTAACGTTTGTGGTACGTTATGTTTCTCAGGAGGGCAAAGTCTTCGAGCGATTTTTTCCCTTTTTGACTCAGTTACAAATGTGCTACAGGACATGCATGTCGACATCAAAAATTGCAGGTGACAGTGCTTTGACAATGCGTCTAATATGTCAGGTGCTTACAAGGGATTGAGGGCTCGTATTCATGAAATAAGCCCCCTTGCTGATTGGATTCCATGTGCGGCCCACTCCCTGAACCTTGTTGGGGTGTGTAGTGTGGATTGTTGCAATGACACCACTTATTTTTTTTAGGCTAATTCAATCCATTTGCAACTTTTTCTTAGCCTCGCCTGGCCGCTGGGAAATATTAATGAATGGGCTTGAGTCTAACGAGAATAAACACATTGAGACAGTAAATGGACTTTCATCCACGAGATGGTCGGCACGGGCTACAAAAGCTCTTAGTTTAAATTTCAGAAATATTCATGGTACTTTAACACAGATAGCCGGAGATGCCAGTCAGAAATCTGGCGCGCACGACAAGGCGAGATCCCTGGCCAAAAAAAAATAGCGATTTGAGACAGCATTCCTCATCTCCCTCCACTGGCTTCCCATCACGGCCCGTATCAGATTCAAGACTCTGGTACTGACCTTCCGAGCGGTGAACGGGACTGCACCCGACTACATCAAGTCTCTCCTCCAGCCTTACACCCCCCCCCCCCCCCCGCCACCTACGGTCTTCTTCTGACAACCGTCTGGTGGTCCCACCGCTCAAGAGCGCCCGGTCCCAACACAAGCTCTTCTCCTGTCTGGCCCCCCAATGGTGGAATCAACTCCCCACCTCCATCAGGGACACTGACTGTCTCCCCACCTTCAAGAAAAGGCTCAAGACGCACTTGTTCCGGGAGTACAACGGCACTTAGGAATGCTTGGCTGGACCTGATGTTAGTTTCCTCCAGGATCACAATGACTCGTATTGAGAGACTTGTTGCTTTTGTTGGTTAGTTGTAACGGTTTCAAATTCTTGTACTCGCTGTGAAATATTTTCCTGTTGATTGTTTTTGTCTACAGGTACACTCTTGCACTCTTGTGGGGAGTTTCATGTTGTTCAATTGTAACTGTTGTTTAACTGCATGCTCTTATGGTTCTTCCCTTTGGCACTTATTTGGTTTTCCACAATGTATGCTTCATGTTTTGGCTGCTCGCAATGTTTGGGGCTATCTCGTTGTTATGATCAGTGACCTATGCTCTTTTGTAAAGCTCTCTCTTGGAAGTCGCTTTGGATAAAAGCGTCTGCTAAATGCATAAATGTAAATGTAACAAATGTAAATGTAATTCCTAACCATCATATGGGATACTATACTGCAAAGATTTCAAACCACAAGCATGGCCCTGCAGACAGTGGATTTGGACCTAGTTACTGCTGTGGAATTGCTTCACTCGCTAATAGACTTTGTTTCCAATTTGCGCTCTCAGTTCAAACACCTGGAATCCATAGCCAGATCACTGTCATTATCGCAAGAGTACAGAACGACTCAACCTGTAAAGCGCACCACCCGAGCCGATGACTCCAACGAACCTGACCATGTCAATGCGGGCGAGGACAAATTTTGTGTGGAGACATTCTTTGTGATAATAGACAAACTTATAAATGCATTACAACAGAGGCATGCAGTCTATGAAGAAACCTGCAAATACTTTGGATTTCTTACTATTTAACTCCCTCAGTGAAATACGTGTACAAAGTGTCAGATTGCAGTCCAAATACAACGCAGATCTAGCGGATGACTTTCCCGACAAACTAGCGCAGTTTGTGAATTTCTCCCGAGTTACTCTCACTGACCCAACAACACCGAGAAACCTACTTTCATTAATATGGGAGAGGCATCTCCAAAGTGGACATAGCGCTGAGAATTTACCTTACATTGCCTGTTAGTAATGCCAGTGGGGAGAGGTCATTCTCTAAATGAGGAATTATTAAGCATAGACTGAGGACATCAATGTGCGAGGACAGAACAATTTGACTTTAATGTCAATAGAGCATGACATACTGTGCCAACTGGACTTTGAAGAGCTCATTCATGAGTTTGCATTGAGAAAGAGCAGAAAACGGGCCTTTTAATATCACTAATGTGATGATGGTGATGGTGAGTCACATGTTTGTTCTCAACATGGCTCCATTATTGTAAAATAGTTTTTTAAATAGCTTGCTTGTATGTAAGCTAATTCAAATGCTTTCCACCCTGGAGATGTTGCACTGTATGTCTGACTGTCTGCCTTCTTGTGTTTGGGTTTTTGAGTAACCTATAATTGTCATTCCCTGGCTATTTAGCCTTGTTTTTGCTTTTGAATAAATGGAAATATACATTTACATTATTGGTTTATTATTGTCTACAGTGTAGCTTACTATACACATACATTTTGTCCTTGGCTTTAAACTGATCATATTTATAGAGTGGTTCTGTGGACTTTAAAGCACTGATGTGTCAGTGCACCTGGCGTGGGTTTGTGTGCGTGTCATGATGTGCGTCTGGGCGATATAGTGGCCTCATCCTGGTAATTAGCCCCAGGCCTCAAAATGTCTTAATCCGGCCCTGTTGATTTCATACGGACTTGTGGCTTTCATAGGAACAGACACTTTTGTTTCACAACCTCGTAGCTCGTGGTCAGTCTACCTTGGATGGCTTAGACATTATGGCTGACAATCAATATCCTACTGAGAAAATGAATGCGATATTTGCTGGTCGGTTGGGGACCCCCTTGGAAGGCGGGGCCCGTTTCAATTGAAACGGGTGAAACGTAGGTAAGGCCGTGTCTGCCTGTGTGGGGCACATATACCCAGAGCAAGCTAAAGGTGCAGTCATGGACAGAGATGATTTGATTGTATTGTATTTTAAGCTGGTGGATGACCGTGGTAAAGTTGGTTTGAAGTTTGATATTCAACAGATATTCGGACACCCAGTATTGTGTTATTTGAACCGGTATTAGCACCGCTACGACCGGCCGCTTAGCCAATGCTTTTGGCTGCCCAAACACGTATGTTTAGCGACCATCAACAAATTACACGTTTCAAAAGTCAATAGCTTATCAACAACATGAACTAGGAGCGTCAAAATAATGTTAAACTGTATATCCATTCATGCTGCACAGCTTTTATTTTGTTCACTTTCATCTCAAGTTATAAAAAAATTATTCTTTATTCAAAATAAACCTTAAAACTTCAATAGCTTTTTGGTCATGTGACCTATAATCCTCAAATTCATTTCAGAGTGCTCACTGACTATGCATACATGTTTCACAGCCTTTATTTTGTTCATTTTCACCTCAAACTATTTTAGATGAATGTTATAATATTTTAAACTTCAATAGCTTTTTGGTCATGTGACCTGTACATTTCAAAGCCCTGTTTAACTGCTAAGAAAGTACATTTGCACATGTCCATTTGGAGTGTAAAGGTCAGATTAGCTCATATACATGGTACATGGCTCTTATACATGGTTTCTCTGCTTTTATTTTGATAACTTCCTGTTTTGAGCGGAAGTAACGGAATACGAACGTTTGCATGGAAGAGAAAAGAAGAAAGGTTAAGAAAGTTACAGTTAATGGTGAAAAGCATAAATGACAGTAAAAAGATCTGCTAACTGAAAATATGCCCCCCCGAATTCTAGTGGCACTGTGTAGATTTGAATAGTCAAGAGATGGCCGTTTCAATATAATTTATTTAGCTTGTACAAATTAAGAATTAACAAAGTACTTTGTGATCAGTCATAACGAAGGGGGTGCTAGCCACAGATCGTTCGCAAGAGTGATGAAGAACAACCCCTAAAACCCTGCCTTATATAAACTTTAGATCAAATGGTTCTTCTGATGGTCAATCCATCAATGTAGCAAACTCTGTGATTGGTCAGCACTGCTCAGTGACAGTTTGACTCCATACCAAGTGTCCCACAGTTCTTTGATGTGGCATCTCTCCCCAAACCAGTAGATACTAAAGCCACAGGAGTTCACCAGTCAAATGGTCAACTGTCCTTTGTGTGGACATCTTCAAACAAGTATTTAATTAACACCACCCATGCAACAGGAAGGGTCAGAGCAGCTTAATCAGTTCATCTACACTTCTCCCTTTAGGCCACGGGAACTCAAGAATCCCCCAACCTCCAGACCCAAGTAAGACCCTCTTGCTCTTAGTTAGGTATCATAAAACAACACCATAAATACCTTAAACCAACCGCTACATCCATTCTACAGAGTAAACCACACCCCAGAGCCTCAGTTTCTTACATTCGACTGTCTATAACAAAGAAACTAACTTTTTACCGCTTAAAGAAACATAGATATTGTAACTATGTCAAAAACTGCCATTACAGTGACGTAGTGACGTTAGTAACGTCAGTGACTGTGGCTAGCAAATTAGCCACCGTTAGCTTCACTTTTCGCCACAAAAACTTAACTGCAGCCTAAACCATGCAACGGAACGTAAATAAAAATACAAGCAACTCAATCGCTACCAAGACGAAACTTTTGACACCTAGGTTGTCTATGTAGGCCAAATATTGACGAAGATTTAGGGGTGTGAAGAGAAACAATAATAAATATAGCTGCAAGCAGCAATGGCGGATTCCTCCAAACATTGCGAACCATTGAAAAATGTATATTCTTCACAAGTTGTCACTGTATAGAAAAATCCATGCTGCAGACTTACCAATGGGATACCAAATCTGAAATGCAATACCATCAAGATCCACAAGGGCCTTCGCTTCAAGCCAAGGAATGAGTGGGGCCTTGGTCAGCCCACACTTTCAGTATCAGTTTTGGACCGACGGATGTGTAAAGCATTATTTTAGCGTTAGAAATAAATTAGATTTCCTTTATTTCAATCATTTTTTAAGATATTAATTTGCCTTCTCACATGGGAACATGATGTAGTGCCTTCCACCGATATACCAACTTTGGTGTTGATATCTCAAAGATTTGCTGAGATTTGACCCAAATTCCTGTTTGGTTGCTTTGTTGACGATTTTGATTGGCTGTACCGGACAAACGGTTTTCTGTGAAGAATTCAGTGAAGGTTGCTCTGACGATGATACCTGCCAATTCTGGGGAAGATTGGACAAAAATTGTAGGAGAAGTAGCGAAACAACGTGTTTCCTAAATCTTTATTGTACAAAAATATCCAATATGGCGGCTGTTATAGGTTCTTGAGGCTTTTTTGTTCCTCATGAGAAATAAGGCATATCTAATGAATTTCAGAATTTTGGGACAAATGGGATGCAAATGGCATCATTTTGTAAATGGACAATTGGGGCGTGGCCGTAGCGCCACCTATGGATAATGGTGTGTCATTTGTGGTGTGGTAGTTACTCCTGGCCTATACTATCAATGTTTCAGGATTTTGAGAAACTTTTTCTAAAATGCATTACCATCAAGATCCACAAGGGCCTTCACTTCAAGCCAAGGAATGAGTGGGGGCTTGGTCAGCCCACAATTGCCTGAAATGTTGTGTATGCGTCTCGCCAAGTCCGCGCGTGTGTCAAGGGAAAGGCTGAGTGTGTGAGAATGTGGAGCACGCGCGCGCTGAAGAGCAGGGGAGACATTTCATTGGAAATTTCGTTAGCAATTAGCCAAGCATGCATGTTTCAAATATTCACAAAAAATCGACTTTTCATGTTACAGTCAACTTTTTCTCAGATTTGTGTACTCAACATTCTCAAGAGTCTTCATATGAACTTGTGATTGAATCAGAGTATCAGTTTATGGCCGGCGGATGTGTAAAGCATTATTTTAGCGTTAGCGATATATTCGATTTGCTTTATATCAATCATTTTTGGAGGTATGAAGTTGCCTTTGCACATGGTAACATGTTGTAGTGCCTTCCACCGATATACCAACTTTGGTGTTGATATCTCAAAGATTGTTTGGTTGCTTTGTTGCCAGTTTTGATTGGCTGTACCGGACAAACGGTTTTGAAAATCCAATATAAAAGTAATACCTGAGTGAGGGCTGCTGTGACGATGATGTGTGTCAATTCTGGGGAAGATTGGAAAAAAATTGTAGGAGGAGTAGGCTTTCAAAGGTTTTTGATAAAACAGGAAATGGCGGAAAATCTATATAACCGGAAATTGACGTCATAGGGTGTGTTGAACTCGTCTCGATCCAGGGAATCCAACGGTACCTCATTTCTGAAAATTGGTCATACGGTTCAAAAGTTACGTGTGTAAACACAAGTCCAACTTTGACCAGTTGGTGGCGCTAGAGTGCTCCAATGAGAGACATGAAACTTGGTGAATATAAAGATTTGATTGTATTGAAATTATAATAATGTATAAATATCAAATATGTGACATGACAGCATCTATTGCTTTTATGGGTTGACATCAACCCTAGTAGAGTTCAGGTTGAGGGAACATAAGATTTAGGTAACATACGAATGTTAGAAGTAGGAACTTAGACATGTTCCACGATTGACATGTTAAACATGATTTAAAATATTATTGTGCTCATGTGTTTTAGGCCAGGATGGCTACGAAACTCTCATTGGAGCAGCGTAGAAAGAGGAACAGAGAGTATCAAAAAAAGCGATGAGAGAAAATCTTTACACAGCCAGAATTAAAAGAGGATTATATAAGAAATTAGAGAAAAAGATTGAAACAGAGAGTTGAAAAAGGAAAAATAAAGCAAATCAAAGATTTAAGTGAAAGGGAACAGAGGATTAATAGAAAGAAATGGAGGCATAGCCAGAGAGAATCCAGAAAGAAAAGGCAGATAGACACTCAACCATTGGAAACACCTCCAGATAGTCCAGTTAATGTTTTGAATGAGATACCACAGACAAGCGGGAAAAGAGAAAGGGACAAAAGAAAGCACAGACGTTCTTGCGAAATGAAAACACTCAAAACCAATCTCAGTAAGGCCCAAAAAGGGAACAACAAATTAAGAAAGAAGATATGGCGCATGAAACACCATACTGGGTGAATCGCCGAGAACCACCACAAAGAGAATGATGGGTAGCAGTAATACCAGATTCCCTTTAGTAAAGAAAGCACTCCTGTTCCACAATGTTCTTCTGAAATAATTCAGTGAAGGGAAACCAGGTGGAGAACCACTTCAGAGATGCCATGCAAAATCTAAAAACCTTCTCTTGTCAGGGAGGATTCTTAAAAAATACCGGCTGCTATACAAAATGAGACAATTTGGTCTGACATACAAAATGCTAAGGCCAAAGGAATCCAAAGTCAGAAGGCCCACTTACATTAAAACAATCAAACAAACAGTCCAAAACTTCTTTTGTAATTCTGCACGTATGACCACTGACAAACAAGACACAAGAACACAAAAGAAGGAAAAGCATCAAAGAATGATCCTCTCAGACACAATGATTAACCTCCACAAAGATTTTACCAAGAAACACCCAAACATAACTCTGAGTTATTCATCTTTCTGCACTCTTCGTCCCTTCTATGTCACAGCCCCCAAGCCATCTGATCGAAAGACCTGTCAGTGCCAATACCACGAAAACGCAGAGATGATGCTGAAAGTTTTGAGAGAGCATGGGGTTGTTCAGGGTAGCAAGCTCGACGATAGTTTTGAGCTTGTTTGTTGCTCTCCTCCAAGTGAAGCATGTCTCCTGCGTGTTTGTACACACTGTCTTCACAAAAGCACACCTATAGCAGCACAGCAAGAGCTGGTCAATGCTGAGTGGCAGCAGTGGGAACGGGTAAAGAACCAAGCAGCAGGCGAATCTTACTTCAACACTTAACTTGTGAAGCATACTGGCACCTTAGCAGAACTCATACAGCTGTATGAACACCTGTTGCGGAATGAGACAACAACACGTGTGTTTGGTTAAAAACCAGGGGGGTGTTCCATCAACGTCGCTAACGCAAGTCGCGCTAACACGAATAAGTGTCACTTGGGTAAACGTCAACTTAGACTTAAGCCTCAAGCCGTTCTACTAACGTTCCGTTTCAATAACAGGCAACGCTAATTCAAGCTAGACCTCAATAAGCTTAGACTGTGCAGCCCAGATCAGGCGATCGTCGAAAAGAGGAGATATGTCGCAAAAAGCAAAGCGTAAACCAGCAGAGTGGTGTTGTTTCAGCAGCGTAAATTGTTTTTTTTTGTTTTTTTGGAGTTGTCCCAAAAAGGGCAATGTTGCCACATGGCAAGGGAGACAACTTGTCAAACCATTACGACTGTTTTAACCCTTGTGTTATCTTCGGGTCATTCTGACCCATCAGTCATTGTGACCCACCGTCGTATTGCGACAAATTTACCTCATACAAAAACAAAGTGAAGCATTTTCTTTTAACTGTCGGGCTGTCTCAGACCCCCCACATTGGAATGGTTAAAAGAAAATTATTTTTATTTGTTTTTGTATTGGGTAAAATTGGGTAAACACAACAATGGTTCGTTATGAACCTTTGGGTCATGTGACCCGAAGGCAGCACGAGGGTTAACTCTATGGTTAGTATCCGCGAGCACATTTGCAGGCAACTTTTATTGACGTAAGCAAATAAATGGGGTGCTAGTTTACCCATTTCGGATTGGTTTCAAACTTGGCAAAAATCAGGAAAAATTATTCTATGAAAAAGCTAGTAGTATGAGCCAGGTTCGAGAATCTAACCAAAATTATTGGGGGAGATAGTTTTGTAAATGTTGACTGGAGTTAATAGAATAAAAACGACCGGAAGAGCCGGAAGTCTAACAAGAAATGCAATACCACTTACATCCACCGGGGCCGTTGCTTCAAGGCGAGGGGTGGGGGCTTGCTTTTAGCCTGACACGGATCAGGCTAGTTCCGAAGTATAAGTTACCTTGGTTACGTAGCTAGAACTAAAATAAGCCACCTTAATGGAACGGAACTCTCGCTAAAGTAAGTGAGACTTGGCAAAATAAGTTTCGCTTTTCCTTAATCGACGTTGATGGAACACCCCCATGGTGATTTTCGTTGTTTGTATTATTCCCCTGCTAGCTAAATTGCACATGTCTGTTGATTCGATAGCGATTGCTGCCTTTGCTTATGTTTGTATTTTCGGTGCATTACTATGCAGAAGTAGTTTTAATTAATAAATAGTGGGTTTATTGTTATTATTTGCTACAGAATGCTTAGCCTATCAAGCTCAAGCAGACAGTGTACATGCTTTCGAGTACCTTAATCGATAGGCTATAGGCTACTGACCAACGTCAATTATTAGTACGTCAATTAATAATGGGCAGCATTTATGCCGTTTAGAACATACTTTATGAATGGAAAGTCAATAAGTAGCCTAACCTTATTGCTTTAGGGGAAATAGTACGAAAATATGTGCAATATTACATTAGTTATTAAACTATTACATTAACTTGGGGGGGGGGGGGCAGACAGACTTATGTTGTTGTTGTAACATTCAATTCATTCATTCATTCTTCCACAAATGAAAACACTGATCAACCATAAAAACAATCGTTATGAAAAATGTGATATATAAAACTGTACAAAAGAGAATAAGGAATAACAGATTAAGGACACTCAGCCCTCACTGTCAGTGTCAGGACAGTTTTCTTCCAGTTCCACAGTTTCTTTTGTGTTGGCACAATTACAACAACAACAACAAATCTGTGCAACACAGTCCTGCAGAAAAACATGAACATCTGCCTGTCTCACAGGCACTTTTGCAGCCGCAGTGTATCACATGCAAAACACTGTCAGGGGCCGAATTTCTGTTACGTGCAAGGTCCCGTCCTCTATTTGCCAAACATATCCATCCATGTTGACAAAAAGCAGCTACCTTATTGGTGTAGAACGATCATGTGCCGAACCGTGCCACCAAAATCCTATTACGCTCTGAAGAAACTAGTTCTGCATAAAACATAGACGCAACGATAATCGACTGGAATTTCAGGGACTAACTTTTTTTTGGTAGCTTAGCACGACTCGTTCTTTTTTATGAGCTAAAGATTGTGTAGATGCCAGACAGTGGAGCGGGAATCATTTTTTAAAAGACTTTTTGTGGTTCACCTTGCGGCCTATTTGTTACTTTGTTCATTTCAGAATCAGAATCAGAATGGGATTTATTTTTTCTGGGGGGACTTTTTCTGGGAGTCCCCCCAGGATTTCGCGGGCCTTTTTTGTGATAGTTGCGGGCAAAAATTCCTGATTTTGCGGGAGCTTTTCCAAAAAGTTGCGATGAAAGTTGCGGTGTTTTTTAGGTGTTTGTTGCGATGAAATTAGGGGAGCAAGTGAAAGTTGCGATAAAAAGTAGCAAATTTCCCTCTTTGAAATTTTTATTGAGTTATTGGTTGAAAATGAAGTAATTAACAAACATTCATCAAAGAATAAAACCATAGAGAAATGGTCCCCTAAATAACCTTACCAACATGCCAATTTTCATCATATCACATTTTTAATCCTTATCCAACCAGGATTTACATTCGCATGCATTGAAGGGAGGAATCTCCCTTTTTTTAACAAAAAAGATTGAAATCTGTATCTGTCTGCAATACCGCTCTCGGGCCCCTACACAACTCTGCGCTCTCACGCTTGCCAGGCATAGACAGTAGAAGAAAGCACATGCAGCAATTGACTGGTTGGGCAACCCTGGATACAGGACTGTTAACGGTGTGTTTTTTGCCTGGAAGTCTCTAGAAATCTGGCACCTTATTGAACGAAATTAAAAAGAGTGAAAGAGTTCACAGACACCAGAATGAACGCGTTCACAGTATCGTTCATCAGGCAGTAATACAGTATGTTCACGTTCACCAAAATTATTAACGAGTTCATGAACTTTTGTTCAATGAACGCGTTCAGGCGCAACACTGGATTTAACCCCTACTGGAGAGAGTTGTGGGAGACGACGATGATTGGTCAAAGTTGCGGGAAAATTGTGGTGATTGGTTAAAATTGCAACGTCGCGCTGAATTCGCGCTGAATCGTTGAATTTGCGTGAATTGGTGCGATCGCAACATCGCGAATTCCTGGAGGGTCTGATTTCAAGCCAGACATGTCTGAAATGTGAACCCTGGCCCAGACGTTTTGACTTTGATGTGTTTGATGTCTTTTTTTTGGAGTGAGTGTGAGAATTTTGCCTGAGAATAACATGTACCTCTTGATTGTATGATCAAACACATTCCAGAATATGAAGACTGAATTTATGTGTTTTCTTCTCGCGAGAAAATGTTTTGGAAGAAAGACTTGTTGTGAGAAAGCATTTAGGGGATGGGACTTCTTGCGAGAAAGTGTTTAGGGGGTGCGGCTTCTGGTGAGAATTTTGCCTGAGAATAACATGTACCTCTTGATTGTATGATCAAACACATTCCAGAATATAAAGAATGTTTTTTTTTTTTTTGTGGGTTTTTTTCTCGCGAGAAAATGTTTTGGTAGAAGGACATCTGATGAGAAAGCATTTTGGGGGTGGGACCTCTTACGAGAAAGTGTTTAGGAGGTGGGGCTTCTTGCGAGAAAGTGTTTAGGGGGTGCGGCTTCTTGCGAGAAAGTGTTTAGGGGGGCAGAAATAAATTATATTTTATTGATGTCTGGATTTCCTGCAGTCATACTCAAATGACTTGCTAACTTGCTCAAGAACCCTGAATCAAATAGTTGTTCTCAAATATTATATCTGGAATTGTCAAAATTCATCCTAAAATAGAGGAGGTGTCAGAAACAGATGACAGTATAGACCAGGGGGGTTCAATCCTGGTCATCAGGGTCCACTGCTCTGTATGTTTTAAATGCTTCAGCACACCTCATTCAAATTAATGCTCGTTATAAGGCTTCCACAGAGCTTGATAACCACCCAATCATTTCAATCATGTGTGTTGGAGACAGGGGCACTGCCAGGAATTTTGGGCCCCATGACAAAAAAATCTCATTGGGCCCCCTCTGCGCAGCTGTTGTCACCACAAATCTAGGACCTAACTGTCCCATCAAAAGCTCCTTTACTGTTGGTGATTTGTACATGCAAGTCTGCATGTGTACGTACATCATCATCATCTCTGCTGGCCAGTGCCCTCACAAAAGCCTTCTTGTCCCTGTCAGTCAAATCTGCTGGCCACAAACCTGGGTCAACATCCTTTTTATGACTTCTGTCTTCTTCCACCATGCATCTCTCATCCTCATCATCACTGTAACTTTCTTTCCCTTCTTCCTGTGCTTCCACACGTCTTCCTCCTTCTAGCTCTACCTGAGAGGGCCCTGGCTCTGTAGGATGTACACAATGCATGTGATATATACATATATACTGTGATATATACAGTATATATAAAAATATGCCATATACCAATACATGACACCAACACTATAGAACATTGACCCACATTATGTACAGTTCTGCATGCAGATGGGAGTTATACGAACTCAAACATGTTCTGAGGGCAGAAAGCAAAATGATTGGTTTACAGATTCAACCAATGAAGTTGAAGGTGAAAGCGGGCTCAGAAGACGTTTGTGTTGGGGATCGGAATTGTCAGGACGTTGTGGAGGAAATCTCTGGAATTGTGAAAGGTAAGTGAATATTTAGTTAAAATTATGCATTACAATTGATTTGACTCCTTAACAGTAATCTCCCGCTCTAGCTAGCTAGCTAACGTTACACCATGAGCAGTTTAGCTTAGCTTAGCTGCAACGTTACTGTAGATGTGGTAAAACGCGCTTTAAAAAAAATGTTAGCCCGCTTTCTATAAAGCTATTAAGCAACGATATAATTGCTACAGACATTTAAACTATTTATTAATCTCCGCTGCAAAGATAGCACTGTGCTATAGTTAACTATGCGCTGCTCTCAGGGCAGGACTATGCGCTGCTCTCAGGGCAGGACTATGCGCTGCTCTCAGGGCAGGACTATGCGCTGCTCTCAGGGCAGGACTGTGCGCTGCTCTCAGGGCAGGACTGTGCGCTGCTCTCAGGGCAGGAGTGCGCCATAGGTTCGTTTACTGTTTCTATATTTAGTCAACTGTGCGCTGCTCTCAGGGCAGGAGTGCGCCATAGGTTCGTTTCCTGTTTCTATATTTAGTCAACTGCGCTGCTCTCAGGGCAGGAGTGCGCCATAGGTTTGTTTCCTGCTTCTATATTTAGTCAACTGTGCGCTGCTCTCAGGGCAGGACTGTGCGCTGCTCTCAGGGCAGGACTATGCGCTGCTCTCAGGGCAGGACTGTGCGCTGCTCTCAGGGCAGGACTATGCGCTGCTCTCAGGGCAGGACTATGCGCTGCTCTCAGGGCAGGAGTGCGCCATATGTTTGTTTTGTGTTTGTATTTTTACTGTAATATGTGTTTCTCTCAGGGCAGGAGCAGACTAATGTGCATTATTTTGCCCTTTAAACAAGTAACCACTGAGTTCAAGCAAAATGAATGGTAAGCACATACAATAATTTTCTTCCTGTGTTTAAACCATGTTTTACATAGCACTGTGTATTTTTAATTTTTTCAACCCTTTCTTTTTAACTGTGTGTAAGATAAGTTTCACGTTATAACAAGATACGTTTCACGTTATAACAAGATACGTTTGCATCACGTTATAACGTGAAAATAACTTTTTATAACATGATAAACATCTTGTTATAACAAGAAACATATCACGTTATAACGTGATACTGATCCGTTTTTTTTTTTCTGGTGTGGCAGCAATACGCTGCCGTAGTATGTGTGTATGTTTTCACAGAGGCTTTTATGAAACAATTACAACTGATGTATTACATAATATATTTCACCTGCCAAAAGAGGAAAAAACAATGGTTTGTTCATATTCCCATATAGTTCTACGCCAATTGATTTCGGGACAGTTAAGCACCAAAACACAAATTGGGAAAATTGGGCCATATTCCCTATATATCTCCAGCTTTCAGTCCCTTCTGGAAAACCAGGAACTTCCCGATGAGGTAAAAAATAAATCTTTCTATTACATTTTATAAATTTCACGTACTGTATATTTATAAATATAGTTTTTGTATTATTATATTCCTGTTAACTTTTTTTCTTTAAATTTTTACATAAACCTGATCAGATCATGGATGTTTCACCTATTCAGCATGGTAATATAATGTTTTTGTTTTCTGACATTTTATGTCAGAAAACAAATACTGAATTAAACTAATGGCATTCATTTTAACTAGCTAAATTTTTAATACACAACATTTCATTTGTAATTTAGAAGACACCAGGTTTAATGGCAATCAATACCCACACCTTGAACAATATTCTTGATGGGAACGTCAGGGCAACAACTCATAGTTATGTCAAGGTAAGAATTACTTTTACAACATTCTTTTTTTGGTGTGAATTGGATGTAGTATTCTTAGCAAATATACAAAACAGTGTGGTAGTTCTATTGCAATCAAGTGCACATGGTCTACCAAAAATTACATGTTGTTTTCCTATCCAAGATGGCAGTGTTTCATGTAGCTTTTTCTTTAATTTGCAGAATAACATTCTTGAAAAAGCAGAAGTTGTAATTGGTCCATACCTGGAGGGAGGGAATCACTGGACTTTTTTGTAAGTAAGAATTTTTGTAATTGTTTTGCAAAATTTAAAGTAATACACACAAACATTATCTTGCAGAGTTTGATACAATTTGACCCAGCTATTTTCATTTTCTGTTTAGCACTGCAACATCGTGAGTAGAACAATAACCTACCTAAACTCTTTTGGTGAGCAGAAAGAGAATGGTCAGAAAATAGCTGAGAATTGGGGGTATGTATATAAAAGGTTTCTCTATTTGACTTTTTAACTATATTTCATCTAACCTGTCCTGTACATGTGGTATCCATCTAAACAGGACATTTGCCACTGCAAAGGGATGCCAGGGACCATGGGACATTTGCACAAGGGAGCATGCCATTCAGAGATATAGCATTTCTTGTGGCATCTTTACAGCTGTGGTAAAACATTACAATTTTATAAAATACAAGCTGAGTAAATGACAGAATTTTCATTTTTGGGCAAACTATCCCTTAAGGACAACATTAAAACTTTGTCACTTTTTTGGAAGTTTGCAGAGGCCTTTCTTCGTGGGGACCAGGGGTATAATAACTGCCCTTCAATTCATGAGGAAAGAGAAAGACTAGCACTTCTACTCTTCACTTCACTTGGTAGGTACAATACAGGTTTATACCTATAGTTTTCTGTTGGTTTGAGTTATAAAACTATAAATACAACAAGTGTTTCTTGCTTTCTTTAGAAAGGTAAAGCATTTGTGGTGTCTGCCATAAGTAAAGAATATATTGTGCTTAATAAAGTTATGCATTGTGCTTATTAAAGTAATTAAACACAGATTTGTGTCATTGAATACCATCATTACATATTGGAATAGACACATAGATTTTGAATCCTTCAAATGGTGACCCCGACGCTGAAAAGAGGGAGTCCAGAGGGTTCCGGCCCGACCGACAGATCGGGAGAAAGATCCATACACCGGTACGAGGAGGCAGACGTAATCGTCAGAGGCGCCTCAACATAAAAAAAAGGTAAGCAGACACCTGTTAATTCAAAGTACTGCTATTCGGAACTGAGAACCAAATTTACACGATTACTATGTTTCATCGTACCTAGTCAAACCAACAGTGGTGGGAAATCAACCGTTTTTGTGTTTTGTCTTTGTCAAGGGGAGGTTAGAGTCCTCTCCAAAAGGGTGGAAGTCCCTACACGTGTTTTGTCCTTGTCAAGGAGAGGTTAGAGTCCTCTTCAAATGGGTGAGAGTCCCTATACGTGTTTTGTCTTGTCAAGGAGAGGTTAGAGTCCTCTTCAAATGGGTGAGAGTCCCTATACGTGTTTTGTCTTGTCAAGGAGAGGTTAGAGTCCTCTTCAAAAGGGTGAGAGTCCTAACACGTGGTTTGTCTTTGTCAAGGAGAGGTTAGAGTCCTCTTCAAAAAGGGTGAGAGTCCCTGTAGGCCTACGTGTTTTGTGTTTAAAAAAGGAGAGGTTAAAATACACTCCAAGGGTTAGAGTCCCTGAACTTGTTTTGTGTTTAAAAAAGGAGCACTCCAAGGGTTAGAGTCCCTGAATTTGTCTTGTGTGTATTTATTTTTTCTTTCCTTTGTCCTCTCCGGTACAAAAGGGTCATAGTCCCTGAAAAAGTAATATTTGTGTGGAATCGGGTTGAGTTGAACGGTATTTTAAACATATCTGTCGTTCTTTATAAATAAATAAATAAATAAATCCACTAGGTGTCCTCCAAGGACCATAATTGCCTTCAGTGCAAAGTCTAACAAGTTTTCAAATTGTGAAATCACTCACTTTTATCAATATCGTGCTTTTTTCTTTGACCAAGAAGTTACAGAAATCCCGAGGAGAGTTGGAGAAAGGTGGGGTCTAAAAGAGTCCCGTTACTTGAGATCTTACAAAGGTGATCCCAGAGGGTATACTTGGGTGTGCTCAAGCCTTCGGCGAGAGCACAACCTTTGTTCTCTCACATATATATTTATTATTATTTATTGTTTATTTTCGCCCCCCTAAAACTCAGTCAATATTTGGCCTACATAGACAACGTAGGTGTCAAAAGTTTCGTCTTGGTAGCGATTGAGTTGCTTGTATTGGAATTTACGTTCCGTTGCATGGTTTAGGCTGAAGTTAAGTTTTTGTGGCGAAAAGTGACGCTAACGGTGGCTAATTTGCTAGCCACAGTCACTGACGTTACTAACGTCACTACGTCACTAACGTCACGAAAACACGCGTGACTACCTTTGGCAGAACATTAGTTTCGCATCTGTTAACTTGGGGGATAGCTAGGCTAACTATAGCTTTACTGCAAGGCAGCTGCAGAAACGCCACAAGCAAAGAGGCCAGGGTGATAACTATTTACTCATTTTACTTTGTGATATGACACACAATTGTGATGTGTAATGTACAGTATAAGATGATATTATTAAGGAAGTACATCTACTTTCGGAAACAGTAGTCTACTATTTCACTGAAGTATTAGCATCATGACATTAGCCTGTGTTGCCCGGGCAACACATACTACAGTGGTCTATGATGTAGCGTTATCTGTTTTCAATCGTTAAAATAAACATTCCTCACATATACATTTTCGTTGTAAGATTTATTATGACATTAGATTACAAGTAAACGATATGTGAGTGAAATTATCATTACCTGTGGTTTCAATCCAGTGTATCACTGCAACGCTGTAGCCTACGCGAGACACTACAAAAACATCTACACAGCTGTAGGAAGTCAAACGGCGACAGAACATGTTCGGCACTCCCCTTACTTAAATCAAAAGTCTATCTAACTACTAACCTGAACTTCATTGCCACAGCCTAAACTTTGTCAATCTGTTCATGAAAATAATTAATTTCAGCCTAAACCGTACAACGGAACGTTAAATCCAATTCAACCAACGCAATCGCTACCGAGACGAACACAGCAGTAGTCTAGTACTGTACCGTAGTAGTACAATTTACCGGGGCAGCTTCTCCACACAGGGCTATATCGCATTTTGCGTTGTTACTGACAATGATCGCTACCAGTGAGCTTTTTATGAATGAGCGATTTTCCACTAAATAAATGTCAAGCTTATTTACGTTTTTGGGAGCATATTTTCAGTTAGCAGATGGTACTGTTTGAATCGCGATTCCATCTTCTACTGCCGGTAACGTCGTAGAATAATCTTCAAAGGGGGTTCTTTATTCATGAATGAATGCAATATGAGTAGGCTAAATGCCTGAAAATATCACGAGAAGGGAAAACTTAAAAGGACGTTTAAGTCTTAGAGATTAGGTCATTTTGTACACCGGTCTGCCAAATTTATTCGTTTTGATTCAACGATGAGGCTGCCTCTTGCAGGGGAAATGAGAAGACATCTATTTCATTCTACACTTCACTCGTATTTTCAGTTGTAAATGAGCAGCAAAAAAAAATGCTTTTAAATCTATGTAATCTTTATAAATAATAAGTATGCATTTTTATATAAAATACAGAAATATCAGTTGTAAAAATGTCATTAAAAAACGGACCCCTGTCCAACCGACGCAAGCAAGCACACCCTAAAATTTCCCCAGAAATTGTACCCTCTCTAGTTCTGCATAATTATGTGAGTATTAATGCTGATAGATGTGTTCGTTTAGATGAATCCCAAGTTTGGTGGTTAACAAATGCGTGATCAACATTTGTTATAATTCCTAGCCAAACAGGGAGTTTTTTTTTTTTAAGCCTTTCCGACCAGAACTTGGATTTATAGGTGGAAAATCTGTGATGTGTGAGGGTATTCAGTAAAAATGCAGAAATTGAACCCCTGGTTTATAAATTGGTTCTAATACAATTGGAAGAGTTATACTAGAGCAAACCAGCTGTGTTGGTCAAAGAATGGTTTGAGGAAATGTATGTGAAAAATTATGAGGAAGCAATTGGAAAGGTATATGGGATAACATTTTAAGTCAAAATAGTAAAATCTAGGGTTTTTAAGAGTTTTGATAAAGGTATTAGATGTAATTTGGTTAAAAATGAGAAAGAGAAAATAACTAAATGTACTTTTATTTGGAGTTTAATTGTAATTTGGTTTTAAGTTTTATTTGAGAGTTTTATCAAAGCCTGGCATACTGTTTGGGATAAACAGTTAGGCTGTGATGTTGTATTAATAAATGGTATTAGTGCATGAAGAGGATTATTATAACATTCAGTTCTGAAATAATTTGGGAACACTCATCAAGTCTGATAAATTGTGGTTATGATGGTTTGAGCTAATTGGCTCGTTTTGAACTGCAGCAAAACGAGTTATGAAGTTCTACCTATCTGACCTTTATAGAAAATATATTTGGGAAAAATGTTTGGTTAATAGCTACATTAAGAACATTATTTGGTCTATATTTCATTTAAGAAGCATACGGATTCTGGTTTGGCATAATGAAAATTGCTTTTATCATATCTTTGATAAAAAGAGGTGTGATTTGGTAAAATAGACAATCTAAAACAATATTGGTCTTAAACTTAACTGTTTTAAGCTCGTTCACAGAGTGAAAGAAATTAGACTAACAGTTGATTTTCTAAAGAAGGGAACAAAGAAACAGATTGTCATTTCTAGGCATGACTAATAGGAGTTGAATATGGGGGCTCGTTATTAGATGCTGTTACATGTGTTTGCTCAACAATAAGAAAACTGAAGGGAAAATACTGCCTGGTAATTATAGATACAGTATGTTTACTATGTGAATTGAAGTCTTTCCCAGTCCTATACCAGATGCATAACACCATTTGAATTGATTTATTGGAGATCATATGTAATACCACAACTTAAACCTTTCACATAGCATGATGAAGAGGCGAATCAAATGGTTAACCAATTTTATAAAAAATGCTAACTAGAAAAGAGATGTCTTCTGCTAAATTCTGTTCCAGGTGAAGCAGTAAACCAAAGAGTGGAGGAGTCAAACGAGGAGATTGGGTATTGATTAAAGTTATCAATGAAAGGAGGGATCTTATGAGAACTTTAAAATATCCTGTCTAATTTCTGGTTTTTCTATTTGTTTCAAATTTTATTTTATTTTATTTTATTACAATTCTAAAAGCTTGGCTAAAGTTGTATGTATGTGATGAAGGGGGCCTGTGAGCATGTCCAGGTCTGCCGTGGATACATGGATGTCGAATGTCCACTGTGGAGTGACGGTGGGTTTTCCCCTATAACATCATTCGGGTTTTCCCACTGTGTCCAGTGTGTCCACACCACTTGGCCATAACGCTGCATAGTCTCATCATTATTGTTGATTTGTATGTCAACATTGTGTAATCGGTAATGGGATATTTTTAAAATTTGGGTTTGTTGTCACACCTTATAAGGGTGTGAAAGGAGGGATTTATTTGAACTTTAAAAATATCCACTTTAAATCCTCAAATGGGTTCTTGATTTCAATTTCTGTGTTTAATCATTGGTGTTCGACTGTTCGCATCTCATTTGACTCAGTTACTGCTTGATCATGGGAGATAAGGTGATGTTGGGACTTTAACTCTTTTCTGTTTCAGGACGAGTCAGACCGGCGGGTCTGACTACCTAACCCCTGTTCTAAGGCCCCATTCCCCTGGAGATCCTGTCCCCCCCCCCTTCTCACTGGATGATCTACCCCTTCCCCTTGGAGACCCTGCCCCATCTGCCCCTATGCCTCATCAGACCTAGGAGTGGTCTGCCCCCCCCTTCCCCTTGAAGACCCTGCCCCACCTGCCCCAATACATCATCAGATGTTCGGGGAAGCCTGTTGTACATTTATGGACAGGACCATTCAAGGTCATCGAGAGAACCTCGCACGCCCTAAGGGTGCTGGGGAAAGGAAGTACGTGGTACCACTGGAGCATGTGTTGTGCTGCTCCAGAATCCAGTCGTACGTTGCAGGAGTTGGTGGAGAAGGGCCAGTGAACCTTTTGCTATTGCTACGAATGTGAGAGTCAGGAAAAGAGGGTTACGACTAGGTCAAGAGTGATAATGCTTGACCACACTAGAAACACTTTTGACCACCTTAAAGGGCAACTGGGAGACGTTTGGACAGGCAACCCATGGACCTGGGCCTGGTTTAATGGGGGGCACATTTGAGTTCATTGACACATGCCTCAAAGAAAAAACTTTTACGATAATTATGAAGTGCAGTCACTTTTCTCTTTCTTGACAGTATGCTAAACTGTGAAAAAACGAATTTGTGCGCTCTCTGTACTAAACTGTACACTTCCTTATCCTCAGGACATTTTTCTGATTGGCTCCACTGATGAAGATCTGTGAGCATGCCTTTCAGTGTAACCTTTTTTTCCTCACTGGACATTAAGCAGTGGGAATCATCGGATATGTTCTCGCAAGATGTTGTGTAGAGAATGTTGTGAACTAAAACACACACATACCTCTCCATAGCTATTTGCAATGCATGTGCAAAATTTAGACTCTTTAAAGAAACTGGACGAATCAAGGGAGCAAACTGAAGAGACAACTAATGTCGCCCAGTCTATGGTTGCAAAAGGCCTGGACTCAAAAGTGGAGATGCATGAAAATGGAGTGTGTTTGGTTCCACCCGATACAAGCACACAATCTCACAGAGTTGACCTGGTGATGCATAAATGCAATTGTAAAAGATTCCAATGTGGATCTGTGTGCAAACACCTCATTTTCTCACAGAACATTGCAGAGAAACAAGGACTTGGAATTCAAGACCTTAGGGCAGAAGCAGCAAGAAAAATAGTTGACAGTGAATCCTACCTCACAGATAATGAAAACCTTACCGTTTATCATTTTGATGGGAGCGTAGGAATTGTAAGTCGTAATTTACGCTCCTGTTTCGCCCGCGTTACAAAAATGCTGCCCCCCCCTCCCTCAGTTACTACGCACTAAATTCTAACAAATATATTTTTTAGACGCTACACATGTTATACATCATTGGAAAGCTACGATTCTTGTGCTTCCATTGAAATAAACCAATTCAAGATCAAGTCGCAATAGCAAGCAAAGTCAACGTCTTTTTCCGGTGAACATTCCTTCAACAATGCCAAAGAAAAAAGTTTTACTCACCCTAAATGGTTCAAATAGGTCCAGGTGTGCAAATCATGCCATCAAAACTTGATCTGCTTACAGTCCCAAGGGTTCAAAGTATCTAACCATGTAAAGTAATTCGTCCAAATACAATGTTTTACGTTCATGAATAGCCATTATCCTTTGTTTCATTATGCAAGTTAGCCGACGGAAGAAACAACTTGTTCACATAAAAGTGTTCTTTTCTCCGGTTAGCAACGGAGTATTTACAATATGAAGGCATCAAAATGTCCGTTGAACCCTCCCCTTTCGATTGACACCTTGTTTGACCCAATAGGAGCTTCCATGCCCCGTTGACAGCCCTCTAAAGCCAACTAGGTCTGTGCGTCCTGCCACCCCGGCCCCCACCCCGGCCCCCACCCCGGCCCCAATTTTGAATCAGGTGGGTTGGAAGAGCTAAAGTTAGGAAATGGTCAACTGATGTAATAATTAAATGAAAAGCAAATACCCTTAGACATTTGTATAGATTTCATAGGCTATAAACTAATACAAATAAATGGGGGGGGGGGGGGAAACAACTGTATAGAACAAAGGGGGGGGAACTCTTTGTATACTGTTTTATATTGGATTAGTTTTACAACAATCAACAACAGAGCTTCCTGTATCCAAACAAGTTGATAATGGCAACAGGTAGTGGCCAGAGGTAATATCTATGCAATATATAATCAGGGTACCACAAAAAAATAGTAATACAATTAACTTATATTTACCCGTAATATTTTTGGACATCACCACACAGTAGGCGAAGAAGCTGATCAATCCTGCTTTTCATCCTTCCCTTAAGAAACTGATACTTCATTGTGAGGAAAAATCTGTGTACAAAAGTTAATAAACTTGGAACATCCTTAATGAATATTTGTCATGAATATCATGTTATTTACACTATATTTTCAAGTGTAAGTTGAGGGTATTGTGCTATAATTTTAATAGTTGACCTTTCTGCCTTGTTGTTGGTTTCGCTGTTATGGTGATAGAATGACCTGCCAAAGTTGGACCACAAATCTCCAAAACAAATCCAATGATTCTTGAGGTAGGTCGATACATGTGAACTACCTAGACAGGTATCGAGCTCTTCGCACTTTCTAGCTGACATGCTGTTAAACTCTTCTTCCTGTGAAGAAATAAGACACAACATTGTAAAGTTATGCCACTTTATTTTACACACATCTAAAGGGGTAGTTCACCCAAAGCTGAAAATTGTCATTGTGTCTTATATTATAATTTACTCAACCTCATGTCACTCCAAACCTATATGACTTTATTTCTTCAATAGAACACAATAGATCTTTTGAAGATATTAATATATATTTTGAATAATGGTTCAGAGGTTTTTTTTCTTCCATGTAATGAAACATAATGGGGTCCAAAACAACATAAATATAAACTTGACCAATCCCTTTAAAATCCATAGTATACAACTCAAGATTTATTTCCATGTACTGAACTTTCTAAAGAATAAAGTGATTTATTATATACAAATATTACCGTTAAACAGGATTTCAGTGACACCATTGCTTGAATCACAATATTTCGTTGATTCACTGGCAAGTTCCCTCCATCTCTTCTAACCATCCACCTATGGACAGCCTACAAAAACATTCAAAAGCTAGTCATGATGTTATAATTTTTACATGACCTTTTAAATCAAATTTTATTTTGAAAATGAATATGTCTGTGACTAGTGATAAATTCCTTAATTGTAACTCAATAAGGCTAATTAAAGGCCCAATATATATATATATTTTCCAGTACAAAAGATATATTAAATCTACCTGGAGTACATGAAACCAGCAAAGAAGAACCTTGGCTGTTGGAAAAACTCTTCTTATGGCATTGAGTTCCTTAAGGTCACGGTCAATCATTATCGACCTACACAATGAGGAATTGAGAAGGAATTAAGATATGTCAACATCTGTAGAGTTTGTCAAAATGAACAGCTTGTGTAAAAATAAAGTTTTGCTGCCAAAACTTTATTTTTGCTACCCTAAGTTTTTAGCTTCTGACCTGGGAAGAAATCCTGGGTTGTGTTTTGCAAGCTTTTCCAAGCAGATAGCAAGTATGTCTGCTGATTCCTCACTAACAACAAAGTAAGCAAATGGGACTGCTCTCCCAATACTGTTGGTCAAAAGAAGTGCATAAAATGCATAACCATATGATGTCATGGCTTTGTAAGTAGCATCCATGAATACCATGGTATGGGGATGTTCTCTAAGTATATCCTTTTGCCAGGGTGTCTGCACTACAATTATTAGTGGTTGATTTTCACTCAAAGGCTGGTAGTAACAAATGTTTTCCTGCAGCTCGGACGTGACTAGCTTGTCCACACTAATGCAGTCTTTCGCATCAGGACAACTAAGAGCATTAATGGTCTTCTTGATTAATCGGATATCTTCAGGTGTAACATAATATCGCCGATTATATTTGTCCATATGTCCATGACACTCTGCCCAGTCCACACATTTTAAAAGTGTTTCTGAAATTGACAGTCCTTGATCGAGCCACATTTCAATGAAGGTTATTAACTCTGGGTCAATCCGATTTTTTACTCCCTCTTCTTTCATGCACACATCATGTCCATTATGTTGAAGCATTTTGTTGACCACAGCAGCTGTGAAACTACCATCTTTGATTATTTTGAAGGACACATAAGCTATGCAAGAATTAGCTCTTGTCTTTGTTGGTTCTCCTTTGCTTTTCCCCCTTGCTTTGGTTGATCTTTCACATCCATAGTAAAAGTAGTCTTTATGACTTGACACAGGGGACTTGAAGATGCTTTTTGTTTCCTCTTCCAGTTTCTTAATGTAACCCTGCATGAAATCATTCTCCTCCCCAGAAAAAGGTATGACCTGTTGAATGACTTGGGCATCCTTTACTTTCTTTAACTTTCGCCTTATCCCTTCAAGCCAAATATTCTCCATTAACCTGGAAAAGTAAAAAATACAATTAAAAACAAAATAAAAAAATAATTAAGGTACAAAATTCAAGTTATACGTACAAGCATACATGTACTTATTACTTTGTACAGAACAATAACACTCACGAAAAATGAACCTATGGCGCACTCCTGCCCTGAGAGCAGCGCACAGTCCTGCCCTAAGAGCAGCGCATAGTCCTGCCCTGAGAGCAGCGCACAGTCCTGCCCTGAGAGCAGCGCACAGTCCTGCCCTGAGAGCAGCACACAGTTGACTAAATATAGAAGCAGGAAACGAACCTATGGTGCACTCCTGCCCTGAGAGCAGCGCACAGTCCTGCCCTGAGAGCAGCGCATAGTCCGGCCCTGAGAGCAGCGCATAGTCCTGCCCTGAGAGCAGCGCATAGTCCTGCCCTGAGAGCAGCGCACAGTCCTGCCCTGAGAGCAGCGCATAGTTGACTAAATATAGAAGCAGGAAACGAAACTATGGCGCACTCCTGCCCTGAGAGCAGCGCAGTTGACTAAATATAGAAGCAGGAAACGAACCTATGGCGCACTCCTGCCCTGAGAGCAGCGCAGTTGACTAAATATAGAAGCAGGAAACGAACCCATGGCGCACTCCTGCCCTGAGAGCAGCGCATAGTCCTGCCCTGAGAGCAGCGCATAGTCCTGCCCTGAGAGCAGCGCATAGTCCTGCCCTGAGAGCAGCGCATAGTCCTGCCCTGAGAGCAGCGCATAGTTAACTATAGCACAGTGCTATCTTTGCAGCGGAGATTAATACATAGTTTAAATGTCTGTAGCAATTATATCGTCGCTTAATGGCTTTATAGAAAGCGGGCTAACATTTTTTTTTAAGCGCGTTTTACCACATCTACAGTAACGTTGCAGCTAAGCTAAACTGCTCATGGTGTAACGTTAGCTAGCTAGCTAGAACGGGAGATTACTGTTAAGGAGTCAAATCAATTGTAATGCATACAGTAAGATGATTATTAGTTCTGTGGATCAATGTTTGCCAATTATCTTTGCAAACGTCAAAGTTCGTTGAATTTTAACTAAATATTCACTTACCTTTCACAATTCCAGAGATTTCCTCCACAACGTCCTGACAATTCCGATCCCCAACACAAACGTCTTCTGAGCCCGCTTTCACCTTCAACTTCATTGGTTGAATCTGTAAACCAATAATTTTGCTTTCTGCCCTCAGAACATGTTTGAGTTCGTATAACTCCCATCTGCGTTCTGCATCACCACCACTTGATTACATACATTAGATCCAAAATATTTTGTGTGTGTGTGTTCAGGATTCTCAAATAAATTGCCCTTCATGATGGGAATAATAAAGTCTGTATCTATAGATGTCATTTAACAGCCATAATTCAATGTAAATGAACGTATCAAACTGGATTATTTTAAATGTCTCTAACTTACATGCAGGCTTAGGTAAGCTACTCACTGTTTCCAACTGTCCATCATCCAGAACAGACAGTAGTTTATTTTTTATTTTTTCATATTGATCATTGTGAGAAAATAATTAGTTTGAATTTCTGTCATTAAAAAATATTTATTTTTCTTTTTTGTTATGGTAAAAAGAATCCCCACAGACTCCCTGGAATGATGCTAACTGGCATGTCGTTAACACAATGTTGCTCACCTTCTTCACTGGGACAGGGAGGTGTACAGTTATGGGGAGACGGGACAATGATTTAAGATGAATATCTTGCTAAACGTTTCCCTGTACTGATTAAATGTTGATGAAATGTAGGCTAACACTAGTCTGTAGCTAGGTATCTTATTTCACTATGGACATTAAGCCACAGACAACTGCTACCCACCTTTTTGGGTGAAAAACTGGGTTATAGATTGAAAACCTCTCCTTTGTCTTTTCCTCTTTCTTTTTTCTCTGACCTTTTTTGAAAACCTGATTTATGTTTACTAGAAGACATTGTAATCACTATTTCTGGTGACTAGCGCGTCTACTGACTGCAACTAAACACTGTCAGTGATAAGTGCGCTAAGGCAGTAACAAACCATTTCACCGATACAGTGGGGTCAATATGGATGTTTACTTTTTGGTCAATGGGGATATTTAACTTTTATTGCCAAACAAGTAAAAACAAAGAGATCATTAATTGTATTATTATATTATAAATATATATATATACTCAATGATGATGGTTTATATGATATATAATATAATGTAATTTCATATTAGTTTTTACCTATTTTTTGTAGAATCGTCCTAACTTTTCCCCCGGCGCCCCTGGTTGGAGAAGGGAAACATCAAAAACACATAGGACAGTGGGTACTGACGACCAGGGTTGAACACCCCTGGAATGAGTATTCATTATCAACCCTGGTCCTGGGGACCCTGTCACATGTTTGATAAATTTAGCTCTTCCAACCCACCTGATTCAAAATGAATGGGGTTGTTATCAGGCTTCTGATAACAGCATTCATTTGAATAAAATGTGTTGGAACAAGGAAACATCTCAAACATACAGGGCACTGGAGCTCAGGATCAGGATTGAGCGTGCCATCCTGACTACAATAATCTGAGGATTTGCAGCCTTGAAAAGAGAGTCTTACATGTAAAAATGACAGAATGTACAGTTTTTTGACCCTGATGATCTGAATGAACCCAGGGTCCACCCAATTTGCCCAAGCATTTGTCCTCATGTCAAAATCAACCAGACAATGAGGTAGCCTAATCTTAAAAACTCTTTCATGCATCGACAGCAAACTTGGCAGCTGTACTTGTGGCGCTGTTCAGACAATATCTATATTGTTTTTTGGGTCACTTGATCTGCTTGGACACTTCATTGCTGCCTGCAGCTATATTGTTTTTAATATATTTATGTGTGAGTGCGTGGGGTTGCAAGCATGCTTAAATGTGCTTTAGTGTGGTTGAAGGGTGTATGTGGATGTAAGCATATTTTTATTTTATTTTTTGGTTGCACAAGCAAATTTCGTTGAGTATCTAATGCACAATGACAAATAAAGTATATTCTATTCTGTCTTTTATACAGGTAACAATCTGAGATCAGGAGCACTCCTTTTAAGAGTGTTGGTAAAATGCAAGCAATATTTAATTTAAATCCTCATATTGTTTAATTTATGAAGCATTTTGTTGTGTGAAGGACTAATATTGTAGTTATGTAAGGAATAATGTATAGAACGCCGTTCATTATCGGGAAAATAAGCCCCAACAGGGCGAACTAGGGTTGCCACCCGTCCCTTAAAATACGGAATCGTCCCGTATTTGAGAATAAAATCATTTTCGTTTACGATTTCATAAAATCGTTTTGAATCAATACGGGACGGGGTGTGTCCCGTATTTTCCGAGTTGTCTTCAATGCAGCATCCCATGCTAATCATCCCACCCGCTTTCTGTGAAGACTAACCTATTCTGCCCCTGATTGGGTAATACTGGCTGCCATCGTTAATTTGATCAGATTCACGGCCAATCAGAGGCAGAAGAAGGCAGGTCTCTTGGCGTAGAGTCGATTTGAAAGAATGGCGGAAGCAGGTCCAGATACCCCCCACGTAATAAGAAGTACACTTATATGCAAGTCTCCTGCACTATATCTATTTTTTCCAATATACTTTTTTGAGTAGGCCTATCAAAGCATTTGTTTAATTTAAAGTTAATAAGTTATGGATCTGTTAATTTCATAAGTTAATAAAATATGGTTCTCTCAAGTTCCTCCAAAAGCCTATTTTTTGTGGTCTCAATGTCAAACTTTGTTGGCCTATGTTTATTATCGTCATAGCTGACGATATGACCACTTGAGTTGTGATAGAGAGAGACTGAGGGCATCTGTTCACATTGATTTCAATAGCAGATATCTTTTTATAATGTCCATGTATCAATCTTAATATTTTTATGAAAACATGTTTTAAGTTGTGATGTACCACCACTGGCACGTCATCGGGCCTGTGGTCATCGTGGCCCCGAGGGGTGTGGCCCCCGCTGCGGCAGGCGTCCCTTATTTTTCAGTATTGAAGGTGGCAACCGTAGGGCGAACAACACCCAGACGCAAAGTGGAGGGGTCTTGCCAAGCCCGTTCATGGCGAACCAATTCTATACGTTCACATTATCCCGCTTATTACACGCCTACTTTCCAAAACGAAAAAATAACTTAACACAGTGTGTCTTTTTACTATTTATTTGTTACCATTCATAGTGTTGATCAGCAGAGAAATAGTTCGCCAAAGACGTTGAACTTTCAATGACGTTGAACTTTCAAAGACGTTAAACTTTCAAAGACGTTGAACTTTCAAAGACGTTGAACTTTCAAAGACGTTGGATTCAGATCAGCTGATGCCGCAAAGCAACGCTGCTGTACTCTCTTTGTCTTTTCTTCACTGGCGATGGCCAGATCGCCGTATTTCCCCAAAATATTAAAGTTAATCGTAAACTCATCCATACTCACCATTACCTGGTATGTAGGCTACGTTTTTTTCCGGTAGGCTTCAGGTCAGCTGACTTCGCTAAGCAACGGAATACGCTGGGGTTGATAAGTTACCGGACTACTTGTGGAGTGCTACGAAAGACATGAATCCGAGGCAAAAAGGAACTTCCCTTGACAGCGGTCAATTATGCATAGAAACGGTCAAATATCGAAAATAATAGTTCAAATATTTCAAAAATAGTTGACCACAGAACGTTGGGAAGCCCCATTCAAGTGAATGGAGCATTCTACAGCATTAAGAAGAGCCGTGTAATAAGTTTGTTTAGTACCTTTTTTTGCCAACAAATTAAATCAATTATTATATGTTCCAATGTTAAACATGTCCATACTTGTTGCTGAAATGTTGGCAGACACCTGAATGGGGTGACCAGATAATTAGATGGGCCAAAAACTCTGATGTGACTGTCTGGTATTTGTGCTTACTTTAGAATCAACGTGCTTAAGAGGCTTCAAGATGCTCACCTATCATTTGCCACCTACTGCATCGGGAAGAACTCAGGGATTAACTAAATCCAGCATGAAGTCAGCTCTGTCTTACTTCTTGGACATAAAGTCAGTAAGATACTTTTAATGTCTGAATTTCCATCTTCTGTTCCATGGGATAAGTATACATTAGAGAATTTGTGTTTTGGATGTACTTTGTCTTTTTCAGACAGGAACCAGCATCAATAGCCTCCTGCAGAGCCCTGACACTGCAACAGGAATGAACCAACCCCACCTTGTGAGTTTAGGGCACAGCAGTGCAGTATATCATTGTGGCAGTCAATGATTGGGTTGTGATTCCATTTCAGGATGAAGGCCTGACACGCAGTATGGACAAACTCTTTAAGCTGTACCGGGTTTGTGTTGGTGTGTTTGGTCCATCTTATCGAACAGGTTTTGTACTTGTTTTAAACTGTGACTTGGATGTTGAACACAACTTTGATGAAATAGTGCATATAGTTCCTATTTGTGAACATGTTAAAGTGCTCAAGTTTCTCAAATAATTAATTGTAAAATATTTTGAAGAGCTTGGGGCCATTGATCGTGGTGGAAACCCCTGAGTTCATCAGAGTATCTGTTTAATGAGGAGTAAGGCCATCCTTTTCACATCAGAAGAGTAGCTTCAGTCCTAGAAAAGCTTCAAGTCCCAAACAGTGAACTGTGGTAACGTTTCAATCTGTGGCGTTTCTGTCTTTGGTGGCGAGTTTCCATTTGCTGAAGCAGGTTGCATTTGCTATATGTTGTCATGATAACATATAGCAATGTTTATATATAATATAAAATAAGTCAATTTAAAAAATCATCATTACTACCCTTGTAATAAATGTTTAAATAAATTCTACAGAAACGTATTTCCACTTTGCTCTTTTTGCCAAGAGTAGGAAGAATCTCTCTCACACTTATTCTATTTCTGTTCTGACACTAAACATTTCTGTCTTAAAATTTCTGCATACTTACCTCGTGTTCCACCAGCTGTGCAATATTTCTGCCATAAAGGTTCTTTTTTACTCTGATGTGTCGGAAGTAGTGTTAAGGCCGATATATGCTTCTCGGTTTTCCAAAAAACGGACACATGGGAACGCCCTCCTCTACGGGGAATGCCCTCTCCGAGCTCTCCGAGAGCCCCGGAGAGCTCGGCGTGCACCTCCTGAATTTTCTAACTATCCATCCTAATTTCGGATAGTTACGGATACCCCCTTGGCTGTGATTGGTCAGTATTAAAAACCACTTGCGTCAGGGGTGGGGTTGCCGTGATAAACAGGACGAACAGAATCCTTTGACCGCCATTGCTGTACGTTTTTACAATTCATATTTCAGCTAAACAGTACATGTAAATCAGCATCTGAATTCAAATGTGACGAGAAATGGGCAGTGTAGCTGCTGAAAATGTGCTTATTTTATTGATGAAACGGCTCATTTGTAAATTTGCTCCGACTTCTCGATAACCTAGGTAAATAAACACTCGACGACGACTTACAAAAAAACGTTGCGCCACCTACTCTTCTGGCGGTGAATTGTTTTCAGCACCCACAGCCTACGGAGAACCCTAAACGCAGTCTATCTGTCCGTATCCGTCCGTATCCGTAAGCCCGCCCATCCGTAAACGGAGTCGGAGAAGCATATTGCGGCCTTAAGGCTGGGTGTCACCCTGCCCCCACCTCTCATATGCTAAAATCTGGAGTTGCTGGATGGAGTCTCTACTTGATGGCTCTCACACCTCAGTGTGTAACTTTCTGTAGAATTGCTAGTCATATGTTGATAAGTAAGGGTCAAGATGTGGTGTGATTGGTTGTTCTTGGGTATAAAAGGAATTGTGAAGCATTGTTCTGGGGATTCTTCATCTCCTGAGGTTTTCTCCTCAGCTTTGGCTTGTCCTACTCCTTCTCCTTCCTCACCTCTTGCTTTCTCTTTGATTTACAATAATCATGGTAGAGTAGATAAGAGTTAACCTTCATTTTGTAACATGTTTGCCTTGTAATTGATTTCATTCATTTGCAATGTTATTAAATATCTATTTAATTTAACCTTACTTTTTACCATTCTTGCTCTGATTTAAACCATAAAGTCAAATAACTGTAATCCCGTTGGTATTGGCATTATTTGGTTAATGTTACACTGTTCAGTTTCCCCTCTTCCTTCAAACATAGGGGAATTCGTTTTGGTTGTTTGGCCAATATTAACCCTCGTGCTGCCTTCGGGTCACATGACCCAAAGGTTCATAACGAACCATCGTTGTGTTTACCCAATTTTACCCAATACAAAAACAAATAAAAATAATTTTCTTTTAACCTTCGCAATGTGGGGGGTCTGAGACAGCCCAACGGTTAAAAGAAAATGCTTCACTTTGTCTTTGTATGCGGTATATTTGTCGCAATACGACGGTGGGTCACAATGACTGATGGGTCAGAACGACCCGAAGATAACACAAGGGTTAAACCCCCTACAGTATTAAGTAGATGATGAATTTAAATTATTTTAAAAGTCATCTATGAAAAATCCTCGTTCAGTGACTTGGATAACACTGAACAGGCGGCACTTTACTTCGACAACGTTGATTCTCTTATTCCCAGTGACTTAACGAGGAAGTGACGAACAAAAAATATAAAAAACTAAAAATGTTTATGTAGTGTAGTTTGTGTAGAATTACTCGGTGCTTCCTGTAACGGAAGCTGTCAATCAAGGTACGCATTAGTTGAAAGCGACCATCATAACCAGTCAGTGCCTCCATAGGTTTCCGCCCTAAAAAGTCATGTAGACTCATAGACTTATATACAGTAGACACAGCAAGCCTGCTGTTTCAAGATGGCGTCCCCATTCATCTCTATGAAAAGTGCTCAGTGGCGCAGTGAGGCAAGCGACAGCGCGAAAAGGGCCGCGCCATATTTCCAGTTCCGGCTAAAGAATGTATAATACATTATAACACATATTCTAGAACTGTAATCACCAGCTGCATATCAGGCACGGCACTAACTATAATCCCAGTTATTAATATGTGTGGCATTTTAATCACTGAATGCATCACGGGCACTGTGCACGAGTGAATATAACAACAGGATTTATGAAGGATGCATGTCTTAAAGTTATGTATTGTGCTTATTAAAGTTATGTCTTATGAAACTTAGAAGTGTGCTCAGGCTTAAACATAGGGTCTCACACTGAGTGTGGGAAGCAGGCTGTTCTTTGTGTCTCTATCTTTTCATTTTCAGAAACAACCTTGAATCTGGGTGGAGATGGCACCCGAGCAGGTGGGACGCGGAGGCAAGAACAACTCCCTGATGCACGAGAGAACAAGCTCAACCCTTTTTTTGATACTTGTGTTTTCTATTGCATTGTATAATATATGCTGGGGCAGGGAAAGATAGCCAGTTGGACTTCGTGAACCAGCCCAAACTCTGTTGCGGGTAGGGAAACGTAGACAACCCCAGAGCTTTGTACTTGTTGATTTCCAACTGCTGCATTAAAGCTGATATTATCGGACCTCTGCGACTCCAGACCACTCTTTCTAGAACACAGATTTGTGTCATTGAATTACCATCATTACATATTGGAATAGACACAAAGAAAAAGAATCCTTCAACTGGTGACCCCGACGCTGAAAAGAGGGAGTCCAGAGGGTTCCGGCCCGACCGACGGATCGGGGGAGAGACCCATACACCGGTGCGAGGAGACAGACGTAATCGTCAGAGGCCTCAACATAAAAAAAGGTAAGCAGACACCTGTTAATTCAAAGTACTGCTATTCGGAACTGAGAACCAAATTTAGACGATTACTACGTTTCATCGTACCTAGTCAAACCAACAGTGGTGGGAAATCAACCGTTTTTGTGTTTTGTCCTTGTCCAAGGGGAGGTTAGAGTCCTTTCCAGGGGTTAGAGTCCCTAAACTCGTTGTCCTTGTCCAAGGGGAGGTTAGAGTCCTTTCCAGGGGTTAGAGTCCCTAAACTCGTTGTCCTTGTCCAAGGGGAGGTTAGAGTCCTTTCCAGGGGTTAGAGTCCCTAAACTCGTTGTCCTTGTCCAAGGGGAGGTTAGAGTCCTTTCCAGGGGTTAGAGTCCCTAAACTCGTTGTCCTTGTCCAAGGGGAGGTTAGAGTCCTTTCCAGGGGTTAGAGTCCCTAAACTCGTTGTCCTTGTCCAAGGGGAGGTTAGAGTCCTTTCCAGGGGTTAGAGTCCCTAAATTCGTTGTCCTTGTCCAAGGGGAGGTTAGAGTCCTCTCCAGGGGTTAGAGTCCCTAAACTCGTTGTCTTTGTCTTTTTCACTGTCTATTTGTGTGGAGTCAGATTGAGTTTAATAAAAATAGAGAGGAGTGTGGTGTGTCTTTTCTTTGTCCTCTCCGGTACAAGAGGGTTACAGAATTGAATTGATGTGAAAAAGTAATATTTGTGTGGAGTCGGGTTGAGTTGAACGGTATTTTAAACATATCTGTGAAAAAGTAATATTTGTGTGGAGTCGGGTTGAGCTGAACGGTATTTTAAACAGATCTGTCGTTCTTTAAAAAATAAAATAAAAAATAAAAAGATCCACTAGGTGTCCGCCAAGGACCATAATTGCCTTCTGTGCAAAATCTAACAAGTTGTCAAATTGTGAAATCACTCATTTTTATCAATCTCGTGCTTTCTTCTTTGACCAAGGGTATACAGAAATTAGAGGAAATGTCAGATAAACGTCAAACCCTTTGTTTCCAATATGACATAGCGGTCGCTCAAATAATAAGTGGCACGGAGAAGGATAAACGTAAACAAGTACGTGCCGAGTATGACAAGTTCTGGCAACGACATTTGACACTAAATAACTGGGATGGAGGGGACCGTATGTGCTTAAAACGGATAATGATTGAAAGCGAGTCAGCGGCCATAAAAGCAAAGAAAGCACTCGGAACATGCCCGAGTGGTATTTTCAAAAAAGCAAAATGGAAAAAAGAATGTGATGAATGGGAGAATGGCAGGCGATTGTGTCACAATTTGGGTGTAGCCATATCTTCCGTAAATTATAATTACGAGGGAAACGAACGTCGCGAAGATGAGGTTGAAACAGTCCCCATAGAATTACCTCCGGCTCCGTACGCCCCTAAACTGTACCCTTCACTTCCAAAAAAAGCCACCGCCCCACCTCCGTACTCGCATCAAATGCCGGTGTATAGAGTCCACAGCGGTCAGTTAGATATGGAGGAAGTGGCAGATCCGGGAACCGAAAGTTTGGGGGCAGCAAGTGTACGTTCCAGCTCACCACTCGCTGGCCGTAGGACAGGATCACCGGACCGTGCCGGCCCCTCGCATCATAGCCCTGCGGAGGATGCCTTCTGTAAACGCGCTCGCAGAAACCACGACATCGGCGGCTCGTTGTCAAATTTAGCTGAATTAGCGGAGACCAGTGCTCGTAGACGTAGGGAGGAAATACAAATTAGGGAGGACCTGATGGCAATGGAAAAAACTTATTCAGAGGGAAAGGCACGAGACAGGTTTTTCGAGAGGGCGGGGATGGAAGGAGAGAACCAGGCGAGGGAGGGGGATGTGAGCACTAAACCGACTACTTACGGCGCTACAATGTCAGGCTCGATTACTTTGGCTGACCTAAAACCCATACCCGCCGAACACAACCCCGGCGACATGACGAGGCATACGAGATCGGGGGCACAATATACTGGGAGGCAATTTCCCTTAATGGCAGCACCAGGCGGAGGTATGCGCTACAAACCATGGGCGTTTCAGGACACATCAAACATAGCTGAGGCAATGCCTCCAACAGAGGAAGGGGGGCGGAAGTGAATGCGCAAACTAGCCCAATTAACTCAGGGGATGACGCTCGCGGTGGGAGATTGGAGACAGCTCATGGGCAGACAGACTACGGGGTGGGATTTGGAACAGATTGAACGAGCCACTGATATAACTAACACTGCAGACCAAACCCCATTCAATCAGGTGTCAGCCAGTGTGGGAGATGCTATGGATCTCAAATGGCCCCAACCAGTCACCGCATTGCACACCATCTCATTCAAATTCGACCCAGATATCAGTCCGTTTAAATTCCTGTCCGAGTGCAAGGAAGAGTGGACCCAAGCCACTGGCGTACATCCAGATAGGGACCCCTCACACACACAGGTCTATCGAGCGGCGGTTTTGACAGGTTGCCCAGACAAGGTTAAAGCGCGTATGATTGAAAACCCAGACATGGCAGGAGCCCGCCCGGCCATATGGGAAAACCACCTGGTACATCACCTAAAACAATCTAAAACTATAGCGGACAAAGAAAAGGGAGCGGGTAAGGACATAGAGGTCCAGCTCCTCAAACTCCAACTAGAGGAGGCACGTAAAGCGGCGGGCCAGGCGTCGAAAAACAAACGCTCAGATGGTAATCAGATGGTGCAGCAGCATCCGGCGGTAGTGACAGGTCCTCCCATGCTCCCGGCAGATAATTTATATCCTTTAGATCATCCACAGACATATTCAGCAGCGGTAGGTGCTATGTCTCAGCCCCACCCGAGTTACCAGCAGGGGCCCATGGGGCCCCCTGGTGGACAGTGGCAGGACAGGGGTCGGGGTAGAGCAAGGGGAAGGGGTGGACCGGGGAGATCCATGGGATGCTTTGTCTGCGGACAGATGGACCACTGGCTGCGTGACTGTCCACACGGTGGTCAGGGACAGTCTCAGATGGGGGGTCAGGCTCCTCCCGGATATGGGCGAGGGCAGCGAGGTCTTCATCAAGCACCTTTTGCCGGAGCCGCTCCACAGGGAGGGTTCAGCGGCGGTAGAGGGGGTCCACCGCGGGGGCAGTACCCGGTCAGGTGTCCAGATGACTACTGGATCCCGGGTGAGAACTATCCTGATGCATGAGGGGGCCCGAAGAGCCCTAACGAGCAGGGGCTGGCAGACCCCCTGCTCTCCGTAACTGTGGGTGGAGACTCTCTGTCATTTCTAGTGGACACTGGCGCACGATACTCCACATTGTCCAAGCCAGTGCCCAGGAACTTGGTCTCAACCGCGACAGTGGAACTTATGGGTTTTTCTGGGACTCCTCAACGCCTGCCTCTCACTAAGCCGCTACCTATCAAGGTGGCTAATCAATCATTGTTGCACTCTTTTGTCCAGTCACCGGCATGTCCAGTCAATCTCCTGGGTCGAGATATTCTGACTTTGGTGGGGGCTTCGATACTCTGTTCTGCGGATGGGGTCAGAGTGACATTTCCGAATGGACACACAGTCAATTGCTCCGTTGATGGGTTGATGTCGGCCTCTCAGATGTTACTTGCCTCCCACCGTGAGGAAACGCCCGCTGACATCTATTGGGGTACTCTGTCCGCGGAGACGGTTAACCATGGTGGCCTACTATCCACTTACTGGGAGTGGTGCCCTTGGATTGATTTGATTGATGCTTATCATACATTGAATGACCCCTGGCATGTCACTCTGTTCTATGATAGGGTCGGGGATGAGACATACAAACAAGCATTTTTCGACTCCTTATTAGACACCACCGCAGCAGTCACATTCCAACATATCTATGTAGGCAACAAGGGAGTGGCAGCGGACGTCACTCTACCACCGGAAACGGCCGCGTGGTACAAAATGTCTGACGAATCGGTTTCACATCTCTCATTGGCATTGCAAGCTAACCATCAGGCTAAAGAATTAGGACCAATGGTTAAATACGGCGTGTCTCTTCCGGATTGGCAGGACACCCAAATCCCGGCAGTACAGTGGTCTAAAACCGGTAGTATGTATAGAATCGCCATTGCAGCCTCAGATGATATTATCATGCAACACCGCCAGCTGTCTCGCTCACACGGTAGGGAAAAAACAGATCACGAGGACACCGCCGCCATGTTAGCTACCTTGCCAACGGCCCTGTGGTCCACAGGGGCAACAGACGTTGGTCACTGTCACTCAGTAACACCTATTACATTCACATTTGACTGCCCCTTTCCATACTACATTGACCATCACCAATACCGACACAAACCAGAGGCAGAGGCAGGCGTGGCTGACACAATATCCGGTCTGTTAAAAGTAGGGGTTTTGGTTCCATCTACCTCTCGGTGGAATACACCCATTCTCCCCGTCCCCAAACCAGGCACCGACAAATACAGGATGGCTCATGACCTACGACGCATCAATCGAATTGTTACCACCCCAACAGTCTCTGTTCCAAACCCCTACACCTGTATGGCTGCGGTTGGCCCTCAACATCAGTGGTTTTCATGTATTGATTTGGCCAATGCGTTCTTCTGTCTCCCCCTGGCGGAGCATCTTCGCCACATTTTCGCATTTACATTTCAAGGCCGTAAATACGAGTACACTGTTCTCCCCCAGGGTTTCGTTTTATCGCCGGGCGTGTTCAATCAGGAGCTACGCAAAATTTTGCAGGATGTGCCACTACCGGACGGGGTACTTCAGTATGTGGACGATTTATTATTGGCGGCCACCACGCCCCTCAGATGCCTGAACGCCACTCAGACTGTTCTGCGTCATTTGTTTAATTGCGGGTTCAAAGTCTCGAAGTCCAAACTCCAGTGTTGCCGTCGGTCCGTCACTTTCTTGGGACGTGTTATATCGGGGGAAGGATCAGGAGTGTCCGCGGCGCATCGTTCGGCGATTCTTCAGCATGACAAGCCCACGGTCAAGGACATGCTGTCATTTTTGGGGTTGACAGGTTTTAGTCGACAGTATGTCCCCGGGTACGTCGACAGCACAGCCCCCTTACGCACCATCATTAATGCACAAGGCATGCGCAACCTAAACAAGGTCCTGACATGGGACATTCCGGCCGAGGAAGCTTTTATCAAATTGAAACAGGATCTCGCCCGCGCGGCTGAACTGGCGCTTCCGGACTACACATTGCCTTTTTATTTGGATGTTTCTGAAACCACCCTATCGGCGAATGGGGTGTTGTTTCAGAAAAAAGAGGGTGGCAGGAAAGTACTGCTATACCTCAGCGTAATGTTCGACAACACAGAGAAACGACATCCATTATGCACAAAACATGCGGCAGGAGTAGCAAAACTACTTCAAAAATCGGCTCACATAGTCATGGGCCACCCAATCACGGTACTGACGTCGCACGGAGTTATGGCCTACATCAATTCAAACATGTTCACATTAACAACAAACAGACGCATCAGGATCGACAATGTATTAGGAGCACCAAATGTAACATACACACATGAAGGGATCAATATGGCAGAGGGAATGACAGGGGGAGAAGGTGACATGTATGTGAACACAGGGTGCAAAAAGAGGTCAAGGTCCGACCGGATCTAAGTGCAACACCATTGGCAGAAGCAGAAGAGTTACTGTTCACAGATGGGTGTTGTTACAGACATCCGGAGGAAGGGTTAAAAGCTGCATGGGCAGTAGTCAGACAGACAGGAGAAGGGTTTGAAGAAGTCGAATCAGGACGGGTGGTAGGTAAGGAGTCAGCACAGCTGGCTGAACTAACAGCCATGATTAAGGCTCTCGAAGGAGCCGAGGGCAAAACTGTAAATATCTTCTCCGACTCAGCATATGTAGTGGGCGCACTCCATGTGGAACTGAGTCAGTGGCTGCGGGCGGGGTTCTTGACAACCACGGGTACACCCATTAGACATGAAAAACAAATGAGACAATTGGCCAAAGCCGTCCTAAAACCAGCTCAAGTCGCAGTAATGAAATGTAAAGGACATGACGGGTCTAAAACTAAGGTAGCCCTTGGGAATGAAGCAGCAGACGAAGCGGCCAAGAAAGCTGCTGGTTATCTCCCTATGTATATAATGGTTTCACAGGAGATGAAACCGGATTTGATGACACAGGTAATTGAGGCTCAAGAGGCCGCCTCCCCACAGGAAAAAGAGGTGTGGAGACAAAGAGGAGCACAAAAAGCCCCCTGTCCGGTGACAGGGGCGGTGGAAGGTCAGACCCTTCTATGGAGGGGCCCGGACGGGCGCCCAGCTCTGCCGGCAGGTATGCGACAGGGCATATTTAAACAGAGTCATGGGTTAGAACACGCAGGATATAGAGAGATGATGGTGCGTCTTACACATTGGTGGCACCCTCATCTACCAGCTATGGTGGCTAAATATGTGGCTGAATGTCGGGTGTGTCAGGAGTATAATGTAAGACCAACTCTGAAACCACATCAAGGAATGTTTCCACTACCAAAAACCCCAGGTCAGGAAATAGTCATTGACTACACCGACATGATAAACTCAGTACGTGGTCATCGCTACCTCCTCGTAGCGGTGGATGGGTACACAGGATGGCCTGAGGCTGTCCCCACAAAACATGAGGATGCAAAATCTGTATGTAAATTTTTGACTAACACTTATATTCCGTTCCATGGGTTCCCTAAACGAATCAGGTCAGACAATGGGTCACACTTCAAAAACAAACATCTCCAATTGGTAGAACAAAGTCTGGGGTTGGTGCACGCGTTTGGGGCAGTGTATCATCCCCAGTCACAGGGAAAGGTTGAACGCATGAATCGAAATCTGAAATGCAAGTTGGCCAAAATCTGTGCAACAACTAACATGAATTGGGTAGATGCTCTCCCTATTGCCCTAGCAGCCATCAGGAGTTCAGTGAACACCTCTACAGGATTCACCCCATATGAACTTCTGACGGGGCGTCAGTTTCCGGGACCGGGAGCTGGGCTGGACCTACTGGAGGCGGAGGGTGAGTTGGCGCATCAACCATACTATGATCAGCTGTCTGCTCTGGTATCATCCTTCTCCAAACAGGTACAGGAGAAACGGGGGACAGCACAGGATCCAGTCAAGGCCTTCACTGCTGACTGGGTGTGGGTGAAAGCCATTAAGAGAAAGTGGACAGAACCTCGGTGGACAGGACCATTCAAGGTCATCGAGAGAACCTCGCACGCCCTAAGGGTGCTGGGGAAAGGGAGTACGTGGTACCACTGGAGCATGTGTTCTGCTGCTCCAGAACCCAGTCGTACGTTGCAGGAGTTGGTGGAGAAGGGCCAGGAGGGCCAGTGAACTGTTTGCTATTTGCTACGAATGTGAGAGTCCGGAAAAGAGGGTTACGACGAGGTCAAGAGTAATACTGCTTGATCACACTAGAGTTGTACTGGACTAAGACAGTTTTCGCTATTTTGCTTAAGAGTGTGTTTTATCAATATCAACATGAAGTATGTTACAGGGTTAGCCTGGCTGGGATTGCTTAGCTTAGTCATAGGCTTGCAAGTGTATTATTTTTTGTATTTACCACAACAGTTGGAGAGACGGGCAAGACAGAACAATCCACCGGAGGTATGCATGACCGCCTATCAGGGCATCGAATTGAACTACACCAGGGGGAGTGCCACCACATTCACCTTTGACCTCTGCAGTGTCATCAAGTGTAACGGTCAGAACAGTTTATGGAGGGGGTATGACCTTTACCTATGCTCACAACCATATTTCCATACCCGTTGCGCCCAGGGGCGACTCATCCATGAACAGTGGTGCCCGGCGTGGGCTTTTGTGGTTAAATATACGGGTCCCCACTGGACCCCGGATGCGGACAAATATTGGGAAAACGTCACATTCAGTCGTTTGGGGGGAGGGGGCACAACGGAGTCCAACCCAGTGCAGTTAACTCTTAAACATCTCCCTAAAGGCCCATACGGATTAGGGTGCACGAGTGAGGGGAAGGACACTGTGTACTTGATCTTAGGGGTAGAACAACCTGGGGGGGACACCATGGGCATGATTAAAATTAATATACTTGATCCCGTTACTCGACCGGACAACTCCACTACTAAACCAATTTTAATACATCAAATGACTGGTATCCACTCTGTCGACTACTCCCAACTTAGTACCTCGGACGTTATCATGTTGGCTACCGGAGGAGTGGGGCAGAACCTGTTGCTGGAGTGGTTGACGGCAACGGCAAAAGAAAACCACATGGCCGACTGTGTGGCTTGTTCAGTTGGGCGACCCATTTTATACAGTGAACCGGCACCCCTCTTGCCACACACAGACAAACTAGGGTTTAGATGCATGATAGAACTGCTGTCTGGGATAGAATCTCGCAATTGTAGTCAGCTCAGTAAGATCTTCCCACCCATATCTAATTACACCCGTCCTCCACCATTTAGGCCGGGGCCTCACCTACTGATTTGCTTCTCCCGTAACAGTTCTGCTAGTGCCTCTCGGGCAGTGGGGACAATCCCTAGAGACAGGTGTAACAAAACTTATACCATGAACATCAGTAAATAAACCCTGTCCTGGGCACGCGCAGATTTATATTGGTCCTGTGGGGGAGGTTCTCTGTTGCCCAGACTACCAATAGGATGGTGGGGTCGATGTGCACTCGTTCGCCTGGCAACACCGGTTTTCTTCCTAGGTCATAAACAAAGTAATACAGTATCCGCTAGGCAGCGCAGGAGCACCAATTTTGATCTAACCAAGGATGGCCTTACCTACATAGACTCTATTGGAATTCCCCGGGGGGGGATTTAAATTGGCTGACCAAATCGCCGCAGGTTTCGAAAACATACCTTTGTTGAGTGCTCTGTTTCCCATCACCCCAAACAAAAACGTAGACCGTATTAATTATGTCAACTACAATGTCTTGCGACTGGCGAATCTGACTAGGGATGCGGTAGAAGGACTGGCAGAGCAACTCTCTGCCACCTCACTTATGGCTGTTCAAAACCGTTTGGCGCTAGACATGCTATTAGCTGAGAAAGGGGGGGTCTGCGCGATGTTTGGTGAAGCCTGTTGTACATTTATCCCCAATAATACTGCCCCGGATGGATCGGTGACTAGGGCCTTAGAAGGCTTGCGTACATTATCCAAAGAAATGCACGACAATTCTGGAATTCAGAATCCCCTCAACGATTGGCTAAATAACACTTTTGGTCGTTGGAAGACTATGATTGTCTCTGTCTTTCTCTCCATATTTGGTATGTTGTGCATGTTTGCTCTGTGTGGGTGTTGTTGTATCCCTTGTATCAGGTCCCTGTGTAACAGGATCATTGTCTCGGCTGTGGAGAACCCGACGAAGGGGTTCCAAATGCCGTTGCTGGGGCTGGCTGACCAGGACGAGGAGGCGGTGGTTGGTCTGGGCTATGTTGATTGATCTCTGTTTTTTTCAGAGATCAAAAGAGGGATTAAAGAATGTATAATACATTATAACACATATTCTAGAACTGTAATCACCAGCTGCATATCAGGCACGGCACTAACTATAATCCCAGTTATTAATATGTGTGGCATTTTAATCACTGAATGCATCACGGGCACTGTGCACGAGTGAATATAACAACAGGATTTATGAAGGATGCATGTCTTAAAGTTATGTATTGTGCTTATTAAAGTTATGTCTTATGAAACTTAGAAGTGTGCTCAGGCTTAAACATAGGGTCTCACACTGAGTGTGGGAAGCAGGCTGTTCTTTGTGTCTCTATCTTTTCATTTTCAGAAACAACCTTGAATCTGGGTGGAGATGGCACCCGAGCAGGTGGGACGCGGAGGCAAGAACAACTCCCTGATGCACGAGAGAACAAGCTCAACCCTTTTTTTGATACTTGTGTTTTCTATTGCATTGTATAATATATGCTGGGGCAGGGAAAGATAGCCAGTTGGACTTCGTGAACCAGCCCAAACTCTGTTGCGGGTAGGGAAACGTAGACAACCCCAGTGCTCTGTACTTGTTGATTTCCAACTGCTGCATTAAAGATGATATTATCGGACCTCTGCGACTCCAGACCACTCTTTCTAGAACACAGATTTGTGTCATTGAATTACCATCATTACATATTGGAATAGACACAAAGAAAAAGAATCCTTCACGGCTCGTCCGGTCTTGCGCAGCACAGTGGCTCGCCTTGTTCCTAGCTCCAAGACTTGTGCACACTTACAACTAGCTGTACGCGTCATACTTTGCGACAACCAGTCGCGAGCATGTGAGCTCAGGCATTGCAGTCGAGTTAGAAAACTGGCAGAATGGGTTACAAGTCCGATCAAGAGAAGATACATCATGTGAACTTTACGAAAATCAATGCTATTAGTACTGTATAGTATTCCTTTCTCTTGGTTTTTAGAAATATAGGCCTATTCTAGATGGAACATACGTTCCACAAACGACTCAGACTCACCAATATACGTTTTTCTTTTTGCTTTGTTTTAGTTTGACTGCTAAAGTATTGTGTCGGATTAAAGAAACTGTAAACTTGAATATCTTGCTCCGTCTTTGTTCTAGCTCGGCAAAGCAAGCTAAATTAAATAATCCTATAAAAATGTTAATATTATAATGATGATGAGTGTTGCTTTACTAGCTTACAGTTATTGTTAATGCCATTATTGTGGTGTTAACTGATATAACGTTACATAAACAACAATATTGTGGTTATCAGGCATGATTTATTAATCTTCGTCTTTGCTCCAGAAGACGTCAACAATCTATAATGCCACGATTAACATGCCACGACATCACTTAATATATTAGGCTATAATTACGTTTGTCATGCCATGAACATAATAACGTTCATTACAAAATGGTTAAATCTGCTTTAAAATAACGGAAATAAACTCTACAAACAACCATCATGTATGTGTGCAACCATTTGTAAAACTGGCTACAGCAAAGGCAGGCAACTGTAGATTATGAAGAGCCCTTTCGATCTTCAAGCGATCGGCTGATGTTCCCTTTTGTGCTCGTGCCCTGTTCGTATCCACAAGCACATTACCAGGCAACTTTTCTTGACGTAGGAAAATAAACGGGGTTTACCCATTTCGGATTGGTTTCAAAATCAGCAAAAATCTGGAAAAATGATTCTATGAAAAAGCAAGTAGTATGAGCAAGGTTCGAGAATCGAACACAAATTATTGGGGCAGATAGTTTTGGAAATGTTGACTGGAGTCAGAGAATGTCTAATATTAAACAGGCTCTGCTGGAGTTAATAGAATAAAAATGACCGGACGAGCCAGGTACCTAATCGGAAATGCAATACCACCTACATCCACCGGGGCCGTTGCCTCAAGCCGAGGGGCGCAGGGTGTGGGGTCTGTTTCGCACTAGTAGACATCGTTTTGCATCCGTGGAAACAGTTTTGCATCCGTAGAGAAAATTTTGTATTTGTAAAAAGGTTTTGCATCCGTAGAAATAGTTTAGCATCAGTAAAAAAGTGTTGTATTATGCGAAATATGGTTGACCAACACTTTTTTTACGGATACAAAACATTTTCTACGGATGCAAAACGATTTCTACGGATGCAAAACGATTTCTACGGATGCAAAATATTATTGACCATAATTTGACTCTGTCTAATTTGACATTTGGTCCTGCACCTCACACGCTGTCTCAACATGGGGGCTAGCAGGACCGAGTCTTCCCCTTGATTATTAGCCGTAGCATTGCAAAGTGCGGAAATAACTCCAAGAACTTCAATAAGTTCCTCTGCTTTACTTGCTACATGCTCTGGGTCAGCAGGTCCTGCTTCCACATCCTCAGGTAAGTCTAAAATGTCTCTCACCAACTCCCTAGAAAGTTCATGAAGATCCTCCATCGTCTCTATCCAGGCACTCTACTTGTGTTTGACAGATAACACAGTTAATGAAGCACTGCAAGACGACACGTTGTGAAATGTAAATTCAACACGTTGTGAAATGTAAATGCAATCGACTGGGGGCGCTGTTTAGCGTTTGTAAATGGACCATGAAATACTTAAAGTGAAATAGCCTAATTATATGTATTTTACATAAAATGAAATGGTATTTTAATGAATTCATGACACTTAAGAACACATTTATGTATTTAATTCCTATTTTAATTAATTAAATATAGCTGCAAGCAGCAATGAGGTGGCCAAGCAGTCATATGACCCAGAAAACATTTTGGACATCCTTAGAACAGGGTTCCGAGTCACTAAACCAAGTTTGGTGTGAATCCATCAAAGATTTGCTGAGATACGACCCAACTTCCTGTTTGATGGCTTAACTTCACATTTTGATTGGCTGTAACAGGCAAACGGTTTCGAAAACAAAAAAAAACATGTGATGTGCGTTGTGAGGCTTGGTCTGAAGATAATCTCTGCCGAATTTGGTGAAGATTGGACAACATTTGTAGGAGGAGTAAAGAAAAAAAAGTTTTTCAATGAATTCAAAATGGCGGCCGCATCGATTCGGATATTATCACAAGTTATCATGTGTCACACACGGGATGTCCCAAGATATCATGAGACAAAGGAATCACTTAATAAAAGCAAACAAATCAACAGTTATTGGCCAAAACACATTTTTGCTTCCTGCGGCCACGCCCAGTGATCACATGACACCAAATTTATTGGACATCCTCAAAAGAAGGTTCCGAGTTGTCACACCTAGTTTGGTGTTGATTTCTCAAGAATTTGCTGAGATATGACCCAACTTCCTGTTTGGTGTCTTTGCTGACGATTTGATTTTGATTGGCTGTACCGGACAAACGGCTTTGAAAATCAAAAATCCTTTCGAATTTTTTAGTGAGGGTTGCTGTGACGATGATGTGTGCCAATTCTGGGCAAGATTTGACAAAAATTGAAGGAGGAGAAGCGAAAAAACGTTTTTCCTTAAAATTCAAAATGGCGGAAAATCTATATAACCGGAAATTGACGTCATAGGGTGTGTTGAACTCGTCTTGATCCAGGGAATCCAACGGTACCTCATTTTTGAAAATCGGTCATACGGTTCAAAAGTTACGTGTGTAAACACAAGTCCAACTTTGACCCGTTGGTGGCGCTAGAGTGCTCGAATGGGAGACATGAAACTTGGTGAGAATAAAGAGGGGCCTGTCCTTAATGAGTGTGCCAAATTTCACAAAAAGTGACCATACGGTTCTAGTGGCTGCCATAGACTCCAATGGGAGAGGAAGATGATTAATAATAATAAGAAAAGGTAGAAACACTTAAGTGGCTTGGCCGCTTCGCGGCTTGGCCACCAATGACACATTTAAGTAATTATTTAATGGTGTATTTATTTAATTCATTGTGGCACTTGACCGACGTCACGTTCTTGGCAGTAACCCGGATGCGCGGCCATTGTGGAGGCACTCAGTGTAAAAAACTGACAGAGTACAATGGAGTATTGTGCGCTTTGGATACTTTAAGTGAATGTAGCCATGTCTAAACTAGGGCTGCAACAACGAATCGATTAAATCGATTAAAATCGATTATTAAAAGCGTTGGCAACGAATTTCATTATCGATTCGTTGTGTCGCGCGATTATTACGCCACTCAATATGTTGCGGAGATGTTTGAGTATTAAAAAAAAAAGTTTAGTTGAGCGCGAAGCGGAGGTAGAGGAAAGGCCATCGGAGAGACGTTGTTGAGTAACGTTGTTCTGAAACACATGGCGGAGGCAGAGAAATCAGTACGACCCAAGTCATCCAAGGTGTGGGAGCATTTCACACGAAATACATCGAAACAGTGTGTTAATTGACCGAGGTGAAGTTAGTTTCATATTCGACATCCGTCTCACATTCGGAAGACGCTACTTTGCAGCATCGCGTTAGAGACCGGGTGAAAACAACCCATACCATTTTGAAAAATGTAGACTTTTATAATATTTTTAGGAATATAAAACCTCAAACAGACACCAGAGTATCTTAACAATGTCTGGTATACTTCCACAACCTTTACTTTTTCAATTAAGTTTCAAATAAAATGCTAGAAAATCACTAATCTTTGAAAATGGCTTAATCCTCGCAAATCTTAACTTTTTTAAAATTGTGTCAAAAAATCTTAAATATACACCAGATTATTCTAATAAAGTTAGAATAACTTTGCGTGACACTTGAGAGCCCTGCAAATGTATTCAAAATAATTTAGACTGAATTGCAGATTGCATTGCCACTTTGCACAATTGGCATTAGAAGAATGCATTTACAGGGCTCTCAAGTGTCACGCATTGAGCGTGACAGTCACTTATTTCGGTCTTTTGTCACGCCCTCCCGCCACACATTGTATTTGTCACGCAGAAAAAAAATATTTATAATATATTTAATATGCCGCAGCATCCAACCAAAATTCCTCTGGCCGCGCCGCTCTCACTATGGAACCGGCAGGAATCAAGCGCGTCTCCCCTGGAGTTCTTAGTCGAGCCTGCCACTTATCAGCCAATCAAAAAAAAGAAAGGGTCTATCAATAGCCAATCGGAAAATAGCACCATTGTATCTGGGTAAGATTTAATGCAACAACCAATGGAAAAAAAGCATATCCTGTAATTTTTCGTGATTCTGCTACAACGTCTTCTGAAAGTTTTGTTCACCCACAAAGCAAACCACTGGAGCTCGAGCATCACTTTGAGCACAGTCATGATCTCCTGTTTTACTGTTACAACATATTCACAACTTGTTTGACACAAACAATGACAACTAGGGAGTCAGGTGGCTGAGCGGTTAGGGAAGCGGGCTAGTAATCTGAAGGTTGCCAGTTCGATTCCCGTCCGTGCCACATGACGTTGTGTCCTTGGGCAAGGCACTTCACCCTACTTGCCTCGGGGGAATGTCCCTGTACTTACTGTAAGTCGCTCTGGATAAGAGCGTCTGCTAAATGGCTAAATGTAAATGTAAACTTGACTGCTGTTAGAAAATGTTTACCAGATAATTAGCATCAGTTTTTCATGAGTGTCTTAACCAACAGTTTTACAGCCTGTTCACTGACAACACCTGCTCAGAACAAGTAGTTCATAGATGTAGCCAGTGTGTATCGGTGAAACTCACTCCTCAGGTATGTAACAGGCCACCCGCATCAACAGATTGCTAGCTTTTCGTTGGCGTAGTTGGTAGTGGTGGCACTTGGGATGTCAGAGGTCGCAGGTTCGAACCCAGTGCGGGACGAACATAGGCCCGATACCTCTGACGGAGCTTGCAATGCTTCGTCTGTTATATATAATTGGCCTAGTCTTATTTTCGTTATCACACGATGACTGACATATTGTCACATTATAAACATATCTTTCCAAATAGGCATAATAATTTTATTAGCTCTAAATATATTTAAGTGTTTTGCATAGTCGATGTTATAGGTCACTTTTAAAATAATGTCATATTTTATAGTTATATCCTGGCCATGGATGCATTAATCATTGCTGCCTTTCAAAGATGTCAGGTAAAAAGCAATTAATTAATTTTGCGGGGGGGGGGGGGAGTATGTCACTCTTGCCTGTCTTCAAAACTTGAGAGCCCTGCATTTATATTTGAATAAATAGTCAAACTTTCATACAAACAAGCCTGTTTCTTCAATTAAAACGAGAACGTTAGATTAAAACTACAAATCCCAAGAGCCCCGGCTTGTGCGCATGCTTATCGTCTTACTAAATATATTCGCCATGGACGAAAGCCGCAGTAAAAGTCTGAAAGGGGTTATTTTGGATATGTGTGGCGTTTTATACGACAGTGGAGAAGACGGAGGAGTGGCAATTTCAGGTTCGGTTAATGCCGTGAAAAGGTATAGTGTTGAGGTCAACGGTAAGATAACTTACATTTTAGACACAGGTCTAAAGTTGCATTTTTGTCAGCGTCACACTGTATTCGACAATACTATGTTAATTAGGGTGACCAGAAGTCCTCTTTTAACCGGACATGTCCTTTTATCGAGACCTAAAATATGCGTCCAGCAGGTATTCCAAAATCGTCCAGGATTTTGCCTCGTCGGATATTTGTGTTTCTCTGGGTCTTTCACAAACTAGTTATTACGCCCTTACAAGTTTTGGAAAGGGTATCTCCCTTACTTTCCACCTTCTTGCGCGAGCTCTGACTATAGAGAGAACTGTCATTGGTCGACCGCCTTCTCAGTGTTGCCAGATGCACGATAATTATCCTCCAAATACGATCATTTTGAGCCTTTAGTAGGATACTTTCCAATTTCCAATCTGGCAACACTGAGCACCTTGCCGCCTTTTATCATTATTGCTTTAATATATGAGGAGGACTGAAAAGTGTCTTAATTTCTTATTTTAATATGTGGCCTTATAAATAATTTATTATTTAGAATGTTTTATTTGTTATAATTATTGCTTTAATATATGGACAAGACACATTAAAGACATTAACCACTGAAAGCCACAGAAGCACTGGACTAAATGCCACAAAAAAACATTTGTTTTTCATTTGCACTTTTCAATTTTGTTATGGTTCAATAAATAGATGATCATATATCCTATGTAATTTGTGTAATTTTTGTCATTCATTTGTGACATTTGTATGCATTCACATGGTCATGGTGCGGCATGCAATACACTACCAACACTACCCCCCCCCCTCTCTTTTTCACAAACTCAAAAATGGTCACGCTATGTTAATCATATATATTGTTGCACACTAGGCTCAAGGAATCCGACCTAATGGTTCGCTTCTGCACCAACGAGACCCAGGCCCATCGGGAGAAGTTTGTGGCAAAGCTTCAGAGGATGGGTTTTGACATTTCTGTCTCTGAAGTGTTCTCCCCAGCTCCTGCAGCTGTGGCTGTGTTAAAGGAGCAGGGATTGCGGCCCCATCTGCTGGTTCATGAAGGTACTACATAACAAACCTACCAAATTTAGCAAAGCATTATGTTTGCAACGTGATTGTGAGCACATTTTTGGTGTATTGCAGGTGTTGTCCCAGAGTTTGACAGTCTGGACAAGACCAACCCGAACTGTGTGGTTATAGGTGATGCAGCAGAAAAATTCTCCTACCAGAATTTGAATGGTGCTTTTCGGGTCCTCATAGGACTGGAGAAACCTTTGCTCTTTTCTCTGGGAAGGGGGTAAGGAATATGATGGAGCTTTGAATTAATGTTAACATCAGGTGACATTTAGCAGTATCATTGTTGTGATAATGTGGCTTAGGCAAATTATTATCTACAGGAGCCACTAGGTGGCGCTAATAGGAATGATGTTAGGTTATCGAGCTTGCTTTGGCAGGTGTTTTTTGGGGCAGAAAACGACACATGGAAACTGGAATGAGCAGTCAATAAATCACCCGTGTTCTAGACCTTCCCTGATAATTATTGCATCTCACAAGTGTTCTTTGGAATTATTACATTGGCGACGAGGTGAACAGCTGACGGGAGACGTCAACGTTTTTGCGTTTGTGAGTGCAGATGGGAGCTTGTTTCTGGAAGGCTAACGCTGGCTAGCTGTTAGCGGAGTCATGGCTGCCACGGTAGGATCACTATCGACCTTTGATCATCAGACACAGTCTTGGGAAGAATACTGCGAAGTGCTGGGCCATTTTTTCGAGGCGAACGGCATTGATGATGAGGGCAAGAAAAGAGCAATTTTGTTGAGTTCAGTTGGAAGTCAAACCTACAGTCTGATGAGGAATCTGCTTAGTCCTGTGAGGCCGGGAGTGAAGCAATTCGCTGAGCTAGTGGACTTGCTAAAGGCGCATTTCAACCCGAAGCTGAGCGAAATCGTGCAACGGTTTAAGTTCAATTCAAGGAACAGAAGCGGGGATGAAAGTGTGAGCGACTATGTAGCGGCGCTGCGTAGATTGCAATTATGGGGACAACTTAAAGGAGATGCTGAGAGATAGGTTGGTCTGCGGTATAAATAATGACCGTATGCAACTGAAGTTGTTATCCGAGACTGGACTTACATTTGAAAGGGCATTGGTCCTTGCTCAAGCAATGGAGACTGCTACCAAGGATGTGAGAGAAATACAAGGTAAAAGCGAAGACAGTGCTAATATGACGGGGAAGACAGAGACGGGTCAAGGAAGTGTGTTCCAGTTTGGCACGCGTCAGAGTGATACACCAGCACAAGAGGGGTCCATAAGGCGGTGTTACAGATGTGCAAGAAATCACATGGCAAATGAGTGCCGTTTTCGGGAGGAAAGCTGCCATCAATGTGGTAAACAAGGTCACATAAAAAGGGCATGTAGGGCAAGATCATCTACCGGAGTGTCTAAACCAAGAGAGGAAGGAAGGCAAAACCAAGGAAAAGTGAAAACCAAGTATGGGGCACATCACATCAGCAGGGAAGCTGAACAGAGCGATGTGGAAGAAGTAGAAATGTTTACAATGTATAGCATGTCAGAGGACATCCCGAAAGTATCACCTATCAAAATAACCTTGAAGGTAAATGGGTCGGATGTGAAGTTTGAGGTAGATACGGGATGCAGTGTTACTATTATGAACAGATCAGAGTACTCAAAGTTGTGGGGCAATGTCGAAGTTCCTAGCTTAAAGCCTTGCTCTTTACATTTGAAAACATATACAGGTGAGAGAGTAGACACATTGGGTGCAGTTAAGGTGACAGTTAAGCACAAAGAGACATTGACACAGCTGCCTGTAGTAGTTTTGTCAGGCACTGGACCAAATCTGTTGGGTCGGGGATGGATAAAAGAACTACAGTTGGGCTGGGGAACAATAAATAAAGTACAGGAGGGACAGCAGTTGACATTGGAGGAAACGTTAATGAAACATGAGAATGTGTTCAAGGAGGAACTTGGAACACTGAAAGGCCCCCCGGCAAAAATATATGTAGACAAGGAGGAACCACCAAGATTCTACAAACCAAGACCTGTGCCTTATGCTATGAAGTCCAAGGTGGAGACAGAGATTGACAGACTTTTGAAAGAAGACATAATAGAACCAGTTAAATTTTCTGAATGGGCCGCACCCATAGTGCCTGTGTTGAAGCCGGACAATACTGTACGAATCTGCGGGGATTACAAATTAACAGTTAACAGGGCATCCAAGTTAGAGCAATATCCAATCCCCAAAACAGAAGACCTTTTTGCAACTCTTGCAGGAGGACAGAAGTTCACAAAGTTAGATATGAGCCATGCATATCAACAGATCACATTGGACGAGGACTCAAAGACATACTGTACAGTAAACACACACAAGGGTTTGTTTATGTATAAACGTTTACCTTTTGGTGTCTCTAGCAGCCCTGCTATTTTTCAGAGAACAATTGAGGGGGTTCTCCAAGGAATTCCACATGTGGCCATTTACCTGGATGACATCCTGGTGACAGGGAGGACTGATCAAGAGCACCTGAGAGCACTAACTGAGGTGCTGCAGAAGTTGGAGACTGCAGGCTTGCGTCTGAAGCGGAGTAAGCGTACCTTCATGGGGAACGAGGCTGTGTTCTTAGGACATAGAGTGGATGCAACAGGCATCCATCCCCTGAACGACAAGGTACAAGCAATTCAAGATGCACCAGCTCCTACTAATGTGACTGAGCTAAAGGCTTATTTGGGACTACTCAACTATTATAACAGGTTTTTGCCAAACCTGTCTACAGTGTTAGCTCCTCTTCACACACTACTGAGAAAGGAGACAAAATGGCAGTGGGGGGAGAAGCAGCAGGCATCATTTACCCACTCAAAGGAACTAATGCAGTCATCAGAGGTGTTGGTTCACTATGATGCAGGGAAAGAGGGGTTAGCTGTAATGTTTGGAGTACAAAGGTTCCACAAATACATATATGGCAGGAAGTTTACCATATGCACAGATCACAAACCGTTACTGGCTCTTTTTAATGAAATGAAGGCAGTGCCACAGATGGGTTCTCCAAGAATCCAGAGATGGGCCGTGACTCTGAGGGGTTATGAGTACGAAATCATATACAAGGCAGGAAAGTACCATGGGAACGCGGATGCTTTGAGCCGTCTTCCGTTGCCGTTTACACCCAGCATCAAAGCTCAAGAGGACCGAGTTCTGATGTTTGATGACACAGACCTGGGATTAGTGACATCAGAACAAGTAAGCACTTGGACAGGTAAAGATCCAGTACTGTCTAGGGTCAGAGAACATGTGGTCAGAGGTTGGTCAGCACAGACAGAGGGAGCTGAATTTGCACCATACGCAGTCAGGAAAACAGAGTTGAGCACGCAAGATGGTTGTGTGTTGTGGGGAGCACGAGTGGTTTTGCCACAGCCAGCACGTAAAGTTACATTACAGCAACTACATCAGAGTCACCCGGGGGTCTCAAGAATGAAAGCATTGGCAAGGAGTTATGTGTGGTGGCCATAAATGGATGAAGAGATTGAGAGTCTGGTTAGGACCTGTACCGTCTGTCAGGAACACAGGAAAGCTCCAGCAGCTGCTCCACTGCACCCATGGGAGTTTCCCGAGAAGCCCTGGAGGAGATTGCACATGGATTATGCAGGCCCATTTCTTGGGAAGATGTTCTTGATCATCATCGATGCACATTCAAAATGGATGGATGTGTACCCAGTGAATTCTGCTTCATCTATCACTACTATGGATTGCCTAAGACAGAGTTTTAGTAACCAAGGGATACCAGAGATGGTGGTGAGCGACAATGCAACTTGTTTTGTAAGCGCTGAAACACAAGACTTCTTTAGAAATAACGGGATAGTGCATGTTACCTCAGCCCCATATCATCCTTCATCAAATGGATTGGCGGAACGAGCCGTACAGACCTTCAAGGAGATGATAAAAAAAAGTGCAGGGGGGAGTATATCAGCAAGGGTGTCCAGGGCATTGTTTGCCTACAGAATAACACCTCAATCGACAACAGGACTTTCACCAGCTGAAATGTTAGTGGGTCGTAGGCTACGCTCCACTCTGGACTTGGTTCATCCAGATCTAAAAAGGAAGGTGGAAGGTAAACAAAACAAGCAAAAAGAGGACCATGACAAACATGCCAAGGACAGAGGCTTTGCAGAGGGGGACCTGGTCCTTACCCGAAACTTTAGTCAGGGACCTAAGTGGATCCCAGGATTTATAGACTCAGTGACTGGTCCTGTCACCTTTAAGGTCAGGGTAGGCAATGGTGCAGTGGTCAGGAGACATGTGGATCAAATACTTACCCGGAGTCAGGAATGTACAGAGGAGAGGCAAATGGAGGCTGAGGAGGACAGACTAAGCTCCAGTGAGCCAACGGTGTCTGAGGTTCAACGCCCAGAAACAGAGACTGTTCCAGCAGAAACTCTTTTTCAGGAAGGAGCAACACAGTCAGACACCTTTAGCCAAGCTCGTGAACAGCAAGGGCTGGCTACGCCTTTGGAAATGCACACAGCTGAGGTTCGCCGGTCACAGAGAAAGAGCAACCTTCCTAGCCGGTTAAGAGACTTTGAATTGTAGACCCTGAGACAGGAAATCCTTAGGAGGTTGTTACTAGTGTTAACTCAGGATACAATGGTACTACAATATTACGTAGACATGTGTTATATTAGTTTAGAGTTTTATATTGTCCTATTGGTTATGGTTTTACCACATGTTAAAATGGGAAGTCCATAGTGATGTCTTAACCCTTGTGTTATCTTCGGGTCGTTCTGACCCATCAGTCATTGTGACCCACCCTCGTATTGCGACAACTTTACCGCATACAAAAACAAAGTGAAGCATTTTCTTTTAACCGTTGGGCTGTCTCAGACCCCCCACATTGCGAAGGTTAAAAGAAAATTATTTTTATTTGTTTTTGTATTGGGTAAAATTGGGTAAACACAACGATGGTTCGTTATGAACCTTTGGGTCATGTGACCCGAAGGCAGCACGAGGGTTAAGAGGGGAGGAATGTGATAATTATTATCTACAGGAGCCACTAGGTGGCGCTAATAGGAATGATGTTAGGTTATCGAGCTTGCTTTGGCAGGTGTTTTTTTGGGCAGAAAACGACACATGGAAACTGGAATGAGCAGTCAATAAATCACCCGTGTTCTAGACCTTCCCTGATAATTATTGCATCTCACAAGTGTTCTTTGGAATTATTACAATTGTAAAACACCCTTACTAAAACAACAACAATATGGCTGGCCTCAGCAAACACCAGACTAATATGCTAATCCTGTTTAACAGGAGGTACTACAAAGAGACAGATGGCTTGAAATTGGATGTTGGTGTTTACATGAAGGCATTGGAGGTTGGCCCTTTATTTACTGTACAGCCTAAATAGGCTACATGCACAATTCAATGCAATGTCAATGTTGGCCCTTTACATTTTTATCTCCTTTCAGTACGCATGTGATGTAGAAGCTGAGGTCATTGGAAAGCCTGCCCCCATGTTTTTCCAGAGTGTTTTGAACAACATGGGAATTCAACCACAGGAGGTGCATGAAAAAAAATATTCAGAGAATACATTTAAAATGCTTATAGCAGTATATAAGTAATCTCTCTTTTTCACTCTACCTTCCTTTCTTTCTTCACCTCTACCTCACCACTGCTCTCTTTCTCTCTACCTACTCTCTCTCACCGTCCACCTTCTCTCTGTCTACTGACTCTTCTTACCTCTCTGTCTCCACCTTTCCCTCTCTATCTGAAAGGCTTTGATGATTGGTGATGACCTGGTCAATGATGTTGGAGGAGCCCAACACTGTGGGATGAAGGGTATCCTAGTCAGGACCGGCAAATACAGGTCGGTGCATGACCTGTGCATTTACTGTACGTGCCTGCCTCATTCAAGTACCGTCATTTACTATAAGCCGCGCCTTTTTTCCAATTTTTCGACCCTGCGGCTTATATAACGGTGCGGCTAATCTATGGATTTTTACAGCTAACGGCCACTAAGATATCAGTAAATTTTCGCTTTAAAAAAATATAAATATTCAAAGATGTGCACACTTTTTCAAGGTTTGTCAAAAATAGCCAAAGTTAAGTGGTTAAATGATTGTGACGCTATTAACTAATTTTGCTGGGGAACCCCTAGCACTCCCTCAAGGACCACTGGTTGAAAACCACTGCTGTAGATCACTGCCGGTATGTGCGCTAGGAGCGCACTGTTTAAGTTTGAAAGTTGAAAAGTTTGTGTCTGAAATGCTATGTGATACCGTACAGTTTACACAGCACAGTATATGTTCTGTAGCTACTATTGCACTAAATGGTAACAATCAGTGTGCGAAATACCCGTCAATATTTGGGGGGGTCCCCATCTCTCGATTGTTGCGCAATACCGATCTAAATTTGCTCAATATGCAGTAGGCAGGGACGGACTGGGAGTAAAAATAGGCCTTGGACTTTGATCCAGACCGGCCCATCAGAACCGGCCCCGTATACGGCACCAAAGTGCCCTGCTAATGCATGCACATTCTGGGTTTGATGTGATGCTAGTAGGGAGTTCTACAGTTAATTGCTCGCGCGCATGGCAAACATTTGTTTTTGGAGCTTTATGTAAAATAAACATGGCGCTACCGATGGTCAGTCCGCTACTGGCAGTAGGTATAACATTACAGTAACTATTTTATGGATGCCAGCCACGACAATCAGTCTATAGCCTACATGACAACACACACACACACTTAACCATTTTTGATAATCCGATATGCTATTATTCTAGTATTCTACTATTATTCTATATGGTAGGCTAGTATTTGTAAAGCAACACTGACATAAGAGGTTGCATTGGCTAAAGTTGTTTGGATGCACGTTGTTTTATAACAAGTGCATTGTCATTCGGTGCCTCTTCATCTTGAGTGCCACCTTTTTGGATGTGAACCCAAAGTGTGTGAATGATACACTCTGGTTGGCTTTCGCTTGCTAGCCATTGACTTCTCAACGTTTCTGTTTGGCGCACAGTATTGGCTGGCTCCGCTTGGCCAAAAAAATGGTGAATAAATGTTTTGATTTCTGAATACTGAACATGGTGAGCTTAAATTTTTTTTTGTGACCATTAGTGACAAGAGACCGCCTTCAAATTTAGCTTTTGAGGCTTTCAGGGGGGGGTCATGGGTTAATCGGGGGGGTCGAGCCCCCCCGGACCCCCCTGTATTTCGCACACTGGTAACACTTGAATACGTTATGCAAATATGCAACTTGTTTGTTGAAATGTTAATAAATGGGAGCTTCCTCAAGCAGCCATCTCTTTCCCGACAATCCCCTCTGTGCACGAACCCTTACATATGGTAATTAAACATTAAAACTCCTGCGGCTTATAGTCCAGTGCGGCTTATATATGTACACATCATTCAATTTAGCTGCTGCGGCTTATATTCAGGTGCGCCTTATAGTCCGAAAATTACGGTAGATAAACAAATTATACCTAGCCACTAGAGCGCACTCTCATACCAAAATACTTCATTTCCCTAGTAAACATTCATCAAATGTTCTAGTTTTGTTTATTTGACTGAAAATATGCAGAATATTGCTTTGTTTTATCCGCATGTTGAATACTGTTTACCCACTAGGCCAGGGGTGGGCAATTAATTTTCCCGAAGGGCCACATGAGAAATTGTGGTGTGTGTGGTGGGCCGAACCAATAGGCTGAACTTAATTCTGCTCAATATACATTTTATAAAAAAAACTTAATTATATGGGTTTTGAGCTGCTACTGGTAATACAATAAGGCTATGAAAATGTCATTTAATTTTTTTAACATACCTTTTAAAGGGGTGATTGACTGGGTTTTTTGGGTATTTCACACTGTTCCTTAAAGGTGACATGACATGCTGTTTTTGGATTCTTTTATATAGGCCTTAGTGGTCCCCTAATACTGTATCAGAAGTCTCTTTCCCGAAATTCAGCCTTGGTGCAGAATTACAGCCACTACTAGCAGTCCCACAAGGAGCTTTCCTCAGAACGCGCTGTTTTGGTGTCTGTAGCTTTAAATGCTAATGAGGAGCGGAGGGGCAGCACCATGCGCCAATGTTTACAATGGATGTATCGCAATGGCTGTAGCCCCGTTGCTGTAAGATGCCTCGAATTTGCCCATTCTCATTTGATAACCCTGGTTTGCAGAGGTACACAATAACCTGTTGGTTTAATGTCTATATAAGCTATCTAGCTACCCAGCTAAAAAGGGACGTCCTGGGGAAGTCATTTTGTTAGCTGGGTACAGTGTTAGCCTACATTTCATCAACATTTAATCAGTGCAGGGAAACATTTAGCAAGATATTCAGATTAAATCATTGTCCCGACTCCCTGCCCCTTTTAACAGGCTTAACAACAGATGAGTCAGCAGCACCCCAGTCTCCCCATTACTATCGAACTCCAAGAAGCAATCCATTAATTAACCCTCCCGCACTACCAGCAGAGGGTGCCAACCGCGACACGTCACATGTCCGATTTGCGATTTGCGTGTGTGTGTGTGTGTGTGTGGGGGGGGGGGGGGGCACTTTGAATTTTTGCCATGGGGCCCGAAATTCCTGGTGGCGCCCCTGGGTCCTGATGGACCGCAGCCTTCTGCCGGAGGGGAGTGGCTGAAACAGAGTGTGTTCACAATCTTCCTTGCTCGCCTCAGGGTCCTCTAGGTGTGCAGGTCTTTGAGGGTAGGCAGATTGCAGCCGATCACCTTCTCAGCAGTGCGGATGATACGCTGCAGTCTGCTCTTGTCCTTGGCAGCAGCGTACCAGATGGTGATGGAGGAGGTGAGGATGGACTCAATGATGGCTGTGTAGAAGTGCACCATCATTGTATTTGGCAGGTTGAATTTCTTTCGCTGCTGTAGGAAGTACATCCTCTGTTGTGCTTTCTTGGTGAGGGAGCTGATGTTCAGTTCCCACTTGAGGTCCTGGGAGAGGATAGTGCCCAGGAAGCGGAAGGACTCCACAGTGTTGACTGGGGAGTCGCACAGGGTGATGGGGGTGAATGGGGCTGTATTCTTCCTGAAGTCCACAACCATCTCCACTGTCTTAAGAGCATTGAGCTCTAAGTTGTTCTGGCTGCACCAGGTCACCAGGTTGTCAGCTTCCCAGCTGTAATCAGAGATGAGCCCAATGAGGGTGGTGTCGTCCGCCAACTTCGAGTTTGACGGATGGATGACTGGAAGAGCAGCTGTTGGTGTACAGGGAGAAGAGCAGAGGGGAAAGGACGCAGCCCTGAGGAGATCTGGTGCTGATGGACCGGGAGTCAGAGACGTGTGTTCCCAGCTTAACACACTGCTTCCTGTCAGACAGGAAGTCTATGATCCACCTGCAGGTGGAATCAGGCACGTTCAGCTGGGAGAGCTTGTCCTGAAGCAGGGCGGGGATGATGGTGTTGAAGGCAGAGCTGAAGTCCACAAACAGGATCCTGGCGTAGGATGTTGGGGAGTCCAGGTGCTGTAGGGTGAAGTGGAGGGCCATGTTAACTGGGTCGTCCACAGACCTTTTGGCTCTGTAGGCAAACTGTAGGCAAACTGCAGGGGGTCCAGGAGGGGGTCTGTGATGGATTTGAGGTGTGCCAGCACCAGGCGCTCAAAATACTTCATTACCACAGAGGTCAGGGCGACGGGTCTGTAGTCATTATGTCCTGTTGGTCTTGGCTTTTTGGGCACAGGGATGATGGTGGATAACATCCTACCTGCCGAAATCCTCCCCCCCCCCATATCTTGGGACTATAATATCTGACACCCCCCCCAAATTATTTTGGTGGCTCATGCCCTGTAGAGTGTGCCATAAAAAGCTTTTGATACTAGTTGCATAAATGTAAAAGTTAGAAGGGGAGTAGGATTTTGGCAACACTGTTTTTCATACCTGCCGAAATCCTCCCCCCCTCATATCTTGGGACTATAAGATCTGACACCCCCCAAAATTATTTGGTTGCTCCTAATGCCCTGTAGAGTGTGCCATAAAAAGCTTTTGATACTAGTTGCATAAATGTAAAAGTTAGAAGGGGATTAGGATTTTGGCAACACTGTTTTTTATACCTGCCGAAATCCTCCCCCCCTCATATTTTGGGATTATAACATTTGACACACCCCAAAAATATTTGGGTGGCTCCTCATGCCCTGTAAAGTGTGCCATAAAAAGCTTTTGATACTAGTTGCAAAAATGTAAACGTTAGAAGGGGAGTAGTATTTTGGCAACACTGTTTTTCATACCTGCCGAAATCCTCCCTCCCCCCCATATCTTGGGGCTATAAGATCTGACACACCCCAACTATGCGGGGATGTGGACAATCTGGATGGCGACACTAACTGGGTAATAGCTTGTCAACTGGTATTGAATACAATACTTTTTTCACTACTGGACACATTTATAATGAAGCATTGGTATTTCTTTGTATAAGTAGTAATGTTATTATAGGTGACAGTGACAGTTGTTGCCATTCCTAATGTTTGATCATTCATTATCATTCCACAAATTAATCTTAATGTTTATCCAAAATCCCAGGTTGGCTGTGACAGCTGCCTCAGAAAGTTCCATCACTGTTGTGCTAAAATCCAACTGAGAGGAATATGTCTGTGCTGCCTGCCGTTCACCTGATTTTTGTTGAGAAATCTCAGATTTGATTGTAGTTTTTGCATGTTCAACATGGATTATAGGTAAACATTTGAATGAACGAGTACTTATGTCCTTTCGATTTCTTACAGGTTGAGTCGATGTTGCCCATAACACGCTAGCATTCTGCTAATGAATGCTGATTGGTTAGTGAAGGACTGACTACGACCAGAGATCCTGCTTGATGGCATCCGAAGTGGAATCAGAATGTCAGAGCATTAGCAACATTAGCAACAACATTAGCAAGCCAAAACTCTTTCTAGCATGTGTATTGACAGAGCCTAACCTGTCAGTGTTGTCGATGCCTCGAGAGAAAAAAGGAAGTGACCAGAGCTTGCCGTAATGCGATATCTCTGGCCGTGCGTACAATGTGTATGACGTCATGACATTTTAAAAGGCTTTGTAGAACAAAAGGCGACTTAAAAAAAAATCTAAAACCCAGCAGTGTGTATTTTTTGGGCCTCCCCTATTGAATTCAACATTCAAATTACTAAACAAAGAATTATATCCTGAGAAAAGTGGATTTTGAGGGGTATAGCTCCATAGACCTCCATTCATTCTGCACTCGACCGTTAGCGCCCTCATACGGAACTAGAGTGGAACTGCAGAACCCGGAAGTTTCCCGAGAGTGGGAGTTCTCCCCATAGACATATAGTCTCCCCATATTAGACATTCTCTGATATTACTCAACTTCGATGCGTTCATGACTTTGCGCCGTCAGTCTTCCAAAATGTTTCTGCTGGTTTGTTATGTAAGGTTTTGGTGTCTCTTCTGCTTGAGTGTATGCCAGCTCATCTATCTTGCTCTTAAACACACTGTTTAGAAATAACTGACTAATATGTTGGCTGGACCGCAAACACCATCATCAATCAGGGTTTTTAAAATGTAAATGTTAAAAAATTTTGAATTAGTTTTTATCGGTGTAAACAAATGGTTGGCCGTTTGTTACCAGCGTAGTGAAGTTAGGTCTTGAGTGATAGGCTGTAGCCTAGCCTACAACTAACATAAATTCATAATAACATGTTTTTTTAACCCTTGTGTTATCTTCGGGTCATTCTGACCCATCAGTCATTGTGACCCACCGTCGTATTGCGACAAATATACCGCATACAAAGACAAAGTGAAGCATTTTCTTTTAACAGCTAGGCTGTCTCAGACCCCCCACATTGCAAAGGTTAAAAGAAAATTATTTTAATTTGTTGTTGTATTGGGTAAAATTGGGTAAACACAACGATGGTTCGTTATGAACCTTTGGGTCATGTGACCCGAAGGCAGCACGAGGGTTAATTCAAATATACCAAAGAAAATGGTGTGTTTTAAATTGTAGTATTTGGAGCAGCCACATGATGGCGCATTGGAGTTCTGTTAGGATTTAGGATTAGTAAGGCCTAGCTATGTGATTGTGCATGCCTGTTGTTGTTTGAATTCATGTTCAGTAAACGTAGCCGCTGGCTTTCATGTCGACCGTGTTTCAAGCGTATTCTTGGTAATTATGTACATACATAACATGTTTTATCGTCCTGCAGCTGAATTTGCAAGAGGCTCGCAGAAAAATTAGACCAGTTGCCAAAACGATCGCTGCAGAGCGCTTTGCAGCCTGTATGGCCGGTCCAATTTGATAACATGGGTGGCGAAAGGAAAAAGGCTGTGCTTCGCAGCCAGTGTGTTCCAGGCGTGAGCCTACTAGGAGAAATCACGCCAAATAAAATGCCCATGCATTTATTTATGCAATTCGGTCCTTCCCCGTTAGACTATCGTATAATAGCCGTGGAAGTGTAAGTGTAAGAAGATGCTACCCAAAGGTAACTCTACCTTTCTGAGCTGGAGACAAAGATGAGTCAATGGCCTAAGCTGCTAACCGCCACGTAACACAACAGCAATAATAACTAGAGAGGGTACAATTTCTGGGGAAATTGTAGGGTGTGCTTGCTTGCGTTGGTTGCAGAGGGGTCCGTTTTTTTATGACATTTTTACAACTGATATTTCTGTATATTTTATATAAAAATGCATACGTATTATTTAGAAAGATTACATAGATTTAAAAGCATACATTTGCTGCTGCTCATTTACAACTCAAAATACTAAGAGTGAAGTGTAGACTGAAATAGTTGTCTTCTCATTTCCCCTGCAAGAGGGAATGGTGATCGGCTATATAGCAGCCTCATCGTTGAATCAAAACGAATACCTACATTTGGCAAACCGGTGTAAAAATTGACCTAATCTCTATGACTTAAACGTCCTTTTAAGTTTTTCCCTTCTCGTGATATTTTCAGGCATTTAGCCTACTCATTGCATTCATTCGTTAATAAAGAACCCCCTTTGAAGATTATTCCAACAACAACGTTACCGGCAGTAGTCTAGAGCTAGAGCTAACTATCTCAGATGGAATCGCGGTTCAAACAGTAGGCCTACCGCCCGTCTGCTAACTGAAAATGTGCCCCCAAAAACGTAAATAAGCTTGACATTTATTTAGTGGAAATAAGTAGGCTACAGTAGGCTACTACTGCTGTGTTCGTCTTGGTAGCGATTGCGTTGGTAGAATTCGATTTAACGTTACGTTGTACAGTTTATGCTGAAATTAATTATTTTCATGAACAAATTGACAAAGTTTAGGCTGTGGCAATGAAGTTCAGGTTAGTAGTCAGATAGTTTCACCTATTGAAAGACTTTTGATTTAAGTAAGGGGAGTGCCGAACATGTTCTGTCGCCGAGATGTTTGTTAGTACTTACTATGTCTCGCGTAGGCTACAGCGTTGCAGTGAGCTACACTGGTTTGAAACCACAGGTAATTTCACCAACAAATCGTTTACTTGTAATGTAATGTCATAATAAATCCTACAACGAATATTAATTTGTGAGGAATGTTTATTTTAACGATTGAAAACAGATGCATCATAGACCGCTGTAGTATGTGTTGCCCGGGCAACAGAGGCTAATGTGATGCTAATGCTTCAGTGAAATAAGTAGACTCACTGTGTTCCGTACAAACTCGGACGTATAGCGACTTTAAATGAGCCTGCAACGGTCAAAAATAAGGCTACAGCTAATCTGATAGCATCGTAGTTGCCGGAAAACGCTTTTGTAACTTTCTGAGCTATGATTGACATGATGTTGAACCAATAACCCAGATAGCACACATACGTCTTGCCGACGTCGGCCCGACGTATACAACATACATCGGGCCAACGTCGTATGGACATCGTTTGCACATTGGCGAGACGTCGCCGAGACGTCGGCAATTGATCGAAACTGACCTCTAGACGATGTCTGGATGATGAATCAAAACTGTACCAACCGGCCGTACTACAGATATTTCTTCTTAACTTATTTATTTAGTTCGGATCTCAGACAACAAATATTTCGCTATCTATCTGAAATGTCACTTAGCAAATGAACATACAATGGGCTATTAGCAGTAGCTAGCTACTTGATTCAACCTGGATTTTCTGTGTGTGGGTATTATAATGAAGAGACACAATTCAAGTTAATGATCTTTTATTATCAGACTGGATGTTGATGCCATCAAGCTCTTAAAAGAACTCCAACACAGAAAAGAGAAACGGAACAGAGAAACATAAATATACAGCTTTGCCTACAGTTCTGCGTCTTCCATTGGTCTCCGCCGCAGTCTGAATGTCTTGACTGCCATGGTTACAGTAGCTAACTGCCGAAATTAGAAGAAAAAAAATCGGACATCACTGTTAAACCAGAATGTATCAGCGTTGGCCGACCGACGACCAGGCAGGTGCTGACAGCTCAAACCCCCCACACCACAAGGGATGTGTTCAGGATGTGTTTAATAAATGGTTAAACATGTTAACAGAATAACACAACTTTGTCTTTGGTTTTGTTGTAACAATGATAAATTACAACTTTTGGAAGGGGGGCCAGTAAAAAATATCTTGGGGCCAGTAAGTTTCAAACCCACTGGCCTGATGGGCCAGTGCCAAAAAGAATTTATGTTGAGCCCTGTAGACAAAAAATTGTATCCTGAGAAAAGTGGATTTTGAGGGAATCCGTGTATCATTCGTTCTTTCATTTTTCAATTGATAAACCAAAAACCAAAAATTATTTGTTTTTCTGTTATTCAATTGAGAAACGAAAAACGGGAAACGAAAAACGATTGTTTTTCTTGCTATTCAATTGAGAAACCAAAATCAAAAAACCAAATCAAAAAACGGGGCACTGACCCAAAATGATTTAGAAATTGTGTTTTTGGTGACCCGGAAGTTGTTACTCATACGCCCGTTGGCTGCGCGCAGTTTGCAGTGTAACCAGAGCGAGAAACCATGGAAACGAGCGTCCACCAGAAAACACAAGGAAGAATGTATATAGATCCCAAACTTGAAATGGAATGTTTGCACTTTCAGTGTATATTTTGTTGTATGTATTGTACTTGTGTTTTTCATGCCAACAATGTTAATAAAATGATCAAATGCATTCAGTGGCACTCATAATTTCTCTTTCACCGAAAAAATGTGGTTAGTGGAAATTCTGATTGTTACCATAGCCACATTGGCTGGTGATCAAAAAAGTTAATTTAGAACCCTGATGACAACCGAAAAAATCGGCAGGACCTTCCAGGTTAGCCTATCTATATTTGCCTATAAACCCAGCGCTGCGATAAGAGCCACTTTGAGTAACAGTGGTGTCGACACCATGGCCGAACGTTTTGTTCCTCTAAACAATATAAAACTCCATGATTGTTTGAGTAGGCTATCTAGATTAAGAGACATTAGTGGAATACACGAAGAAGTCATTTGGGTCACAACTTCCGGGTCACCCAAAACAAAATTTCAAAATCATTTTCGGTCAGTGCCCCGTTTTTGGATTTGGTTTTTGGATTTTGGTTTCTCAATTGAATAACAAGAAAAACAATCGTTTTTGGTTTCTCGTTTTTGGTTTCTCAATTGAATAACGGAAAAACGAATAATTTTTGGTTTTTGGTTTATCAATTGAAAAATGAAAGCACGAATGATACACGGATTTGAGGGGTATAGCTCCATAGACCTCCATTCATTCTGCACTCGCTCGTTAGTGCCCTCATATGGAAATAGAGTGGAACTGCAACCAGTTCAGAACCCGGAAGTTTCCCGAGAGTGGCAGTTCTCCCTATATTAGACATTCTCTGCCTTTTTTGATGAACATTCTAGAACTTTCGTTTGTCAAGTTTGGCCGTTGAAACTGTATTTTTTTTTTAAACAATGTCAATTGTTGCTGTGTTCGACTGTTCGTTGAGATTGGGCAAGAACAAGCTGTCAACAAGTTTACATTTCCTATAAAAACGGGATAACGGGATGACTGGTTTGCTGCTGTAAAGAATAGCTTAGTGCTTTAAAAAGGTGGTTTGGGGTGCCATAACTTGTCATGGAAGGGAATTTCCAATCATGCCTAGCATCAGGGGCGATGTGTCCTGGCTTAGGTTACTGAAATGAATTTTCGCAACAGGCAAGGGATCCACCTGAACAATAAATATACTTCAGTTGAGATAACTCGGTTGTGGATCTGACATAGTCCTATAGGCTACTGACTCTCATCCACCTGTTTTTTAACCCTCGACCATACACTGGGTTCAGAAAAAACAGGTGAGTGATGTAAAAACAGCAGATCATATTGAACATTTATCGGTGTGTTTATTAATTACTACAATTTCACATCAGTTATTCAACAAGTAACCAGCAAATAAACATACCCGCTGCACACCTCCACGTTGCTTTTAGTATGCAGGCATTACAGCTGGTCTAGGTCTTTTTAAGCCGTCTCTGTCTTATGTGGCTACATTGTTTGTTGACTCCCATTAAAAAATTGTTGTAGGCATCAGACTTTTGTAGGCTTCAATAGAGTCTTTACTGACTGTAAAAGCACTCTACCAAATACTATTTGGTAGGCTAATTGTATTGGTAGGTACTATTTGAAATAGTGGTAGACATCGGGATAGATTAGCTCTAGCTCTACCGGGTAGGCTATCAATTTCAGATCAGCCGAAAATAAATTATAGCCTAAAATAAACAACATTCTGATCCAGTGGGTCGGTTAATGGACACCATTCGATGTATCGCTGCTATTCACAGCCAGTTAATTGATGGTAATATGCGCTAGTCATGTTTTAACTTGATGGTAGAGTAGCTAGCGTCTAATGTACGAAACGCGCCAGCCGGATGTAGTTCAGGGCCTTACGTTATAAACTCATCTGTTATTGTTTACGTTCCTAAAAAGGTCTATAAGGACAGTTCAGGTACTGTATTTCTTCAATTAAACGCCGCCCTCAAATAAACTCCGCCCTCGAATAAACGCTGCACCAAAAATGAACATTGTGTAATAAACGCCGCCCTCGATTAAATGCCGCACCAAAAATATCTGAAAACGGTTAATTAATTGGTTAAATTAAAACACAGTATTTATTACACAAGTAGCCTAAATCACAAGTGTATTATAATTCCCTCGAAACACTGGCAGACACAAGTGGCTTTCTTGCTACAGGTTTGAAGCTTCTTCTCCAAATCCACCGTGAAAACTAAACCCACAGTATAACGAGAAAATAAAGACATGCGCAGCATAACGTTCACCAAAGTAAAATACAGACACAAAACAACATGTTGTACACAAGGGAATAGAGTAGTGGTGGGCATAGATAATTTTTTAAAATCTAGATTAATCTCACTGTAATCTTGGCGTTAATCTACATTCATCTAGATTAAAATGGCTCATTTGAATTCCGCCGAAGGCATTCAGAATATGTGTGCTACCCAAATAACGACTAAAAGTAAGTCTTTGAGAACGGGTTTCTCAAGCCAGGTGGCGCATTAGACCAGGAGCTCATCTCCTGTTTCCAAAATGCATCACAAACTGCTTGAGAAAGCTGTTCTACTATGATAATTGGTGATGAAAATAAATTATGTTCAATAAGATGTACTTGTGTTTATTAGCTGTTTATTAGATTAGTTAGCTTGGCTGATAAAGCTGTGCTGACTGGCTTGCGTCGGTTGCACTCAAACATCGTAGTTTGACGACGACTCTTCCCCTGCGCTACATCAGTGCTTGGCCCGGCATCTTCCGCATTAGCTAAGGGATGCTTTGCGTTTAGGTGGTATTTGAGACTGGAAGAACTCCTACAGTAAACTAAATCCGCATAGCACAAGGTGCAAACAACCTTAGTCTTGTCGAGGTTTCCATTGGGAAGCTTCTTAAAAATACATTTTCCCTGAAGCAAACCAGGCGGCTTCATAGCTGCATCCATGTTAGCACGTCACGTGATAATTTCATACACAAGGCATACACACAGGTTCGAAGACTCGTTCTCGCCCCCTACAGTGCAATTCGGCTAGGTATACATCCGCGCTAAAATATCAAGGTGAAAGTCATCATAGCTTGCGTAGTATAGACCCAGCTCCCAACCCAACTTTGAGAATAGATTAACGGCGATATTTTTTTAATCACCGATAAGAGTCGCAGCGCGTTAACGCCGATAACGGCCCACCACTAGAATAAAGGTTTCCTTAGATTGCTAACATCTGATAACAACCTTAAACTTTTATCAGAGCATTAAATTGTCCGTGCTCTGCTTGCTGTTAGCTTGTTTACTCTCTCACTCACAAGCGTTCCAAAAGGCCTTCAAAATGAAGGCACTGTACTCTATTATTTGTTTGTCTATGGCTGCACTGCAGCTGCAATTCTCTAAATCTCTCTTACTAATTAAACGCCGCCCTCGAATAAACGCTGCACCAAAAATGATCATTGTGTAATAAAAGCCGCAGCATTTATTCGAAGAAATACGGTATTTGTCTTGCGTGACATTTTAACATTTCAAAACCACATATCTTACTGAAGATGCTATAAAAGTTCTTAAAAAACTATTGATGAACAACAAGGCTATGTGTAGCCTGAACAGTTTTGACTCCGAAGCTGCGTTAACTGAAATGACACAACATGAAACATATGTAGGCAATGGCATCACCACGTACACTAAAGACTGTCAGAAACAAATTAACGGAAACTTAAAACACAAAACCCTCCCCAAACAAGTCCAATGACTTTATAACTTTCGTGTAGGCCCATACTATAGCAGTTTTCAGTCATACAAATGAGACTCACTAGGGTTAGGGAGATAATGGTAGTGGGAGGGTGTTGGACTTCTCTTTTTCGCCACTCCTATGAAACATTTCTGGGGCACCAGTGCTTTTGCCTGTTAGTGCCTGCAATGCTGGGAAGAAAACGATATGACAACGATAATGTTTAATGTAACTCGCCTTTCTAACCGTATAACTGGCATAATCCTAATTGCATTCACTCTTATTTCTATAGCTATTGTGGTCTCAAACTTGCATAACTACATATGTGTCCTACACATACATATATACTTTTAAGTAAATTGGAGTCATGGTTCATAAGAGATATTTGTACGTTTTTCAAAATGTTCACCGTACATGGCAGACTCATGGGCCACCAATGGCTGTTCTGTTCTTCAGAAATGCATGTATAACAAGTTTGAGACATTTTAGACTGATGGGGTGGAAATGCCATCACAAATGGACAATTGAGGCATGGCCTAGTAGCGCCACCTATGGGCAATGGTGGGCCATTTGTGGTGTGGTAGTTACTCATGGCCTATACTTTCAATGTTCCAGAACTTGGACAACTTTTTACCATTGCAAAAAAAAATTGGAAATGCAATTACACCAAGGTCAACAGATTTTTTCAGGTTTATGTACTAAACATTGTCAAGAGTCTTCATAAGAACTTGTGATTGAATCAGAGTATCACTTTTTGACCAGCGGATGGGTAAAGCATTATATTTAGCATTAGCGCTAAATTAGATTTCCTTTATTTCAATCATTTTTGAAGATATTAAGTTGCCTTTGCATATTGTAACATGTCGTAGTGTTTTCCTCGTGACATACCAAGTTTGGTGTTGATATCTCAAAGATTTGCTGAGATATGACCCAACTTGCTGTTTGGTTACTTTGCTGCCGATCTTGATTGGCTGTACTGGACAAACGGTTTTGAAAATCAAAATTCCAGTGATGATTTAATGGTGGCTAAAAAAATTTGGAAGGAGTAGCGGAAAAACGTGTTTCCTAAATCTTTATTCATTTAAGTCACATTACGTCACTCTAGCTTTGTGACTTGACTCGTCCGGGACAAGTGGATTTTTTGGTAGGGAAAGTGGAAGAGAAATGTACTTGCCCCACTGGACAAGTTAAACCTCAAACAAAATAAAATGCCATGTTACGTTATGTGCAGTGCCACTAATTCAGTCTATTTAACCGATTTTAAAGTTGCTAGCCTTTTCCCTCTGTGTTTCGGTTAAGTTGTTAATTTCATCTTGGTGAATTCTGCACCAAAAAGGTCAGAGGAGGACAGCCTTTAAGAGAGAAAGCGATTCCCCATTGATCTGTCGCATTAGAATTTTGATTTGGGTCTTGAAATTTGAGTGACAATGCGTTGCCTGCATAGTCTTAGGCGGAAGCCATGTCTTGGTCTTGACATTAGCCTAAGAGTCAGACTTGGGTCACTCACTGGCAGTGTGTTCACAATGTTGTATTTCACTCACACCAAAAACGTCAGGGAGGACTGCTTTTTGTAGATATGAGCCTGCTGAAGATAGCCAGAATCTTGTATTTCTTTCATCCATCAAGCCCCAGCATATTGATAAGCATCCGTAGTCTTGAAAGTCTTCAAGCTATCCCCACTGTATGGGGAGGGGTTATGCACAAGATAAATGTGTTTAGATCTATCATGGAACGCCAATTGGGGAAAGCCTGGGGCAAATAAGGGACCAAGGAAAACTGGGGGTAACAAATAAGGATCGGAGCCTAAAATGGAAATGTTCTCGAGATATCCCTGTCTCTCTCTCTCATTCAAATGGGCAGTGTGGGCGGCCATACTGGGCCGTTATAGGTTCTTGAGGCTTTTTTGTTCCTCATGAGCAGTAAGGCATATGTACAAAATGTCAGAATTTTGGGACTTATGGCCTGCAAATGGCATCACTTTGAAAATTGACATATTGGGGCGTGGCCTGTAGCGCCACCTATTGTCTCACATGGTCCATGTTTGCTATGGTAGTTACTAATGCTCTGCAGTTTCAACATGCCAAATTTAAAAACTTTTTAGAGTACTGGTCTAGGGGCTGCCATTGACTCCCAGAGGAAAAACATAATGAAAAAAGCCAACAATAGGTTTCTCCTAGCGGAGGAACCTTAATAATATATTTAAAATTATATAAAAATATAAAAATATTTTTCGGGGAAATTATGTCCTTATCTTTAACTGGCCCTTTCCTCATTAGCGAGCAGCGATCTTCATCAACAGTGGTTTTGACCATAGTGCTGGGTCATCATCTAGTAGTATTGTAGTAGTCAAATCATGTTGACGGGAGAGATGGTCACTTACATTATGTGGGAGAAAGGCAGTTTCAACATTGCTTTCGTTATCGTTGGGTCATACAATATTGTTATGGACGTTGTCATCTGTGCCCGGGTCAGGAGATGCTATGGGAAGTGATTCGTGCTAACAGCACTTGTGCTAGCTGCCGCATCATTGGATACCAGAGAAGAGAAAAAGGATGTTTCCTTATGTAGTTTCAGTTTGGTAACTACTTGTTTACTCTAATCTTTTGTCTTTCTCTTTTGTGCTCCGCTCGGGGAGTTGCGTTTCATTTAGAAAATGTTTTTTGCATTCACTTCACTCTTCTACTGTCTCATATTAACCGATCTGATACGACGTGCTTTGCTGCGCAGTTGCTGCAATTGATGGAATTGTCCATAGTAGTATGGTGAAGGAGGGGAAGCCTGCTTTGAAACAAATAGAATGAACGCTTTGTTTGGTAGGAGGAAACCTATTGTTTTTGTTAGTATTCTTGATATTATTTTTCCTCTTCTCTGCTAAATGGCTCAATAGCTCAAAAAGTCCTCGACCTGATTTTTTCAAATTTGGCCCAATGATACAACAGGTCACTCACTACTCCCAGACGGCTAGTGGCCCATGTACATCCATAGGTGGCGCAATAAGCCACGCCCAAAGTCTACGTGATTTCCCCAGCGCCCCATTACTCGAAAAAGACCTTAAAATTGGTATACTTACTTTATTTCTCATGGGGAACAAAAAAGCCTCAAGGACCCATTAGGTCCGCCATGATGGATTTTCCTGTACAGCGACATTTTGCAAAAACCTTCAAAATCAATCTCCTCTTAAACAAAAGGTCAAATTGACTTGAAATGTTGTACAGATATGTTGATTGATGTATTTAAAAACGCCACATTGCCTCAATATCTTTGTGTCAATAAATCACATATAATTTGGACTGATGGTTTTTCAAACCTAATAGGGTTCAAGATGACATCACTCTGAAGTACCATAAACAATTTCACCTTGGTATGTCAAAATATGACTGAATTAGAACAGCAAAACACTGAGAATAGTTCAATGGGCTGGGACGATGATCTGCAAAGTATAAGGTTGTAAGTTCAAATCCAGCCACACTCTTTTGGCCTGTCATAATTTTGATTATCTGTTTAGTTAAACAGGATGACATCATTCTGAAGTACCACAAACAATTTCACCTTGGTATGTCAAAATATGATTGAATTGGAGCAGTTTCAACTTTGGCTGAATCTAACAACACTTAACACAGGAGAAACAGCTTATTTTTTTATACAGTAACTGAACTTGACAATATTCAACACTGAGAATAGCTCAATGGCCTGGGATGGTGACCTGCAAAGTATAAGATTGTAAGTTCGAATCCAGCCACAATCTTTTGGCCTGTTATGATTTTGATTATCTGTTTAGTTAAACAGGATGACATCATTCTGAAATACCATGCGCAATTTGGGACAAAAAACCTTTGTCCCAAAGCTGACCAAAGCTAATACTCTACCCTTTCTATTCATACAATCTCAACAGTTGGTGTTGAGATTGTCTTAAAAAACTATTGATGAACAACAAGGCTATGTGTAGCCTGAACAGTTTTGACTCCGAAGCTGCGTTAACTGAAATGACACAACATGAAACATATGTAGGCAATGGCATCACCACGTACACTAAAGACTGTCAGAAACAAATTAACGGAAACTTAAAACACAAAACCCTCCCCAAACAAGTCCAATGACTTTATAACTTTCGTGTAGGCCCATACTATAGCAGTTTTCAGTCATACAAATGAGACTCACTAGGGTTAGGGAGATAATGGTAGTGGGAGGGTGTTGGACTTCTCTTTTTCGCCACTCCTATGAAACATTTCTGGGGCACCAGTGCTTTTGCCTGTTAGTGCCTGCAATGCTGGGAAGAAAACGATATGACAACGATAATGTTTAATGTAACTCGCCTTTCTAACCGTATAACTGGCATAATCCTAATTGCATTCACTCTTATTTCTATAGCTATTGTGGTCTCAAACTTGCATAACTACATATGTGTCCTACACATACATATATACTTTTAAGTAAATTGGAGTCATGGTTCATAAGAGATATTTGTACGTTTTTCAAAATGTTCACCGTACATGGCAGACTCATGGGCCACCAATGGCTGTTCTGTTCTTCAGAAATGCATGTATAACAAGTTTGAGACATTTTAGACTGATGGGGTGGAAATGCCATCACAAATGGACAATTGAGGCATGGCCTAGTAGCGCCACCTATGGGCAATGGTGGGCCATTTGTGGTGTGGTAGTTACTCATGGCCTATACTTTCAATGTTCCAGAACTTGGACAACTTTTTACCATTGCAAAAAAAAATTGGAAATGCAATTACACCAAGGTCAACAGATTTTTTCAGGTTTATGTACTAAACATTGTCAAGAGTCTTCATAAGAACTTGTGATTGAATCAGAGTATCACTTTTTGACCAGCGGATGGGTAAAGCATTATATTTAGCATTAGCGCTAAATTAGATTTCCTTTATTTCAATCATTTTTGAAGATATTAAGTTGCCTTTGCATATTGTAACATGTCGTAGTGTTTTCCTCGTGACATACCAAGTTTGGTGTTGATATCTCAAAGATTTGCTGAGATATGACCCAACTTGCTGTTTGGTTACTTTGCTGCCGATCTTGATTGGCTGTACTGGACAAACGGTTTTGAAAATCAAAATTCCAGTGATGATTTAATGGTGGCTAAAAAAATTTGGAAGGAGTAGCGGAAAAACGTGTTTCCTAAATCTTTATTCATTTAAGTCACATTACGTCACTCTAGCTTTGTGACTTGACTCGTCCGGGACAAGTGGATTTTTTGGTAGGGAAAGTGGAAGAGAAATGTACTTGCCCCACTGGACAAGTTAAACCTCAAACAAAATAAAATGCCATGTTACGTTATGTGCAGTGCCACTAATTCAGTCTATTTAACCGATTTTAAAGTTGCTAGCCTTTTCCCTCTGTGTTTCGGTTAAGTTGTTAATTTCATCTTGGTGAATTCTGCACCAAAAAGGTCAGAGGAGGACAGCCTTTAAGAGAGAAAGCGATTCCCCATTGATCTGTCGCATTAGAATTTTGATTTGGGTCTTGAAATTTGAGTGACAATGCGTTGCCTGCATAGTCTTAGGCGGAAGCCATGTCTTGGTCTTGACATTAGCCTAAGAGTCAGACTTGGGTCACTCACTGGCAGTGTGTTCACAATGTTGTATTTCACTCACACCAAAAACGTCAGGGAGGACTGCTTTTTGTAGATATGAGCCTGCTGAAGATAGCCAGAATCTTGTATTTCTTTCATCCATCAAGCCCCAGCATATTGATAAGCATCCGTAGTCTTGAAAGTCTTCAAGCTATCCCCACTGTATGGGGAGGGGTTATGCACAAGATAAATGTGTTTAGATCTATCATGGAACGCCAATTGGGGAAAGCCTGGGGCAAATAAGGGACCAAGGAAAACTGGGGGTAACAAATAAGGATCGGAGCCTAAAATGGAAATGTTCTCGAGATATCCCTGTCTCTCTCTCTCATTCAAATGGGCAGTGTGGGCGGCCATACTGGGCCGTTATAGGTTCTTGAGGCTTTTTTGTTCCTCATGAGCAGTAAGGCATATGTACAAAATGTCAGAATTTTGGGACTTATGGCCTGCAAATGGCATCACTTTGAAAATTGACATATTGGGGCGTGGCCTGTAGCGCCACCTATTGTCTCACATGGTCCATGTTTGCTATGGTAGTTACTAATGCTCTGCAGTTTCAACATGCCAAATTTAAAAACTTTTTAGAGTACTGGTCTAGGGGCTGCCATTGACTCCCAGAGGAAAAACATAATGAAAAAAGCCAACAATAGGTTTCTCCTAGCGGAGGAACCTTAATAATATATTTAAAATTATATAAAAATATAAAAATATTTTTCGGGGAAATTATGTCCTTATCTTTAACTGGCCCTTTCCTCATTAGCGAGCAGCGATCTTCATCAACAGTGGTTTTGACCATAGTGCTGGGTCATCATCTAGTAGTATTGTAGTAGTCAAATCATGTTGACGGGAGAGATGGTCACTTACATTATGTGGGAGAAAGGCAGTTTCAACATTGCTTTCGTTATCGTTGGGTCATACAATATTGTTATGGACGTTGTCATCTGTGCCCGGGTCAGGAGATGCTATGGGAAGTGATTCGTGCTAACAGCACTTGTGCTAGCTGCCGCATCATTGGATACCAGAGAAGAGAAAAAGGATGTTTCCTTATGTAGTTTCAGTTTGGTAACTACTTGTTTACTCTAATCTTTTGTCTTTCTCTTTTGTGCTCCGCTCGGGGAGTTGCGTTTCATTTAGAAAATGTTTTTTGCATTCACTTCACTCTTCTACTGTCTCATATTAACCGATCTGATACGACGTGCTTTGCTGCGCAGTTGCTGCAATTGATGGAATTGTCCATAGTAGTATGGTGAAGGAGGGGAAGCCTGCTTTGAAACAAATAGAATGAACGCTTTGTTTGGTAGGAGGAAACCTATTGTTTTTGTTAGTATTCTTGATATTATTTTTCCTCTTCTCTGCTAAATGGCTCAATAGCTCAAAAAGTCCTCGACCTGATTTTTTCAAATTTGGCCCAATGATACAACAGGTCACTCACTACTCCCAGACGGCTAGTGGCCCATGTACATCCATAGGTGGCGCAATAAGCCACGCCCAAAGTCTACGTGATTTCCCCAGCGCCCCATTACTCGAAAAAGACCTTAAAATTGGTATACTTACTTTATTTCTCATGGGGAACAAAAAAGCCTCAAGGACCCATTAGGTCCGCCATGATGGATTTTCCTGTACAGCGACATTTTGCAAAAACCTTCAAAATCAATCTCCTCTTAAACAAAAGGTCAAATTGACTTGAAATGTTGTACAGATATGTTGATTGATGTATTTAAAAACGCCACATTGCCTCAATATCTTTGTGTCAATAAATCACATATAATTTGGACTGATGGTTTTTCAAACCTAATAGGGTTCAAGATGACATCACTCTGAAGTACCATAAACAATTTCACCTTGGTATGTCAAAATATGACTGAATTAGAACAGCAAAACACTGAGAATAGTTCAATGGGCTGGGACGATGATCTGCAAAGTATAAGGTTGTAAGTTCAAATCCAGCCACACTCTTTTGGCCTGTCATAATTTTGATTATCTGTTTAGTTAAACAGGATGACATCATTCTGAAGTACCACAAACAATTTCACCTTGGTATGTCAAAATATGATTGAATTGGAGCAGTTTCAACTTTGGCTGAATCTAACAACACTTAACACAGGAGAAACAGCTTATTTTTTTATACAGTAACTGAACTTGACAATATTCAACACTGAGAATAGCTCAATGGCCTGGGATGGTGACCTGCAAAGTATAAGATTGTAAGTTCGAATCCAGCCACAATCTTTTGGCCTGTTATGATTTTGATTATCTGTTTAGTTAAACAGGATGACATCATTCTGAAATACCATGCGCAATTTGGGACAAAAAACCTTTGTCCCAAAGCTGACCAAAGCTAATACTCTACCCTTTCTATTCATACAATCTCAACAGTTGGTGTTGAGATTGTCTTAAAAAACTATTGATGAACAACAAGGCTATGTGTAGCCTGAACAGTTTTGACTCCGAAGCTGCGTTAACTGAAATGACACAACATGAAACATATGTAGGCAATGGCATCACCACGTACACTAAAGACTGTCAGAAACAAATTAACGGAAACTTAAAACACAAAACCCTCCCCAAACAAGTCCAATGACTTTATAACTTTCGTGTAGGCCCATACTATAGCAGTTTTCAGTCATACAAATGAGACTCACTAGGGTTAGGGAGATAATGGTAGTGGGAGGGTGTTGGACTTCTCTTTTTCGCCACTCCTATGAAACATTTCTGGGGCACCAGTGCTTTTGCCTGTTAGTGCCTGCAATGCTGGGAAGAAAACGATATGACAACGATAATGTTTAATGTAACTCGCCTTTCTAACCGTATAACTGGCATAATCCTAATTGCATTCACTCTTATTTCTATAGCTATTGTGGTCTCAAACTTGCATAACTACATATGTGTCCTACACATACATATATACTTTTAAGTAAATTGGAGTCATGGTTCATAAGAGATATTTGTACGTTTTTCAAAATGTTCACCGTACATGGCAGACTCATGGGCCACCAATGGCTGTTCTGTTCTTCAGAAATGCATGTATAACAAGTTTGAGACATTTTAGACTGATGGGGTGGAAATGCCATCACAAATGGACAATTGAGGCATGGCCTAGTAGCGCCACCTATGGGCAATGGTGGGCCATTTGTGGTGTGGTAGTTACTCATGGCCTATACTTTCAATGTTCCAGAACTTGGACAACTTTTTACCATTGCAAAAAAAAATTGGAAATGCAATTACACCAAGGTCAACAGATTTTTTCAGGTTTATGTACTAAACATTGTCAAGAGTCTTCATAAGAACTTGTGATTGAATCAGAGTATCACTTTTTGACCAGCGGATGGGTAAAGCATTATATTTAGCATTAGCGCTAAATTAGATTTCCTTTATTTCAATCATTTTTGAAGATATTAAGTTGCCTTTGCATATTGTAACATGTCGTAGTGTTTTCCTCGTGACATACCAAGTTTGGTGTTGATATCTCAAAGATTTGCTGAGATATGACCCAACTTGCTGTTTGGTTACTTTGCTGCCGATCTTGATTGGCTGTACTGGACAAACGGTTTTGAAAATCAAAATTCCAGTGATGATTTAATGGTGGCTAAAAAAATTTGGAAGGAGTAGCGGAAAAACGTGTTTCCTAAATCTTTATTCATTTAAGTCACATTACGTCACTCTAGCTTTGTGACTTGACTCGTCCGGGACAAGTGGATTTTTTGGTAGGGAAAGTGGAAGAGAAATGTACTTGCCCCACTGGACAAGTTAAACCTCAAACAAAATAAAATGCCATGTTACGTTATGTGCAGTGCCACTAATTCAGTCTATTTAACCGATTTTAAAGTTGCTAGCCTTTTCCCTCTGTGTTTCGGTTAAGTTGTTAATTTCATCTTGGTGAATTCTGCACCAAAAAGGTCAGAGGAGGACAGCCTTTAAGAGAGAAAGCGATTCCCCATTGATCTGTCGCATTAGAATTTTGATTTGGGTCTTGAAATTTGAGTGACAATGCGTTGCCTGCATAGTCTTAGGCGGAAGCCATGTCTTGGTCTTGACATTAGCCTAAGAGTCAGACTTGGGTCACTCACTGGCAGTGTGTTCACAATGTTGTATTTCACTCACACCAAAAACGTCAGGGAGGACTGCTTTTTGTAGATATGAGCCTGCTGAAGATAGCCAGAATCTTGTATTTCTTTCATCCATCAAGCCCCAGCATATTGATAAGCATCCGTAGTCTTGAAAGTCTTCAAGCTATCCCCACTGTATGGGGAGGGGTTATGCACAAGATAAATGTGTTTAGATCTATCATGGAACGCCAATTGGGGAAAGCCTGGGGCAAATAAGGGACCAAGGAAAACTGGGGGTAACAAATAAGGATCGGAGCCTAAAATGGAAATGTTCTCGAGATATCCCTGTCTCTCTCTCTCATTCAAATGGGCAGTGTGGGCGGCCATACTGGGCCGTTATAGGTTCTTGAGGCTTTTTTGTTCCTCATGAGCAGTAAGGCATATGTACAAAATGTCAGAATTTTGGGACTTATGGCCTGCAAATGGCATCACTTTGAAAATTGACATATTGGGGCGTGGCCTGTAGCGCCACCTATTGTCTCACATGGTCCATGTTTGCTATGGTAGTTACTAATGCTCTGCAGTTTCAACATGCCAAATTTAAAAACTTTTTAGAGTACTGGTCTAGGGGCTGCCATTGACTCCCAGAGGAAAAACATAATGAAAAAAGCCAACAATAGGTTTCTCCTAGCGGAGGAACCTTAATAATATATTTAAAATTATATAAAAATATAAAAATATTTTTCGGGGAAATTATGTCCTTATCTTTAACTGGCCCTTTCCTCATTAGCGAGCAGCGATCTTCATCAACAGTGGTTTTGACCATAGTGCTGGGTCATCATCTAGTAGTATTGTAGTAGTCAAATCATGTTGACGGGAGAGATGGTCACTTACATTATGTGGGAGAAAGGCAGTTTCAACATTGCTTTCGTTATCGTTGGGTCATACAATATTGTTATGGACGTTGTCATCTGTGCCCGGGTCAGGAGATGCTATGGGAAGTGATTCGTGCTAACAGCACTTGTGCTAGCTGCCGCATCATTGGATACCAGAGAAGAGAAAAAGGATGTTTCCTTATGTAGTTTCAGTTTGGTAACTACTTGTTTACTCTAATCTTTTGTCTTTCTCTTTTGTGCTCCGCTCGGGGAGTTGCGTTTCATTTAGAAAATGTTTTTTGCATTCACTTCACTCTTCTACTGTCTCATATTAACCGATCTGATACGACGTGCTTTGCTGCGCAGTTGCTGCAATTGATGGAATTGTCCATAGTAGTATGGTGAAGGAGGGGAAGCCTGCTTTGAAACAAATAGAATGAACGCTTTGTTTGGTAGGAGGAAACCTATTGTTTTTGTTAGTATTCTTGATATTATTTTTCCTCTTCTCTGCTAAATGGCTCAATAGCTCAAAAAGTCCTCGACCTGATTTTTTCAAATTTGGCCCAATGATACAACAGGTCACTCACTACTCCCAGACGGCTAGTGGCCCATGTACATCCATAGGTGGCGCAATAAGCCACGCCCAAAGTCTACGTGATTTCCCCAGCGCCCCATTACTCGAAAAAGACCTTAAAATTGGTATACTTACTTTATTTCTCATGGGGAACAAAAAAGCCTCAAGGACCCATTAGGTCCGCCATGATGGATTTTCCTGTACAGCGACATTTTGCAAAAACCTTCAAAATCAATCTCCTCTTAAACAAAAGGTCAAATTGACTTGAAATGTTGTACAGATATGTTGATTGATGTATTTAAAAACGCCACATTGCCTCAATATCTTTGTGTCAATAAATCACATATAATTTGGACTGATGGTTTTTCAAACCTAATAGGGTTCAAGATGACATCACTCTGAAGTACCATAAACAATTTCACCTTGGTATGTCAAAATATGACTGAATTAGAACAGCAAAACACTGAGAATAGTTCAATGGGCTGGGACGATGATCTGCAAAGTATAAGGTTGTAAGTTCAAATCCAGCCACACTCTTTTGGCCTGTCATAATTTTGATTATCTGTTTAGTTAAACAGGATGACATCATTCTGAAGTACCACAAACAATTTCACCTTGGTATGTCAAAATATGATTGAATTGGAGCAGTTTCAACTTTGGCTGAATCTAACAACACTTAACACAGGAGAAACAGCTTATTTTTTTATACAGTAACTGAACTTGACAATATTCAACACTGAGAATAGCTCAATGGCCTGGGATGGTGACCTGCAAAGTATAAGATTGTAAGTTCGAATCCAGCCACAATCTTTTGGCCTGTTATGATTTTGATTATCTGTTTAGTTAAACAGGATGACATCATTCTGAAATACCATGCGCAATTTGGGACAAAAAACCTTTGTCCCAAAGCTGACCAAAGCTAATACTCTACCCTTTCTATTCATACAATCTCAACAGTTGGTGTGTAGCAGAGAGGATAGAGAGACTGACTTGTAAACTTATGCTCATGAATTCAAATCCCCATTCAGCCCATTGTTGTTGCCCAAACATTAAGTAGTTTTGCTCTCTTGTTGTCCAACTCTCGATCTTCTACAGTGTAAAAGTTTATAATATTTTGCCATTTTGCGGAGGAACCCGCATCGCTGCTTGCAGCTGTATTTTTTTTAATAGTTTGGGGGGAGGTTATGACTTATAATACATTTGTATTATTATTATAGTTATTATTGAACATGTAATATTTTTATGGAGTCTTTTAAAGCCCCCTGGCAACCGTTTTGATGTGAGTGTAAATAGAGACCTCAATAAGTAATGTGATCGCACAGAGTGCACAAGTAATTTGTCTGCATTACTTTGAGCCCAAAATAGTTTTGAGCTTTATGTAATATAAACATTACGTTGGACTCATATTGTTATATTTGACTAATGTATTTAACTATGAATATTATTATAATTAACTTGAATGTTTCAGTTTTGGACACATTTGGGCAGATAATTACGACACTAAGGCCCAATCCCAATGTCCCCCCTAAACCCTGAACCCTCACAGACTTGGACCTACTTGATGTCACCTCGGAAGTTATTGAGTGCAAGAGGCGGCAAGGGCTCAAAGTGCAATAAATTGGAATGGGACAGCACTTTGCTGCATTTTCGGCAAAATAAATGTAATGTTGTTGGATCAAATCTGATGAAAGCATATTTTGAATTTATCATCAACACCTATACACAGTTCTGGCTATATTCACCATCAGTGAGCTTTGTGTTTAAATGTTAACTTTTCATTCTACCTATGTTTACGTCAGGGTTGGTTGCTCCTTTCACGCATGCTTGTTTATTTACTGTTATTCTTCTTTTTTGTCTTATGATGCGGGTTTGCCGGGATATTTTTCTCGCTTCTAGGCTTCCCCTGGTAACCCTCGTGTTTCACGTCACAACGCAGTGAATAGTGGGTAATTCCCTTAGCTACAGTCTGCAAAAATGTGGATCCCTACATGGAGTTGTATGACCCACAGCGCGTAGCCTATTTTACAAAGACTAGCCTATGGCAAAAAAGATAAATGTTGACGCATTACGTTGGGATGCTGTTGCGATGGCTGTTGGAGCAGCAAGTTGCCTAAATGAAGTCTATGTCAGCTTTCAATGTGAAAAAGGAAAGCTCAGAGAAGGTGAAAGGCTTGGTGACCAGTGCGGAGAAATGCGTGTCTAGTGTGAACAGCCTTGCGCCATTCGTAACCGATCGTGGCGCTTCCGGGTGCTTTGCAGTCAGTGTGTCCCAGGCATGATGGGTAAGTCTTCCCCTATGCGTACAATTGAAAATGGGCGCAGAAACATGTGTATGGGTGTTTCTACCATATAGTGTAAAAAGACGACGACGCGTCTCCTCTTCCTCCCACTGTAAAAAAATGAAGCCAAAATATCCTGGATACGGGCATAGCCGCGGGAGCACGGGTGCTGCCATCTTGTGCTGGTGTTGTCATTTGGAGCCAGAGTCTGCGCAATAATGATGTGTGGTGGAGCCGCAGTATCAAGGTCCCACCCATACACTTGCCCGACCCGATAGCAAGTACACACTAACCCTTTTTATATCGTCAAATAACAAATTAAAAACAAACTGATCCGAAAAAATTTGCACTTGAACAGACATCTGTGTGATGAGAACCTAAAATGACATAAACCATCTTTGGAAAAAAGATGGTTTATGGGGGCCCAACAAAAAAAATAGATGGGCCCCATCCACTAACATGGAGTGGGCGGGACTTATGACCTATACTGCAGCCAGCCACCAGGGGGCTATGTTTTGCTTTCACTTTTCAGAGCTGTTATACCGTCCATTCTTTTTACAGTCTATGGTTTCTACATAGAGTATCAGATTTATTTAAAAAAACACGTAGCGTGAGAATCTTTGTACCTTCTGCGCACTATAGAACCATAGAACCAACCATGTTTTGAGATTTGATACGGCAACAGAAAGTGACCAAAAGGCAGAGAGAAAGTGCATGCATAACAAATTACAGTTTTACTTGATCTACAATGGGAGTAAATTGTATAGGCTACACATTATGCCAATTATCTCGCTAGGGCTGTCTCAGTCGACTAGTCGATTTTCTGGTAAATATGCTCTTGGTCGACTAAGATATTTTAAAAGAAAAGGTGTTACTGTTTTCCCTTTCGTTAATCTGCGCTTTGTTTTGTTTTGGTATTTTGCACACGGCACAAGCACAATTGGCTGCAGAACTACAAACTCTGCCATAGCCTACTTTGTCGGTGTTATTAGTCAAAATGGCAAAGAAATATGTGGTATGGCAGCATTTCATTAAAGTACATTTACAAAGTACCGGGTGACTCGAAAAACGTTGAATGCAAACTCTGCCAACAACGGTTTATTTTTCTTAGTTCGATGTCGAATATGATGTAGCCTACCACCTGAAAAACGTAAGTTGGCCTAGCCCTATTTCGCTCATGCTAACGCTCTGGGTTGAAAAATGAATATGCCTTTTATAAGAATCACACGGGGACAGCCCTATATCTCGCTTTAGTCTATTTGGCCAGAAAGAAAACGTGTGAATTGAAGACAACTCGGAAAATACGGGACAACCCCCTAGGGTTGCGACCCTAGTCGACACATTAAGTGGAACCGAATCGAGGAACCCAAATTTGCGTTCTAATCCGGTCCAATTCCTACCGGTTGCGTAGGAACCGGTTCCATAGTGGAACCAGGTTTCGGTACCCAACCCTAATCCACCCTCAGTTGTGTGATGCCCGAAGTGTGGAATCTTCCTGTCCCCAATGTACATCATTCCCTTACACTGCGGTTGAACAGGCCAACATTTAAGCGCAATTTGCAGCGAAAACCTCAACCATTTTACGATAAAAGCACCCTGGGTTGATTTATATTTTTGTTGGTAAATCAAAAACATTTAACTCCCATCAACATTCAAATAACTGTTAGTCTAACAGTGCGTTCACACTGCAGCGGAGCGGGCGGCGCGTGGCGTCGGCTTCCAATTCATTTTCAATTAAACCAGGCGTTGACGCTCGCATAGGGCATTGTGGGAAGGCGAGCGGAGCGGAGCGTTGCAAGTTGGATTTTCTCAACTTTATGTAAATGAGGAGCGTGAAAACGCTATCGTTGGCCAATCGGATTGTTTTCTTGTTTCTTGTAATGTAGCAACCTTTGGTCATGATAAACATTTCTAGGTTTCACAATTTCAAGATGGAGGAGAAACTTTTCCTATGTGTCTGCACACCCAGTTCTGTTCAGAACAAAGTTACTAATGTGACGAGCCTGAATTTAAAGATTACATTAAACTAATAATGCATGGTGCATGGTTGCCGATGTCGTCATTGTTCCTAGTGTGTTTTTATAGCCTACTTTTAAATTCAGTCTCGTCACATTACGTGACTGTTCTGTGCCACTGCTAGCCCAGCCTACAAACGACTGGTTGAGTGACCGGTGGCGTAACATGTATTCTACTGTAATCTTGCACTAGTAAAATCTTGCACTTACATAAATGTTGTGTAAAAGTGGTATTTTGATCGATATTGTGAGTACATGAACCCAAATCTGCACGCTTGGCCATGACTACAACAGTGACCTTCGAGAACTACAACTCTGTATTAACTTGTCTAACACGCCCCCGAGCGTGGTGTACTGTGGGAAGGCAAGTGATGCAGAGCGTTAAAAAACGCTGCAGTGTGAACGCACTGTTAGGCCACCAAACAAGATGCTCCTCCTATTTTGCTAATTAAGATCTCCATTTCACATTCAGTAAAGTTGATATTTTTCACCGTTCTTTTTGTTGCCTTAGCCATTTCTCATTTAAAATAATTTATTGTTCACAATGGGTTAATTGAGAAGTTGAATGAGAAACCTGACAAAATATGGGCATTTCAACAACAATGTAAGGTCAAATATGGGAGTTGACGGGGTGTGGACAACAAGCTTGTTCACGTGCGCACAATCACAAGTTAAGTGGAATCTATGAAGACAAAAGTGTGATTTGCGTACGCAGTGTTTATAAATCAGAGAAAAACGTTGAGTACTGAGTTTTCCAGTTATTCACGTATGCATACTTTTACAGATTAATTTTGAGTTTGATACATTTGGGCCCAGGTCAACACTTCACCTCCCTGGCTGAGCACACCCAGAGCCAAAGCCAAAGCCTTAAAAAAAAAAAACATTCCTAATGACTCAGTGACCTGTCAAATCTTATCACTTTTTAGTCACTGTGTATTCTTCCTGGCTTCAGTCCTATGATATATATAGAAAGGTCTATGGAACCCATAAACTTTCTGTCAACATCTTTAAACTTTAATCTTTAATTTTCATAGTATGTATACTGTACACACTGACACGGAAACAGGTACTACATGACTAGTCAGGTGTACCGTATTTTTCGGAAAATAAGCCGCATTTTCTATAAACCGCACCCCACCAGAATGGGAGCTTTGTGTTTGTAAATCTAAGTATAAACCGCACTGGAATATATGCCACACTTGATACGGGAACAATGATACCAAGCAATGCACGAGTATAGGCGATCTTACAGCATGCCGTTGTGTAACACACTTCGAAAACTAAAGTAAGTAAGTGCGTAGGCTAATGTATGTTTTCTATTGCCCGGGAATTAAGGAATATTTACCTTTAGACGCGTGAGTTCTAAATATTTCCGACGGTCCCCAAAGCGCAAGTTATTTTTCCGCAACGGTAGCTAGCTAGCTTTAGTTAGCTTCCGGGCTAAGTTAGCTAGCATAATACTCGTAGCAATGCTACTACTATGCTAGTGTTACTTGTTACTTGCTTCCTCCCACTGTAAAAAAATGAAGCCAAAATATCCTGGATACGGGCATAGCCGCGGGAGCATATTTTATTACGGGGCTGCTGGGGGGGGGCTTAATGTTACAGGGAGGTGCCGCGGTGGTGGATTTTCAAGTCATATTATTTTAAATTCTCGTGCGGTCAGCAGGGGGTGCTGCAGCACCCTCAGCACCCCTAGTTCCCGCGGCCATGGATACGGGTGCTGCCATCTTGTGCTGGTGTTGTCATTTGGAGCCAGAGTCTGCGCAATAATGATGTGTGGTGGAGCCGCAGTATCAAGGTCCCACCCATACACTTGCCCGACCCGATAGCAAGTACACACTAACCCTTTTTATATCGTCAAATAACAAATTAAAAACAAACTGATCCGAAAAAATTTGCACTTGAACAGACATCTGTGTGATGAGAACTACCTAAAATGACATAAACCATCTTTGGAAAAAAGATGGAAGAACCGCTTGCGTCAGGGGCAACCCCGCCCCTGACGCAAGCGGTTCTTAATACTGACCACTGACCTTTCTCGTCACATTAAAATGTGACGAGAAATGGGCAGTGTAGCTGCTGAAAATTTGCGTATTTTATTGATGAAATGGCTAATTTGTAAATTTGCTCCGACTTCTCGATAACCTAGGTAAATAAACACTCCACGACGACTTACAAAAAACCGTTGCGCCACCTACTCTTCTGCCGGTGAATTGTTTTCAGCACCCACAGCCTACGGAGAACCATAAACGAAGTCTATCCGTCCGTATCCGTGCGTATCCGTGCGCCCGCCCATCCGTAAACGGAGACGCAGAAGCATATTTCGGCCTTTAGTCTAGTGTGCATCCTTAGGTTATTGTAGGCTAATCTGTGTACAAGGGTTAGAGTACAGCCCTTGGGAAAGCCACATGTACACACTGTGTTTCAGCCTTGCTTATCCTTCAGATTTCATATAGCCAAAAAGCTATTACAATGTATACAGTTTCAGGTGTGTCTCTGTTACAGAAAGGGGAGGGATCATCTGGGGAATGTGTGTACTCAGGCCTTTTGTTCAGGAATATTATGTGTTCACGAGATTACGGTTTTCAGTATCTCTTTGCAGACTCCTGTCAATATGGTCCTCCAGTTTACTCTTACGGTGCTTTCACACTGCAGCGTTTTTTAACGCTCTGCACCGCTTGCCTTCCCACAGTACACCACGCTCAGGGGCGTGTTAGAAAAGTTAATACAGAGTTGTAGTTCTCTAAGGTCACTGTTGTAGTCATGACCAAGCGTGCAGACTTAGGTTCATGTACTCACAATATCGATCAAAATACCACTTTTACACAACATTTGTGTAAAAATACAGAATTTTTACCAGTGCAAGATTACAGTAGAATACACGTTACGCCACCGGTCACTCAAGCTAGCAGTGGCACAGAACAGTCACGTAATGTGACCAGACTGAATTTAAAAGTATAAAAACACACTAGGGACACTGACAACGTTGGCAACCCTGCACCATGCATTATTAGTTTAATGTAATCTTTAAATTCAGGCTCGTCACATTACGTAACTTTGTTCTGAACAGAACTAGGTGTGCAGACACATACGATAAGTTTCTCCATCTTGAAATTGTAAAACCTAAAAATGTTTACCATGACCAACAGTTGCTACGTTATAAGAAACAAGAAACCAATCCGATTGGCCAACGCTAGCGTTTTCACGCTCCTCATTTACATAAAGTTTGCAACGCTCTGCTCCGATCGCCTTCCCACAATGCCCTACGCGAGCATCAACGCCTGGTTTCATTGAAAATTAATTGGAAGCCGACGCCCCGTGCTGCCCGCTCCGCTGCAGTGTGAACGCACCCTTATTGTTCAACAAGCCAAAATATACTTTTTATATTCGCTGGTAGTTTAACTGTGAGCTTTCCTTTCCAGTGACCTTGTAAAAGGCCTCTCTCGAAATCAGGATCAAGGCATTTTATGGTTCTTACTCTGCGAGCATCCATACTGCACCCTGTCCTGTTTACCTTGGCTGAAACCAAGTCTAAGAGCAGAAACTCCTATCTCACTCTAGCTTGTTTTCTTCCTTTGTAGTCACAAGTCACTGTGGGCTGTTGTCAGCATGCAACCCCTCCCAGCTGTTTAGAACTGTCAGAGAAAGTTCTGTCTCCATCCCTAGAGGGAGACCTCCAGTACATTTTCACAGAACCGTTCTGGGTCTCTAAACACAGAGGTGTTTTTCAACTGGCATAGTAACCACAATAAAACCCAGAATAACAGTATTGTGTGACAGAGTTGGTTCTGATTCGGACAGGGAGAAAAGGGTAGATGTACATTTACATTTAGTCATTTAGCAGACGCTCTTATCCAGAGCGACTTACAGTAAGTACAGGGACATTCCCCCGAGGCAAGTAGGGTGAAGTGCCTTGCCCAAGGACACAACGTCATTTTGCACGGCCGGGAATCGAACCGGAGACCTTCTGATTACTAGCCCGATTCCCTAACCGCTCAGCCACCTGACTCCCTTGATGTATAAAACGATGCTCAGACATGCACAGTAACAGACAGCTAGATAGGCTGGCAGCAAATGGACAGGTGGACAGACATGCAGAGACAGACAAAGACTAAATCACCCCCCCCCCCCGCCCCAAAAGGAACTTCTGGCCATCCACACACCCATTCTTAGGGTTGCAAAATTCCGGGAATATTCAAAGTTGGAAACTTTCCACGGGAATTAACGGGAATATACGGGAATATACGGGAATTAACGAGAATTAAAATTTTGGGGTAATTTAACTGTATTTACCTTTTCATAAGCAGACATGCATGCAAACATTTATAATACAACGTTTGTGTGGACATACATACATCCTACTCTCACTGCTGTAAAAAGTTAGTCTACTGTATACAAATAAACTTGGTATTAAAATGAACATGGATTCAGTTTACCATGTAATCAATATGCTAGGTAAATACAAACAGTGTTGGGAAGGTTCACTTTCTACATGAACTAGTTCAGTTCATAGTTAATTTTTTTAAATTAAGTTCACAGCTCCAAAAATGTCTTTCAATATGTTGCGAGCTATAATTGAAATCTCTGTCTGCAATACCGCTCTTGGCCTCTACGCAATTCGGCGCTCTCACACTTGCCAGGCATAGGGCTGAAATGTTCAGACGCAACACTCATGAGAAAGACGTTCAAAAACAACAGGACGTTTTACGTTTATGTTTCTGGCAGACAATGTTCCCAACCAGCTGCATTCAGGGTCCAGCTGAGCTAGGCGTGCATAGTCTTGTTCTCAACTACATTGAAGTTCCCTGTTATATGCTTTTGCAAAAAACTTTGGCACGTTTTTTTTTCTTCAAAATTCCCGAGCCAAAATTCCCGTGGAAACTTTCCGGAAACTTTCCGGAAATTTACCGGAAACTTTCCGCCCCTTTGCAACCCTACCCATTCTCATTTTTGCCCATCCCCTCTATACCTCCACCTTCCCATCCTGGACATCTTCAATCCCCCCCCCCTGGCTATGCACCAGGAAATTGTTGAAGATGGGAGGGGGGACACACACAGTCAGCCATGACCATAGTTTGAGTCAGTGGATCTCATCCTACCTGTCGGGAAGATCCTACCAGGTCTCCTGGGGAGGCAAAGTGTCAGGCCCTCGCCAGCTCTCCACTGGTGTCCCACAGGGCTCTGTCCTTGGACCCCTCCTCTTCTCCCTGTACACCACCTCACTTGGACCAATGATCACTTCCCATGGCTTCTCCTACCACTGCTACGCTGACGACACGCAGCTGTACCTGTCGTTCCCCCCGACTGATCCGGGGATCTCAGCTAGGATCGAGGCCTGCCTCACAGACATCTCCGCCTGGATGACCAAGCACCACCTCCAGCTGAACCTCGCCAAAACAGAACTTCTCATCATCCCGGTCAAACCCTCCATCTCCCACGACCTCTCAATCACCCTGGGATCTGCGACGGTGATCCTCTGCCAGGAACCTCGGGGTTACCATGGATGACAAGCTCTCCCTCACTGCCCACATTGCTGCAGTCTCCCGGTCGTGTAGATTCACCCTCTACAACATCCGGAAGATCAGGAGATACCTCCTCTGAGCATTCTACCCAGCTGCTAGTCCAAACACTTGTCCACTGCAAGTTGGACTACTGCAACTCGGTGCTCGCCGGTCTCCCAGCATGCACAACCCGCCCTCTCCAGAGGATTCAGAAAGCAGCATCATGCCTGGTCTTCAATCTACCCAGACGCTCCCATGTTACTCCACTCCTCATCTCCCTCTACTGGCTTCCCATCATGGCCCGTACAAGATTCAAGACCCTGGTACTGACCTTCCGAGGGGTGAACAGGACTGCACCCGACTACATCAAGTCTCTCCACCTGACTCCCTTGTTCCGGGAGTACAACGGTACTTAGGAATGATTTGCTGGACCTGATGTTAGTTTCCTCCAGGAACACAATGACTCTTATTGAGGGACTTGTTGCTCTTGTTGGTTAGTTGTAACTGATTTAACTTCTTGTACTCGCTGTGAATTATATTATTGTTGCTTGCTTTTTCTACAGGTACACTCAAAAACTTAATTGTAACTTGTTTAACTACATGTTCTTATGGTTCTTCCCATTGGCACCTATTTGCTTTTCATAATGTATGCTTCATGTTTTGGCTACTCGCAATGTTTTGGGGCTATCTCGTTATTATGATCAGTGACCTATGCACTTTTGTAAAGCTCTCTCTTGGAAGTCGCTTTGGATAAAAGCATCTGCTAAATGAAGTTGTAAATGTAGTTTGGGGACACCGACATCTTTCCCCATCCTCACCATTGTTAGAGATGGCAGGTTAGACAGCCAGATTCAAAGTTCTGGGTGAGTAAGATCATTGGATGGAAAGACAGTGAACGCTGATCTGTTTCATTATTGATTTGATGCTTGATTCAAAGGATTCAGGCTTCCTTACTGAAAAATACAATACATCCAAACCTCTCTTTTTTGTCATCTTGTTCCCATGCATTGGGATTGGCAGAGACACCCTGAATCTACACATAATCGATTCTGAGAATGTCTCTCATCCGGACAGCAGTCTGTTATCAGCAGCCAATCGGGGTACCCCTCCCAGGACCCACATGCACATACTCCCATGTCATTCTATCTTTCCCTGTCTCTCCCCCTTCTTATCCTTATCCCTATCTTTCTAGCCTTGTATGCAGTTATTCACTAAATGCCTTACCAGAGATGTGACCAACACCGTTACCGAGATGTTCATTAAACATGAGCAAGAGAGAGGGAGTTAGTGAGGGGCGAGAGAGGAATGAGGGAGGGAGAGAAAAGAGAGTAGTAATAGACTTATGGAGCTTCTGTCTGCCCCGAGTCTGACATCGTCTCTCCGCGTCCCGGGGTATCATGCTCCCCAGTCTCGGACGCTTCTCTAAAGACCGCCTCACATTATAAGTCAATGACGTATCAATAATTTACCACAGCCTTTTCACAGGGAGATGAGACTCCCACGCTGAGACAATAAACCAGCTCAGCCAACCCCAGCTTCCCCAGACGGTCATTTTCCACTCCTACCATAAAGAAACACGAGAAAGAGAGGAAGAGAGAGAGCGCTAAAGGCCACAGATGGCAGGATGAAAGGTATCACTGTCCACCCCCCCAACACTACCCCACCCCTCCTTAAATACATGGCCATGGGCTATTAGCCTTTTCAATGGGGACCCCAGTCCCTCCCCAATTAACCATAGGCAGGCTGTTTGGCTTGAGCTGCTGAGGACTGGGGCCCTGCTTGGTCTCTGCCGGGGCCCTTTTTTCTCTCTCATCCCTCTGCTGTGTGTTCAGGCTGCACAGGAGGTGTGCTCAGTGACTCAATCAACACTGCCTGCACCCTCACCAAATTGCAAGCACACACATACACAAACACACTCATGCACACCCATTCATACTCACAGTAGGTAGTTAACTATATTCTACCATTCTGGTAAATGTAAGAAAAATATGATGTTACAATGGACCAACTGGCTACTGGTTGGTGGACCCAAATGCACAACTCCGCTGAAGGTATGGTTGACGGGTTTATTTGAAATAAGGTTTAAGGAGAACGAAGGAGATCCTGTGGGGCAGGCAGGTGTGGCAGGCAGGCAGGCAGGTGTGGCAGGCAGGCTGATGAACCGGAGGATGTGGCACGGTCTGTAGCAGGCAGAGAGAAAGCAGGATATTTAGGAGTGTACTAGTTATTTTACCTTAGCATAAGAGCCAATACTAACACGTCTGGATGAAGCGTTGAACTGGCGATGAGTGACTGGACAACCGGGGTTGAAATACTGTGGTGCTGATGAGGGGATGAGGTGCAGGTGTGTCAAATTCACAGGAGGGAAGGAGAATGTGGCATGAAGCCTGGAGCCAACACCTGTGCCCGGATCAGGCCGGGGACATAACATATGAATATTCATTACACAGACTTGTCCATCAAATTCACTTATGCCTGAATTAGATTAAGTAGCATTGAAAAAAAAGTTGTCAACAAATTCTACTTTTTGATTGAGGATTTGTCTTGGTATGTGGTAACATAGGCCTACCTCTGAAGAACACTGTGGAGAAAGATGGAGATGATTGCCCTCTCCCTCTCTTGTTTGGAGGACATGACTCCAGGTTATCATCGGAAGGCAGTGGTTACTGTATATGTGTGGCTGTTGTATAATATGGATGTTTTATAATTGTGTTCCTGGTTCTATTATTATCAGGTCTAGTGAATGAAAGGGGAGAGAAAGACAAAGAGGGAGAGCGAGAATAAGAGGGAGGATAATGCTAAAAACAGCTTGAGGCAATTTAACTGTCCACGGTCTGGTCTCTCTCTGGACCCCTGTACATCATAAATCACTAGTCTGCTCCTTTATTTATTTCACACAAGTTAAACTGATCATATTTTCGCCCTGAAGGCCAAGACACTCAGACACTCAGTTTCTTCTACATGCACACTCTTCCACCCACCCACACACAATAAACACCCATACAAACACGCACACACTTACAGAATCAATCCCACTTCACGTTTCCTTTACCCTATTCCAAACCTTCAATTCTCATGTTTTAAGTTCTCATTACTCCCATGCATTGGCTTGTTTCCCCTTGTTTAGTCTTAAGGACTCGAGCAACTCTGTAAATTGTTGTTTTCACCTCAGCCCCGTGGAGGAGTGGCCCTGGGTCTCACACTCCCTGCCAGAGCTCAGCCATGCAATCAAGTGGAGGATGTGTTTTGGCTTCACGTTCCCTAACCAGTCTGGTATGAAAAACATACTTCGGAAACAGACTCGCTTGAGTGTTTTCCCCTATTTTTCGCTGGCAGTCACTCTTAAGTTCTCCATATCATACTCCCAACACAAGAGTCAGGTCAATATGAAAGGATAGGGGCTGCTTTTAGGAAATACACAGTATGTCCTTAAAAATATAATCAACGTAGAACTAAAAGTTCAGACCTGAATTGAGTTTCCTGGGATGGAGGACCCAAATCCCACAATTGACTGGACGGCCTTCGTATCCTTCCCCCCACTCTCAACTCCCCTTATCTGCTGTAACATCGCTGTAACATCGCCCTTTGCCCCCAAGGTGAAAAGGCTGAAAATGGGGAAGACATATGGAGAGTGTGTGACAGCTCTGCTTTCACATACGTGTGAGATGTTAATCCCCAGTAGTTGGGAACGGTGTGTGCGTTTGTGTGTAGAGCAGACAATTGACACTGATAAGGCAGATAAAAGCTGCTGTGCTATTCACCCTGTGATAGGACACCTTGACAAATCCTGGGAAAACAAAGGAGGATGTGCCCCAGAGCCTGTCTGTTGAACACAACCACCACTTTCCCCACTCTCTATTTCTTTCTGCCACCCATTCTCTCCTTTCCCCTCCCTCCCCACTTTGCCTCTCTCTCACTCTGAGATAGATGCACAGACAGAGACACTGATACTGCATCAGGACATTCATATTCTCTATTCTACATCCCCTCCACAGATATGCATACATCCACACAAATGTATGACCAAGCACATGGAGGCCATTTATTCCACTACATACACAGCACACAGCCTTGCCAATGGTGTGCGTACAGTTGGCCCCGGCCTTGGCTGTCCATATATTAGCTGCATGTCATGTAGGCCAGTTGACATAGCCAGACGATACATTATAATATTATAGCCATCAGAGTGGATTAGCAGGCGTAGGTGAGAAGCATTCATGAGGACATACATAATGACGTGTGGTGATAAAGCATTATCTGTGTGGGTGTTCATACAGGGTGGGGCTAAAGGGTGGAGGGTGGCGAGGTGACTCTGCCATTTTAGGATGAGAGGCTACGTATCGCTTTCGTGTCGCTCTGTGTAACCATGGGTCTTAGCTGCTCCATACCGGACGTCACACTTCGGCTCATCTATGCATTCATAGTACGTCTGTGATGGGATATGGACCATGCACCTGTAGAGATATTACTCTCTGACCCGGGAGACCTGGAGCCGCCTCAGAACATTACCTCAGCGGTAACACTATCTGCATCGTGCTGAATTTTGCATGGTCACATTGACCTGCTTACTCTTTCATTATTCATGGAAAGAGGAGAAAAGCTTCAAAATGAATACACACACAAACACACTCACGAGCAGACATGCATAACTAGAATAGAGAAAGAGAGAAGGCGGTCACTGCAGGTTTTGGATAAACATTGTGAGAATTGGGGGCCAAAGAGGGATGGTGTGATTGTCTTTCGGCATCATTGGCAGTAATGCAGTCGGCCCTCTGTCCATCTGGTGCTGCTGGGCAAGTGTGTGTGCGTGTTCGGTCAATCAGTCCCCGGGTGGAGGGTGTGGGACCAGTCCCCCAGGAGACACAATACCCGGTCCATTAGCTGACTGCCTCATATAACCCGAGCGCTGGTGGCTGACAGACGTGTGTAAACATAGCGCCCAGCATCTTAATATTCAGCGTTCTCCCAGCGTTCAGCATCCCCCCCCTCCTTGCCTTTTCTCTCCTCGTGCTCCCTCAGTTCTGTCCAGGCTTCTTGTGGGGCAGGACTGATTGAGCGGCATGCCCCGATCCTGACAAAGCCTAAACCCCCATCTGGAGCAGACCCATGACTGACTGGTGGCCCGTGACCGGGGGTGAGGGGCTCCCAGAACTCTGAAGGGGGCGTGGCCCTGCTTCACACAAGTGAGCAGTAGACCCTGGTCTAACGATGAATTGGGTAGGCATAGACATCTTTTGATTTGATAGAGAGAGGGGGAGACCATGGCATTCTGCCAAACCCCCCAGGTGATTGAACAACCATATTTGCATCCATCACTGAGGGACAGAACCAAACAATGGCATCATACAACAAGACTGGAGGCTCCCCCACACTAAAATAGGCAGGCCACTAGATACCTGCTAGATACCATTTCGCAAGTACTTGGAATTGAAGCAGTCAAGAAAAGCTATTTTCTTTCCAACTTATCCAGAGAATTACTCTTGTTTGTGCTTTTCTTGTTTTCAGTGTTTTTGTATGTAGTCTGTTGCCTGCGGATTGCTGAAAAAACTAGAACACAGTGTGGAGTGGGTAAGCATGTGCTATGACAGAAAACAGACACACAGGATGTTATTTGGCAGACGGGACCACAGACACCTGGGGCCAAATGTATCAAACTCTGTAATTAATCCATAAAAGTATGCATACAGAGAACTGGAAAACTGTACGCAACGTTTTTCTCAGATTCTCACGTTTGTCTCCATAGATTCCACTTAACTGATTGTGCGCACCTGAATGAGCTTGTTGTCCACACCCCGTTAACTCCCATATTTTACCTTACATGCTTGTTGAAATGCCCATACTTTGTCAGGTTTCTCAATAAACTGTGAAAAAGATCAACTTTACTGACTGTGAAATGGCGATCTTAATTTTCGAAATAGGAGGAGCATCTTGTTTGGTGGCCTTAGGCTAGCAATTATTAGAAAATTGTTTCAATTTACAAAACAAATCTAAATCAACCCATTGTGGCCTTATCGTAACATGTTTGCAGTCGATAACACTGATTACATTTGGGAAAACGGTTTTCGCTGCATACTACGCTTTAATGTTGGCCTGGTCAACCGCAGTGTAAGGGTGTCTAATGTACCTTGGGGACAGGCGGATCATGTCATCCCACACCTCGGGCATCAGGAGGGTAGATTGGTTCATCCCCGACCAGTCTGCCAGCTCCCGCTGAAAAGTCCCAGTTGAAGAGAACTTTTACAGTCCATTTTCTTGACTTTTGTTGGCCATTCCAACACAGGGCCAAGCTCACTCAGTACAGAGATCCAAAAGAATGGCTCTCAGATATCTATAACGATTTATCAACCAGTCATCATTGTGGGCCAAGAAATCTGCACGATCAGTGAACTCCTGCTTGCCTTAATCTCCCATTGAGGGTGTCCTCCAAAAGCGCTCCAAAATCACATTTGGTATAACTTATTTGTGGCCCAAATGCACACGTTTTCTTTCTGGCTAAATAGGCTAAAGCAAGATAATTAGCATAATTTGTAGATAGCCTATACAATTGACTCTCATTGTAGATCAAGTAAAACTGTCATTTGTAATGCATGCACTTTCTCTCCGCCTTTCAGTCACTCTGTGTTGCCGTATGACATACCAAACATATCGTACGCATGGTTTCTAAAGTGCACAGAGGTACACAGATTCTTACACCAAGTGTTTTTTTTCTCATAAATCTTAAACCCGTAGGCTACACGTTTCTGCGCCCATTTTTATGCGTACGATCCTTTGTACATTCGGCCCCTGGAAAGAAATAGTGATGTGAACCAAGAAACCAGCGTTGGGAACAGGTTCACAGGTTTCTTAACTTTGCTGTTCACCCAGATTATGGGCCCTATTTTAACAATCTGAAACGCAAGTATCAAAACGCAAAGCGCAACTAACTTTGTGGTCGGGACTCAGGCGCTGTTGCTATTATACCGGCGGGATAAATGACTTTGCACCTGGCGCAAATCTAAAATGGGTTGGTCTGAAGTAGCTACAGTACTATTGGGCGTAACGTGCAATAAACCAATCAGAGCGTCATCTCACATTACCTTTAAGAGCAGGCGCGCTTGTTCCACGGCGGATTGCTATTATATGGCGGATTTGCCAGGAGCGGTTCACAGCCGAGGAGACCGACGTTCTCGTCAGGGCTGTAAAAGATAGAGAAGTGACATTGTAGGGGAAAGGCAGAGCATTTTTCTCATTGCACTAAGTTCTCACCCACTCATGCTGCTCATTCAAATTCTTAGTCTTATTTTTATATACATTTTATTTTAAAAATTGTTATATTTCTAAATTGTTTAGTTCTTAGAATTAGTTAAACCATTGTACTTTTTTACTTAATTTAAGACCTGTATATGTTTATTGTTTGCACCTTCCTGCCACAGTAAATTCTGTGTTTGTGTAACATACATGGCGAATAAACCGAATTCTGATTCTGATTGGGATGGGAGAAGAAACCCACCCAAATTAGCTTCGGTTAAACAGGCGTGGGAGGAAATTGCCACAATTGTTACAAATCAAGTTCACATACATAGAGATTTCTCATGAAAATCTTTTTAATCATTGACATGAAAGAAATGTAACACAGCCATACAATAAATCAAAACAATGTAACGTAGCTTCGCAGGAAGAAGACCCTGGCCTCGCTAGCAGTGCGTACGGGCCAAGCGTGCGCCCTTAAAATAGCATCTGAATAACGTGCCATTGACTTTAGACTACGTTTTTTCTGGTCTGTGGCGGAATTGTTTTTCTGAAACTGCAAAATAGCACCAGGGAACGTTTGCGCCGAAACACGCCTCCTTTTTTAGCTGAACCGTCCCTGGGAGCGCAAGGTCATTCCCTAATTTACCGACTTGCATCTGTGGAGGGAAAATTGTGCATTGCGTCGAGTGCAAACTAGGAATTATACTTGCGTCATTGACAAAGTCAATTGCGCTGGGTGCAAGATAGGGCCCTATGTGTTAATACTTGATGTTACCACGTTGGTTTAATGTGTGAAGGAAAAGGCTTTCATTAATTTGGCTGTTTTTCCTGTCCGCCTGAGGGACTGAGCTCATGTCTGTGTGTGATTTCATGCAGGCCCATTGACGAGAGGCACCCTACGGTGATGGCTGACGGCTACGCCGACAACCTGGCAGCTGTTGTGGACATGATCCTGACACAGCGGGGACACTAAGATCCAGGAAGTAGAAGCACTGTGATCACTTGTTGAGAAGGCTCAATTAACAATGACAGGGATGTATAGTGGGTTCATTAATGTAATGTAGACTTAAGTTGCTTTGTATTAAATTTGCCTTCAAAATGACTAAAATGTAACACACCCGGTCATCATGACACGTCAACTACTTCTATTACTGTTTACAAATGACTGTTGTGTATTTACATAGACAATAACTACAGTGCAGCTCATATGTATTTGGGACAGTATGGAATACTTAATTAATTAAATTAAAGTTGAGTGACTGAGGTAGTTAAAGCCTCACAAACCCTTACACTATTGATACTGAGCTTTGTGGTAGGTATGGACCAGTGTATAATCAGGGTTTTTCCTGCATAGAGAACATTTTGGCGCGCGCCAAAGCCGTTTTCCCGAGCGCCAATGACAAATCCCGAGCGCCAAAGGCAAAAAAAAGTCTGCGATAAAAATAAAATAAAAAAAGCTGTGTTCATCACGCGTGCAATGCATGTCAGCGAATATGTTCTCAATAGTATGTTTCAAGTAGGCTACAGTCGAACCCTCGTTCTGTTTTGATCAATAGTAATCGAGTTGATAAGCGTGTCTTCTTGTCTGATCAATACGCAACTTTGAGGTGCGCGAATGGACAGAGCGGCCAGTAAACTGTCGTTCCGCTGCACGGAATGCACCTGTACAAATGCAAATGAAATTTCCACTCAAAATGCTGACAAAAGTTTGATTTACGATTTCCAACGCAGCCTCCATTGGTATTCTTAATCTGGAATGATAATATATAGTGCAGTGTTTCCTCTATGGCTACATTTCTGCCGCCACGGTATCAGAAATCAGGCTGTACAACATTTTAGGCCGTCTATCAGCAGTGATTGTTAGAGTGCATGTCGGAGAATTGCACGGACACGCGCTTCACACCGCAGTTGAGATTGCGTGTGTGCGTCCTTGAGAACTGTAAGTCGTATAATTTATGTTGTCAGTTCATTTAAGCCTGTTATTGTATAAGTCTATAGTTCTTGCTAATTTAAATCACGTTAACTGGTGATTTTCGTTGTTTGTATTCTTCCCCTGCTAGCTAAATTGTCTGTTGATTCGATAGCGATTGCTGTCCTTGCTCAGGTTTGTATTTTAGGTGCATTATTATGCTGAAGTAGTTTTAATTAATAAAAAGTGGGTTTATTGTTATTATTTGCTACAGAATGCTTAGCCTATCAAGATCAAATGAAGCAGGCAGTGTACATGATTCAGAGTGGCTTACCTTAATCGATAGGCTTGGCGACTGACCATTTACAATAAGTTGTTACGTCAATTATTAATTGGCAGCATTTATGCCATTTAGAACATACTTTATGAGTGTAAGGTGTCTTTTAGTAGCCTAACTTTATTGCTTTAGGGGAAATAGGACGAAAATATGTGCAATATTACATTAGCTATTAGACTATTACAGGGGGGGGGGATGCAAAACACCTGAATAAATACATTGATTAGAAAAAAAAGAAGAAAAAAAAGAATACATATATTATTATTTTTTGGAGCACCGAAGACCCATTTTGACCCAGGAAAAACCCTGATAATGAATCCTGGACTTAATATTGATAAATAGCGTGAGCTATGTCAAAAATGTAATGATTAAATAATTTACATTAATTTCACATTTATTTCCTGCATGGTTTATGGATACAAATTAAATTAAAGCTGTGTCTGCACTTAAAAATCTTTGATTACAAGGCCAATAAAAACTACAAATCCAAAACAACAAAACCAGTGTAACTGTCCAAATACAAATACTGTCCAAATACAAGTGCACTGTATGCTACTGAATAACAGCATTATTATATTGATGTGTAAAGGGACAAATGTGCATTATTTAATATCTGGCTTGTCCTTGTCAAATTGACATAACTAAGTCAAGAGATGTTTGTAGAACAGAAAAATCTTGGTGTACTGTAGGCACCCTACTGTAATAGAAACCTTAATGAATGTGTCAACGGACTTTTGCAATGCATTAGTGAACAAGCCTTGATAGGTTGAAAACATTTGTGTACTTCTCAATCATAAAGTTCTTCTAAATCTGTGTGATAGCCATAGTCACACTTTTTTTGTGCCTTTTCCGTCTTGACTCCTATATTGATAGAGACATTCAAAGAGAGAGAGTAGGGAATGCAGGAAATGGCCCGGCCTGGAATCAAACCCGGGCCCCTGTGGTCAGGCCTTGACCCATGTGGAATGCAATCTACCCAGTGAGCCACACTTGTCACACTTTTGAAGATCTCAAGACTTTTTACCAACATGCAGAATATATAGCTATGAGTCAGTCATATTAATGAGAAGCTTTGGATTTACAGTAGGAAATGTTTGGGGTGAGAAATGAGTTTAGACTCAACATTTAGACTGGACCAGTTCATGCACCCTGCTCTGAAAACAAAGTAATTTGTACTCGACCAGCTGCCGAAATGATCGCTGCAGATCGCAGGCAATCGCAGGCAATCGCGGCGATTCGCAGCCAGTGTGAAGCGCTGCGATGCAATTGCGATTGCCTGCGATGTTTCGCGAGACGCTTGCGAAATCGGCTGCAGGATGATAAAAGACACCATATTAGTTGATATATTTGAATAAAAAAACATGTTATTAAGATTTTACTACATTAATTGTAGACTACGGTGAACATTTGTAAAGTTTTAGACTTTATAATTATTTTTTTTATATTACTTTGGAGGCCTACGTACCAATATTCATCCTATATTAAACCTAACTACACAATGTTGGTAACAAACGGCCTTTACCCTGATGAAAACGAATGAAAACTAGAGAGGGTACAATTTCTGGGGAAATAGATTTAAAAGCATCTTTTTTTTGCTGCTCATTTACAACTGAAAATACGAGTGAAGTGTAGAATGAAATAGATGTATTCTCATTTCCCCTGCAAGAGGCAGCCTCATCGTTGAATCAAAACGAATACATTTGGCAGACCGGTGTAAAAATTTACCTAATCTCTATGACTTAAAAGTCCTTTTAAGCTTTTCCCTTCTCGTGATATTTTCAGGCATTTAGCCTACTCATATTGCATTCATTCATTAATAAAGAACCCCCTTGGAAGATTATTCTACGACGTTACCGGCAGTAGAACATGGAATGGCGATTCAAACAGTACCATCTGCTAACTGAAAATATGCCCCCAAAAACGTAAATAAGCTTTACATTTATTTAGTGGAAAATCGCTCATTCATAAAAAGCTCACTGGTAGCTTAATTTTTTATGCAGGTGCTGAGGGGGTGCTAGATCATTGACAGGGGGAGCTGCGGAATTATATATATATATATATATATATATAGGCTATATATTAAATACTATCAGGGCCGGAGTGGGACCCATTTTCATCCAGGGAATGTAATGGTCAAAACCAGCCCATCCCCACCAGGGGCCGAGCCATACGTTGAACATTCGGTTTTAACCTGAACCTAGGACCTACAGCAGGGGCGGAGCAAAGGTTGTGTCTCAGGGGGTGCGGAAACTGATTCAGGGGCCCCCTGTTATTAATATTTTGCAGTGCAATAAAATATAACCATAAAAAGTAACCAATGGCAACCTCTATTGTGAACAGCACATATTAGCCAATAATAAATGTGTTCAGTCATCATAGCCCATAATGTGCGAACAAAATGTAGGCCAGTAGGCTCGCATTCAGCATTCATTAGAATCTCTCACACACAGTATACTGTAGGCCTACACAAATCCATGCATAAAATGGGTTTAATGATCTGTGTATTTACCAAATACATTATATTCAAATTCAACGAAGAGGTCATAAGCCCCCCAAAATGAAGTTAAAGACAGTACTGTCTACTACTTAGCCTATAGTCATCCTAACAGTGACAACTTATAATAAACAAACATAGGCCTATATAACAATTCTTTCAGCAACAATTTGGCTCGAGCTACACGCGCGAACCAAGCTCCCATGAAAAAAACGAGTGCGCAACACACGCGTGACGCGCACTGTAGTAGGCCACCTACAGCCGGCATGCTACAATTGAACTATAATTCCATTAGACTATAATCATTTTCTTTTCCGAACTGACATGTATTGGGATATTCAAAACCAGCAAACTCATAGCGTACACACAGGTCAAAACACATTATTTAACTTTAACTAGTTTTAGAATATATAGGCTATGCAGACATGACATATAGGCCACAACAAATGTCCTTGCCTATTTAAATCATCATCTGTCTGTTCACCACATTATCGTCCTTAGACAGATCCTCCGAATAGAACGCCGCAAGCGCTCTAACTTTCCGAGCAGCATCGGGGTGACGAACATGTAGGCCTATATATATTTAGTAAAATTGTCTACCATGGATACAATCAACGTTTTGTTGCCAAAGAGAAATTATGGAGAAAAAAAAACATAGATCGGGGGCCCCCTTGTGTGCGGGGCCCGGGGTTTTCGGCGCCCCCACCCCCCCCCTCAGCTACTGACCTACAGGTTTTGATGTGAGGTAAAATCGGAACTTCACATTAATGCGAAGCATAGCGTGCAAGCGAGATTTTTTGCATTAATTTCAGTGCAAAATGGTTTCTTGAGATTTATGTAATATAAACATTACGTTGGACTCTGGATATTGTCAGAGCTATATTTTCCGGAAATTACAACCCAAATTTTTACCTGAAAGATTCTGTGCTTTAGAGAAAACATATTTTTCCCACCCTTGCAGGAACATAGTTTTATGAAGTGACAGATCTTTAATTTTTTACCTGGCTTTTTCCTTTCCTCATGGCATCTTTTCCCCATCCCTTTTATTCTTTTCGCATCAGCTTAATCTTGCTAATTCCCTCCACAACAATAAGAAAGGCAGCATGCGCGACAACTGAAAATGGCACTTTTTAATGCACGGTCTGATCATGCGCTTATTTAGATTAAAACCTAGTGTAGCCTATTAGCTTATCAGTCACACAGTAAAAAACAAAAGAGAAAAAACAAAGAGAAAGCAGGCAATCTGCTGGCCCAATTTATGAGCGGGCAGAGCAGCCCACCGGGAATTCCCCCCTTTTCTCCCGATGGCCACTCCGGGCCTGAATACTATTAATAAATTAGCAATATTTTTGGGGGTGCTTTGGTCTTTCTTGGAGGTGCTGAAGCACCTGCTAGCCCCTCCCTAGCGCCGGCCATGTTTACTTGGCTGGTAACAACCTCCGCGGGAAGTTTTCCTCTACTATCATGGTAAATCTTCTTCGATACTGGGTAAGTTCTTGCACGTTTGGACTATTTACTCAGTAAGTAAGCTGAAACTTTACTGTAAAAGGAAGCTGTGTTTGTTTCCATAGTGTTACCAGGCTCTTACCATATCCTTTGTAACTGAAAATTACTTTGTCAACGTTACCCTTATTATGAACTTGTAATATACGTTCCACAGTGATACCAGGTAAAACATGGTTATTTACTCAGTAAGTAAGCTGAAACTGTACTGTAAAGGAAACTGTGTTTGTTTCCATGGTGTTACCAGGCTCTTACCATATCCTTTTCAACTGTTCATTCCCTTTTCCATGCAATAAACACAAACTACTATTATGTTACTAAGAAAAACATGACACTTCACTCTGTAAATTGTATTATTTTAAATTAAAGCACTGTTTCCATGGCATGACATGAACAAATACAAATGTTAAATCACAATTTTCCCAATGATGGCAGTCAAAGCTATTGTGTTCTTGTCGACATTTAGTTTTCGGCAGCTGAGGGTCATGCTCCTGGTGCGCCGAACACGATAGCGGTGGACAACATCCTCTGGACTCTGAACTACAAGACATTGTACAAGACTACAAGATCATAAAATGAAAATATACTGTACATTACATCATAATCACACAATTATATAAATATAATAAAGTTAAAAGAATTATCTAGCTAACTACTGTACATTTTGCACTAAAGAAAATGTGGTCCATCCATCCATCATCTTCCGCTTATCCGGGGTTCGGGTCGCGGGGGCAGCAACCTAAGCAGGGAGGCCCAGACTTCCCTCTCCCCGGCCACTTCCACCAGCTCTTCCTGGGGGACCCCGAGGCGTTCCCAGGCCAGCCGAGAGACATAGTCCCTCCAGCGTGTTCTGGGTCTTCCCCGGGGCCTCTTCCCAGTGGGACGTGCCCAGAACACCTCACCAGGGAGGCGTCCAGGAGGCATCCTTATCAGATGCCCGAGCCACCTCAACTGGCCCCTCTCGACGCGGAGGAGCAGCGGTTCTACTCTGAGCCCCTCCCGGATGACCGAGCTTCTCACCCTATCTCTAAGGGAGAGCCCGGACACCCTGCGGAGAAAACTCATTTCGGCCGCTTGTATTCGCGATCTTGTTCTTTCGGTCACTACCCACAGTTCGTGACCATAGGTGAGGGTAGGAACGTAGATCGACTGGTAAATAGAGAGCTTCGCCTTTCAACTCAGCTCCTTCTTCACCACGACGGACCGATGCAGAGCCCGCATCACTGCGGACGCCGCAGCAATCCGCCTGTCGATCTCACGCTCCATCCTTCCCTAACTCGTGAACAAGACCCCGAGATACTTGAACTCCTCCGCTTGGGACAAGATCTCCTCCCCGACCCGGAGATTGCACTCCACCCTTTTCCGGTCGATAACCATGGCCTCAGATTTGGAGGTGCTGATTCCCATCCCAGCCACTTCGCATTCGGTTGCGAACCACTCCAGTGAGAGCTGAAGGTCACGGCCCGATGAAGCCAACAGGACCACATCATCTGCAAAAAGCAGCGACCCGATCCTGAGGTCACCAAACCGGACCCCCTCAACGCCCTGGCTGCGCCTAGAAATTCTGTCCATATAAGTTATGAACAGAATCAGTGGGCACAAAGGGCAGCCCTGGCGGAGTCCAACCCTCACCGGGAAAAAGTTTGACTTACTACCGGCAATGCGGACCAAACTCTGGCACCGGTCGTACAGGGACCGAACAGCCCCGATCAGGGAGTCCGGTACCCCGTACTCCCGGAGCACCCCCCACATGAGCCCCCGAGGGACACGGTCGAACGCCTTTTCCAAATCCACAAAACATGTAGACTGGTTGGGCGAACTCCCATGCACCCTCCAGAACCCTGCCGAGGGTATAGAGCTGGTCCACGAAAACCACATTGCTCCTCCTGAATCCGAGGTTCGACAATCCGACGGACCCTCCTCTCCAGAACCCCTGAATAGACTTTCCCAGGGAGGCTGAGGAGTGTGATCCCCTAAAGTTGGAGCACACCCTCCGGTCCCCCTTTTTAAAGAGGGGAACCACCACCCTGGTCTGCCAGTTCAGAGGCACTGTCCCCGATGTCCACGCAATGTTGCAGAGTTGTGTCAACCAAGACAGCCCTACAACATCCAGAGCCTTAAGGAACTCCGGGCGGACCTCATCCACCCCAGGGGCCCCGCCACCGCGGAGCTTTTCAACCACCTCGGCGACCTCAGCCCCAGAGATAGAAGGGCCCCCCCCAATGTCACCAGACTCTGCCTCCACGTCGGAACGCGTGTTGGTGGGATTAAGGAGGTCTTCAAAGTATTCCTTCCACCGATCCAGGACGTCCCCCATCAAGGTCAGCAGCCACCAGAAAATGTGGTTTAATGTTATTTCACGTTAGCAACGTGGACGAGCAACCAGGCAATGGCGACTGCTAACATAATACATATTGTTGTAATGCTACTTGTGCTAGCTAACTAGCACTAGAGCTAGCTGTCTAGCAATGTGCTAACATTAGCTATAGCCTAACTTTATTATCAAAATACATTTGATTAGCACAAGATCAAAATACAATCATTTAATATGCATTGCTATAATTTTTCTTGACAAACAAATTATGTAATTAGGCTACATTATTATTTTGTGACTTACCTAGTAATGCAAGACTGCTGCTGGAGTTAGCTCATGCACAGATAAACGGAACCAACCAACTGTCGAAACTAATAAAACACTCACTGGTGACAGAAACTTTTCAGAATAAAAGCCGGAACTTCCATATATTAGTTGGCAGGTGATTGGATGAACCATCGGTCTATTACCATCCATTAGCTGCCAGTAGAACGATGATTGGTCCAGAACATAGTTTGAGGCCAAAGGGATGCTAGCCATTTTAATCTCACGATGCGCGATATATGCGTCCAAAGTTTTGCTCGCGAAGAACACAAAGTTCCTGAGTGCTAATACAACTTAATCTAATCTAACATCTGTTATAGTAGATTTGAAATTTAAACAAATATTACTTCAGAGGACGGCTCAAGGTGGTAAAAGCTTAATAAGAAGGCTCCAGAGGGAGAGGCTGCTGGCAAGGAAAAACGATGCCCAGTGTGCAACCACTTCTAAAGAACCAACAAGACCACAGCATCTTTGGCTACCACACAGGATACACTCAGATCAATGTGCCAATCGATTATTCTGTATTCTAACATTACTTCAAATAGGTAGAATCTTTGTAAAAGAATATTTGTAGACTATGTTTTATGTTACAGGAGCTTTAGAAAGACAAACCACAGGGGCCAAACTCTACTATACTGACATGTGTTCTATGGTACGAAGTTATTTGAGTTTTGAGATTTTATATGGAGGTTTGTATAGATTTAACCTTTGTATTTGTTCATGTTATGCCATGGAAACAGTGCTTTAATTTAAAATAATGTTACAATTTACAGAGTGAAGTGTCATGTTTTTCTTAGTAACATAATCCAAGTTTGGAAAAGGGAATGAACGGTTGAAAAGGATATGGTAAGAGCCTGGTAACACCACGAAACAAACACAGCTTCCTTTTACAGTACAGTTTCAGCTTGAGTAAATAGCCATGTTTTACCTGGTATCACTGGAACGTATATTACAAGTTCATAATAAGGGTATAACGTTGACAAAGTAATTTTAGGTTACAAAGTATATGGTAAGAGCCTGGTAACACCATGGAAACAAACACAGTTTCCTTTTACAATACAGTTTCAGCACTTACTGAGTAAATAGTCCAAATATGCGCAAGAACTTACCCAGTATCCAAGAAGACCATGATGGTAGAGGAAAACTCCCGCGGAGGTTGTTACCAGCCAAGTGAGTATGGCTATCATCGATAAATGTATCTGAAAACGTATTTTATTGGAGAGTACTATCTTATATTCTAATTAGATGTAGACTGTTACCGACATAAACCTTGCAGGGTAATAGTAGAGTTTTTTCTTAGTAATTACCCAGACGCTCCCATGTTACCCCGCTCCTCATCTCTCTCCACTGGCTTCCCATCACGGCCCGTATCAGATTCAAGACTCTGGTACTGACCTTCCGAGCGGTGAACGGGACTGCACCCGACTACATCAAGTCTCTCCTCCAGCCTTTCACCCCCACCCGCCACCTACGGTCTTCTTCTGACAACCGTCTGGTGGTCCCACCGCTCAAGAGCGCCCGGTCCCAACACAAGCTCTTCTCCTGTCTGGCCCCCCAATGGTGGAATCAACTCCCCACCTCCATCAGGGACACTGACTGTCTCCCCACCTTCAAGAAAAGGCTCAAGACACACTTGTTCCAGGAGTACAACGGCACTTAGGAATGCTTGGCTGGACCTGATGTTAGTTTCCTCCAGGATCACAATTACGTATTGAGAGACTTGTTGCTCTTGTTGGTTAGTTGTAACGGTTTCAAATTCTTGTACTCGCTGTGAAATATTTTACTGTTTTACTGTTGATTGTTTTTTCTACAGGTACACTCTTGCGGGGACTTTCATGTTGTTCAACTGTAACTTGTTTAAAGGGGTGATTGATAGTGTAGCAGGTTGAATATTTAGTGTTTAATAAATGAAATCTTGGCACCCCTTTATTTTTTTTAAACATACGTTTACAAATTGTCAACTGCAATTGTCAGCCTCCACCAGTGCATTAGATGGCGCTAGAGTGTAGAGTGAAGTGTGAAGCTAGAAGCTTTGGTGACCAGCAAATATGCGCCAGAATAAAATGGAAACCAAACTATGCACAGTTTGCTAACTGTCTTCACACGACTTCTATCTTTTCTATTCTCTTTTCTTCTACCACAGGTTGGTCAACCAGCTAAATACTCATTGAATGTTTTGGTGAAATGATAGTGTGGGGTGTTAGCAATGTGTGTATAGTGAATAGATTTAACGGAGGAGTATTTTGTTGTTTAGTTAGGATTGGTGATTTACTGCAAACTTCGAAGCAGTGCGCCGGCCGTTTCAACGCAAGTGTTCAGAAATTCACAAATGTTAGTTAATTAATAGTAGGATTCACAGTACATATAGAGGAAGTATGATCAATGTAAAAATGTGATGATTGTAAAAGTTGTAAAATTTAGTAATCTGTATATGGAAGTTGAAAGGAAAGTGCGGGTGGTAGTTTTGGCGGGTTAGCCTAGCAGTGGGCGTCCTTGCTAGATTTCGACTTCACGAGAGTCAACGGCTACTTGCTACTTGTGTCTTTTTTGTGTTTGATGGCTTTTCCAATAGCATAAGTGTGCCTAGTTGCTACATTGTTGTACAATTGAATAATAGGACTATGCATAAAGAATCATTTAAATGTATGTAATGGCATTTGTGACCAGCAAATATGCGCCAGAATAAAATGGAAACCAAAGTATGCACAGTTTGCTATGGAAGCAAATCGTTACCAAAATTCAAATGCAAATGCATTTCCAGAAATGCATTTGCATTTTAAGAATGTGGCTGCATTATTTGACTCATAAATGAAATTAGTAATCAATCATCCTATTTGCATTTTAATTTTCTTCTTCAAGAGTGCTCAATCTTTCACTTAATTAAAATGAAAAAGAAATAGACATTTGAGATTTGATTTTCAAAACATTCCCCAGCAAATAGATACCAAAATTCAATTTGAAATGTAAAATTTGAAAATTAATTTCCAGAAATGCATTTTCATTTTAGGAACGTGGCTGCAAAATCGTGACCACAATTCAAATTCAAATGCATTTCCAGAAATGCATTTTCATTTTCAAGAACGTGGCTGCAAAATCGTGACCACAATTCAAATTCATTTCCAGAAATGCATTTTCATTTTAAGAACGTGGCTGCAAAATCGTGACCACAATTCAAATTCAAATGCATTTGCAGAAATGCAAAATGAACAAAAAAGCATTCTGAGCGGCGCAGCAGAGTGACGTCAGTAGCCGCTCTACTTCAGCTCCCTGCTGACCGAGCTATCCATCTTGTTCGGTAGGGGGCGGTGTGCACATCTGCATTGCATTACATTGCAAATGTGCCGGGAAATTGATTGAATTGCCGGGTCTGGATTGCCGTGGTTCGGGAACGGCGTGTGTGGTAGTTCAACTACCACACACGTCGTTCCCGAACCACTTTTCTTCATGTTGTAAATTGTATATCCTCTTTGTCAGTGCTTTATCGGCACAACGGAGCTAGCTAGCAAAACAAACCCAGCCCGCCAGAACGGAAGTGGATTGCATCGAGGGGAGGAATTTAGGATGTAGAGCGGAAACGGCTCAAAAACTTGTGTATAAAATTACGAAAATACTAAACTACTATGACGCTTGCAAGGTTGCCGCCTAGGCAGTCTCACGGGCGACGCGCACTCGCTCAAATTACAAAGACTTTCACAACCTAAATAAAAAATCAGAGATGGCAGTTCCACTCGAAATTGCTTTCTCAACAAAACCCAATGGTTGGTAATTTTGGTGGTTGGCATTTTTCACTCATAATCCAAGCTCCAATTTGCGTGCTAGAACGTCTCTATCACGTTGTATCCATGCGTCGTTGCTAACGTGTGCTGACGTAGTGACGTAGGCTAGCACTGGTACCCTTCGTTGACAGAAGACACTTTTTGCCACAAAAACGTTGTAACCTCCTAAACTGTGCAACGGAGTGTAAATAAAAATACAAGCAACTCAATCGCTACCAAGACGAAACTTTGGACACCTAGGTTGTCTATGTTGTCCAAATATTGACTGAGGCTTAGGGGGGCAAAAATAAATAATAACTAGAGAGGGTACAATTTCTGGGGAAATTGTAGGGTGTGCTTGCTTGCGTCGGTTGCACAGGGGTCCGTTTTTGAATGACATTTTTACAACTGATATTTCTGTATATTTTATATAAAAATGCATACTTATTATTTATAAAGATGACATAGATTTAAAAGCTTTTTTTTTTTGCTGCTCATTTACAACTGAAAATACGAGTGAAGTGTAGAATGAAATAGATGTCTTATCATTTCCCCTGCAAGAGGCAGCCTCATCGTTGAATCAAAACGAATAAATTTGGCAGACCGGTGTAAAAATTGACCTAATCTCTATGACTTAAACGTCATTTTAAGTTTTTCCCTTCTCATGATATTTTCAGGCATTTAGCCTACTCATTGCATTCATTCATTAATAAAGAACCCCCTTTGAAGATTATTCTACGACGTTACCCGGCAGTAGAAGATAGAATCGCGATTCAAACAGTACCATCTGCTAACTGAAAATATGCCCCCAAAAACGTAAATAAGCTTGACATTTATTTAGTGGAAAATCGCTCATTCATAAAAAGCTCACTGGTAGCGATCATTGTCAGTAACAACGCAAAATGCGATATAGCCCTGTGTGGAGAAGCTGCCCCGGTAAATTGTACTACTACGGTACAGTACTAGACTACTGCTGTGTTCGTCTAGGTAGCGATTGCGTTGGTTGAATTGGATATAACGTTCCGTTGTACGGTTTAGGCTGAAATTAATTATTTTCATGAACAGATTGACAACGTTTAGGCTGTGGCAATGAAGTTCAGATTAGTAGTTAGATAGACTTTTGATTTAAGTAAGGGGAGTGCCGAACATGTTCTGTCGCCGCTTGACTTCCTAAACAGCTGTGTACTGTAGATGTTTTTGTAGTGTGTCTCGCGTAAGCTACAGCGTTGCAGTGAGCTACACTGGTTTGAAACCACAGGTAATGGTAATTTCACCAACAAATCGTTTACTAATGTCAGAATAAATCCTACAACGAAAATGTATGTGAGGAATGTTTATTTTAACGATTGAAAACAGATACATCATAGACCACTGTAGTATGTGTTGCCCGGGCAACACGGGCTAATGTCATGATGCTAATACTTCAGTGAAATAGTAGACTACTGTTTCCGAAAGTAGATGTACTTCCTTAATAATATCAGCTTATATTGTACATTACACATCACAATTGTGTGTCATATCACAAAGTAAAATGAGTAAATAGTTATCACCCTGGCCTCTGTGCTTGTGGCGTTTCTGCAGCTGCCTTGCAGTAAAGCTATAGTTAGCCTAGCTATCCCCCAAGTTAACAGATGCGAAACGAATGTTCTGCCAAATATAGTCACGCGTGTTTTTGTGACGTTAGTGACGTAGTGACGTTAGTAACGTCAGTGACTGTGGCTAGCAAATTAGCCACCGTTAGCTTCACTTTTCGCCACAAAAACTTAACGTGAGCCTAAACCATGCAACGGAACGTAAATTCCAATAGAAGCAACTCAATCACTACCAAGACGAAACTTTTGACACCTACCTTGTCTATGTAGGCCAAATATTGACTGAGTTTTAGGGGGGCAAAAAGAAATAAAAATAATAATAACTAGAAAAGGCTGTTCCTGCGAAACAGCAGTGAGAATGCTGAAAACCTGAATGGGGATAGCTGACCATGCTAAAAAAGATGAAAATAGTGAAAATTTAGTAGAAAGTTATAAGCTGAAGCTTCAAAGCAACCGAAAGGTATTTTTGAAAGGGGCTGGAGCAGCATTCCAACAATGATTTGAAAGGATTTACCATTACTTTTAAAGGGAGAATAATTTGCACAAAAACCTTTACATTTTAAAAAGTATAAAAGTGAGAAATGAGAAAATACCCGCAAGCTGAAATGAATTTCAAAAATGTGTGAGTGACACAAAAGAGGCAGTGTGGAAGCTGAACTGCATCATCTGCATCATCTTAACCCTTGTGTTATCTTCGGGTCGTTCTGACCCATCAGTCATTGTGACCCACCGTCGTATTGCGACAACTTTACCGCATACAAAAACAATGTGAAGCATTTTCTTTTAACCGTTGGGCTGTCTCAGACCCCCCACATTGCGAAGGTTAAAAGAAAATTATTTTTATTTGTTTTTGTATTGGGTAAAATTGGGTAAACACAACGATGGTTCGTTATGAACCTTTGGGTCATGTGACCCGAAGGCAGCACGAGGGTTAACAAAGCTAAGAGCTAAAATAGCCTACAATGCGGGAAAAGCTGAAAGCTGAACTGTTAAACAGAAGAAGTAGGCTAGCTAGTCGGAACAAGAATATTATCGTTTTAACAGCTGAAATTATAGTTGGGATAGTAATAGCAGTAGCAGATGTAGCCTACCATTGAGTGCGTTTACTCGGCTTTCTTAGTAGGATTCAATGTGTTGATGGAATGAAACATACAGCAGTAGAGCCGATACAGGAAGACACAGCGACACTTTGTTGCAGAAGGATGATGGTGCAAGTTTTGTCCGTGGAGCATACAACGCTTAATAAAAAAGAATCATGTAGACGCGTTTATTGAGTAATCGCATAACTAATTACACATGTAAACGGAGTAATCGTATTATTGGCATAAACCGACAATTGCTAGTAATCGTGTTTCTCATGGTCAAGTAAACGTACCAATCACCTGTGTGAGAGACTGAGTGGTGCGTGTCTGTCGTTACGGTGATGGTGCAGCTATGATTGCTAACGCGCTGAGGGCAGAGAATAAGAGAAATGTAGCTAGAATCCACACCTCAAACAAGATAACCTAGACGCAAAACTGTACGTCCAATCCAAAATATAAGGATATTTTCCGAGACCCAAGACTCTGCCGAAACCAGAGATATTCTTTATATGTCTGTGCAGTCAGAATTACGACTCTACCTGCAGTTTCAAAAACGTGTTCCTTTTGCTTTCCTGGTGCTTGTTTGTTTGGTTGCCACGGTGATGGCGCAGCTGTGATAGCTAACGAGCTAGGCAGAGAGAAAAACGAACATTTACCTAGCATCCACACCTCAAACAAGTTGAGCTAGACGCAAAACTATACGTCCAATCCAAAATATAAGGATATTTTCCGAGACCCAAGACTCTGCCGAAACCAGAGATGTCCTTTATATGTCTGTGCGGTCAGAAATACGACTCTATCGGCAGTTTCAAAATCTTGTTCCTTCTTGCTTTCTCTGACTGATTTTACTCACCTCTCCATTGAAGTTAGTGAGAGAATTTGAAAGGCTGCTCTCGCTTCAAGGCTCATAGCTGAAAATCTGTAAATGTGAGCTCTTTAGTAGTTACATTGGCTGAAAGAGGACAATTTTTCCTACATTTTAAGGTATAACTTGTTTCTGTAAGTTAAACTATATGAACGTTAGAGGAATTTGTTTGACAAATTAGTTGAATATCAGAAAAAGAGCAGCAAGCCACTCTGCTTGCTGCTCATTCATAAAAATCAAGGAGCAAACATTTTAATGTATTTCAAACTGTCATAATTCAAAATTGGCTGAACATTTGAAAAAGCTGAATCATTTGGGAATAGCTGAATGTCTTGTGAACATTTTAAAGGTTGAATGGTGTCTCTAGCTGAAAGTAAGCTGAAGTAGTTACGTTTGAAAGAGGAGGAAGCTTTTTAATGATTTGAAAGGATTTACCATTACTTTTAATGGGAGAATAATTTGCACAAAAACCTTAATGTCTTAAAAAGTATAAAAGTGAGAAATACCAAAAGTCATAGCCATCATCTCCTGAAGGAGCTGAACGTTTTGATACAAAAGTTGTAGGAATCGGTTAAAGTATGCAGAACGAGTTAAAGGCCAAAAAACAGCGGAAGAACTAAGAAGTTGATATAATAATAACTAGAAACGGCTGTTCCTGCGAAACAGCAGTGAGAATGCTGAAAACCTGAATGGGGATAGCTGACCATGCTAAAAAAGCTGAAAATAGTGAAAATTTAGTAGAAAGTTATAAGCTGAAGCTTCAAAGCAACCGAAAGGTATTTTTGAAAGGGACTGGAGCAGCATTCCAACAATGATTTGAAAGGATTTACCATTACTTTTAAAGGGAGAATAATTTGCACAAAAACCTTAATATTTTAAAAAGTATAAAAGTGAGAAATGAGAAAATACCCGCAAGCTGAAATGAATTTCAAAAATGTGTGAGTCACACAAAAGAGGCAGTGTGGAAGCTGAACTGCATCATCTTAACAAAGCTAAGAGCTAAAATAGCCTACAATGTGGGAGAAGCTGAAAGCTGAACTGTTAAACAGAAGAAGAAGTAGGCTAGCTAGTCGTAACAAGAATATTATCGTTTTAACAGATTAAATTATAGTTGGGATAGTATTAGCAGTAGCAGATGTAGCCTATGCGTTTACTCGGCTTTCTTAGTTGGATTCAATGTGTTGATGGAATGAAACATACAGCAGTAGAGCCGATACAGGAAGACACGGCGACACTTAGTTGCAGAAGGATGATGGTGCAAGTTTTGTCCGTGGAGCATACAACGATTAATAAAAAAGAATCATGTAGACGCGTTTATTGAGTAATCGCATAACTAATTACACATGTAAACGGAGTAATCGTATTATTGGCATAAACCGACAATTGCTAGTAATCGTGTTTCTCATGGTCAAGTAAACGTACCAATCACCTGTGTGAGAGACTGAGTGGTGCGTGTCTGTCGTTACGGTGATGGTGCAGCTATGATTGCTAACGCGCTGAGGGCAGAGAATAAGAGAAATGTAGCTAGAATCCACACCTCAAACAAGATAACCTAGACGCAAAACTGTACGTCCAATCCAAAATATAAGGATATTTTCCGAGACCCAAGACTCTGCCGAAACCAGAGATATTCTTTATATGTCTGTGCAGTCAGAAATACGACTCTACCTGCAGTTTCAAAAACGTGTTCCTTTTGCTTTCCTGGTGCTTGTTTGTTTGGTTGCCACGGTGATGGCGCAGCTGTGATAGCTAACGAGCTAGGCAGAGAGAAAAACGAACATTTACCTAGCATCCACACCTCAAACAAGTTGACCTAGACGCAAAACTATACGTCCAATCCAAAATATAAGGATATTTTCCGAGACCCAAGACTCTGCCGAAACCAGAGATGTCCTTTATATGTCTGTGCGGTCAGAAATACGACTCTATCGGCAGTTTCAAAATCTTGTTCCTTCTTGCTTTCTCTGACTGATTTTACTCACCTCTCCATTGAAGTTAGTGAGAGAATTTGAAAGGCTGCTCTCGCTTCAAGGCTCATAGCTGAAAATCTGTAAATGTGAGCTCTTTAGTAGTTATATTGGCTGAAAGAGGACAATTTTTCCTACATTTTAAGGTATAACTTGTTTCTGTAAGTTAAACTATATGAACGTTAGAGGAATTTGTTTGACAAATTAGTTGAATATCAGAAAAAGAGCAGCAAGCAGAGTGTGCCACTCTGATTGCTGCTCATTCATTAAAATGTTTGCTCCTTCTTGATTTTTATGTATTTCAAACTGTCATAATTCAAAATTGGCTGAACATTTGAAAAAGCTGAATCATTTGGGAATAGCTGAATGTCTTGTGAACATTTTAAAGGTTGAATGGTGTCTCTAGCTGAAAGTAAGCTGAAGTATTTACGTTTGAAAGAGGAGGAAGCTTTTTAATGATTTGAAAGGATTTACCATTACTTTTAATGGGAGAATAATTTGCACAAAAACCTTAATGTCTTAAAAAGTATAAAAGTGAGAAATACCAAAAGTCATAGCCATCATCTCCTGAAGGAGCTGAACGTTTTGATACCTAAATTGTAGGAATCGGTGAAAGTATGCAGAACGAGTTAAAGGCCAAAAAACGGCGGAAGAACTAAGAAGTTGATATAATAATAATAAAGAGAAACAGGAAAACAATAGTGAGAATGCTTAACAGCATTCTCACAATAATAACTAGAAACGGCTGTTCCTGCGAAACAGCAGTGAGAATGCTGAAAACCTGAATGGGGATAGCTGACCATGCTAAAAAAGCTGAAAATAGTGAAAATTTAGTAGAAAGTTATAAGCTGAAGCTTCAAAGCAACCGAAAGGTATTTTTGAAAGGGACTGGAGCAGCATTCCAACAATGATTTGAAAGGATTTACCATTACTTTTAAAGGGAGAATAATTTGCACAAAAACCTTAATATTTTAAAAAGTATAAAAGTGAGAAATGAGAAAATACCCGCAAGCTGAAATGAATTTCAAAAATGTGTGAGTCACACAAAAGAGGCAGTGTGGAAGCTGAACTGCATCATCTTAACAAAGCTAAGAGCTAAAATAGCCTACAATGTGGGAGAAGCTGAAAGCTGAACTGTTAAACAGAAGAAGAAGTAGGCTAGCTAGTCGTAACAAGAATATTATCGTTTTAACAGCTGAAATTATAGTTGGGATAGTAATAGCAGTAGCAGATGTAGCCTACCATTGAGTGCGTTTACTCGGCTTTCTTAGTAGGATTCAATGTGTTGATGGAATGAAACATACAGCAGTAGAGCCGATACAGGAAGACACGGCGACACTTTGTTGCAGAAGGATGATGGTGCAAGTTTTGTCCGTGGAGCATACAACGATTAATAAAAAAAGAATCATGTAGACGCGTTTATTGAGTAATCGCATAACTAATTACACATGTAAACGGAGTAATCGTATTATTGGTATAAACCGACAATTGCTAGTAATCGTGTTTCTCATGGTCAAGTAAATGTACCAATCACCTGTGTGAGAGACTGAGTGGTGCGTGTCTGTCGTTACGGTGATGGTGCAGCTATGATTGCTAACGCGGTGAGGGCGCAGAATAAGAGAAATGTAGCTAGAATCCACACCTCAAACAAGATAACCTAGACGCAAAACTGTACGTCCAATCCAAAATCTAATGATATTTTCCGAGACCCAAGACTCTGCCGAAACCAGAGATATTCTTTATATGTATGTGTAGTCAGAAATACGACTCTACCTGCAGTTTCAAAAACGTGTTCCTTCTGCTTTCCTGGTGCGTGTTTGTTTGGTTGCCACGGCGATGGAGCAGCTATGATTGCTAACGCGCTGAGGGCAGAGAATAAGAGAAATGTAGCTAGAATCCACACCTCAAACAAGATAACCTAGACGCAAAACTGTACGTCCAATCCAAAATATAAGGATATTTTCCGAGACCCAAGACTCTGCCGAAACCAGAGATATTCTTTATATGTCTGTGCAGTCAGAAATACGACTCTACCTGCAGTTTCAAAAACGTGTTCCTTTTGCTTTCCTGGTGCTTGTTTGTTTGGTTGCCACGGTGATGGCGCAGCTGTGATAGCTAACGAGCTAGGCAGAGAGAAAAACGAACATTTACCTAGCATCCACACCTCAAACAAGTTGACCTAGACGCAAAACTATACGTCCAATCCAAAATATAAGGATATTTTCCGAGACCCAAGACTCTGCCGAAACCAGAGATGTCCTTTATATGTCTGTGCGGTCAGAAATACGACTCTATCGGCAGTTTCAAAATCTTGTTCCTTCTTGCTTTCTCTGACTGATTTTACTCACCTCTCCATTGAAGTTAGTGAGAGAATTTGAAAGGCTGCTCTCGCTTCAAGGCTCATAGCTGAAAATCTGTAAATGTGAGCTCTTTAGTAGTTACATTGGCTGAAAGAGGACAATTTTTCCTACATTTTAAGGTATAACTTGTTTCTGTAAGTTAAACTATATGAACGTTAGAGGAATTTGTTTGACAAATTAGTTGAATATCAGAAAAAGAGCAGCCAGCTGCTCATTCATAAAAATCAAGAAGGAGCAAACATTTTAATGTATTTCAAACTGTCATAATTCAAAATTGTCTGAACATTTGAAAAAGCTGAATCATTTGGGAATAGCTGAATGTCTTGTGAACATTTTAAAGGTTGAATGGTGTCTCTAGCTGAAAGTAAGCTGAAGTAGTTACGTTTGAAAGAGGAGGAAGCTTTTTAATGATTTGAAAGGATTTACCATTACTTTTAATGGGAGAATAATTTGCACAAAAACCTTAATGTCTTAAAAAGTATAAAAGTGAGAAATACCAAAAGTCATAGCCATCATCTCCTGAAGGAGCTGAACGTTTTGATACAAAAGTTGTAGGAATCGGTTAAAGTATGCAGAACGAGTTAAAGGCCAAAAAACGGCGGAAGAACTAAGAAGTTGATATAATAATAATAATAATAACTAGAAAAGGCTGTTCCTGCGAAACAGCAGTGAGAATGCTGAAAACCTGAATGGGGATAGCTGACCATGCTAAAAAAGCTGAAAATAGTGAAAATTTTGTAGAAAGTTATAAGCTGAAGCTTCAAAGCAACCGAAAGGTATTTTTGAAAGGGGCTGGAGCAGCATTCCAACAATGATTTGAAAGGATTTACCATTACTTTTAAAGGGAGAATAATTTGCACAAAAACCTTTATATTTTAAAAAGTATAAAAGTGAGAAATTAGAAAATACCCGCAAGCTGAAATGAATTTCAAAAATGTGTGAGTGACACAAAAGAGGCAGTGTGGAAGCTGAACTGCATCATCTTAACAAAGCTAAGAGCTAAAATAGCCTACAATGTGGGAGAAGCTGAAAGCTGGACTGTTAAACAGAAGAAGAAGTAGGCTAGCTAGTCGTAACAAGAATATTATCGTTTTAACAGATTAAATTATAGTTGGGATAGTATTAGCAGTAGCAGATGTAGCCTACCATTGAGCGCGTTTACTCGGCTTTCTTAGTAGGATTCAATGTGTTGATGGAATGAAACATACAGCAGTAGAGCCGATACAGGAAGACACGGCGACACTTTGTTGCAGAAGGATGATGGTGCAAGTTTCGTCCGTGGAGCATACAACGATTAATAAAAAAGAATCATGTAGACGTGTTTATTGAGTAATCGCATAACTAATTACACATGTAAACGGAGTAATCGTATTATTGGTATAAACCGACAATAGATAGTAATCGTGTTTCTCATGGTCAAGTAAATGTACCAATCACCTGTGTGAGAGACTGAGTGGTGCGTGTCTGTCGTTACGGTGATGGTGCAGCTATGATTGCTAACGCGGTGAGGGCACAGCATAAGAGAAATGTAGCTAGAATCCACACCTCAAACAAGATAACCTAGACGCAAAACTGTACGTCCAATCCAAAATCTAATGATATTTTCCGAGACCCAAGACTCTGCCGAAACCAGAGATATTCTTTATATGTATGTGGTCAGAAATACGACTCTACCTGCAGTTTCAAAAACGTGTTCCTTCTGCTTTCCTGGTGCGTGTTAGTTTGGTTGCCACGGCGATGGAGCAGCTGTGATCGCTAACGAGCTGGGCAGAGAGAATAACTAATGTAGCTAGAATCCACACCTCAAACAAGTTAACCTAGACGCAAAACTGTACGTCCAATCCAAAATCTAATGATATTTTCCGAGACCCAAGACTCTGCCGAAACCAGAGATATTCTTTATATGTATGTGCAGTCAGAAATACGACTCTACCTGCAGTTTCAAAAACGTGTTCCTTTTGCTTTCCTGGTGCTTGTTTGTTTGGTTGCCACGGTGATGGCGCAGCTGTGATAGCTAACGAGCTAGGCAGAGAGAAAAACGAACATTTACCTAGCATCCACACCTCAAACAAGTTGACCTAGACGCAAAACTATACGTCCAATCCAAAATATAAGGATATTTTCCGAGACCCAAGACTCTGCCGAAACCAGAGATGTCCTTTATATGTCTGTGCGGTCAGAAATACGACTCTATCGGCAGTTTCAAAATCTTGTTCCTTCTTGCTTTCTCTGACTGATTTTACTCACCTCTCCATTGAAGTTAGTGAGAGAATTTGAAAGGCTGCTCTCGCTTCAAGGCTCATAGCTGAAAATCTGTAAATGTGAGCTCTTTAGTAGTTACATTGGCTGAAAGAGGACAATTTTTCCTACATTTTAAGGTATAACTTGTTTCTGTAAGTTAAACTATATGAACGTTAGAGGAATTTGTTTGACAAATTAGTTGAATATCAGAAAAAGAGCAGCCAGCTGCTCATTCATAAAAATCAAGAAGGAGCAAACATTTTAATGTATTTCAAACTGTCATAATTCAAAATTGTCTGAACATTTGAAAAAGCTGAATCATTTGGGAATAGCTGAATGTCTTGTGAACATTTTAAAGGTTGAATGGTGTCTCTAGCTGAAAGTAAGCTGAAGTAGTTACGTTTGAAAGAGGAGGAAGCTGTTTAATGATTTGAAAGGATTTACCATTACTTTTAATGGGAGAATAATTTGCACAAAAACCTTAATGTCTTAAAAAGTATAAAAGTGAGAAATACCAAAAGCCATAGCCATCATCTCCTGAAGGAGCTGAACGTTTTGATACAAAAGTTGTAGGAATCGGTTAAAGTATGCAGAACGAGTTAAAGGCCAAAAAACGGCGGAAGAACTGAGAAGTTGAAAAGCAATAGTGAGAATGCTTAACAGCATTCTGACAATAAAGAGAAACAGGAAAACAATAGTGAGAATGCTTAACAGCATTCTCACAATAATAATAATAAAGAGAAACAGGAAAACAATAGTGAGAATGCTTAACAGCATTCTCACAATAAAGAGAAACAGGAAAACAATAGTGAGAATGCTTAACAGCATTCTCACAATTACACATGTAAACGGAGTAATCGTATTATTGGCATAAACCGACAATTGCTAGTAATCGTGTTTCTCATGGTCAAGTAAACGTACCAATCACCTGTGTGAGAGACTGAGTGGTGCGTGTCTGTCGTTGCCACGGTGATGGTGCAGCTATGAGGGCAGAGAATAACAGAAATGTAGCTAGAATCCACACCTCAAACAAGTTAACCTAGGCGCAAAACTGTACGTCCAATCCAAAAAATAAGGATATTTTCCGAGACCCAAGACTCTGCCGAAACCAAAGATATTCTATATATGTCTGTGCAGTCAGAAATACGACTCTACCTGCAGCTTCAAAAACGTGTTCCTTCTGCTTTCCTGGTGCTTGTTTGTTTGGTTGTCACGGCGATGGAGCAGCTGTGATCGCTAACGATCTGGGCATAGAGAATAACTAATGTAGCTAGAATCCACACCTCAAACAAGTTAACCTAGACGCAAAACTATACGTCCAATCCAAAAAATAAGGATAGTTTCCGAGACCCAAGACTGCCGAAACCAGAGATGTCCTTTATATGTCTGTGCGGTCAGAAATACGACTCTATCGGCAGTTTCAAAATCTTGTTCCTTCTTGCTTTCTCTGACTGATTTTACCCACCTCTCCATTGAAGTTAGTGAGAGAATTTGAAAGGCTGCTCTCGTTTCAAGGCTCATAGCTGAAAATCTGTAAATGTGAGCTCTTTAGTAGTTACATGGGCTGAAAGAGGACCATTTTTCCTACATGTTAAGGTATAACTTGTTTCTATATGAACGTTAGAGAAATTTGTTTGACAATTTAGTTGAATATCAGAAAAAGAGCAGCTAGCTGCTCCATAAAAATCAAGAAGGAGAAAACATTTTAATGTATTTCAAACTGTCATAATTCAAAATTGGCTGAATATTTGAAAAAGCTGAATCATTTGGGAATAGCTGAATGTCTTGTGAACATTTTAAAGGTTGAATGGTGTCTCTAGCTGAAAGTATGCTGAAGTAGTTACGTTTGAAAGAGGAGGAAGCTTTTTAATGATTTTAAAGGATTTACAATTACTTTTAATGGGAGAATAATTTGCACAAAAACCTTAATGTCTTAAAAAGTATAAAAGTGAGAAATACCAAAAGTCATAGCCAACATCTCCTGAAGGAGCTGAACGTTTTGAAACAAAAATTGTAGGAATCGGTGAAAGTATGCAGAACTAGTTAAAGGCCAAAAAACGGCGGAAGAACTAAGAAGTTGATATAATAACTAGAAAGGCATTTCCTGCTGAAAATGCGATGGAATGCTGAAAAATGAAATTATTTTTCTTAAATTGCAGAAAATACAGAAATGAGAAAATACCTGCAAGCTGAAATGAATGTCAAAAATGTGTGAGTCGCACAAAAGAGGCAGTGTGGAAACTGAACTGCATCATCTAACAACGCTAAGAGCTGAAATACAATGCGGGAGAAGCTGAAAGCTGAACTGTTAAACAGAAGAAGAAGTAGGCCTAGGCTAGCTAGTCATAAAAAGAATATTATAGTCTTAACATCTGAAATTATAGTTGGGATAGTAATAGCAGTAGCAGATGTGTGCATTGAGTGCGTTTACTCGGCTTTCTTAGTAGGATTCAATGTGCTGATTGAATGAAACATACAGCAGTAGGGCCGATACAGGAAGACACGGCGACACTTGGTTGCTGAAGGATGATGGTGCAAGTTTTGTCCGTGGAGCATACAACGATTAATAAAAAGAATCATGTAGACGCGCTTATTGAGTAATCGCATAACTAATTACATATGTAAACGGAGTAATCGTATGGCATAAACCGACAATTGCTAGTAATCGGGTTTCTCATGGTCAAGTAAACGCACTCAGTGGTGTAGTAGAATAAAACAGTTCCATTAGCAATAGTAGTAAAGGAGATATTAGCAGCACCTGCAGAGTCACCTCTTGTAAATTGTATTAGGTTGAAATACTATCAAACTCTGTCTTGTGACTCCACTAATCAGCTAATACCAATCACCTGCGTGAGACTGAGTGGTGCGTGTCTGTCGTTGCCACGGTGATGGTGCAGCTATGATTGCTAACGCGCTGAGAGGAGAGAATAACAGAAATGTAGCTAGAATCCACACCTCAAACAAATTAACCTAGACGCAAAACTATACGTCCAATCCAAAAAATAAGGATATTTTCCGAGACCCAAGACTCTGCCGAAACCAGAGATGTCCTTTATATTTCTGTGCGGTCAGAAATACGACTCTACCGGCAGTTTCAAAATCTTGTTCTTTTTGCTTTCTCTGACGATTTTGTCACCAGATTTGCATTGGTCTCTATGGGGCGAGAGTTGGACTTTGTCTCGCTTTCGTGGGGCTCTGAACAAATGTGTACGTCTGTTGGATTCAACAGACAACTGTCTACGACCAGCACAAAATTAGCTATCTATTGATCCAAAAATGAAGCATGAAGAGCGAAAATTGTGGCAATGCTGGCAAACTAGAAATATTTTTTCAACAACATCCGAAGCTGCCCTCCACTCTAAGCGTTTCAATCTGCACTCTAGGGTTTCACGTACACACCCATGTAAATCTCAGAAACGGCTTGAAAAAGTCATGAAACATAATCAGTGATATTGAAAAAAGTTGAATAGATATCAAAAAGCTGAATTATTTAAAAATAGTTTAGGGTTTTGTCAACGTTTTAAAGTTTAAATGGTGGCTCTAGCTGAAAGATTAAGGAAGAAGAAGGATTTGGAAGTTGAAGAAGTTTAAAGAAGTTTGAGAGGATTTGAAAGAAAACTCCATTGGAAACCCATGTTAAAAATATTATGAATATTGATTTATATTAATTCAAGCATAAGAGGTACAAAGCTGAAAACTCATAGCACCCATGGCCTGAAACTGCTGAATTCTTTGATAGCTGAACGGTTTTAATAGCTGAAGATTTGAAGGCGCTGAAAGGTGTCTTGGAAGAAATAGAAGAAGTTGAATAAAGATTCAAAGAATAATACTTGGAATGCTGAAGCAGCATTCCAACAATAACTAGAGAGGGTACAATTTCTGGGGAAATTGTAGGGTGTGCTTGCTTGCGTCGGTTGCACAGGGGTCCGTTTTTGGATGACATTTTTGCAACTGATATTTCTGTATGAAATGCAAAATGCATACTTATTATTCATAAATATTACATAGATTTAAAAGATTTTTTTTGCTGCTCATTTACAACTGAAAATACGAGTGAAGTGTAGAATGAAATAGATGTCTTCTCATATCCCCTGCAAGCGGCAGCCTCATCGTTGAATCAAAACGAATACATTTGGCAGACCGGTGTAAAAATTGACCTAATCTCTATGACTTAAACGTCCTTTTAAGTTTTTCCCTTCTCCTGATATTTTAAGGCATTTAGCCTACTCATATTGCATTCATTCATGAATAAAGAACCCCCTTTGAAGATTATTCTACGACGTTACCGGCAGTAGAAGATGGAATCGCGATTCAAACAGTACCATCTGCTAACTGAAAATATGCCCCCAAAAACGTAAATAAGCTTGACATTTATTTAGTGGAAAATCGCTTTCATAAAAATCTCACTGGTAGCGATCATTGTCAGTAACAACGCCAAGTGCGATATAGCCCTGTGTGGAGAAGCTGCCCCGGTAAATTGTACAGTACAGTACACTACTGCTGTGTTCGTCTTGGTAGCGATTGCGTTGGTTGAATTTGATTTAACGTTCCGTTGTACGGTTTAGGCTGAAATTAATTATTTTCATGAACAGATTGACAAAGTTTAGGCTGTGGCAATGAAGTTAAGGTTAGTATCATAGACCAATGTAGTATGTGTTGCCCGGCCAACAGAGGCTAATGTCATGATGCTAATACTTCAGTGACATATTAGACTACTGTTTCCGAAAGTAGATGTATTTCCTTAATAAAATCAGCTTATATTGTACATTACACGTCACAATTGTGTGTCATATCACAAAGTAAAATTAGTAAATAGTTATCACCCTGGCCTCTTTGCTTGTGGCGTTTCTGCAGCTCCCTTGCAGTAAAGCAGTTAGCTTAGCTATCTCCCAGAAGTTAACGAGCTGCTAAACTAATGTTCTGCTAGAGGTAGTCACGCGAGTTTTCGTGACGTTAGTGACGTAAGTAGCGTCATTGACTGTGGCTAGCAAGTTAGTCACCGTTAGCTTCCCTTTTCGCCACAAAAACGTAATTTCCACTTAAACCATGCAACGGAACGTAAATCCCAATAGAAGCAACTCAATCGCTACCAAGACGAACCTTTTGACACCGCCGTTGTGTATGTAGTCCAAATATTGACTGAGTTTTAGGGGGGCAAAAAGAAATAATAATAATAATATATATGTGAGAGAACAAAGGTTGTGCTCTCGCCGAAGGCTTGAGCACACCCAATAATAAAGAGAAACAGGAAAACAATAGTGAGAATGCTTAACAGCGAGAATGTCACTCTTGCCTGTCTTCAAAACTTGAAAGCCCTGTATTATTGTGAGAATGCTGTTAAGCATTCTCACTATTGTTTTTCAACTTAGTTCTTCCGCTGTTTTTTTGTCCTTTAACTAGTCATTTACTCATTTTACTTTGTGATGTGAAACACAATTGTGAAATGTAACGTACAATATTAGCTGATATTATTAAGGAAGTAGGCCCACATCTACTTTCGGAAACGGTAGTCTACTATTTCACTGAAGCATTAGCATCATGACATTAGCCTCTGTTGCCCGGGCAACACATACTACAGTGGTCTATGATGCATCTGTTTTCAATCGTTAAAATAAACATTCCTCACAAATACATTTTCGTTGTAGGATTTATTATGACATTACATTACAAGTAAACGATTTGTTGGTGAAATTATCATTACCTGTGGTTTCAAACCAGTGTTGCTCACTGCAACGCTGTAGCCTAGGCGAGGCACACTACAAAAACATCTACACAGCTGTTTAGGAAGTCAAACGGCGACAGAACATGTTCGGCACTCCCCTTACTTAAATCAAAAGTCTTTCAATAGGTGAAACTATCTGACTACTAACCTGAACTTCATTGCCACAGCCTAAACTTTGTCAATCTGTTCATGAAAATAATTAATTTCAGCCTAAACCGTACAACGGAACGTTGAATCGAATTCAACCAACGCAATCGCTACCAAGACGAACACAGCAGTAGTCTAGTACTGTACTGTAGTAGTAGAATTTACGGGGCAGCTTCTCCACACAGGGCTATATCGCATTTTGCGTTGTTACTGACAATGATCGCTACCAGTGAGCTTTTTATGAATGAGCGATTTTCCACTAAATAAATCTCAAGCTTATTTACGTTTTTGGGGGCATATTTTCAGTTAGCAGATAGTACTGTTTGAATCACGATTCCATCTTCTACTGCCGGTAACGTCGTAGAATAATCTTCAAAGGGGGTTCTTTATTCATGAATGAATGCAATATGAGTAGGCTAAATGCCTGAAAATATCACGATAAGGGAAAAACTTAAAAGGACGTTTAAGTCATAGAGATTAGGTCAATTTTTTACACCGGTCTACCAAATGTATTCATTTTGATTCAGCTATGAGGCTGCCTCTTGCAGAGAAGACATCTATTTCATTCTACACTTCACTCGTATTTTGAGTTGTAAATGAGCAGCAAAAAAAATGCTTTTAAATCTATGTAATCTTTATAAATAATAAGTATGTATTTTTATATAAAATATACAGAAATATCAGTTGTAAAAATGTCATTAAAAAACGGACCCCTGTGCAACCGACGCAAGCAAGCACACCCTACAATTTCCCCAGAAATTGTACCCTCTCTAGTTATTATTATTACACATCTTCTTCTGCCATGGGAGTCTATGGCAGCCCCTAGAACCACATGGTCAGAAGTTGTGAAATTTGGCACACTCTTTGGGACCAGTCCCCTCATCAATTTCACCCATTCCAACCATCTAGCGCCACCAATGGGTCAAAGTTGAAGGTGTGTTTACACATGTTACCTTTGAACCATATGCCGCATTTTCCAAAATGAGGTATCATTGGATTCCCTGGATCAAGACAAGTTCAACGCACTCTATGACGTCATACCCAGTCATATAGATTCTCCGCCATTTTGAATATTAAGGAGAATAGTTTTTTCGCTACTCCTCCTACAATTCTTTTAGAATCTTCTTCATAATTGCCACAGATGATCTTCAGACCTAGCCTCACAAAAGTTATCCCCTGGAGCTTTGATTTTCGCAACCGTTTGTTAGTTACAGCCAATCAAATTCAGCAACTGATCTGGAAAAAGGGAAGTGAGGTCATATCTTAGCGAATCTTTGATGCACTGACTCCAAACTTGGTGTATGGATTGATGACCCTGTTATTGAGAGGACCGAAAAAAGGTAGTGTTATTTGAGCTAGGGGGCGCTACAATAGGACAAAATTGTGTTTTGACCAATAACTGTTGATTTGTTTGTCGTATTTAAGTGATTCCTATGTCTCATGATATCTTAGGAGATCCCGTGTCTGACGCATGTTAACTCTTGATACCAGACGAATTGATGAGGCTGCCATTTTGAATGAATACAACTTTTTTCCCTACTCCTACACAATGTATCCAATATTCACCAGATTTGGCACAGATTATCTTCAGACCACAATCACCTTGATATGTCAAAATATGACTGAATTACAGCTTTTTATGCTTGGGTCAAATCTGACAACTCTTCCCACAGGAGAAACGGCTTACTTTTTTTACACAGTAACTGAACACAGTAATTCCCAGCACTGAGAATAGCTCACTGGGATAAGACGGGTTCCTCTGAAGTGCAAGGTCTTAGGTTTGAATCCAGCCACAGTCATCAAGCATGTCATGATACTGGTTTATCTGTTTAGTGAAACCAGGTATGCCACAGTAGCTGTCTAGCAGTATAATCATAATGGTCACGATAATGTTTCATTCTCAGGGGATTTATACTCAAGAAGAGTCAGATTTATTTTGCTTTTCTAGATATAATGATGCTACATCTAACCAGTGCATCGGATTTCTTGCATCATAACTTCTGAACAGATTTGTCATAAATCACAAGATTGGTCTCTTCTGATTGTACATGGCATACCAAGTCGAAATATATCACATTGTCCCGTGTCCACCATTTTGGGCATCGGCCATTTGGAATTTTCATAAAAACATACTTTTTTGAACTCCTCGTTCGCCATTGCTCCTATTTTCATGGACATGTAATCAAATCATTTTCAGACCACAATCACCTTGATATGTCAAAATATGACTGAATTACAGCTTTTTATACTTGGGTCAAATCTGACAACGCTTCCCACAGGAGAAACGGCTTACTTTTTTTATACAGTAACTGAACACAGTAATTCACAGCATTGAGAATAGCTCACTGGGATAAGACAGGTTCCTCTGAAGTGCAAGGTCATAGGTTCCAATCCAGCCACAGTCATCAAGCATGTCATGATACTGGTTTAGGGAGTCAGGTGGCTGAGCGGTGAGGGAGTCGGGCAAGTAATCTGAAGGTTGCCAGTTCGATTCCCGGCTGTGCCAAATGACGTTGTGTCCTTGGGCAAGGCACTTCACCCTACTTGCCTCGGGGAGAATGTCCCTGTACTTACTGTAAGTCGCTCTGGATAAGAGCGTCTACGTAATGTTTATCTGTTTAGTGAAGCCAGGTATGCCACAGTAGCTGTCTAACAGTATAATCATAATGGTAATGATAATGTTTCAATCTCAGGGGATCTATACTCAAGAAGAGTCAGATTTATTGTGCTTTGTAGATATGTGTCCTCTAACCTCTAGGGGGGCGATCCCGTGTGTGACACATGTTAACTTGTGATACCAGCTGAATTGATGCCATTTTGAATGAATTAATAAAACGTTTTTGTCCTACTCCTCCTACAAAATGTATCAAATATTCACCAAATTTGGGACAGATTATCTTCAGACCACAATCACCTTGACATGTCGAAATAGGACTGAATTACAGCTGTTTAAACTTGGGCCAAATCTGACAACCGCTTGCCACAGGAAAAACTGCTTATATTTTTACCCAGTAACTGAACTGTGATTTGCAGCACTGAGAATCGCTCACTAGGATAAGTTGGTGTCCTGGCAACGGCAACGTCAGAGGTTTGAATCCAGCCAAAGCCGACGAGCTTGTCATGTCTCTGATTCTCTGTTTAGCGAGACTGTAAGCCACTGCAAAGGAAGCCAGGTACACCGCAGTCGCTAGCTACCTGTAGTCAAGCTGTATATAGTCAATGCAATCCTCACACAAACTATCAAATGATTTTAGATTTTCGAAACCGTTTGTCCGGTACAGCTAATCGAAATCGGCAGCAGAGCCGCCAAACAGAAAGTTGTGTCGTATCTCCGCAAATCTTTGATGGATTTACGCCAAACTTGCTGCGTGTATTTGGAACCCTCTTCTGAGGATGCCATTGAGGATCCCATTGCTGCTTGCAGCTATATTTGGTTCATAAATTGGTTCTTAAGGCCGATTTATACATCTCCGTTTTTATGGAGACGGACACAGGGAACGCCCTCTCCGACGAGGAATTCCCTCTCCGACGAGGAATTCCCTCTCCGTGCCCTCTCCGAGCCCCTCGGAGAGCTCTACGTGCACCTCCTGATTTTCCTGACTATCCGTCCGTCATTTTACGGATACCCCTTGGCTGTGATTGGTCCGTATTAAGAACCGCTTGCGTCAGGGGCGGGGGCGGGGTTGCCGTGATAAACAGGACGAACAGAATCCTTTGACCGCCATTGCTGTAAGTTTTTACAATTCAGCTAAACAGTACATGTACATCAGCATCTGAATTAAAATGTGACGAGAAATGGGCAGTGTAGTTGCTGAAAATGTGCATATTTTATTGATGAAACGGCTAATTTGTACATTTGCTCCGACTTCTCGATAACCTAGGTAAATAAACACTCGACGACGACTTACAAAAAACCGTTGCGCCACCTACTCTTCTGGCGGTGAATTGTTTTCAGCACCCACAGCCGTCGGAGTACTATAAATTCAACCAATCCGTCCGACTCCGTCCGTCCGTCTGTCCGTAACGGAGTCGGAGAAGTATAATTCGGCCTTTAGGGTGACCAGACGTCCTCTTTTACCCGGACATGTCCTCTTTTCGAGACCTAAAAAATGCATCCGGCAGGGATCCAAAATTGTTCGGGATTTTGCCTCGTCGGATATTTGTTTCTCTGGGTCTTTCACAAACTATTACGGCCTTACAAGTTTGGAAAGGGTATCTCCCTTACGTTCCACCTTCTTGCGTGAGCTCTGACTGTAGAGAGAACTGTCATTTTGATCAGATAGTGCAGCATGCAATACACAACCAGCACCACACCTATGGCGTGAAATTAGTGCCAGGAGAGCGAGTTCTGTAAAAACGATTTGTAACTTGCAAAAACGATTTGTGTCTCTGTAGAAAATGATTCGTGTACAGTAATCCCTCGTTTATCGCGGGGGTTACGTTCCGAAAATGACCCGCGATAAGTGAAATCCGCGAAATAGAAAACTTTTTTTTTTTACAATTAGCAACTATTACATGTATACAAATACAGTGACTCACGTGTAGGCCGTTTCGTCGACATTATGGGTTTAGGAGATGTTCGAAATTACAAGATAATTTGGCCAACTTAATGTAAATTTGCCAAGCTGTTTTATGTACGTACACATAACTGCACGAGACGATGATATGATATGATACGATGATAGCACAATTCGTAGCATGTTTTGATACAAGAAGCGGGAGTGAGTTTTTAGCGAATCAGAATGCAGAGCACAATGCACCAAAAAAAAAAAATGCATTATGAAAATCCGCGAAATAGCGAATCCGCGATAAGTGAACCGCGAAGTGGCGAGGGATCACTGTACTTGCAAAAAAAAGTTTTGTGTCTCCAGTAGAAGAAGGCAAGATTTGTGCACTTGCAAAAAAGATTTGTAACTTGCAAAAAAGATGCGTGTACTTGTAAAAAAAAGTTTTGTGTCTCCTTAGAAGAAAAAGATTTGTGTACTTGTAAAAAAAAGTTTTGTGTCTCCGTAGAAGAAGGCGGGAACACTGCTCCCAAAACCATCTAAGCCAATCAAATATAGCCATTTCTGTGTCTAGTATCATTGGACATTTTCGTCTGTCTATCACACAAAGAACGTCAGCGAATAAGAACAAAACTAGAATGCTGATAATTTCAGTCATTAAAGTCATAACATTGGCAAGTCAATAAAACAGCAACCCTAGGTCACAATTTTTGGTAGGTCATCGATTTCTGTACAACACCGGCCCTGCGACAGAGGCACAGATGTTCATTCAGATCCTTGACATATTTCTAAAGATACGCAAAAAGTACCAGACATTGATTTCATATTGTTTGCCAGATGTAATTGACCTTATTATCCAATATCACAAACACTCCATGCAATGTTTCATCATAATGACTTCTGCAAGATGTTTATGTTACATTCTATGTTACATCCAGGACAGGATAATGCTTGTGCCCGAGGGAGATGTCCCCACCCTCTCTTTCCAGTCTGCTAAAACCTTGGGTCACAAAGCTGATTATCTAATTTCCATATTAGGTTGATTGACACGTTGTGGAAACACAGCCTACTATAGTTTGTTTCTACTGGCCTCATAACTCCCCAGCCACACCAACACACTGCTCTATCCAGGAGGCATTGAATCTTCATTGTGTACACACACACACACACACACACTCACCTCCATAGGTATAGGTTTCTATGTCATGTTTGCATAAGACTCTCCTTTTACTCAGAGCACACACACCGCTGCTCTTGTACACACCTGCGTTTTACCATCTACTCAACTGCCAGCTGTGTTACCTTGAGCTTTCATCTGCACTCGTTAAACTCTTCCTGTTTAACAGGAAATGGTAGGTCAGCTGACCAGACGGTGCTTGTACACCTGCATCTCAGATTCCACTGTAACCTGTGGAAACAGTCTTTGTTTTGATACCAGCTCGTTATTGTACCCACCCGATACTACCTACTCTCTTTTGTGTGTGGAGCAATGGTCCAAGGGAAGGCCTACAACGTTGGCTAAAGCCGCTGTTTTCCCCTTATTTGATTACTGTTTCAACCCCAGGGGCAGCTATGCCAATAGCACTTTGACTTTATAGTGTGGGAGGGCCCATGGAACCGAGTCCAGAATTCCCACCACTCCTCTCTCTTTCCCTCCCTTGCCCTCTATGTCTTTTCCAAGCAATCTGAGAGGAGTCTGGGTTCATACAGAGAAGGCTCTGTACTGCGCTTACATGGACACTGGAGTCACATGCCTCTCCAGGGATGAAACTCTTGCTCCGCCGCCCCCAAGCGGACAGTCCACTGAAGCCTGAGAGTTTCCTCCCCTGACACAAGGTTGCAACCCCATGATGTCATTGCTGGGTGTGTGTATGGAATGGTGGTGGGGGGGGGGTGACTGGGTGGTCACGTGTCTCTCTGTAGCCAGCAGGTTGGATGGCTTATCGCCTGAGCAGAGCTGGCTGGAGATCTGAGGCTGTATTTACTCCAGCAGAGCTGGGCTAGGCCGGGCTGTATTGGTGTAGGTGTCCAATTGCCTTTTGTAAAAGGCCAGCCATTGACAAAAGGCACACACTCACACCCCACATCTCATAATCCCAGCACTGATGGGACGCCTCCGGGACTCAACCTGACTCACCAAATCAAAACATAGCTGCGTGTGTCTGTTAACCCTCCTTTGACGTGAGCAGGCTTGTATGACCTTTACATGTTTCTCGCCCTAAGTAAGAGGTTAGGGTGTTCAGCTATTACAAGGAAGTTTTAGTAATGGAGGCATGGTTGGCTGAAAGTGTATGTTCTGAACTAACAGAACTTTTAATAATAACACTGTAGAAAAGCATTGACAGAAATATTATCTTGATTAACCTCAAACATCCACATGGTAAACTATTGTGAAAGGGGATCACAACTAGAGATAGATTGGCCACTAGGCAGTTGATGCACTATACATAATGCATGACTACATAGGCAATGTGTTATGCCACCCACAACACCTCCTGTGGCATACCCAGTTCTTTGTAGGACGTCTGGGTTTAGACCAGGTAGTGTGTGTGCCACATCCCAGTAACCCAGGTAACGTAGCAAAACACACCCGAGTATTGTTTCACTTGAGAAAAAAGGAAAGAGCCCTCAAATGGCATGTACAGGGATGGAAATGTTCTGTGGCTGCATGAGCTGCAGTAGATGAGTGTTAATGTGACCACATGAAAAAGGGGCTTAGCTACCACCAAGGTAGATATGCACAAACTGTCACAGAGAGAGAGAGAGAGTGAGAGAGATAGGGAGAGAGGAGAGAGAGACTGAGACTAACCAGGGACATAAGCGCACACAAAAAATGCATGCTGGGTAGTTTCCAAGTTAGTTTCCTTCCAGTGAGACTTAAAGTGAAATGTGTAGAGCGTGTAAGCACAGCAACACATGGCTAAGTAAGGGATAATGCCCGATGAGGTGTACAATATCACCTGATAATGGACGATGCGGAGGCGTGAACCTGCTTCCGCGGAGTCCATTATCAGGTGATATTGTACACCTCGAAGGGCATTATCCCGCTTATACCATGGTCACTTGCCAACGATTTTTTTACAAACATTAATTTATGTTTTCATGCGTTTTGCAAAAGAAAATCTAAAGGCCGATATATGCTTCTGCGTTTTTCGAAAAACGGACACATGGGAACGCCCTCGTCTCCGTGGAACGCCCTCTACGAGCTCTCCGTCAGCCCTCGGAGAGCCACGGAGAGCTCGACGTGCACCTCCTGAATTTTCTAACTATCCGTCGTAATTTCGGAGAGTGACGGAGAGCTACGGAGACCCCCTTGGCTGTGATTGGTCCGTATTAAGAACCGCTTGCGTCAGGGGCGGGGTTGCCGTGATAAACAGGACGAACAGAATCCTTTGACCGCCATTGCTGTAAGTTTTTACAATTCATATTTCAGCTAAACAGTACATGTAAATCAGCATCTGAATTAAAATGTGACGAGAAATGGGCAGTGTAGTTGCTGAAAATGTGCGTATTTTATTGATTAAATGGCTAATTTGTAAATTTGCTCCGACTTCTCGATAACCTAGGTAATTAAACACTCCACGACGACTTACAAAAAACCGTTGTGCCACCTACTCTTCTGGCGGTGAATTGTTTTCAGCACCCACAGCCTACGGAGAACCATAAACGAAGTCTATCCGTCCGTATCCGTGCGTATCCGTGCGCCCGCCCATCCGTAAACGGAGACGCAGAAGCATATTTCGGCCTTAACGTTTTTTAACGTAAGCCAACTCTGATATTTCTAGTCTGCTCAACTCATAGAACCAACACCGGCTTTCCTTTGGATGAGCTATTAGCCCGAAACCTAACGTTATGCTAGCAAGATTAAAAGGCAATAACATTGTGTACGGTTGACAAACAGTAAATATAATTTTACAGTATGTTTGACAAGAAGATTTGCTAGCTAACCAGCCATGTCACTGTCCCAAAATCAATATCAATATTTTCACGAACAAAGTATCGGCCATATACTAGTATAGGCTACAGTACGGCCGCAGCCTGTGGAGCAAATTGAATAGAAATTGATGTGAGATGACTGCATCAAAGTTGACATATTCTCCAAACAGTAATTATAATTTGACAGTATGTTTAATAACAAGACTAGCCAGCTATCGAGCCATGTCATTGTCCCCAAATAAAATCAAGATTTTTAAGAAGAAAATAATCGGCCATGTGTCGAGTTGCGGCTACTGTCGTGTTGGCCGCAGCCTGTCTGAAGTAGATTGACCAGCGAGGTGAAGAATAGCGAATGGGATGTGAGATGAGCGGTTACGTGCCACTCACATAGTAGATTCAGAAAAGTAACATTTTTCTATGAGGGGCCGTCTGGGACATAACTATTGAGACACTCTCACACTCATTACTGAGACACTCTCACACATACTAATGAAACACTCTTACATTCACTATTGAAACACTCTCACACTCACTACTGAAACACTCATACATACATACTCTGTAAACCTATGCACGCTCATATATAAAACATTATACATACTTGTCTGAAACACTTACACATACATATGAGAAACACACATGCATAGTCTACATATATACCTCTGTGTCATATACACATACATATGAATGACAAGTGAAACATTTAGACGTATCTATCTGAAACACTCATGCATGCACATATGAAAATGCATATATATACATTGTTGAACACTTATACATTCATAACTGAATATCTTGCATATGATTACAAAGATTAAAAAAGTTTAGATACATGTGCAAGTGTTTCACATATATTTGTATAAATGTTTCAAATGTGTATGTATACGTTATATGTATGTATGCTCTTACATGAGGATGTGCAAGCGTTTCACATGTATTCATACAAGTAATTTCAGTAGTGACCGTGAGAGCGTTTCGATAGTGAATGTAAGAGCGTTTCAGTAGTATGCATGAATGAAACTTCAAGGTCAAGGTCGTTTTGTCTCTTTCCACAGTGTGTTGCCCTCACTCCCATCATCAGCAAGTGTTTTGAGAAGCTAGTAAGGAACTTTATCACCTCCATGTTACCTGCTGCTCTCGACCCATTGCAATTTGCATACCGTCAGAATAGATCCACTGACGATGCAATTGCCATGGCACTGCACACTGCCCTCTCTAGTGATGTGTCGTCCGTGAACGATTCGTTCATTTTTAACGAATCCTTACAAGGACTCGGGAGTAACGAGTCCTCTCAAAGAGTGATTCGTTCATTTTCTCGTGGCCGCGCATCGGGACTGTTGCATAGGCTCGTCCAAGTAAACAGAAATGATTCGTTCATTTCCCGACTCGGTCTTCGGGTACGAGTCTTTGGATCATTTTTCACGTGACCTGCATAGGCTCTGTAGTGGTAGCTAGAGGAAATGCTAGAGGGAACGATTCGTTCATTTCCCGACTCGGTCTTTCTACAAGTCTTTGTATCATTTTTTATGTGACCTGCATAGGCTCTGTAGTGGTAGCTAGAGGAAACGAAAGATTCGTTCATTTCCCGACTCGGTCTTTCTACGAGTCTTTGGATCATTTTCACGTGACCTGCATAGGCTCTGTAGTGATAGCTAGAGGAAACGAACGATTCGTTCATTTCCCGACTCGGTCTTTCTACGAGTCTTTGGATCATTTTTCATGTGACCTGCATAGGCTCTGTAGTGGTAGCTAGAGGAAACGAACGATTCGTTCATTTCCCGACTCGGTCTTTCTACGAGTCTTTGGATCGTTTTTCACGTGACCTGCATAGGCTCTGTAGTGGTAGCTAGAGGAAATGAACGATTCGTTTATTTCCCGACTCGGTCTTTCTACGAGTCTTTGGATCCTTTTTTCACGTGACCCGCATTGTATTTTTTAGTAGAGGAAACAGTTTCCTCATTCCCTTTCGTGTGGCCGCTGTTTTAGTAAGACGTGAATGATATTCGCTCAAGTCATCATACTGACTGGTTTTGTTATTTTCACTTCACATTTACACTTACAGTTTAGTGCTTTAGTGCAGTGTAATTGTTTGCCGTGATAATTAAATGCTAGTGTGATAATAAATGACCAAATCATACAAACTGTCATGATACATTATTTTAATGCAGGAATTTCTTTTAAAATAGTATCTGCTGGTGCACATGTCATGCACTAACCTACATGAGAATATGATGTGTTTGCAGTGGACGCCCCCCCCCCCCCCCCCGTTGAAATGAACGAATGACTCTAAAAAAGATTTGTTCATTATACTGAACGAGATTCAAAGAACCGAATCAGTAAAATGATCCGAACTTCCCATCACTAGCCCTCTCCCATTTTGACAAAAAGGACTCCTATGTGAGAATGCTGTTTGTGAACTAGAGCTCAGCTTTTAACACCGTAATCCCTGCCAGTCTACACACCAAACTCAGGGCCCTGGGCTTAAACTCCTCCCTGTGCAGCTGGATCCTCAACTTCCTGATGGACCGCCGTCAGTCAGTGAGAATGGGCAACACCACCTCTACCACACTGACTCTAAATATGGGAGCCCCAAAAGGATGCGTGCTGAGTCCCCTACTCCCTGTACACCCACGACTGCGCGGCCACACAACACTCCAACAACATGGTCATCAAGTTTGCTGACGATACGACGGTGATAGGCCTGATCTCCAGTGACAACGCGACAGCCTACAGAGGGGAGGTCAACACCCTGACACACTGGTGCCAGGAGAACAACCTTTCCCTAAATGTCAACAAAACCAAGGAGCTGATCGTGGACTTCAGGAAGCAGAGGGGGGAGCACTCCCCCATCACCATCGACGGAGCGGCAGTGGAGAGGGTGACCAGCTTCAAGTTCCTCGGTGTTCACATCGCAGAGGACCCGACATGGGCCACACACACCAAACATGTGGTGAAAAAGGCCCAACAGTGCCTCTGCCGCCTCAGGCGACTGAAGAAGTTTGGCCTGAGTCCCCGCATCCTAAAGTCCTTCTACAGCTGCACCATAGAAAGCGTCCTGACTGGGTGCATCACTGCCTGGTATGAAAAACTGCACTGAGCTGAACCGCAAAGAACTTCAGAGGGTGGTCAGCGCAGCACATCACAGGAGGTGAACTTCCCTCCCTACAAGACATCTACACCAGGCGGTGCCTGTCAAAGGCCAGGAAGATCATCGGCGACCCCAACCACAAACTGTTCACAGTGCTACCATCTGGCAAGCGGTACCGCAGCATTAGTTCCCAAATTAATCGACTGCGAGACAGCTTCTATCTCCAGGCCATCAGGCTCCTGAACAGATAACTACCTCCCTTCTGATTCCTGCACATCATGACTTTTTTATTTATTATTTTATCTTTTACCTTTTATTGTTATTATTGTTCGTACTATCTATTTGACTACTTAAAAACTGCACTATTGTAGGTAGCTCAGCGGCACAAAGCTTTTCATTGTACCTGTATATTTGTATATCCTGTACATGAGAAATAAACTTGAATGGAATTGAAAGACCTGTGCACTGGTCCTAAAATATCTGGATGACAATATAATCAAATTCATTAAAGATATTTGTTTGCTTGGCTTGATCTTGTTTTTACAAGATCAAGCCAACAGTTGTTCTGTGTGAATTCAAGCCTAGGGTAACATAGCATGTCAGCCCCTCCTTAAATTGTCTCTTGTCAGTTTCAGTGAGGCGGAGATGTACTGTAGCTCACGCATTTGAGGAATGACTGACATTATGGCAAGTCTGAACTACGAAGCCAAGTAGGCCCCTTAAGCCCTGGCGACATGCAGCTGTCGAGGAGAGAGAAAGAGAGAGCAGAGAAACAAGAAAGCAGAGATGACAAATATAGAAGACAGAGCAGAGAGAGAGATTCACAAAGGGAGGGGAAGCAAAGAGAGCAGCAGAAAGCAGCGGCAGTAGCCCTGACACATGGCCCACATTCACAACCACCTCTCACGTCACGGTGCTCCTCAGAGAAAAAGCCCCTTTGTTTCCCAGCAGAGGGAGGGAGGCTGTGAGAGAGGTCTCTGAGGTGAACCACCGCTCCTGTTGGAGCGGTGGTTCAGGAACAGAACTTCCTAACCCAGGTTGTTGTCCCTGGCCTCGTCTTGGCACACAAACGCAGGGTCATCAAAGTGTATCCACCAAGGCTCCTCTGGTAGACTGCTGCTTCCTGCAACTGAACTGGGTCACACTGCAGCACTGTCTTAACTACTAGTCAAACAATAACTTTCAAGAGAACATTGTGTTCAGCCCTCTAAGGGCAATACTGTATCTGCTCACAAACTACAAAAATCTATGACTTGCTGAGAAAAAGTAATTTACTAATCGGAACCAGGAACAAAAATGACAGGATCTAACAAATGCCACACTTAAAGCTGTGTTTATTTGTAAAGAAATATGTTCATGTTTTACATAGTTTTGCAGTTACAAACTGTAAAAAGAAAGAATATAAACGCTATTAGCATCACTAAGGTTCTCTCAAACGGAGAGGAGAAAGATGCTGGTAGCCCAAATTTTATAGTCTGTTGATGTTAAGCCCCAGGGGTATACTTCAGGCTTCAGGTTTGTGTGTGTGTGCATTTACCATTAGACAAAGGAATCTACAGCAGCTCTCAAAGTAGTCTCCATGCACATCGTCATGTACCCATTGTGTACTATTTAAGAAACGTCACCAGAAACATCTGCTATCCCTAGTGTAGAGAGTTTGTACAAGCCTGCTGTGTATCCTCTCCATATCCAAGTACAGGTAATCGGGGCGAACAAAGAAATGCTTTAAGAAGTCAAAACAACAGAGCTTCCTCAGCTCTTCTGTACCCCACCCACACCCCTCCAGAGCACGTGTGTGTCCACCCGTGCTCTTGAGATACAGAGACATGATATTTGACACAGGCGGGTAGGAGGGTGCACACAGGCCCAGCGAGGGCCTCTCTGGGCTCCTTCTCAATGCTCTCCATCGTCTCCACAGTGTTCACAGTCAAAGCAGGTGTCTAGGCACTAGCCCCAATAGCTATTCCACTTGCTTCTTCTTTTAAGACTATTTCCGTTTTTTTTCTTCTTCCTATACCACTTCCTATACCACCTACAGATCATCTTCTACCGTCTCCCCTCCACCCCCCCTCACCCTGAGGGCACTAGGTAGGGGTTCAGTTCCTCTCAATCTGCTCAATGTCAAGCTCGCCCCCCAACTGATCTCTTCTGGTGCCGCATAAGCCCGTCCATACTGGCTCGCGCTCCTTGCCATTGGTCGTCCCCACTGTCACGTCATGGTGGCCTGGGGGGTCCGGGTCCAGGTCCTCGATGGTGGGGCATGACTTGGTGCTCAGCGTGACACCATCCTCTTTGGTGTCTGGAGGTAGGGCTGACCCCTGGTGGCTCGGAGGGTGGGAGTCTGTCTGGTACTGGGTGGAGCTCCTGGTGATGGGTGTGACCTGGCTTGACTGGCAGCAGTCTTCCCCCATGATCCCAGGGCAGCTAAGGCTATGGAAATTCCGGAGTTTCTGTGGATCGATGTAAATAGATCTGGTTTAGACTTTTCATGTACCAAACAGAAACACAATCCCAGACCCAAGTCAACAAGTGTAATCGCTGGACTGGAGTGAGTCAAAAACAGGAATGGAAACCTAACAAATATTTTAGTACTGGCAGCTTCCGCCAATTGATCTCTGTGGGAAGGAATATTTGGTCATCAATCCTCTCCCTGTCAGACCCCTGAGATGAACACAGGCCCTCTGCTAACCACATATCCTGCTAATACATCAGGCCACTATGTTTTGTGAACAGTATGGAAGACCAACTGAGTTACAGTACATTGCTGGCTATGAGATCAGAACCATACAAATAAACAAAATGACAGAAAGGGGAATTAATTAATTAAAAACTTTAACATAGGAGAGCAACTGGTGGCAATAAGGTAAAAGGAGAAATAATGAGAGAGAAAGAGAGATATTAAGAGAGACAGCGAGAGAGAGACTTAGGCAGTGAGTGGGGGCCATCATTCATGTCACGCTGGCCCCTGGACTGCACAGCCCTGCCACTGGCGGTGCACAATGAGCTTATACATCTGGGGCGCCATGTGAATTCCTCTGGTAAATCCACATGTGCCAGAGGCACAGCAGGCGTGTCGGGCTTCTCGACAGCTGGTGCCGTTCGCTGGAGCCTGGATCACCGACGCCCCCCTGCTTTCTGGACAGGTGGCCAGGGCAGCTGTCCCTGATGTTTGACCTCTGGAGGGGAGCCAGAAGATCTTTACAGAACAGGGGGCCCCTCCACATCTCACCCCCACCCTCAACCTCACCTGTGCTACCATGCCTTTTAAGTAATGGGGTTACACGCACGGTTGGTATTTGACCACACACACGCCATGTCTGTATCTTGAGCGGACGGACAAGCACGCCCAGGAAACAACTGAGCTGGGAACAGTGGGCAGAAGATGGACACAGTCTGGAAGAGAAATGGAAACGCTGACTTGAAGCTGATTTTCTCTCTTCTAGCAGCCCCGGCAGCAGAGGAAGGCCCAGATCTTTCTGCTGTTCCTCAGCTTCCAGTCTCCAGGCCCACTCCTCAAACATGACCTGTGCCCCAGTACTGTGTAGCCCAGTCTGGCCCTTTCATTACTGCTTCACTCTGGGTAACAGGCCCTGAGACAAAGCCTGTGTAACAAAATAAAAATCCTGTCTGGTCTTGCTCAAACTTAAAACTTTATATCAGCACAAAATGTCCAAGTGTTTGTTGACAAATAGGATACTGACTATTTGAACTTAGTTTTAGTGGTTGAAAAAACAGGAGATAAGTGGAAGGAGTTTACTAGTTATCAGGCTGATCCCCCCCCACCCTCCCTCTCCGGCTTCTTTACTGGCTGGGGATCAAGGGAGGTGAAGTGGAGTGAAATAGAGCCCAAGAGCAAAGGCACAGATCTCATCCATAATGACCTTGAGTCCCCCGGGTCGATGGTGGCTTATCAATAGCTCATGAGCAGAATTTACAGAGATCAATAACTCTTTACTCTACACTCAACCACCCCCCAGCTGATCTATAATCTCTACTCCATCTGCTCCACTTCCTGACTTTCACATTCCCCCCTTCCTCCCATCCACCCAACTCGTGAGTTCTGGAAGCTATTTTCCTCTGAGCCTTGGTTCTAAACCAAAGCCACTGGATATGAGATGGGAATTGATCAAATAAAGATTTCTTGAAAGAATCATATTGATGCTGTCAAAGTGCATTATTTCCTGTGTAAACACTATGTAAACCTTGTCCATGAGGAGATAAGGGTTAAGGATCGAATTGAATCCCAGAAGGATAACACAAACAACAATGGAGATGGACTGGGGCCCTGCATGATGAACAGCAGGAAATACGCATTCTTAACAAACTGAGACCTCTTAAGTCTCGCAATGAAAACAGTTTTGTTTCCCTGAGTGGAATACTCCTTTCTTCACGCTAACCAGGGCGGAGTGTGAGTGCGTGTGTGTGTCGTGGTGGTGTGTGGGTCGGCGCTGTTGGCGTCAAAGAAGCCCTGTTGTTCAGACACAGTTGAACTCTGAGTGACTCTCTCATACGGGCCAAAGCCTGACACGTTTGCGGCCTTGTGTGTTTGTGTGACAGGGAGGATGTGTGTATGAGTGCTTGTGTGGGTAAACCCTTCTGAGAAAAGCCTCAGAGATATGGCGTCTCGGGGTTGAGGCATCGTCATAGTAATGGAAGCCAAACAGTTGTAGTCTCAAACTGTTGACATGTCTGAAAGCTGTCATGTCGGTCAGCACCGAAGACAGATCCACAGGTGGATTCAGAGGTCTGTCCCTTGGTGGGGTTAAGGCTGTTTTGGGGTCAAAGTACACCCACCATCTTGTCTATAGGTGCGTGCCTGTGTCTCTGGTAAGTCACTTTTCTTGGCCTCGTTAGACCATTTAGCTAAGGACTTCTTCAGTGAAAGGAAACAATTGCTGAGAAAGGCGTGACCCTGGACTTGACATGAACAAAATCGTCTTTATATCGCCAGCAGAACCACTTTCAAATTAAGTGGATTGAGACTTGCGCACACACACACTGGTTTGAGCTTTTATATTTGTAGCACAGTCCACAGACAAAGCACGGTACCATCACACCTTCTCCTACCCCGACAAGGAAAGGGTCTTCCCCCTTTGTCCTTCTCCCAGAGGAGAAGCTTCAAAGCTTCTGACCCAGCATGGGGTCAGATACAGAGGCCACACGGCCCACAGTATCAGAACAAAGGATTTACAAGGAATAACTTTCTTAAAGGATTTACAAACATATTCTCAAGGACTACATGGCTCATGGACACTATTTCAATGACAGTAGTTGATGTGTTATAATGTGTGTTTTTCCCATTTACTTAGAACGTTGTTTAATTGAGGTTTGATTATAACTTCCCTTCAAGTATAGTTAAGTCAGCCAATCTGGATATCAAAATGATTGTACCATACTAACAAAACCATTTACGAATGTTGTATTGTTATATTCTGAAGTATAAGCAATACATGGACATTTGAAATAGCTGAACTCTGAAAAGTTATCAGCCACTTCACACCTAGGCAGATCTCAGGACAACGCCCAGGTGGGGGAAAACTGACCAATGAAAGAGGTCACCTTCACGGGGACCCCCCCTTTTCCTTTGGAGTATAAAACCCCCAAACGTACAATCACCCCCGCTTGTTCGTAGGATTAAACTGAAGTGCTAGCTACATTTCTAAACTATTCCTCTCAACCTGCAAATTCACTGAGCGCCCGGAACTTTGGCCAAAGATTCCGTTGTTCTATTTTCGTTGGACGATAACGAAACCATTGACTCTACCTTTCTTCAAACCGACAAAAGTAACTACGATTTGCAATATTTCTTACCTGTGACATATTGGCATGTTGTGATTAAATTGTTGATGTTTGATTGTATTTTACAAATGAGTTAGCTTAACCCTTGCTAAATCAGTTGCCCTTGCTCGTCCATTGTTCCCACAAAGTCCCTCTCTACCTCTCTCTCTCTCTCCCTCCCCCCTTTACACGCGCTCTACACAGCCATTGTGTTGCTCGCCCTCATTTGCATCCAGCCACTGTACTACTCTGACTAACCCATAACTTATCTGGTATTTGTTCATTATAATTACATTCTCCTAAATAAATCATTGTGTATAATATTCGCGTATCACTCACGTTATCTGATCTGCTCTACTTTCATAGAATTCACGACTCAAGATTAGACTGATTATTACGAAGGCTATTATTTAAATATTATTCAATAAGGTTTCCTCTATCCCTTTAACAATAAGAGGTGGTGCCCACAAGAACTACATACTTTATTATAAATTAAGTATTGCTAATCTTAAACGAGCAAACCCCGCTACATATTGTTTATTCAACAGACTAAAGTGACCTACAACTTATGAGTGTCCCTCCTAACAGCTGATTGGCCAGGCCAGCTGAATGTCTGTTTCTCTGTACACTGCTGTCCCTAACCCTGTAACCTCATCCAGGCCCATGGAGTGACTGAGGGACATCTCAACCTTGAGGGAACAGTCTGAAGGTGACTTTACACACGGTGTAAATAATCTGTACACTCACTGACTCAACTGCAATGCTTTGGGAGATGAGGGTGAGTTGTTGGATGGTTATCTTTAAACAGACAAAGTTTGTACCAGATGATGTCTTTCTCCTATGGCTAAATTGGAGAACAAAGGCTTTACTGTCTGCATTTTGAAGTGTGTTTCATGACGATGCAAGGGTTTTCATATCCTTTGTATATGAAACATAACAGGCTCATGTTTGTTAGATAGACCAAGACTCTTTTACCCTGGTGCTAATGAACCATGATCTCCAACCCTGCTGTACTGACCTGGGTCATCTTGGCCAGATCCAGGGAAGGCCTCTGCTTGTGTGTGTCGGCTGGTCTCCGCCGCTTCATGCCAATCTTTTTGTGGTTGAGGACGCAGGGCTGCGAGCGGCTCCGTGCCAGTCCCCCCTGCCCCACACGGCGCTCCAGCTCGGGGGTGGAGTCTGGGGAGCTGGGCGGCGAGGGCCCGGGGAGCTCTTGGGGGAAGATCTGTTCATGGGAGAGGTAAAAAGCCTGGGTTTGGGGTTCCAAGGAGGACGGGGAGAGGGAGGAGGAGGGTCCGAGACCGACGAAGGAGGAGGAGGAGGAAGGGGGGCAGCCAGCCTGGGCGAAGCAGGGCAGCTCCAGGGTGTTGGAACGGGCGGGCAGACTGAAGCTGGAGCTGCGCTGCATGGCTGGAAAATCTGCCTGGTGCAGCCCCCCGGCCAGGCCACGCTGGACGCTGCCCCCGCTGTGGCAGCGCCTCTTCTCCACCGCCGTCCACACCCGCGAGCCCTGAGGACGCCAGCTGGATCGCCAGCCCCCCAGCTCGTCCGAGCAGGACAGGGAGCGGCACTGGCGCTTGCTTGGTGGAGCCGTGGTGGAGGAAGAGGAGGAGGCGGCCTCGGTCAGGCTCAAGTCCTGCAGGAGGCTGCTGATGGCGCCCGAGGTGGCACCCACCTCCATCCCCCAGTGAGTGTGTCTCTGGTGGGCCTCGGGCAGCGCATCCCACAGGCTCTCCAGGCTGGAGCCCACAGCCTTCTGCTGCATGGCGCAGCCCCCGCCCACGTCTCGCCACCTTCCCGTCTCTGCAAACACCACCGGTAGCCGCCATTAGAAAAAAAGTGTGAAACACTTAAAACAAACAGGGCCCCCTCTCTATGTATTTAAGCTTTCCCCTTTTATCTGTAAAATTTCAGAAGAACCCTTCAGGCATGAAGTTCCAGCAGACATGCCCTGAGAACCCTTCTCTTCTGAGAATAGAGAGGCTGGGAGCCAGACATAAGCCCCAGGAACAGCAGTTCCTGGTGAATGGCTCTCTGCCATGACCTGGGGAGGCCTACTGCACTCGAACCCTCCAACATCTGTGGAGGCCGTGGTGTGGAAACATCCAGCACACACAGCACCCTGCTCTGAGAAACAGAGTGAGACAAAGACACTGAGAGCAGGAGAGAGCTCAGGGCTACCCTTCTTTACAAGTGTGTTGATTTTGGTGCTGGTACTCCATTGTACTGTGTGCGTTACACCTGGAGGAGAAGGAAGAGGAGACTACGACAGATTTCTTCTGAAGTCCTGAAGCACTTCTTGGATAAGAAGAGGGATCTGTCAGCAGACGGGGGGAACACAGCTCAATGTCTGACCTCCCCAAGATGTTCCAAACAACCAAAGACATACTTGGCCTCTTGACAATCGCCCCTGATAAACATTCCTGGGAAGAATCTTTATCTAGGCTGGGGAGGGTGTTGATAGCAGACAACCTACAGGCTTTATATCAGAGAAAACAGGCACAGTTCCAAATAGGTAACCTGGCTGCAAGCTGCCACACACAACTCTAACATTGCAAAGCACAGAGGTACAGCTATCATCCAGCACCCCCCCCCCATTCCCCCCCGTTCCTATGCTGTGCTACAGGTGCTGTGGTCACACTAGAGGGATTACTCTCTCTTTTAGACTAGATTCACAGAGAGAGGGGGACCCTTTTATACAAACGACACATTCCGGGCTGAGCTGGGCTGACGCCTGGTACGGAGGAGGAGAAAAGATTTTTCCCATTGGAGGTCAGAAAACAAAAAATCCCAAAAATGCTTTGGTCGGAGGAGCTGAGAGGAGAACAAAAGGCACTGTGCAAGACAGCTAACGTGCTGCTGTGGGTGTGCTTTGCCAGGCATGGGGACCCATGCACCCAGCACTAGGCTGAGGCTTGCACAAACTCCCTATTGATCTACGAATTTGCTGGGGAATGGGCACTGGGTTTACGGGGGATACTAATCAAGATTGGGCTTTGGTCTGTTTTCCCAGTACAGAAGACAGGCACGCGCCTAAAGCTCTTTCTTTTTCTCTTTGAAATCCATTTGACCCTTCTGTAGTACATTTTAAGAAGTGAAAAAGGCTGTTCAACTCGGCAGATTCTGAAATGGTGTAAAGGGCCCCCGGCGTATGGTGCAGTGTCCAATGTGGCAAGAAAAGAAAGCCTTTACAAAATGTTCAAACACAAACTAATTGCCATCATAAAAGAAACACCTGTTAGGCATAACAGCATCACCATTGGACCATGTGACCTTACTGTGAAGTGACAATTCCCTCACCCCCCACCACCTGTACATGTAACCAAATGTTTCCTTCCTAACAAGCTGCTGAAAGGTGCCATAAGCACATACTTCTAGTTTGTGTCCCTAGTTTGCAATGTTGAATAAAGCCCAAAGAGTGACAACAATAAGCAGATAAGAACATAAGGAGTGGGGCTGAGGTAAGTCAGTGGGTCGGGGCTGCTAATCAACGCAGGGAGGTCACAGGAAGTTTTGGCTGCACCAACTCACCCATGAGTCCGCAAGAGAAAAGTTTTGTTCCCTGGCTCATGGTCTGCGCCTGGCACTATGGAGAGAGAACACACAATCACGTTAGAGACATCCTTGAAAGTTGACTGTCAGACAAGTACCAAAAAGTCCTCTCAACACAGAAGCTCAAAAGCGTAGCAGAGGACCTCATGCAAAAAAAAAAGAAAAGAGGAAGTTGTCAGTATCCCCTCCCTCCAGCCCTTTTCGCAGGAAAAGCAGTCAACATAGACGGGTCTGTAAAAGCATGCAGGACAAGGAGTGTATGTGCGGTATGGAAATGTGTAGCAGCCACAGGTGGCGAGACTCTGTAGACAGACTTTCCCCTGTGCCAGAGACGGTATACGGCACACAGCCCCGCTCTCTCCACCTCAACGGAGGGGGTTTCATTTCACATGGGGATGCGCAAGGTGCTGACTATCTCCACATTTCTGGGGGGGGTTGTACTGTGTAAGAGCACAAACGTACATGTGTTTTTTGTGCGCGTGTGTGAAGGAGAATGGATAAAGAAATGTTCCTTCCATCTTAGCACCTGGGGAAGCTCCTGTTGATTTGGTAATGAATGGGAAGGGAAAGGATTCAAACCAGATGATGCACCCTTGCAGCAATAATTTAAGCTTTTATTATTATGCAATCACTGCTAATTTGGGGAGGGGGGAATTCAATGTTTCCCACTCAAATGATTAATGTTGAAATAATGCAAAAGCTTTTTCCAAAATTCCTTGGGATTTGCTGAATGCTTGAAGTTTTTCAGCAAACTCAACTTTAGGAAATTAAGTCGATTACCGGGGGATTACACCATCAAATGCACAAATTTTAATCACACTTTAATTTGGCTGTTGATTAACCTGGCTCAAACTGCAGAAAAACTCAAGACTAGCTCATGAACCGATAGTACGATTGCTTAGAAATCATCTTACCAGCCCCAAATCTGCCTCTTTGGACCTTACATCATCAGCACCCTTCTTTTCCAGTGTTTTCTTGTAAATGATCACCATGACAACACACATCTGTGCCACAACTGGATCCAGTGCATGCAAATGGGGTCGGAGGCCATCTTGGTGGGCATGGTGAGAGTCAGCCGGATCCTCATCTGTAGAACCACCTCAGGCTCCTCCAGGAACGCACGTCTTTACAGCTCAAACCAATCCTGTGCAGACAGAAACACGGAAGGATTAGAATTCTACACATTTCTGAAGTTCTGTTAACTCATCTGAGCTGAGCAGGACACAACTGAACTGTGAGGGAGCCGGCATCTCCCCAGATTGACCCGACCCACTCTGGTGAGGTGTCTGGCAGCTCAGAAAGATAACTCTGAGCACTGGAGGTGGTTGAGCCTGCTGCAGTCACCACCATGCAAAAGTATCTTGCAACTAGCTACAAGAGTTGGGGCAAAGCACAGTGGAAAGTCAGTGTGGTTTAACACTTTCCTTTAATTCTGGTGTCAGCAAGTATTGTACTTCTCGTACTTAATGCATTCTAGGCGTAGCGTCGGCAATAGGCCCGTACAGGATTGTTTTCACAGTTGGGACTTTTGAGTTTATCTGCCCTCCCTCACAACTTTCTATGCAATTTCCTCAACATGCCATCACAGTTGGTAATCTGAACCATGTTATTGTACTGAATGTCCATTTGTGATCATTGGTCATATGAGAAAGCGAGAGAGCGCAAGTCTCTCGCGAGTGTTCCACAGGAATAGGGGATTGTAGCAGAGCAAAGTCAGAGTTGTGTAATTGAATCCTCGGGGGCTCGGAATAGCACCGCTGTGACCTTGTGGTTATCAAAACAACCCCTTGCACATTAGCGCTGCATCGATGGATGCAAACCAGCTGATTAGTGCCAGATGTGGATCTATGGAGCGTAATCAGAGTCTGATTAAAGCAACACTTCAGAGATAGAAATGGGTGGATGGATAAATGTAGAGAGATGTAGAGTGATGGTGGACTGAGAGTGTCAAATAAATGACGAGAGAGAGAGAGAGAGAGAGAGAGAGAGAGAGAGAGAGAGAGAGAGAGAGAGAGAGAGAGAGAGAGAGAGAGAGAGAGAGAGAGAGAGAGAGAGAGAGAGAGAGAGAGAGAGAGAGAGAGAGAGAGAGAGAGAGAGAGAGAGAGAGAGAGAGAGAGAGAGAGAGAGAGAGAGAGAGAGAGAGAGAGAGAGAGAGTGGTGTTGTCCATGAGACAAAAGCGCGTTGTCCCGAGAAAGAAACCAAGTCCCCTTTTAAAACACAAATTTTCCTTTTAACCCTAGAGGGGAAAATACATTAAAGCAATGTTCTTGACTGAATTTACATGTGTGAATATGCTTCATTAAAGCACAAAGATAGGACAGATAAGATAGAGCAGCAAGTTTATCACGTGTGTGACTGCTAACTAACAACATGTTCCAAGCCGGAGACAACCAGAGATATTCTGTAGCCTAGCACACAATTAATACATTACCCATAATGACGATAACGACTTGAGGACATGGATTTTTTAAACACCATCCAATAGACCAAGTAAGTTCTCTGATCAAAAATGAGTAGAGAAGATTTCCACTACACCTCTACCTGACACATAATAATAAGTGGCCTAAAAAGAAAAATTGTATGTCTAGATTTAGGATATCTTATATTCATCTTATAGCTCTATGCATGTATGACATTAAGAACAAGTTAAACCAAGTAAAAATCCCATCCCCTGAATGTCCAGGGATCGGAACACACTTGTCATCCCCAAATAAAAGGAGAGGAGAGAAGGCAATACAGTAAATTTGAAAACTTCTTTGGCATTTAAAAAGTGTTTAGACAGAATAAAGAAGAGCGCTCAGAGGGTGAAAAAAAACATACCTTGAGAAATTCTCTCCTTGACTAGAGTAGGCATTGGCAAGGACTTGGAGTTTCTCATGCAAGGACGAGAAGGTAAAACAAACGTGCAAAGCATACCTAGAAACTCTCTCTGATGAGCTGGTGACACATTCTGTCCTGTTTCCACAGATATTCGCACTAACGACGTCTCGTGATTTGGAGATGTTGATAAAACGCAAATCACCTACTGTCCTTCAATGGGCTTTTAATAAATGAACGAAAAAAGGGGTTGTTACTATCATAGACAACCCAGTGCCTCTCACTCCTCCATAATCCTTTATCTGTAATCTGTGAAAACTTTCTGACAACCATGAATCCTTTATCAGGGTCAGGGCGTCAGCAATAATGACAGCTGAGAGGCCTGATTTCTCGGGGGGGGGACAGGGGTGTGGGGAGTGCAGAGCAGCGCTCCTCATCTCTGGATGGTTGTGTTATGCTGTGGCTGACTGACAACAGCAGTGGCGGTGACCATTTATTAAGGGTTGCCACACAAACATTTTGCAGCACAAATTTGTTGAGCTGCACGCTTCCTCTGTGGTCTGAGGCTTTCAATAGTGGAATTACATTAAAAATAAACTCAAGGAGGGGGGAGGGGTCAACTAGTGTCAGCCATGTATAAGCTGTGCTTACTTTTCCTTTTGGGTTGTGCAGTGAGTAGCACAAACATTAATTCAGTGTACATACAGAAGCCATCTACAAATAAGGAATGGGAATGGTTCTTGGTTCGTTCTTTCCCTGAGGTAACAACGGGTTCGAACTAAGGGTTTTCAAAAAGGTTGTTAAATTTAGGGGGTTGTATACCAAATCCTGTCAGGCATGTTTGACAAGAAATCTGAGTTGGTTAGACCGGAACAAATATTTTTCATGGGAAGGCTTTTCCTTTACCTCAGAACTCAGCTAGTAGGCCTACACTGAAAAGGTTAACACTCGACATCCCGGCCTAGATGAAGCGCCTTTCATGGTACATTTAGTATTTGCCATCAACGAGTCTACTTGCCATCTGGAGCACACAAAATAGGAATACAAGCCCACAATTTATATAATATAGGGGAAATAAGTAGCATACATATTCAATAAAATACTATAGTCTACAAATGTTCTATTCCAGAGTGTAAGCTTTAATATTTTTGAGTTTGATTAGGCTGACACTAACAATTTAGTAGGCTATCGAGTACCAATCAATTTCAAAACAAAGGCCCTTGGACAGCTTGTGGTAAACTATTGACATAGCCTATTCCATACATTCAATTCTTGTTAACAATTCCATGTTAACAAGCCAGTATTCAAATAAGGATGTTGGATCTGTGGTCTCATAGTCACATAGTGAACAATCTTGGGATTGAGGCTGTCTCAGTAATCCTTGTGTCTGCTTGCTACCTGAGACAGCAGGCCCCGACCACAGGCGATGAAATCCAATTTAGGGATTTGAGCCTTTCTGCCAGTGATCACTAGTGCCTGAGAAGACAGCAACACTCAGCTCACCTCCCCATGGGAAAAATTATGCATGTTCCTCAAAGTGTAACTGTCCCAGAGCCATGGGCTGTGCTGAGCAATAGGCCTGCCTACATGTCTTTCATAAATCTCAGCTTGATCCATATTTGGTGTCATAATTTATGATCACGATAGCTAGTGCCAACTGGCTCACTAAGTTGAAAAGGGGTGATTTTGCTCCAACCATACAAGAGTAGGACTGTGATATGTACAGTTAGGTCCATAAATATTTGGACATTGACACAATTTTCATCATTTTGGCTCTGTATACCACCACAATGGATTTGAAATGAAACAATCAAGATGTGCTTTAAGTGCAGACTTTCAGCTTTAATTTCAGGGTATTTACATCCAAATCAGGTGAACGGTGTAGGAATTACAATACATTTTATATGTGGCCCCCCCCCTTTTTAAGGGACCAAAAGTAATTGGACAATTGGCTGCTCAGCTGTTCCATGGCCAGGTGTATGTTATTCCCTCATGGGAGTTCGTTATTTCATTGACAAGGAGCAGATAAAAGGTCTAGAGTTCATTTCAAGTATTGTATTTGTGTTTGGAATCTGTTGCTGTCAACTCTCAATATGAAGTCCAAAGAGCTGTCACCATCAGTGAAGCAAGCCATCGTTAGGCTGAAAAATCAAAACAAACCTATCAGAGAGATAGCAAAAACATTAGGTGTGGCCAAATCAACTGTTTGGTACATTCTTAAAAAGAAAGAACGCACTGGTGAGCTCAGCAACACCAAAAGACCCGGAAGACCACGGAAAACAACTGTGGTGGATGACAGAAGAATTCTTTCCCTGGTGAAGAAAAACCCCTTCACAACAGTTGGCCAGATCAAGAACACTCTCCAGGAGGTAGGCGTATCTGTGTCAAAGTCAAAAATTAAGAGAAGACTTCACCAGAGTAAATACAGAGGGTTCACCACAAGATGTAAACCATTGGTGAGTCTCAAAAACAGGAAGACCAGATTAGAGTTTGCCAAAAAACATCTAAAAGACCCTGTACAGTTCTGGAACAACATCCTATGGACAGATGAGACCGAGATCAACTTGTACCAGAATGATGGGAAGAGAAGAGTATGGAGAAGGGAAGGAACTGCTCATGATCCAAAGCATACCACCTCATCAGTGAAGCATGGTGGAGGTAGTGTTATGGCGTGGGCATGTATGGCTGCCAATGGAACTGGTTCCCTTGTATTTATCGATGATGTGACTGCTGACAAAAGCAGTAGGATGAATTCTGAAGTGTTTCGGGCAATATTATCTGCTCAGATTCAGCCAAATGCTTCAGAACTCATAGGACGGCGCTTCACAGTGCAGATGGACAATGACCCGAAGCATACTGCGAAAGCAACCAAAGAGTTTTTTAAGGCAAAGAAGTGGAATGTTCTGCAATGGCCAAGTCAATCACCTGACCTAAATCCAATTGAGCATGCATTTCACTTGCTAAAGACAAAACTGAAGGGAAAATGCCCCAAGAACAAGCAGGAACTGAAGACAGTTGCAGTAGAGGCCTGGCAGAGCATCACCAGGGACGAAACCCAGCGTCTGGTGATGTCTATGGGTTCCAGACTTCAGGCTGTCATTGACTGCAAAGGATTTGCAACCAAGTATTAAAAGTGACAATTAGATTTATGATTATGTTATACATTGTTTCATTTCAAATCCATTGTGGTGGTATACAGAGCCAAAATGATGAAAATTGTGTCAATGTCCAAATATTTATGGACCTAACTGTAGATGGGAGGCTTCTATAGGTTTTGGAATTGAGGGTCTGGGGCACAGAGATGGTTTCACAAGCGTTGCAGCTGCCCACTTATCATAAACACAAAGCCCCAGCAAGGCCATGCATAGCAGCAAAGAGGGCCAGCTTTTTAAAGAAGGCCTGCTGTTTAATTATCTCGTACATAATCACTTGCACTGTATACATTTGTTCGGAACAAGAGGTTAGTTCTGGAGAAATGTTGTCCACATGAATATGCATGTCTGATATGTCACTTAACTACAATGGGGCTAAGATCAAATGTGACATGTCTCTGCTGCCATTGCGGACATAGCAAAGTATAGAAATGAGCATGAAATAATAATTGTGTCTTAACATGGCCATCCCTTGGATTTCATGAGAATTCTTGGCAACATTTTACATAAGGGTTACATTAAAGATCCCATGACATTGAAGTGACAGTGAAGTTTTCATGTCATGGGACCTTTAACTACCAAGTAAATACACAGCAATACCGTCAGTTTAAACATGATAAATACTAAGGAATTGCTCATGTATTTATATGGCATTAGGTGTTAGTGGTAGTGCTGTCAAACGATTAAAATATTTAATCGCGATTAATCGCATTAATGGAATAGTTAACTTGCGATTAATCGCAATTAATTGCACATTTTATCTGTTCTAAATGTCCCTTGATTTATTTTTGTCCAATTATTTTTTCTTATTTTAATACTCTTATCAACATCGAAAAGTGGATCAGATTGCTTGGTGCAAATGTTTTTTTTTATTGAAAACAACATTGCAATCGCCTGGCTTTGACGAGGGGGCGGAGAATTTGCATCAGCTGTGTGCTTGGCCATCAAGTGGTATTTCAGACTGGACGTCCTGCGATGATAGCTCAGTTCACAACGACAACACACAGATCACTTTGGTCTTGTCAATGGAACTATTTGGCAACTTTTTAAAAGTAAACTTTCCATTCAGAATCTTATTGGCATCCATTTCGCCGTCTCGCGCTCGCCATCCACTCAAAACGTAACGTTAGCCTAGTACTCTTTAGCCGGCTCGCAAGCCCAAACAAGTGTGTGCGGCGTGCTTGTTGTTTTGTTTCCGGTCTAGCTAGATCCGGTGTGGTGTTGTAGTTTTTGTAACGTCAGTAGTTGTTGCAACAGCATGTGAAAAAACGACAACGTTTGCTAGGCAAAAAGTAACGTTAATCGCGCGATAAAAAATCGACGCAGTTAAAATGGGTTTGCGTTAATGCCGTTAATAACGCGTTAAACTGACAGCACTAGTTAGTGGTATAGGTTATCACAAAAGTGTAAGAAGGCACAGTATGGGGGAAGGTAGGGGTAACTGGGTGTTGTAAAGGGGCAGTTGAAAACTGTGTTATCAAAACATGATCATCAGTAACATCCATTTACCCCCGAATAACACAACCTCCCTAACACCCCTTGTGTAATAAATTGTACTGCTAAACCATAATGAAGCGTAGATTGCGATTCTGTAACTACAATGTTGTTACAATAGGTATCTGGCTACGCAGTTGCATGGTAGTTATTGTAACCTTAATGCAAATAATTGCTCAAATCCGCATTTTAAATGAGCAATGAGAGAAATAGGGGTCACTACTGTCACACCCCAATAACTAGCACAACCATCTGTAAGAGTCTGTTCCAAAATCCCTTATGAAAGGGTAAGGGGTTTGGCAAGCAAATTGATATGGCAGGAGCTCACAGAATTTTACACACAGGCTACACAGCAAACATGATTTCAAACCCAAGGAAAAGGCTAACATGCTATGAATAAATTGTGTATACCGTATTTTTCGGAAAATAAGCCGCATTTTCTATAAACTGCACCCCACCAGAATGGGAGCTTTGTGTTTGTAAATCGGAGTATAAACCGCACTGGAATATATGCTGCACTTGATAAGGGAACAATGATACCAAGTTGCCAAGCAATGCACGAGTATAGGCGATCTTACAGCATCGTGTAACACACTTTGGTTGTGGATAGTAGGCTATGTCTAGTAATAAAGCCAAGTCACTCATTTAGTGGCAAAATCCATTGCTATGTCTACAAAATTATTTTAGATATAGTATAAGTTTAGCTAGCTTGCAAATCCTGAGGATAGAATACCGAATTTGAATTAGCCAATGTTGTGTTAGCGATGCTAGCTAACGTTAGTTTGCTAGTTGTACATAACATTTCACTGGGTCTTGCAGCTGTTTGATTTACTGAAATTATTATGAAATGTTATGTTATGCCATTTGCCTACGTTAGCAAGTCACTGTATATCCAAGCCCTGATTGTGTAACTGAGACGACACAGTAAATAATTCCTCTTTCAAATAATAAGACCCCGTTCAAGTGTTGACCATTAAATTAGCTGCACGGTCTGTAGAGATCTTGAGACTAAAGGCCGATTTATACTTCTCCGTTTTTACGGAGACGGACACAGGGAACGCCTTGTGGGGCACGGAGAGGGGAATTCCCTCTCCGTGCCCTCTCCGAGCCCCTCGGAGAGCTCTACGTGCACCTCCTGATTTTCCTGACTATCCGTCTGTCCGTCCGTCATTTTACGGATACACCTTGGCTGTGATTGGTCAGTATTAAGAACCGCTTGCGTCAGGGGCGGGGTTGCCGTGATAAACAGGACGAACAGAATCCTTTGACCGCCATTGCTGTAAGTTTTTACAATTCATATTTCAGATAAACAGTACATGTAAATCAGCATCTGGATTAAAATGTGACGAGAAATGGGCAGTGTAGTTGCTGAAAATGTGTGTATTTTATTGATGAAATGGCTAATTTGTAAATTTGCTCCGACTTCTCGATAACCTAGGTAAATAAACACTCCACGACGACTTACAAAAAAACGTTGCGCCACCTACTCTTCTGGCGGTGAATTGTTTTCAGCACCCACAGCCTACGGAGAACCATAAACAAAGTCTATCCGTCCGTATCCGTGCGTATCCGTGCGCCCGCCCATCCGTAAACGGAGACGCAGAAGCATATTTCGGCCTTATCCGTCCGCTAGTCCGTCATTTTACGGATACCCCTTGGCTGTGATCGGTCCGCAATTGGTTTAACACACAAAGACGTCATGTGGCAGGCTAAAAAAACGTTGTTCCACCTACTTTTCTGGCGGTTTTCAGCACCCACAGCCTTCGGAGTACTATAAATTCAACGAATCCGTCCAACTCCGTCCGTCTGTCTGTCCGTAACGGAGTCGGAGTAGTATAATTCGGACAGATTCGTTGAATTTATAGTACTCCGAAGGCTGAAAACAATTCACCGCCAGAAAAGTAGGTGGAGCAACGTTGCTAATGACGTCTTTGTGTGTGGAACCAATTGCGGACCAATCACAGCCAAGGGGTATCCGTAAAATGACGGACTAGCGGACGGATATTCAGGAAAATTAGGAGGTGCACGTAGAGCTCCCATAGAGTTATATTACTAGAGGCAGCTACTTTTGTCTTCCAAGATGGCATCCCCATTCATTTCTATGAAAAGTGCTCAGTGGCGCAGTGAGGCAAGCGAGAGCGCGAAAGGCTCGCTTTTTTCCTAGCTCCGAGTCTCGTGCACGCTTGCAACTAGCTGTACACGTCATACCTTGCGACAACCTGTCGCGAGCTTGTGAGCTGGAGCTAAGGAATTGCAGAAAACTGTCAGAATGTGGTACAAGTCCGATCAAGAAGCACGTGAACTTTACGAATATCAATATTGGTACTGTAGTATTATACGTGCAGGGCCTATACGTTGTTCTTTTTGCTTCGTGTTTTTAGTTTGACTGCTTAACTATTGTGTCGGATTAAAAAAACTGTAAACTTGAATATCTGGCTCCGTCGTTGTTCTAGCTCGGCAAATCAAGCTTAATTAAGCCTATAGGCCTATGTTACTATTATAATGATGATGAGTATTTCTTACTATTACTAGCTTATTGTTAATGCCATCGTTGTGGTGTTAACTGACTAAGTTCTAACAATATAACGACCATAACAATATTGTGGTTATCAGACATGATTTATTAATCTTCGTCTTTGCTCCCTAATAACATGCCAACAATCTATAATGACGCCGTAACATGCCACGATATTATAACTAATTATATTAGGCTATAATTACCAGGCCCGTAACGGAAACACATGAGGCCCCCCCGCAGAATAAGCCTGAGAGGCCCCCCCACCACATATGTAACGGATAATGTAATACAAATACCGACGGGACGAACAGGACCCCGACGCGATCAACTGAACTTTTTGGAACATTCTGAAGAGCCGTGTAATAAATGCAAGATATCAAAACTCAAGCTTGTCTTGTGAGGGAAATGTATTCAATAAGAAAAAAACGCTCAAACCGTTTGAGCGTTTTTTTCTTATACACATGTGCGCGTCTTTTAGCAAATATGTGTGCAAAGTCTTTTACCACACTCTTTACATCTAAACTGCGCGCACATTCATTTTCTATGCTAAGGATGGCCAGACCTGACAGCCTCTCTTGTGACATGGAGCTTCTGAGATATGTTTTGATCAGTTTCAGCTTGGAAAATGACCTTTCAGCGCTTGCGACAGTCACGGGTATTGTCAGAAATAATTTGATGGCCGTGGCTACATCAGGCACACTTGATAGGTTGGAGTTGTGTTTTATTATTAGCGTGTTCGCTAAATCATAAATGGAGCCATTTTTTGTCGTGTGAATCTTGTAGAAAGCAATGACTGTACGTTTTACACGATCATAATATGTATATAACTGAAATACAATGACTTATTGTAACTTTGATTATGTTTTTTGTATGTTTAAATAGTCAAACGCAATCGCTGCAACTGCACGATACTACTGTCGCATAGCGTTACGTTATCATGTTTGCTAATAATGTCAGTTATGTAATATATTTTATAATTAAGCACTTTTTCTACTTTCTCTTTTTTTTGTAGTTTCACTCCATTTCAATGTTGTCAGCTTGATAGGAAGTCAATAAAGGAGCAAGGCTAATTTTCCTGGCTCTTGGAAAGGAGGCTCTGTTAACGCTAGGAAGCACAACACAGACAGAGCAGTACAGCTGTCAAAGTATAGGCTAACGTTAGCTACGTGGTACAGTAATGTTAGCTATAGCAAACAGTACAATACCTGTCTCTTCTGGCAGATGAGTGCATCCTTCACCGGCTGGTCGAAAAATAAATTTGTAATTTTGGGAAGTTTGGCATTTAATTCAGAAATTTTCTGTTTTGAATGCCGCTTTTGGGCACCGCTTTTAAATGTGCGTTTCATTTTTCCTACTCTACGCTACAGTTAGCTACCTATTTGCAGCGGGCTCGCCGGTCTGTGTGACCATCTGACCTACTTCGTCATGTCACTTACCTAGCTAACAAAGAAAGCACAATTAAATATACAACTCTGGAAACACAGACAAGACAATAAGACACCCCATGTAATTCAAATTGGATAAAAAAAATTAAAAAAACGGGGGCCCCCCATCCCTGCGAGGCCCCCCCGCGGTGCGGGGGCTGCGGGGGTAATCTTTACGGGCCTGATAATTACGTTTGTCATGCCATGAGCATAATATGCATTCATTACAAAATGGTTAAATCTGCTTTAAAATAACGGAAATAAACTCTACAAACAACCGTCATGTATGTGTGCAACCATTTGTAAAGCTTGCTACAATAAAGGCAGGCAACTGTACATTATCAAGTCCTTTCTCCTTGTTCTCATTCAGCTCAGGTAAATCAGCGATTTGCTGATGTTCCCTTTTGTGCTTGTCCCCTGTTCGTATCCGCGAGCACGTTTCCAGGCAACTTTTCTTGACTTAAGCAAATAAATGGGGTGCTAGTTTACCCATTTCGGATTGGTTTCAAATTTAGCAAAAATCTGGAAAAAAGATTCGATGAAAAGCTAGTAGTATGAGCCAGGTTCGAGAATCGAACAAAAATTATTGGGGGAGATAGTTTTGTAAATGTTGACTGGAGTTAATAGAATAAAAACGACCGGAAGAGCCAGGTGCCTAACCGCAAACGCAATACCACCTACATCCACCGGGGCCGTTGCTTCAAGTCGAGGGGCAAGGGGTGGGGGTCTGAGAGCTCCCCGAGGGCCTCGGAGAGGGCTCTGAGAGGGCGTTCCACATCGGAGTGGGCGTTCCCTGTGACCGTCTCCGTTAAAACGGAGTAGTATATTTCGGCCTTTTGGGCTCGGCACCATAGAGAAAGATTATGTTCAATAGTATGACAGTCTAACCTGAGCGGTAGGTGATACTGATAAGATTGTCAACATTCCAGTGACACTGCATAGTAACATAAAAGGCACTAGCTAGCCTAACCAATTGTTCTAGTAAAGTCTCAACCTACCACACCATGAATGAAATCCAAAGGAAAAGGCCTGTAACAGCATATCAGTACAACCCAACTCTGACACTGTTTGGATAGCGGATAGGACTGCAAAGACTGGGTAGAATGGGTAGGACTACAATCGACAAAGACTGTCAAGGACTTCAATGGACTAAGACTGACTAACTGCATTGGACTAAGACTGGCTAGGACTGCAATGCAGCAGCCTGGGTAAAGCCAACTCCAGACCCAACTGGCTTAAGTGCAAACTAAGCAAGTCCAAATCCCAGCTTGTGGGTTGAGTGTAGGACGAAACAAAGCAAAACATTCTCGACAACTAACTATGTAATAACTAGTGGATAGCCAACTATGGTCTCCCTAGTAAATTGTCTAGCGCTCTGCTACCATAGTTGTCATACGCAGCCAATAGCTTGCCACAGCACTGCACAAGCGCAGCCATACTTACAGCTCAATGTACGAGCTTTGTTCTTTAACTAATTAGCGTTAGTTAGCTATTTATGTAGGTGGCAAATTTATGTTGAATACTCAAGTGTTCAAAGGCATAGCGGAAATTATTCAACTATAAACTTGGTAGGATATGTTAGTTTGATAGTTACGTTTTTTTTGCTCATAGAACGGCGAAACAATTTCCATCATCTAACAATATAAACTGTAAACTCATGATCCAGTACTGTAGCTACATGGTGAGGTTCCTTAAAACACGTATCTGTCCATTAGCTAAGTTACAGTCTAGTTAGCTACACAACCTTCTTTTGCCAGACAGAAGTTGAGAAACTAGTATTTTCCAGCGTTAACGTTCTTCTGTCGGTCAGACAAAGAAATGGGGTATAAGAAAAACGTTTTCAAATCATTAGTTTTATGGCTCAAGGCAGAAGCTAAGCCAAGCTACAGAGCAGCATCATAATACTCACATGTCAACGAACATGAAATAACTTCGTTTGTACATGGCAATGAACTCTGTGAACTAACTAGCAAGTCATCATTATTTGCCAGCAAAAAAAAATACAGTGGCTAACTGGAGAACTCACAATTATCAGGCTGTGCATCTCATAAGTCCAATGCCTTCCTGACTCCCACAACTGATGGTTAAGCCTGCCAGACCATTTTCAGGTTTTCGCGTATATGGCAAAAACAAGTCATGGAGTCCCTGAACCAAGGCAGCTGAAATTAACTACCACATCCACTGAACGGGACTGAAGGAGAAGTTTGCAATCTGTGACAGCACAAGCTCAAGGGAAAAACCATTGTCATAGGGGTGATTGTTAATTAAATATCATTATGAGAATATTGTTTCTCGAAAGCACGCACGTTTGGGTACAACTGTATGAAATAGTACAACTAATGACATTTGTTATGAGAAAAGATAAAAACGTACTTATTTTATTAGAGCTGTGGATAGCCAATGAACCTTCCTCTACCCAAGTCATGGTCTAGCCTGCTCCGCAGTAATCGAAAGCAACAATTTGTTGTGTTTTGCCACAGGCACCTACAGAACCATGCTTAGAGGGTATAGTTGTATATAAGTAAGTAGTCATAATTATACAGCCATGTGTGATTTTTAAAAGGGTTTTGAATATCTAGATGTATACATTAATAATATAACTCATACTATAAAATGTTAATTAAATGTCATTAATAATTGGTAGGTAGGTATTTTATTAATTCCTAAGGCAAATTGCAGAAATACTTGTCCGTTCCAGCAGCTTAACAATAGTGAGCTAAATAATGAGTCGTTTTTTAAGTTTATATTTATAATACATTAGTTCTCAAATCATAAAGTGTGTGAGGTGCATGACTCAAAAATGAAGTTAGGGGTTTGGCTATGTATTCTACAAGTTTTCTCCCTTATGTATTGAGGGAGACAAATCCTTGATGTCCTTTAACACAAGTAGCAGACAGTCTGAACCTTGTAGGCGGACAGTCTGCCCTGCTAAAAGAGATTAGTGGCACACAGCAGATGTTACCCTCTGATTAACAATGGTGTCCGCCAGGGGTGAGCCTCGGTACCCCACTCCTACAAGGCCTCAATATTAACTTCAATCCATTACAGTGAATTAACTTATGTGATGTGACAGCTAAAGCAGCAATATTGTTTAGTAATACAGTGCCTCTTTGTTGCTCACTTGGATGCAATATTTTAGGGTGGTATATAGCCTCTCATTTTGAAGCAAAAGTTGAAAACATTAACAACGCAAAGTGAGTGTGTGTCTGTAGGCTTCAGATGTTAATACTATCTCCTCAGAGACATCGTCCTATTTTTTTCCATCTGTTCATATTAGTGTCACACATTTTTCTCTGTGCTGTGTTTCATGAAACCATAGGGAGGGGGCAGTATTAATCAATTATACATGCACACCATACTGAACAAAATAAGCCTAGACCCTGGTGCAATTAAGGGGGCTTTATGACCACAGGGCAGATGGCTAGAGGCCTGGAGGTGCCAAATAATCCTAAATGTCAAAAGGTTTTAATAAACCGGCCACCCTGGCCCACAAAGGACAAACAGTGTTAAATGTTTGATTGAGCTTGTGTTTTGTCTATTTTCTGAATTAACTGAAGACTTTGTCACAGTTTAATAATTGTCATACATTTTTAAGATAAATTCATCTTTCACATCAACAACTGACTCATCCAATTTACTAATTGTACAATGTAATTACATACATTGTGATATGTATAAATGTGCAAATACATTAATCTAGGCTTCATGGCACCTGTACAATGACCAAACTGAGAGGCTGAATATCAGGTCCTTTATTACTGGGAGTGACCAATGACAAATAATATCTAGAATAAAGCATAAAAGGGACATCTGGATTCTATAGACCCCGGACGTGATGACAAGGCCGCGGTCAGACTTCCACTTAGATCCAAGCTAATTGAGATTCAAAGTCTACAGTAATTAATATCAGGAGACTCCAGTCCACAGGACCAATACATCACAGTACAGTATATACCACCACTAACTCTTCATGAATTTCCGATGCAGGTGCAGCCATGGAAGTGCATCTACATTTTACCATGGAAGCTCAGGATCATAGATGGATACCATTTGGAGTAAATGTTTAGATACAGGTTTAGTCTTGGTTGAAGGGCACCGTAATCTTAAAGATTCAAGGTGTGGATAATGTTTTTCCACCCTACAGTAAGCCAATGTTTGTCAGTGTGGCATTGTTACACCAAGATGATTGTTCAGACAGGTTCTAAAACAAGAACAAATGTCTTTGAGAGTCAAGGGTATGGCAGCTTAGTAGTCATATATAATTATAGAAAGTACTGAGACATTTTGGATGACTTCATGTGGTATCACTTTATTTAGTGTGACAAACTCTCTCTGGTCAAGGAAACCCACCAATATATTCGTATCATCAGATTATAATTTAACACATTTACAGTACATGTACGTTTTTTAAAGTGCTTTATACATTTCTCATATTTAGAATCAAATTGCTGTCAATGTTGACCAGTTTGCACAGTGATGTCATGAGTGTTTTGTCTTTGTGGCATTGCACTCTCATTCTCCATATAGGCCTGCACTGACCTCCACAAAGCCCGAATGTTACCCTCCCCAAATCCAGATGCCCCTCTTCTCTCTATCAGCTCAAGGAAGAAGGTATCCTCTGCAAATATTGGCTTTGTAAAAACCTGGAGAAGGTACCTGTTCGAACAGAATCAAATGCAATAAAGACAAACTGATTAGCCTTGTATATATATATATTTTTAACTATATACTGATTGGGTGGTGAGAACGAGAGAACAAAGGAGTATGTTTAGCTGTATGTACATTAAAAAAAACACTTCTTGATCTCTCACCGTTTGTTTTGATTAGTTGTTGTGTGAGAGGGGGAGGAGTCTTGGCGCAGGTCTGTGTCCAGGAGGATCCCATGCTGGGACAGCATCTGGGGGTCGTAACCTGCATCCTCCATCTCCTGCTGTTTGCCCAACTGCCAAGTACAGAGGATATAGATACAGTGGCCACTGACCCCAGGAGCAGGAACAACCATCACAATGGTAGAAAGTCTATTTATTAGAAAAGGAGGCCAACCTCAGTGTAGTAAGCAGGAGGAGGGGAGAAGAAATGCACGCCAGCTGTGGCCATTGTCTGCGTAGTGGAGACAATGTCTTGTGTGTACAGACCAATGTGCTGGATGCCTGGACCTTTGTGTTGCTCCAAGAAGGTATCCACCTGGTTGCTACCTGACAGACACACATAATAATGCACACACATTTGTAGGTGTGGATGTACATTATGGCATAATAGTGGCACAATAAATGATGGCTACTTTATATATTTATATTGTTTTTTAATTATAAATCCCCTTAGTATTAGTTAGACTTTGTACCTTCAGTATAGTTAGACAACGTATTTAAGTTTTAAGATTCCTATATGTTTAATGTATGCACCTTCCTGCCAAAGTAAATTCCTTGTCTGTGCAAACTTTCATGGTGACAAAAAACCTTTCTGATTCTGACAATTTGATACATGCAATGTTGTTGTAATGAATTAGCCTGGTCCTAACCAGACTCTCGTACATTTCATTTGTACAGACAGTCTGGCCTCGCTCCATTGACAAGCGTTGACTTCCTTGTAGGTGGGTACTCTGTTGAAGTTTAAAACTATTGGATCTGCCGAGAGCCACTCTGATCTGCCATAACCAATCGCTAGCGTTCGCCTTAGCCAATTCCTTCACCACTACTGTAACAGAGCTAGCTGCCGTAGCTGGAAAATCAAACTGTTCCCGAACCCCGTGGGGAGGAGGGCCACACCATCATGGCCACCAACAAAACTCAGCAAAACTTGTTCTTGCTCCGGCTTTAGATTATAGATATTCGGCAGTGTTGCCACAACGGACCGAATGGCTTCGCTCGCATCTTTCTCAGCCGCCATTACGGAACTACAACACAAACTAGCGCACAACATTAACGTCATCGTTCTCAGCCACTCCCTCTGTTCGCTGATTGGCCGGTTGAAAATCAACCTGAAAAATCTGACTTACGTACATAGAGTTAATATTACTAGAGGAAGCAACTTTTGTCTTCCAAGATGGCGTCCCCATTCATTTCTATGAAAAGTGCTCAGTGGCGCAGTGAGGCAAGCGAGAGCACAAAACTGGACCGCGCCATCTTTCCACTTCCGACTCTTCCGGTCTAGCTTTAAACAGTGGCTCTTTTTTTTCTCTAGCTCCGAGACCTCGTGCACGCTTGCAACTAGCTGTACACGTCATACTTTGCGACAACCAGTCGCGAGCATAGATTTATATGGTTGCGAGCGTGTCAGCTAAGGCATTGCAGTGGCAGAATGGGGTACAAGTCCGATAAGAATCAGAGACATGATGCAAACTTTACGGAAATGGATGCTGTCACTATAGTATTCCTTTCACTTGGTTTTTAGAAATAGGCTATAGGGCTAAATAGGCTATAGGGCTATTCTAGATGGAACTCATCACATATGTTGCTTTTTTTCTTTGTGATATGAGTATGATTTCCAAACGCATTGTATCAGATTAAATAAACTTCACATGAACAGCTCCGTCGATGTTCTCCCCTGGCAAAGAAAGCCTAATAGTTATTTTTGTAACAGAAATCTTCCATAATGCAGACTTACCATAGCTTACTGTCAACTTTATATTCAAACGAAATGCCACGAAATTCACATTGCCTTCAATTTAACATCAGTGTAGAAATGTGGCCTGTGTTTTATAGGTTCAACCTACAAAACCAAACGCCTATTAATGGATATAACGTGATCTAACAAGACTTGGTAATAATGTAATAAATTGAGGTGTGTCTAAAATATAGTCTACTTTATTGAACATGTACAAAGGGGCATATTAACAGAACTATATACAAGACGTTTCCATCAGATATACAGTTAGGTCCATAAATATTTGGACATTGACACAATTTTCATCATTTTGGCTCTGTATACCACCACAATGGATTTGAAATGAAACAATCAAGATATGCTTTAAGTGCAGACTTTCAGCTTTAATTTCAGGGTATTTACATCCAAATCAGGTGAACGGTGTAGGAATTACAACACATTTGATATGTGGCCCCCCCCTTTTTAAGGGACCAAAAGTAATTGGACAATTGGCTGCTCAGCTGTTCCATGGCCAGGTGTATGTTATTCCTTCATGGGAGTTCGTTATTTCATTGACAAGGAGCAGATAAAAGGTCTAGAGTTCATTTCAAGTATGGTATTTGTGTTTGGAATCTGTTGCTGTCAACTCTCAATATGAAGTCCAAAGAGCTGTCACCATCAGTGAAGCAAGCCATCGTTAGGCTGTAAAATCAAAACAAACCTATCAGAGAGATAGCAAAAACATTAGGTGTGGCCAAATTAACTGTTTGGTACATTCTTAAAAAGAAAGAACGCACTGGTGAGCTCAGCAACACCAAAAGACCCGGAAGACCACGGAAAACAACTGTGGTGGATGACAGAAGAATTCTTTCCCTGGTGAAGAAAAACCCCTTCACAACAGTTGGCCAGATCAAGAACACTCTCCAGGAGGTAGGCGTATCTGTGTCAAAGTCAACAATTAAGAGAAGACTTCACCAGAGTAAATACAGAGGGTTCACCACAAGATGTAAACCATTGGTGAGTCTCAAAAACAGGAAGACCAGATTAGAGTTTGCCAAAAAACATCTAAAAGAGCCTGTACAGTTCTGGAACAACATCCTATGGACAGATGAGACCAAGATCAACTTGTACCAAAATGATGGGAAGAGAAGAGTATGGAGAAGGGAAGGAACTGCTCATGATCCAAAGCATACCACCTCATCAGTGAAGCATGGTGGAGGTAGTGTTATGGCGTGGGCATGTATGGCTGCCAATGGAACTGGTTCCCTTGTATTTATCGATGATGTGACTGCTGACAAAAGCAGTAGGATGAATTCTGAAGTGTTTCTGGCAATATTATCTGCTCAGATTCAGCCAAATGCTTCAGAACTCATAGGACGGCGCTTCACAGTGCAGATGGACAATGACCCGAAGCATACTGCGAAAGCAACCAAAGAGTTTTTTAAGGCAAAGAAGTGGAATGTTCTGCAATGGTCAAGTCAATCACCTGACCTAAATCCAATTGAGCATGCATTTCACTTGCTAAAGACAAAACTGAAGGGAAAATGCCCCAAGAACAAGCAGGAACTGAAGACAGTTGCAGTAGAGGCCTGGCAGAGCATCACCAGGGACGAAACCCAGCGTCTGGTGATGTCTATGGGTTCCAGACTTCAGGCTGTCATTGACTGCAAAGGATTTGCAACCAAGTATTAAAAGTGACAATTAGATTTATGATTATGTTAGTTTGTCCAATTATTTTTGGTCCCTTAAAAAGGGGGGGGCCACATATAGAGCCAAAATGATGAAAATTGTGTCAATGTCCAAATATTTATGGACCTAACTGTAAGTGGGGGTGAAACAGTCACTGAGGACCTTCATTGTCCCACTAAAGCAGTCTGGCTTGATGACACGATAAAAAAAGAATGAGTGTGTTTAACAAAAGCTTCTGAAGGCAAGACTAATATTATTTAAATATATATCATTTCCTATTGTGGTTATCAGTTAAAGTATTAATCTTCGTCTTTGCTCCAGATGGACATGTCAACAATCTATGCTCACGCTTAACATAATATAATATTTGCCATCATGTCATGAACGTTTTTACGAAAAATCAAATCTGTTTTAAAATAACGGGAATAAACTATATTAACAACATTTCATGTATGTGTGACAACCATTTGCTAAACTTGCAACAACAGGACAGGCAACTCAAGCCATTTCTTTCAGCTCCAGGTAAATCGGCTATCGGCTAGTGATGGGTCGTTCGCGAACGATCCGGCTCTAAGAGCCGGCTCTTGAAGGTGAACGTCGGGAGCTGGCTCGCATATCTGAAGAGCCGACTATTTTTAATAGATTAATACAGCCTATAAAAACTAAATGATTATGAAATAATGAATTTTAATTTTAATTGTATTTAAAATAATTGACTAATTCGAAGAACAACAAAAAAATACTTGTAGGCTTAAAGGCGCACACGATCATCATCACATTCTGTTCCTGTCAATCCTGCATGAGGGAGGGCCGAGCCAACTCACACACAGTCAGAGAGTAGTCAAAACTCGGAGGAGAGCCATGACAAATCAATGCATTTTTAAAGATATGTGGTTACGGTCGAGTATGATTTCATTTAATAATTTAATTCAAATTGTTTTCACACCTATCATAGTCAAATTCATAGTTAAAACATGTATTTTTTAAAGAGCCGTTCGGGAGCCAAAAGAGCCGGCTCTTTTTAGTGAGCTGAGCCATACGAGCCGGCTCACGAAAAAGAGCCGGAATGCCCATCACTACTATCGGCCAATGTGAACTTTTGTGCTCGTGCCCTGTTAGTATCCGCGAGCACATTTGCAGGCAACTTTTGACGTAGGCAAATACATGGGGTGCTAGTTTACCCATTTCGGATTGGTTTCAAACTTAGCAAAAATCAGGAAAAATTCTTCAATGAAAAAGCTAGTAGTATGAGCCAGGTTCGAGAATCGAACAAAAATTATTGGGGGAGATAGTTTTGTAAATGTTGACTGGAGTTAATAGAATAAAAACGACCGGAAGAGCCGGAAGTCTAACAAGAAATGCAATACCACCTACATCCACCGGGGCCGTTGCTTCAACCCGAGGGGCGAGGGCTTGCTTACGTACCTAGTACAGAAGCTAAATCAAAATTGAGCGGAAGTACTTAGGAGGGCAGAGCCAGGCTAGTAATGAATAGGCTATAGTCCAAAATATTCACATAGCCTACATTGAGGAACTTATTGAGGAAGTATAATTACTTTGTTCAGGTAGAGACTCTGCAATTACAAACTTGCAATCGGGTTCTGTCACATCCTTGAAAGGAAGCTGAATTCCTTCTTCACTGCATTTCCAAAACTCCATTGCAGTAAGACGTAGTCCGATGCCATCCTGATTGAGCACATAACCCTCATCAACATCCTCTTCACTAAGGGGAAAAAACACAACCAAAAAACAAGGAAATAGTTACAGAATGAGCATGTGACTAGTCAATACCTACAGTAGATTCAGTAGTCGTGTAAATTACCTATCGATTAAGAATCTTTGAAAACCGAAGTGCCTCTCATACCACCGCATAACTTCGACTGTACTTTTTCTTGGGCATGCATACGTTATATGATCAAAATGGGTAATCGGACAATCTGAAATTTGGTCCAAGTCACTACTGATCACATTATCGACGTCATGGAACCCGGGCAAAAAGATCCCTTCGTATTTAGTCCTGTCAATGAGCGTATGGCACACATTTCCCACGATCGACTTTACAACCGAGAACGTGACAAGTCCTCTCTCGTCATGCACCACAGTGGGGGGCACCAGAAACTCACAACCTTGATCGCGAAGAGAATTGAATGACCTTTCCACATCCTCGACTTCGAAGCACACATTGCATGCGGTATCCACGGTGTACTGAGGATGCACATCATAAAGACACTTGTCATCAATGTTTTTTCTTTTGTGCTTTATCGCGTCGTTCCATATTTTGCGTGAAGAAGAATTGCTTGTCGTGGGAGACGCTCCTTCATTCAATGTGTGAAGTATCTGATTCGATCTCTCGTTTACTACGAAAACCGCCGCTCCTTTCCTGAAAGCGAGCTGTCTTGATTTGTCAGTTAGTCTCGCTGCAAATAAATTAAATTTAAATTTAGAAACTAGATCATAAGCTAATTTATCCACGCTTGTAACATGGAGTGAAATGTGGTGCAACCGACTCAAGTAGGCTGCCATTTTGTCGGTGACGTCAGATGGAGTTTTTAAAGGTGTTTCCTAATGTTCTAATCAGAAAATTTCTTCTGTTCAGGGTTGTGTCATTACATTTTACTTAATGCCAAGTGTTTTGATTGACATTATGATAAATAAATCTGTATTATTTAAATAAATCTTTATTGCCTTTAATATTCCATAACAAATAGGGTTGAAATAATTGTGTAGAATACATTTACAACAGTAGGTGCATATAAAAAACTTAATATAAAAAATATCAAGTGCATGTCAAAGATACAATTTAACAAACAGTACTACCCAATCAACATTGTTCAGTACCAGATGGTTCATGACGTTTCCTGCCTTTTCTAACTGCAGGTTTATTTTTTTGCTCAGCCACAGTAGTCTACTGTCCCTGTCGCCGCCATTAACAACAGAGGCAATGTAAACCATGGAGCAACTATTAAGATGACTCAGATAAAAAGGGGGATATTATTACGTGGGTAATTGTACATCTAATCGTATGGAAAACGGAAAACATGTGAAAGATAAAGGATCGACAAAAGCAATGTTATCGGGAAAAAATCGATAGAAGGCGGAGGAACCGGACCCGAGTGGACTGACAGCCCTGTTTGTTGTGGTTTCGGCTTTCGGAAAACGCATTAACGAACGGTAAGACCGCAACTTATAATAAATAAAAGAAACAGTTAGCTAGTGTACCGGCATGGGTTAACACATGCAAAAAACAGCAGGACTATTCCTGTTACTTTTCTATTTTGATTGTTAGCTAGCAACAGCTAACTAGCAAAAGCTCAGTCTATTAGCTGGAATAGAGCCTTAGCCTTTGGGTGTAATACAGATGTCCTATACTTCTTTTTTTTGTGCAAAATTATACCATCTGAATTGAATTGGTTTCCTTATTAGGTTAATTCAAGTGTTATTGTAGGCTACATTCGACCCACAAGTCAATTTGTTGTCTTGTACTAGCTATCTTTTTCAGGGAATAGTCTGAGCCATGCTCAATGTTCGCATCAACTTCTGATCTGCTTACCTTTTAAAGGTGTTTACTAGTTGTTATAACTGTTAAGCTTTTATTTCTACATGTAGTCAGAAATGGTCTGAAATTGGGATAAGGGACATATAGTTATTTATTCAAATGGCTGGTAGGATAGATTTAGTCATTCACTTCCTAGCCTAGTGGTGTGTGGTAGTATGACAGTAGTCAAAGGGCATTGTTTATTTGTCGGAAACTCAAGTTTTTGGGCCCAAGACTTCACAAATTTCACAGATGACCAATCCCAATGAGTTTTCCCAATCAGTAAGTAAGTATATGGTATATATATATATACAGTTTGGAGCTCTGACATTTGTGTCTTAATTTCAACAGCCTGTCAGCCAGTGCAGCCTCATCCATGATGACGGAACAAGGTGTAAAATGGGCCTGTGACTACTGCACCTTTGAGAACTGGCCATCTGCCGTCAAGTGCACCATGTGCCGTGCCCAGAAACCCAGTGGACCCATCATCACGGAGGAGCCCTATAAGAGCAGTCCTACCCTAGAACCAGGTCCAGAGTGGGACCCCTCAAGGACTGAGGGCAGCAGCAGCCTCCTCATCTGCCCAGATTCCAGTGCCAGACCCCGCGTCAGGCCAGTCACTACTGCTGAAACCAGCAGTAAGTGGTCTTGTCAGATTTGCACTTACCTGAATTGGCCCCGTGCTATCCGTTGCACGCAGTGCCTATGTCAGCGCCAGAGGACCCGTAGGCCCACAGAGTCACCTCAGACTTCAGGCTCCAATGGCGGCTGCCGTCCTGCACCCTCCTCCCCCGTAGACCCCTGTGAGGAGTACAATGACAGGAACAGACTCAACACCCACACACAGAACTGGACATGCTCAGCCTGCACTTATCAGAACTGGCCTAAGACCAAGAAGTGTGTGGTGTGCGACCACCCAAAGCCCAACAACTTGGAGGCTATAGAACTGGCTGAATCTGAGAATCCCTCTTCCATCACCTCCATTATCAATGAGCAGGACCGGGCCAGGTGGCGGGGAGGCTGTAGTGGGGACCAGGGCCAGAGAAGGTCCCCCCCTACCTCCAAAAGGGAATCAGATGTGAAAATGGACTTCCAGAGGATTGAGCTGGCAGCTGGAGCCATGAGCAGCAGAGAGGATCAGGAGGTGGATTTCAAAAAGATGAAGCAGATTAAAAACCGCATGAGGAAAACTGATTGGTTGTTCCTCAATGCTTGTGCTGGTGAGTTGGTTTTTGGAGGACAGGAGGGACTCTTGCATGTTCCCTTTTGATCTGCCACCAAAAACTCTCAAGCACCATATCAGCTGTTAGTTCACGACCCTGATTCTGCCAACACAGATATTCTCCAATAGTACATGATTGAGAGTATGAGGTCTGATTGTGTGTGTTTGGATACTTTCACTATTATTACTCTCTGTTAGCCCTTCACCTGAATAGTTGAACTGTAGTTAGAGCCCCCGCAGCCCTTGTCCCTTTCTCAACATAACAACAACAGTGGTATTGTAACGCTGCCTTCTCTGGCCCTCTGTGATGTCATGCTCAGAAGTGGTGACGGAGAAGGGAGGCTCCAGAGGCAATCATTTCTATGGTCATTGTCCTGATAGCACTGGGTTCAATTTCCCCTCAGCGCCTTTGTTACATAGAGGATGACCTCACTCCTGTCAGTGTCCCTGGCCTGTAGCCTGGCTTTTCTAAGCCATGTTTTGGTATTGAAAGAGAGCATTTCTGTGCCCTGCCAGCGTTTTCCAGTTCTCTTTGCTGTCGCTGAATGCACAAACTGAATAGTGAGCTTGATCGATAAGCTAAATAAATGGGCCCGAGCTTGTGGCATAGTCTGGGCAATGGAGCATTCTCGAGAAATGTGTTATGCACAGAGTTTATTAGAAGACTAGAGTGCAGTAATGGCATGATGTTTTATTTTGACACGATAGACGGATTGCAATATAACGACAAATCAGTGAGATGGAATTTGTGGCCCAGACTAACATACTGGAATCAAGTCCCTTTGAGACTTGGGAAACTACTAGTAGTTTTGGTGTTTTTTTTGTGTGAAAAGCTTTGCCAAGTAGATTGGACTAATGGGAGCACATCATAGACCTTGAATATGAATGGGCCTGGCAAGACTCAGCAGAGAGGGACGGAGGTGCAAAAACTCCCCTGGCTGGCTCCCAGTCAAAAGGGCCTGTAAACACTGCTGTCAGTATAAGCCAGGCAGCACGCAGCTGTAAAAATAGACTTGACAACTCATGGAAGCAACAGGCAAAAAACAACAACACATGACCACAAACCTGACCTTCATAAGGACTGCCCTCCCAGTGTCTGGTGTGTCTGTCTGACCATGGAGAGTTTGTACACTGGTTGAGTAACTGAATAGGCCTTGTGACACCAGCAGTGAGTGTAACTTGATGCTACAGTTAGAATTGCTATTGCCAGTGTGTTAGCTTAGCCAACATTTCAACCCTTCAACGATTATTAGAAAACTTTACTTGCAGCATATAAAACCTTCTAACCTTGACACTGAATTCCAATATGGGGTCTTGAGATCCTGTTGGTTGTGTGATCAGCAGCCCATTGGAGTCATCCTTAATGACAGTGTTTGTCCATGGAGTAGATATATGAGCCAAGCAGCCTATTATAACTGCTGTAAAGTGGAATTGAAAATTAGTTTTAAGTTCATCATACCATAGAAGAATGTGTTGTTAACTACCCATCCAAATTCGAATAGAAAAATATAGCTGCAAGCAGCAATGGGGTGGCCAAGCAGGTCAGATGACCCAGAAGAAACTTTCGACATCCTCAGAAGAGGGTTCCAAGTACACGCAGCAAGTTTGGCGTGAATCAATCAAAGATTTGCTGAGATACGACACAACTTTCTGTTTGCTCTGTTTGTGTCTGTTTCTCTCCTGCCGATTTCGATTGGCTGTACCGGACAAACGGTTTCGAAAATCTAAAATCAATTGATAGTTTGTGTGAGGATTGCATTGACTATATACAGCTTGACTACAGGTAGCTAGCGACTGCGGTGTACCTGGCTTCCTTTGCAGTGGCTTACAGTCTCGCTAAACAGAGAATCAGAGACATGACAAGCTCGTCGGCTTTGGGTGGATTCTAACCTCTGACGTTGCCGTTGCTAGGACACCAACTTATCCTAGTGAGCTATTCTCAGTGCTGGAAATCACAGAGTTCAGTTACTGGTTAAAAATATAAGCAGTTTTTCCTGTGGCAAGCGGTTGTCAGATTTGGCCCAAGTTTAAACAGCTGTAATTCAGTCCTATTTTGACATGTCAAGGTGATTGTGGTCTGAAGATAATCTGTCCCAAATTTGGTGAATATTTGATACATTTTGTAGGAGGGGTAGGACAAAAATGACTAAATGTAAATGACTAAATGTAAAAACGTTTTATTAATTCATTCAAAATGGCGGCATCAATTCGGCTGGTATCACAAGTTAACATGTGTCACACACGGGATCGCCCCCCTAGAGGTTAGAGGACACATATCTACAAAGCACAATAAATATGACTCTTCTTGAGTATAAATCCCCTGAGAATGAAACATTATCGTGACCATTATGATTATACTGCTAGACAGCTACTGTGGCATACCTGGCTTCACTAAACAGATGTTACATTACATTACCAGTATCATGACATGCTTGATAACTGTGGCTGGATTCAAACCTAAGACCTTGCACTTCAGAGGAACCCATCTTATCCCAGTGAGCTATTCTCAGTGCTGGGAATTTACTGTGTTCAGTTACTGTATAAAAAAAAGTAAGCCGTTTCTCCTGTGGGAAGGTTGTCATATTTTGACATATCAAGGTGATTGTGGTCTGAAGATAATCTATGCCAAATCTGGTGAATATTGGATACATTGTGTAGGAGTAGGGAAAAAAGTTGTATTCATTCAAAATGGCGGCCTCATCAATTCGTCTGGTATCAAGAGTTAACATGCGTCAGACACGGGATCTCCTAAGATATCATGAGACATAGGAATCACTTAAATACGACAAACAAATCAACAGTTATTGGTCAAAACACAATGTTGTCCTATTGTAGCGCCCCCTAGCTCAACTGACACTACCTTTTTTCGGTCCTTTCAATAACAGGGTCATGAATCCATACACCAAGTTTGGAGTCAATGCATCAAAGATTCACTAAGATATGACCTCACTTCCCTTTTTCCGGATCAGTTGCTGAATTTGATTGGCTGTAACTAACAAACGGTTGCGAAAATCAAAGCTGCAGGGGATAACTTTTGTGAGGCTTGGTCTGAAGATCATCTGTGGCAATTTTGAATAAGATTCGTCAAGAATTGTAGGAGGAGTAGCGAAAAAACGCTTTTCGTTAACATTCAAAATGGCGGAAAATCTATATGACTGGGTATGACGTCATAGAGTGCGTTGAACTTGTCTTGATCCAGGGAATCCAATGATACCTCATTTTGGAAAATGCGGCATATGGTTCAAAGCTAACGTGTGTAAACACACCTTCAACTTTGACCCATTGGTGGCGCTAGATGGTTGGAATGGGAGACATGAAACTTGGTGAAATTGATGAGGGGACTGGTCCCAAAGAGTGTGCCAAATTTCACAACTTCTGACCATGTGGTTCTAGGGGCTGCCATAGACTCCCCATGGCAGAAGAAGATGTGTAATAATAATAACTAGAGAGGGTACAATTTCTGGGGAAATTGTAGGGTGTGCTTGCTTGCGTCGGTTGCAGGTGGGTCCGTCCTCAAAGTTTTTCCCTTCTAGTGATATTTTCAAGCATTTAGCCTACTCATATTGCATATTTCATTAAGAACACCCTTTGAAACAGCTGCGAACCCCCTTTGAAACAAGCTACTGTAACAACAATGTCACTGGCAGTGTGGAATCGCGATTCAAACAGTACCGTCTGCTAACTGAAAATATGCCCCCCAAAACGTAAATAAGTTTGACATTAATGTAGGGGGAAATGGCTAATTCAAAATAAGTTTGCTAGAGGCAAGCTAGCTGCTGTTGCTCCACATTTCACTGATTGTTTGAAAGCACCGGAAATGAGAACGTTTCTTTTGACAAAGTTTAGTTTAATATTATAGTTATTATAGTTTTCATGGCTTTGAAGACAGTACGACACACTGCCAGTGGACGAGCCGAGTCTGACTGAGGCTAATGTCAAAACAAGCCGCGGTGTCACTCAAATTCCAAGTTTTACACAAATCACAAAAATATGCCGACCCGCTGGCTATCTTCGCAATCGCCATAACTTTAAAACACTGCCCTCCTTCTGATTTTTGATGTAGAATTGACCCTGGTACGAAATTAAGAAAATACTCATCAGAGATCGACAACAGCTGACGCAATCGTCAACGGAGGCTGACGGGGCTCTCACGTAGCAAACCAACGTTTTTACATCAACCTACATTATAATCTCACCACCTGGCTGTCTTCACAATAGTCATATCGTCATAACATTGCCCTCCTTCTGTTTTTTGGTGTAGAATTGACCGAACTATACACAAGTTTACGCGCCAAATCCCAGGAGGCCGCCATAACTCTACACAAATGCACTTAATTTCCGCCGGAAGTGGTTTGCACAGTGTCTGCCGGTGTAAACACAGTGATGTCGATGCTAGCTTGGGATCACGGTTCTACTACATTGACTGGATATGGCGTTACTGTTATTCAGTGCAGAACTGGGAGGATAACATGACGATGAGAAGAACCTGCCAAAGCAAATTCCTTTGTCTGTTTGTCTGTACAAACTTTCATGGCGAATAAATCCCATTCTGATGATGTAACGTTAGCTATCGTGGGCATTGTTTGTCACATCTCCAAAACAATCAACTGCCTTAGCAAAATACCGGTAGCAATGTTAGTGTATGACAACTTCTTCATATTTAACACTAACAGTGTTGTCAGCTTCATAGCTAAAGTTGCTGAACTGACCCTCAGATTCAAGTCTGCGTTTCTTTATCTGGGTAGGGAGGACAAACGTTCTGGGGGGTATTCTCGTAGCTCGCTAAGCGGTTTAGCGAGCTAATTTTCAGGCTAAGATAAAAAACGCCCCTCTTTTTGGTTCGTGGAAGCAACTTTCGATAAATCACCATAGTAACATATCAATTAGCACTAACCTGCTCCAGAGCAGGCTAACGTAAGTGTAGCTGGATAAGCTTGCCACACCCCCAGAAAATAACATGGCAGCTCCCTTTTTGAGAGACCCAGTTGACCAAGGAGCTATATTTTAGTTCGATTAGCTTTCCATACCAATAGAGTTCTTCGCGATTGCCAAGATCCTTTATTTCACACGGATCCTTTATTTCTTGTTTGAGCGATATCGATTCAGCCGACATGGACTCATTTATTTGAAAGACCTTCTCGGGCCGTACATTGCAAATATCCGCCGCAGCAAGCTTTATGCTTTATTATGAGCTTATGCTGCTGTATGTGAATATGTAACGCTATGTTTTACGAAATGTCTTGTCTTATCTGTTGTGCCTGTGCTTTTTATATGTTTCACTGTGGGAGAGTGGGAAACGTCATATCGATTCCTTTTTATGTCTTGACGTGAAGAAATTGAAAATAAAGCTACTACTTGAAACTTTAACTGTGCTTCAGACTGCATAGCCTTGAGGTTTTTTGCGTCAGGTAGGCTATAGGCTACATTTTTATACAGTATAGGCGATCCAGAAAACATTGGCAAAGCCGCAGCATGCGTTGCTGTAAGAAAAGTGTACTTGGCGCTTAACCAGCTGATGAATCAATTCATCATATTCCCTGGCCATGTCCCAGTCAATGACATCAAAGAGGGATTTACACATATGCCTACATGCATATACACATATATAGTACATGATATAAGCGCAGTAGCCTACATATATCCTCATAATTGTCTATGAATTCGTATCAATTAGATACTCTTTGGCCTTGTTTTTATCTAGCCTACTTATTCTGAAAGAGTTGAGATCATTATTTTCGCTAGCAAGATCTCATTCGATTATTAATTTCCATTAAGCCTATCCCAGCTAACACAGTTACGTTGCCCTTACGTTGCCGCAACGTCACTCGATGACCAAACATACGTTGCCGCAACGTCTTTGGCGACGTTGCGGGACCGTGCATCTGTGGGACGCCAGAACGTAACCGCAACGTAATCTTGTGACGTTGCCAGTCCGTAACCGCGACGTCGTGGCAACGTTATTTTTCCGACGTTGCCAGTCTGTAACCGCGACCTCCTAGCAACGTCATTTTCCGACGTTGCCAGTCCGTAACCGCGACCTCCTAGCAACGTCATTTTCCGACGTTGCCAGTCCGTAACCGCGACCTCCTAGCAACGTCATTTTCCGACGTTGCCAGTCCGTAACCGCGACCTCCTAGCAACGTCATTTTGTGACGTTGCCAGTCCGTAACTGCAACGTTAACTAAGTAACCTATATTTCTCAATTCTACTGCTTATATTGGGGCGGTTCATATGCAGACCTCATTTGCCCAAAATGCTACTTGTTCTTGTATAATAGGCTACATGGTAGCCAACTTTAGGAGGTTTGTGTGATGTGTAGCCTAACTCCAGCTAATCATAAACAAGGCAGCATTTCCATGCAACATTGTCATTTTATTTCAAACAAAGTGCCAAACAGTGAATTAAAATCTTCTGCCAGTCCCCGCTAGAGGTCCTGTCTGTTGGCCCTGACAATGAAGCACAAAATAAGTTAGTGTTCTATCAACATAATTGCACGTGTAAAAAGGCGCTATACAAGTCATAAAAAAATCACATCTAAAATAATATACATCATCAAAAAAACATGTGATTCTAGATTTGTGTCACATAGCCATGTGAAAGGTTGGATATGGAAGCTGCAATCATGATTCATTCACCTGGCTTGTTTTGAACGGGCTGCCGGGTTGTGTTTGAGTGTCCTCTATGAGGAGCTCCACAGCTTTCTCTCCCAGTCCCGTCTTCCACTTCATCACAGCGTCTGGAATTAGAAGTGAACTTATTGTCAGCACCAATGTGAACGTTGAACGCTGCGTGTAAGCCATAGTTCATGGCATCTCCAAACACTTACCACTCTCTTTCGCAACTCCAGCACCTTAAGGCGCTCCTCGCTTAAGGCGTCTTGGAGTTCAGCCTGTGTTTGGGCCACCTGTAGGTCCATCACTGGCACCTCTTCAGTGTGTCTGCCCTGTAGTCGCCTGAATAGGAGAGCCTCTCGCTGGTTCTCCTCCAATGTCTCCATCTTCCGGAGCATAACCTGTAATGTGTCTGTCATTAAAGACAAGTAAAACAAGTTTACAAGAGTTAGCATGATTGGCATACACTGTGGTTCTTCTAGATTAGCTGTAACATTTATGCAAATGTTACCTTGAATGATTGTATACAAAGCATATATTGAGTGTCTTATATTTGCACTTGCCTGGCTGCCAGCTGTTTTCCTGGGCCCCCAATTGGTTCACCTCCACCAGACCAGAGTTGACATCTAGGGGTATGGAATCTGGTGATGCAAAAGTTTTAAGTCATGCTTTTGCTTCAAAACATAGCCTTTAGGTTGCCATGGCTCATACAATTATTGTCACTGTTTTAAACGGTCATTCATTACTTTACCATCATTTCCCAGGGACACAGTGCTAGGCCGTGTGACGGTGGTAGGATAATCTGTACAGAAATGAAAATGGAATGTAGTTTATGTACATAGTTATAGCATATTAATATAAAAGGAGTAGCATTGCACATATGTGATCGTTCGAAAGCAGGGCCCCACATCGTAGCGTCGCACATGTGTGATTCTGAACATTCCAACCGACTGTTTTCCGATAGACAAAAACTATATGACAAACGCTATAGTATGGCTTCAAAATTTACAATTAGTAGGCTAACAAGTAACAGCAGGTAGTAGCATTGCTACGAGTATTATGCTAGGTTGCTAGGTAACGGAAGCTAATTAAAGCAACCTAGCTGCCGTTTTGGAAAAATAACTGGTGGAAGCGTCGGAAATATTTAAAACTCGCGCATCTAAAAGGTTAAAACGAATAAACTTATCCAAAAAAAGATGCCATGTACAAATTGGAAAAATTAGTGACATGATACTTTTATAGACGCCATTGCTGTGATTAAAACGTGATCAGCCACGCTAGCTCCAGTCTTTGAAAATTCCGGGTTAAATAAACTATTTTGGGACAAGGTTTTTTAACAGTTCTGAACGTTTATTTTCACTGATTCTTTTGTGGGTGATTTGTGAGACGCTAAACTTTGATAACATGTAGGCCTATGCATTTTCAGTATTTCAACATAACTTTCTGGAGGGTTTAACCTCTACTGTACTGTAGCTATCGAAATCCTAACGTAAACAATGTGAATCTGATAACATAAACAGGATAAATGGCCTACATTTCAAACATATACGTATAAGCATGCCCCATCACATTTCTTAAAATATGTTTATATATTTCTGTAAAGAAACTCACCTTTGAAGTAGCTAATTTCCAGTTGAAATCCAATGCATACAAGACGGTGTTGAACCCCTGCAAAATCTCTTCTGAAACCCCATTTTGAGCGATGCGTTGAAATAGGCATGCGCAAAGTTGTTGCTCAGGGGCAGACTGAGGGGCAGGTTTGCTAAGGAAGAATTGTAATATTCTGTGATCACTTGTCTTTGGAAATGAACCTCTTAAGAGTCGCTTACCTTTTGGTCACATTTAACAATTTTGTATCACAAAAATTATTGGAGCACAAATTTGCATTGTGTGTCATACAGCTTTGGTGTGCTATACAAAGAATGTTTGCTTAATCATGTTACACATCACACATTGATTGCTTTTGTACATGTTTATAGTAAAGAATGAAAGACTAAATGATATTCCAGATTCAGTCTTATTTATTAAAGCTATGTTTCTGCATATGAGAAAATTGATGACCAATGACATGCTGGGGCTGAGCTGCACATGAATTACATGCATTGTCTACATAAATACGTGCTGGGTGCAACATTTAATATTGTGTGTGATTGAAATTCATGTAGACTATGGGTACATTGCAAAAGTGTCAGAACTGAGAGCAGTCCAGTGTGATCTCTCCATCTCTGGATAAACCACTATATGCACTCGAGATCCGTTGTCCTGCGACCAAAGAGCGACTTAGCCGCAACTTAACCCATGGTACCAAAATTAATGTATCCAGCCGACCAAGGTACAACGTCACGGCAACGTTGTCCACGGGACCAAAAATAACGTAACCAGCCGACCAAGGTACGACGTCGCGGCAACGTTGTCCACGGGTCTAAAAGTAAGGTAATTAGCCGACCAATGTACAACGTCGCGGCAACGTTGTCCATGGGACCAAAAAATAACGTAACCAGCCGACCATGGTACAACGTCGCGGCAACGTTGCCCACGGGTCTAAAAATAACGTAACCAGCCGACCAAGGTACAACGTCACGGCAACGTTGTCCAGGGGACCAAAAAATAACGTAACCAGCCGACCAAGGTACGACGTCGCGGCAACGTTGCCCACGGGTCTAAAAATAACGTAACCAGCCGACCAAGGTACGACGTCGCGGCAACGTTGTCCAGGGGACCAAAAAATAACGTAACCAGCCGACCAAGGTACGACGTCGCGGCAACGTTGTCCACGGGTCTAAAAATAACGTAACCAGCCGACCAAGGTACGACGTCGTGGCAACGTTGTCCATGGGACCAACTGGCAACATTCCCTTTATAACGTTGCTACGACGTTGCCACGACGTTGCCAGAAGGTAACGTCGCGGGTTACCAACTGAGCACTTACTGGCAACGTTGCCGCAACGTCATGTGTTAACATTTCTTTAATTGTGCCTGCTGGTATATATACCAGCAGGCACAATTAAAGAAATGTTATCTGATTGATTGGGGCAATGAGGCACTTAAGATGAGCCTATACATTTCCCCAAAACTTTCGCATTTAGCTTATCGGCAATTTTTTCCCAAGCTGCTTGTCTTGCTCTGGCAGCGGTGGCGGTGTTTGACTTAGCCATGATAATATGCTTATTGTCTAGAGACTCATTATAATAGTTTGCTCGGATGGCGAGAATAGCCTATCACCGCTCTCTCTTTCGTCTTTTCCGCCATCATACCGTTAGAAAATCACGGTTTTGGTGATCGACCTTTCCTGCCTTTTGAAGTAGGACGTGCACGTGCAATTTCCCTGATAAGTTTAGCCTGATTGAAATTAACCACATGATATGGATGCGGATCAGCCGTTGACGAACCGATATTTGCTGTTCTCACTCATCTCGCTAATGTTAACGGGCTAAAGGGACAATTGATTAACTTAGCTTCAACCCTTACGACGAACGGGGCCCTGCTCTCAATGTAATCAAAACGGAGAGTTCCAAGCGTCAACAAATGCTAAACTTAATTTATTGCTCATTTAACATTGTGATATAAAACACAATTGTGAGATTTAATGTACAATACGATGTACGCTGATATTATTAGTACGTTTACTTTCGAAAACAGTAGTCAATTTTACCTTGTTGACTGAGGCGTTAGCATAATTAGCCTCTGTTGGACGACATATACGATATACTATATCGATTGAAAACGGATGTACATCCGTTTTCAATCGTTAAAATAATAAGCATGGCTCACAAATCAATTAACGTTTTATGATTTATTATGACATTATATTAGTAGTAAACCATTCATCAGATTCTGGGTGGAGGCAGTGGTCCGCTGGGTGAATTGACGCCTCTTTGGCTGGGGAGGGCGATTGTATCCCAACAACAACTCTGGGAAATGATTATCCTTGGTTGGTTTTTGGTCAACAAAGTGATAGGAACAAACAAAAACCGTTACCGGGTGGTTTCTTTAGATTCAATGCCTTCAGCCACGTACCTGATTACGAGTCGGTATCAGGCTTGCGAAAAAATGTAAACAATGGAGCGCATGGACATTGCCTCTTCGTTGCTGGTTTGTGGTCGTAGCACTCTCTATCTAACCACTCGTTCAGGTGCTTTCTCGAGTGTTTGCAACCAACTACCACACACGTCGTTCCCGAACCACTTTTCTTCATGTTGTAAATTTTATATCCTCTTTGTCACTGCGATATCAGTGCTTTATCGGCACAACGGAGCTAGCTAGCAAAACAAACCCAGCCCGCCAGAACGGAAGTGGATTGCATCGAGGGGAGGAATTTAGGATGTAGAGCGGAAACGGCTCAAAAACTTGAAGACACTTTTTGCCACAAAAACGTTGTAACCTCCTAAACTGTGCAACGGAGTGTAAATAAAAATACAAGCAACTCAATCGCTACCAAGACGAAACTTTTGACACCTAGGTTGTCTACGTAGTCCAAATATTGACTGAGGCTTAGGGGGCAAAAATAAATAATAATAAATATATATGTGAGAGAACAAAGGTTGTGCTCTCGCCGAAGGCTTGAGCACACCCAACTAGAAACGGCTGTTCCTGCGAAACGGCAGTGAGAATGCTGAAAACCTGAATGGGGATAGCTGACCATGCTAAAAAAGCGGAAAATTGTGAAAATTTAGTAGAAAGTTATAAGCTGAAGCGCCTGAAAGGTATTTTTGAAAGGGGCTGGAGCTGGACGAAGGTATAAAACTACAGAAAAGAGAAGAAAAATGCAAAAAGAGAAATAATTCTGAAGAATTTGAAAATGTAGCAGAAAATTATTTGCTGGAGTTTCAAAAGGCCTGAAATGTATGTGAGAAAGGACCTGCAGCAAGATGAAGGCAGAAAAGTACAGAAAAGAGAAGAAAAATGCAAAAGTACTGGCAGTTGGAAGGTACTGCTATGAAAGGTATTTTTTGAAAGGACCTGGAGCAGGATGAAGGCAGAAAAGAAAAGAAAAGAAGGAAGAAAAATGCAAAACAATAAGGGCAAAAATTCAAAAAGATGAGCTGCAGGAAAGTGTGAAAATTTAGCAGAAAACCAGTTGCTGAAGTCTGGGTTGAACGAATTTGAAGGTAAAAGGACAACACTGGAATGACTTGAACTTGCTGGAAAAACGTAGCAACCATTGGCAACAGACTGGCAACATTTCTAACCTAGAATCTAGGTTTCAGGTTCAAGACGGAGGAGAAACTAATCATGTGTGCCTGCACACCCAGTTCTGTTCAGACACTTAATTTAAGATGACATCAAAATAATAATTCATAGTGCAGGGTTGCCAATGTTGTCGTTGTCCCTGGTGAGTTTTTGTATACTTAAATAATAAGATCATGCTACATCTAACCAGCGGATCATTTCTTGCAAGTGTGTCAAAGTGGTATTTTTACAGACTGTATTAACACCGTAGGCTTGAATAATAACCGAAGGCGTGAAGCTAGAGAGAGGATGCAATGGAAAAGTTCCTACATAAGCTAGATCTACTGCTTCAAATTGAAAGACGGAGACCATCTTTTGATTAAAGACAAGTTCCTTAACCTCTTTTGTCAATATCGCCAATAAAAAGTAAATACTCTCAGTTACGAAGCATTTGTTTGTAGGTAGGTAATGAATGATAGTTATTAGACCGTATGTGACCTGGTTTCGCCGTTCTATTAGCAGCCATGATGACAGTAGCGTCACTAGAATGGCCATAACCTATGTCTATGGCCATAACTAACAAAAGATCAAATATCAAATCTGTCCGCTGTTCTACATTGCCCACATAATTACGTATATTTCATTCCAAGACTGACGAAACCATAGATATCCTTTATGTGTCTGTGCGGTCAGAAATACAACTCCTTTGGCAGTTTCAAAAACGTTCATGGTGCGTGTCTGTTTGGTTGCCACGGTGATGGCGCAGCTGTGATAGCTAACGAGCTAGGCAGAGAGAAAAACGAACATTTACCTAGCATCCACATCTCAAACAAGTTGACCTAGACGCAAAACTACACGTCCAATCAATAAAATGGTATTTTCCGAGACCCAAGACTCTGTCGAAACTAGAGATGTCCTTTATATGTCTGTGCGGTCAGAAATATGTCTCTACCTGTAGTTTCAAAATATTGTTCTTTTTGCTTTCTCTGACGATTTTGTCACCAGATTTGCATTGGTCTCTATGGGGCGAGAGTTGGACTTTGTCTCGCTTTCGTGGGGCTCTGAACAAATGTGTACGTCTTTTGGATTCAACAGACAACTTTCTACGACCAGCACAAAATTAGCTATCTATTGATCCAAAAACGAAGCATGAAGAGCGAAAATTGTGGCAATGCTGGCAAACTAGAAATATTTTTTCAACGACATCCGAAGCTCCACTCCACTCTAAGCGTTTCAGTCTGCACTCTAGGGTTTCACGTACACACCCATGTAAATCTCAGAAACGGCTTGAAAAAGTCATGAAACATAATCAGTGATATTGAAAAAAGTTGAATAGATATCAAAAAGCTGAATTATTTAAAAATAGTTTAGGGTTTTGTCAACATTTTAAAGTTTAAATGGTGGCTCTACCTGAAAGATTGAGGAAGAAGAAGGATTTGGAAGTTGAAGAAGTTTTAAGAAGTTTGAGAGGATTTGAAACAAAACTCCATTGGAAAACCATGTTAAAAATATTATGAATATTGATTTATATTAATTCAAACATAAGAGGTAGAAAGCTGAAAAGTCATAGCAGTCATAGCCTGAAACTGCTGAATTTTTTGATAGCTGAACGGTTTTAATAGCTGAAGATTTGAAGGCGCTGAAAGGTGTCAAGGAAGAAATAGAAGAAGAATATGAAGAAGTTGAATAAAGATTCAAAGAACAATACTTGGAATGCTGAAGCAGCATTCCAACAATAAGAAAAGGTAGAAACACTTAAGGTGGCTTCGCCGCTTCGCGGCTTGGCCACCAAAAACACAGACAGGTATGTTAAATTAGGCTTTGAAATCGTGAGAAAATCCGCAATCTTCTCTGCTTGAGACTGGCCTGAAGGAGCTGAAGCTCCGCCCCCAGGAATGTATTGAATTTAGCAACAACAGCAACACTAGCTAAATCAATTGCAGATATCAGAACAGACCTACCTGCAGTCTCTGATTGTTTTATGTCTTAATTACTTTGTCTTTGCATCGCACCAGCTGAGTAACAGAATGCAACCGTCTGTGATCTGATGTAGATAGGTCGCTGTGTCGTAATTAGATAGGTTGGGTTTTTCCCCGCCTATACAAAACCTGAGCTGAAAACAGGAGAGAAACTGTTCAACGGTCTAACTCCACATTTCATTGTGACAACGTTTTTGCGCTTTGCACATGCTTTCAGGAACTAATTTCACACGTATATAATGTACTGAGAAGCAAATCATGGAATTTGCTTTACAGCAGCTTTAACCCTTGTGTTATCTTCGGGTCATTCTGACCCATCAGTCATTGTGACCCACCGTCGTATTGCGACAAATTTACCGCATACAAAGACAAAGTGAAGCATTTTCTTTTAACAGCTAGGCTGTCTCAGACCCCCCACATTGCAAAGGTTAAAAGAAAAATATTTTAATTTGTTTTTGTATTGGGTAAAATTGGGTAAACACAACGATGGTTCGTTATGAACCTTTGGGTCATGTGACCCGAAGGCAGCACGAGGGTTAAAGCCTAGCACCAGCACTTCCTTGCAATCTTCATCTCATTCTGCCCTGGTGTTTCCCCTCATTCAATATCTGATGTTGTTTCAGCTCTGGTTACAACGGACACAGCTTAACATCCCACTGAGTCCGCAGAAGAAAACAGACAGTGTTTTAAACACAGTGTTTGAACAAGTGTAATATAATAATTTTCTTTGTCAGCCAATGGTGACTGTAGTCTGTGATACTTGTTAATGACCAGAATGTTTTCTTATGCACTCTATACATTTTTTCGTCCATTACTAAACTAAACGCTCGCGAAACGCCAAAAAAGCTAAACATTTTAGAAGGAAGCCTACTTCTACTGATTTTAACTCTGAGAGAGGTTGAGACTGTTTGCTGACTATTGCCGTAGTCTAGGGCATGACAGGATGTTCTGAGACATCCCAGCCCTCTGAAGAGGTAACTCATGGCTTCTTCCCTACAAAAGCATGTTCTTCCTCCGTCATGGAGTCAGCCTGTTAAAATGATCCCAACTTTTCCGGTGGTCGCTGAAGTACTATCTCCCATTGGCTCTCATTTCCACAACAACAGAAAATGAGACTGGTTAACAGCAGGAGTTAGCTCCTAAACTGGAGCTTCTGTAATGCCTCTCCCCAGATCATGTTCTGCATTGTAGAAGAAGCTAAGTAGGAAGCACACTTGCATCAAAGTCCACAAGAGGGGCTGTGTGGACTAGAGGTCATATTTGAATTACTCTTTGATGTCAGGGGCCTGAGGAGAATCCACTGGCTTCATGCACCTGCCATGTTTAGATATTTGACTCTGCCTCTCTGAGACTTAGCTCAGTCATCGGCACCAGAATTAAGTCGCCAAATTCAGGTTAATTGAGAGTGACTTGGAACAGCATGAAGCATATTCAGACTTGATGGATGGTGTTGTGTGGCTTTAATGAACATGACAGGCTGTCAATTATATCTTGCATTTAATTACTGACTAGGACTTTTCTCTGGAGCTTTTCCAAACACTAAGGCTCTTATCCAAACTTGCTGGCGCTTGCAGGGTTCCATTATGAGTACGATGTTCGGAAAAATGTCTTATGATAGGTTTGCACATAATATAATGTCTATGCCTTACTGTGACCTGTTTGCCAACAGTGGTTGTTATTGGATTTGTCTAGCTTATTCATATTAACATAATGTAAGCATAATGTTTTTATATGCTGTAGACTTGGAGAGACAGGTGACTTCTGTCAAAAGATAGCCCTGTGTTCTATGCATGCAATAATTCAACAGTCCTTGAAGCAGGCCACCCCCTATCCCTCTAATCTCTGCCATCACACTCTCTCTCTCTCTCTCTCTCTCTCTCTCTCTCTCTCTCTCTCTCTCTCTCTCTCTCTCTCTCTCTGCCCTCTTTCTCTGCCCTCTTTCTCTGCCCTCCAGGTGTGGTGGAGGGAGACCTGACAGCGGTGGAGGCCTACAAGTCGTCTGGTGGCGACATCGCCCGCCAGCTCAGTGCCGATGAGGTGCGCCTCCTCAACCGACCCTCAGCCTTCGACGACAGCTTCACCCTGGTCCATCTGGCCATCCGCTTCCAGAGGCAGGACATGCTGGCCATCTTGCTGACAGAGGTGAGTGTTCTCCATCAGGGAGGGAGGGAGGGAGGGAGGCTGGCGCAGAGTAGGACTCTCAGCACTAGACTGAGAGGGGATTAAGGGGCGTCAAATCTCAAATGCGCAGTGCCCCATATAATATCCGGTAATACCATCTCCTCTGAGGTACCGAAGCCCATGAATATAGTACTGAGCAGATTAACGGGGCAGTCCATTCATTCCACGGCCCCAACCCAAACCGTAAACAAAGTTCAGGGGTCTCATTTCAAAAACTGTGCATAGGATTCTTACTAAAAGTGTACGTATGTCCAAAAGCCTAAAATGGTGTACGCCCCCCCAAAAATCTGATTTATAAAACCGTGCATCCGCACACCTGTAAGCAATGTTCCCTTTATAAATCACAGATTACCCACAAGTGTGCGTACGTGAATCAGCATTTTACCCCGCCCTGAACACACCCATTTTGAACCATAAATGGTCAATGCAAAGCACCTCATGAATGCTAATCCAGTATATTAAATGACCCTGGCATGCGATTGTTCTTTACGGTGAATCATGGCGACCGATGGGAAAAGAACAAAAAAGCGAAAGTTCTCAGACACTGAAATTGAAGTACCCTACTTGTAAGCGAGGTGGAGGCCCGAAAACCCACATTATGGCAGCATATTCACACATTTCTTCATGCCGGTTTTGTTATGAACAGTATTAAAGTTTGGATTGATAACGAGGACGTAGAGTGTAGCGATTGCGCGGGAGCTTAACGACTGTATTTCCAGTTTTTGACATGATATAATGTCTGTCTTACTGTGACCTGTTTGCCAACAGTGGCTGTTATTGGATTTGTCTAGCTTATTCATATTAACATAATGTAAGCATAATGTTTTTATATGCTGTAGACTTGGAGAGACAGGTGTCAAGAGATAGCCCTGTGTTCTATGCATGCAAGAATTCCAAACACAGTCCTTGAAGCAGGCCACCCCCTATCCCTCTAATCTCTGCCATCGCTGGCTCTCTCTCTCTCTTTCCCTCTCTCTGCCCTCCAGGTGTGGTGTATAAATCACAACTTTTGCGTGGGAAGTGGCGTACGTACATTTTCAGGCCCGTTTTGTGCGTATGCAACGTTTATAAATGAGACCCCAGATCAGCAGAACAACGCTGTAAGGAAATGAAGACCCACCAGACTTAAGAGAAAGTTGACTAATGTTTGCTCGGTAGAATAGAGAAACTAACGCAGTCTCTCACGTTATCCTTGTTACTTCAGTGCAAATAAGTGGTCTCCCAAGTGAGACTTTCTAAAACCGATCTCATATAGATTAAGTCTTGCTTCAATCGTTTAAGTTTCTGTTTTCAGATGCTGTGCTTTAGAGACATGGCAGACTGAATGATGACTAAATGCAGGAGAAACGCTCCCTCAAGATTAGGTGGAGGATTAGCCCAGAATGCTGCCCTGTCATTGGTCCACTGATGCCACAGAGCTGATGTGAGGTGGTGCCATACAGAGCCCTTATAAGCTGACGCCCAGAAAGGCCACACACCCAATAACAGGAGTGAAGCCGGAAGGATGGGATGTGATGGGAGGACGGTAAACGGGGTCAATGGGGTGTTATGCTGACGCGCTAGCCAAAGACATCTTCAGCATGTCTTCTTTTTAAGAGATATTGTATGATAAAGTTCCACAGGAAACGCAATTCAGAATGTGTTTTTGTGTGTAATCATATAGGGTCAGAGTTGAGGCCCAGTTGTTGGGCTTATGCCCCCTCATGGCGTGCTGGCTTGCGAGTGTTCTTCTGGTAACCTGGTTGTCTCTGTGCCCCCCAGGTGAGCCAGCAGGCAGCCAAGTGCATCCCGGCCATGGCATGCCCTGAGCTGACAGAGCAGATCCGCAGGGAGATTGCCGCCTCGCTGCACCAGCGCAAGGGAGATTTTGCCTGCTACTTCCTCACTGACCTAGTCACCTTCACGTTGCCTGCCGGTCTGCACGCACGCACACACACACACGCACACACACACACCCTCAAACACACTCAGACAGACAGGTTCAACAGCCATGTAAGTGGCCCTCAAATTTCAATGCCAAAGACAAAATGTTTATCTGCGTCTCTCTTTTCTTCTTCATTTATTTTGGGAAAGCAAGGATCTCCATGAGCTGACTTATTCAAACAATACACAAGACAATCTATATAATTGAACATTGTGCAGCTATAATACTGTATTTTGAGAGACAAGAAATTAATCCATATCTGTGTGTTCTCACCAAAACGCAAGTCTCCCTGGGGGGTGGGGAGCGCGGTAGGTCAGCTCGTCTCAGGAGGGCATGTCTTGCCCTGTGGTGTAACCATGACAGCATTTGTGCCTCAGTGAGTCCCTGATGGTACTCCTATTTATGGCCACCGTGGGATGACAGATTATGTAGTTTAAAAATCTTTTTTATCATGACAAGTATTTCAGGAGGCAAGACTTGGCCCTGGACCACCACGAGGCCCATGACAATGTCAAAGCATTCACTGTCGAGTCAGAAAAAGGCCACCAGTGTTCTGATGTGTGTATGCACGTAGTTCAGTACCGCACAGTCAAATGACCCTACCACAGAAAAGTTCATGTTAACAGTTGACCGTTTGATAATATTTTTATGACATTTTGCTTCAGTTTCAGATGGGCACTGCTTTAAAAGTTGTTTGTTTGACTGCTTTCTGAGTTTTGTTTTGTTTTGCAGACATCGAAGACCTGCCCCCAGCTGTCCAGGAAAAGCTGTTTGATGAAGTTTTGGACCGAGATGTACAGAAAGGTAAAGATTTCTCACACAATCCTAAGGTGGGCTGGTGAGGAGAAGGGAGAGCTAGGGCTTGAATCTGCCATTCACTGGCCAGCTACCAACCTTACCAGCCCCTCCCATCTCCTCAATCCCCCCTCTAATTACGCTAATTGAGCTTTCTCATTTCCCCTTCCATGCACTTACCCAATGGCACGTCCCTTGAACACTACGTGCCCGCCTGGGCTGGTCATTACTGGTGCAGCTCTCTGAGGTGTCTTATGACCTATTTAATCTGCTGTAATTGGGTTACAGGACAGACTCTCCAGTTGGTTGCTGCAGAACCAGAGAGTAGTCATTAAGTGACTCGACTGTGTCCTTTGCACCCCTCGCTCCCCAACCTGCATACACACACTCACGCTGTTCTCTCTCCTAACGCTGTTTCCTCTTTTCCTCCCATTGTCCTCTCTCCTCTTCTCCCTCTGTCTTCCTGACGTGAGCAGAGCTGGAGGAGGAGTCTCCGGTCATCAACTGGTCCCTGGAGCTAGGGACTCGTCTGGACAGCCGGCTGTACGCGCTGTGGAACCGTACGGCCGGGGACTGTCTGCTGGACTCGGTCCTCCAGGCCACATGGGGGATCTATGACAAGGACTCAGTCCTGCGCAAGACGCTCCACGACAGCCTGCACGACTGCTCCCACTGGTGAGCAGTCTCACAGGAGATTCGGTCATATCCTGTTCAGTGATGACTAGGGTTGGGTATCGTTTGGGTTTTCACGATACCGGTACCAAATCGATACTTTTAAGACTGCCTAAATGGTACCTGAACCGATACTTAAAAAAAGAGGTTTTGCCACAAAATGACAGTGGATGACGTGTGGTTATGATGCTTATTACGTCCGTTTCGGAGCACATAAGGCTAATATTTCAATCGACAGCTCAGGCATTTAAGTGGCAGTGGCAATGAAATGAGGCACTAAAATCTGCGTTCTGATTTGGTCCAGTACATACCCGTCATATAGGTACCGGTGCCATATTAGCACCGGGTTTTGGTACCCAACCCTAGTGATGACGTCCACAACCCATCTAAAATCTGTGTGCGTGTGTGTGGGCGCGCGTGTGTGTGCGCAGGTTCTACTCTCGTTGGAAGGAGTGGGAGTCATGGTACTCTCAGAGCTTCGGTCTACACTTCTCCCTGAGGGAGGAGCAGTGGCAGGAGGACTGGGCCTTCATCCTCTCACTGGCCAGTCAGGTACACACACATCCTCTCACTGGCCTGTCAGGTGTACACACACACATCCTCTCACTAGCCAGTAAGGTGTACACACACACACACACACACATCCTCTCATTGGCCAGTCAGGAACACACACACACGCACCCTCTCACTAGCCAGTCGGGTGAGACACTACGCAAGACTATGCTGTACTGTACACTGTATTTGACTACACTGTACTACACCGTCTTATATTGTACTAGACCACACAGGACTGTACTGTACAGCACTAGACTACGCTGTTCCACATTACACTACATTGTACTGTATTACACTATACTAGGCCACACTGAACACTAAACTAGATTTCATTGTATTGCGCTATAATATACACTAGACCACACCATACTGCTCTTACGTTATTACATCACAAGATGACTTTAGACACTAGAGTGTCTGTTCCGGATCTCTCCCTCCCCCACAGCAGTCTCAAGACTGCTGTGGGGGAGGGAGACTGTGTCTGAAACAGCCACACTGAGCCAGGGCTCAACCCAACCTTCCTGTCCTGTTTGGATTACCACGAGGGGCTCCTCTCTTCTCATCAAATAACTGAAACGTTGTCACTCAATTCACCCTGTGTTTAGTTCGAGAATCCACAATGCGATAACCCTGTTCATTATTGTCTCTCCTCCCCTTTTGAACACGTTATTTGCTTATTAGTGGATCTGATGGGTATGGTGTGTTTTCTGTTGACCCCTGGCTACCTCCCACTCCCCTTCCCCCAACAGCCAGGAGCCAGCCTGGAGCAGACCCATATATTCGTCCTTGCACACATCCTTCGCAGACCAATCATCGTCTACGGAGTGAAATACTACAAGAGTTTTCGAGGAGAAACATTAGGCTACACTCGTTTTCAAGGTAAGCTCCATTAAAAAATACCACCTACAAGAAAAGGTTATAGTGCTAGCTCCGTGGTGAAGGAGTTGGCTAAGGCGAACGCTAGCGATTGGTTATGGCAGATCAGAGTGGCTCTGGGCAGATCCAATAGTTTTAAACTTCAACAGAGTACCCGCCTTCAAGGAAGTTAACGCTTGTCAATGGAGCGATCCCAGACCCTCTGTACAAATGAAATGTATTAGGGTCTGGTTAGGACCAGGCTAGTGGTGGAGGGGGGGGGTCAAAATAATTCCTTTGTTAAGAATTCGTTACACAGAACTTTATTATATTAAATATTAATAAAAAATGATTAACACCTTAACAAAATCCACAGGCCCAACCCAGAATCCACACATTTACATTTAGTCATTTAGCAGACGCTCTTATCCAGAGCGACTTACAGTACAGGGACATTCCCCCCGAGGCAAGTTGAGTGAAGTGCCTTGCCCAAGGACACAACGTCATTTGGCACGGACGGGAATCGAACCAACAACCTTCTAGGCCCGATTCCCTAACCGCTCAGCTATCTGACCCCCTATAAGAGAGCGAGACATGGTCCTCATCCTCAACATGTGCCTTTTTCAGTCGAGGACAATACTCATCTGGATTGAAGCAGCAAACATTCAGTGTAAGAGTAAAAAAAAAATGACATAACATTATTTATAATAGCTACGTTTATTTGATTCACAGCTGCTACATATAGTGTTTTGACCTCGACAACCCAACTGCATTTTACCACAAACTTGCGACTAGTTAACTAAAGAAACCGCAATCGCTTGTTTGCAAGGGTCGGGTCGGGACTCCAACATTAACACACTGACAACATTGTATTCAGAATATAAAATCTTTTTTATAGCACTTTTTACCTTTGGTGAACTTGTGAATTTCGCCTGCTGTCTTCTCTGCACCAAAGAGGCCAAGCTTCCACGTTTCCAGGGATGATCTCGTTTCATGGACAGACACGATGTGTGTGTGTGTGTGTGTGAGAGAGACGCGTGAGTGACAGACAGACGGAGGAAGAGCAGGGAAAGGAAATGCAGCTGAACGAATACGATGCGTGTTTTAAATAGCTTAAAAATAATGAAACGCAATATGTGGCGGCCGGTGTTGATTCTGTGGTGCACCGCCACAAATTAGTCTGTGTTGGAAACACTGATGTTGATCTGTTATTTCAAACAACCTGCTATGGAGCAGGTTAGGTGTGCAGCATGAGTTACCATGGTGATCTATCCTGTTAATAAGTGAACCACCGTTGTGACACTGAAAATTCAGAGTTAAATCTGAAGTTACCTCGCTAACCCTAAATCCTGCTTCGTCTTATTGGGCTCAGGGCCTGAAAAGAGCTTGTTCAGTCTGCTTGTCCACAGCATGGGGTTTTGAGTCTAGAAGCAGTACAGGGTGGATTAGTCGGACAGTTTGATGGATTCATCCTAGGTATGTTCTGGAGTTTCAAGTGGGAGGCATAGCATCCAGAAATGCTGTGACACAACTAGGGGTGTAACAATATATCGTGGAACAATATATTGCAATACAACATTTTTACAATATGTATCGTAGAGTTATGGCAATATTTTTACAATATTGATCAAACATCCGTCTCATCCTATTGGTTGAGCTACCAGCACGTGACCTACTCTGCACCTGCGTCACGCGTGCATTCACTGCATTCACAGAAATCGCTTGAACTGAGTGAACTCAATTGTATGTACAACTAAGAAAATTATTGGCAAATGTTTAACGTTTTGGAAAAAATCTGTTAATTGAATTTGTTTCATAAAAAATTATGTTCGAAATATCATGATATGTATTGCATTGTACACCCAGTATTGTGATATGTATTGTATCGTGAGCTGAGTGTATCGTTACACCCCTAGACACAACCCATCTATCCAAATTCGTATGGGAAGTAGAACAGAGACCTAAACCCTCAGCCATTGAGTCGAAGTTGTGTTTCAAATGTAAAGGGTTAATACAGCAATCATTTGCAACTTTTTGGAAGGCAGTGTGTGCTATGCTCGTAAATGAGCTTCCTATCCACTTATCCTAACAGAGTAGGCAGGAATGTAGGCCCAGAATCACCCAGCAACCCCCTGGAATAGGCAGGAGGGAGGGAGGTCATATAAACCAGGGCACCAGGCTGCACCAGACGGAGAGAACACACAGAAGCTCTCCACCACCTCTATGTAGCTAATTCACAATGGGCCAGTTGTTCACATGCGCCCCCCCCCCCCTCTGATTCCCACCCAAAGCTAGCATTACTGCAGGGTCTGGTAGTAAATTGTGCTTGGCCTCAGTGATCACACACAGTGTAATCTGAGGTCTGGGCTGTGTTCCTTGTGGGGCTTGTGGGATGTGGATTAAAAAACATTTTAGGACTTTTTTTGGGTCTTTCTTGCTGGACTGACCGGTGTGTGTCCCCGCAGGTGTGTACCTGCCCCTCCTTTGGGAGCAGAGTTTCTGCTGGAAGAGCCCCATCGCCCTGGGTTACACACGGGGCCACTTCTCCGCCCTGGTTGCCATGGAGAACGACGGCTATGACAATCGTGGCGCCGGCGCAAACCTGAACACCGATGACGACGTCACCGTCACTTTTCTGCCGCTGGTGGACAGTGAGAGGAAGCTGCTGCACATCCACTTCCTGTCCGCGCAAGAGGTACGTTTGTTCACTGGTGTTTGAGCCTAACTGTATTGGTGTATAGCACTCAGGTTTGACAGGTTTTTTTGTGGGGTGTTTTTATTTTATTATTATGAGGTGTAGGAGGTGTGTTCTTTGAGTATGACTGAGCTCGTTCTTGGTCTTTGCTGTGGAGCTGTGGGGATTCTATCCATTACTGTGAGCCCCTCTCACCCTCTGTTCCTCGCTCTCACCCTTTTCTCCTCCCTCCTGCCAGATGGGCAACGAGGAGCAGCAGGAGAGGCTGCTGAGAGAGTGGCTGGACTGCTGCGTGACGGAGGGGGGAGTACTGGCCGCCATGCAGAAGAGCTCCCGTCGCCGCAACCACCCCCTGGTCACTCAGATGGTTGAGAAGTGGCTGGACGGATACCGGCAGATCCGCCCCTGCGCCTCGCTCTCCGACGGCGAGGAAGAAGAGGAGGAGGAGGACGAGTGAGGACGGGGGGGGGAGAGGAGAGCGAGAGAGGGCGCTGTGGGACACAAGCTAAGGAGGTTGGACTTCCCCTCCCCTAGTCCGGGAGGACAGAGCACACGCAGGCAGAGATCCTCCTCATCCTTACGAAGGATGTGGTGTGCCGTCACCACAGACGCACTGGAGAGAGAGGGCTAGCTGCCTGAAGGACACTGGGGAGGCGCTGATCATGAACAGGGACAGCAACATCAACAATCCACCAGTTACAGAGGACAAAATGCTAGATACAGAATTACTGCTTCAAAAATAGTATCTCATTATTACAAATAAAGGATTACAGTCGCTTATGTAAATCCCGACAAGATTTTTGTTTTCCTCCCCACACATACACACCCCAGTTTAATAATGCATGTGTTCTGCGATACAACTAACAAGATCTTTTCTGTTTGCGAACACTTGTGAGCAAACACAAAACATATTACAGGCTTTTCATCACCGGTCTCTTCCTCTTCAGACTCCAATACACTCCTTTATTTTTTGGAATTGAGCTGAAACCAGAGGTACCTACCGCCACATATTTAGGGAAGAGTTCATAATTAAAGAATTCTTATTGCTGCACTCGTTGAGAAATTCTATTTAGAGATATTGCCTGACAGAATTTGCTTACAAGCCACAAGCATTTATCCCTGTGCGTGTGTGTCTAATGAGATTAAAGAGCATCTATTTTTCTTGTTTGTGTTTTTGTAAACCTTCTAACTACTTCAGGAGGTTGGACAATATTTATTTGTTTAGGAGGGCTAGCGTGCAAAGGTGTTCAATACTTAATTCAGTCTGTAATTGGATTGTTTGTTTTGTTTGCTTTTTTCTGTTTTGATTCAGTCTTGAAGACATTGTACGTTGCACACAAAAAAAACCTTCCACGAAGGGAAAAACCTTCAGTTTACTGATTTGTATCTGTTTTGTTTTTTTTAATGTGTGATTTAGTACCTCGTTTTGATGTTGATGTGGGTGGGAGGAGAAGCAAAAACCAAACACCTCTTTCTAAAGAGTGCATTAACATTAAATTGACTCACTCATATTGGGATTCTCGTGTGTTTATGTTCCCCTACCTGATGTTCCTTTGTGCTATGATGAGTGGGTTCTCAGTGCTCCACCTCCAGTTTTGTGTCCTTGAAGCTTCATACCTAAACGAAGGGGGACACCTGCCTCACCTCCTCCTCCTTATCCTCCCCTACACAGCTGCCTCAAATCCTCCCGGCTTGGGTTTGCGGGTCTGGTGTACCTCTCCGCGTACTCAGCAAGACTACAGGGAAGCTACACATACACCCAGGTTGTTTATGTAGCTTCCTAATGTGCTGAAACCGCAACTCATACAGTTAAATCGTGACCTACATTGACCCATCAAAGACTATCATTGTATATAATAAAATCTGTATAGTGCCATGTAAATATACAGTGTGTGTGTGAATTATATATATATATATATATATATCAGGCATGCAAACTCCTCCTTTAGATGAGACTCACCTTTTTGAAACCAAAATGGGTCACCTACGTCATTTGTGCAGATCCGATGAGAATTTTTTTTTTTGGGGGGGGGGGTTTGTGTCCTTGGCCAACACAGCATTTTACCCGTGCTTCGCAACTTTACAAGTTACAGGTTGTCTCTGGAACCAATCGTCACTCTTAATGCCTAAACCTCACAGCCAATCAGGGGCAGAGTGGGGAGAGGTTTTCTACATTGATCTAGCCTCTTAATTTTGCTCTCAAAATGCACTAGATTGATGCGTTTAACTTAAAAATTTAAGACATTTTCTTACGGGGGAGCATGCCCCCGGACCCCCCTAGAGGGTCGGGGGTTCGCCGTATCGTTCTCATCTTTTTTACCCCTGACCTGTTTGCATGCCTGATATATATATATATATATATATGTGTGTAAATATAAAAAAGAAATCCTGTCGCTGGTCTACCATTCTGACATTCTTCTGTTTCCATTAGTGATCACGTCACACTCACCAGCCAGACCAGTCTATAATGGTTGACTTCCAAGACTTGTATTTTGGAGTGAGCTGTTCATTGTAATTAACTCATATCAAGATAAATGCCTTGACCTAAACCCTTTCCATTTGAGGAGCAGCAATGATTCAATATTTGTCACAGGGTGCTCCCTAGTGGCAGTCACGGAGTATATCACAAGGACAGAAGTTAAACCTAATGATCTTTAAGTCAGTTGTAATTATCTGAACAGTGCAAATGTCCAGTATTAATTTAGATATCTTTGTCACCCAGTCAATCATTCTCACATGGAAACTGACGGACAATTGGTTCTCAGAATTGTATCTTTTATTTGAACTGCACTGAATGCTAAATGTTCACCTTGTACAAGAAACAAATACAAATACTCACACTAAAAACAAAAACATACTGCTGGCTGCCTCTTCGCTTGCTATTGGTGGGACACTAAGTAGGAGTTTTGCTATTGCTCTTACAGAGTACATGACTCCCTAAAGAACCTGGCCTTCGATAGAACAAAGAAAATAAAAGAGAGAGAGGGATGGATCACATAGGACTATGGTTATAGGAACATTTACCTAGGCAATACAAATCTAACAGGACTCTGCAAAACTCTTCAACACCAGAAACATGGGATGCATCGTGTTATAGAAAAATACCACAATGAAGGGGGGGGGGGGATACAGACTAACCAGATTATGCTTTTTTTCTTTGTCAAGACAGTTTTTTGGGGGAAAAGAACTCTCTTCAAAAAAGTGTTTTCCTGAGTCATTAAGGAATGAAGTGTTCTTTAACCCTTTCCCGCTCACACTGAATCGTAGCAAAGGTACAATTACCACCACCCGACACGGTGATTGGTCGCCATGGATAGTTGGGCAACCGTGAGGAGTCACACAAACAAAAAACGCAGAGACCCAGTCTCTCCACCCTCTTTCTGGGGGGTTTGGGGGGGGGTAGTCGAACACATCCCCTTTTGTGATAGTGAACAATATTCCACTGACAGCTGCACATAAAATGTCTGCTTTCCTTGTGCTGACAGGCACATGACCCACTCTCTCACTACCCATGAGACGTTATCTATTGGCAGATAGTGTGAGTGAGGTTCAGACTTACTGTAGCAGAGACAAAGGAAACATCTCCACAACAGAGTTCTTCCCTCTTTCTAACTCCAAAGCCACAGGACAGCAATCGAACATTCAGAGTATCCGCCTACTGGACACTGACCAACACACCAAATGTATTAACCAATATTTACTCTATTGCACCAATAATTTATGATCTTGCTTTTCAGTACCGACTGTTGCAGCAAAGAGGAATCAAAGAGTTGGACGATGATTCAGGACTTTTGTATTTCACTCAATTCAAATAGGCCAAGGGTTTGTCTCAGTTCTGGCCAGTGTTAAGTGATCGGCTTTCAGCAAATACATTCGTTTGAAAATGTGATCTATGTGGGGGAAAAATGGAGATTCACACGCACACCAAACAACTGTGTAAATGTGCCCTCTGGTGACCAACTTGTTGAACTTACAACCGTTGTAATAATAGCAATAGGTTACCTCGTCAGGAAAGGGTTAAAGTTTACTCACTAGATTACTGATACTGATGAGCAATCTTGGTTTTTCCTTTTGTTTGATGAATGATAAATATATATAGTTTATAATATTTTTTTGTCATCTCATTTCTGCCTTTCACACTGAAGATCAAAATAAAAAATATTCTCTTCCGGGGGGAGGGGGCAATACAGAATGGACTTGAGGAGGAAAGCTAACAACACACACAGTTACATAAGAAAGGGAGGCTGGCGGGGAGTGGGTTGGAGTGGAGGGGAAGAAGGAGGGTGGGCAAGGTCCAGTAGCACACAATCTCAAAGTTCCTGTGTTCTCCCCTTGGTTGCGTGTCCAGAAGCGAGCCCAATCAAATTAGCTCAAGGGGGGTGGTGGGGAGGGTGTGGGGGCACGGCCCCATGGAGGCTAACACTGGACTCAGCCCCGGATACCACGGGAAGAAAAAACATCAGCATTAAAGAGTAGAGGTATTGAACCAAAAGGAGACGAGAGAGAGTAGAAACTAAACAATAGAGTAAATATCCATGGAACACTTCACTGTTCCCAGAGCTGAACTGAGCCAGCCTCCTCTGTGTGTGTCTCTTGGTCCCAAGTGGATATGGGGTTGGTTGTCGGAGGGTTCAAGTGTGTGTGTGTGCCGTTTCCTCTGTGCCGCTATTGCTCAGTGAGGTGCTCTCTGGTCTCGCCATGTTTGGAGGGCTGGTTGGGCGACGGGGCCTGGGAAGGGTGTGTCCCGGAGGGCAGGGTGTGGGCGATGGGTACCCCCCCTGGCACCATGCCCTCAATCGTCCCCAGGATGCCCCCCGGAGCCACGCCCACCACGCCTGGTGGGTACCTGTGGGAAAAGGGCGGGGGGATCAGAGGTTAAGACAGGTGGAGAGAGTGACCCAGGGAGTGAGCAAACCCCAGCAGGGTTCCTCCCAGTGGCTCAGATACAGGTCTGTGTATTGCCCCTTTCATCTCCACAGCTGCTCTACAAGTCTCCTGTACCAACCTGTACCATTGGACGCTTGTAAGCACAAGTTTCACAAGAGAACAATGGTGAAATGGTGTTGGGTCATGCTGGCACACACACACCTGCTACAGTTTTTACTAAGTGGTTGGTGTATAGGTGTATAATGTGTAGTGGGGTAGTGGTGGAGGGTATTTGAGCATATGTATTGAGGGGGGCACACAAATGGCACACAGCAGATCAGGACAGAGAGAGATAGAGGGGTCAATCCAGATCCCGTTGAGGGGGAGGGGGTCAATCTGGATCTGAATTAAAGGGAGTAGTTACCTGCTCCTGATTTTAGGCATTAATTTTGTCTTGGGGTACACCGGTTGTAATGGCGTGAAGAGTTTGGTTCACTTGGCTGTGTGAGAGAAGCACATGGAGGGTGGGGGGCAGACTGATCAGTGGGCCCAGAAATGTGGAGTGGGGGGGTCAACGAAAAGGATCTACGCATAACGACAGCTACACTACAGGAGGAGAGGGTCTAGAAGGCAGAGGCATACACCTGAGTCACTCGCTTTCTTACTGTTGTATCTCAGGTCTATCAAGTATAATTTCATTCTATGAGACGTTTGGTGAAACTGCAGTTTGAAGCAAATCATGGCAAAATGGGCAATGACGGAGGTGATAATATTCCTGAAGTTTGGGGAAGGGGGGTTAATTGATGGTTCCTTTCCTCCTCATACCTATAGGCTGCACCGTTGAGTTCGGGGTGCACGCCCTGCTGGTCCATGACGGCCCACGGTGCTGTTGTCACAAAGAACTCCTTGTTGACGCAGTTTCGTAGGCTGTCAGGTATACGGCCTTTGATTCGGGGAGAAGAAAACCCAGGCACAAGGACGCACACACGCACGTACACACACAGAAGAATTAAGTGACAGTTAGCAGGGGCAACTAAAGGCCATTAAGTTAAGAAAGCCATCACAAGATCTATTGAAGTGGGAATAAGACAGCAGGGGTGGGGTTGGAGGGGGGGTTTACCGGTGATGGCTCTTCGGATCTCAGTGGCGGCAGCCTCTCTCATCTCCAGTGAGGCCTGCTCGCTGTACCAGGCTGTGTGTGGCGTGCAGATCAGGTTTGGGGCGTCTTTCAGAGGGCCCTGGGCAAAACTGAGGTTGGGGGAGGAGGATATAAAAAGAGAGAAAAAAATATGCCAAATCTGCTCCTCTCCACCCGCCTTCCTCTCCTCTGTTCCTCCAGCAGTCTTCCCTCCCTCCCTCCCTCCCTTGCTCGCTTACTGCCAGCGTGCCAGACCTGCACCCGGTGTCTGATGTAGTGCAGTATGGTTGCAGTTATGAAATGCTCAGTGGCGGCTGGAGTGTCCTCCGTCCGGTCCCGCACCTAGTTTACAGACGCCTGCACTAAAACATCAACACTAGTTGTTTCCGATGCTCGGCCGATGGGAGCTGTGTCTGCCCGTTCAATCTCTCCTGTCTGAGGTCATTTCTGACAGTAAAGCTCAAACTCTTTTGCAGAGTGAATCGTCTGTCAGTCCGTGCATTTGTGTGTCTCACCTGAAGGGCTCTGTCTCGTGGACGTCCAGAGCAGCCCCTCGTATCCGGCCCTCCTTCAGGGCCTGGGCCAGGGCCTTCTCATCCACCAAACCCCCCCGAGCTGCGTTCACCAGGAACGCCCCCTGACGCATCTGCGCACACAGATTTAAGGAAACTCAACAATAAACAACAAATATCAAATGAATACAGAGATGAGTGAAGGGGAGAAGAAAGAGAGAGATGAGAGAGAGAGTAGCCTTGAAATGTAAGGATTCCATCAGTGGGGTTATTGATCTGTCAATCTTCCTTTGAGGGTATTACACAGGGACAGAGATGGAGATGAGACAGCGGTGAGCCACTGAAGGCCTTGCACCTGAGTGCAGACTCGTCTGTCTGATCCCTGATGGAACAGGGAGGGGGGAGGTTGTCTACATCCAATCTGAACCCTAAAAGATGAATGCCTGACTGAAGGATGATTACATTAGAAGCCATTAGAAAAAAAAACGTCTTTAATTTTTTTTAAATTAAGAAATGGTAGTTATGAAAAAAAAATCCAGTGAATATACTTGGATCAAAGTATGTAATGTCCTGTATTGTCCAGCAGGTGGCAGTATACCAAGTTGACACAAAGACCCCCATCCACCCCCTCTTCCCTCGGTGCCCTCAGCCCCCCGCCCATGGAGCCTAGTCGATATATTTGCTCTAGCCGTGGGCTGGCGCTAATTGTGTTTGACAGAGCTGGGGAATACATTTTGTTCCAGCTTTGGGGAGCTTAGGATGAAGAAACTAAGGGGGTTGCTGCTGCTCTGGGCTGTGTGCAGCCTGTAGTGTAGCAGAGAGACTGCACCATGTGGAGTGAGGGGAGCGTATGGAGTTTTTAGAGTGTGTCCAGACTGTGCATAGAGTGTGCAGAGTATAGAAGTAGTGTATGATAGAGTGTGTAGAGAGCAGCCCTCTGGGCCAGGATGACATCTCTGTCTCACCACGTGTGGGTGTATCTCTCTGCAGCAACTCAAATTTGAAGCGGTTTGATAGGATGCTCAAGGAGATGGGGTTTGTTTACATGTGTATACTTACTGCGGCTTGTTAACACATGTGTGCATCATACACACACACCCATACATGGTGAGACAGAGAAGTCAGCCTGGCCCACAGTGTGTGTATGGAGCCCGTCCGTACCTGTTTGATGGTGAAGTCGTTGATGAGGTGGTGGTTGTGCTCGTTCAGGTTGCAGTGCAGGGACACACAGTCGCTCTGGTAGAGCAGGTCCTGGAGGGTGTAGACGCGCTGCACCCCCAGCGAGCGCTCCAGGCCGTCCTGCAGGTACGGGTCGTAGAAGATCACGTTGAAGCCAAACACCTTGGCCCTCACCGCAACCGCCTGCCCCGACCGGCCTGGGGATGTACGCACACACACATGTACGCACGCAGACGCATGCACACACACACACACACAAAAGAATGTGAACACACCCTCTGTTAGAAAGGGTACTGCATGGCTGGGGGCAATTCTTTCCCCGTTTCAGATTTTAAGTGTACTGTATGCAGTACACTTCTCTTCCCCTCTCTCCCTCTCTCCTACACACACCATTTGTTGTGTGGGCTGCTTGTCTGCCTGCCTGGATGCCTGCCTGCCTGCGATGTGAAAGGAATCAATATAGCTCTTGAGTCTCTCTCAAGGTCCACTCTGGGATGGTGGCGTTTTAACACAGCATTTCAGCTGACACTTTCCCAACACACACACACACACACAGCTGAGACCTTACTGTAGGAGACAGTTCTACCAACACACAGACACAGTTCATCCATTAACGCACACACATAACCAGACATAATCTCTCTCTCTGGCCCTCTCACACTGGGTTGCTATGTCGGTTTCCTGATGATTCTGAGGAGACACAATGGGACTGTCTGTATTGACTCAGCAATGTGTCACAGGGGAAGGCTTCTGTACAGACACTAAGCAGGATGCTTTGAATATTAGGAATGTAATCAATACAGAAAAATCACTGACCGGATGTTGTTTTTTTACTACAGAATAATGAAGAATGTGATATTTAATGTATGACACCTTTGTAAACACCCCAATTTGTGAATTCAGACTCAAATTAGTCAGTGGCCTTTTTTGTGTGTGCATGTGTGTGTGCCCCCTCGCACAGCGATCTTAAGGGATATTCCTATTGTAAAGAGTGACTCACCGCTCTTCCATCAGAGCACTTTTCCCCACCACCACCCCCAAATCCCCTCTACCTCTCTCTCCCCTTCCTACCCCATGCCCCCCTCCCTCAGTCTGCGAAGCTGGCATTTCAGGGCCTGGTGTGGGCCAGTGGGAGCACAGACAAAAACACAGACAAGCAGACAGTCACACAGACAGACAGTCACACAGAAAAACAGTTGTGCAGACAGATCGCAGCCCAGCCCGTGTTTCAGAGTTTCTCTGTTTATCTGCAATGTCAGAGAGGCTCAGTGTCACCAGACCCCCCTTGCCCCCCTCCTCTCCAGACCCCACCCATCTTCCAATGCCTGTTGTGCCGTCTGTGTGTGTGTGTGTGTGAGGGGGGGGGGGGTCTGGTCTGGGAGGGAAAGGCTGGGCACAGGGATGTCTGGCACCAACAGAGAGTTTAGGCGGAAGTGAAGGTAGGGTGGGGGTGGGGGGGGTTGAGGGGGAGGGAGGTGTGTGTGGTAGATAAGGTGCACTTTGGAGAGGCTTGTGAGGGGACAGGCCTTTCCATCTGCCGGCCCCATGTTGGACACACACACACACATCTGGCCACAGGAAGCATGGTTATGGCAGAGAGGAGAGAACAGGGAGTGAGCAACGGAGAGAGGGAGAGAGGAAGAGAGAGGGAGAAGAAGGGAGGGAAAGAGACTGTTAAAAAGAGAGAGGGTAAGAACAAAAGAATGTCTGGGAACGAATGAGGGGGAACGATAGAGGAATAATGTGGAAAAAAGGAGAGGAAGAGAATGGAGATCCCCCACCCCCTCCCCTCCGGTCTCCCCCGCCCCCGGAGAGAAGAGACAACCTTGAGATAATCTGTGACAGACAGACAGAGAGACAGACAGAGACAGAGAGACAGAGAGAGACAGAGAGAGAACAACCTTATAAGAAAAGGAGACAAGAAGGAAGACATGTGAACATGCAGAAAATAAAAGAGGGATGGAGAGGGGGCGAGCTGCATAGAGAGAAAGAGAGAGAGAAAGTTGAAAGACAGGAGAGGGCAAGCCAGGCGATACAGACAGAGTAAAGATTGGAAGAGAGATATAAAAGGGAGAAAAAGATAAAGACTGTGGCTAAATCTGTTAAAGACCTCCACCCCACGCTCCTTCTTACCGAAACCGATGAGTCCCAGGGTCTCGCCGCGGATACGGGCGGCGCCGGAGGCCACCTCGCGGATCTGTTCCACGCTCTGTACCCGCGTGCCTTCGCGCAGGGCCTGATACAGCCAGGTGTTCCGTCGGTACAGGTTCAGGATGTGGCACAGGGTGGAATCAGCCGTCTCCTCAACTGCTGCCGACGGGATGTTACACACTGCAATGCCTGCCAAGGACACACAGAGGTTAGATTGGCATGGCTAAAGTCTGTTTTAGCAAAACAGTAGTTCAAGGCCTCCCTATCTTCCTTGTGTGTGATGATGTCATGTCGTGAACTTCATCAATGGCAGATTCCGTTTGACCTGAGGTAGCCTAGCCTGCTGTATGGCACTGCTCTCTTTCTCCCCCTTTCCCTCTTCCTTCCTTTCTACACCTCTTCCTCAATATTTATTTCTGCTTTTGTCCTCTCCCTTCATCTCTCTCCTTTCCTCTCTTTCCCTCCCTTTCTCTTCCTCTCTCTCTTCCTCTCTCAGATTGGGTTTTAACTTCTCTCTCACCACATTTTCTCTCTTGGCGAAGCTGGATGATGTCCCCACGGAGACATCGAGACACACACACACACACACAACTGGCCTCAGGCACACAGAGTCCATTTGAACTGGCTCTTGAACTGGGGGGGTGGGTTGCTTTGACGCTGAAGTCATACAGGAAGGGAGCCTCAGAGAGACAGCAGTGCACTCAGATCTCAGCCCACACGTACATGCTTCAACTGGAAGTGTTGCATGCGTGACCATATGCTTCAACAGTGTGGTGAGCTAGGAAGGGCTGGGGTTTTGCGTGAGTGTGACAGAGATTTCTACCCAGCTCTCCTGCAGCCTTGATGTCGATGTTGTCGTAGCCGCTGCCGATGCGGATGATGATGCGCAGGGCCTTGAACTTCTCCAGGTCCTCTCTGGTCAGGGTGATGGTGTGGTACATCATGGCACCAACCGCCTCGTTCAGCACCTGGTGACACACACACACATTCAACTTTTTAGGGAAAATGGTTCCTTGCACTGTTACTGTTACTGAACACACACCCAAACACAAGCACACTCACACACTTAAAAGGGTTAAGATACAACCAGAACACAAGTGTCTAAGCAGTGTCACTTGTAACTGCTGAAAATTCCATGTTGATGGGCTTTGTTAATCTCTAACCCAAGACCGTTAGATAGCAAGGGTTTCACCTCCAGTCCACGCGTCACACACCGCTCACGTGCTGATTGGACCAGAAGAGACAAGCTTGTCTGTCATCCAGACCGTGCTCAGCCTGCTAGGGTCCACATCTATCCTTAGCTTGGCTAACTGCATTAGTGCTGATTACTGAATTTCCATACAGTTCTTATTAGAGTTGTGTCACTGGCCTGAGAAATGCTAATTCAAGGTTATAGCGCTCTTGGAACGCATGTGGATGTACACACTCACTCTTATACACACACACACACACATGTACATACACACAAACAGTCTTTTTCTCCCTCTCTTTCACTCTCTTAACAACTAGCCGTAGGCTCCATTCTGCGAGAGTCAAAGCACGCTTGCAAACGAATGACTGGGCCAATGAAAGATTTTGTGAGGGAAATTGGTTCTGAACATCGTTTACTCAGAGGGAAAATGTGACTTAATCTTCCTACTTTTCCCCCCCATGGTCCACTGAAAATGGCGCCTATAGGTTTGGACTAGTATTGTTTGAGACAGGGCTGAGCTATTCACTGGCACGAAGCAGAGCCCTCCATTTTTGAGTGGGTGCGCGACTCCATGGTGTACAGGGAGGGATTTTATGGCTCTGATGTCATCCTGCCAGCGAGCGGTGTTGATGTAGCGGGATACAGAGATAGTCGGGTCGGACTGCTGAGAGATGACATTTACACCAGCTCTGTCTGAACACAGCTGGCACACAGGGACTGGGGAGTCAGAGGCTCTTTACAATAACACACATATTGTAACAATTTAACAAGGAATGTAGAAGTGTAGTCTAAAACATAAAACTATTAACTTCTATGCAGTGATCAGCAGTGGAGTAAAAAGGAGTCAAAATTATTGTTTTGACTGCTTGCCTCTTTACCATGTTAGTCTCACCCATAAGGTCTGGTACATAAACATGCGTGTGTGTGTCTGTTCTTTGAACATTGAGGAGCCCTTTCCTCCTTTGATGCGCATCTCGAGACCTTTCTGGTTGAGTGGTCAGTGACTAAATGAAACAGTGCTGTCTTATCCAGTAGCCACTGTCTTCCAAAATGACCAGCCTGTCACAGTGACCCTTGAGAAGATGCGCTATGGAACAACAATGCTGTCTACAGTGTACGCCCCCTCCTTCCCTCCCTCACCTCCTCCCCAAGGTATGAGATTGAATACTGTAGATCTCTATGCAAATGTGTGTTATTATTATTTCATTTATTTATGTCATTAACACCTCTCCAATTTTCACAAAGGCAGAGAGAGGGGGAGTCAATCTCCCTCCCTCCCCCTCTGCAGATGTAGATAGCATCTGGAGGAGATTCCCATCGGAGTTGCTGAGGCCCTATACAGTTTATATATATATATATATATATATTCAGCAGCCGCTTGCGCTGCATAAAAAGCAATAAAAAGCTCCTACAAGCTGGGGCAATGTAATTACACCGCACTCCCCTTATGAGGCTCTCCGTTAGAACAATGGCAGTGATATAGGCACCGCGCACTTTGCCACCAAGTGACATTAAAGCATAATGAGGCCACTTTATTTTAACAGGCGAAGAGAGCGAAAGGCCAATACAGTGCACTTCATGTATTAGCACCATGTTACGGAGGAGTGGAGGGGGGCAAAATGGAACGAGAGACACTGTGAGTGACTGACGGCAGGGCGGAGTTTCAGCTGTCTGTCTAGCTAGCTTTGCTCCTGTAGAGGTAGAGTGTGTCGGTGTATGGATGCATGCCGAGCTAGCAGTTTGTGTGTGTGTGTGTGTGCAATGTTTGGATGCCTGTCCCACCTTCTCGTGGATCTCCTGGGTGGACTGGGCGTCGCAGAAGGCCACGGTGGCCAGGTCTTTGAGGATGGGCATCTCCACGGTGCAGTCACGCCCATCCAGCAGGGCCACCAGGGGGCGAGGGTGCATGGGCCCGTTCATGATCTGGGGCCGGATACCTGGTCAGAAGAGGAGGAAGGTTAGTCTCCATGGCAGGATCAATGGATGATTACATGTCCTCGTCACACAGTATATATGAAGGATAACCCAACAAACAGAACCCAGTTCCCACACAGACACAACACACACAGCAGTACAAAGACCCCCCCTCCCCCCTCTCCATGTGTTGCCTAAATAGGTTATGGCACTGAACAGGGCTCTGCTGAGCTAACGAATACGGCTCGATAAATCAATGAGCTGACTGGAGACTGGATTAGCCAACGAGTCTCGTTTTACCGGAAACCCCACGCAGCTCACCTTGCTATTCCTCCGGGGCCCCGTCCGCTTAGCCACCCGCATTGCAACAGTGAGCGCGCTAGCACGCATGCACAAACACACACGCACACACATTCAGCCAAACCATATGCACACACGCTTGTACAGACACAGTACAAGCATCTCAAATTGATGCAAGCGTATACATGCATGCAGACCGAAGCCCTACACTGGAGAAAGATGTCAGCTTTTGTCAGCCTTTGTTTGTGCAAACAAAAACCAAAAACTACTCCCCAGTATAAATACCACCCACCCGAGCCATTGAATACCTTGTTTTTCGGGGACAAAGCTGGTTAAAGCGCTGTTTGTAAAGGTCGTATTCGTGTTTGTGAGTCAGAGGACCCGAGTTTGAATCCCAGTACGGGGAAGATCGGGAGAAAGCGTCACTGACGAGCAGCGCAACTACACCTGTTACATTTGCAATGATGCGAGAGGCAGCAGCTGCTGTTCAGAGAGAGTAGGAAGAGAAGGTGAGAAAGAGATAGATGGAGAGAAAGAGATGCAGGAGTGAGAGAAAAGATTGTCAGGAAGACAGGAAGAAAGAGGAGAGAGAATAGGACAGACAGAAAGCTGATGGTGACATCACTATAAGAACAGATTACATGTTGTCTAGTTTAGTCTAGTCAAGAGGTCTAGTGTCTGCATGTACTGCAATGTGTATGTACTATAAGGCAAGACGGCCCTTTAAAGAGCACCAATTTAAGAACCAGCGGCTGAATCATTTCAGCCCCCGCTTGTTCCCGACCTCTCGGCTGTAAGCGGAGTGGCAGGTCCCAGGCGGGACGACCTCGTCACACCTCCGCGATGGAGACGTGTCACGCCACAGGGACAGACAATTACCAGGCAAGCTTCATACGGTGTTAACAAGCTGGGCGACATCAATATTCATGTTGAGCTGTGCTGTGCTATGCTGAGCTAGGCTCGGCTGAGCAAGGCGACTCAATAAATTGTGGTTGTTCGGGCAGGAGAGTGACTGTGCTCAACAGGGTGGCGGGTGTACTAGATAACTAGCAGGACCAGAGGGAGAACATGCCTGGGCGGGGGTGGGGGGGTAATTACAGGTATAGATCTGCCACTGATCCTGTCAACAGTGCCTACACACTGGCTAGGTTGCACCGGTCCCCCAGGAGACAAGAACAACCCTGATGTCATATTCTTCTGCCTTATCTTGTGTGTGTGTACGTGTGGCTTTCTTTGTGTGTCCAAGAGTGCATGTGTTGGGTCTCCGGTGCCTTGTCAGTAAGATCATTATCTGTGTGCGTACAGATGAGCTCACCACGAGGGTGTGTGTGTTTATTTCCATGTGTGTGTTAGACTACAGACACTGACGTCAGCCCCCCCCCACACACACACTCTGGGGAGAGGAGATTAAGAAAGAGGAGAGCGAGCACGCTTTGGTTAGCTATACGCTCCCCAGGATGAGAGGGGGATGGGGTCAGGTTTAAGGAAGATTAAGGTGAGATTAGGAGATTGAAAGGTGAAGGTGAGAAAGTTGTACATACGCAAAATGAAACAAATCTTCTTTTTCCTTCTTCTGATAAACTGTGGCAGAACACAACAGGCAGAAAAGAGAAAAAAAGAGTCTGGCTTGTGGATAAAAATGAGTCCGATTAAACAGCAGTGTGGTTGTTCTCAGCTTCAGAGCTCCCTCGAGACTTGAAAAGACACAAACACTATGAAGAGGAGGAGGATAAAGAGGAGAAGAATGGAGAGCTGAAAGACCGGAAGAGAGCAGTCCAGCCGGGTGTATTCTAAAGCTTAATTTATACTTAGGTCGCGGACACCTTTGAAACGGTCGCCGACGAAGAAAAGAAAAAAGTGTCGCTCAGGCTGCTGCATTTATACTTCGGCAAACAGTCGCCTGTGCTCAAGGTTCGCGTGACGTAAACATAATCATTTTACCGTTACATTCATTGCTATGGTTACATTGTTAACGCTTTGTAGCCATGGTGATCAATCGGAGAAACTGACAATTTTAATTTTTCACTATGTGACGACATCAGCGCCAGTAGAAATTTCTCCTGGTAGGCGACACTTCTAAGCGACGGTTAAAAGTGTCGACCGAGATGTCATTTCTGTCGGCGACCTTTTCAAAAGTGTCTGCGACCTAAGTATAAATTGGGCTTAAGGGGATGGAATCACAGCCAAAGTGTGATCTATGTCTTCATGCATGTTGTCATGGTGATCATCTAACGACGCCTCGCCTGGGCTGTAATGGGCTTTATTTTCAGTGACGGTGAGTCTGGAGAGAGTTGGAGATAGGGTGGGGGGGCACCATTTAACCCCACAAGCCCCTCCAATCCACACTGGCACGGCCACAGTACCTTTCACTGAGAGAGCACGGATGAAACGCATAAATAAATAAATAATGCTTATGTGTGATGTTAGGGAGACTAAATGACACCACATTCTTTCCCAAGATCCTTCCTGCTAAATAGGTTGACACAAGGAGGGCGTTGTGATTGGCTGCCCCTAACGAGAAGCCCAGTTGTGTCTCCCACCTCCCTGAATATAAAAATAATAATAATTATTATTTTTACTGTAATGCGCCTTTCCTGCACTCACAGTGCAAATATTCCCAAGAGGAAGCTGGTGATGACGATGCATGCTCTGGAGAACATACAGTATGTGCGTGTGTGTCTATATATGTGTGGGGAGGCGCAGGTGGTTAGGAGGTGCCCTGGAGGCTGTCTTACTGACTGTGTACGCGAGAATGTGTCTGAGTGTGTATGCGTGTTTGGGATCTTTCTAGCAGGGATGGTTGGCAGGGACTAGAAGTGAAAGAGGAAAAGTGAGACATGAATGGAGGCATAGACACTATTTTCCCCTCATGCTTGGGCGTACAAACTTTACCCCGATCACATGCAATCTTCACATCCAACCGCCTACTAACACGCTGCTTTTCCACCTCACATTGCCCCTGTACCCCATGCACAGTAGGGGGAGGTAGACCGTGGTTCTGTTGAGTGTGTGTGTGTGTTTTGGGGGTGATGGGGGCAGCCATAGGAGGCTTTGAACCCACAAGCCTCAGACAGTGAGAGGAGAGTGAATCATGAAGACTGTGTCACACCCTGACCTTTTAGACCAAGCAGTTACTGCTCCCTCTATCTCTCCATCTCCATCATCTTTGTCTATCTCTCCCCTGCATGCCCCCCAATGCTACCATTTCTGTCTCGGATCCGCATTACTCCACCACTCTTTCTGCTATCTTTGTGCTTCTCTTTCTCTTTTCTCTTTATTCACAATTATTGGGCCATAACTCTCCCTCCCACTTTCTCTTTTTTTGTCAATTTTTCTTTGCTCTTACACTTTCCACTTTATTCCTCCTCCCTCTCGCTCACTCTTTACTCTCCAGTCTCTCCAGAGCCGGTGCTCCAGTCTCCTTTGGTGTGACAGATTGATTCTCACTTGGCTGGTTTTTGATGAAGAGAAGATGATGGCGGGAGTGTGGGAGAATAGAGGGATGGGAGGCGATAAACTTCCTCAGCGGTAGACCAGTGGCCAAGATATCAAGCGATCCAAACCAGAGAGGGGGTGGTAGGAGGGGGAGGAGATGGAGAGAGAGAGAAGATGTAGAGTTAGAGGTAGAGAGAGGGAGAGAGACAGAGATGGAGGGGGAGAATGGGATAGGGAGATGTAGAGGGATAGGGAAAGAAACAGAGAGAGAGCAGGGGAAAGCAAAAGAAAGAGCAAAAGAGATGGAAACTGTGGCCATTTAGGTTGTTTAAGATTAGAATGACTTGTTATGGGTTTTGAGGACTGGAATGAGTGACTTGAGAGAAAACTCATGAATGTGACAGTGTGATAGTGTGAACCCAAACAGACAGACAGGCAGGCAGGCAGCATGCAGAGTGGACAGTGTTCTGACAGGCTTCATGTTTAACAGCCACGATGCCCATTGAGGATATCATCGCTTCTTCAATGCCACTTCATGGCTGAAATTTTCTTTCCCCCTCCCTCTCTGTCTCGCCCTATCTCTCTCTCTCTCTCTCTCTCTCTCTCTCTCTCTCTCTCTCTCTCTCTCTCTCTCTCTCTCTCTGTGTCCTGGACAACGGCAGCGGCTGGCTGGGCTCATTCTCATTCTCTGTCTGAGAACGACATCAATGAAAAAGCAAATCAAACAAGTCCCCCCCACACTCCCTTCCATCAAATCGGGGGGCTAGTCCGAACGGTGCGAGACGAGGCCCTCTTAATTTCCTTCTCCTTTAATGAATCCCGCCCGTCTACTCTCCTCCCTTGTTCCCTCCTCCTCTTCACTGGCTCTCCAGTCCTCAGACTGAGTGTTAAGGGCTGAGGAGAGACACTGAACAGGCTGCAGCTGTTGTTGCTTTATTACCTGCCAAGGGAACACACACACACGTACACACACACTTTCACACGCACACATTTACACTGGAAAAACCCCCACTCAAACACACAAAGCCACACATATACTTGGAGGACTGGTGATGTGTGTAATGATGTGCACTCCAGAGGCATGCTCTACTCTACATCCTGGACTGCCATTACCTTGACCATATTTCATGTCCCAATGCTTTCTCTCTATGTGTGTGTGTCTGTCTTATTATTAAACGCATAATGACAACCAAATAGCTCCATTCTCATAGAAAAACATGGTACGTGTCAAGAATAACAGAGGATAATTCACTCTCATAATTTCTAGCCATAACAACAGGATGCACACACATTCAGCAGACAATGCAAGATATCTACCGACAGAAAAAGACCAATGATTATTTGGTGTCGTGCAGAATTTACTTATAGAACGTTGTTTGAGCTCAACTGTCATTCCCCTGAGGGGTACTCTAACGATGGCTGTTGGAGCTAGCCTAGTGACCTGGTGGCTTAGTGGCCTTGCACATCTAGGAGCTTAGCTGCCTCTCTGTCACTCTTTGGCAGCACAGACAGTAGTGATTAGTAGTGACAGACAGATTTTCCATGCTGTGGTGGAAGTCCCTAGTTAGAACAGCTGCTGTTGCATGGTCTCTACTGAGAGGAGAGGAGAGAACCTCCAGACTGTCAACTGGTGACCAGCGAGAGCAGACCAGCCTTCCACCCCTCCGCCGACAGCTGCCTGCCTGGTTACCTAGCAACCCCAAGCTGCCGTTGGCGGGGTGGCAGGTTCCTTGACAACAGACGTCTGTCTGGAGCTCCTGACTGGCTGGAACTGGCCACACGCTCCGGCACCTTGAGGGGAATGCCAGCGTATGGACACTAACCAGAATTCCCCCTGCCCACCACACTCCCAGTAGGGTTGTACGTGAGAAAGTGCACTTAAAGCCGGTGCATTTATCATATGGATCCTGATTCTGATCTGGGTATGGATCTTTGTGATGCAAGTGACGACAAGCATGTGGGCGTAAAGCAGCCAACACACGTGCATGCGGACACACAAACATACACACACACACATACATAGTAGCATGCACACACCAGGGGCATGACTGTGGAGTAATAGACTGCTTTGGCATAAAGCACAGATGTGCTGACGGGTCACACAACACTCTGGCCTTTCTTCCCTTTCTGCTGGCACGCTGCCTGCCCTGGGTCACTGTTCTGGGGGGGGCTACAATACCTCTTTGGAATTACAAACAAACACACACAGTTGTTGTTAGGGTGCAAGGTCACTACAGAGGAACTGGTGGGTGTTGGTGTAAGCCCCATTTGTTGGCAGCCCTCTCCTTGCCCCCCACCCCCACAAAAAAAGGGTTGACCATACAAAGGCCACTTGTCCCGTTTGTGCTCGCCCCACCTCTGTCACTATCCGGCTGTCTGCCACAGCCCCAACAAGCTCCCCCTTTGCCAGGGAAAAAAAATGCAAGCATGCCTGGCCCCCCGTGCCTGCCTCTGTGTAAATGGCAGCCTTTGTGCTGCCCAGGAAAGGCCCACACTATCCACAGGACAAAAGCAGGCGTCGACCGGGGCCATGGCACACACACCCACTGGACCCCCCCTCTCTTTCTCCTACTTTCTCGTGGTTCTAAAAGGTGCAAGGCTAACAGATTATGCACAGCAAGAAGGGAAAACAAAACAAAAAAAATGCCAGTGCGCACGTGTGACTGTCTAAAAGAGAACATTGTCAGTCGACCACCCACCCACCCACCCACCCACCCACCCACCCACCCACCCACCCACACACCCACACACACACACACACACACACACACACACACACACACACACACACACACACACACACACACACACACACACACACACACACACACACACACACACACACACACACACACACACACACACACACACACACCCACCCACCCACCCACCAGCCCCTCACCTGCCTCCCTCCCCCACATGCCGCACTTTATTAGACATTACAGAAAAGAAAAACGGGAAACATGCTCCTTGCCTGGAAAATGTTGTCTCCACATCCTTCTGCTTAATAACTGCGCATGACAGCAAATAAAGAAAACGAGTAAAAACAAAAGATTGCAAATTTCCAATTACACAAAGAAAAAAAAGTGACTCGCTCCAAATTAGACTTGAGTTGTTTTTAGGGGGGTGGGGGGGTAAGTCCAAGTCCTCTTCCTCCTATCTTTTTCCTCCCCCCCTCCCACTATTCACTCCTCTGACCCCCCCCCCCCCCCCCTTCAGCTAAGAATGGCCACAAGCCCACAGTTTGCCCCTGGCAGCACCATCTTAACACCCTCCAGTCCCTTTGAGAGGAAAGAGAAAAGGCATCACACAAACATACACTTTCTCTTTCCTTCCTTTTTCCTCCCTCCCTCCCCTTTTCTTTTTCTTTCTTTCTTTCTTTCTATTGAGCACGGAGACGAGCGCAGCCCAGCGATGTGACAGCAACACTGTCGGGAGAAGCTGTCGTTACTTTTAATCTTCCAGGAAGAGAAGCCGGTGGTGGCGAAGCACGGTTGCTGCTAAACTCTCTCAGCCCTGTCAGCCTGCAAAGCCCGGCCACTAGGTCTTTCTCTCTGTCCTTGTCTTTCTTTCTTTCTTTCCTCGAGTCTTTGTCTCAGCTTCCGTGAAAAACAGAGCTCTAGCTTAAAGTGGACGGAGAGAGACAGAGAGAGAAAAAATGCTGGTTCAAATTTTTGGGAGCTGAGCTTGAACGAGTCCTGTCTGCGTCCGCTGCGCACTCTCAACCCCTCCCTTCTATTTTTCCCTCCACTTTTTTTGCTTTATTTGTTATCCAGCCTCCACAGTGTTTTAAGAACGACTGCCCATTTTCCCCCTCATTTCCCCCCATTTTTCTCCTCCCCTCAACTATTGCGTTTCCTCCCCTATATCCCCACTTCACCAGCGCTTAACAACCCACGCTATTTCCATGTTACCAGGGAAAAGATTGGAATACATGCAATCCGCTACAATACCGGCACGCACATGTGCTTGAGCACATGCTGACACATGCACTGGAAAACACACACTTTCACAGCAGAACAATGGGACATTCAGACCATTCCAGCAATAACACCAGGGGCTGTGGGGCCATGTGTGTTTGGTTTTGCACCAACAGTCCTCAGATAGAGAGTGTGTTGGGTTCATAGCTTGGGCCCCAAGACTGACAGCCTGGGAGACTGACAGCCCTGGCTAAATACAGGGGCGGGCGCATGGAGGGTTGGGGGGTCCAGGGAACAGGATGGCTGACTAACTGCCTGTTTAGAATAACAATGCAGGGTAAACTCTGCTGTATGGCCGAGTCGCTCATCCCAGACCACAGCACACACACACACACACCTCACCTCACCATCTGGGTGACAGGCACAACCAAGAGACAAAGAGTCTGGCTCCGTCACACGCCCAAAGTGATTATCCCAGACAGCAAAGTTGAGAGGTGGAACGGCCGTAGTAGTTAGGATAGCTCGGTTGGGTGTGTGTGGGCATATGAGTGTGTTCTCCTTTGGATGTTAGGGAAAGTGTTCGTTCTCATATTTTGTGCATGTGAGTGTGAGTGTGAGTGGATGTGACTGTCATTTCTCGGTGGTTAGCGATCCTGCCATGCCCAGACACGCCATGTCATCTCACAGCCGACCATGGCATCCTGCACTGGCACATGCTGACACAGCGTGACCATCAAAGACACCAGCAGACAGCCAGACAACCAGCCAGCCAGCCAAACAATCAACCCCCCCCACACAGTCGACTAACTAGCTATCCAGTAGCCCGAACAAAAAATCCAGCCAGCCAGACAACAAACCAGGAAACCAGTAATAAAACAAGCTAGCCAGTTAATCAGTTAACTCAACAAAGTGGCCAGAGAACCAGTCAGGTAACAGCTCTGCCTAAAATTCAGGCCCTCATACGTATATTTGCAAACGTAGCGTTATCAGCGCCATGGCCAACCTGCAGAAAGCGCACGCTGTGATACTTCAGTTTACGTCGTATTTACCAAACCTGCAGTTCATCGGGTAATCAGCGCCTTTCTCCGCCCACTTTACCGTAAATTGCGAGCATTTAAACGCGCAATTGAATGGGCCTCCTTCTCTCTTTCTAGCATGGATCAGCCACCAAAGTCAAAACAGCGAAAACAAAGATTTAGTGATAACTAAATTGATGTGCTTGTTCATGAGGTAACAGCAAATTTAAATATTATACAAGGCCAGAATTCCCCACCAACACAAAAAAAGGCCATCTGGACCAAAATTACAAATTCCAGTAACTGTAATATTGCATGGCTGCTTAATCTGTAACGCATTATGATTTTGTGTTCACTCAACTGAAAAAATTTGATCTTTGTGGCAAAAATCCTTTCAGCTCGCCTCCTTGGCCTACACTACCGTTCAAAAGTTTGGGGTCACTTAAAAATGTCCTTATTTTTCTAAGAAAAGCACTGTTTTTTTCAATGAAGATAACGTTAAATTAATCAGAAATACACTATACATTGTTAATGTGGTAAATGACTATTCTAGGTGGAAACGTCTGGTTTTTAATGAAATATCTACATAGGTGTATAGAGGCCCATTTCCAGCAACTATTACTGTATGTGTTCGAATGGTACATTGTGTTTGCTAATTGCCTTAGAAAACTAATGGATGATTAGAAGGATTAGAATTAGAATGCCAAAGGTCTGCAATGTTGTAATTGCTGCAAATGGAGCATTATTTGACGAAAGCAAAGTTTGAAGAACAAAATTGATATGTCAAATAAAAATAATTATTTCTAATAATAATAATTAACCTTGTAAATGTATTGACTATATTGTCTATTCATTTTGAAAGTTATTTGATAAATAAAAGTTTGAGTTTTCATGGAAAACACGAAATTGTCTGGGTGACCCCAAACTTTTGAACGGTAGTGTATGTATTCGTCTTACTCGGATTACTGCTGCCATTTCACCACGAGGCATATGCGAGGAAACACGCATCCTGGTTTACACCAGATTTTAAGAGGCGCAGAATTTTCACTGCAAAATAGAGGCGTGCTTTCAAGGGCGGTTTTTGTACATACCGCGGAATAGATTAGATTAGATAGATTAGATAATCCTTTATTTGTCCCGCAGTGGGGAAATTGCAATTTTCAACAGCAGCAGGGTACAGTACAGTACTCAGAGTAACAATTTAAAATATACTAAATACAAAATATAAAAGATATAAAAGATATAAAATAAAAACATTAATAAATCATTTAACATATATACATAATTAGGCGCACTTTAAGCATCCCCTCCCATCTTTTTATGGGAAACTCCCACTGTCCCCTTGACCCTCCCGTGAATGCATATGAATGACACTGAAAAGTTTGCCATTTTCAGTTCCCACAACAGGCAGTTGCGTTTTTACCTCAGTGTGGCATGTTTGTACATACCTCGCCAATGCTTTTACACGCACGTTGCAAAACAAATATGCCTGAAATGGGCGCAAAAGCGTTAGCACATAAGGCCCTCAGTCTAACAGTGGGATGCAGCTGTAGTTCTAGTCTGGCCTGCTTTAGTAAGCCATTAGAGAACCCACAGGAGAGACCAGCTGATTGACAGCAGTGTGTTCCTGCTAGACACACACACACAGACACAAACACACACCACACAATACTGTCATTTGTCAAAGGCACCATAGAACACAAAAGATCTCCGCCATAGAGGTCAAATGACCAATTGGTATCAATTGGGATCTGTTAAGCCGTAGATATAGATAGCCAACCTAAATCAAACTCACAAGTCCCCCCCCCCCCCCAAGTGTAACTGACTAAGTATACCAGTGCAAGAGCAGGCAGGTCGCAGCAGGCATCCTGTTCAGAGGCAAGGCCGGGTATAACCTGTCTGACACTGCCAAGGTTTGCCTTCCGGAGAGAAGTGTGTATGTGTGTTTGTGTGTGTCCTCTCATATCGGTGCACTTTGATGGGGGCAGATAAACACTAATGAGAACAGATTGGAACAGCGGGCGCCCCTCTGACGGAGTGCGTCCAGATTTGGGCCAGCACCAGCACTCTGAGCTACATCTGTTCCTCCTTCAGCCCCAACATTCACTTGCCAGCAAATGTATCTAAATACAAACGCATGCAATCGGAACGCATACGTATGCAGCATAAAAACACACACACACCCTCCACACTTAACCCCTTCAATACACCTTCATCACACTTGATTATATCAGATCTCAAAGTCTACTATCCGTCATAGTCTAAAGGAAACTGAGCAGATTTATGTGGTTGTCTGATGTCCGTTCTGAGCGCAAGGCCTGTTGGCTGTTGGGGTAGCCGCTAGCCTGCTGATAACATGGTGCCGGTTACGGAGAAGCTTACTGGCGCTACTGGTGAGGTTGCCGTTGAGTGACCAGGTTCTGTTGGTGTAATTGGGGGCCATCTCTTTAGAAACAACCATCTCCTTAGCACGGACAAATGCTTAATGATCTGTAATCTTATCTAAAAAAAGGTCATGCTGTTTTTCCGAGTGTCTTGGTTTAAGTGTGTACGTTAAAGGCGGGAGCTACACTCCTCCCCCTCCTCCCCTCCCCCTCCTCCCCTCCCCCTCCTCCCCTCCCCTCCCCCTCCTCCCCTCTATTTTATTAACACTTGGCTCTCTGAGATAGCGACAGTTTACAGATACCAACACCATATGATAAGGGATATAGGTTTTCTTATTAGAAATACTTATCGACCTCCTCTACCTAGCTCACTCTCGATATTTTTTCCTCTCCATCTCTCTGTCTAGCTCTGTTTTTCCCCTCCCCCACGTCTTATAAACAGTACCTGAGGTGAGTAGGAGAATGAGATGGCTTCAGCAGCTCTGGGGAGGGGGTTGACTATATAGTGACTATATTTTTATGGGGGAGGTACAGTTCACTGGTCTAGAGTCACCTGTGCTGGCAGCCAGGGGTCAGGGTAAATAAGCCCTCTGGCTGGCATAACCTGCAACCAGCACCAGCCGGTGCTCCGGCACCAAGCCCCGATAACAGACCTGAGTCAACATTACCACCTCCCTATCGCTTTGTTTTCTCTACCTCCTCCTCCATGCTCCGCTCCTGATAGGACAGAAATGGAGGGATGAGGGATTGCGGTAGACGATGGCTAGAGCATGCAGGGGAGAATGCAAATGAGCGTGATTCGGCTGGGGGCTGGAGTAAGCGAAGCACGCAGAGGCAGGCTTGATTTGCATGTTGGTACGGCCCCCCTTGGCATCTGGGGTGGCGTACAGAGCAAAAGGAAAAGCTCCGCACAGGTAGGGGAAAAGTCCCTCATCTTTCATTTAAACCAGCGGAGGGAGGGGAAAGAGAAAACACAGCCCACCAAGGCTGACGCAGTCATAAAAGAAAATGATGCTTTGCTACGCTTCTTGTTCCCCCCACTCCCCCACCCCCTGTGTACGCCTACCCAACCTGGAGGCATGTTAAACTTGCAGAAATATGGGCACTACTGCCACAAATCCTAGCCAAACAGCCTACTGCTGCACGCAACACACACACACACACACACACACACACCAACCAACCTCCTTTCCCTCTCTTGAAAAATAAAAAGAGTGGGGGAGCATTGGAGAAGGATGGAGAAGAGGCCAGGAGGAGGGGGGGGTAGCTGCAGGTGGGCTCCAGATGTGGGGTCTCTTGGGGTGGGCCACTCCTGCAGTGTTAAGGGGACTCAGTGCTCCCTCCTCTCCTCTCTCCTTCCCTCCATTCTCTGGCAGGAGCCATCTGTCTTGGCTGAGAGAGCTGGGACAAGTACAGTGCTCTTGCTGGGGCCCCCGTACGCAACGCAACAGTGTGGCATGTCACACATATACACTCGTACACACAGGCGCATGCATATTTAGGGTGCATAAACGCACAACCCACCCACCCCCCCCCCCCTCCTTCTCCCAAAGTTGTCACATGGCTATTAACCCGTGTCAGCTCTGGGCCAGCTGTGCTCCATTATAAAAAATACACCAGGGTCCAGGGCTCCTGTCCACGGTGGGTCAGCCCTCACACACACCGCTGTGTCTCGTTATAGAGTGCTCTACAGGACCGCCACTACCACGCTGACGCAGTTACAGCCACTTTCATCATCGTAAAACCCAGCCCCTCCCACTCCCCCCGACCACACATATTCTTCCTCTGCCAGATGATATTTCACACTTCCTGTGGCCTCCGGGCTCTGGCCCACCCCCCCGACTGTAATTGGAGATGGCCACATGATAAGCCACTCTATCCGCTCCTACCCCACCTGAGCCTTTGCTCGCTCCATCTTTCCTTCCTTGCTTGCTTCCTCCTCTTCCTTCCTTCCTTCCTTCCTTCCTCCTTGTTTCGTCCTCTTCTTTCCTAGCTTCCTCCTCGTACTTCCTTCCTTCCCTCTTGCCACATACGGACAAGAGCGTGGCCACTGTAAAAACTGCACAGTAATCTGCAAGTAATATTCTTTGCGACACAAGATCATTTTGAGTGTTTATTGTGTTTTTTGAGTAGCAACCCTAAAACTCTAAAACCTGGCGGTTTCTGTCCCCATGACTCCAGGAGAGACTCCATTTTGGTGTCCTGCGTGCCTTTCAGAGCACCGTTAAAAGGATTCCTGGGTAATTGTCTATCCGGAACTACAAATGGGAAATGGCCAGAAACAGATACAGCTGCAATCATGTAATGAGCAGTGTAGAGCTACATGCTCTCCCGCAAACATGCTAATGCCCATCATATCAGGGACAATTAATGTACAGTTTCTCTTTTTTTCCCCTGTATTTTCAAATTTAGTTTAAGGTTTTCTGCCGGGGTGACTCACATGCACTGCATGTTTCAATGTTTCACTACGCTGAATCCCTGAGACATGGCACTGTACCAGGCACTGACTGGAGCGGTAGAGGAGAGCAGTTTTTGTTAACACATACATTTTTTGGGGTTGTTTGGTCTGAGGCAGCACTGATTTGCCACGTGACTACAGATCCATGTCAGGAGAGAAAAAAGAAAGACAAGGAGAACAAGAAAAAGGGACCAACAGAGCTAACAGAGAACAGTGAGCGGTTGAGATGGAAGACCACAACGAAAACCACAACCGGGCTCTTCCTCCTGCGTAGCATCTGGCTGGTACAGCAAACAGGTGTACTGAGGATACACAAACGCGTGTCAATATGTTGCAACTGAGGTAACACTCTAATGCTCTCTACCAACACCCCCCCCCTCCCCCCAACTTACTCTGGAAAAAAAAGATAACAATTTGTTTTCTTCCCCGCTTTCTCTCTTCCCCCCCATCCCTTTTTTCCACTTCCTTTTCACACTGTGAAGAAAAAGTAAATATGTGAGGGAGGTGAAATACTAAGGCAAAGATATTCTGCTCTTCACTCTTATGGGGGAGAAGAAAAAACAAAGTTGGCTGCCACTTCACAGGGCGATATTCAATATCCATGAGCTTTTTCATTTCACACAGATGAATAATTCAGGGTGACCTGTACACCACAGAGAGAGAGAGAGAGAGAGCAAGAGGGGGATAGGGAAAGAGGAAGAAAGAGAGAGAGGGCAGGAGAGAGGGAGGGAAGGAAAGGGACGTGAAATTAGAGAGGGATGTGGAGAGAGACAGGGAAGGAGTGTGAAAGAGAGAGAGAGAGAGAGAGAGAGAGAGAGAGAGAGAGAGAGAGAGAGAGAGAGAGAGAGAGAGAGAGAGAGAGAGAGAGAGAGAGAGAGAGAGAGAGAGAGAGAGAGAGAGAGAGAGAGAGAGAGAGAGAGAGAGAGAGAGAGAGAGAGAGAGAGAGAGAGAGAGAGAGAGAGAGAGAAAAAGGGAGAAAAGAGGTGGTGGCATAAGAAGGCTGGAAAAGCGTGGAGGCATAGCTGTCCGTATTTGTGCTTGCAGATGTTCCTCTGATAGAAACAGGAACCATTCTCTCCCTCTCTGAACAGAGCCGAGGCGGGGGGGGGGGGGGGGGGGTCTGTGGCTCTAATCAGCGGAGCGTTTGAGGACAGATAATTGAGGAGATTACATCAAAGGGGCCGCTATTATTTCTGCACAGTAGTACACAAACAAGTGATTTGCTGTAAACAACACATCCACAAACATCACTGTTCCGGACTGCCACGTGTGACAAGGCTGTATTTCCCTGAACAATTCACAAGTCTAGTATGTATCTAAATATCTATTTCTATATATATATATCTATATATATATATATATATATATATATATATATATAGATATGTATATATTGTGGTCTCACAATATCCTGGAAACCCTTCTTGCAAATCTCTACCCCTACCCTGATTGACAGTGATCGGGGGGGACCTTTAGGGTGGGTGGATGGGTGTCTGTATCGCTCTCTGGCTCTCTCTCTTGCTTCCTCCCCATCACCACCTGACCCTTCCTCCCTCCAGTGGTAACTGGGGTTGGGGGGTACCTGTACAGCTCAAGGGCTATTTCCTATTTGGCTGGCTTCACTGAAACCATTACTCCTCACGCTAGCCTACACTGGTGGGATGGGGAAGGATTAGCGTGAGAGTGAACATACAATTCTGAGAAAAACTATTGTGGAAAAATATAATTATTTTTCTGTATTTTCCCCAGGGTGCAAACAATGTAGATACATGACGGGATGGATCCACAGCATGGGCGGATCTACAGTTGCCCCCCCAGCTGCCCCCCTAACTTTGGTGATCCAAAAACTGACACAAGCTCTCAATTCTTACAGAGATACCAGGATATGGATAATTTACATTTACATTTAGTCATTTAGCAGACGCTCTTATCCAGAGCGACTTACAGTAAGTACAGGGACATTCTCCCCGAGGCAAGTAGGGTGAAGTGCCTTGCCCAAGGACACAACGTCATTTGGCACAGCCGGGAATCGAACTGGCAACCTTCAGATTACTAGCCCGCTTCCCTAACCGCTCAGCCACCTGACTCCCCTAATTAATCAATCAATTCATTAGGTAGCTACACCAAACATACAACCTATGGAGTTCATTGACATATAAAAGTCAATTGTTTACTGAGGCAAGATAAAGGCTACCATTTCACTATAAAAAGGTTTCTTGACAAGACTTCATCAAATTAGAATAAAAATTACAACTACACAATTGGGATTATGCTGTAATGTAGTGCTCCCCGTATGTTCATGTCTAGGAACTGAGCCAGCGAAGGGCCATTTTTGTTCAAAGTGCTGACATCATTTCGGCCACAGCTTGAGTGTTCCGACTCTAGATGCCAGGAAACAGGCCCAGAACAAACTCCAAGTCACCATCAATTCTTTGTAGTTTGCCTTTAGAGGGGAGTAAACACCCCTAATTCCAAACAGCAGACTCCTCTATAATCTGTGATTGATCTGTTGGCCTGAAAGTGTGCCAACCTTCCCACTCATCAGGGTTGATTTATCTGGGATGGGCTAGCCTGGTCTGAATCCCCCCACAGGCAATGGCGGAGCCAGGGGGTGGCCGGGGGTGGCCACGGCCACCCCCCGTAGAATCTCGGCCACCCCATTGGCCACCCCAAGCACCACATCAGAGCGGTTAAAAGTTTTGACGGCTGTGGAAAAATGCGGAACCTTTCTCGCACCGCTAGTACACTGTCGGACCCTTTAGCCACGCGCAGCGCGCACACATCCTGTATTTGAATTAAACGGCTCAAGCATGGCCTGAGAATGCCTGTTACCACCTGACGCTTCGACCGGCACCTGCGGCTAAGTGAAGAAACGCAAAACAGAAAGGTATGATATCATAATGGATGTTGTTTTTGTCTTCTAATAACTGTGACTATCCCACCCATGACTATCTATTTTGCGAAGTTTAGAAGCAAGCTAGATCGGAGGAGAACATAGTAAACTGTTAAAATTGCTATATGCTATGCTGTATTTGATAACTACGTTGCCAGAACGTGTTATGATTGTGTCAGGTATATACAGTATGCATTTTGGATAGGTGTCATTAAAGAGGGAAAAATAATGAAGAGGAAGAAGGCAGACATAGCGTCCTTCTTCAGGGCAAGTGGAAAGAAGACAGCTAAGGCAAAGAATGAGGATGAGATGGAGAAAAAACAGGCAGAGAGTGAGGATGAGGAGCCCCCAGAGAGCAGCAACTTAAATGGACCTCCAGGTATACAGTATAGAGACTCACATATAGTACAGCTTGATATGATGTTATCTTATTTACAATTGGCTTAAAGTGTGTCTATTCATATACAGGTCAGGTTGAAAGTGCATTGTAAAACATATCAGTTAGTTTTTTCATTACATTAAAGTATGGCATATTTGTATTTGCTACCCAGAGACACTTTCACTAATATTATACTTTAGCTTATAGTGTGTTTGTTAAACACTATATAGCATGCATTATAAAACCTTTAGGAAAATTACCTGTACACCTTATTGTAATTATTTTAGATGTTTCTGAAAGATTGATTGAGAGCAGGACAGAAGAGTCCTCCCTGAGGAGTGGCCCCAGTGGATCCCCAGGTAAATTGTCAATCTTACATTGTATGTTGTACTCTTCTGCTAACTTTTCCATCGATATTGTCCACAAGTTTATATTGAATATGTTTAATGCTGTAGAAAATGTTGAGATGTTTCCTATATGTGTCTAAAATAGCTCTGCATCGCCTGGTGAGACACATGCTTGCCACCCAAAAATTATCACTGGCCCCATCCTGGCCACCCCAATGGAAATTCCCTGGCTCCGCCACTGCCCACAGGCAGTCAATGTACATTTACATTTATTCATTTAGCAGACACTCTTATCCAGAGTGACTTACAGTAAGTACAGGGACATTCCCCCGAAGCAAGTAGGGTGAAGTGCCTTGCCCAAGGACACAACGTCATTTGGCACAAACTGGTAACCTTCAGATTACTAGCCCGATTCCCTAACCGCTCAGCCACCTGACTCCCTGTACCATTTACTACGTTTTCTAAAGCATTACAACATGCGCACACACACACACACACACACATGCAGGTGCAACAAAACACAGGCATAGTGGTGTGTAAAGGGAATGCATTGTAGATATTTGCTTGTACTGGTGAACACTTCGAGATCATAAGACAACTTCAACTGAGATGGAAGACATTTACATTTTACATGTAGTCATTTAGCAGACGCTCTTATCCAGAGCGACTTACAGTAAGTACAGGGACATTCCCCCCGAGGCAAGTAGGGTGAAGTGCCTTGCCCAAGGACACAACGTCATTTGACACGGCCGGGAATCGAACTGGCAACCTTCAGATTACTAGCCCGACTCCCTAACCGCTCAGCCACCTGACTCCACAGAAGAACTGACATTACAGGTGCAAATGTTTGCCATTATCCGGACATATACTATATATACACATAACTATAAAGGAGAAGTGACTTCTTTTCATTTATAACATCTCTTTTTTCCCCAATGGACAAGTGACCTTATGATTCGTTTATGACTGTTGCTATGGCGGAGCACCCTGGCATTAGTCACCCTTGCAGCACCAAACTTTAGTTACAGCACCTGTATTCTACGAGTATTTCTGTATGTATGTGTGTGTATGTTAAAACTAAAGAGATCAGCCCTGCTGCTGTCTATAGATTCAGGTCACAAACATTTACACTCACACTCACAGATGGCTGTTGGGATCTCTAGTTTTAATCCCTTACCTATTTCTGGACAGGTAACATAAGGCAAGCCTACACAGTGAGCAGAGAACATTCAAGAATAGCACATCTGAATCAATGTCAGCCACAAACACCTGAGCATACCACTTCCAATCAAGGACATGAGGACACATTAAGCATGCATCCCGATGACTGTCCTTCCAAACCTGGACCGGGGAAAATTAAAATCCCATTGAAGGCCCCCTCTGGGAACCATGAGCTCTGAAGGTTACGTAACTGTCAACCAAGAGATATAACAGCCTCTGTTATACCTCTGTCCCCAACACACACATTTGGGAAAGGGATCTGAACAGTTTTAACCCCTTCTTTTTCACACACGACACAAGATACACAGATTAACAGATCAACTACAAACCTTGCAGATCCCATCAGGCTTTGCGGCAACCCCTGTGGGGTCCCGACTCCCATCACCCTCACTCAATGCAAAGCTCCTCCCTCTCCCTTCTCCTGCCAACCCAGCCAGCCTCCTAAGGCTCTGTCCCGGAAAAAGCACAACTGAAGATGTTCTCGTGACACATGCTGGATTATCCTTAGTGCCGGGCCATGTGCACTTTACACAGATGGCGATCCCACCCAACTAATCTGGAAAGCACACCCGCACACACACACACGTCAGCTAAGACAGCAGCTAGGCTGCTTCACGTGACGAGTACCGACCTGCAGTGCTCTGAGGTACGCCACTGACAGACAACTCCATGGCCAATGCGAGAGCGGGCACCAGTGCACTCTCCCTACATTGGGCAGAAAGAGAACTGCCGCCAACGAGGCTAGCCTGACCATTTAATGCCATTATTAATGCTACTTATGGCCTCAGCCAACCAAGAGAGGCCCACGGAGACGGAAGGGCCCTCCCACCTGCAGTCCTACATAAAGCTGGAGTGGAAGATTTAGACATTTCAGTTCAAAATCTTTTGTTTGGAAATAAGGAAAATATGGCTGTTGTAATAACACAGTAATATATGTCAAATAAATCATACTTGAATCTACTACAATGTTATAATATAGTGTAGAGTTTGCCATCTTCAATATAGCAAGATAAAATTGTTGTTTCTTTTGACTGTAGCAACACTACAAAAAAAACTGCTTTGGTGTACTCAATAAGCAGTGTCACCTCATCAATATGCATGTTTGATCTTAAAACACAATGCGTGTAATAAGAGAGATTTTCAACAGCGTGATTGTCTTTACACAAAAAGGAAAGCAATCTCTTGAGACGGCGCTCAGAGAAAGATGCTGGTGTTCACCAAGTGGCCCTCACAAACACATTGTTATTTTCCCTCAATTTTCTCTGTCTCTCACCAAGTGAGGCTTTTTCTGACACAAACATGTACACAATGCTAATTTCTCCGCGCCGCGCAGGTCTCCCGCTCAGAACCTCTCTCTCTCTCTGCCGTTTCTTAAATGTGAAGATAATCTTGCGCTGATTACCACCAAAACCTCCGGTTGCCTAGCAACACACAATTAAGGGGCACGCTTTCAGATGTGAGGCAAGGGGCTGCCCATTATCAGATGAAATTACCTAAGCAACAAATGTCAGACAAATGCAAATGAGATTGACGTGCCAAACTTTTTCTTTCTTTCTTGAGGACCAATAATGCGTTCTGATGGCGACCTTGTGAGTGTGCGTGAGAACTGCAGTGCGTGGAGGACAGGAAGGGGTTGTGGGGCGAGTGGGGAATGTAAGAGAAGTTCTCTAATAACCTGGCCTAGCATCCTTACCTTTGATTTCATTGACACAAGTCAAGAATAAAAACTAAAAATACAGGGGGATAACCCATTATCTCTTTATTGGAACCAGAAAACACAGAACCATTTACACAGATCTCCACAGCCAGATCAGTGTCTGGGTTGCTTTGCCAAAACGCAAGGTGACAGGATTAAAACCCTTACTGAGCTCATCAGCTCTCATCATCGTGAGAATAGCTCTAGCTGTACTGGTGTCTATTCAAGCCCATTGTTTACAACACAGGGCCCAGATATATCACACAAGTTATCATGGTAAATTGAACACAGATATCTTCTGCAGAAGCTTACACTATTGACCTTCAGATAGTTGTCTCCCAATCCACAAAATCACTTATTTTATATACCCGCAGAGAATATGAATATTCATGAATATGAATTCATGTTCATGAATATGAACAGTTGTAGGCAATTTAACAACTCTGTCTAAATAGACAAGCACAAGAACGTGAAATGAGTAAACACCTGTTTCTTTGCTGCACTCCATGGCATCAATTAGGCATCTAAGACCTTCAAAATAAAATATTTTTTTTATCTTTACCTGGCTGATACTGCATATCCATGTAAATCCTAAGAATTTCTAAGCATGCTTTTCAAACTTTCGATGGGAAATAACTAGGCAACTTGTGTGGCTTACTACTGCCTTCACTGTGGAATATTCTAGAGAAAGCTACTAGAGAACCCATGACACCTTCCCGTAGCTATGGAGATTTACCTTAAATTTAAGTTTCAATTAAAGTAGGAGAATCCACCACCCTCTGTATCCCTGCTTGAGGGTGGAGGAATTACATTTGGGGTCCAAGACCAAAATGTACATAATGAAACTGACATATCTGCTAAGCCAGGCGGATATTGTTTGGCCAGTGTGCAGGGTATCTAAAAAAAGAAGCTAGCTACCTCTTACAATCAACTCCAAGAGCCACACATCCAATTACTGTAATTGGATTGGGGGGGATAGTAAATCCCAGATTAGGGAAAGAATTGTGTAAAATAGAGTGACAGTGGTTCTTCATCCACCTCCCAACTGTTAACCCCACGGCCAAGTTACCTTTATTGTCATTCAAATGTCTCTACATACTGTATGTTAAAATAAATCCAAACATAAAAAGGTTGATTAAAAGTAGTGTCTCAAGAGGTTAATTAGAGGGTAAACGGAGCAGAACCATCAGTTTGGTCGATGAAGATGTTTCTCCAACACTCTCTTTTTACTCTCGTAGGCACTATTTATTTGCGTCCAGCTGTCTTACATGTAAACAAATCCCACTTGTCATTTGAACACAAAACAATATGTGGAGGGTTGTTTTTATCTAGGTGTGGCTAGGCTGTGAATATATTGGCAATATTGACCCATATTTCTATTAAGTAAAGTAAAGGCAACACTCATTCGTGGGGTGATTTTCATTGGAAGCAGTTCAACAGGGATCACAGCAATGCTATAACTCAGGCACATTGCACACACACATTGCTGCGCCGAATGTATAAATAGTTGACAATTTAAAAACAGACCTCTTTGTGAAAGCTGCTTAACATGTCAGATATATCACATGCTATTTAGTCGCTCCATTGAAAATGGTACTCCATGCCAAATGCAAACATCTCAGAAAAACATCTCAGAGAAGCAATGCAGACGACATATTGAAAAATTGACCACATCCACAACCAGGACTCCTATAAAACACAATACGTGCAAGCCAGGAGAGATGGGAGGAGGGAAAGAGTGAGGGAGGGGGGACGTTATAGCGGTTACTTGTGTCAGGCGATGCCATGGTTGAGACAATGACGGGTGGTCCAGTCCGACGCCCCACCATCTTGTTGTTGTTGAGGGCCTGCCCCTGGAGAGAGGACGATGCCGTCGGGACCACGGCGTTCTCGGTCGCTGCAGGCCCCTTCCGGAGGAGTTGGGGGCTATGCAGGGGGCTCTGGGCAGCGGGGGACATAGGAGGCAGGTTGGGGGCCCTCTTCATCAGTTCCATGGGGGAGTAGGAGCCAGAGAATGTCTTCGGGGCTGCTCCAGGGGTCCCGGGGGCGGGCGGCTGTTGATGCTGCATTGCTGACATGGCGATGCCAGTGTGGGCATTGTACATGGACAGGGGTCTGGGCTGGGTCACCGCCACGGCGTTGGTGTAACCTTGGCTGACGGGGTAGGCTCCTCCCATGGGCCGGGGAGCTCCGGGGTAGGTGGTGGTCTCCAGGAGGTGTTGGGAGGGGGCGCTGCTGGGTCTCCTGCCCAGGAACTCTCCCATCCTGGGGGAGAAGGTCTGGACTGTGGTGGGGGGCTGCTGCATGACGTGGGGGTCCATGGCCATGTTTTGGGGTGGCATGTACATGTCGGTTCGGTGGCTGAAGCTGTTTGACCGGCCTCGCATTGCCTGCTGGCCTGCCCCGCCCTTACAGTTGAGCACCACACGAGACAGGACCCGGGCCTGGCCAAGGTTAGAGGCTACAGAGCGCACATCGTGGTCCTCCATGACTCCCAGCATGGCGGTGGAGTCGAAGCCCTGCTGCAGCAGCAGTGTGATGGTGCTCTCCGCCAGACCCTCCGAGCGCAGGTATGCCAGGAAGCCGGGGTCTGCCATTCTCTTGGGGTCGGCTCCGGGGTGGTGCAAGGGCATGCCGGCGCTCAGGGACCCCGCCGTGGCCGCCACCATAGCCGAGCTGGAGTCGTAGCCCGGGTCGTAGGGCAGCCGCTGGGCTGGCATGGCACAGTAGCCTCGGGGGAGAGATCCTTCCATTCCCTGGGAAGCCGGGTCCACCACTAAGGCGGTGGCAGCAGTCTGGCGCGGGTCCAAGGGGTGGCCGTTGAGATTGCTTGTGTAGGAGGGCGGGCAGGCCGAGGAGTAGGAGAGGGCGGGCTGCTTGGCCGCGTAGATGGGCAGCGGGGGCTGGATCCCGTAGCAAGCTGGAGAGGGAGAGCTGCCGGCAACGCGCTGGACGTCTGGGATCATCTTGGCGCCCAGCGGATCCCTGTACAAACGGCTCAACTCAGCGTGAGAGGGTTGGGGAGGCGGGGGGGGAAGAGGCGGGGGAGGAGGGGGAGGTGGAGGAGGAGGGGCAGGGGCCGGGGCCGAGGCCAGGTGGGAGGGCCTGCTTTGCCCTTGATCCCAGGCAGCTCGGACTGCCCCTCCTCCTCCCCCGTCTCCTCCCACTCCTCCCACACCAGTCAGCCCGTAATGCTGGGCTGATCTGTTGAGTAGGTGCTGGCTGGCCCCATAGAAGCCAGACCCTTCCAGTTGCTGGCCAGATAAGGCGCTGTTGGCCTGGTAATAATCCTGTGGGGGTGCTGAGGCCCTGCCCGCCATCAGCTGCTGGAGGTACAGGCTGCCCAACTCGGGCACAGAGCTCTTCCTCAGCAGTGGGTGCAGCCTATGCAGGGGCCCCTCTGGGCCTGGCGCTTGATAAGGGTACGTCTGGTACGTAAACGTGGGGTACGGCTCCTCTTTCGGCCCGAACTCTGGTGGGGGGTGTGCTTCAAGCGGCAGTTGATACCACCCCCCGCTGCCCTCTTCTCCGCCCAGAGCCGCCACGGAATTCCGGCGCCCCGCAATGGTGGCGCAGAACCGACAACGGGTTGTCTGACCTTCGTTCCACAGGCCCTCAGTCCATGCCGGTGGTCTGCCGTACAGAGAGGGGTTCGGACGCGACTGCTCTCCTGGTGCGGGCATTGGGACGGACGGACTACGAAAGGCAGTTTTAAAGGAGGGGACAAAAGAGACGGTGTCATGTTTCAGGTCTCCGATTTCACGCACCCACCTCCACAGGTAGACAGAAGGGGTTTAGGGACGGAGGGAGGAGAGGAAAAAAGGTGAAGCGTGATGAGGTATCCTTTCACCTGATATGCAGATGGAAGGTGGTTGGTGTCTTGTCCTTCCTTCAGGCTGTGCTATCATATAGCTCCCTGCTGGCAGGAAAACGTTAAATAATTCAGCTCTAGAAACATTAGACTGCTATTCAGAGTATACATACTGACACACACACACACACTCACAAACATATTCTGGCAAGTCCAGAACACCAAAACGCACCTTTGGAGATCTGCCGCTTCTCCATTGTATGGTGGGCGTTGGGGAGCATGCTTGTCTAGTGGACCACATATTCACATTCTAAAATCTGACTGAGGATTGAGGCAGAAAATGCTCATAGGGGAAAAAATACTCAAAGAGAAAGAAAAAATCTGCACCATACATTGGAGGGCAGTAGAGGAGTGGGGGAGGGGTCATGGTAATCCAGTAGGACTGATCCCTTCCTTTGGCAGGCCTGCTACAGCACACACCCCTTGTTCCCACAACCACCCACCTACAGACTACACCACAGGGGATTACAGTCCAAATAAAACCCTGCTTAATTCCACTGGCCCATGTGACATCATCTGAACCAGTTTGTGCAGCGTAGACAATTGACCTTTTGCGTAAGCCACGCCCACCTTAGTTACATTTAGTCATTTAGCAGACGCTCTTATCCAGAGCGACTTACAGTAAGTACAGGGACATTCCCCCGAGGCAAGTAGGGTGAAGTGTCTTGCCCAAGGACACAACGTCAGTTGGCATGACCGGGAATCGAACTGGCAACCTTCGGATTACTAGCCCGACTCCCTCACCGCTCAGCCACCTGACTCCCCTGCCGCCTGACTCCCCCTAATTACCGTTGTTAGTCCGCCAAGCGTTGTTTCTTTGTAAGCGGGTACTACTGTAAACTTCTGTATAAGTAGCATACTGTACCGGTCAGTGTAAGTGATTCTTCATGTGATTTTTTGGTGTGTAATACTTGTGTAAGTGATTCTTACACAAGTAATACCTCCTGATTGAGGGGAAACAGATTTAAATATGCAGTGGATATATTCATAATATTCAAATCAACAAGGAAGGGGACATATCAATAATTAAAGCAAAGCATACTGTACTGCAGTACAGTAGTACTAGCAGAGGGTCAAGGTTAAACTGATTCAGTGATTAAAGCTAATTCATTCGTAATTGGTTGTTATGGCATCATGTTCAAGTTTAAAATCTATGATTCCGAATTAAAAGTAGGCAATGTTTCCAGCTCAGCCCTTACGAAAAATAAGTATACTTCAAGTTTAATTTGTAAGTATACTTAAGAATAACAAGTATACTATTATCATGGTACTTAAAGTACTAGCAGTGTACTTATTTATATACAATTTTTTTACTAAGTAAACTGAATTGGCCCACTTTTTAGGTCATTTAGTTCACTTTAAAGTACACTTATAGGGCCCTATTTTAACGATCTGAAATGCAAGTATCAAAAAGCAAAGCACAACTAACTTTGTGGGCGGGACTCCGGCGCTGTTGCTATTATACCGGCGGGATAAATGACTTTGAGCCTGGCGCAAATCTAAAATGGGTTGGTCTGAAGTAGCTACATTACTAATGGGTGTGGTTTGGGCGTAACGTGCAATAAATCAATCAGAGCGTCATCTCACATTCCCTTTAAGAGCAGGCGCGCTTGTTTCATGGCGGATTGCTATTATAACGGCGGATTTGTCAGGCGCACGCCAGGAGTGGTTCACAGCCGAGGAGACCGATGTTCTCGTCAGGGCCGTAAAAGATAGAGAAGTGACATTGTATGGGGAAGGTAGGGCAGTTTTCCCATTGCACTAAGTTGCCCACTCATGCTGCTCATTCAAATTCTTAGTCTTATTTTTATATATATTTTATTTTAAAAAAATGATTATTTTAAAATTGTTTAGTTCTTAGAATTAGTTTAACCATTGTACTTTTTTACTTAACTTAAGACCCTTATATGTGTATTGTTTGCACCTTCCTACCACAGTAAATTCTGTGTTTGTGTAACGTCGCTCTGGATAAGAGTGTCTGCTAAATGACTAAATGTAAATGTAACATACATGATTCTGATTCTGATTGGGATGGGAGAAGAAACCCACCCAAATTAGCTTCGGTTAAACAGGCGTGGGAGGAAATTGCTACAATTGTTACAAATCAAGTTCACATACATGGAGATTTCTCATGATCATCCTTTTAATCATTGACATGAAAGAAATGTAACACAGCCATACAATAAATCAAAACAATGTAACGTAGCTTCGCAGGAACAAGACCCTGGACTCGCCAGCAGTGCGCACAGGCCAAGCATGCGCCCTTAAAATAGCATCTGAATAACGCGCCATTGACTTTAGACTAAGTTTTTCCTTGTCTGTGGCGGAATTATTTTTCTGAAACTGCAAAATAGCACCAGGGAACGTTTGCGCCGGAAAACGCGTCCTTTTTTCGCTGAACCGCCCCCCGGGAGTGCAAGGTCATTTCCTAATTTACCGACGTGCGTTTGTGGAGGGAAAAGCCCGCTTTGCGTCGAGTGCAAACTAGGAATGATACTTGCGTCGTTGAAAAAATTCAATTGGGCTGGGTGCAAGATAGGGCCCATAGTGTATTTGAAGTTTACTTTTGAATACTGTAAAGTATTCAAAGTTCAAGTATAAGAGTATAGGGCTTCAAAATGTTTTGGCAGTAATTAAGGTTACAGCTTCAGTAACAAAAAATATTCAATGTGCAATGCATAATAGATTTTCCTAGACATGAATAATTAGAATATACAAGATGGATCTAACAAATGTAACTTGTAATGTACTTTAAAAGTATTTTAACTGTTTTTGCTGTATAATAAAAGAAAACGTACATCCTACTCCAGAAGAAATGTATACCATTTTCTGTTTCTAAGCATACTTCTTAAAAGTATATCAAAAATGAACCATTTTAAAAGCATACTTAAAAGTATATCAAAAGTGAACTATTTTCCAAGTATACTTATTAAAAGTATATCAAAAGTGAACTAAAAGTACTATCCATTTTAGTATACTACAAGTATACTTTAATATACTTCTTTTTCGTAAGGGAGACCCACTTACTGGAGCTAAATATGTACTGTTGGAGTGTAGCTGGCTAGTAAACTGTTGTTGTGGTCTAGCTAGAGCTAACACTATTAGCTAATATTATCATACTAGAAGTAGTGGCTAGCTTCTATCTAGCTCAACTTTACCGCGATTAGTTTAGTTTGTTGGTAATAGTAGCTCTAAAAGATAGCCATTATTAAGATAATATTAGAAGTAAGCCTAATCGTACTAGTAAATAGTAACCATAATTTTTTTTATCCAGTTTTGCGAATGTAATCTCACATCTAATAGCTAGCTTAGGGCTTCAGAGAAAGTACAATAGCAGCACAGTACGTTAAAACAGACAAAAGTATGTTTGTTGATAAGATATTCAGCTGAGAATGGGGCATACACAGTATGTCCCCTCTAAACTCCTGGGGTACTTGCTCATGGCCACCAACAAAACTCAGCAAGGATTGTTCTTGCTCCGGCTTTAACTTATGGATATTCGGCAGCGTTGCCACAACCGACCGAATAGCTTCGCTTGCATCTTTCTCAGCCGCCATTACTGAACTACAGCTCAAACTAGTGCACAACCTCAACGTCATCATTCTCAGCCACTCCCTCTGTTCGCTGATTGGACCTACAAAAATGTGTTTCTGAAAACCAACTAATACACCGCAATCCCAGACCTAGTACAGAAGCAAAATGAAAATTGAGCAGAAGTACGTAGGAGGGCAGAGCCAGGCTAGGCATTTTGCGCCTTAACGACCGAAAGCTTGACGGAGCTTCTTAAGTATTCAAGATATTTATTGGCATGTATACGGTTTAGTTGATCCAAGATGGCGCCGATGATGGCTGCCTCGGTCGTTAGGTGCGCTCTTTTTTGTCTTGTTTTGTCTGTTAATTCAGTGTTCTGCCAAGATTTCCGGGGTTCTCTAACAAGAGAAGTACTTCTAAACATCAGGACTACAACTCCTGTGGATTTATTTCCCACTTTTCTGCTTCCAGCGGCAGTATTAGTGGGAATTATAGTCAAAGCCACCCTCGGCTTTGTCCTAGCAGCGAAGCGTCGTAGGAGAGGCAAACGAGCCGGTGCTCTGGTGCGACTCCGTCGGCGTGGGGCACGCACAGCGTTACCGGGGATATTTCTCTCCAACGTGCGTTCACTGAGCAACAAACTGGATGAACTTCAGCTACTGGTGTGAAAAAACAGAGACTTTCATTCATCTTCCGTTTTGTGCTTTACGGAGACATGGCTGAGTGAACTGATCCCAGACTCTGCGCTACAGCTAGCAGGTTTCAAACTGCTGAGAGCGGATCGTGATCCTGTGCTCTCTGGCAAAACGAAAGGCGGTGGTATTTGTTTTTACATTAACAGTGGCTGGTGTGAAGATGTGACAGTAATTCTGCAGCACTGTTCTCCTGATCTGGAATCATTTTTTATTAACTGTAGATCTTTTTACTCGCCACGAGTTTGCATCATTCATTCTGGTTGGCGTCTACATGCCTCCGCAGGCTAGCGTCAACGAGGCTCAACGTGTGCTCGCCAGCCAGATACTGAGTGTGGAGCATGAAAATCCGGATTCCTTGGTTATTGTGCTAGGCGACTTTAACAAAGGCAATCTCACTCAAGAACTCCCAAAATATAGACAATTCATCAAATGCCCTACCAGAGAAGGAAACACCTTGGATCACTGCTACTCTACAATCAGCAAAGCATACCATGCGGTCCCCCGAGCAGCACTGGGTCACTCTGACCACGCCATGGTCCACCTGATTCCTGCATACAGGCAGAAGCTAAAACGCTGTAAGCCTGCTGTGAGGACATCAAAACAGTGGACCAGTGAAGCTATGGAGGATCTGCGGGCGTGCTTGGACTGTACTGACTGGGACATGTTCACGACTGCTACCAATGGTCTGGATGAGCTCACAGAGGCTGTGACATCATACATCAGCTTCTGTGAGGACTGCTGTATACCAACACGCACCAGGGTAAGCTACAACAACGACAAACCCTGGTTTACAGCTAAACTCAGAAGGTTGAGGTCAGAGAAAGAGGCCGCGTTTAGGAGTGGGGACAAAGTCAGTTTCAAGGAGTCGAAGAACAGGTTTAGCAAGGCGGTGAGGGAGGCTAAACGACTGTACTCAGAGAGACTAAAACACCAATTCTCTGCAAACGACTCTGCTTCTGTCTGGAGAGGGCTCAGGCAGATTACCAACTACAAGCCCAGAGCCCCCCACTCCACTAACGACTCCCGCCTGGCCAAAGACCTGAATGAGTTCTACTGCAGATTTGAAAGACAATTGGACAGTCCTGAACTACCCCTTCCCACCCAGGAGGCCTCCCACCTCCCCCCCTCTACAGTGACGACTCTCTCCATTCAGGAGGGTGAAGTTAACAGACTTTTCAAGAGGCAGAATCCCCGCAAAGCAGCTGGGCCGGACTCTGTCTCTCCAGCCACCCTCAAGCCCTGCGCTGACCAGCTGTCTCCGGTGTTTACCTACATCTTTAACACCTCCCTTGAGACATGCCATGTGCCAGCCTGTCTCAAGTCCTCCACCATCATCCCTGTGCCCAAAAAGCCAAGGCCAACAGGACATAATGACTACAGACCCGTCGCCCTGACCTCTGTGGTAATGAAGTCTTTCGAGCGCCTGGTGCTGGCACACCTTAAATCCATCACTGACCCTCTACTGGACCCCCTGCAGTTTGCCTACAGAGCCAACAGGTCTGTGGACGATGCAGTTAACATGGCCCTCCACTTCACCCTACAGCACCTGGACTCCCCAGCATCCTATGCCAGGATCCTGTTTGTGGACTTCAGCTCTGCCTTCAATACCATCATCCCCGCCCTGCTTCAGGACAAGCTCTCCCAGCTGAACGTGCCTGATTCCACCTGCAGGTGGATCACAGACTTCCTGTCTGACAGGAAGCAGTGTGTTAAGCTGGGAACACAAGTCTCTGACTCCCGGTCCATCAGCACCGGATCACCTCAGGGCTGCGTCCTTTCTCCTCTGCTCTTCTCCCTGTACACCAACAGTTGCACCTCCAGTCATCCGTCTGTCAAACTCCTGAAGTTTGCGGACGACACCACCCTTATTGGGCTCATCTCTGGTGGAGACGAGTCTGATTATAGGTGGGAAGCGGCCAACCTGGTGACCTGGTGCAGCCAGAACAACTTAGAGCTCAATGCTCTTAAGACAGTGGAGATGGTTGTGGACTTCAGGAGGAACACAGCCCCACTCACCCCCATCACCCTGTGTGACTCCCCAGTCAACACTGTGGAGTCCTTCCGCTTCCTGGGCACTATCCTCTCCCAGGACCTCAAGTGGGAACTGAACATCAGCTCCCTCATCAAGAAAGCACAACAGAGGATGTACTTCCTTCGGCAGCTGAAGAAGTTCAACCTGCCAAAGACAATGATGGTGCACTTCTACTCAGCCATCATTGAGTCCATCCTCACCTCCTCCATCACCGCCTGGTACGCTGCTGCCACTGCCAAGGACAAGAGCAGACTGCAGCGTATCATCCGCACTGCTGAGAAGGTGATTGGCTGCAATCTGCCTACCCTCGAGGACCTGCACACCTCGAGGACCCTGAGGCGAGCGAGGAAGATTGTGGCCGACTCCTCCCACCCTGGACACTCCCTGTTTTAGTCACTCCCCTCCGGCAGAAGGCTGCGGTCCAACAGGACCAATACCTCACGCCACAAAAACAGTTTCTTCCCTTCCGCTGTTGGCCTCTTCAACAAGGCCAAGGGACCACACTGACTCTAATGACTTCCTGCTTAAAACACACTGCTTTTTGCACTGCATTACAAAATTGTATCTTGTACATTTGTATTTTTTGTAATATTTGTATTTTTGTATTTTTATATTGTAATTTACGGCAATTTATATTTTATTTTATTGTATATTTAATTCTATTCTAATCCCACTTAGTACTGCAAGTTTATGTACCCTTAGTATAGATAGTCCACATATTTAAATTTTAGGTCCCTATATGTTTATTGTATGCACCTTCCTGCCAAAGAAAATTCCTTGTCTGTGCAAACTTTCATGGCGAATAAATCCCATTCTGATTCTGATTAACAAAGTTAATCCGTACAATGAAATTCTTATAGTGCAATGTCCTCCTTCCACATAATTACAATAAAAAACACTAAAAAGAGAGAAAAGTATATAAATATACAGTCAGAATAAAATAAATTAAAATAAGGCACATCAATGAAATGACAGTTTCCTGAGTGTTTAAATTGCGTTGTTTGCAAATATCGCAAGTCATAGTTCAGTGTGTGTAGGCGTAGCAGTGACCGGTAGCTAAGGTAGGATTGGTCAAAGCCGTTTTGGGGAGTGGCTTTTGCGATAGGTCAATTGGGGCTGAGCAGGCCTCACACAAGCACAGACTCCTTGTGTGTGCTTGTGTGAGGCTTGTGTGAGGCTCCTGGCTGGAGCCCTCTCTGGCCGCCACTGTGACCCCTGACCCTGTACCTCTCTCCAGTGAGGAGCGTGGAGGGTCGTGGCCTTCCCTTGGTCGAGCTTGTGTCAAATGGGAGCCAAACCTCCTCCTACTTTACACCGCACACACACGCACTCACAATATATTTTACCTTCCATCTCTGATCTCATTAACAGTCAAACACATGCCATCCTCAGGCCGATACTGTGCTACACATGAATATCAGTTACACGTGCCAGAACTGTATGAACAATATAATTAATGTAGTTTATTCAACATGACCAGATGCTGTCGTCCATGGGGGGGGACAGCGTCCCATGTTTGTTTTCAGATCCAAGAAAAAGGTAAACAACCAGGAGGGAACCAGGAAGAGAACACAGCTGTTATAAGTGCATGCTGGGAATTTGGCAGATAAGGCTGGAGGCCAGATCCCCACTCCACCACCTGAGCGTTAACCTCAAGGACGGAGCCGAGCTGAGCCAGGCAGAGCGGGATGGGGGTAGAAGGAGGGAAGGGGGTGGGCAGGAAAGATATGAGTGGACTGCAGCAGTTTGTGAAGATGGGATCAGTCATTCTCCCCCCCTTCCCATTGTCTCTCTCTCTCTTACATTCTTTCTCCCCTCTCTCACCCCATCTCAGCTCCTCAGCAGCAGTGGCGGGAGATTTGGGGAATTTATGTTTCGCAAGTCACCAGTGACATCGTCTGGAAAGGAGCTGAGATACACAGAGAAGCTATTTATCCCTGGCTGATCTGCAGAGGGCTACTGCTGAGACTAGTGTTTGTTTGTGTGTGTCAGAAAACGTTATCTCATGTCAAACTACAAACTGCCCTGTAACCAATGGAACATGACAGGTTCCACGTAAAAGTTATGGAATACAAGACATATACAATGCTAGCAAATAGGCAGAAAACAAGTATTCTGGACCCTTACTATCAAATTAATGTAAAACATTAAAGTAATCTTTTATCTGCTCCCCCATTGAGAATCCAATTCAAGGCAATAATGTGTTAGCAGTCAGCTCACTGATATAACTGTCATAATACTGTGTATCCATAGCTTCTTTAACAGAGGGGAAGGTCTATCCGGCATTTTTTTTTTACCGGGGAGTGTGACTGCTGTAAAACACACCCTTAATCACTGTGTCTCATCACTCCACAGCGACCGGCAACAATAACTTATTTTAATAAGCCCCTTTCCTGGCCGCGTGTCACTCCACCACTTCCTGCCAAAATATTAACACGTCTCAGGTCTACCGCTGGGACCTATGAGCGCGCCATGACACCTAGGAAGTAAGAAGGCAAATGTTGCCGTTGCAGGAGGAAGCAAATGTATAAATTTCTCAGGAGTTTTTTATGGGCTAGCTAAATAACGCCTGGCCAATCAAACTGCCACCGACCCTATCTAGCGTGTCACCAAGGCACTGACTAAGTTCCACATGAGCAAAATTATCTTCTTCAGCACTCTATAATTAAGTAAAACACATCATTTTCCAGCCCAACATATGACATAGAAAGACGAAGAAACCATGGTTTAGTTTCAATTTAGTTCTGTCATAAATAAAACTACAAAATAAAATAAACAACATCGACATGACAGAGGAGGGGGATGCAGCCAGGGCGACGAAGCCAGCCATTCCAACCAGTTCTAAGTGCTGAGTGGCCCTTCCCTGACAGCTCGAATGGTGGGAAAAGACGTCCAACAACATGTCTTTGGAGCAATCTGGCCATCTTTCTGGGGCGTGGGCTGCCGCAGGGCAGCACTTGGCAAGCGGCGGTGGTAGGAAGAGGAGGAGAAGCTGGAGGAGAGATAGCTGTGGAATGATTTAGATCAATTGACTATAGTGCCATTCACCCATTAAACTTTCATGGGGACTTCATAAATTAGAACCATAACGGGAGAACTTGAACATTTCCAGTCAATTACTGTGATTGTACAGTATATTAAACTTTTAACAAGCCTCCAGGCATCCCCCCCCCCCCTCTATCCTGCCACCAGTCTTGGTTAGAGAAGGGGATGAGAGAAAATAGAGGGAGGAGAAAGAGGAAGGGGAACACATGGTAACAATTCAGGCTTCATGACTTTCAGAGGGTCCACATCTGCTGTGTTATCAAGTCCACCACCAGCAGTCACCCTTCCCATCATGCATCAGTCTGAGGCATGACACAGCAGGTTCAGGGAGAAAGATAAAAGGAAAGAGAGATTAAAAGAAAGAGAGCAAGAGGGAGGAGAAAGAACAGTTAACAGTAGCCAAACACCAGCTCTGAAAATCATCTTAATTTGGTAATACAACTCCTTTCGTTTCTTTTGGTAGGTTTTAACTCCAATTTATTTGGTTTATTGCTTTCTCCTTGGTGTCATGCAGCCCTGTTATCCTGCCTGTCTTTCTCTAGCCAGTGCCCATACTGCCTCACAGATGGGCGGACAGAAGGGAGAGGCGACAGCCCGCTTGTTTTTTTGGAGGAGACGGATGGGGGTGCCGGGGATGCAGCCGAGAGGGAGGCTGGGAGAAGCTGTTCTCCTTATCATCCCTTCACCAGAAAGACCAGCGATGAAGCCAGGTCCAGATCCCTCATGAAGATGGGACATGGGTAGTGTTAAGTGTGAAGAGAGGCTTGGAACACACAGACCAGTGACAGTGGGGGGAGGTGGGTGGGATGTGGGTTCAGCATTAGACAGAGCGTGATAGGACCTGAGGCCGGGGAACACATTTCTAAAAAACTGCTCCTCCTGTGATTGGAATGTCTGCTTGCTCGGGTTCATGAGAGGTTTCAGTGCACCAGTAGTTGGGGTGTGCGGGGGTTGGGAGGGGGGGGTGCGGAGAGAAAGAGTCCCCCGGGATGCTTATCTTAGGTTAACTAAAAGCTCTTGATAGTAAGTAAATAAAAAAACATCTACTTCATCAAGCCAGATTATGCTGAACAAGTTCTTCTGACCAACCATCTAGCCACAGAGTCAAATACATAATAACAGAGAAAGGAGGGACGGACAGGGGACGGACGAAACTTCACTGAAAGGGAACTGGCTTGTGCAGTTGTGACCATCTGTCCTAAGGACACATTCTGAAACCCGATTCTAGAAACTGAGTCTCACATGTAGTAAGACAATGGAAACACAGACCACAGCCTCACCACCGAGTTTGCCAAAGCTTCTTTTGGCATTTCAGAAATATGGAAAAAAAACAACAACAAAAAATACCTTGCCGATAGAAATGATGGAGGACATGCTGGAAATTGTGCATTTCTCCTTTCGGCTTGTGATAGCTGGAGTCTGGGTGAAGTGGATGTCTGGAGGAGGATAAGTAAGGCCTGGCCAAACACAGGTGAATCCACAGGGTGTGTTTGGTTAAGACAACACAGACAATCACCATGGCAGCCTTATCATGGTGCTACACACGATCAATGGGAAAACTTTGCCTTGTCACTGGCAAAACAAATCACACAGTGCATTCCCCCCCCCTTCTGCCCTCACAATAGCTGCCTACGAGCCACTATGAGCCATCTGTCCGTCCCTTTCTACCCGCTTGAATCTTGAGAATGTGCAGGTACGCTTGCCACAGCATGCCACACGCATCACAGTCACACCTGTTACTGCAAAAACACCCACATGCTGTATGTAAGATGCATAGAAAATCACACAGTATACACACATAAAGGGTAACCACACAATGTCCCCCTGTCCCACTCCTACACACACACCAGCGAACACCAGACATGATACCCACAGACAGGCCTAGACGTCCAGCTGCTTGACTGAGATGTGCTAGAACAGCTGGACAAGACCAATGGAATTCTGGGTGTGCAGGAAGGGGGCTGGAAACAATAAAATATTCAGCAATGCTCATAGTGAAGTCTTTGACTGAAGTCTCAGGATACAGGCCATCTCAACACAATATTCTGTGACTGTCTACAGTATGGCTTTGTATGTAAAACCTTCAGTACCACCCCTGGCATGCTCTGGTCCCGTTTTTTTATGAATTTGTGAAGGGGGGGGGGGGGCAGGAAAATGTTCATGTAGATCAATGATTTGGTGATTAGGTAGACATTTATACAGGCCCATAACATCTCAAACAGACAACTAGTGGTGAGTAGAGGATTATCCCAGTCGATAGCCATTGATTATCAATAGGTCTTTGCTTGTGCTGCTAACAATAAGGACAATGAAGAGGGGAACACAGTGGAAGGACTCCGGTCCCATTAGGTTCTGGAACCAGTCTGAAGAAGGTGGCAGAGGTGGGCTTATGCAAGTAGGGGAGCCCAGAGAAAATGGTAAATGAGGAAGTCAGTTCTGCTGTGAAATGTGAAAGAGTGAGTGTGTGTTTGTTTGTGTGTGTGTGAATGCAAAAAAGAGTGTGTGGAAGTGAGAAAAAGACAAGAGAGAGAGAAAGAGGAGGGAGGGAAATGGGTGGGGTAGCCTACCTTCGCAGATCCTGTCCAGTCGCTGCCTCTTCACTTTGTGTTTGTCTGTCAGAGACATGTCCTCTGCTGAAGCCAGGCAGGGTGGGGGGGGGGGGGGGGGAAGGGGAGGGGGCGCGGGCAGAGAATCCTAGAGCACTGTCCGCAGTCCTCCCCAGGGCATAACGCCTTGACACACACCTGCATTGCCGCACGCACACACACACACACACGCACAACACACAGTCAAACACCCAAACAAGACAAACATGCATGCAGAGAGAGAGAAAGATAAGAATATAGGTTAATCAATGTCTTCCCTCTCTAAGGTCTTCTGCCTCGAAAATCACACAGCCAGAGTTGATAGTTGAAAGTTGATACAGCCACAAACGCGCAGAGACATGGAGATTTAGTAAAAGGGTTTTTGACAACAAAGTCACACAAAGCAGAGCAGACAAAGAGGCCAGGATGCTGCAGGCAACAGATATACATACATCTTAAGCACACATGTTCACGCACACTCACAAAGATGCCTTTGGTGACAAAAGTGCCCTATTTGCTCCAAAGGTAACAAAGATTCAATGCTACAAAGCTCCTTTTTTTACTGGCGCTGAAGTGTGTTTTTGCCTCCTACCTCCCCCTCTAACCCCCCTGCTGAACTCACATCTAACAATGTTGTTTCTAAACTGTCAATCTTCAGGTTCCTTTACCTCTTGTTTTCGCCCAGCTTTGTGGGGTACTTCTCACTCTTCAAAACTTTTCTATACATTTTCAGAGAGATTTTCCTGAGTTTTGTTTCCAAACCACAACACCAGCATAAGAACAGAACAGACAACAGGAACTGAGACATTTGTGGAAGTTTGGGTCAAAACTACAGAATTTAGTGCCGTAGATGTCAATTAAGACTGTGCTGTAATGACACCTTCTGTCCTTTAGAGGGTAGTAACAACTTCTAATACGGTAAACACAGAGTTCAGCACATTATCAATGACACAAGCTCTCAATTCTTACTGAGATACCAGGATATGGATAATTAATTAATCGATTCATTAGGTAGCTACACCAAACATACAACCTATGGAGTTTATTGACATAAAAGTCAATTGTTTACTGAGGCAAGATAAAGGCTACCATTTCACTATAAAAAGGTTTCTTGACAAGACTTCATCAAATTAGAATAAAAATTACAACTACACAATTGGGATTATGCTGTAATGTAGTGCTCCCCGTATGTTCATGTCTAGGAACTGAGCCAGCGAAGGGCCATTTTTGTTCAAAGTGCTGACATCATTTCGGCCACAGCTTGAGTGTTCCGACTCTAGATGCCAGGAAACAGGCCCAGAACAAACTCCAAGTCACCATCAATTCTTTGTAGTTTGCCTTTAGAGGGGAGTAAACACCCCTAATTCCAAACAGCAGACTCCTCTATAATCTGTGATTGATCTGTTGGCCTGAAAGTGGGCCAACCTTCCCACTCATCAGGGTTGATTTATCTGGGATGGGCTAGCCTGGTCTGAATCCCCCCCATCCATGGGCAGCTGCCCCCCTAACTTTGGTGATCCAAAAACTGTACTTGTAAAAACAAACCGCCACTATGTCCACAAGCTTCTCAAAACATTGAACTGAACAATGCATTTACCAAAAGGGTACAATTATTTTTTGTATTTTAACGTATTCTTAGCCCCCTGCCCCTCAAATAGCTACGTCCCTGCATCAAATGCGGCGGCGTTCACACAGTCTGGCTCGCACAGTGAGTCTGCTGCGATGTGGTGGCCAGTGGCGCCTTACTGCACGGGCTTACCTGGGCTTAAGCCCGGGGCCTCGACCAATCAGGGGCCTCATAATAATAATACAAAATAATAATGATGACAAATATCCGTATTCGCGGTGTCATTATGCTCTACAGTGGCATCTGGTGGTGTATGTGGAGGTGGAGGGAGCCCCCCTCCCCCTTATCTAAACAAAATGTAACAAAAACTAGAGAGGGTACAATTTCTGGGGAAATTGTAGGTTGTGCTTGCTTGGGTCGGTTGCAGATGGGTCCATTTAATATGAAACAAGCTGAACCCCCTTTGAGACAAGCTATTCTAACAACGTTGTCACCGGCAGTATTTTTCAGATGGAATCGCGATTCAAACAGTACCATCTGCTAACTGAAAATATGCCCCCAAACGCGACTTTTTGGTCACAGTCTAGAGCCCTGCGTGGAGAAGCTGAATTGTGTTACGAGCAAGCTAGCCTAGCTGCTGTTGCTAGCCAAACTACACTGATGGGATTGTTTGAATGCGCCGGAAATTAAAAACGTTTCTTTTGACATAAAGAGGCTGTGGCATTGAAGACAGCGACGCACCACACAAGCCTGAGTTTAAATACATTATTTAATGTGACATTACTTACTGTGCAAGTCTTGAATTGCTTAAATGTATAATGCTGCTAGTACACAGTGGCACGATACGATACTTGCTGTGCAACAGCAATGCACGTTGTATCCATGCATCGTTGCTAACGTGTGCTGACGTTGTGACGTAGGCTAGCACTGAGTTCCTTTCGTTGACACAAGGCACTTCTTGCCACTGAATTTCAGCCTAAACCGTGCAACGGAACATAAATAAAAATACAAGCAACTCAATCGCTACCAAGACGAAACTTTTGTCACCGACGTTGTCTATGTCGTCCAAATATTGACGGATCCTTAGGGGGGCAAAAAGAAATTGATTGTGCGATTAGCGGGCAGGGGGCCTCAAAAAATAAAAAAAAGTCCATAGCCCAGGGGCCTCATATGGGGGCCCTGAAGTGCAAATCACACCCACGAACATGAGTGCATCCCCCAAATGAAAACACTCCTCCCAAATACGAATCAACTCCCCCCAAATAGGATGACTTGCTCACCTCCCCCCAATACAAGGACACTCAAAAACACATTACATTAACTCAAAACGGAAAGGGTTGGTACTACACTTCGTTGCTGAATGGATGCAGTAACTAACAATTTGATCGACAGAAGTACAAAATGCAATAGCCTGACAGAGTTACGTGCACCAGGACATTTGTTTGGCTATCAAAGTATGTAGCAAGTAGTAGGCTACTTACGCAAAAGTATAAATTGCATGTTAAACGTCAAAATCGATAGCAAAACAACCATCCTGGTCCACGTAACTCTGTCATTATCATGAAGTTGATCGTTTTGGTTGGAATAAAAGAAGAAACATTGTGTTAACAATTCAGAGTCATGACTTGCAATACTCTTTATTTTAATCAGGGACATTCCTATGAAATAATCTTAGATATGCTTAGATATAACGTTTCACAACATTAAAATAAGAAGACTATGCGCACGCTAAAAACACAGTTGAAGGAAGCAGGACTTTTCAGAAGAAAAAACAGAATAGTCCACAACAGAAGAACGAAATGCCACAATGACAGAGTTACGTGGACCAGGATAATTGTTTGGCTATCGATTTTTACTTTTAATATGCAATATATACTTTTGCATAAGTAGCCTACTATTTGTTACATGCTTCGATAGCCAAACAAATGTCCTGGTGCACGTAACTCTGTCAGGCTATTGCATTTTGTACTTCTGTCGATCAATTTCTTGTTAGTTACTGCACCCATTCAGTGACGAAGTGTTGTACCTACCCTTTCCATTTTGAGTTAATGTAATGTGTTTTTGAGTTAATGTAATGTTGTTTCCCATTTGGGGGAGCGTGTCTTTGTATTGGGGGGAGGTGAGCACGTCATCCTATTTGGGGGGAGTTGATTCGTATTTGGGGGGAGTGTTTTCATTTGGGGGATGCACTCATGTTAGTGGGTGTGAGTGGAACTTCAGGGCCACCGTAGCCTCAAGTGCTATTTAGACGCCCCTAGTAGTGGCACTGCATCCCGGCAAAGACTGGAGCAACTGAGCTGCAAGTAGGCCACTGATTGGTCGATACGTGCGATGCATTGAGTGGGCAACTCGCCGTGTATTGAGTGGGCCGGTCTGACGGTAACTCCCGGGCCACTTTTTTCCCCCAGTCCGCCCCTGCGCATATCTGAAGAGCCGACTATTTTTTATAGATTAAGATAGCCTATACAAATTTAATGATTATGAAATAATGAATTTTAATTGTATTTAAAATAATTTACTAATTCAAAGAACATCAAAAAAATACTTGTAGCCCTAACAGTGCGTGTCCACTACAGCTGAGCGGGCAGCGCGTGGCGTCGGCTTCCAATTCATTTTCGATGAAACCTGGCGTTGAGGCTCGCGTATGGCATTGTGGGAAGGCGAGCGGAGCGGAGCAAGTTGGATTTTCTCAACTTTATGTAAATGAAGAGCGTTAAACGCTAGCGTTGGCCAATCGGATTGGTTTCTTGTTTCTTGTAACGTAGCAACCGTTGGTCATGATAAACATTTCTAAGTTTTACAATTTCAAGATGGAGAAACTTTTCGTATGTGTCTGCACACCCAGTTCTGTTCAGAACAAAGTTACTAATGTGACGAGCCTGAATTTAAAGATTACATTAAACTAATAATGCATGGTGCAGGGTTGCCGATGTTGTCAGTGTCCCTAGTGTGTTTTTATACTTTTAAATTCAGTCTCGTCACATTACGTGACTGTTCTGTGCCACTGCTAGCTCGCTAGCCCAGCCTACAAACGACTGGTTGAGTGACCGGTGGCGTAACATGTATTCTACTGTAATCTTGCACTAGTAAAAATTATGTATTTTTACACAAATTTTGTGTAAAAGTGATATTTTGATCGATATTATGAGTACATGAATGTGAATGAACAACCCAAGTCTGCACGCTTGGCCATGACTACAACAGTGACCTTAGAGAACTACAACTCTGTATTAAAAATTGTCTAACACGCCCCCGAGCGTGGTGTACTGTGGGAAGGCAAGCGGTGCAGAGCGTTAAAAAACGCTCTAGTGGACACGTACCGTAAAGGTGCACACGATCATCCTCACATTCTGTTCCTGTCAATCATACACGCAGTGTCAACCAATTATACTGCATGAGGGAGAGCCGAGCCAACTCATACACACTCAGACGAGTACGAGCCATAACAAATCAATGCATTTTTAAAGACATTGTGGTTAAGGTAGAGTATGATTTCATTTAATAATTTAATTCAAATAATTTTCACACCTATCATTGTGAAATTGTGAAAAAAAAAGTTAAAGAGCCGTTCGGGAGCCAAAAGAGCCGGCTCTTTTCAGTGAGCTGAGCCAAACGAGCTGGCTCACAAAAAAGAGCCGGAATGCCCATCACTAGTGTGTACCAAGGTTGTTGCCATGGAGAAAACCCTAAACCGTCATTTATTGTTGTGGAGGGAGTTAGCAAGATTAAGCTTATGCGAAAATAATAAAATGGATGGGGAAAAGATGCCAGGAGGAACTGAAAAAGCCAGGTAAAAAATAAAGATCTGTCACTTCATAAATCTAGGTTCCTGCAAGGGTGGGAAAAATATGTTTTCTCAAAAGCCCTGAATCTTTCAGGTAAAAATGTGGGTTGTAATTTCCAGGAATATAACAATATGAGTCCAACGTAATGTTCATATTACATAAAGCTAAAAAAACTATTTTGCACTAAAATGAATGCAAAAAATTTGCTTGCGCGCTATGCACGCTCGCATTAATGTGAAGTTCCGATTTCAAATCACATCAAAACGTTGTCTAGGTCCTAGGTTTGGGTTAAGCCCTGAATGTTCAACGTAGGCTATGGCTCGGCCCCTGGTGGGGATGGGCTGGTTTGGGCCATTACACTCCCGTGCTGAAAATTGGTCCCACTCCGGCCCTGACTGGGCTTATTCCTGTTGTGAATTAAAAACGCTTGTGTGTAAGGGCATGATTAAACAATAACTACCGTAGTTTAAAAGTATTTTTGTGTTTGTTTTGTTAAAGCCATTCAGATATAGGGCTTCCCACGTACGGTTTACCCATGCCACCCATGCCACCCTGCCAAGACCTCTTGCTACCCCCCTTTGCCACCCCATGTTCTAGATCCGCCACTGCCCCCACCCCCCTCTCAAACCCTCCCCCAAATTACCATAAACATAAATGTGTTTGACCAGCACCACTGTAAGAGGGATGGGTAGAGAGAGAGAGAGAGAGAGAGCGATATAGAAAGAACAGCAGAGCAGGCATCAGAGAGCATAGCCCTGAGGGGGTATTTAGAATGGGATTTCCCCAGCTCAGTCCAAACACAAAGGTCATATACATGAATCTTAATATTAAGGAAGCATTAAAAGTCAGATGATCAATAAAATGCTGTCTAAGGCTGAGGGAAGTGGGGCTTGAGAAATGTTTGTTGGTGTTTGTGTGTGTGTCGGCCTGGGTAAATGTAGGAATCCATAACTGTGATGGTTTCACTCTCATCTCAAGGACGCCTCCCCCCACAGTGTCAGAAGACTCCACAGAGACACACTGTCCTGAACATAACCTGAACCCACAGAGACATCACTGTCCTGAACATAACCTGAACCCACAGAGACATCACTGTCCTGAACATAAGCTGAACCCACGGACACCTCACTGTCCTGAATATTAGCTGAACCCACAGAGACACACTGTTCTGAACATAAGCTGAACCCACGGACACCTCACTGTCCTGAACATAACCTGAACCCACAGACACACTGTCCTGAATATAACCTGAACCCACAGAGACATCACTGTCCTGAACATAACCTGAACCAGCATCAACACACTGCCGCAACATGACCGGCACCTCTGTTCACTACCGTTTATAATTATATTTGTAGACCACATACAGTAGCTCGCTGACCTCTCTACCAGCCTCCCATTAAACCGGGTTTTAACACACTAAGACTTTTGGCATACAAAAATGAACATCCCCCAAGTCAAATTAAATTAATTTGCGTAAGTCATCATGTAATAGGATAAAACGCGAAGATAATGTGACTGTAGCACGATCCATGTTCCTGCTGGAAGACCAGAGAGACTAACAGAATTGCCTCCAATGTGATTAATTGACTTTGCTGAAATAAGACAATAATTTGGTTTGGTGAGCAGATATAGAGACGCCCCCGTCAGACGCTAATTAGTAGGGAACTGATTACTGACTTTATTAAACACCGCCATGGTGCTGTTGGGGTGGGTGGATGCTGTTGAGGGAGGGGGGGGGGGTATTGATACATTGGCTTTTGCTGAAAAGGAGATGTTTCCAAACTGTCAAAAACACACCCTAGTTATAGTTTCAGAGCTCTCCGACTCAAATCCGTTTCGTTTGGCACAATGTGCGTGTGGCAGATTGGTGGAGTGGTTTCTCAGACAGCCCAGGGGATGGAAGAGGAAGAAGAATGAGGAGAGGAGCCATGGTGAGAGCTGGAACCATGTAGAGAAGGGTCTCACTTAAATAGTGTCTCTCTACTAGTTTGCAAGAGTGAATAATTCAAAAGGTCAGACAGGCTGCTGTGCCTCACTTCACAAACGTGCGCACACACACCGACACATCTTTCAAACACCTCTGTACTCATACCGCCCCAAAATGCACAGGGACGTTGTTTGGGGATGAAATACTTCACCTCAAACACAGTGTTTGAAATAATTGGGTAAAATCAATAATACATTTTTTGACATTAAACCTGGTCTTTTTGGACACCCCTCTTCAGGAAGGTGTTTGAGACACAGGAAGTATGTTGCTTAGGGTGACTATCTGTTTTACAGTTAAATAGCCTACATGTAAAATATAAATCATGAAAATATGTTATGATTTAACATGGGCAATGCCATGGGTTCATATAGCTAAAAGTGCAACTCGGGATCTGAATCACATCAAAAGTGCTCTGTGACATTTAAAAGCAGATGTTACTTTCTGATGCTGTTCAAGATTATCGCGGCGCTCTGGCAATATCCCTCTCGCTTCTGATATCTTTGACCTTTTCTGTTCCTTCCACGCAGAACAACGCCGTTATCAGACTGTTCGCTTGCCTGATTCCTATCAACAGGCAGTCAGACTTCAACAGCCTGCCATGGGCCCCCAAAGAGGGGCAAAAGAAATTCCCTCAAAGAGCGACAACAAGCCTACACCAACACCTACAACACACTATCAACAGAAAGAGCCCACTTGGAGACAAAAAAAAGAAACTGTCTTGACGTTATGGCTTTGAAATAACAAACAAGTGTATCAATATCAAGGTTGTGTTTTTACATCTAATATTGAAACCCAGTCTTTTCTTCACTCAGAAACACTGTCCATTTCCTTTTGACTGGAACAATGGAGGCCATTTTTCCTTCATCTGAGCAGTTACTCCAAAGGTAAATCTGTCAGTGGCGAGCCAAAACAAAGAACCAGCCAGAGAGAGAAAGGAGAAAGAAAAAAAAAAATAACAGGAAGGTTTTAGACAATCCACAGAAAAAGGCCCCACTATACTATTAATATCAGCTTACACTCTTCAGCCTTCAGGCTTTTGGTTAAAAACCAGGTTGGGTGCTGTGAATCATTTTCTTGTTTGTGTGTGTATACCTATGCATGTGTGTTTTTGATCAATTGGAACTAACGTTTTAGGCAGCCCTTGTTTGTGCAGTACGGGTGTGTGTGTACATTGTGTGGTTGATAAACTCCTGACAGTGGTCAAAGGGTTGAGAGGGCAGGCCAGTATTGTTGTGACACAGTCATTTGTTTATCTTAATAGTAAGTGCTAGGGTACGCTGTTTTACATTTACATTTACGCATTCAGCAGACGATTTTATCCACTGCGACTTCCAAGAGAGAGCTTTACAAAAGAGCATAGGTCACTGATCATAACAACAAGATAGCCCCAAACATTGCGAGCAGCCAAAACATGAAGCATACATTGTGGAAAACCAAATAAGTCCCAAAGGGAAGAACAATAAGAGCATGCAGTTAAACAAGTTACAATTGAACAAGATGAAACTCCCCACAAGAGTGCAAGAGTGTACCTGTAGAAAAAACAATCAACAGTAAAATATCATTATATTGAAACATTATATCCAATATGTTTGTGGAAAACTAGTATTGAACAGAATTGTACATTGTAGATACTTTGACCAACCTCCCTTTGTTTATGCATAGACAAACAAAAAATACATAAATTTGCCCAGTGACATAGCAGACATTAAGCATAGCGGGGGTGTCCACAATACTAATCCCCCCTGCAGTGAGCTTAAAAGGGTGTGTACAATATACAGTATGTGTGTGGCAGCGGAAGGGGGGGGGGGGGGGGGGGGGTTGGAGCCTAGAAGGGAAGGCTAGAGGAATGTGATTGCCAGTGTGCTGTCAGAGAGAGGGCCAGGCCCGGTACAGGCAGGCCCTGTATGGGTCCCTCCCACCTCTCTCCCTCTGGGTCCTTCCAGGAAGAGCCAACATGATTCACAGCTTCCTGTCTCTCAAACAGAAATAAGGTGGTCCTACACTCCTTGTTCGTGCCCACACAATCCACACACACACACACCTCCCACACATACAGACCCTGTCATACACACACACCCCACCCCAAAAAGCTTACTCCCACTGGACAGTGAGACAGCCAACTTCAGCTGTAATTCAGCTTACATTGTGTGGGGGCCAAGCCAAACAATGTGTTGATAAAGTCCAGACCAGTAAGAGAGAAACACAGAGGAATGCACACACACATACAGGGAACCTGTTCACACACACACACACACACACACACACTTCATCACAATTTTTCCAGTCCCAGAATGTTTTTCTAACTGGCTTTATTTTGGACTGTTTGAGCCAATTGATTGCCTTTACAGGAGAGCTGCTATCAAAGCCCCTCTGAGCTGGCTCAGAGCTGGTCCTCCTCCCTCTCTCTCCACTCCACTTCCTGTCCTCCGTGGCTGTATTATACTCACTGCTCCCAGGGAGCTGGAGTACCGCACACACACACACACATGCAGGGCACAGTCAATTAGTCCAAGCCCAACCTTGCAACTGGGAGATAAATGGTGGAAGAGTCTCAGCAGACAGAGAAAGGGGCTCTGCTCCTTGTGTTGCATATGTAGAACAGGCCTCTGGGGGAGGAGGGGAGGGGAGCAGGGGGAGAGTAGAGGATGGAGAGGAGAGAAGAAAGAGAGGTGGATGCTGGGAGAATGGTTGAGACAGAGCTGACGTGTGTGTTTGTGGGGGCTCTGACTGAGAACATGCCCCTGTAGGCCATAGGGCCCCTTCCAGATCCCTCATGATAAAATAAAGATAAGCTCTCAAATGGGGATTTTTGTTACTTCAAACAATCACTCTATCCTACGGTAGGCTACTGTACAAAATTAGCTTGTACTGCCGGTAGTGAAAAGAAAGAGGGATCTTCCTAGATGGCTGACATGCCACTGGTGATGGAAAATAGTCCAGGAAGCATGTTGGGGAGGGGGGGGCTGCATCTCTGTAACAGGCAGTGAGATAAGCGTCGTAGCTGCATCAGTTTATGTAATATGACAATTATTTTTACCACCTGACACCCCGCCCATGCCAACAAGGCCAGGTTGACAGGACAGGTAAAATATGGACTGGGCCTCATACACTCATCACATTCCTTCAGTCTGCCCTGAAACACGCATGCACACGCTGCACAACAAGGTGAAAAATCACAGCAGGGTAACTGTGCGTGGCCTTGTGGATTAACAGCAGAATAAAAGTGCTGATCCCCAACAAAAGAGGCAAAAAACGGCTATTCATCACCCAGGCACCGGTTCAAACTGAGGAGGCACTCAAATGCCCTCCTTGAGTTATTGTGCTGCGTGGGACTCCTGGCAGCACCACTGATAAGGCTGCCCTCTGTGATTTGATTAGGCCAGATATCCACACTCAGAAAAAAAAGAAACAGACAAAACTATTGGATGGGACCGGTGGGGGCGCTCATGCCAGAGATATCATGCCCCCCACCACCTCTCATCTCTCATTTGACCTGGAAGAGGGTTTGACCAATGTTGGCCGGCGCATGCTAAATAGGGAAAAAAAGTATCAATTTTTGGGGGGTGGGAGTGGAGAGGGGGGAGTTGCTTCCATCTGAAATGAGTACTAGAGGGAGAAAGACAAAGAGAGACTGAGTATGTTTACATGCACACTCAGTGCCGCTGCTAGCCATTTTGGTGCCCTAAGCCTAATTCCTTCATGATGCCGCCCCCCCCCCCTAAAAAAAAAAACGATTGTTTTTGCCAGTTTAACTTTTTATTACCAAACATATAACTCAATACCAATAGCCTAACACAACAGCAGCATCACAATGTAACACCTATTCAGAGGTGGTGGTTCTCTGCTGTGTATCTGTCCCTAAACAGCTGGTTGAGGGTGGTTGATCAGGGCTTGGCAGGGACGGACTGGGAGTACAAATAGGCCCTGGACTTTGATCCAGACCGGCCCACCAGAACCGGCCCCCGTATACGGCACCACAGCTGCCCTGCCAATGCATCCACATTCTGTGTTTGATGTGATGCTAGTTACGGAGTTCCCAACGTAATGCGAGCGCGCAACACGCGCGAGCGAGCGAAAGTTTTTGGCCTTTATTTGAGCGCAAAATAGTTTTGGAGCTTCATGTAAAATAAACAGCCGTTTTTCAATTGGTAAAACCTTGTCTAGTGAAGGTGATGTATTTTTGTCTCTTAATGCTTCAGCCCCACCCTTACGTTTCTTAGCCTGGTTTTCCAAATTATAAACATTTAAAACTGAAAGCATGCAGCCAAGGAGCTCTCCACCTTTATTACTCATTTAAAAACTATTTGATAAATCGAATATAAAAGCATCATAGAATGTAAAGTAAAGTAACAGCTAACGCTAGCTGGCGTCAGTTACTTGTAAAATGCATAGATAATGTTTAACAGTAAAATCTCAATTTAGCTTGCACCTAACATATTTGAATGTGCTAACATTAGCAATAACGTCAGCTAGTTTGAGGTGTATGCATAGGCTAACCATTAAATTAGCAGCACATTTCCCGTATTTAACAATGATTAAACATGGACTTACCTGAAAGTGATGCACGGGCATCATTTCGCAGTTTCTTTCTTATTTCTGCCCCTGACTCCTGTTGTCTTTTTGAGGCCATTTTCGAAAAGTTGACCCTACTGTCAAAGTTCGTCAGGCCACTGAGATAGGACAGGGCACCCACGGCGAGCTTGGGAAGTTGAGTGTGTATTTGTTTGTTTTTTTGGGGGGGGGGCACCATCGTAACTTTTTTTGAGCAATTAAATATATCTCTTGTTCTGCCTGTTTTGTGATATACATGCCTAAAAGGTGCCTAATATTTATATACTGATATAATATCGGCATTATAATTATTAGTACTATGATGATTTTTGAGTTGGCAATTTTTGGTGCCCCCTCAGGACTTGGTGCCCTACGCACAGCGCGTAGTGCGCGTTATGGGAGCGGCGGTACTGTGCACACTAATATTCCACTATTATTCAGAATATGACAATATTCCAAATTTGATCACGTAAACAGCATAGTTGGTTTGGATCTTCTGTATTAGGCCATATTCCGAATATAGCATTGCAAAACGTGAGATATGCCGATGGTATTTGGGTTTTTACAACAATTTTTTGGACATGTATACAGCACTTTCGCTATACCTATAAGGTAATTTTTTTAAATGAATGCTGTGCTTTTGTTCCCCTCCCTGAGGCTGGATTCTGCAGCTAGTGCAGTTTTGAAGGGTAAACAAAGGAAGGGTGCTGCTGTGTGACTGACATCATCTCACCGTGGCTCCCGGGGTCAAATAACTGAAAATCTGTTAAAGAAAATGTTAATCAGAATCATTAATGTGAAAAAGGTCCCGTTTGTACAAATTTATTTTAGCACTGATAAGCCACTCCTGTAGCTTCAGTATTTCTCCTGCAGGACCAGCGGTTAAATTAGAATTGCAGCTTTTCAGCATAGTATTGTATCTAAGGATATCTTAGCCTTAAAGAAAGATGAAAGTGATGATAGTGTGATCGTAGATAGTAATATTCAAAAGCTAACAATAGTAGCTTCATCCAATATGCTTGTCTTCACATCAGCAAACAGATGTGTGTGTATAGATCAGGCTTGTGTTGTGACTGCCTGTGTGACAGAGAGTATTTTTGGTGTGTGCTGTCCGAACAGAGGGTTTCTGGTTGTCACACAGGAGCAACACAGAGCTCAGTGAAGCGGGCAGCGGCACTGGGCCGAGGGGCCGACAGTACACTCCCTGCCCCTGTGGGGAGGAAACGCCATGAAAAGGACATGAATCATGGGATTGTATCCCGCTGAAAAACACACTGAGGGCCCGAGGGTTTAGGTCAAAGCTGTTGTCTGTGCCACAGAGAGGCTCCCCTCCCCCACCCCAACACACACACACAGTCTCCACATGTGATCTTTTCTTCATGACCCCTAACAAGGAACCAGAAACTAACATCTCCCTTTGCTTTTTTCTTGATTGTTTTATTAGTGGATATTGTTGGTGTAAGCGACAGTTCTTTCAGTAAGGCCATGAGAGTAGGTGCTGTCCTCGATTTCAACTCAGGCAAGGTCAGGGGGTCACCGAGGCCTTTTATGGAAGTGAGAAGCCCGTCACAGCCCTAAATTGGTGCTCCCTGTCCGCCACAAAATTTCTCCTGATACTAAGTCGCTGTTCAACTTAGCAAACTCCCAGAGCACCGCACTCACATGCTTATTGCTGCAAAATCTGAAGAACAAAGACATTATTTTTTATAAAATAAACTCGAACCCAAAATCTGCCTCAATCATCTAAAACAATATTTTCAGCCTTGCGACCAGACCACAAACACAAGTTCATGTATTTGTTGAAATGTTCTTCTTCTTCGATGCTCAGTTTGGCTCAGTCAGAGAAAACCGAAGGTGATGTATTCAACTCTAATCTGGAGTTCTGTTCTTCGCCTTAGGGAAAAGGCTCTCAGTTTTTTACTTGATCTCTTTGGTCTACGCTGTGTGATGCCTCTTTCCCCACCCCAACCCACCAAAAAAACAAGCTCTGCAAGATTGTTGTCCCGTAGGGAAGTTGATCGTTTCTCCATTTGCCTCTCTCCTGAACTCCAAAGCCAATTAAGCACTGCAGGTCCGAAAAACATGACGGGAGTTATTTTGAGCCTGAACTATCAACAACCTGACTGCAGGAAGACAGTTTAGCTTTCAGTCGGGCAGATTACAATCTTATTATTGAAAAATTACTCCTCTAGGTGATTTCCGATGAGCAAACAACAGTAATGTGCTGTTCTGTTGTTTAGATCTGGGTGGATAACATTAGTTGGCATATTATGAAATGATGTCCGATATGTTCACACATATATCCACTTTGTCCTCCTACGAGACTTGGTGACCCTGTCTATTGCCCCCCCACATCCCTCCCAAGACACACACACACACACCTCATTGTACCCCAAACTGGGATTAAATCAAGTGCTTCAGGAATCACCCCCCACAGGCCCTTCCAGTGGACTGTCAGGCTCCCAATTAAAAGCACAGGACCTTCAACAGCAGTGGGAACGGCCTCACGACCCTGAACACAACGGTGACCTCCGTGGCCCGGGGGTCAGGGGGAGAGTTGTGGCTGGATGTCAGGCGGCTGGGGGGGGGGGGTTATTGTCCATGGAGATGCGCTAGACTCTTTTTCACTCCAGAGGTGGTGGGAGGGAGGGCGGAGAGAATATTGTGGTGGGCTCGACCAAGCGGGACGTTTTTATAGGGGAACAAGAAACCTGATGCAGCATGAAATACCTCCTAGAGTAGGCCCTCTTTTAGCCAAATTAACTCACAAAGTAATGGAAAAAATACAACGGGGGATGGGAGTGGAGGAGCAGGGTTGGAGGACGGAGTGGGGGTGGGGAGTGGGAAGGTGACAGGGGGATTGCTGCTGAGAGAGCGGGAAAAAGAGGGAGGAGAAAGGCGGGGGGGCTGCAATATCGGCACAGAAAATTAACAATTCTGCACCATGCAGTGTCAATGTGTGACATTAAATGTATGAAACACATGAATTACTGCATCAGCCATGCTGAATTAACTCTATATATCAAGCCTAGTCTAAACGGGGGGGGGGGAGGAAGTGGGGGATGGAGTGAGTGTATGTATATACGTACGTGTGTTTGATTGTGAGTGTTTTAGTGACAACGCCATTGGCAGGGAGAGCAGCACGGAAATAAATAAATAAAAGTAACTGAACATTTCTATCTCCTCCCATTAAAGTTAACCACTTCTCTCTCTCACCAGCCGCATAAAGCTGTCAGCTGGCCTGCAGATTTATGCTGCCCTTGCCCCGCTCCTGTCCTAACTATCGCACGCCTCCAATTACATTTTTTTGTGGCTCTCTCCATCCCTTTCCCCTGTAAATGTAATGAGATAGCGGCAACGAAAAGAACGCTGACTGCAGTTAACACACAGTTCCATAATAATACCTGAAAGCCGGACGGGCGAAAGCAAAAAAAGAAAGGGAAGAAGCATGCTCGTCCAATAATGGTATTTTAAAGAAGGCCTGCTTTTGTCAGTGATGTAATTAGCTCGATTAATCACGGTGTATTGCCATGAGGCTGTGCGACTAAACAACAAAAAACAGGCAGCTCGCATTTGGAAGACTTGGCGTCAGCGATATTTTTTATTATCAGCTCACGCTGAAAAGTAAGTTCCACATATTTGAAGGTGTCCGATAACAGTAGCTTAGTTTGGATAAAGATATCAGGGGCCGCAGGGGTAGGAATAAGGAGCGGGGCCTCTTGGAGAGCACGTAAAGCTTATTTACAACAACACAAACTGCAGATGAGGCAGATTTCTCTCACTGGGTGATAGAAAATGTCTGCCAGTATTTGCATCAGATTGCAGCAGATAGCCCTGCTGTCTGTCAATCACAGGGGTTGAGGAGGGGTAAGGGTGCTACCTTGTTTTTAGTCACTCCCATTTGTAACATCCAGTTGGAGGCGTCTGGGAGACAACAGGACCGCGAGACAACAAACGGAGCTTCCTGTGGAGCTTGCTGGGTGGAAGAGGTTTTAGTTGACCGTGGCAGTGACCGTTATGGGTGGGTGTCAGGTGTTTATGGTGGGTGGACCGTCTACAGTCAATTGAGTATTTGTCAAATGGGGGCTCAGTGTTGGTGAGGAGTGGACTTTATTGGCTGTAAATAAACAGACAGGTGCTAAAAATCCCTTTAACATTTCTGCCATGAATAGACAGGGGTAGACAAGGGAGTCATCTGAGTTCAGAAAAACTGGTCCTCTTGTCTTCCTTCCTGAATGAGGAAAAAGGCTCATTCAAATTCCCTCTCTTTATCACTGCTATGTGTGTGTGTGTCTGCAGGGTGGAAAGGGGGCTACGAGCGGGTTTAATAAACTGACGCTCAAGTCAGTGCCGGAATGTCAAAACTGAGGACACAACTGACAAACTACGATGCTTGATTGGTATGTATTGGACAGAGTCCTGAGGAAGTCTTCAAGTTTGTTTTGTTCTATTTGTGTGTGTGAGAGTGAGTGAGTGAGTGTGAGTGTGAGAAAGAGAGCGAGAGATGGACGGTTTTTTATTAGGGCAATGCATGATTTGGGCTTTGCCTGGTGAGAGGGACTCATCCTAAGTGAAGCATGTCTAATTAGCAGAGAACATCAAACTTCTGCCAACTGAGACTCATTATAACCATGGGAGGACACACACACTATTATATGTGAGTGTTTGTTTTAATAAAACAAAGGGGAATGATTGAGGGGGTGGGGCAGGACTAAGTGCCTCACCCCTTATTTCATCATACCAGCTGTTTTTACAAAGTGGAACATTGTATAACCCTCCAAAAAGTCTTAATGTAGAAAAGTACAGTTGAGGGCAAAATAAATAGTATTGTCTCTAACAGAATAACCAGCATAAGGGATAAAATTTCAGGTATAAAACACCCAACCTTCCCACTTGTCAAACTCCACTCAGAGGAAGTGTGTGTGTGTGTGTGTGGGGGGGGGGGGGGGTGAGGGGGGGCAAGAGAGTACAAAGCAGCACATTATACCTTTTACCAGACAAAACCCACTGCTAAGGGGGGGGAGGCAAAAAAGAGGAGAAAAGGTTGGGCTTCTGGTAATAAGCCATTCCAGCCAGCCGCTCGCTCTCTCCGGGGCGCCGGGGAGGGTGCTCCAGCCTGCGGTACAAGGCCCAGGCACATTAGTCAGAAAACGTCTTTTTAGGGCAGGGGTGGGGAACCTTTTTTCTGCCAAGGGCCATTAGGATATTTATAAAATCATTCGGGGCCCGTACAGAATTATCAACTTAAAAATGTGCCTGCTATATTTGGTCAGACATTTCATTAACTCACCCCTAATGTGATGGCTGGAACTGCTTCTTATTGGTGAGGTTTGTGATGGTAGCTGGCACGGATGCAGCCTGCTTTGGCTAGGGGTGCATCGAACATTTCTTGGGGGGTATCATGATTACGGAAAAGGATCGTATTATTTTTTATATTGCTACCATTTTTTAGACTGCTTATCGATCTGAGTGTTAATGAGGCGCGGAGCCATACGTTGTAAACATTCGGGGCTTAGCCCAAACCAACAACGTATTCTGGGTTTGATTTGCTAGAAAGGAATTCCACAGTTAATGCGAGCGCGCAGAGAAATTCTTTGGTACATTGGTACGCAATGCTGCGCGCCTCCACGGTCCTCATCCACATATTAAAATAGTGCTGCTGCCAACGAATAATGCACCTAATAATATGGTTCCTGCAGTGCCATGGCAGGCCGGACCAAATGATTTCACAGGCCGTATGCCGGACGTTCTCCACCCCTGTTTTAGGGCGTGGGTAGGGGGTATTCACCATGTCAGACCACTCACACTGCCACATGGGGTGTGGCTGGCAGATACAGGCAAGCCCTCATCCCCTGTACGCTCACTCCTCGACCCCTGGCCCCCTCATCCCCTGTACGCTCACTCCTCGACCCCTGGCCCCCTCCTCTCCCTGTACCTATAACGCCTCTCTCTGTAGATGCGGCTTCCTGTCACTGCCCCCTCTTTTTGCCTTTCATTCTTTTCTCTCCCCAGATAATTTCAAAGGGCCAGAAGATCAAAGCTCGGTTGCCGTCTTTGAAAATGGACAGGAGAGGTGAGGAGTGTTTAGCTCATCATTAAATTTAGGAGGAAAAATTAGGAAGAAAAAGTCTATCTCTCTTGATCAGTTGATCTTGCAGTACACTGGATTTCCATCACTCTGCACTAAATATACTCAAATAACAGATAGCTCAATGCAGTTGTTGTTGCAGGCTTTCATTCTGCTGGTGGGGGAGACATTTGCGCTATCGCAATACAATAGTGACTCAACAGCAAACAGCAAATCATTCTGCTGCTCTACCTCCTCTGTCTTGGCCTTTTATTCTTCAGTGAGTTTGGCACAAGAAGGTTTGATGTACAGAGCACACACTATAGTGTGTGCTTGGGGGCTGTGTGGGCTTCGTGTGTGTGGGGCTGCGTGTGTGTGTGTGTGGGGGGGGGGCGGCTTGGGTGATCCTGTGATCCATGTGAGGGGTCTGGGCACTCCAGAAGCCAGCATCCTGTGCTAAATCACGTCCGACACATTCTTTAAGTGTTTCCTGGCTTCCTACATACACACACACACACACATCTCAGCTGACTACCCTAGAGCAGGAGTGGGTCACCCTGTCAATGGCCCCATCGCAGCAAATGGGGAGGGGGGAGGAGGTTGCAGCTTAATGAGCGCACACACAAACACTGCAGCCTGGATAGACATGTTTGACCGTGTGGTCACAAGGCACAACTTGGCCTGGGGAGGTCGGTGCGGAAGGGAGGAGGAGTGTAGGAGGAATCCTACATGATGTCCTTGCATCTCCTAGTAAACCAGTGTTGGGCTGGCCTGGGACCAGCCTTTTTGCTTATTATCTCAAGTGGGATCAAAAAGATCTGGTTCCTGATTCAGGGGCAACGGGATCTGTTATTATTATTATTCCTCACATAATAATACACAATGATTGTTTCCGAGCAGTAGTCGTATCTTTCGTGTTTACCCAAGATGCAAAGAAAATCCAGGGCCCTTCGCTAATTTCCTGCAAAGCTCGGAAGCTCATAAATTGTCAGATCCTCTAGTCCTCTGGTAAACGAGGGGGAAACTTACCGTTTACCCCTGGACCTCTGTGGACTCTCGAGTCACCGTGATGTGATCTCTCTCTCTGTTTATCCCGATCGCTCTCTCTCTTCCTGTGACCTAGATGTACGTACACTAGGTGGTTCTGTACATGAGTCTTAGTTCCTGGCTCGGGGCCTGCACCATCTGCCCTGCAGCTCACCTGGGACACGCCGTGTTCTGGCATGTCCCTGGGGGGGGGGGGGGGGGTAGTCTACATACATGTAGTGGGATTTATGGGTAACAGAAAGACCTTACAAGCTCCCCCACAGAGAAGGAGTGAAAAAGGGTGAAACAGAAAGAGAGGCAGAGAGAGAGGCAGAGAGAGAGAGAAAAGTGCCCAGATGAGACCCAGCAGCTCTGAGGACGTTCCATGTAAACTGCCGTCTATTCAGCCAAGCAGAAGTGGGACATGCTGGTGTTCAGAGTACAGGGGAGACACAGGCTGGATACCGCATCTTTGTGTGTGTGTGTGTGTGGAGAGAGCCCTGAGGAGCCCAGACACACACACACATCCCTTGGCCTAAGGCTTTCCAGGATTCCATAGTCTGACTGTGTGCAATCTATACCAGGAAAGCTAAGCTTAATACAGTAACATTTACACACAAAGAGAAGGGTTAGTTTTGGACCTTATATTTTCCCTCAAGAATTGAGGCTGTGTTTTTACAGTGTTTTTTGTGCTTCTCTTAGCAATGGTAGGAGAGAAAGAGGGGGAGGGAGGCTTTTGTGTGGGTTCTGTGGGGTTGAGGACAATGATGACCTCTCTCCATTGAAGGTTAATGAATGCTTTCAGGAGGCACTCGTTTTGGGCCAGCTGAGGTTAATTACAGGACAGACCCTGACTGGCGGCCTGTTTCAGCCCATGCAAAAGTGAGACAGGTAGGACTGCAGAGGCAGCTATTAGCCACTCCCGCTTCACCCTGCACCCTAACCTGGGGGGGAGGGGCCACACACACTCAATAACAGCCCCACGGTCGTTCGCCAAAATGTGCAACCTTCGCTCAACGATTACAAACAACACAATTTTCCCCCTTTCTTCTTGCTGTTGCATTGTGGGACTTGATGTTCCCCTGTAATCGGGCCATCAGTCTGAGCAACACGATGCAGATTCCACAGGGTGCTCTTTCCCTCCGCCTCCAGCTGCTCTCTTTGTGTTTGTCCTTATCGTTACGGGAGGCCGTCGCAGTGACATTTATAAATTTTTCATGAACGGGGAGGCTTGGCACGGGCAACCAACAAACAAATCAATTTCTCAGCGGTAAATTGCTTGGGAGAAACAATAACAAGCACCAGGATAGGCCCCCGAAGCTGCATGGGAGAATTAATTGCAGATGTGCTGAAAAGAGGCTGGGGGACCGAGGCCAGCTCACACCTCTAGGAAGCCTCCAGTACCCAGTCTGGAGTCTGGCTTCTATCTTCCATAACCCCTGACTGCACGTACTACCTCAGATCCCTTTTCAATCTATATATAACCTTTGAGATCCACGTTTTTATCTCTCAACTACATCCCACCCAGCCGGCCAGAGCAGATAGACCTCAAAAGCTCCTATAGGAGTCATTGATTGTTGAGCTGTGCACATCTCTAGCCTCATATCTGTGAGGGGGTTGGGTGGATGAAGGGGTTTACCATCTGGCTGCGACTGCTGCTCCAGTCAGACACACACTTATGTGCACACACACATACCTACAAACTAAAAAGTAGACAATGGCCCTGATCCCAGTGGTAGTGCAACACTGGATACCCAGTCTGAACAATCCTCCCCTATTTACTGCATCCAGGGGTTCAGCATTTTTGTTTTCTGAAGTCACAAACTCATCTAATGTAGCTGACTGATCACATTTCTCACCAGGCCAGGCAGACTGCCTTTCCCTGGCCCCAGAGGCTTCTCAAACCCCTCCCCTACCCCAGCCCCAGAGCTGCAGACAGGGGCACACAGAGAGCTGGACACACGCAGCAATACACACGCACACTGGCAACTGGCACGCACACACATTTATATGGGCATGTAAATGTGAAAGAAAAGAAATCTGGTGCAAAGAAAATCTGGGAATAGTATATTGCCTGGAAGAACTTTCTTACCAAACGTGTGAAACAAGCACTGCAAGCTTCTACCTGGAGACAAGGCATTCTTTTCCACTAATAAGACACTTTCCCCACTTTATTTGAAAACAACTATAAAACCTCCCTCTAATAAATCAGTTACAAAATGTATTTTACAAGCAAATGGTAAAACTGCTTTATATGACAGTGTGTCTCGCCCCCTCTCATTTACTCTCAAAGAAAGCCAAACACTTAATACAGAAAATAGCCCAGTAGAGTTCAGCAGAGAACTGTCTGGCAGACATATTGTGTTAAACATTCTTTGACGGAGAGGATGCAAATATGAAGACAAAATTCAACCAGGATTGTTTGTTTATCTTGCTGCTTCCACAGGCTAAACTTCAAAATTGGGCGGTCTACAGAGCAATTCCAGAAAACGTTGGTTTAACACATTACACATTATGAATTATTTTCACCCATCCTGAATACAGATCATATTACACACCAATTGAACAACTGACAACTACTGGGCCATTGATGCTGTAATTTGGAAGTTGAACAAGAAGCAAAAATCTGATTGATACCAATACAAAATGTATTTGAGAAATTTACCCTGGATTTACAGTGGGAAACTATTGGTGTGCAAAATAAGTTTTAAAACACAAGCTAATTCGTGAGAAAACTTCTCTACTCCTCTAAAAAAGATCTCTAACTGCTGTTTCTCAACAGCAGAACCCCCAGGACACCTTCTAGAAGGTTCTTTGTTCAACTTTCCTCCACCAAGATGAGATATGGACAGAAATACATGTATATTATGTAGAGTGTTGCTCTAGCCTGAGGGAGATGGCAGCAGAACGGCATTCTAGGAACCTGGAGGCGGGCTTTGGCCTGTTTAAATATTCTGTTTTCAGCACTTCTCTCTCGCTCTCCCATAAGCAATGCTCCTCATGCGGTTTCTGAAGAGGTGGGCTGCAGAATGACTCTAGGCCAGGGTCCACAGAGACAAAAGGAACATATCTTGCTCTGAAGACGTGTAAAGTGTGTAATGGTCAAAGAAGGCGACATTATAGTAACCTATCCCTCATCTCAACTGTTTGGTCAGATTACATTTATATTTACATTTTTGTCATTTAGCAGACGCTCTTATACAGATCGACTTACAGTAAGTACAGGGACATTCCCCCCGAGGCAAGTAGGGCGAAGTGCCTTGCCCAAGGACACAACTTCATTTGACACGGCCAGGAACCGAACTGGGCAACCTTCAGATTACTAGCCCGACTCCCTCACCGCTCAGCCACCTGACTCTCTATTACATTTGGCAGAAAACATCTTTGGTCAGGCCAATATCTGATCGTATCAGATTAACATCCACAAATATCTATATAATCGCCTTAAAAAAGTGTCTTTCACACTTCAGGAATTTCATGGATAATAATGATCACCGTAGATGATCTTGAATGTTCTGTCTGTGACAGAGACCGTTTCTTCCACCATGGGAGAGGGCCTCTGCCATGAGATCTCCTGCCATCTTCCCAACTTTCCTTTCTGGTAATGTGAGTAGCATCTGCAAACCAAGACAATTTCTCTCACAGGCAAACACCCGGAGTCATTAGCCCTAAAATGAGCTCATCATCGCCACATTCATAATTTTGTGTAATGGATTATGTAATTGCTCTATTAATCAGTGGAACTGTTCGGCATACTTTCCAATGCATTAGTTTAATTATGGGAAATTCCTATGTTAAAATTGATGCTATGTTTGCAGAAGCTGGCAGAACCAGGCCTCGCTTAAACTAATCGGTTGAACTTATTGTAACTCCATTTGCAGACACCAGCTATGATCTAGCTTGTTGCAGAAAGCAAAGTAGGCTGAAAGCTCTCCAGAAATCCAGTTCTCAAGCCTACACTTAACACAATATCAATAATTGATATTTGAGATGTTTTTTAGTAATAGGGATGCTCCACACTCGATCCTCTGTGTTATTGTTGGTTCCTTGCTGTACATCGGAGTGACCGTTCAGTCGGTGCTATGGGGAAGTCCCTTTGGGAGGATTCAGGCCGCCACTTTCTTATCAGCAAAAGGTCAATGGTGGGTACAGACCCATGTGCTCTCTTAAGTGCACCAAAGTACTGACAAGAAATAACTGGTTTTGTGCGGATGGGGGGGAAATGTATTGTTACATTAAGGAAATTACTTAAAATTGATAGACATATAAAAAAAGATTAGCGTTATTTTCCTTGTGCACACAAGTACTACGCTGTAGCTCCCTAGCCTGGATTTTATTTTGTGGTTAATTCATCTGTCCTGCTTCCCTCTCTCTGTCCTTCCCTCTCTCTGTCCTTAGCAAGAGTGGAGTAAGTCAAAATGTAAAAAGATAGTACAAAAATCGGTAACACTTTATAATAAGTCAACGCTTTTTGGCATTTACAAAGTGTTAACTAATAGGTAGTTAACCCTTTATAAAACATTTTGAAACATTAACAATACATTATTATATAGTTAATAATCGTATTATTAAATGCTATGTTAATCATTAATAAACTAATAGGTAGTTAACCCTTTATAAAACATTTTGAAACATTAACAATACATTATTATATAGTTAATAATCGTATTATTAAATGCTATGTTAATCATTAATAAACTAATAGGTAGTTAACCCTTTATAAAACATTTTGAAACATTAACAATACATTATTATATAGTTAATAATCGTATTATTAAATGCTATGTTAATCATTAATAAACTAATAGGTAGTTAACCCTTTATAAAACATTTTGAAACATTAACAATACATTATTATATAGTTAATAATCGTATTATTAAATGCTATGTTAATCATTAATAAACACTGTTAAACATTATGGATTTGATTCATAATACAATTCATAAGGTGTTTGATAACTGCATTACCATACTTTATAGACAGCTTGTTAATATATTTGCAAACCAGTAGTTTATAATCTGTTAATGGTACATGAGCTGGTATAGAAAGCATTAGCAAATGGTGAACAAACCATTTACATTACCTTTACAAAGCATGAGTAAATAACTAACAACATATTAACTTATGTCTTTAATTAATGTACGCCAAGTCGAATACATGATGTACACTACTACTTAGCAGATGTCTTAACAACTATTTTATAAACACTTACTAATGATGCAACTTGTGATTAGTAATGCAAGTTATAAAGCATTTACTAACTGTTAGTTAAGGCTTTTGTGTTATTTATTAAGGTATTCTTGTCCATTCTCAAACCTCACATTCACAAAGGTATCGTAACAACTATTTTATAAACACTTACTAATGATGCAACTTGTGATTAGTAATGCAAGTTATAAAGCATTTACTAACTGTTAGTTAAGGCTTTTGCGTGACCTAATCTAAAGTGTGAACTATCTCTGCCTTATTAAACATTTATAAGTTATTTATTAAGGTATTCTTGTCCATTCTCGAACCTCACATTCACAAAGGCTGAACATACGTTTCTCAAAAGGAAACAGACACAACACAATGTGAAACACAAAATTACTATTTTATTGAAGTAATGACAGGCATGTGTCTTACTAACTACTTAGCTCTACTAGCCGAGAGTGACAGTGGTCGATACGTTAAAACCTCAGTTTGATATTTCCCGGCATGACTGAACGGTCGAGGTTAGTAAGTTGTTTATTATATGGCATTTTTAGCTCTTTTCATTTAAAACATGTAGTTTTGTTCAGCTCTACTCGTCTTCTCACGGTGTGTTTCAGGTGTTAGCACCTAGCAACCAATCTGAAATCTGAGCAACCAAACCTAGCAATCTGCCTAGCGCTTGTCGTTTATCTCTCTGTGTTCACACTTTTCTGCTCTTTGAGAAAGTTAAGAATTTCCTCGTCGCTGTTGATGTCTTCATTGTCATCTGGATAGTAAAACTCCTCGATCTCGCTCATTTTGAAGATGACATCAGCGGAGGGCAATAAGAATACGTATCAGACCGCAGATGAGGTCAATACGCGCATAGATATACGCGGCTGGCATGACTACCCATTAGCCAATCAGAACGCTCGTACTGTTGTTGCAATTGAACCAATATGCTGTTCTTATTGGTTCAGAAGACGTTCTCAAAAGAGTTGTTGATATGTTGCCTTGGAGATGTAGTGACGTCACCAGTACAAGTGCAGCTGATTGCTCTGACAAGATGGCGTCTGCTCCAGATTCGCCGTGTTTGATTTGGGATCTTCCCACGTATTGTTGTAGTATATAAGAAACCAAATGTTTACTCTTCGACAGGTCAGCAAACGCTTTGTCGCCTAAATTTGTTAAAACGATTTGTTTGTAAACCTCGACCTACGATCTCGGTTAACAAACGTTTTAACAAATCTCTGCTTTCAAAGGCGTTTACAGACCTGTCGAGGAGTAGCTAAACATTTGAAGTTTATTACAGCCATTTTTGGAAAATAAAATACAGCTTCGGGTAACCAACTTTTATACCAATTCTACTGTATTGCTTCTTAATGGAAATAAAATACTATTTTATTACCCAGGTAAATAAATTAACAGCTATTTCTTCTAAAAAACTAAAACACAACATCTATAGGCCTATAGTCTTTCTATAAATGCTTAATAAGGCATAAATAGTTCACACTTTAGATTAGGTCACGCAAAAGCCTTAACTAACAGTTAATAAATGCTTTATAACTTGCATTACTAATCAGAAGTTGCATCATTAGTAAATCTTTATAAAATAGTTGTTATGATATTTGCAAAGAATAGTGTACATCCTGTATTCGACTTGGCATACATTACAATTACATTTTACATTTAGTCATTTAGCAGACGCTCTTATCCAGAGCGACTTACAGTAAGTACAGGGACATTCCCCCGAGGCAAGTAGGGTGAAGTGCCTTGCCCAAGGACACAACGTCAGTTGGCATGACCGGGAATCGAACTGGCAACCTTCGGATTACTAGCCCGATTCCCTCACCGCTCAGCCAACAGACTCGATCTGATATCACAGATCGATAAGCACCCACATTAATTAAAGACATAAGTAAATATGTTATTAGTTATTTACTCATGCTTTATAAAGCTTTCTATACCAGCTCATGTACCATTAACACCTTTTAAACTACTGGTTTGCAACTAACAAGCTGTGTATAAAGTATGATAATGCAGTTATCAAACACCTTATGAATTGTATTATGAATAAAATGCATAATTTTTTAAAGTGTTTATTAATGATCAACATAGTGTTTAATAATAAGCTTATTAACTATTTAATAATGTATTGTTAATATTTCAAAATGTTTTATAAAGGATTAACTAACTATTAGTTAACACTTTGTAAATGCCAAAAAGCGTTGACTTATTATAAAGTGTTACCCAAAAATCCTTTAATGTCAAGTACATTTAGTCCAAACAAAAGTCCGCTATATTTGTAGGATCCAAGAGATTGGTCTGTTTTTATTCACCGACTCACCAACACTGTAACGCAAATTCAAGACCATCAACATTTTATGTTTTCTTTTTTTTGTAAAAATGTTGGCCCTTTTCCATAAACGTCATCAGCAGTATAAGAGAGAAGGGTGTGGAGAGGGTGGGAGGAAACATATTCTCCCATTGTGGGAAATGATCATGTAATGCTTAAAAAAAAAACACTATATTCACCTCTGCTGAGGTGACATTTAAATAGGCAGGAGCCATTTTCTTAGCAACCCCCCCCCCCCACACACACACACACACACTCTCTCTCTTTTCCCCTTCTCTCCTGCTCTGTAATTTAAAGCTGTCACAAACAAATCCTCCTTACAGACCTTTCCAAATGTCAGGCTCCGTCAAGCGAGATGACGGCTTCCTCAAAGAAGGGCCCTCAGAAAATGTGTGAGGAAAAACAGAGGTTTTTATGCATATTTATGGATACTGGCTGGTTCACCTCTTACACAGTTCCCAGGATAGATAGAGGATTGAGGGAACAACCGATCTGACTGAACCACTTGACTTTTTTTTTTTGTGCCAGGGATTTTGACAATGAGTTAGTTTTGTCTTGGTATCTTTTTTCATTCTCGTCCTTTGGTTCTGTCTGTGGGGGAGAAACTGTCAGACTGATTGAAACTCAAAGGGGCAGTTAATTAATTAACTGCAATACTGTCGCGACACCTCTGGACTAATCCTCTTCCTGTATTTGGTTCACCCCCAAAAATACTTTTGAAGTAGAGATTTTTAACTAGCATCCCCCCCCCCCATCCATCACCCCCCATCCACCACCACCAACTTCTCTCTACTCACTCTGGCCAGGAGAGTGTACTGCTGGAGCCATGTTGTAAAAAAGAAAAGAAAAGAAGACTACATGTTGTCAACAATGTGCCAGCGGCCGAGGGCTAAGCCTCGGCCACCATGGCGAGCAGTGCCCAGCAACCCTGACAATGCTCAGTCTGTTTGGTTCTGGATACAGCAGCTCTGTTGGGAAGTATAGGACACTCTCCGACACACTGAGGCCCGGCAAAAGGAGACTGGTGTTGGACATGGGGTAGGTATCAGTCAGCATCACAGGATTTTGCTGTTCGTCTTTCATTACAATGAGTATTAGCCCAAAATAAAGATTTACACACAAGATTTACAGCATATTGTTACATTATAGTATCAATATTACATTAGTGTTTCACGCAGCACTTTGCAGTTCAGGCGGCCGCCTAAGCAACACACGCCTGCCGCCTATTTTTTTCAAATGAGCGATTTCCGTGCCCCCCCCCCCGGTCTGTCGGCAAACCCCACCCTACCACCTTAACTAACCAATTTTCTGCGGGAAACTATATATATATATATAAATAATCAAATGCGTAATTTGGATACAGAATTGGATAGGTTAAAACTATAAAAACAACTTCCTGTTTGAGAGTTGCTGCTACAGGTATTCAAATGGTGATATATTTGCAATTATGCCAGGCTTGAGTGGACGAAAAAAATCGAACCCGTTATTAGAGGGACACTAAAGTCAAGCTGAGTGGGATGCATTAAATTATAAATTATTCAAATTCTCTGGAGCCTTTTCACTGCTTTAAGCATGAGTGAGTGCAAGTGAAAGGAGCCAGCGGGCCGTTGCCCCTACATTCTGCTGTGCCATGGTGGGTTCCCTGTGCCACTGATTCAGTGCAGAGGGCACGGTACGAAGGGAAATCTGACCCCAAAAAGCCTTGAACAGTTTCCCTCCGTACATAGGCGCATGTCTATAAGTCTTAAATGAACAAGTATGGAATATTTGAGAACACTGCAGAAACATTTCCCCCAGAACTCAATCCTACAAAAAAGGCCAGACCCACAGACATATCGAGTGCAGCTAAATCTGCATTTCTTAAGATGAACAAAAAGCTGTTCTCTCGCTGCACCTCGCCTAAGATGCTGAGCCAATAGAGGTGGTGGGCGGAGAGGGGAAGTGCGAGGGGGAAAAGAGAAAGAGTGTGGGTGAGGGAGTAAAGAAACTGCCTTTTCATTTTGAAGTTTGTATTTGCCATCTAATCTGTGCCATCGCAGCTGCATATTGTGTCCAGGCTTGTTTTGGAGAAAGGGGGGCTTTTTAAGGCTTTTTCCCGCCCTAACCCTTCCTGTCCCCTTGCATCAGGCTGAGGATCTGGAGGCTTTAATATGGTTGCCAGTGTGGCAGCAGCCATTTAATAACAATGCAATAGTTCCTCTCAGCAGTGGCCGAGTGTCACTCAAACTCCCCGCCGGGTGCAGATGGTACATTGTCTGCTGTTTCCCAAAACACTCTCTTTCTGAGATGTTTTCTCCCCCACACACACACAGTCCTTTCCCTGCTGGCCAATCCCCCCTCAGAAATGTAGTGTATTTTGTCCACTTGTGTCGCTAGAAACAAAAAAAATATATAGCTAGCAACAAAAAAAATAGAGCTAATATAAAATTTTCAAGTCCAGGCAGAAGGTGACAAAGAGAGTGTGGTGGTAGCCTGACGCTAGTGTCTCAGAGCCTCCTGCTGTGGGGGACATCTGGAGGAGGCGTTGCTATGTGTTGGGAGGAGGAGGAGACGAATGGGGGGGGCGGGGAGCAAGGGCTTACAGAATCATTCTCCAAGGACATAACTAGGCCTTTATTACAGTACAGAGAGGGGATGAATGTGTGACTATACAGACTTGCGGGATTTATTCAAATCAACAGTGGCTAATGTCGCACCATAGGCCAGTCTCCTTGCCAATACCAAACTAAATGATCTTCCTTTCGCATGCCCCCACCCCCCTTACCATCGAGAGCAATTAGACCGTGTTTCATCGAAAATGACCAGTCATTTAGAGTAAGGCAGGGCTCCAATATAACCACTTTGAAGGCTTGGTGTTCATCAGACAACAGCAGGAGCTCACCCTTAATAAAGTGGCAGTTATAAGCATGCCTCATCATCACTCACCCACCATTTGATCCCACCTCTGGGTGTATGTGTGTGTGGGTGGGTTAAACTGGGGTATCTTTATCTATTTACTTGGGACTCCCGTCACCATTGTCGGGTAATGGACTCTCTTGCTTTCCATAGACTGAAACTAGCCAGTGGTCTAATGGACAGTTGGGGCACCTCTGAAAGTGCAGAGATGGGCAATCCCATGTAGGTATTTGATGGCATTCCTTAAGTACAGCTGCAAACTGGATCCCAGGTGGATCTTCCCAAGTCAATAAACACACAAAGATTCTAGCAATGGATTATTTTACCATCAACTATGGTAAACGATACAACTTGCCGAAAGTGGGCATTAACCAGTGTATCATCTACCTAACCTCTTTTACCAGGACACAGGGCTGTCACCTCATCTCCTCCTCGTTTAGCTGTGTGGGCACAGTCTCTCTCCTGTCACGGCCTCTATTACAAGGCCGGGAACGAGGGTTCGCCATCTGTCCACCTTCGCGGGGGGCTGCACTTACCAACGTTTTGCACAGTTTTGGCACAGCCCACTTCCCCTAATGCCGCACAAATGTTTAGAGAGACGTTACGTAAATGATGTGTCGCACACTTGGGTGTATCACAAGAAAAATAGTGTGTCGGGGTTGGTAGGGGGAAGGGGGAGCAGCGCAGGCACGCAAAACACAGAAAAACAGCTTGGTCCATTTCTGTCAGCCATCATGTTGTGATGATGGACAAGCTACAGAAGCCAGGAATTACATTGTACACTAGCGCCACCTGGTCAATCTGGTGCATTACAGCTGACATAAGGAGGTTAGAGCAAGGCAATAGAAAAGAACCGTGAACGGGGCTCCTCAGAAGAACCAAAGCAAAGTAAAACAAACAACGAGTGCCGGGTGGTATCAGTATCATGCAGGGTAAACAGAGTCTCAACATTACCAATGAACAAGTGTACATCTGAACACGTACGCAGCATGAAAGGCGAGAGGGCAAGCATGCTGTGTGAACCAATGAGAGAAAGCTTTGGGAGGGCTTCGGAACAGCGAGGTGTGTTGCAAACCCACACCTTGAGGTGCATTTGCATGTTATTAATTCACTCCCCGCCCGTTTCACCGGGAACAAGATAAGGGTTGCGCAGCCGGTGCAGTGAGAGTGTGGTAGAGAGAGAGGAGGAAAAGGAGAGGGAGAGATGACATGCAAACAAATAGGAAACCCAAGAGAGGATAATCTGATCCCTCAGTTCTCATCACTCTGAAGCAGGCAGCTGATGTAGGAGCTGGGAAATGTACCCCGCCCTCCCCCCATTCCTTTTCCTCAGAAGTGCCCTCATCCTAGTCAAATACTATGATTGACTTTACGGTTGCCACAAGCTGCAACGAGGATGTAATGTATAGCTTTTTCATACGTATGAATATTTCATGGAGTTCTGTAGTTACTGCAAGAGAAGAAAAATCACTGCTTTGTGTGATAAGGTAACATGCTTTTTTTTGGCAAACTGTGCAGTGATTCTATACATATGAAGATATATACGTGTAAGATTAATATAGACAGACAGCTGTCTGGTGGACCACAGCCCTCCATCTCCAAGCCTGCCCTGTGCACTCTGATGTGTTGCCACCCCCCCCCCCCCCGCACACACACCCCACCCTGTGTGTTTCTGTGCATGTGTGTGCTCGTGCTCATTTTCCCTTGAACACACCAGCAGGGTAACCACAGAATTTGTATTCCGTAATGAGACACAAGCTGAGGGCGATAGTGAATTTGTAAGCACGCACCATCTCTCTTAATTCCGTTTAGTATTTCCTGTAACACTCCTTGAGCAGGCTGTAGTTACTGACACCCTCCTACCCCTCACCACTCATCGGGAGCAGAGTCTCTGGAAAACCAAGGGCAATAAAGAAAGGAGATATTCCAAATCACATTACGGGACATTAAATTAATCCAACCCCAACCGCCTCAACCACCCACACCTCCCCCAACCGTTTGGCCTTTACAGGTTTAACCTTGAAACTGCTTCTTACTCTGTACATTACACTTCATGAACACCCCCCTCCCTCACCCCCCCATCATTAAAAGGTCCAAAAGACAGACACAGACAATATAACAAAAGCAGTAGTGAGGTAATTATTCAATAGGAGCCTTCACTGTGCCCATGATACGTTGTAATTTCATTTAACTTCATGTCTGTTTCATAATGCAATACACAATTGAGCAGGGGTCTCTTTACAATCCCAGAAGACCACTTTCTCCTTAAGATAATAGAGGCTTTTGTGCCTTGCCTTTGAGAAATCCTTGGTGGATTACGCAAGTGTGAATTCGGGAGTAGATCAATTAATACGCATTAAACGAACAAAATACTAAGTTGTGAGAAAATAATTAATAACTCTAATTGCCTGCACCGGTCCCCTTGCTTGACTTCACACACGGTATCATACCTTGTTCTAACAAGACTAAGCCTGATATTCACCACCCAGGGTCACAGCGCCAATACCATCCGCTATAGAAGGAGAATTCCTCTGGTAGTGCACAGCCTGTGTTATTACCATTGCAGCCCACGTGATACACGCCTACAGAATGTAGAAAATATCTGTCAAAGATAATAGCTGGTAGACATCATCACACTCAAGTTATCACTAAGGAACACAAGTTGTATACTTTACGAAGCAGTGTGTTATGTGATGCCTTTGACAATGCACAGGTATCCTTGCCCAGTCTCTCTGAGAGCCACTCTGTTGTTGGGGTTCTCCATCTTTCTCCCATCTGGCTACCAACTAACTTCAGCCACTTCCTGAAAAGGCAGCTTCAGAGGAGCTATTACGGTACGCCTCTCCCCTCTATTGCTGCAGCTGGGAGAAGAGTATCACTGCCACTGTAAAATGAAATAATATCAATGGAGGAGTCAGGAGTGTGAGAGGAGAAAGAAGATAGCAACAGCACTCGTTTTTCCCCCACACACCCCCTCCCTCCTTTGCTCCCTCCACCAGTTGAAATGAAGACTTGGAAGAGCCTTGGAGGATAGAAAGTGAAGAGAAGGGAATGACTCACTAAAATAAAAGTGTATGAGATATCTCCAACGCTGTGAAGGGGAAAGGCGGAGTTATGAGAGGGGTTTCTGAGAGGGGTGAAGCCTTAAGCGGTGGAGCATGGACAGAATGTCTTTCGTTTTGATTGGGTAGGAAGGAGGTGACAGCATTCTATGGTTACGCCGGCTTGACGCTGGTCAGCAACATGGTAGGGCAGTCGGGGACTTCACAAAAACCACTGTCTTTGACAGTTTACAGCTTAGCCTTGCTGTTTAGCAGGGGTGTCGCTGCAAATTAGTCTGGCTTTCAGCTGAATCAATCTTGCCTTTGGTGGGAGATAATGAGCATGTAAGCCTGGCTTCAAATGAGCCCCTCTGCTTCGAGGCTCCAGAGCACAGCATACTTACCCTCAGACTTTTTAGGAAATAATTTGTAATAATTTTATTTCCTCAAAAGTCTGAGTGTGACTGTGTTAATAAATTATAAAAACTGTAACCGTAATAGCTCCTCTGAAGCTGACTTTTCAGTATATATATATATATATATAGACTATAGTGGCTGAAGAGATATATATATATATATATCTTCAGCCACTATAGTCTTTTCAGATACTCTTCTCCCCATATATTCTCCCCATATATATATATATATATATATATATATATATATATATAAGTCGCTCTGGATAAGAGTGTCTGCTAAGTGTAATATATGTGTATATAAATATAGACACGAAAAATTGTAAGAGAGAAAACATATAAGACATGGCCTACAGAGTCCAATTAAAAACCACATATTCAAATTGACCCAAATGAAACTGTCAGGGTTTCATTTATGCGCTGGTAGTTCCACTCCCATCAAATTTCCTTTTTTGGAGAGGGGATTTTGTGTTCTCAATCTTTAGTGATCTCATTGGCTAACAAACAATTTCCATCTTGTTTGGGTTTTCCATTACAGATACATGTCCTCCGTAAATTATCTCTAAAGGGCAGATATATGTCTCATCAGTAGCAACTGGAGAAGATGAGAGGATGATGTGAGTGTGTCACAACCATTCAGAGCAGCAGGCTACACAACGCATCAGATCACTCAGACAGATAAAGCCTCCATGGTCACGGCAATTAAGGAGATAGAGATACAAAGGGACTGAATGTCGCTCTACTCTGAAGAACTGGGTGTGACAATGTTTGGACCCCACTCAAGCTGCCCCACGTGGGCCTTACCAGACTTGTCTTCCTAACTTCACTCAGACGTTTGTAGTACTGGGCTGGTGGCTAGGCTTGTGACTCTCAAACACCTGCCTTCTCCTTCCTACTTCCAGGGAGACCTGCCATAAATCCCCTGTAATGGCTACTGGCGAGAGAACTTTTTAACATGGGGCTTAGAGAGGCCTGTTATTCACCCAGAGAGAAAGAATCTGGGGATGATAAATGGTAATAAATATTGCAGGGGCTTACAGAGGTCCCCTCGGAGATGTTATATTGCCTTGAGTGATAGAGCTTTGCTCGCCATTACAAGCAAAATGGTAAAGAAAGCAGGCTCTTCAAGAAAGGGGTGGGAAGAACAATCTTGGTAGAATTTCCTCTATGGAATCTCCTTGAGGCTTCCCTGACCAGCCAAAACCAAAAGTGGGGGTGATTTCAAACACTGTCAATGTTGTTTGGTGTTTGGTCAATGTTTGGGGGTATGTACAGTAGGTAAGTTAAGTTAAGACTAACAAGGAACGTTTTTCCAGATAGAAATGGGTCATTTAATCCATTTATTAAATGAATGCATGGGAGATTACTGTCTCTGTGTTTAAGTTAGAGTCTGTCACATACCTGAGAAGTCAGGAGAGGACTAATTCACAAGGAGTTACGAGTGCATGTTTCACCAGCTCTTGTGACTGTTGCAGCTTAATGGGCTTTTCTGACAAGGGGGCTTTGTTGCACTGAGCTGCCCACCATTTTAAATGTTTTCATGACAATGGTCAAAGAAGGAGCAGATGTCCAAGCTGCACACATCTGTAGAGCCCTTATTCCTTCAGGCAAAGCACTCCCGCCCTTTCCCTCCCTGCCACACAATGGGGTGCTTTCCAAGGACGTCCTCTATTCAGTGCTGCAACATCCATCAATCAAATCTGAAAAATATCTCCTTTTCTTCTCATGGCAATACTGTATCAGAGCTGCACCCCCATTTCACACAGAAGATTTCAATTCATTATTCAACACACAATAACTAAATCATCTCATGGCCACTTTAGAATCCTACAATAAAACTGATTTTGTATCCAAACTAGTTTGAACAGACTTTTGATTTGAAACAAGCAACAGATGTCTATCTCATTGCACATTCTGTCTATCAGGTGGAATTTCTGATTTTGCTAAATGTGATGTGAAGCATAGGTTACTGTAAATTTGATTAGACAACTTTAGTAGTCTAGCTACTAAGCTAGCCCATAAATATGGGCACAACTTGTCCTACAACTTTAAAACAGGTATGAAAAATAATATTGTTAGATATAGAATGGACAATGTTCAATTTACAACACTGTTTGACTACTGTAAACGCCACCTACTCCTGTAATCTCACATTTGAACTGAGCTTAATAGCACTTTAATGCTTCCAAACGAGGCTGTTTGATTAAAGTTCAAAAGCCGAACGCTCTCATGTCAGTTCTTCAATAGCAGGCGCAATCACTTGCAAAAAATAATATTGTTAGATATAGAATGGACAATGTTCAATGTTCAATTTACAACACTGTTTGACTACTGTAAACGCCACCTACTCCTGTAATCTCACATTTGAACTGAGCTTAATAGCACTTTAATGCTTCCAAACGAGGCTGTTTGATTAAAGTTCAAAAGCCGAACGCTCTCATGTCAGTTCTTCAATAGCAGGCGCAATCACTTGCAAAAAAGGTTATTGGTTGGTATTGCGGCGTAAAACATCCTGGCAGCAGATGTGCCACATTGTAATCACTTATGTAAAGAGTGTCGAAGCATTAGTAGCGCAGACGATTACAAATGTCGTTTTTGAAGCACTGCATCTCGAAACCTCTAGTAAGGCTTCAACAAATATTATTTTATCGCAATATTCCGAAAAACACGCCAGCATAAGGAACACAGCGTTGGCTAAAATACAGCGTTCCAACTATGACCAAAATAAAGCACTTCCTATTTTCTCCAACTAAGCACTCACTACCGTTTAAAAAAGAATCTCCACCCATGTGAGTTGTCTACAGGAGTCCTTTTCAGGGGGATGAGAGACCGTAAAAGGGGGCTAATCTTGGGGCTATGCTTACAATTGTTGACAGTTGAGACTGTGGTTTTACATGGTCAACTATACAGCATTCAATTCACTCGACCATTCCTGTTTTTCATGGCGCAGAAAGGTGAACACACATGGCCTCACATAGCTTGTACGGACATGAAAATCGAACATTTCACAACCTTTTGAGACTAATCGATTACGGGAATATGAAAAAATACATAGTTTTCATACATTTCTATTCACATCTTACCTGGATAAATGATGTTTATTGCAAGTTCAGAAGCCGACTTTATGCACACAGGACAACCATCATCCGGTTCAGAAAAAAATGTCCTATGGATTTTATGAATTAGTAAAACTGGTCCACCTTTAAATGACAAAACTTAATCCTCCGATTGCTAAGAGTAATCAGTAGAGATGAATACGCGATTAAATAGGAACAAATTAGTTGAAGGGTAAGCTATGTGCGTTCATAAAACACGGTCTCAGACAGACGCCAAAGAATAGTGGATATCTAACAGTTTCAGTGGTTTATTCGCTTTCTCTCCCCCTTTCTCCCCCTTTCTCTCCTTTTCTCTCTATCTCTCTCTCCCTCTCTCTGTCACAGTCTCCCTCACTCACTCACTCTCTTTTTTTATCAAGGCGGGGTCTTGGGTCGTTTAAACCAATGACATAAACCTATAAGAGCCAGCCTCGCCCCCCTCACGTATCCACTTCTATTCACACAGAAGCATTCTCCCTGGATTAGCACCGGCTGAGCGAGTACTATGCCGCAACACAGAACGGCTGTAGGCAAAATAATTGTGCCTCGACTATCTAATGCACGTAGGCAACATTACTTGTTGATAAAGTTATAAGACCTAGGGTTTTTAGAGAGAGCAATTAGCAGATATACGTTTCTGTTTTGTAATTCGAGTTATCAGAGAACTATTCACATGCAATTAATTGGTAATTCTGGTATTTATTGTTGTTCTGTACACTAGCAATGCAAATTACCTGGAGGTTTCCAAATGACGGGTTTTACAGATTACATCAGTGAGTTCCTGGGAACCTGCCAGGGAGTCAGTAGGTGAACGCATTTGGGTAATACTAGTAACATCCTTTACCCCCAACCAAATACAAATACAATACGTTGTCTGGCTAGATAAAAGAGAGTGTATAAAACCAAGAAATGCAAAAGGTCAGTTTGTGTGCCCTTTCTTACGTACTACTCTCCTATACCCATAATTCTGTCCTTTCTGTGCTGTTGTCACATAGTGGTCTCGCATAACAAGAATCAGACTGTGTTATGCCAGTGAGGGTGCTCAATGAGTTCAATTATCTGTAGGGTATCCCATTTTCCACTTTTCATTTCTGTACCAAGCGTAGGCCCCATATGCTCCCATATTGATTTGTCCATCGACCATTGTCCACCTCTCATCAGACCAATGGTTACTTGTGGGGGGTGCTCAGTTTACTGCACAAAGGCAGAGAGAAATCCTCCACAAGATTTTTCTTTAACATGGCCTGTGAATATACATGAATGGGTTCATTTCTAGCAACTCTGGAAGACTTCTAATTGTAAGCAAAGCACACTTGATGTCTAAAAAAGTACAAAATGCCTTTGAATGTTCTATGGCATGGTAATATCATATGGGTTTTCTAGTTTCTGAGATTTGTTGATGAGTTTGTTTGTTGACCTGCCTGTGAATCAAACCCCAGGCTACACATTGTGATAAATTAATTTACACAACCATTCACTTAAAAATAATTACTCAGCAAAAACTGGGGGGTTGACATTTAGACCAGTGAGTCTCTTAGCCTGGCTGATATAAGCCTACACACAATGAGAATCACTGAAGGGACCGTTCAATCTATCTGAAGAATCAAAACAGACATCCCTGCCACTCCCTCTCATTCTATGCTCGTGAAGAGTGTTCTCTGTTTTCCTATGTCCTGATCTCTCGCTCAGCCACTGCCCACAATAATGCATGACCCAATAGTCATCATTTTCAACCCAGGCTAAGCCTACATCTTTTTTTTCTTTTCACCCTCCCTTGCAATTTGGTGATAGATTTACGACTGTAGCCTTAACAGACACATGCACAATGTGGTTGAGGAAAAGTATTAAAGTAATTTGACCGTGCTGTCAATGAAGCAAAGCAACAAGAACTGCCTTCCAAACAAAAGCTGTGCTGGTCTTGTACAGATGCAATAGCTTTGTGACAGCATTCCAATACCTATTCAAGATGCTGTAGTATTAGTGGCAAGTCTCTCTATGTGGAGAGGGATAGGAGAGGGAGGTCTAGGGAAGGACATACTGCATCTCATTAGCCAAGGAATGGGCACAGTGTTAGACCTTTTTATGTTGACCCCTGACTCTTATCTCCATACTCACAAATTCACCGACAGACTTCACAAAGCATCTCTCAGGAGAGCCAAGGCAAAGTATTACATATGCTCGTCTCCCTGGAGACAAACATCTATCAATCTCAGATGAATTATTGAGAGCGCTGCACCCCTAGCACGCTCTTACACCACCACAAATTACCGCGTGTACAGAGAGTGTGCTCAGCCACTTTCAGTATGGAATTTCAATGAATTTGTTGGAATTTATAAGCTTTACTCTCTCTGTGAGAGTGACTAACACATAGTCATTTCTCAATTTGTCAATCCCTGTAATGCAACCCCCAAAGTCTCTTGAGATAACACTCACATTCAAACTCAACCACATTTTCCTTGCACTGTCCTTCCCAGCTGCTTCCAGGTTTAACCTTGCAACATATCCTAACCTATTTATTATTTCCATTTACGTAGTTGTGTTATCCACCAATTTGGTGATGAAAACTCGTAATTTTCTCTTCTTTTGAAAATAATTTACACCTTGACACAGTACCCAGCTGTGTCTCACATACCCTGTTTACGCCACTGTATTTAGGGTGTACTGAAGGAGCTAGTTTACCATAAGAACTCCCCTTCTCCTGCTCAGATGGCCACACACACACACACTACCCCTCACTAATGAAGAGGCAGGGTTCCAGTCTAAACGGGAGAAAGGGGGTGAATGGCATGAGACCCCCATTGGGTCTGCTTGAACTTGTAAAATAGGATTGACACCGCACTCAAATGAGCTCCCGCCATGTTGCAGAGCAAGACTAAAGCCCCCCCAGGAGGCTAACTTGAATCAATTCCGGTAATGATGTTTATAATTTAGGAGGCTAATGACATGCACTATGGGTTGGAAGATTACGTCTTGAAAATGTTACCTCTGATTCAATAGATTGAGTGATGCCTGGAACATTTAAACCCTCTACAGAGTACAAGAGCATGATATAAAGTGTTTCCTCAGAAAGGGAAAATACCTTTCCAAATTTTTTATTCGAAAAAAAGAATAATAAAAGGTGATCTACCATAGAACAGTATAGAAAATATTTTTATAAGCAATGTACTGTATACACGTCATTTCTAGAAGGAACCAAAAGAGACAATGTTCCAGTAACAGACATGAGCTGTAAAGGTTATTGGGAGTAGATTTGTGTATCCTAACAGATGCTGTGTGTCCTCTCAGATTAGCCCCAGAGTACTCTGAAGCTGCTAATTGTGTATTTACCCTTTGGGTGTACTGATGCCTGCTTCCTCTGGGATGAGGATATCTCCTTTTTGTAAGAGACGGCTGCCATTAACCACAGTGTGTGTGTGCGTCAGCGATTAAGAGAGAGAGACAGAGACACAGAGAAAGTGTGTGTGTGACCGTGCATCCATGGGGATTTGAGCGCGAGTGCACGTACTTGCGCAATGTGTGGGTGCCAGGCCCAAGCATTTATGGAACAACAATCACCAAGGGAGAAAGAATCAGAATCAGAATTCGGTTTATTCGCCATGTATGTTATACAAACACGGAATTTACTGTGGCAGGGAGGTGCAAAACACTAAACATATACGAATCTTAAATTAAGTAAAAGTACAAAAGTTTAACTATTTCTAAGAACTAAACAATCTAAGAATACAACAATTTAAATATAAAATATATATAAGAATAAGAATGAGCAGCGTGAGTGGTCAACATAGTGCAATCGGATACTGAGGTAAGGTGGCTTGTGCATACTGTAATTGCCATTAGATGGACTTATAATAGTTAAGTAAGTGAATGAATGTCAATGGGAGTCCTTGGCCTTGTTGAAGAGGCCAGTAGCAGATGGAAAGAAACTGTTCTTATGGTGTGAGGTTTTTGTCCTGATGGACCGCAGCCTTCTGCCAGAGGGGAGTAGCTGGAACAGGGAGTGACCAGGGTGGGAGGGGTCGGCCACAATATTCCTTGCACGCCTCAGGGTCCTCGAGGTGTGCAGGTCCTCGAGGGTAGGCAGTTTGCAGCCGATCACCTTCTCAGCAGTGCGGATGATACGTTGCAGTCTGCTCTTGTCCTTGGCAGTGGCAGCAGTGTACCAGATGGTGATGGAAGAGGTGAGGATTGGACTCAATGATGGCTGTGTAGAAGTGCACCATCATTGTCTTCGGCAGGTTGAATTTCTTCAGCTGCCGTAGGAAGTACATCCTCTGTTGTGCTTTTTTGGTGAGGGAGCTGATGTTCAGTTCCCACTTGAGGTCCTGGGAGAGGATGGTGCCCAGGAAGCGGAAGGACTCCGCAGTGTTGACTGGGGAGTCGCACAGGGTGATGGGGGTGAGTGGGGCTGTATTCTTCCTGAAGTCCACAACCATCTCCACTGTCTTACAAAGAGGATAAACAAAGGAGCCTATTTGGGAAAGGGGGGTAGCATGACGGAGGTACACAACATGTGGATATGATTACTCATATGCCTGCTCTCTCAACTGTGTCTTGTTCTGGTCATTAACAACCAATTTGAAGACTTTGTCAATAGGTGCCAAGACAACAAGCAAAAACATTCCCCTGACTCCTCCCATCTCTTTTTAATTCTCATTAATATGTAAATGAAGACCCCCTTGTTGTTAGTTTGGAAGAAAGCTGTCATGTCTTTGGTGACAGACAGTCGGCTATTTTTAAGGGAGAGCATGTCTTATCTTTGTTTAGGCAGCGATTCAAAAATGTAAACATCCCTTCATTAGCATCTGTCAGGGAGCTTAAAACTATGATTTTTAATACATGACTAAACCCAGTGAACAGGCAGACAGGCCTTGTTATTTTCTCTCTCTCTTTTATCTCCCTCTTACGTTGCAGTTAATTTCTCAAAGGGGAACTTACTTAATCCGCTTGTTGCCGTGTTGGGGAGTGGGAGCTGTGTCACGTTGCTGACTCGCTGTCATGTCAGGGGTATCTTCGTCTCAAATTGTTTCTCTGTCTGTCCGTGGACAGACAGAGACCGTGTCACTACTTTTTCTGCAGACTTATGATTTACATTCTAGTTTGTAATACACCGAAAGCCTAAATGCTACGAACAATATCCAATTAGAAATGGAAAATTAATTGCGATCGTATCCCTAACCTTGAGAGAAAAAGAGAAAGGCCTGTTTGAGGCAATCACTGCAGCCATCAGCATCACACTCACAGACACTTAATCAAGCCCTCCACACCCAGCATCTTCATTAAAATATATCTTCACGTCATGGGCTGGGATTTATAATTAAGGGAAGAAAGCAAACACAAGTCTAAATTCTTCATAAGCAGGTACTTGTTTCAATTAAGTGTTTTGTTTATACGCCAAGCCAGTCTGTATTGTTGAACTCTTATTCGTCAAACCTTAAGAGTCCTGTTTTCGAATCAATAAGCAGATCTAATAGAGTGTGATACTGTGTGTATTTAAGGAACACCCACCTGCTGTGCTGTTATGTCAGAGAGAAAGAGAGAGGAAAGAGGGAGAGATAAAGAAATAGAGAGAAAGAAAGAGTGTAAGAGGGTGAGAGAGTGACAGCAGCATAAAGAGAGAAAAAAAACAGAGAGAGAGATGTGCAGCTTGAGAGGACCAGGGTGTGATATGTCAACGTGAGTAAATGTCAGCCGGTCCTCAGGGAGGAGTGTGGATTTATGGGCTGGGATTTGAACTGTAAACTCTTGTGTCAAAGCATAGGGTCAATCTGGTTAGTGTAGTGTGTAGTGCTATCTCTCAGGGAACAGGCAAAGGGGACAGGAATCGATGACTGGTTGTTTGTGAGCATCTGACAACTGCTTCACTATAAAACGGCTGTGTTTACTGTGGTGGAGACAGAAGGTAGAACGAGAGCCATGGAGGGAAAGAAAGATAGAAGCAAAGTAAAATGAAGTGAATTAGAACTGTATTTGTCCCCATAGGAGCAGTTGATTGTGTAGCAGTATAAACAAAAAAACAAAATATCACAACACCCACAATATCACATAATATCAGTAAAAAATCAAATAAACAAAGATTTAAGAAATGTTTAATCGACCCGGCGTAGTTTGGTGGTTAAGCTGATTACCTTTTTTTTATGGGAGTTTAGTTGTGATAAAGCTGAGGGTATTGTGGAAGAAATTGCGATTTCCTGTGTGCTTACATTATTCACTAATCAATAGAACTAGTCATTGGATACTAGTTAGTATGTTCTCATGTAAGCTTGCTATTAATAAGAGTAGATTGTGTCTATGTGTCAGGGTTAATAGATGTTCGGGATCAGGAGAAAGTACTGGGTAAACGTCCTTTGTCATGACTACAAGGAGAGTGCCAACTATGACCTCTCTAGTCTGAGTGGTCATGTGTTGGGAGCTGGGAATCTCTTTCTCTGAGACTGTTGTAACGTCATTACTGCCTGACTGTCACTATCTATGTTTACATTCCTGTGCCCTATAAAAGATGGTCCTCCGGCCTTCACATAACATTTCCAAAATGACTCTTGACAAAAAAATTTTTTATTATCTACGACGGACCATGGGACACTTTATCCTTTCAGGGGGCTCACTATAAATGAATAATCTACAAACTTTACAATTTGATGGTTTTCAACCTCACTGTGGCAGTCATTAGTGCACCGGATGTATAGGAGAAGTGAGAGGACTCAGCCCTTGGGAGAGATGGCTGATGTTGAAATTAGTCGAGAGAAATTATCCATTCACTCTCATTCTCTGAGACCTGGGAGCAAGTCCAAGATCCAGACAGCAATGTTAACCATGAAATGTAATCCAACCCACAACCTGTAACAAACTTCTGAACCAACAGATTAGGCTGTATTGTATTAAAAGTCGATGAGAAGTCCAGAAACAACAGTCTGTGTGGTTCTTACTACCATCTAAGTGCTTAAAGACGAAGTTCTGAAGAGTCATAGCTGCATCCTGAACCTCCCTGTTGGTTTGATGTGCCAACTGTCACTGGGCAAGATTCATCCTTCCCAGAAGTTCATTCTTAAATTCCCTCTCAGTAGGTAAAGGCTCTACAAATACTGCTTGTTTCAAGTCACTGGTTGTTTATCCTTCTCTTCCCTCAGGCTCGCCAAGCTATATTGTTTTGGTTGGAAGAGCCCCTGGGCAAAACTGTATGGCCATAAGCAAACAATAGGTTTTAGATTTAGTAAGGCATGAATGTCCTGGACATAGATCTTGACATTTCATGAATGTCCTGGACATAGATTTTGACATTTCTTGTTGTGTTTCCTAGTATCTGGTCATATATCACCCTTTGGTGAATCTATGTGTGAAATAGAGGGGGTTTAACTAGGAAGGTGGTGGTGGTGGGGCGGGGGGGCGGGGTGTATATTATATTTCTGCATTTATATTCATCTATCCATCTACGTCTTGGCTAGAGAAGTTTCATTTCCACGTCTGTGATATATGTAAGGAGATAGGAAAAAGCCAGTTAATAGAATATTTCTTTGCTCTCTGCATGAAAAACAAAATTTCAAAATGTAAAGATAAAAAACAATCCAAATGTTCTGGTGAACAGATCAAGTCTTGTGGCTCTGTTGCTTAAAGGGTATTTCCACCATGCCACTCCACAAGGTAGTCAGAAAAATACAGATGTTTACATTTTTCTGTAAGATTGATAAGAAGCCTTGATTAATTTGAATTCATGGTAGCTGCTTCAACTGATGTTGCCTCAGTGAGCAATATTCTCCCCACAACTTGATCACATAATTAAAGGAGGGAATCTTGCTTTATTGCTAATAGATTGACAAATCATCAAAACGTGATGATTACATGATGATTCACACTGCTGTTCATTCTGAATAACACAGAATGATCTTAACACAAGCATGGCAGCACATGGCAGCTACAGAACAAATGGAAGTGGAATTTTTGGCCAACGTGGTATATTTCTCACAGAAGGCCGACTGTATATGAAGGTGTTCCTATGGCATCTGAACACAGGATAGTGATGTGATTGGTTGAGTTCATTGCAGTCCAGCGCAGTAAGATCTTGTGATTCTCTCCAGTGCCTGATGTCTGCGTCCATCATGTTTCCCAGGTGCCTACTGGGAGGTGGCGGGAAGGGTCTGGAACACTGGTGGTGGTTTAGAGTCTGGGCCAGCTTGAGTCGTAATTTTACAGGGAACTTTGAGCTTCAGAGCCTGGGTCTAGAGTCTGGGACATAGTGACTTCTCACTGTGACTCAGTGTACTCTGAAGGTAATGGAGAGGGGGGGGCTGGGGGGATTGGCCTGGGGGGCATAGTCCTGTTGTACAAAAAATGAATTGCTCCCATGTTGTGTGTGGGGAATTAGGTGGCTGAGCGGTGAGGGAATCGGGCTAGTAATCCGAAGGTTGCCAGTTCGATTCCTGGTCATGCAAACTGACGTTGTGTCCTTGGGCAAGGCACTTCACCCTACTTGCCTCGGGGGAATGTCCCTGTACTTACTGTAAGTCGCTCTGGATAAGAGCGTCTGCTAAATGTAAATGTAAATGTTTACACCACTGTGTCTTTCTCTGTGTCAGTGTGTGTGAAAGGGACTCTGAGCGATATCTAAAAGGCCAGAGTCACACATTGATAAACTGCAACCAACCTGAGAGTGGGGTTGTTGCGGAGTGAAAGATGATTTGAGTATTAGAGTGACTGGTTGAGTGCACACACAGGTCGGTTTTTGTGTTTGAGAATGAACTACAGTATGTACATTCCACTGTGCTCCACAGATAAGAGACAACAGGATGGAGCCTGATTACCTGCTGTCATCTCCCATGTCTGCACTTCGTCCTTGGAGGGGATAGGGGGAAAAACACCATATAAAGGCTGAAAATAGTGGTTTCTTTGTAAAAGATACAAAGCATAACTACTGACAAAGTCAGCAAATAAATCACTTTGACTATTTGTTGATATGTTTAAAAATAATATTACTGCTTCGTTACTTTGACCTTGAGTGCATTTATATTCAATCCAAACGGACCACAGCATTTATGGCCGCAATCAATTCACGGCACATTTTATCGTGGACACACAGAAAATCCTTGCGAACACAGTGTATTCCTGTGTATTACGTAGACCAGTATCTCTGCCCAGAGTATAACATCTCCTCACAAACATGATGTACATCTGGAATTGGTTTCAGCTGCTACATCCTGTGTTCTGATCACTCTGGTTTATCTGATCATGAGTGTCGTTCCCCGTCCCTCCATGGCCTCCAGCTTGTGTGTTGTAGTCTGGAGACAGGATGCGGTATTTAGTACCAGACCAAGACACCAGATATGTCCAGAACATCTCAGCGAGATAAAAACCTGATCGAGTGAAAGAAATCCCCTGCACTCGGCTGTTTGAAGGTAAGAACATATATGATGACAAGCAAGCTGAACTTCACATACTCCAAAACACCAACTGCAGTGTATTAATAGTTCCTTCCCGCCATGGGTCCTAAGAGCTTGACGAGTGAGTCAAGACTCCACACATCATGGTCCTTTAACCTGGACATGTGCCAGGATCTGTGTACGAGAGCCATATACAGGAAACTGTAGTGAGGTCCACAAGACCACACGGAGCCAACATCTTGCCACACCTGAAGAGTGATTCAATCACATCAGAATCAGCCCTTGTGACACCCTCAGTATGCTGATTACCCACCAAACGCCGATGCAAAGGAACCATAGAATGGGGGGGGGGACCTCCCCAATCTACCAAATCAGCCCTCCTGCTAGCTTGCAAGCTTCAAAGGGCCTGATTTAGACAACACGTCTCCAGCGACCATTTGCTATCCGTTTCGGCGGCGATTTGAACAAAGAACATACCTTGATCAGAACTTTTGAGGAAAGTTCTTGAGACTTTACCACAAGAGTACAAGGTGGAGAATTATGAGAGGGATATTTGTGTTATGTTTGTTACTTTGTTTTAATGTTGTGTTCACTGAAATCTTGATTCTAGTAACAACTCCTTCTTCCTGAAAGATAACCACGTCATTCTTGGTATCTACACGAAGCTATCATAATAAAACAATCATTCAACTATATTTTGTAACTGTACCAAGATGTCCAGAACAATATTTGAACCATCGAATGATCAGCCAGAGATCAGATCACACCTTTGGTAGGTGTGAAGGAAGGAGGGGGGAGTTGAGAACCCAGCTTCCCCCAATCCACATCTGACCCCAGACGGGTCCTCCCTCGAACTGTATAAAGCCCTAAGATGACCATCAATCTCGGACTCCAGCGAAACCGACCATGGCATGAACGCCATCAGGATTGGCGTTCCAAGGACGTCGCCAAGCTTCTCCTGAGATTCAACTTTATAGTGATCGCGACACTATCTGGACGTTTCAACAGAAGAACCAAAAACGCAATTCCAAATGCGACTTCACTGAGATCCCGCAGACTCAGTCACATGACCCAGCGCAGCCGCGCTGTGACTTCAGATTCTTCAAATGGACCTTTGGCGCAAACCGCCCTCAACATCATTGATCAACCCCTGATCAAACGTAACTATGGCTAACGCTCTTTCCTCCTCGACATGGCATTGGCGTGAGCTCTGTTTATGATTTGTAAGGATGTAATCACTGACTGTACAATTTCTGCCTTTCTTTAAGTTAGACCATTTCATTCTGTTCATTGAAACCAATCTCTCATATCAAACCCATAATCCAACTTTTCATAAGATCTGTTTACCTTACTTGAATAAATTCATTGTAAAGATATTTTGACGTGCGTGTTCACTGATGTTACGATTGGCTCTACTCTTAGAACGAATTCATTCCTAAAGATGAGACTGATTATTACATATTAAACATAGGATTCCCTAATGTCCTAAACCAATATTAGGGTGGTGCCCCAGACTTTATGATAAATTAAGTATTGCTAATCTTAAACGAGCAAACCCCGCTACAAAACAAAGGATGTAATAAGGTCAAAGCTTTTGAAAGATCATTTGAAATGAGAACATCACCTGCATGCAATGCAAATGGTTCTCTTTCTTGTCTCTAACTCAAATTAATTTATGTCAGTGTCTTTCATTAGACGTAATCAGCCGATCGAATGGTGGGGATTGCTTTGCATGTCGGGGGGGATGAAAGTCTGTGTTCATTGATTTGGGGATACTAAACAAAACAGCAGATCCTCAGGACTGTTTTCAAGATTGAAATAAGAATCTGGTCATTCAATGAGGAGTCTTTAGATAATCCGAAATGATGTGAAAGCCTTGCTATTCATTTGTGCTCTGTTTATATTTCGAAGAACACACACAGCAAGCGGCCTGGACGAGGTTCTGCAGTAAGTCACAGGGTCTGGTTGGAGCTTATGTAGCCCTTGCTAAGATTTAAGTTAATATTGCATTTTGTTTGTTTTTTTCTATTTTAAATGTTGTAAACTAATGCTGTTAAATTACTTATATAATCACATTTCCGCTGATGGTTAATATTTGGATTTCAGTTCATGTCAGCCTATTGGTTGATTATTTTGACCCTTGACCTGATGTCGGGATATATATTGGTGTTACATCCCCAGTGCGGTTCTGTGCCCGTATGTCTGTTTGTGGTTTGTGTGTATGGGGGGGCTCTCTTTTCCGTTAGGTTTGTGATCTTGGGCAAGATGGCTTCTGAACCCAGTTGCAGTGGCTGATTGGTCGAATCCCCTGATCAGGACTCGGCTCCGCCCCCCCCCCCCCTCTCGTCAGTGGTTGCAGCTGTGATGTGCCTTATTTAAGCCTCAGTGGTTGACCAGCTAGAGAGCTTGGCCGTCTATGTAACGGATAGCAGGTTGAACTTTATGATCCTTGAGGCACACAACCAACACGGTGAGGTAGTTTATAGAAATATAAATGTATTGATATACAGCTCAAAAAAACAGAATACTCAGTTGTAAGCACTTCACAATTTTACATGTGGTGCCAACAGCTAGGGTGGGCTAACCCCCAGGGGACTATTGTGAAAATGGACCTATGCCTTGCAAGTAAAAGCACCGCAACAGTTATCAAATCCACAGCACCGCAATACGTAATCGTGCACTATGCATATATACAGAAAACCGGCAATAGGCTCATAACCCAAAGCCTCCCATGGGAATAGCATAAATACACAGATTGGCATAAATAAGAATTAGCCACCTAAGACCACACTTGAACAGAGGAATAGTAAAGTGGAACAATTCTATAAGAGGATTTATCAATAGTTACGCCGGCAGTCCATACACCACTCACGACCCCGATGATGACCCAAAGTTCCAGTGCACCGTAGTCGCGACCATAATGCTGTTCCACTGAGATAGTCCTTTCCCCGCAGTGGCTCGTACGCGATTCCCCCAGAACTGCGGAAGAAAACAATATAATCAGGACGCACACTGGTAGCGAAAGTAAATCACCATTTCACGGCAATGTGAGATAGGCAAGAGTATTTCCTTTTTGTAGGAATAGAGGGTGTTGTTTCTCTACGGTTTCCTTGGCATTGTCTCATTGAGCGATGTACTAGTTGTTCTTGTTCGATCACAACGTTGCTGTTGACTCACTCCCTGTAGGTTCGTCGTAGGGTCCTTCACGGGCGCCTGCTACTAACAAGGAATCACCCCGTTGAATGCCGCCCTCGGCATTTAATTCCTCCAGCCACCAATCGCGTCAGTCTCATTAGGGCTATTCGGCACACCTGTTAGGGAACGCAACAAGCCATCCACACTCCAACGTAACCATATACAATTGTCCAACCCCGCCCCCTACCATCAGTCAATGTTCACACATCACAATACACACAAACATTTTCGGCCCTGTTACATTTTTCCCCCCCTTTTTAATGGTGGTCGTCCGCGACCACTACCATGGTCAATGTCCAGTGTTCTGTGTTGCACTGGCCAACAGTGTCCAGTCTGACTCACGGTTCGTATCGTGCAGGAGGCATACCACGAGTGGAACGGTTTGGGTACCGCCTAGCAGTGGTTGGTTCAGTCCTTTGGTGTGTTGGAGTTGGGTCGTGAGCTGGTGTTACATAAGGTGGAAATATTTGATCACATGCAATTACGGTCAGTAGTGACTCTGGGCCAGGGGCTTCCTGAGACGGGTTGACTGAGGCAAGAGAGGGACTTGGCTGTGCTTCAGAGCTGGGTGGTCTTTCGGCTGGCCCTGGCATTGCTACCCAAGGTTCGAGCTGCAGCGGTTGAGCTGGTGGGAACAGAGCGAGGGGGCCACTTGGCCAAGGGGTCACGAGTCGTTCATTTGGTGGATTGTCGTCGTTTGTCAAGGGTGCATCAACTGGGCATGAGCGGAGGTTGTTGTTGCCACGGTCTCAAAAGGGTAGCTAGAGGGGATAGAACATAACGGGGCTTTTGGCTGCGCACCCAATTTCCCCACTATGCAAGTGATACATTCTGCTGCCCATGTCCGTGCACTTGTGCTCATTCCTACCCAGTAGAATCTTCTCCTCAAGAGAGACACCATTTTGTCGCCACTTGCATGGCCCCCGGCCTTGTCGTAGTCCTCCCAGAGCCGGCGGGCATGTTGTTCTGGGACGAGGACTTGCTCCACTGGTTCGCCGGTGTCTGGTTCCGCGACACACCTCACCAATACGTCATTTCGCAGCTCTAGTCGATTCCACTCTCTGAGGAGGCAGCGAAGCCGAGGGGACAGTGAAGAGCAGTCCGATGGAGGCCTGTTATTCACTTTCCAAGAATGCAGAAGTCGGAGGTCTGAGTCTTCTTTCTGTTGTTCACCCCAACCCTTGGGCTCGACGGGCTGTTCCAGGGAAGTGGTGCACCCTGCCACATGCACCAACAGGTTGGTAGCTTCCCCTGTGAGCCAGGATAGAACGTCAGCATTGCGGTTTGCTGTCCCCGGTCTATAACGGATGTCGTAGGAGAAGTTTGCAAGTTGGGCCACCCACCTCTGTTCGGTTGCGCCAAGGTTCGCCGTATCAAGATGGACCAACGGGTTGTTATCTGTGAAGACGGTGAATTGTGCCCCCCACAAATAGTCTTTAAATTTCTCTGTAATGGCCCATTTCAATGCTAGCAGTTCTAGCTTAAAGGAACTGTAGTTTTGGTTGTTGCGCTCACCAGCGTGGAGGCTACGACTGGCATAGGCAATGATCCTCTCCCTCCCATTTTGAACTTGAGCTAGAACTGCACCCAGCCCGCTCAGACTAGCATCCGTGTATAGTCGGAAAGGCACTTGGAAATCGGCGTAGGCAAGGATGGGGGCAGTGAGGAGGGCTTGCTTCAGATGGTCAAATGCGGCCTGGCAATCCGTTATCCATTGGATGCGGGCAGAGGGTCGGTTGGCTTGACCTTGTAGAAGTTGGTGTAGTGGGGCTGCTACCTTGGCGAAGGCTGGAATAAACCGGCGGTAGTAGCTGGCAAAGCCAAGGAATGAGCGTACCTGCTTGACAGTTGATGGTGTGGCCCAATCCTGGACTACCGCAGTCTTGTCAGGGTCAGTAGCAACGCCTTGCTTGCTGACGACGTGTCCGAGGTAGGTTACGCTGCGTTGAAAGAAGTGGCACTTGCGAGGCTGTAACTTGAGGCCATGCTCCTGGAGGCGGGTGAAGACCTGCTCAAGATGCTTCAAATGGGCATGGAAAGTTGATGAGTACACTATGACATCATCGAGGTAGATGAGAAGATAATCATACACCTGGGCTCCTAAGCAGCGTTGCATTAACCTCTGAAATGTGGCAGGAGCATTACAGAGGCCAAAAGGCATACGCTCGAATTGGTAGAGTCCAAATGGCGTTGCGAAAGCTATTTTCTCCTGGTCTTCTGGGGCAACTTCTACCTGCCAATAACCGCTGGCGAGGTCAATGGTGGAATACCATTCTGACTTCCCCAGGCTGGTGAGGGATTCTTCAATCCTGGGCAGCGGAAAGGAGTCCTTGTGGGTTACCGTGTTGAGTTTACGGTAATCCACACAGAACCTTAAGGAGCCATCCTTTTTTTTTAACAAGGACCACCGGAGCAGCCCACGGGCTGGCGCTTTCTTTAACCACCCCACTGTCCAGCATCCCTTGCAACAAGACCCTCAGTTCTGTGTAGAGTTTTGGAGGAATTGGGCGGTAGCGCTCTCGAGTTGGTGGTGCTGTGCCAGTGGGAATCTGATGGGTGACAATGGCAGTCCTGCCAAAATCCTCGTCATTAGCTGCAAAGACATGGGACCACTTGCGCAGCAGGGCTTGCGATTGGGCCTGTTGGTCGCTGTTCAGTCCCTCGCCACCCAGGGACAGGGCTGGGCGGTCATTGACTGGGCTTTCCTCTGCATGCCGTATGTCGACTTCAATGACGTGGGGTCCAGTGTTGCGCAACACCAATCTTGACTGCCTTTGGATGTCCTGTTGGTCAATCTGGACAACTAAAGCCAGGGGGCACCTCTGGGGGAGTTCAAGGGAAAACGGGTTAGGGTTACACAGGCGCAGGGGAACCCTACCCCCTCAGGTCCAACTCACGGATCTACTTACTCTCCGTTTTTGGCCACAATTCTCTAGGTCTTCAATCAAAACGGGGCAGTCAGGCTGGCCGACAGCCTGTGGTACCTGAGCCCAGATGATCATCTCGGTCAATGGTGGAATCATCACTTGGGGCTGCCGTGGAAGCCTAGCCACACCTTGTAGCTCCATGCAGGTCACAGAGACTTTAGTCATTTGGCAGGCGACAAAGGCAGCGTCCCAAGCTTTTTCTGCAGCAGGAGAGAACACAGATTTAAATGCAGCCACCCCAGGATGCCCACTACTGAAAATACCTGTCCAGCAGTCCGCTATGACGTTCATGCCCAAGAGTCCATATTCCGTGTTGATGCAGTCATCTCGGACAACCAGTACCCCTTTCCCTTTCACATCTATACCCCCTATCTGGAAATCTAAAACCGCATACCCCACATAAGGAGTGTTCAGCCCATTGGCTGCTTTCAGGGCCAGCCACGATATACTACTAGGGTCAAGCATACTGTCTTCACTGTCTTCAAAGTGGCGCTGGAATAGTGCTTCACTAAAGAGGGTTACTTGTGAGCCAGTATTGAGTATGCATGGTATTCGTTGTTGTTGAACGAACACTTCAATCTCAGGGCATCTGCCCACTATCGAGGGCTTTTGTGTGGGGTGCAGTGGTACTGCTGTTCCACCGAGATAGTCCTTTCCCCGCAGTGGCTCGTACGGGATTCCCCCAGAACTGCGGAAGAAGACAATATAATCAGGACGCACACTGGTAGTGAAAGTAAATCACCATTTCACGGCAATGTGAGATAGGCAAGAGTATTTCCTTTTTGTAGGAATAGAGGGCTTTGTATCTCTACGGTTTCCTTGGCGTTGTCTCGTTGAGAGCGATGTACTAGTTGTTCTTGTTCGATCGCAACGTTGCTGTTGACTCACTCCCTGTAGGTTCGTCGTAGGGTCCTTCACGGGCGCCTGCTACTAACAAGGAATCACCCTGTTGAATGCCGCCCTCGGCATTTAATTCCTCCAGCCACCAATCGTGTCAGTCTCATTAGGGCTATTCGGCACACCTGTAAGGGAACGCAACAAGCCATCCACACTCCAAAGGGAGTTAGATTAACTAACTAAAGTTCGGGAGGAAGATAGCGCACCAAGACTCCTCCTCTACTCCAATCAAGCAAATCGCAAAAGCACGGAAGAATGCGCACCAACTCCAATCAACTTCATACGCATCAGCCTAGCGAAAGCACGGAAGAATGCGACCAAACTCCCCGTATCAATTACGAGGTTTGTATAAAGTGTCTTCCGTTGCTCTGATCCTTGTGCTAACATGTTTTTGTCGCCCTCCCTCCCTCCCCTTTTCTCTGCTTCTCCCTGTCTATCCAGGCTCCCCGGGGGATCCGATCGAGCCGCTGCTGGGCCGTGACCCATAAGGACTCTCCGCCACACCCCGAGTCCATACCCGGTAACTATTCATGAACCATCCACATCACCTCCCCGGTAACTATACATGCACCATCCACATCACCTCCATCACCATTCTCTGCATCCCCTAATCACACTCTCATCCTCCCAGGAACCCAGGCCCGGCTCTGCTACCGGCCTCCATCAGCACCAGGCTCGGCCCTGCTACCAGCCTACACCAACCGCCTCAGGCTCGGCTCTGCTACCAGCCTACACCAACCACTCAAGGCTCGGCTCTGCTACCAGCCTCAGGCTCGGCTCTGCTACCAAGTCGCTCTGGATAAGAGCGTCTGTAAATGACTAAATGTACCAGCCTGCGACACCCTGCATTAGGCTTGGCTCTGCTACCAGCCTCAGGCTTGGCTCTGCTACCAGCCTGTACCACAATGCATTAGGTTTGGCTTTGCTACCAGCCCAGCTTCAATAAAAGCTATCTATTCAATCGATGGTGTGATTACTGAACTCGTGAACGTAACCATATACAATTGTCCAACCCCGCCCCCTACCATCAGTCAATGTTCACACATCACAATACACACAAACATTTTCGGCCCTGTTACATCTACTGTCTGTTTTGGTCTGTGTGCTGCTGTGCTGATCTGTACTTGAGTATCTGTGTAATATTGGTCTGTAACATTGTTCACATTGATCATTATCATTTGGGTTAACACCCTTCTGCTTTTGTTTCCAGGGGGAAAGGGGAAAGCCAAGTGCTTTAGGCAAGAGGCCCCGGGGCTTACACCACCCGCAGGATAACCTTATTGTCTATATACACTAGGTAAGACCTGCCGACCAACCCCTGTATTTTGGGTAGATCGCCAGAACTACGGTGCTAGTTAGGGAAATACTGTGATAAGGTAGGGATAGAAACTATTATTTTGTTTTGGTCTAGCCCAGCCCCTTTTTCCCTGCACGTTTATTTAACAGTTAATAAATACTGTTAAACGGTAGTTGGACTTGCTTCCCTTGTTTCCCACGACTCATCCGGTCCTAAGGTTCTTGTGTGCAGTGGGGTGTTGCGTTCTCTCTTTTGGGAGGCGTACTAGCAATTGGGATGAAGGGAAGCAGAAAGGAAGAACAGCACATATCTGAGTTTGTGTGTGTTGAGATTTGATTCGAGCGTTGCAGTCATAGCGAGGTTAAATGTGTTGCCAACTCGGGAACCATATTCGTCAATGTAACTGGTGAGTTGCCGAATAGGCATCTCAGCCGTGGGTTACCATTCATAAAGGGGACTGTGTCAGACTGGAGAAGGACAGGATTTGATGGATAGCCAAATTCAGGGAACTTTCCATTCTTCTGGACAATCAACAACCTCGACGAACTCTCAAGATTCTCCTGGACAACGTCGACCTGCTAACCAAGCTTTCCGACCATCGCCACGCCACGAGGTAACTGGTGGTGCCGCGTGTTGCCCATAGACAGCAGCCGCCATTTCGTGCTGTGGGCCAACTTACCCGAGCCGAACTCCAGCTGGCATTCGACGGACTGGGTTTTTTATTTTCTATTAGTAATAGGATAAATACAGGCCATTGATATTATCCTTTCAATTGTAATCTTTTATATATTAAATGTAAAGATGTGTGTTTGTTACGTTGGATGCAGATGCATTATTTTGATTTGAAATAGTAGATTGGGACCTTATAAAAGAACGGCTTACAAATTTCATTCATACCTTTTGCAAATATAAGTTTAAAAAAACTCAGGGTGCCCTAGTATTTTGTTAATTTAAGTTGTGCTCAAAAGCGAGGCACGAGGGGCGCTACACTTACACCCAATTAGACTTTGTCACTGTTCACAAAGGATCTCTCAGATTTCACCGTTAACACACCATGTTACATTTACATTACATTTAGTCATTTAGCAGACGCTCTTATCCAGAGCGACTTACAGAAAGTACAGGGACATTCCCCCGAGGCAAGTAGGGTGAAGTGCCTTGCCCAAGGACACAAGGTCATGGCCTGGCAGGGAATCGAACCGGCAACCTTCTGATTACTAGCCCGATTCCCTAACCGCTCAGCCACCTGATGTGCTTTATCGTTAGATTAAATCAACTCTGTGCGCTGTATGGGTGAGATAACTATGATAACTATATCATAATAATGATATAACAAAAATGAATGATGTACAGTGCATCCAGAAAGTATTCACAGCACCACTTTTTCCACATTTTGTTATGTTACAGCCTTATTCCAAATAATTTTTTCTCCTCAAAATTCTACACACAATACCCATAGTGACAAAGCGAAAAACGTTTGTATAATTTTTTTTATAGATTTGCAAAAATTATGAATAAAAAAAGAACATGTACATAAGTATTCACAGGCTTTGCTCAATACTTTGTAGAATCACCTTTGGCAGCAATTACTGCCTCAAGTCTTTTTGAGTATGATGCTACAAGCTTGGCACACCTATTTTTGGGCAATTTCTACCCTCCTTTGCAGGACATATCAAGCTCCATCACGTTGGATGGGGAGCGTGGATGCACAGCCATTTTCTGATCTCTCTGTTCAATCGGGTTCAAGTCTGGCCTCTGGCTGGGCCACTCAAGGACATTCACAGAGTTGTCCCGAAGCCACTCCTTTGATATATTGGCTGTGTGCTTAGGGTCGTTGTCCTATTGGAAGATAAACCTTCGCCCCAGTCTGAGGTCCAGAGCGCTCTGGAGCAGGTTAACATCAAGGATGTCTCTGTACATTGCTGCATTCATCCTTCTCTTGATCCTGACTAGACTCCCAGTTCATGCCGCTGAAAAACATCCCCACAGCATGATGCTGCCACGACCATGCTTCACTGTAGGGATGTTATTGGCCAGGTGATGAGCGGTGGCTGGTTTCCTCCCGACATGATGTTTGGCATTCAGGCCAAAGAGTTCAACTTTGTTTCATCAGACCAGAGAATTTTGTTTCTCATGGTCTGAGAGTCCTTCAGGTGCCTTTTGACAAACTCCAGGTGGACTGTCGTGCATTTTACTGAGGAATGGCTTCCATTTGGCCATGCTACCATACAGGCCTGATTGGTGGAGTGCTGCAGAGATGGTTGTCCTTCTGGAAGGTTCTCTTCTCTTCACAGAGCAACACTGGAGCTCTAGAGTGATCATCGGGTTCTTGATCACCTCCCTGACTAAGGCTCTTCTCCCCTGATTGCTCAGTTTGGCCAGATGGCCAGCTCTAGGAAGATTCCTTGTGGTTCCAAACTTCTTCCATTTACGGATGATAGAGGTCACTGTGCTCATTGGGACCTTCAATGCTGCAGAATTTTTCTGTAGCTTTTCCCAGATCTGTGCCTCGATACAATCCTGTCTCGGAGGTCTACAGACAATTCCTTGGACTTCATGGCTTGGTTTGTGCTCAGACATGCACTGTCAGCTGTAGGACCTTATATAGACAGTTCAGGCAAGACAATCATGTATTATATTTGAGCATTTATTGTTACATGACGTGGATGATCTAAGGGAAGCACTCCCTGCCTCCTCGATGCAACACATACATACATGACATCTGAGGCAGGGAGCAATAGAGATATAAATCACCCTGATGGATAGAACATACAGACAGCATGGGGGAGAAGGGGATGGTGGAGGAAGGCAGCAGCACTGATCATACAACAACCATTGTGAGTGTGTGCGTGTGTGTGCGTCCGCTCGGCCTTTTAATGCCATCTTATCGGACGTGGCCCAATGGGCTTGTGCTGGCTAAAACAAGTGAGGTAATGAGCGGATGATGCACGCTGCCCGATTGCCCTGCCTGAACTAGCTGCGCTTATGTGTGTGCCTTTCCAAATCATGTCCAATCAACTGAATTTACCACACTCCGATCAAGTTGTAGAAACATCTCAAGGATGATCAGTGGAAACAGGATGCATCTGAGCTCAAATTTGAGTTTCATGGCAAAGGCTGTGAATACTAATAAATAGTGATTTTTTATTTTTTTATTTTTAATAGATTTGCAAAAATGTAAAAAAAAAAACTTGTTTCACTTTATCATTATCGGGTATTGTGTGTATAATTTTTATGAAAAAAAATGAATTTAATTAATTTTGGAATACGACTGTAACATAACAACATGTTGAAAAAGTTCTGAAGTGCTGTGAATACTTTCCGGATGCACTGTATAGTTATGTACTCTACTATGTGCATGTGGTAGGCTGAATGTTAATGAGCATTTGTGTAAATGTACACAGCCACCTCCTTGGGCTGATTAGGTATTCTAAGGCACATCTCCTTTCCCCCTCCTTGGCATGGAATGTGTTTAGCTGTTCAACTTTGATTAACACACAGTGTCCCTCAACCGTCCGTGTGTGCACTGCTGCTGTGTGTGTGTGAAGTGAATCTGGCCTGTTTGTTTCTCTGTTCCTCCTGGTGCGTGTGGCATGACAGCTCCCCTCTCACATGTAAATCACAGCTTTATTCCACGCAGGAGAACAGAATCCGGAAGCTTGTAGTTTTGCCCTTTTCAAAAAAGGACTTTAAATCCCCCCTACCCTTTCTTTCACTACGTGCCTGGAGGGGGGGATGGGGGCGGCGGGGGGGCTTAGTGATGCAGTTCAGAAATGGCTCAGCCATCTGTAAGCTACCGATATGACACGTTGAAACAAACAAACAACAAAAATGCTCATGTGAACACAGACGCAAGGTTGCTCTTCCTAGTATCAGTGTGCTTCTCACCCTGGACCTTAATTTAGCCAGTGATACAATTACGTCCCCAGGTGTGCCATTCTCCAGCTGTACCTTCCTGTCAAGAAAGTAAGAGAGAGTCCCTTGGGCCGCACAAAAACAAGAGAATCATCTTTTGTAGGTGGGGGGAGGGGGGCACAGAATTTGGATGCACAGTGAAGCCTCCTGTGACATGCTGGCAGTAATTTGTTCTGAAACAGGGGGGAGAAACATTGCTGTGCTGTCACTGCAGTGTCAAGCCTAGCTCCGCAGGATGAAATCCGCTGACATGTCCGTATCCTCAGGAAAGAATATCTAAACTCAGTGCTCTTCCAGCAGGTGCAGACAAAAACAACAAAAGCAAATTGGAGCGTGAAACCTTTGGAGTAACACCATAAGAGTATAGCAATCGTTAGGCTACTGTCAAGCCTGTACTTTCAAGCCTGAGCAGAGTAATAGTCACCAACTGTACCTCAGACAAAAAGTCACCAACTGTACCTCAATGCCATATACAAGTTCAATCAGGAGAGACCTGGGATGAGTGAAAGATGTTTATTACAGACTAATAAATGTACTAAGGTGTTTGGAGCTTGAACCCCACGGGGAATTATATGGATCAACGGGCGCCTGCCCAACGCCCGAAGAAGAATCCCCCACGGAGTCCAGACACTGGTGGCGGTGGCGGCAGCCGACGACCAATCGAGCCGAAGACTGAGACAGGAACCGGGCGGCGACGGGGTGGTGGAGGGTCGCGCACTTGATAGCATGGACAAACTACAGAGGGAGAGAATCATATTTAAAGGCACGGATCATGTGACACCATTAATTGATAGCGGGAGCGCTAATCGACCTGAACCCTAGTGACCGCCCGTCCAGGGAAACGGGGGGAAGGTAGGGCGTTCTTAGCGGGGGGAGTGAGAAGTGTACACTACGATTAAACCCCAGTGCAGAGATCTGACCTGACTGAACTTGCGCAAGCTTCATTTCAATCAGGAGAGACCTGGGATGAGTGAAAGATGTTTATTACAGACTAATAAATGTACTAAGGTGTTTGGAGCTTGAACCCCACGGGGAATTATATGGATCAACGGGCGCCTGCCCAACGCCCGAAGAAGAATCCCCCAAAAGTAAAAAGGTAGGAATGTAAGACCAGAACAAAAAGAAAACATACTCACCAACAGGAAGGAACCATGAACCGCTGGGGAATAAGCAACACAAACACGACACGGAAAGCGACAGACGTAGGTGCACCGCACCGATCGGAGCGACCGTGATCAGTTCGAGAGCGTACAGAAGGACCTAGGCTAAAAGCATACATTCCCGGGCCGGAACCTGCAGGAGATGGCAAGCCATGCACGGACAGATCCGTAGACATGTTCCTATACCGAGAACCCAAAGGAAAGAGAAGCAATGATTGTAGGCTGTAGCCTCCTGGCCAGAGGCCGATGCCCTAGTGCATGAATGAGTTATGTGCTAGAGGGCCGACCCCCTCATGCTGTCAGTGTTTGCCTAGGCTGGCTGAGGCCCGACGCCCTCAGGAGTGAACGTGATAGCCTTTTCGGCTTTGGTCGGCTAGAGGCCGAAGCCCTGGGTCTATGTGGACAGCCTGTGCCGGCTGGAGGACCGACGTCCCCGCGTACATGACCTATGTAGGCTAGGGGCCGACGCCCTTGAGTCTATGTGAACAGCCTGTGCCGGCTGGAGGACAGCGTCCCCGTGTACGTGACCTATGTAGGCTAGAGGGCTGACGCCCTTGAGTCTAAGTGACAGCCTGTGCGCTGGCTGGGGGACCGGCGTCCCCGCGTACGTGAGTCTAAGTGTGCTATAGGGCTGACGCCCTTGAGTCTATGTGAACAGCCTGTGCCGGCTGGAGGACCGACGTCCCTGCATACTGATGACCCTATGTAGGCTACCGGGCCGAAACCCTTGAGTGTGTGAGCAGCCTTTGCCGGCTGGAGTGCACGTGAGCCTTTGTAGTAGGAGGACCGACGCTCTCGTGACTTGTGCTAGCAAGAGAGGCAGGAACCAGGGACCCTCTGTTTGCATACAGAACCAAGTCGCTGTATCCGCAGGCAACGTAGCATCGAGCCTGTAAACACGAGACAGTTTAACGAGAGACACAGTAACAACACCGACCACCAGTTGTTTGCAAGTACTCACAGAGAGCCGTTAGGGCCGTAGCGATCTTTGGGCCTCGATGATGGCAGCAGAATCTGGACGAACGTACGAAGAGTACGCTGATGAAGACCAGCGGCCCAGCTGCTGCAGAGACGCAGTGGACACCCCTTGCAAAGCAGCGGACGTTGCAGCGCCTATTCTAAATGAATGGCCTGAATACCGTCCAGGGGGAAGGTTGCATTTGGCTACGACCTGCGCTAGATGGTGGCTGAACCAGGATTGGGACATAGGATTATTGCTAGGGGTTAAGAAGAGGGGGGAAAGTGGATCGGAAGGGCACCTCCTCTTTACGTACCTAAGCATGGATAAGAAAGGACAGAAAGGACCACCCGTGTTAGCAATGATGATTGAACAAGAGCCTCCGGTTTTGGAATGTTTGAGAAGCAGAATGAAGAAATCAGGGTGAAACGTTAAGTCAGAAAAACACACATCAGTGGTAGGATTGAACACGTTTGCCCGAGTAGTGAATTCCCCGCACCGTAAGAACCCATAGAAAGCCATTAAAAACGTGCAATCCAAGAGGGAATCGATGTAGGGGGAAAAGCAACCGCGTCTGAGCACCGAGAGCATGGCGTGCAGAATAGACAGAGTGAATGGGAGTCTATCGTCCACCTTAGCGGGGAAAGCTTTGCCTATGCCTTTGAACAGGAGTTTGACTGCTGGATTCGTGAAAAGCTGGGGAACGAAGGATCATGGCATCTGGCATTGAATTGAATACCCGCAACCAGACCTTTAATATAGCGTGGCTGGAAGTGGCGAACATCAGTGCAGTGACACACGAAAGCACACACCACATTAACACACACGGGTACCAGCGGGACAGACAAAGACAGACAGAACTTAGCGTACGTTCTCCAAGCGAAATCGTACGATCTAAGGGTAGAAGCAGCCAACCCCTTCCTCATATAACCCTTGGCTATCTCTAAATATGCCTGCAAGGAGTGCTCTTCTAATCTAGGACCAGTGACGCAAGGGGGGGGACGGCCAAGGGCCACTGGCTGGCGTACGGGCACAGATCCCTGAACACCTGAAAATTGAAACGGGACAGGGAATCAGCTATGACATTATCGTGGCCCGGCACGTGACGTGCTGTGAGGATGAAATTATGAGTTACGGAGAGCCAAGTGATGCGTCTCATGAATGACATTATGTGTGGGCAATTAGAGCGCCCCTTATTTATGATGCTCACCACAGCCTGATTATCGCACAACACAGCTATGCGCTTACGACGCCACGACTGGCCCCACAGGTAACAAGCGACCACGACGGGGTAGATTTCGTACAGGGCTGAAGAGGCACCGGGCGCAGCGAAGTCATGGGGCCACGGGCTGGCGAACCACTGCTCCTGATAGAACCCCCCAAAACCAACGGACGGCGCGGCGTCGGTGAAAAACCGCAGAGAGTCCGAAGACCGAACGACGTCGTCGTAAAAAAACGACACGCCGTTCCAACCCTCGAGCAATTGCAGCCAGAACGATAAGTCGGACCGGCAACCATCGTCCAAGCACACTGGATCGAGCAAACCAGACACGGAAGACGCCAGGACGAGCAACCGGGAGATGAATGAGCGACCCTGGGGAATCACGCGCATGGCGAAATTGAAGTGCCCGAGGAGAGACAGCAGCTGCCGCTTGGACATGACCGAAGACGCCACGAGCGACCGGGCCATGCTGCAAGCTCGCTCGAGCTTCTCAACCGGCAGGAAAGCCCCCATCTCCACCGTGTCCAGCGTAATGCCCAGAAACTCCAGACGAGTGGCCGGCCCGAGAGTTTTCTCGTCGGAAAGGGGGACGCCCAGTCCGCGGAACAGATTTTTCAACAGCAGCAGGGAAGCGCCGGACGCATTGGACGGAGGATCCACCAAGAGAAAATCATCTAAAAGGTGGAGCAACGCAGGGACCCGGACCCGGTTTAACAGGATCCAACAAAGGGCCTCGGAAACCCGGTTGAAGATGGAGGGGCTGCTCCTGCTCCCGAACGGGAGACGCACGGCGAAATAGAACCGGTTATCCCATTTCATCCCGAGCAGGTGCCACTGGGACGGGTGAACGGGGACGATCTTAAACGCGTCAGTGATGTCTGCTTTGGAAAGCCAGGCACCGGGCCCCGCCAGCTTTATAAGCTTAATGGCGTGGTCCACGGTGGCATAGTGAAGCGAAAAAGGCTCGAGGGGAATAAGCCTGTTAATGCCGGGAATCGGACCGGAGCGAGGAGCAGAAAGGTCCAGGATAAGACGTTTCTTACCGGAATACTTCCGCGTAGCGACGCCGAGGGGACTACTGCGAAACAGTGGAAAAGGGGACGAGTCGAACGGGCCTATGACGTAGCGTTTATCGCACTCTCTGGCCAGCAGCTGGGAAACGACAGCCGGCTCCCGCACCGCTGACTGGAGATTGCTCAAAACAAGGGAAGACGACAACGGACATGAAACCCCCACCCTGAATCCCTGAGTCAGCCCCGTGAGTAGGTGATCAACGAACACGGAATCGGGATGCGACGAGAGTTCGAAAGCCAGTGCAGACACATTTATTGGAGTGGATGGGTGCTCGGCCGTTAGTTCGGACCACCACGACGCCCTCGCTGAGGGCGGCCCCGACGTGGACACACCGACCACGGATGGGCTTCCTGACAGCCGCTTGCGGCCACGAACGTCCACGTTCGCCTTCCCGATGGCAGCACCAAGCCCGCGAGCGCGAGGCTGGGAGCCGGGATCCCCCGGGAGAAACGGAACCAGTGGACAGAGAGGAGCTGCATGCCCCAAGCCGCCGCACGTGCCGCAAGACACGGCCTGGGAGCCCCCGACCAACATTACCAACAGCTCGGTATCCAGCACGGACCAGTCCAGCAACACGTTCGAGCGGGAAACGTAGCGAGCAGCCTTGCTCGAAAATTCTTTATGATACTGGTAGAACAGGTTCCTCCCGTAGCGCAGATTCAGGTCCCCAATCAGAGCCATGTAGCCGTCTAGTTCCTGCCGTCTAAGGGGAAACACGGAGCACACCACATCGCGGAAGATCCCGAAAGCCACCAGAAACTCCCCGATAGACAGGTCCCTTGCCAACCTGGGGTCAGCAGAACGGAGCACCGTGCTATACTGATCGCTGGTGGAGACGCTCGCGTCACACTCGGGCGAGGGGAGGATCAGACGTATCAAATTGATATTCCTGCCTTGCAGGATGTGGGATCTTAAGCGGGGGGTAATGTCAGCCCCCGAAGGGATGTAAGGCCTACCTGCAGACAAAACAGCTACAGCGGAAGCCAGGGTGTGCAATGGCTCCTCCATGGGCACGAGGGGCGCCGAGGCTGGGAGCGGCGCAGCCACGGGAGCGGAAACCCCGGCGTTCTCCAGAGACCGCAGGCGGGCATCGATGGATTGGAGGGAAGACGCCAGGACCAGAAGGGTGGACGAGAGGGCTTCCCCAGGCCGATCCGAACCGGGAACAGGCAGAGGAGCGACGGCAGGGCCGGTAGATGGCCCAGCGTCCGAATCAAGCACCTCCGGACGGCGCGACTTCCTTATACGCTTCCGACCTTGAGCAGCGGAGGAGACAGGGGGAACCTCGGGCGACGGGACTCGGCAAGGAGACACGCAGTCCACCCCTACGGCCAGGGCGCGGAGCTGGGAAAGCCCCAACCCGGGCGCTGGAAGGACGCCCACGGCGCGCAGACCCGCCTCCAACGCAGACCCGTCGGTGCCCCGACGAGCAGTGAGCCGGGAACTGCGTCGAGCAGCAGGGGAGGCGGAACCCGGAACAGGGACGACCTCCTCGAACAACTCCAACTCGGAATCTGACATAGCCTCCAAAACCAAAACAGGTAAGGTCCAGCCAACACGACACAGCAATAGCACTCGCGCACTTGATAGCATGGACAAACTACAGAGGGAGAGAATCATATTTAAAGGCACGGATCATGTGACACCATTAATTGATAGCGGGAGCGCTAATCGACCTGAACCCTAGTGACCGCCCGTCCAGGGAAACGGGGGGAAGGTAGGGCGTTCTTAGCGGGGGGAGTGAGAAGTGTACACTACGATTAAACCCGAGTGCAGAGATCGGTCTTGCCTGACTGAACTTGCGCAAGCTTCATTAGTGTGAAAAAGTGTTTTCCCCCTTCCAGATTTCTTGTCGTTGTTTGTCATACTTCAATGATAAATCAGCTAGAGGTCATGAACAGATCAGGCCGTACATTCTCTTTCAGGACTTTTTGGTAGACAGCAGAATTTATGGTTCCATTTATCACAGCAAGTCTTCCAGGTCCTGAAGCAGAAAAACAGCCCCACTACCACCACCATATTTTACTGTTGGTATGATGTTCTTTTTCTGAAATGCGGTGTTTCTTTTACGCCAGATGTAATGGGACACACACCTTCCAAAAAGTTCAACTTGTGACTCGTCACTCAACAGTATTTTCCCAAAAGTTTTGAAACATTTAAGTGTGACAAACATGCAAAAAAAAAAGAATCTGGAAAGGGGCAAACACTTTTTCACACCACTGTACCTGCCCCAAAACACAGCTAAACCATTAAGGATGAACTTTGCTATCTGCTGGACTGTAAGAGCCAAACGCAGCCACCTTTCAGTTGATTTGTCCTACCGTGTCGTATTTTCCTACCACAGCACAAAACTATAGGGCTAACCCTAACTAAGCTAGGATCAAATGTTAGGACACCTCCATCCAGAAAACAATTAAGTGCCCCCCAAAAAGCTCCACAGGCTAATGTACAAAATCAATAATAAGGGCTGTGGCTGGAGTGCCTCACAAATGTATTGATTCATAACCAGTGACATCTAAATGATATTGAGCACAGGGAGAATGTTTACCTGTGATAGCGTGTGTGATTGGATAATTGGTGATTTACCTAAGTGTGTTCGAATGCTTAATGTGAAGAAAGGTCATTCAAACCAACAGAAAGGTAGTTTGACCTTTTCAAACAATATTCTATGATTTTGACCATTAATCATGAGAGGGAAAGATGGTTGGCTGATGATTATAATTTAAAACATAACGAATCCTATAAAGGTAAAATAATTGAATAAGAATTGCCTCCTCAACCAATAAAACATCTTGGGCAATAAGCCAGCCTGAATCTGCCCGGTAACTCAGCTTTCCCCAGACAAAGCATCCCTGTGCCCTCTGACCATCATCCATGGCCTCTCTACAGACCAGGCGGACGGTAAATATCCTCCAGATTGAAATATGAATGTGTAAGAAGCCATTTGGAGGCAACTTCTACATTATTCATGTACTACTGCATCCTTAACTTGTGCAGCATTTTAACCCGAAGCATTCAAATGGTGAAATAGATTTTCATTCACTGTTTTACAATGCGACATATTTGACATCGAGTTCTTCACTGTTCTTACCTCCATATCATAAAAAAAGTAATGTTACTGTACAGCTGAAAGGTGTATGTTAGAGGTATATACAGGTGTTAGGCTACTGCATGTTAGATTTTCATGCAACACCTGTAGTGTTAAAATGTGAATAACACTTCTGATGTTGTTTCCCCACTTACTTATTAAATGTCAACCGCGACGGATATAAGTCAATTAAACTAAAGGGCAGCGATTTTCCCCTCCTTTCCATTTTGAAGAAAAAACTGCAGTGAAATATCACAGCCAGCTTTCCTCTCTGTGGAAAATCATTACACAATCTGAAAGTGAATAAAATATTCTGTGCCCAGGCTTGCCTCCTGTTATTGCACCATTAATAACTTTGCTGCTGCCAAAGAGACAACATCAAGCTTGGTTGGAGAGGAGCTAGCTAATGCAGTCAGTAAATTAAAACACACTGTGTTCATTTTCATAAAAAAGACCGATCTATGTTGTCAGAGGTAGGGGTGGTTTAATATTCTCTGTCCACCCACTAACATATCTATTTACCTTTTATTTTTGGAAGAATTACTCCAGCTCTTCAGAGCATGACTAATATCTGGATGTGGTTTAACAACCTTGCTTAGCATGCGCACAAGGTGAAATCCTGTCACTGTTCTAGTTCAATATATTAAATAGTTCATCTAAATTATGTCATACTAACACCTACTGCCAAACAACATTCACATAATTAAGAACAGTTCAGAGTTCAGATAAACACTTACATTTAGTTATTCTTACAGTAAGTACAGGGACATTCCCCCGAGGCAAGTAGGGTGAAGTGCCTTGCCCAAGGACACAACTTCAATAGCACGGCCAGAATCGAACCAGCAACCTTCTGATTAATAGCCTGTTTCCCTAACCACTCAGCCATCTGACCCCCAAAGATTTAGTTCTGTGTCCCAGCCATCAATTATGATTCTTTTTATCTTACATCCACTTGCGTTATGGATAATGAAAAGACCTTTCTAAAAAAAAATCATCATCCGATTTAAAACAAATATTGCAGTAAGCCCACAGAATTGCAACACCTTGGCATGTGTACTGATTTGGGTCTAATTATGGAAATATTTTCATGTCCACAGTGTTGTATGGTTGTTATGGAAACTATACATGGTGGAAGAGTATGCTTCAGTGAATAAGCATTGCGTAGACTCTGAAATATTTACTAGATCTGTTTGATCCTCCGCAAGCAAACTTTTTATTTTGAAAAAAGGTAACAATAAATTGGATATATACACAGTTTAATGAGAACAGGCAAAGAACGAAACTACTGCACTGCAGTAGGTCATCTGTAACACATTCTGCCATACTAATTCTTTGTACCAACTTTATTCTGTTGAATTATTAAGATATTTGTTACAGTCTCACACAAACTGGAAGAAAAGAGACTTTGGGAGCATAACCAAGCACATTTTTTGCGAGGACACCACGACTACTAATCTGTGAAATTGGATGAATTTAAGTTAACCACCAAATGGGATTAAATTGTACGGGTTACAGTTAGCTGAGAGGGGAGTGTATGTGAAAGTGTATGAAAAGAGTGGATACGGGTGTTACCGTATTAGAGGCCCACATATTTTAAGCCCAGGAATATAAGAGTGAAGACTGCAGTGGGAGTCAATGTCTCTGAGTGTGTCTCTAGTGCCAATTTGTAAGAGGGCTTAGACAAAGCATGTGTGCATGTGTGTGGGTGGCCAACTGTACAGCACATTCGTGAAGTGGGGCAGCATTGTCTTGAGTGGCTCTCATCTGCAAACACACATTCTCTGAAACCCATGCCGGAAGATCCTTTAATTACAGTATACAGAGTATACACAAGCCTCTGATCAGTTAGTGGTTCACTGAAAAAAACAAGACAGATCACAGATCACAAGATGGCCAATGACTCGATCCCTCCAACAAATGATCCACAGACGACAACGTGACTTTAACCTAAGGCTGTTTGCCACGAGTGAACCAATCTTTCAGACAATTCATTTGATTCCGGAAGACCTGAACCAAGCCTCACACTTTGGAAAATACAATGCTTATTAGCCAGTATCTGAACCGTGATGGGCTTTCATAATTAAGGATAGCAAGCCAGGGGCAAAGGTGTCCATGGTGCATGGAGGAGGTTAAACCAGCCAAACTGGCACTAATAAGGAAATCTGATATAGGCTCGGGGTCACTTCCAAGCAGCCTGGTCAAGGCTTACATGGAACTTAACAGTACTGGTGTCAGTCATACTAATGCTTCCAATCGTGAAATTATCACTTGGTTGATCATCACCTTCTTCATCCCACTGACAAGTGGTGCATCTTGATCTTGTTGTATCTGTCAGTGCTGCTCATCATTCTAAAGACTGATAGGACTAAAGGGTGTCTATTGGACATGGTCGTCGACTGTAGTTTTTAGGATTACATGATGGTAGGACGATACAGTATATATGTATATTTATACAGTATGTGTATATAATATACCTGGTGTCTCACATTGTGAAATACAATGTAAAGGGAGAGACTTTAGCATAACTGCCATAAATAATGAGATCCCCCTTCCAGTATCTAATTGAAGACATAATAAAGAATAGAGAGAGATAGAGAGAGAAGGAGGGGGGATGGGGGAGGAGGAGAGGGTGCCCCATTTCCTTTTGTCATAGCCTTGGGGGCTGGGCATACCCTTAGCATTGCAACCTACTTTTACACCCCTCCCTGGAACAGGAAGAGAAAAAAACAGGCCTAAAAAGTATCATGAGCCCAAAAGCAATCTGTTCCTTCTGACACCATTGTCTTTCCCACTCTGCAGGGGCAGCAAGATCTTCTTAGCCTGCTCCCAATTGTCCCACACTGTTGTTTGTCTCTGTGTTCTAATGTTGAGTGTGAGTACATAAATTACTGCTAGGTAAACATGTAGACACGGAGGGATGCAGACAAACAAATCATAAAAACAAAAGGCTGCTCGGCCAGGAAGCCTCAAAATGGCCACGATGCTGGAGAAGCATGGAATTGTTCACATCTTCAGGCTGTGTTTGAAATTATTCTTTTATGTCTCCCACATCGGGTTCTTTAATAATATACTTGCTCAAGCTGGATGGCGTTTTGTTTAATATGAATGTTTTATCAGTCCCCAATTTATATGAGGGAGATATAAAAAGTGAAATTGTTTCGTCGTTTTTTTTCTCCTTCAGCTCTCTGGGGAATGAACCTTCGTCACACTTATCGCTTGTGCATCTGCATTGTAAATTACATTGAACAAGGGCACAGCATTAGGATGCAAATTAAAGGCCTTCCTAAACCATTCAAATAATGATAGGGAGTGAAAAACCAAGAGGGCGTTCAGGAAAGTATTGGAGTCTTGCATGACTGCCTTTGTGAGTCCCTATAACAATATTCCAAGATAATTTAACCAGTATTCATAAGAAGTATTGTCAACATGTTGATAAAACATATTAGCCACCATCATTTACAAAATGTTGTTGCCTAAGAAAAGGTATGCTTTCAGAGCAAATATTGACGAATTGGAAATAATTATCTGTGCCACAAATTGCCATATTTAATCCACCCGTAAATATTCCCTAATTCAACTGCAAATGCTTCCCCCAACACACACAGGATGTTGTTTTTTGCAGGATGACACGTGCAGTTGGACCACATTTCCTTCGTTGTCCTTCCATTCAGTGACAATCTGAAATCAAACAAATAATCTTTTACTAGGGCTGCTATTTCTTACTTCGGTCAATGATGAGGAATGTGTCTAACCTTTCCATTTTGGGATGCATGTTGTTAATGATGTTGTTTTTTTACGTGACAGTTGCTAATGATAAGTACTGTATGCCTCTGGGTTGCAAATCTGCACCTACCAAGGAATTCGTCAACATTAGTATGAGTGTGAATTACAATAACTGACTTGGAAGCATACACAAATGCAATTTTGAGAGCACAATAACAAAGGTATTAGAAGAAATGTACCTATAAATAAGCCAATCATTTGCTTTGCACAAAGGTACATTTATGCAAAAGATACTGTGTGTATCTCAAACAAAAATTAAGTGCACAAGACAAATCACGTTAGGTGACAACATGTATCTTTTTCCGTGACCCGTGATTTATTGCTTTTTTAAGCATATTCTGCACTGATTTGTCTATGTGGATGTTACACCTTTTGTGTATCATGGCTATTATTTCTCTGTCAATCATACGTGAGCAACGTAGGCTCCTTTCAGCTCAGTCTGACTGACAGAAAAAACATGTCATAATTTCACTTCCTTTATGTGTTGTGTTTTTACCCGTAACCACACTCTGTATGGCAATAATTGATGCCAGGCGGTAACAGATTCAATTAAACAATGCTATACAAAACCCAAAATGTTAATAAATGTATTGGTCACTAAAGCTATCCATAACAATAAATATTGCTTCTGTCTGTCTGACTCTCTCCCTCTCTCTCTCTCTCTGTCTCTTTCTCACTCACTCACTGTCTCTCTCTTTTTCTGTCTCTAACTCACTGTCTTTCCCTTTCTCTCTCTTACTATGTCTCCCTCTCTTTCTTGCTATGCCAATTTTCAGAAGAGGCCAGTGCTGTTTAACTGTTGAGGGAAGCAATTACAGTAAGATCTGGACAAGGGTTAACTAACACCCATTGGACCAGAATCGATGAACGGCACCCTGCTTGAACTAATCACAGGAGTGAGACTGAGGCGAGGCTTCTGACAGGAAAAGTACAGGAAGCAATGACAGAGCTAATGGTTTGGAAAACGTTGCTGATGAATAAGGAGAAGCAGGTTGAGTTTCTCACTTTGTTCCCTCTATACTTTGCCAGCAACCTTCAGGCGCCAAAATGATAGCGCATAAGAATAAGTGACTAAACGAGTAAATAAGGGAATGATTTAGTGAATGAGTGAATAAACTACTGAATAGAAGAATTAGTCAGTAAATGAGTAAAAAAATGAACCATATATGTATTAAAAGGCATGCTGTCATTATCAATACTATGTCACCTTTCCCGCCAACAACATACAGTTCTGTGCATGGTCCCTTTCTTTTCTTTTCCTGTTCCAAGTCCACAATATAGTCCTTTATCTGCCCGACAACGCAAGCCAATGTTTTCTCTTCCACAGGTGAGGGTGGTGACGTCACCTATATGTCAAGCTGATCATTAGCCTGTCACAGAGAAAATGTCCCTCAGTGTCATTTTAGACAGACAGACAGACACGTACAGGTACACTCAATAACTGCTTTATTTCCCTGAATATGCTTCATTCACTGCTGCCACCATAGACATGTCTATTATGTCAGTTATTTAGGAGCAGTCATTTGGGAGAAAGCTAATGAAGCCTCTTAGCATTAACAAATGGAAGCTCCAGGAAGAAAAACGCCTATTTGCACTCATTGTTCAGATTCATAAAAGAAGGTTATAAAAACAGGGTATAGGTAAAAAACTGCTTATTTCCTTATTGTAGACATCAGTCTTGGCACCAGAGTAAACAATATACTTCTGCATACAGCTCTGAGACTTCACAGTGCCATCTCCATGGCAACCCCATTTTCAAGTCATATCTTTAATGAAAAGGTAATGAGAGAAACATAACATTCCCAACTTCATTACCGGAGCAAGATTCAGCAATAAAAAAAAGTAAATCAGGGATGCTGCCATTTGCCAGAGCAGCGGTGCCCAGCAGTATATAACGGTTATAAAACATTGAGTAAGAGAAGGCAGGGAACCTGGTGGACCTCTGATCAGATTGTGATTTTCTCATTTCAATAAAAGCGTTTTCATATTGTCTCTCCACCGCTCACCATCTTCCTCACTTCCACAAGATGAAATGACCTGTGTTTATTTGCCTTTTCTAATTGAGGATATTATATGTTTTCACGGTTGGATTACGTTTGTTTTGTAAAAAAAAAAAAACAACAACAGAAAAACATCAGAAATCCTAAAAGGGCTTATTTGAGGTGAAAAAAAGAGAAAACAATATGTTTGCTTTTACGCTCCTGTTTCGCCCGCGTGACAAAAATGCTGCCTCCCCCCCCCCCCCCCCTCAGTTACGACGCACTAAATTCTAACAAATATATTTTTTAGACGCTACACATGTTATACATCGTTGGAAAGCTACGATTCTTGTGCTTCCATTGAAATAAACCAATTCAAGATCAAGTCGCAATAGCAAGCAAAGTCAACGTCTTTTTCCGGTGAACATTCCTTCAACAATGCCAAAGAAAAAAGTTGTACTCACCCTAAGTGGTTCAAATAGGTCCAGGTGTGCAAATCATGCCATCAAAACTTGATCTGCGTAAGTCCCAAGGGTTCAAAGTATCTAACCATGTAAAGTAATTCGTCCAAATACAATGTTTTACGTTCATGAATATCCATTATCCTTTGTTTCATTATGCAAGTTAGCGGACGGAAGAAACAACTTGTTCACATAAAAGTGTTATTCTCCGGTTAGCAACGGAGTATTTACAATATGAAGGTATCAAAATGTCCGTTGAACCCTCCCCTTTTGATTGACACCCTGTTTGACCCAATAGGAGCTTCCATGCCCCGTTGACAGCCCTCTAAAGCCAACTAGGTCTGTGCGTCCTGCCCCCCCCCCCCCCCCGCCCCCCCTCCCCCACACTCGTTCTAAACAAATTTCTCGAACTGGCTTCGACTGGCTCTGAAATTAGCTCGTTAGCCTTGTAGCTGACAGCTAGCTGAAAATGCCAATACCTCATTTGTATGCGTCTGTGGAGCCTTCAAAATAACAGTCGATTGCGCAATATGGTTGACAGAATCAGTGTTCTTTGTGCGCCAATCCTTGGAATCAGATAAAGCACTCCAATGTGTTCATGCTTCAGTTTTTGTGTTTCAGTAATACTAATTAGGGATTTAGCTATTATATATGATAGTTCTAAGTACCACCTTTCATTAGAGATAACAATTATGAAAAATAATACCTTTTTATTTTACCTTGACCTTGGTTACAAAGGGTCATTTTGGAGTCTCCAAAAGACCCTTTTAGAAAATTCCTGGATGTACTCTTATAAAAACATGTGTCAAATATGAATATATTGTGGTATTATGTTTGACTTTTGATTTGAATTGGGTAAGGCTTCAACCTGTGGTCCAATTTAGTCTTCCAGATAATACCTACCACCTCTAGGCCTCTTCAGGCCTCTGTTTTCAAAACAAAATCTAGGCGGAAATAAAATTTCACTTTCCTTGTGTTCAAGCTTCTATTACTCAACACTAGAAGGACTGACGGGGGTCCTGACAACAGGGGACATAACTTCAGAGTGTCAGCTTTCAAAAGAGATCATTTACATGCATGTACTCCAAATGGTTCAAGAACAGCTTCCAATTTACTTTGGGTATGCTGTTTAGGCGTTTTTAGGCACATTTAACAGGATGCTTAAGAGGTTTGCTGCAGATTTTTGGGAGGCATTTTAAGTGTGGCTATCTGCGTTCACTGTTGATCATGTAATTGCAAACATATTCTTCAGTTCTAAATCACACACTATTTGTAAACATACCCATGAAGTTCACCAATCATCAAAACATTCTGAGAACTGAATATATATCTCCAGGGGCAAGTCCTGTTAGCTTCTTTCCCTCAGTCATTATATACATATTTGACAATGGGAAAATTACAGGAGTGAATACATTCTATCTTTCTTTCAAATTACCTAATCTTCTGTGCATTTTTACCCAGGGGAGGAGAAAAACTCAGCATTTTTACCCAAGGAAGAGAATTCAACATGCCTCTTGTTTGTTTAATTGGACATGGCCTTTGCAAAAGGCCACTATCAAGAAAATGAGACGTGACCTTGTTTCATCCCCGTGAGGTAAACACACGTCGAATTTAAATCCACACCTCGCCAACAAATAATTCATCTGGTCGCCCTGTCCTCATTATCACGGTAACCTTGTGATATGACCATTTTGTGAGCTGTAATGATGCATGTGATATTCCAAAACCAATTCAAATCTGGTTGTGGCATGTTCAGTTGCAGGGCATCAAAGGACGCCAGGATGGCCTTCATGGGAGCACCTCCAGCACGCCTACACCCACCCTGGCTCACCTACACCACCCCCTCCCCCTCTCCACCACCACAACCCAGGCTCCTGCTTGCATATTTACACGCGGCCGCTCAGAGAATGAAGTGGACTATATGTTGTATAGAGTATAGAGTTTTATTATACTGGAAGAGACACCGCATGAATCTCCCCCCAAAAAATAGCAGGCGGGCATCCTTTCAACTCTTGCATTCTTCCTGCTGGGCAGTAGCAGGAGAAGGCCCCTGCTGATCCCTGTCACGAGACCCTTGTTTGGGCCTGCTGATCACCCTGCCGTTGGTAAGCCCTGGGTGTTAGACTCTCCAAGCAGAAGCAGAAGTCCTTATTGGGCACCGTATGAGACTGCAGGGCACATTATCATGCGGATGCTTTTCAACGAGGGGATATGGCTGGGGCAGCAACAAACGCAAGTGTTTGCAATGCCGTGGGCTGCATTTTAGATTTTTAGATACACAATGAATTTATTCAAAGATAATTGAGCGTGGAGTGAGTGTGTTTATTATGGCATGCCAATGTCAAAGCCTGCATGTGGAACAGTAGTGGCAGAAGCATAGAAGCCTGGCATCCGTGTCCGTGTGAATGCACTCCCCTCATTGTACTTTCAGACAGCAGAGTCATAATGACTGTGCTGCAGGACTCACGCTCTACCAGCCCTAGGCCTCATTGCTATGCCACAGGTTTAAAAAAGAAAAATGTGTTTAGCATTTGTTTATCTGGAACAGCGGACTGGCAAAACGGCACTGGCAATGGTAGAGACAGTGCAAGGTGGACACTCAAGTGGTTGCCGACCGCTTACAATCTGCTGCCCTCACCCCCCCCCTCTCTATGCACACACACTCTCTCTCTCTGTCTCTTGCACAGGTGCAGAGCATTTTCTACCTCACACATCAAAGAGGCAGGAGCAAAGTGAGACACCGAGAGAGTGTCACACGGTTTCATCTTCAGTTGTGTGCTTAAAAGAGAAAGGTGCTGTATAATTCATTTCCAGAATATTGGCTTGTTAATATTCATGAGGTAACATTTGCATGTTGTGAGCTTGTTTTCTGAGGAGCCGCTTTGTCCACTGGAGGTTCAGACAATAGTTTTGGATGGTTGGTATCAAAGAGATTAAAGGACCTTTTCAAGAAAAAATTGTTTTTTTCCTTTCTCAGTAATGTGTGCCCCCAAAGGAAATATTTACCCATCTCTTAAGCATACAATAAGGAAAAACAGAAAACAACCTAATAGGAAGGTTTGGAATAAAACAATCAAAAAGCAGTTTTGACTTATTAGATATTAAACCTGACACAAAAAACAACAACTCATGGAGCAAACTTGAGAACAGATCTGACTTCCTACTTGATGTGTGAACTGTAATCTTTAGTCTTCATTTAGATTTGTAGTGAGGTTTTTGCATCCTAAGACTTTCGTGCAGAAGGAGGGTGGAATGGTGATTGTCCTTGACATTTCAATTAAACAAAATTAATCAGGAGTCTGTTCCCGCGTAGATAAAAATCATGTAACAATTGCTGTGAAAGAGGGACAGGGTACACGTTACTAATGTAGACGGTATGTACACAGTACTAAACAAAAACATGTCAGGTAGTTTTGGCTTTCACAACTGCTTTTTAAAAATGTATCTCATTAAGGCCACAAACAATGGTACACCTCAGTCGGTTACTAGTAGTCAACAGTAGAGCCCTGTTCCATAGTCTACCTCTCTTTCTTTACCCAGCAGGATTTATGATCTCTCCCTCTGTAACGAGATAAGGGATTTGTGTGCATTGCGTGTTGTTGGGGCGCTAGACCGTTGTGCCATTGGGACCAGCTGTTATCTAAGATGGGAGAGCTAGCGCTAAGGCCCCTGTCTGGTTACAGAAGGCAGGTGCAGATGGGTAAAAGCAGGTGCTCTGAGAATAAGGAGAAGGGAGAGGAAGAAGGACAGTGAAAAAAAGAAACACCTGGCCCCTCTGGTGTAATAGGCCTGCCCTCCAATCTGCGTGATTAGCTTTGTTTCTCCAACTGAGCACGGCGAAAAACAAGACCCACATCTTTATTAGAGCGGAGCACAGCGGCTGGGCCCCCCTTCATCCCCCCCTGCCCCAACCCTACCCAAACAGACACACACATACATACACACTAACATACACTCGACAGCAATACTTCGAGAGGGCCACTGTAGGAAAGGTGACTTTCAATGACTACAGCTCTTTCCCTAGAAGTGGCTTGGTAAGCAAAAAGGCCGATAATAGGACACACAATATTCTCCCAATGTCATGGTAGCAGCATTCAAGACGCATTTCTCCCAGATTCATAAACACTTCCCTGGAAAAGGCACGAGCGAGAGAAAGCGAGACAGAAAGACCCCCTTTGGATGACTTTACAAGAAGGCAGCAATAAGCTCACTCCTACAAGCGTTTGGCTGGGATTCAGAGCTGAGATGCCCCCCCCCCTCCTCCAGCAATCCCCCATCTGCTGTGCAGTTGAATGTGCCGGCAGTTTGTCCGAGCGCTCCACCCAGGGAGACCTGCATAATTATCAACCCCTGCTCACATGAGCTGAGGCATCGACGCGGGTCTTCGTTTCAGCGTAACGCGGCGGTGTACCTTCAAGGACAAACAGACAAAATTAGTGCTAATAGTGTGTTTGTATTGTCAGAGCTCATGTGCCCGTGGATTTGCTTTATTCATGGACTCACTTCATCTGCCAACCAGCCATTGAATAATTGAAGGAATTATCAGACCAGGGGTTCCAAAGCCCTTCAGAAATGTGTCATGCCCCTGAGCAAAGCCTACAGAAAAAAATTGAAACATTCATTACTCACACCCACATCCAAATTTCCACGTACACACAAATGTACATATACACATGTAAAACACGTTAATGATGCCACCCAATGGCAACATCGCCCAAGCCTTTACCTGTGGGATAATAGGTTTACCCTTATGCCAGAATAGTGTTGTACTCCATGATTATTTTGACATACAGTTAGGTCCATAAATATTTGGACATTGACACAATTTTCATCATTTTGGCTCTGTAAACCACCACAATGGATTTGAAATGAAACAATCAAAATGTGCTTTAAGTGCAGACTTTCAGCTTTAATTTCAGGGTATTTACATCCAAATCAGGTGAACGGTATAGGAATTACAATACATTTTATATGTGGCCCCCCCCCTTTTTAAGGGACCAAAAGTAATTGGACAATTGGCTGCTCAGCTGTTCCATGGCCAGGTGTATGTTATTCCCTCATGGGAGTTCGTTATTTCATTGACAAGGAGCAGATAAAAGGTCTAGAGTTCATTTCAAGTATGGTATTTGTGTTTGGAATCTGTTGCTGTCAACTCTCAATATGAAGTCCAAAGAGCTGTCACCATCAGTGAAGCAAGCCATCGTTAGGCTGAAAAATCAAAACAAACCTATCAGAGAGATAGCAAAAACATTAGGTGTGGCCAAATCAGCTGTTTGGTACATTCTTAAAATGAAAGAACGCACTGGTGAGCTCAGCAACACCAAAAGACCCGGAAGACCACGGAAAACAACTGTGGTGGATGACAGAAGAATTCTTTCCCTGGTGAAGAAAAACCCCTTCACAACAGTTGGCCAGATCAAGAACACTCTCCAGGAGGTAGGCGTATCTGTGTCAAAGTCAAAAATTAAGAGAAGACTTCACCAGAGTAAATACAGAGGGTTCACCACAAGATGTAAACCATTGGTGAGTCTCAAAAACAGGAAGACCAGATTAGAGTTTGCCAAAAAACATCTAAAAGACCCTGTACAGTTCTGGAACAACATCCTATGGACAGATGAGACCAAGATCAACTTGTACCTGAATGATGGGAAGAGAAGAGTATGGAGAAGGGAAGGAACTGCTCATGATCCAAAGCATACCACCTCATCAGTGAAGCATGGTGGAGGTAGTGTTATGGCGTGGGCATGTATGGCTGCTAATGGAACTGGTTCCCTTGTATTTATCGATGATGTGACTGCTGACAAAAGCAGTAGGATGAATTCTGAAGTGTTTCTGGCAATATTATCTGCTCAGATTCAGCCAAATGCTTCAGAACTCATAGGACGGGGCTTCACAGTGCAGATGGACAATGACCCGAAGCATACTGCGAAAGCAACCAAAGAGTTTTTTAAGGCAAAGAAGTGGAATGTTCTGCAATGGCCAAGTCAATCACCTGACCTAAATCCAATTGAGCATGCATTTCACTTGCTAAAGACAAAACTGAAGGGAAAATGCCCCAAGAACAAGCAGGAACTGAAGACAGTTGCAGTAGAGGCCTGGCAGAGCATCACCAGGGACGAAACCCAGCGTCTGGTGATGTCTATGGGTTCCAGACTTCAAGCTGTCATTGACTGCAAAGGATTTGCAACCAAGTATTAAAAGTGACAATTAGATTTATGATTATGTTAGTTTGTCCAATTATTTTTGGTCCCTTAAAAAGGGGGGGGGGCACATATAAAATGTGTTGTAATTCCTACACCGTTCACCTGATTTGGATGTAAATACCCTGAAATTAAAGCTGAAAGTCTGCACTTAAAGCACATCTTGATTGTTTCATTTCAAATCCATTGTGGTGGTATACAGAGCCAAAATGATGAAAATTGTGTCAATGTCCAAATATTTATGGACCTAACTGTACATAAGGATTTTTCCAGTGCGGTTTTGGCAAGAATCTCTCCACTGCTATAAAGAAAATGTGACTGACGCAAATTAAATCTAGAGACAACACAACTGGCACCAACCTTTCACTTGATTCTTGATTCCAGGGACATGAGGTGGCAATGTCATTCTAGATTTTTCACCATTCCTTTAGAAGCCGTTCCTCTCCTGCTGAATTCTCAGTCCATCCATCCATCCATCCTTGATAGGATAATAGTTCTTGTACATTCCCTGAGGTACGTACAGCACAGACGAGGTCCGGATTCCACTATTTTTTCCAAGCAAAATCTCATGACAGGTACCTCACCTTTACACATCATATCAGGGAATGATGTACATGAAAGCTAATACGTCAATCTAAAGCAGCACCCCCCCCCCCCCCCCCACCCACCCCAGCTAACCCCAGCTACATTCCATCCATTTCTAGAACCTGCCAAATACAAGAATGCTGAAGTTCCTGCAGAAACATCCTCTTTGAGCAGCCAAAGATGTAGAACACTCCCACCCCTCGCCCCATCTTGAAGTGCAGGTTGGAGTAAACAGCACATTCTTCAAGGTGAAAGGCATATCATAATGATGAAGATGATAATTCATGGCCCAAGGTTTTCACTCATGCAGTTTCAGTTTATATAAAAAGCTTATACAGTCGCAAAGGCAGCTTGTAGCATGTAATCTTTCTGTCATTGACACATAAAATATATTCTTCAGTTGACAGTCATGAATAATAGGAACTGTTGGCAGTGGAGGAACTCTGAGGTCTGTTTTCTACCCACGTTATCAAAGAACTTCTATGCAGGATGTGTGGAATGGGGAGGAATACAACATGAAAATTGTATTCAGCCAATGGATGATGTATTATCATTGCAGATCCTACTAACTAAGGAATTGGGTTGGGTCAACTATGATTTACAATGAGACAGGGCATTTATACAAGAAAACTCAGAACTATGACAAGAAAAGCATTACACTGCAAATACAGTAAACAGAAGAGCGGTCCATACACCTGGTTGCTAATTAGTCTGAATGTCTGTCATATGTTTGGTGCTTTGAGCACCTTTAAGGACTGATGGAGATTGAACAAGACCATCCATGGAGAGTGTGTGATGACTAAGCCTGGTTTCTCTTGTGTGAGGGGGCCTCGCTGAGGGTGGCAGACAGTTCACATAGAGGTGAATCCCTCACAAGACCATAAGAGGACAACATGCACGCACACACACACACACAAACACACAAACGGCTTTCATGCATGACTGCACGGCAGACAATACACTACCTAAAAGCTCTGCAGTTCAATTGCTGTATTTGGGAACCATCACAAAGCATATTACTCACCCAAGGGATTACACACACACCACTTGGATTCCTTTTTTTAACATGCGTCTGATTTTTAACAAGATGCTGGTGATTAGAATGCAGTTGTTGTCCATTGTTTTCCAAACATAGCATTTTCAATTTGTGAGATGTTACCATCACTCAAGGCATAAAAAAGAGACTGCTAGATTATAAAATAAACCATTTCAAGACAATATGTGGTTGTTGACATAAACACATACTTTGTCGTAAGGGGAACATCCCAAATCGTTTGAGTGAGCCTTAGTAGACAAATTGGCCTTGGGGCACACAGTGTCTGACACCCATCCCCTCTCCAAGGAACTATTTAGAGCAGACCAACTTTCTCCCCAGATCACCCCCATCTGTTAGGGGATGCCAGCTGGGTGGGACTGAGAGATTGTAAAGGGAGAGCTGAGGGAGGGGCCAGAGAGGAAAAGGGTGAAAGAGAGATGATTGTGTGGGTAGAGGTTGGGGGTGGGGTGGAGATAGGTCCACAAGGGTATAATAGGATGGTAAAAGAGGAGAAAGATGGAGGTTTGGAGAAAGAAAAACACTGAAGCCTTGCCATTTGATGAATTCTTGAATCTACAAGTAGTTTAAGAAGCAGGTGTGTCTTCTGTTTGAAGGAGCGACAAAAACATGCAGCCATCAGTTCAGTTTAGCAACCTCGACATCTGGTAAATATGCACCTAAAACTTTTTTGCTTGAACATCAGACACTTCACACTGTCCACCTGTTCCGTGTGAACCTATAGTGTACAGGGACATTGAAAGGCATGACCATTAGACTTATCAGGACAAGGTTTACAAATATTTCCAGTTCTATTCTTTTCAACAAAATGCTGCCATTGCCGGTACATTTTCTGTCACTCTCCCATGGCCATTTTGGTGTCTCTCTTCTGTCTGGTCATGCGTGGGACGGTCCCCTCCCTCTCTGACCTGCAGCTGTCACTCACACAGACATAGCCAGACCATCCATTTAGTTTTTTGTCTGTAAGAGACCACAGGGGCCAGAGGTCAAGGTTCAAGCCTTGTCAGCTCTCTTTCCCTCTTCCCTGTGGCACATATAAACATCCCATAATGCTACAAATTAGGGGGTAGCTGTATGGACGTATGGATTAAGCAGTAAGATTGCTTTTGGTTGTTATTAGGCGATTTGTTGCTAACTGCGCCGTATTATACACAAGCATTTTGGGTGTTAATTTGAACAAGTCTTCTTCGACAAAATACCTTCTCCTCACAGAAGGGAAATCAATTAAGATGTCCATTAAGTATAGATGTTTTAGTTTTTCATTTGTAATTGGGGAACTGAAATACACAGCACATACTGACCAGTACAACTTTACTGTGTTCTCCCAGGGTGACTGGCTTTACTGCAGGCAGACATAATTTAGCGAAAAAATATGTCTCCCCTCCCCCATCACACCTCCCCACTGTAAAATAATGAATGCATGAAAGTCTAGATGTGTGAGTTCAAAATCCTATTTACCTTTCCCAACATAAAACCTTCTCAAGAAGAAGCCCTTTGCTTGAAAGTATTTGATGATAAACCTTTTGAAATATTGATTTCAGATGTTAAATTGAGTGACAGTGAGCAGCAAAAGCATCAGTCAATGTTTTTCTCTTTTAATAAACGTATTTATCCGGGGGCATGAAGAGAAACAGAGAGAGAAAGGAGAGGGAAAGAGAGAGACAGAAAGCGAGAGAGAGAATGCTTGATTTGAACCACAGTAAACAAGCCTCGTTGACGATGCAACCGAGAGTTAATTCCCAAAACAACTTTCAGCTCCAAATCCGTCTTTCAGGAGAGCCTGAATTCCACACTGATTACAGTGGATAAAATGCTGATCCACACGCTCTTTTGTATTGTCTAGTAAAATCTTCTGACTGGTTCAGACCTAAAAAGACTCCACTCAGTCATGGAGAAACATCATATTTTGCAAGTGCCCCTGGGTACTTGCGTTCTCTACACCACTCATTTTGATGTTGCATCAACACATAAAATAACCTGACAGTATTTTCCCCTCCACATGTACACTACTTACAACATGGTCGCTCTTGAGCTGAGAATTTTCTCTCTGACAACTATTCTGTATGAGAGCTGGAGACTTGTACATACACAATAGAAAATAGCATTACTCTAATATGGGATCAAGCATTGAGTGACCTTCAGTAAGGCCCTCGTTGACAGGGGCATGTTGCATGAACACCTGCAACCTGTAAGCTGATTTACACGCCACACTTTGCCATGCCTCTGTAAGGTTAGAATTGATTACCACAGACACAGATAATGCTTCAGGTCCTTCAAAAGGGTATTTTGTAGTCAAAATCATTAAAAGCTACATTCAAAATTCTCCATGACAAATAAACAGTAACCCCCCCACGCAGCATATATGTAACAATGTTGTTTTTTGATATTTTATTGGATCAATTTATCTTTATCTTGTGATCAACACATTGTCAGAGTGACAGTCAGTTACGTTTCTATATGGACTTTGGTACATTTCTTTTCTAGCCATGTTCCATGTGTTGAGGTTGCCCTCTACTGGTACATATTCTGGATCTAACACTGTCTCAGTAGGACTAAACTCCTGGATTCGTCAGGTCAGTTTGTCTTTAGAAGAAAAACTAATTGTATTTTTTCCTCGTTAGTGGTTAACATTAGTTTACTCTGTAGTAAAAATATGACATCAGGTGAGGTGTCCCAAATATTCGTAATCGGCCAACATGACGTTTATCCACCCAGACGAGACAACATGTCTTTAGGTCAAAGAGGCTGAAACATGAACCAATATCTATCTGTTTTGTATTTAGCCCATGTGGCTCTTGCTGGGCATGGAAACAAGCATAATGCCGTAGAGACCCCAGCCTGACAAGACACAAGGGTCTAATAAATGGAGTAGAGTTTCAGAGAGGGTGGGGGTGGTTAGGGGTTCTCATGGGGAACGCTCCAGGCCCCATTGGGCAGTGTGAGTTGTTCTCCTGGAATATAAAGGAATATTGAAATCATTATACCAACCAATGAGGTCAGGTGTGGAATGCAGGAAAGGATTCCATCCTCACAATCCCTTCTGCATGGTAACTGATCAATAGCATTGAAGTGATTGTTCCCATACCTGGGTCTTTGTATTTCATGCTGCTTCCCTCCTGTCCTTCTAGTAACAATGGTTTACAGTTGAGAATGATTAAGAGGGACTGCAAATATCGTTTTTGTTATATACACATACGGTCAGTATTATACATTTTTTATTGGAGTTTTAAAAAGCCGTCTTTATGCCATATTTTATACCATGCACAGTGCAACATCGGACCGGCACATAATTGGATTAGTCAATTACTGTACATAGAGCAGGTCAGACAATACTAAAAGCAAGTGACAAAGAAAGTTAAAAAAAATACTAAAGTTAACCTTGCCTCAACCTCACAGGTTCTTGGCAACAGTAATGTCTTTTCACAGGAAAAGTTATACACCACAGCATTCATAATGGAAATGAAGTCTTTACAAGAAGCTCAGAAAGTACAAAATAATCTGAGGCAGTTTTCATACAAATCACTTTTTTCTCTGGTTAATGCAACAAAAAGAAATATTGATTGTGGCTGTAAGCCTACATGTTTATTCTGAAGATGCTCGAGGTGACTGACACGAATCCCAGGCGCATTCAAAATGCTGCACACTATCTCCAACATGCACCCGTTTGTCAAACAGAAACCCTTGGGTGACACAGTACCCGACACCCCTCGAGGAAAAGATAATAGCGTCCATGATTTATTCCCTGACGTTACCCCACACCACACTGCTGCCATATAAAGATGAGGCAAAACACCTCAAGTTATTTGCTCTCCCTTCAGGATAGTTTCTTATGTGTTTTGTTAGTGAGCTGGAGTTTGGTTAATTTACTCTTTCCTCCCAATAGTCACCAATGTTGGTTCCAAGGCTGGACTGCCCCCTGTGGAGAGGGTTCCTCCCTCTGTGGCGTCTGGAGCTGCATCCCTGTGACTGATCTTATCTATACCAGCCTTGTTCATGTTAGTGTTATCAGATAACACTCTTGTGTTTTTGTACCCCTAGCCTCTGTGGTGACAGTTAATTTGGGGCAAAAACACAACCTTGTAACAAGAGAAGAGACGTATGCTGCCACCTGAGCGGTTAGGGAATTGGGCTAGTAATCAGAAGGTTGCCAGTTCGATTGTCGGCTGTGCCAAATTACGTTGTGTCCTTGGGCAAGGCACTTCACCCTACTTGCCTCAGGGGAAATGTCCCTGTACTACTGTAAGTCGCTCTGGATAAGAGCGTCTGCTAAATGACTAAATGTAAATGTATTGTGACGTCACGAGAGGCTGGGTCCTGGAGGGGTGCTACATTCCCCGGAGGTGGCTGCAGCCCTGAGCAGCTGTGGCTCCCTCTGCTGGGGGAGTCAGGGGCTCCATCCCTCCCTCAAAGCGGGGCGTTCCCGCACACCTGGGACTGATCAGACCCTGATGACCTGAGGGGTTTTGTTTAAGAGGGAGAGCCACAGTTAGGTGGTGTGTGGGGTTTGGAGAGGCTTCCTGAGGCGAAGAAGCCATGTACGTTTTTGACAACCTATGTGAGTTTAGAAGTTTTTTTTTGTTAATTCTGAAGACCTCTAATAAACTGCAAATATTTACTCCTTGACAGCTCTGCAAACACCTTTGTAAACCGAGATTTGTTAAAACGTTTGTTAACCGAGACCATAGGTCAATCGTTTTAACAAATCGCGGCGACAAAGCGTTTGCTGACCTGTCGAGGAGTAAACATTTGGTTTCTTATATACTACAACAATACGTGGGAAGATCACAAATCAAACAGGTCGAATCTGGAGCAGACGCCATGTTGTCAGAGCAATCAGCTGCACTTGCACTGGTGACGTCACTCCTCCAAGGCATTAGTCATTTAGCAGACGCTCTTATCTTATCTTATCTTATCTTACTGACTTACAGTAAGTAAGTGAAGTGCCTTGCCCAAGGACACAACGTCAGTTGGCATGACCGGGAATCGAACTGGCAACTTTCGGATTACTAGCCCGATTCCCTCACCGCTCAGCCATCTGACTCGATCTGATATCAACAACATCAATTCGTCTTCTGTCTGCTTCAGATACTTTTTTTTAAACGCGAAGCGATTGCGGGGCGTTTGCGGACCTGTGCAGAAACCATATTTGGTTGTTTTAGTTTTTTGGGGGGCAACTTAGGCTACTTTGTTGTCGAGCAGATGCTACGTTGTTAAGGTCAATGGCTACATCTCCAAGGCAACCGCTTGTTGATAGGTCCATAAAACCGTTTATTTACCTCTGCGAACATTCGGGAGGTATATAAACGGTATTATTAACTTTTGAGAACGTCTTCTGGACAAATGGGAACAGCGTATTGGTCCAATTATTACACTAGTATATAAGAAACACCTTGTTTTTGTTCGACCCCGGTGTCCTCGCACTACTTTGAGCTGTCCCGCTGAGGGCTGTGTAGCCTCTCGTGGCGTCACAGTATGCATTTGTGATCCCTTTATGGAAGCATACAAGGTAAATGAGCTTCATCACTATTCATCATGACAGGTAAACAACAAGTGTTACAACAGACTGCAGGGCTTGGGATATATCAACTTAGCTTGAATACACGTGTATCAATCATTTCACAATATACAAAGCATGAAGATGCATCTAAACATATGCAGTGTGGCAAACAACAAAGCAAGTTTACTTTAAACCTAGCCCAGGTAAGTCTAAAAAATATTTCCAGTCACATCCAAACATGGTGGGAATAGTAATTCCACTTAATATTCCATTAATCCCACACCAAACCTGTGAATGGGCATTAACTGATTTTAAGTAGGCTGACCTTTTGAAGCAAGAAATTATTTCTCCTTCTGGTTGTTCATTTAAATCCCAGACATGCCATGAAAATTACAAAGCATCGCTGAGTATTGACTCAGGAAAACAAGCACATCTTCAACAGAGGAAGATTAATACGAGAATTGACTGATTGGTATGCTGAGAATGTCTGGATAGAGAAGGGGTTCCTGTAGTGAATGTGTGAGCAGGCTTATCACAATTTTCTCCCAACATCTTTCTCTCTGGCTCCACTTACCATGTAATTTTGTAAGTCTGCTTGTAATTGATTTCTACTTCAATTTTATTAATAAAGGCCCATGGAACGCCTGGAGCACAACGTCAGTTATCTGAAGCCCACCAGGAGCCTAATCTCTAAAAATGAGGTGAATTAATAGGAGAGTGCTCAAGTAAGGTATTGATTACTGAATCAATGTCTGTTTCTTTGCACCATGCTCACTTGATGGGCTAAATGGAACAACGCTATAAAATAAAATTCATCCCTTGTTCTTTCTTGTTCGATCAAAGTTTATTTTATGGCCAACGCTTCTTAAGAACTAGACCTATCAACATTTCAAATACTGAAAAGAAGGAAGATACTGCAAACAAAAGAATAGCACCTCAATCTGTTTTCCAGCACTTCCAGTGTTTATTAACAAAAGCAATCTTATTTCTACAGTGTACTTCTTTTCCTAAAGCAGTTGGGGGGATGAGCCATGGTTTCTCTGACAAAGGACCGTTAGCGGCAAGGTGTATGCCGATCATCCTGTTCTCTCAAGATGAATGGCAAAGCTGGTGAATCAACACACATTCTTCCCCACCTGGGAAGCAGCAGCACTGGTCGATTACTTCAGGTGAATTTGAGCAAAGCGGCATTACTGTCGGACAGAGCTCTCTGGGTTCTGCCTGCACAATTAGTTTATCTGATGAGGTTGCAACTCCCTCCTCCACAAAACCTTCCCTTTTGCCAGCCCACAAGTGATGCAATTCTGTAGTTTATTGCCCTTGAACTTCTTACGTCCTAAACCCTGTTTGTAGAGAGTTACCACTGGTAATCAATAGCAGGAAAATGAACAGCACAATATGGAAAAATATGATAAAACTCAGTTATATATTATAATAATATAAACTACTTGCACTATATCTATCTATCTATCTATATATATGCAGCTATATATAGTGCAAGTGGGGGGTGGGGGAAGCCATATCAACAACTAACTAAACAATTGCTTTAACACATCCCCCCTGATCTTGTTAGGGACCTGGTACCTTCCAATTACCCCCAATTAACCCCAATTGGAAGTGTGCCATGCTCTAACCACACAAACACATAAGACAAAGAAAATAAAGAACAGCCCAAGGATAAAATAATGACAAAAAGTGACAGAGAAATGTTACAATAATGTAGTTTAGGGTTTGTGTGGCCTGGGGTGCGGCCGTCACAAGTGGGTTTAAGTGTACCTCATGTAGGCTGATGTAGCCTATCAAAGGAGCGGGTCCCACCTGTTCACTCATTTTGATCATCAGAGGATCGCTAACTATAACCATCTGCTTACTTTGTGGAGAAACTATGGTGCTTATGTCTTTGTGTTTGAGGTAACCTAGGTGGAAAACTAGCCAAAATCAACATTTATGGAAAACATTTTCATCCTGGTCTTTTATGTTTTGTAATAGGCCTACTCCTTATGTGCGGACTGGCAGTATCTCAAATAATTTCATTCGTAGCTAGTTAATCTTACTCAGATAGCGTCACTTCTCATGTATGAATGTGAATCTAGAACACACTGGACTAGAATATAATCAAAAAGAACAGAAGAGTTGGATAGATGGGTGGGGGGAGACGAGAACCATAACTTTTCAATCTAAAATATAATTGTTTTTTAAGTCAATAATATTACATAGTACATACAGTAGTACATTACAGTAATACATATATACATAGTACATGTAAATTGATTTACAGTCCAGTAAAGGACATAAAAAAAATTATGAATCACATTTAATCTGAGGACAGCATACCATGCTAAATGTAGATGCATCACTAAAAACTATACGTTAACTGACAGATCATCATCATGATCACTTCTAGTCCCCAGACTCAAACTCAACGAGACAGTTTCAGTGCTGTGGGATGAACATTACAGATGTCAAACCAATGCTGGTCCACTGCCTTACATGGCAACAGGCCGTTATGCGGTAGTGAGGGTCGACGCCAACGGTCTCGACTGCTCACCACCCTCCAGTAGTATGTGCCCTTGAGCAGGAAGATGGCATTGTGTGTGTAAGAGAAGTAGGCAGCATCTATGTTCCCACCCGGATGGTTGCCTGGCACTACTGCCGGGAAAACATCTGAGATCTTTCTTGGAAAGCCAAGGGCCAGTCGGTTGGCTTTTACATCAAATGCGTACACCTATCAATTTAGATAAAGTAAACAGGCAAACAATCAATTTACTAAAACAAACAACTGTTTCTAGCTGGATGTATTGGGCAATATGTGCAATTCCATATGTGTCCTGCAATCGGCCTATGTTAAGCTTTCCTGCAATAGCCCTACAATTCTTATCCCCCGTGTGAATACAATTTGAAGTCATAGAGCAGTGGGAGTATAAAATGAGTCTCAGTGGTGCAGAGGAGGCTGGCAGTCCTTACATAAATACCAATGAAGAAGTAGATGTGTGAGTCCCTTCTGTCATAGAAGGCTGTGTCAATGGGACTGGAGACCCCTGGGAAGCCAGCAGAGATGAGTCTAGGGTAGTGGTGTCCCTCTGGGTCCTCTGTGAAAGCCTGGTCATTGTCAGCATCATACCTCCAGAACTGAGTGCCTGTCCCAAAGGAGAGAATTCATACAGACATGTCACTTACCGAGTGCACTACCTGTGAGTGAGTGTGAGTCACTGGCCTGTGAATTGGGTGGACCATTGTCACCTTTAAAGAAGTAGACAGCATCTGTTGTCTTAGACCAAACGTGTACATATGCATCCACACCATCCATGGGTATCCCATGCCAGCCGACCTGCACTGCCACAGGATCCCCGTAGCGTGTGCGGTTGTTCCTGTTCTCATACAGCCAGTACCAGCTGTCCCTCATAAAGTAGGTGTTAAAACGGATAACCACCTCGCCGTATGACGTTCTCTCCTTCCTGATCCAATCAAACACTGTGTTGAAACGGCCGCTGCAGCCACCTAACAATAAAAAACAACCACATGAATATATGTATGTCTATTGTAATTTAAGGTACAGCAATGTAAGGAAGTGTGTCGCTCAATGGAACTTGTGTCACTAGTCCACACTTGACCGGTGGGGATCTCATTCTAATATGACTGTAACTGTTAGCTGCTCCTGGCATTCTCTAATCCCTGCTCTCCTCTCTGTCCCCCCTCCACACATCCCCTGTGGTGTGGGGGGTTTGAGCTGTCAGCACCTGCCTGGTCGGTCTGCCAACACTGGACCTGGTCGCCAACCGGAAACCAGTCTCCATGACCGGCAACAGCGAGTTTCCCGTCCCTTCCCACATCTACCAAGTTGAACAATGGATTTTGGTGTTTCAAAACCAATTGACACTTCCCTGCTGTATGACTATGTTAAGCCTGTGTTCTGTTCCTCTATTTCACCAACTGTCTCTGGAGGAGATCCCTCACTGAATTGCTCTTCCCAAGGTTTCTTCAATTTTTCCCCTCCAGTGAGTTTTTCCTTGTCTTCCTTGAAGGTTTAGGTTGGTTGAGGGGCAGTTCTATGGGCATATGTGAAGCCCTCTGTGACATGCTTGCGTGTAAAAAGGGCTACACAAATACATTTTGATTTGATCAAATGGTGCTGTATTCCCACATTTTAATTAGCCTCCCCTACCATAAAGATACTGCATAGCCTTCCTGTCCATCCAGTCAATCTCAAAGCCTGACTCCTGTGGCAGGTAGCTGGGCTGCATGATAGAGCCACCCCTGTAGATATGAGGCAGACCTAGGACATGTCCTATCTCATGCACTGCAACCTGACAAATACAGAAGAGGATGAGATTCAAGCTTATTCTCCATGTTTCCTGTTGTGTCACTATGCCGATGATTTCTGCATTTAAAAAGAGATGCAAAAATCAATGCCTTAGTAAATATTTTCAAATTCCTAAATATGCTGTTATAGTATGAGGTGTTACTGTTGCACTGTAGTTGAATTATTATTGCTGTTCATCATAGTTGAGATGTGGCAACTTTGCACTGTACCTGGTAAATACAGTTGAGCTCTAATCCTTGATTTTCTACTACTTTGGATGAAAGGGTCTTCTAAAACAATAAAATGTTACGTAATAGTATCTCACTCACTTTTAGAAGGCTGATGCCACTCCCAGCATTAGGTGCTGTGAAATGTTCATCATCGTCAAAATGGATGTCCCCTAGGAACCAGGCATGTGCAAACTCTCTGCCAGAGCCGTCAAACTTCTGGTTGCATCCTAAATGTCTTCCTTCATTGCAATCACAGCGAGACAGTATTTCCATCAAATTACTCACTGAAACATGTCATTTGAAATGTGTGTTTGGACTTACCTGTGCCGAAGCCAAGTTTGATATCTATATACTCCAGAGGAGAGCCTGTGTCCTCCATGAACTCAAGAAAAGAAACCTCACTCCACATCCTGAAGGCTAGTCTGAATATGTGTCTCTGGTCCTCGATGGACAACTGGCTGCTGTAGCCCTCTCCTATTAATCTCCACTTGAGTACCGTCTTGGAGAAGGCCATGTATCCCGTCCCGCGCACCTCTCTCCTCTGCCTGCGCTTGTACAGGAGGGTTGCCAGTTGACGCTTCCTACGGGTAAACTCACGACTCGGATGCGGGACTGATGGGGTGCTCACAGTACCATTCTCCATGCGACCATTCATATCGTTTTTCTCAGAATTATCTATAACAGTGGTGTTAATATTGGGACCAACAGTGGAAGTATTGTCTGTGTTAGTGACATTCAGAGTCAACATGTTGGTGTCATTAAAAACATCATGAAATGTTGTGTCACCCCCAAAGTAGTCTATTTTAGAGCTATTAACAGCATCATTGAACACACCAGCTTCTGTTTGGTTGCTGATCATCCCATCTGAAGTGTGAATGTTTGCATCTCCTGTGGTAGTTGTTGGTAGGCTGCCACTCCAAAGAGTTGTTGGGTTGGATTCTGAGGGATCATCTGGTTCTTTCTCCTTGTCTGGGACTCCACATCTCGGCTTGTTCATAGCTGTCTTGGTCGCATCGTCAAAGATGCCCGTAACTGAAAGACCTGACACTCTCTGGAATTCCCTGAGAGCTAAGGCAAACAAAGGACTTTTAGCATCATCATTATTACCACCTTCAAGAGGTTGTGACCCCCCCTCCTTGATAACGGATGGTAGGTCACTGCCAGCAAAATCTTCTCTGAACTCTTCTTCCAACTGGATCTCTTCCCAATTTACTGGTTTTATAAAGCCATACCTGGAAAGAAACCGCTGACAACATGGCTAATTATAAACATGAAACGACCTTTGTATGACAGAAGAAATAGTGCTTAAATGTAATTTCAATTTGACATGTTATCATGTTAACCACTGGTATTCAAATAGTAGTGTTTACCTCTGCGGTGTCGTCATCAGTTATGAGTTCAGCCTGGTGAGATGCAGGAATCTCCACATCCGAATGATCCCGGCTGTGAAAGAGTTTCTCTGCATCCATGCAATGGATGCTCGTCAGAATGAGACATGTTATCAGCTGGATAAAAGTCAGCATCGTAATGGTGCAGCTAGAAGTAGTTGCAAAGACTAATGCTGGCACTACGAAAACAGCAGTGCGTTTAAATACACTCACTCACATACCACGCCCAAAAGTTGAGATTTTCTGAAAAGAGGCAGTCATCGTACGTTAATTTATGCGTGTCGGTAATATCGCTATCGAACGAAAAGTAAACTTTGGTTTCAGTCTAGTGCAACTGTTGAAATCTACAATGAAATTATATGGAATGTTTTGCGCACGCTCCAGTGACAGTGAATGAGATTTGAGTGTTTTATGAGTCGAAGTTGTTCACTTTTATCCCTATGCGTGAGGTGCGAGCACAGCCACGCGACACCTCTCTTCGGGAACACCTGTTGTGATAAAGCCCCGCGCCTTTACTTTCACATATTGGTCTTAAATCATAAAGAACCAACAATGAAACTGGCATTCTGAGTCATAAACACTATGGTCAGTTAATTTTTGGTAAATAAGGTACAGCCACCTGTTATTTTTCAATATAACAGTGATTACATGTAAAGCATAATATTATGAACCTAACTTCAGCTTTCACAAACATAATCTTTGCATTGAAACATTGTAACATACTTGAGTGAAAAACAATACCAGCCAGGGTAATAAATAAATACTTGTAATGAAAAGCAATACGGTGAAAACATTGGATTGACAGAAATAAATCACTAACAATCCTAAACAAATTCATTAAATTCAGGATATGAATGCAGATGGTGATGGTGGATGGAATCACATTTTTCAGGTTGGTGGTGAGTTACTCTAAAGCCTTTGCTATCCCTGCGGCTAGATGTTCAGCAGTGGGCTTCTCTGCACAACAGCTTACTGATAGTCCTTCTGCCATCATGGCCTCTGCTGTAGTAGGTCCAATGGCTGAAAACTAGGCAGAAAATCAGGACAACTAAGCCTTAGTATCACATATCAAAATAATTGTAAATGTATTATTAGTATATTTATTATTTAAGGTAATTGTTCAATGAATAGTGTTGGTGAGAAATGTATACCTTGATTTGATTGAGCTGTTCAGACAATAATCTTCTAACCGTTTCAAAGCAAAACTTGAATCCTGATGGGCTGAAGAAAGTAATGCTGGCCGGGACACCCTGTGTGTACATCAGACATGTCTAAAACCATAAAGGCTATGGATAATATAGAAGAGAAAGCACTCTGTGTGAGTTGAGCTAACCTGTTCAGTAAAATAGTCTGTCAAATTATTTTCCAGGTCAGGATGTGGAGCTGTTTCATAGACTGTTAGTGTCTCAAGAAGCATTCCTAGAAACAGTCAAATTAAGTGTTACCAATTTTCATGTACACTGTAAACTTATACCCAAGGAAACTCACAGAAATAGTTTAAGCATTTGTAGCATTAAGTTAAATTACTTGGTAGTTATTGTCTGTAGTAATAACTCCTTACCATTTTCCCTTAAAGCAGTGGGAAGCACTTCTCTTTTGATTGATCCACAGGGGAAGAATAATGGTAATGTCCTGGAATTGTGTCCTATGTTAAACAAGAATTACATAGGCTGTGGGCAGCTGATTTCACCTGACTTTCCAAACAACATATTTTTCTTATGAAATCATACATTAAAGACATACTGTCAAGAATGAATTGTGACAAAACATCTGCAGTCCCAGTATCTTCTCCCAGAGGAACCAAACCCAGATGTTGCACTGAAACAATAGGTACCGAAACACCTTTGGTTTAAATCAAGTCAAGATGATACATTTATAAAACATCTAAATTATATGGGTAACCTGGGTTGTTTCATCTCAAATAATAATGACAATGCAGCTATTATTTTCCTATATTTTGCAGGTATAGAAGAATTAGTCAGGTGCAGAATTGGCTATCAAAAGAGAGTTTCATCTGCCCAGTCTCTTAATACAAGGTGTGAATAAATGCATTCACAGTAAACTGTCACTTGTAGAGAACACATTTCCAGTTACATACAGCCGGGTGGTATCATCGTTGACACATTTATGTGACATCCAGGTGCCTGGCACACTCAGTGCTTGAATTAGTCAATCGTGATTGATAGAGGCACTTCACACATTGGGTAGCAAATACATACCTAAAGATGCGGTAGTCTTTCCAACAACATAAATGGACTTGGCATTCCATTTGTCTTTTACATGACTATTCCACTCTGAAATAAATGAAATAAAATTGTAATATTAGTAGCCTAATTATTTTAAACACAGAAAATGTGATAAGTCCTCTTCTGACATTCACTGGACCTACATTGTAACTTCAGAAAATAGCTGCCCCATAAAAGTCACCGTGTGCAAAGCAACATGTTTCTCTGCTAATATCGACATGATAAATGGTAAATGGACTGCATTTATATAGCGCTTTTCTACCTTAGCGGCACTCAAAGCGCTTTACAATGTTTGCCTCTCATTCACCCATTCATACTCTCACTCACACATACCGACGAGCTACCATGCAAGGCGCCGGCCTGCCCATCGGGAGCTACTTGGGGTTCAGAGTCTTGCTCAAAGATACTTCGGCACATGACGTAGGAGGAGTCAGGGATCGAACCGCCAACCTTGCGATTAACAGACAACCCTCTCTACCCCCTGAGCCCCACATGAGATACGTTATATCTTCTCACCTTGCTTTCTTTCTTCTACCTTTAAACACATGTTGACAGCCTCAACAGCCCTAGGACTAGTAAAGATGAGGCCACCATACTTGTCTGGTTGAAAAAGCTGTAAGTACCATGGAAAGATTAAAAGAGATGTGACATAAAATGGTTAATCAAAAAAGTATGTGTATAACTGCATAATTTCCTGAAATTGTACTTACCTTGTCCAACAAGGTGTTCAAAGACATCAACTTAAAAGACAATACAGGAATTAATTTGGCTGTATGTCCATATGATGCCAGTTCCTGTAAAGAGACAAAACAGTAAATAGTACTGTGTCTGAGTTACAGCACAACTTCAAAACAGAAAATCCACGACAAGTCCCATAGAGTACCTGTATGTATGGGTCAGGTCCAGAATCTCCCTCTCTTGGCTCTTTCAAAAGTAGTACACGCATCCTAATAGAAGTCTCAGAATGCTATGAAAGACAAAGTATATTGATAAGTGTTTGTCAAAATAGTCAGGAATAAAATGAGAGATGAGAGAACCAAATCAACTAGCTCAAGGACTACCGTCATGTGGGGATTACTGTAAGAGGCGTTATGTGTGGGAAGGCAGAACTAGCTTAGCTACACCCAAGGACTGTCATATGTTACCTTCTGATAAGAGTGCTGTCATCAAGTAACTGAATATGCATTTCGCAAACAATTCGTTTGAAAAAACGCATCGTACTTTTAAGCAATTTCATTTAAATGACAGAGATAAATGTATGTGTCTACGAGAGAGAGAAAGGGGTGTATTATGATTGTGCAAGATCTAGCACTGTGACTTCTGATGTAATTTTCTTTTAGGCTCTCCAAACGATGACTCACAGTTGATTTACTTCATAAAAAACGTAGCTACTTATCTTATGTCGCTTTGGATAACAAGCTAACAAGCTGGATAACACTTAAAACTGCTAAAGGACAAAAACGTAGCCTAAAATGTCATAAACCAATTAAGTGCAGCAAGCTTATCTTGTTGAGTAGGCAAAATGATGCCATGCATGGTCGAGTCATTTTTGGTGTAGGGCATTCGAACAGCATTTAGAGTAGGGTTAGACTAGCCGAACGAGTTTAATTCAAATTATTTATATCTAAGTAGACTATAGTAGGATATAGTCGTTAATAGCACAGCGATGTTGTTGTTGCTGTTGTGGTTGTGCAGTTAAGATGTCAACACAAACAACTTGTGTGCCCTGTGTGCAGAGAATTTACGCCCTCAAAGTAAACAGTCTGTGGTTAACTTCCAAACTATCCACCAGAACAATTATTGTGAATTTGTTAATCATGAAAAACATTGTAACAGTTGGAGTTTGTTACTGTACCTCGACTTCCTCCAGCTAGGATCATAGTTGATAGGCTACATAAACCGTGGAAACATAGTGCCGTGGTTCACTAGAACTATTTTATTTTTGGGGGAAATTGTACTCAAAGCAATGTTTAAATATGCTATGTAACATACTGCTCGATTTGACTTTAACTAACTTACTACATTTAGTGATTTGTATCCTTTTAGCAAATATTGTATTCCAAATTGCTACTAAATCCAATAGATTTGAATAGTATTTCCGGTTTGGCGAATCCGCCTTCAGAATAAAAACCGGCCTGATTTGTAGTAGTGATGGGCATTCCGGCTCTTTTTCGTGAGCCGGCTCGTATGGCTCAGCTCACTAAAAAGAGCCGGCTCTTTTGGCTCTCCAACGGCTCTTTAAAAAATACATGTTTTAACTATGAATTTGACTATGATAGGTGTGAAAACTATTTGAATTAAATTATTAACCCTTGTGTTATCTTCGGGTCGTTCTGACCCATCAGTCATTGTGACCCACCGTCGTATTGCGACAACTTTACCGCATACAAAAACAAAGTGAAGCATTTTCTTTTAACCGTTGGGCTGTCTCAGACCCCCCACATTGCGAAGGTTAAAAGAAAATTATTTTTATTTGTTTTTGTATTGGGTAAAATTGGGTAAACACAACGATGGTTCGTTATGAACCTTTGGGTCATGTGACCCGAAGGCAGCACGAGGGTTAAATGAAATCATACTCAACCGTAACCACATATCTTTAAAAATGCATTGATTTGTCATGGCTCTCCTCCGAGTTTTGACTACTCTCTGTGTGTGAGTTGGCTCGGCCCTCCCTCATGCAGGATTGACAGGAACAGAATGTGAGGATGATCGTGTGTGCCTTTAAGCCTACAAGTATTTTTTGTTGTTGTTCTTCTTCCATTTATTAGTAAAGTACTGGAAAAGATAGTTTTAGTCCAATTAAATTCTTTTCTTGAAGAAAATAACATCCTGGAAGTCTCGCAGTCAGGTTTCAGGAAATATCACAGTACTGAAACTGCTCTCACCAAAATAATTAGCGACCTCAGACTAAACTCTGATGCAAATAAAGTCTATCCTTATCCTGTTAGATCTCAGTGCAGCATTTGATACAATTGATCACGACATCCTAATCAATAGACTGGAAAAGCTTATTGGGTTCACGGATAGTGTATTGAACTGGCTGAAATCATATATCACAGGAAGGAAGTTTTATGTTAGTTTAGGTGACCATAGGTCCAAGAAACATGAGAACTGCTACGGGGTTGCTCAAGGAAGCTGCTTAGGTCCATTACTTTTTTCTCTTTATATGTTACCACTCGGCGACATAATCAGAGAACATAACATAGATTTCCATAGCTATGCGGATGACACACAACTATATATATCCACTGAACCCAACGATGCAACGGCCATCAATTCCATTACCAACTGCCTGTTGGCAATAAACAAATGGATGAATGATAACTTTCTTAAATTAAATGAAGACAAAACCGAAGTCCTACTATGTGGCCCCAAATCCAAAAGAGAGATGCTTATTAAGAATCTTGGAGGCTTAACCCCCTGTCTTAAACCAGAGGTGACGAGTCTCGGTGTAATCCTGGACTCAGATTTGAATTTCAACTCTCACATTAATAAAGTGACCAAAACAGCTTTCTTTCACCTGAGGAATATAGCAAAGGTACGACCATTCATAAACCAAAATGATGCAGAGAAGTTAATTCATGCTTTTATATCCAGCCGGCTGGACTACTGTAACACACTTTTCACTGGTCTTCCCAAGAAAACCACTGAAAGACTACAGCTCATTCAAAATTCTGCAGCTAGATTATTAACCAAAACTAAAAGGAGAGAACACATTAGTCCTGTCCTAGCTACTTTACACTGGCTCCCTGTTACCTTCAGAATTGACTTAAGGTCCTTTTCCTCACATACAAAGCTCTACACGGACAAGGACCTAGCTACATTGCTAACTCCTTTATAAACTACACACCAGCTAGAACACTGCGATCATCAAATGCAGGCCTATTAGAGGTCACCAGAAGCAGTCATAAGAAGATTGGTGATTCGGCCTTTGTCAATTACACCCCAAAACTATGGAACAAATTACCCATAAATATTAGGGATGCAAACACTCTAGACATTTTTAAAAGACAGCTTAAAACCTACCTTTTTACCGAAGCATTTAACCCTTGTGTTATCTTCGGGTCATTCTGACCCATCAGTCATTGTGACCCACCGTCGTATTGCGACAAATTTACCTCATACAAAAACAAAGTGAAGCATTTTCTTTTAACTGTCGGGCTGTCTCAGACCCCCCACATTGGAATGGTTAAAAGAAAATTATTTGTATTTGTTTTTGTATTGGGTAAAATTGGGTAAACACAACGATGGTTCGTTATGAACCTTTGGGTCATGTGACCCGAAGGCAGCACGAGGGTTAAGTAATTTTATTTCAAAAGGGTTTTCCTACTTTTTAAAGTTGTTTTCTCTCTTGAACAGAGATCTTATTGGGATTTTTATTTGAATTGTTTATCACTTGTATTATTGTTTTTATTTATTTTATGTAAAGCACCTTGAGCTACAATTCTTGTATGAAATGTTCTATATAAATAAAGTCTTACTTACTTTGAATCAGTCAATTATTTTAAATACAATTAAAATTAATTATTTCATAATCATTTAGTTTTTATAGGCTGTATTAATCTATTAAAAATAGAGTCGGCTCTTCAGATATGCGAGCCAGCTCCCGACGTTCACCTTCAAGAGCCGGCTATTAGAGCCGGATCGTTCGCGAACGACCCATCACTAATTTGTAGGCGATTAAACGTGTGAATGTGGTTGTGCAGTACACTTCTGTTCGAATTGATTGAGTTATTATCGGGGTTAAAATAAGTTTAATTAAGTGAAATAACGTATGTTAATATGAATAGGCTATAGTCATGATAAAAAAGGCATATGCCCATAGTTCTAGTTAGGCTACTGGTAGGAGCTGCAGTAGCCTGCTAAAAGTAAAACAAAAGGTGCGTTCGACATGAACTGACTTCATGCAGCGCTGCAGCCGGCTGACTTGAAACAGTGAATTCTGGTTAGACTTTATGTCCGACTTGAGACGGCGCCGAGGCTAGGTCACTGTGACGTAGCCATTAAAGTACCGTGAGATCGATTCGAGAACTGCCGGCTGTGTAGCCGAGCGCATTTTCTCAAGAGCAACTGCAAGGGTTCTAATGACGACACAGCTATTTCATGATTGGCCAGACTCACATACGACAACTTTGACGCGTGTTTTGTAATTACTCTGACACCTTCAGCAGAGCCTGTTTAAGGAGAGCCTGGCCACTCCCTATTAAGCCCCATTGTACCGAATTTTGTTGCAGTTCCACCAGAGTTCCACTGGGAATGATCGCGGTCGAGTGCAGAATGAATGGGAGTCTATGGAGCTAAACGGCTAAATGTGTCTCTTTCACCTGATTGTCGTTGAGAAATCTCAGATTTGATTGTAGTTTTTGCATGTTCAACATGTATTACAGGTCTAAAGTTGAATGAACGAGTACTTATGTCCTTTCGATTTCTTACAGGGCAAGTCGTTGTTGCCCATAACACGCTAGCATTCTGCTAACAAATTCTGATTGGTTAGTGAAGGACTGACTACGCCCATTGATCCCGCTTGATGGCATCCGAAGCAGAACCAGAATGTCAGAGCATTAGCAACATTAGCAACAACATTAGCAAACCAAAACTCTTTCTAGCATGTGTATTGACAGAGAGAGCCTAACCTGTCAGCTATGTTGTCGATGCCTCGAGAGAAAAGTGGAAGTAACCAGAGCTTGCCGTCAAGCAGTATCTCAGGCCGTACAATGTGTATGACGTCAATGACATTGTAAAAGGCTTTTTAGAACAGAAAGGCGACTTTGAAAAAATCTATCACCCAGCGGTGTGTATTTTTTTGCCTTTCAATTCAGAATTCAAATTACTAGACAAAAAATTATATCCTGAGAAAAGTGGATTTTGAGGGGTATGCTCCATAGACCTCCATTCATTCTGCACTCGACCGTTAGCGACCTCATATGGAACTACAGTGGAACCGCAACCAGTTCAGAACCCGGAAGTTTCCCGAGAGTGGCAGTTCTCTCTATATTAGACATTCTCTGCCTTCAGTTTCGCCAACGCTCAAATCCGGACCAATTAAAAATGTGTTGAAGAAAGGGTTTTAATCTGCCTCTTCACTAACGGAAAGACTAAGTTTAATTATAAATAAAGTAAAGTAAGCAAACAGCGCTTGATCGGCCATGACTGACGTCAACGCAGCAAACCACGAAAAGCTGGAATGTCCGACTTTACAGAGCCATTTTCAACTCCTCCCCGACTGCAAGCGGCTATTCTCGCCGGTCATTTCATGCAGCCGCAATCCATGTCGAACGCCCCTAATGTATTCGGGATTCCGGAAATAGCCCACCCTCGTGTCCTAGGGGGTGTTCCATCCATAGATATATATAAACACTAGATGTCTCGTCCGCATTGCCGGACAACAGAGTCGAACGTCCGCACATGGCGGCCATCTTGCTACAGTCAACTCGCTCACCCATAACATTGTGTTGATGCTACATGTACTTTTTAAATGACCATAACTTGCTCAATTTTCAACCGATTTTGAAACGGTTTGGTTTGTTATCAACGTCAGAGATGTCGGTATGCCACTACATACTTATGAATAATTATATATATATATTTTAAATAGAATAGAAGTATGCAGTGGCATAACGACATCTCTGACGTTGATAACAAACCAAACCGTTTCAAAATCGGTTGAAAATTGAGCAAGTTATGGTCATTTAAAAAGTACATGTAGATTCAACACAATGTTATGGGTGAGCGAGTTGACTGTGCATGACGTTCTAGACTCCGCCGTAAGACATCTAGTGTTTATATATATCTATGGTTCCATCAACGTCGATTAAGGAAAAGCGAGACTTATTTCGCCAAGTCTCACATACTTATGAGAATTCCGTTCCATTAAGGTGGCTTATTTTAGTTCAAGCTACGTAACCAAGGTAACTTATACTTTGGAACTAGCCTGATCCGTGTCAGGCTAAAAGTCAAGCTAAACTAAAATGTGTTGCAAATAATTTCAAACAGGCGGAAACAGAATCTAAAAAGATAGTTCCGCCAAGGAAATTTCAGCCTTCCGAGCATTTTTGTTCCGTCCGTGTTCGGAAACATAAGTGTAAACCTTTTTTTCTCACAATGACCCAGTATGAATTAGGCTAATTGCCATGTTTCTCTCATCTTTTAATAAATAATGATATATTATTAGGCCGATCAAAATAAACCACTTAAGAAATTATGTCACTTAAACCGTTTTCAAAAGTCATTGGATAATTGACATAAGCCTAAACTATAAAAGCAGTGCGTCAAAAGATAATTTATTAATATGACCCATCATGGCGTGTCCATTCATCGACAACCCTGTGGACGAAGGTGCACAGATCATCCAAATAGCGTTAACCCAACCAGCCCCACGGGTCTTCAGAGACAGAAACAATCCGCTGTGCTTCCCTGACGATTATCTGTGGGAGAGGTATCGGTTCAGCAGGCCCAGCATAGTTTACCTATGTAGTCTGCTGGAGCTGCACATAAAGAAAAAAAACACAGCAGCCAGGGTTTGACCACTGTACAGTCCGTCTGCATAGCTCTGCGTTTCTTTGCTTGTGGGACATTCTTGTACAGTGTTGGGGACGCAGAAGGTCTTGCAAAGGCAACGGTATGCCGGGAAATAAGAACAGTATACCTTGCTCTAAAGCGGTAACTGAATATCTACGTCTGTTTTCCTGGTCATCGTGAGATACAACTAAGTCAAAGAGACTTTTTATTCAATTGCAGGTATGTGACAGTATTATTTTTCAAGAAGTCTGCAGGTTGACAAGCATTTATTGACTCCTCTCCTTCAGGCTTCCCTAATGTCATAGAGTCAATAGACTGCACCCATGTGCGAATCCAAGCCCCATCTGGACCTGTGGAGGCAGACTATGTCAATCGCAAATCTTTCCATAGCCTAAATGTACAGGTATGTACCAGCTGATGACAGCTGTCCATACACTTGAGGGGGAAAATTATTAATTAGATTGGATGAAATGTGCCCTTCTACAATAGAGCTAATTATATATTTCTATAGGCATGCCTAGCGATTTCAAATTAACGTTCTTTAAAGCAGTGTGCCCCATAATTGAACACACTTATCTTGTCAGATGATCTGCAATGCAAGTTGCCTGATCTCCAATATTGAGGCAAAATGGCCCGGCTCTGTCCATGATTCCAGAATATTTCGAGCATCATCTCTTTCACAGAGGTTTGCACAACGGAAGAGCATGCTGTTACTATAGGGCTTACATAATGTACTTCACCTTAACAATTTTGTATATTAAAACACTTCCATTCTGCAGGAGAGTTTAATGGACTTCTGCTTGGGGACAGAGGTTATGCCTGTATGCCATACCTGCTGACACCCTACCCAGAACCAGCAACAGACCCAGAGAGAGCCTTCAACCATGCCCATGCTAAAACCAGGGCACGGATTGAGATGGTTTTTGGCCAACTGAAATCTAGGTTCCAGTGCCTAAAAGGCCTCAGGGTTGCTCCAGACAGGGCCTGTGACATAACAGTTGCCTGTGCAGTCTTGCACAACACCCTACGCCGTGAGAGACTGCCCAGAGTGTTGCCAGAGGAGCAATGGGAAGAATTGAACCCAGCCCTTCAGGACCGAGATGGAAGAACCGTGCGGGATCTTTACAAGAATACCTATTTCATTTAACCCATTTTAGTCACGGTCACCTTTGTTTGAATTAACCATTTATTTCAAAGCTCAGAATTTCAGTTAAATTGGTTTGAATTCATTTAAGAGGGAAGTTTTTCCTTGTCTTCCTTGAGGGTTTTGGGGGGTTTTAGGTGCAGTTCTATGGGCATATGTAAAGGCCTTTGTGACATTGCTTGTAAAACAGAATATACAACACATTGCAATTTCATTTTATTTATTCATTCATTCTCATCAAGCTGTGAAGACAAAAAAGAAAAGTTATTAAAAAGTCCAAACATGACCGTCTGCAATGTTTTAAATGTATACATACATCTTTTTCCAGTTTCTTTATCTCCAACTGCAACTTTTTTATTTTTAATCTTCTGTACTCCATGTCGAGTTTTTTGCTCTCAATGTCAAGAAGCAAATGCCTCTTGTATATTGCCCGGACATCCTGTGAAAAAGAAGATCGTCAGAGTAGCCGATTATGTAGTCAATAGCAATATTAATAGTTACCTACTTCGCTCCTTGCTGATGTTCTTGCCATTTCCTGCAGCAAGGTGTATGGTTAAACATAATTTAAAAGAAAACAGACATCCAATAACATTATTTGGTCTTACCTCTGGCATTTCTGTCATGGCAGAAATGGTCTCTTCATCAGGGGCCATACACATGCTAGTATCTTCTCCCTGCAAATAGAGCACAGCAGTTAAAAAGGCAAATAATAATGTAATCATGCACAGCCTTTATAAAAGGACCACTTACGGGATCAATGTAATGGCCTTGTGCACCTTCAGTGGGATCCAAAAGGGATATTTCATCTCCAGTCACTGAAAGATAGGCCTGTTAATTTTACCATAGAGAGACTGATACCTTTTGAGGAAAGGTATAGCAGTCAAAATACCTTGAACATATTTCTCCCGAACACCTTGGGGAAGGACGTTGGAAGAGGTCCCACCCTCTATTCCCTCTACTAGAGGGCGCCCCCGGTTGAGGCTTAAGGCCAGCTCCTCCACAGGTGTAAGGCTCTCTGGAGGTGGTCCCCCACCAGTGGCAATGGTGTCACCCATCTTTTGAGTGGCTATAAAGGGTGCAATTTTACAGAACACTTTACAGTAACATTTGAATTTACTAGGCTACTTATACTTACCACTCTGGAAAATGTTCTTATATTTAGTTTTGACTTGCTGCCAAGTCCTTTTTTGAGTGTTCAGGTGGCTGCTGTTGAGAATAGCCCAATAATTAGGCCTACTGTCAGAAAGGCTTTAAACACCTCATCAAAATTGGCTAAAAACTGTAAATGCATTAATTTGTCTACACACCACAATAATTAGAATAAAACAATCGTACAACTTACGCATTTAGTCGGTCAGCAATGGTTTGCCAAGCCACTTCCCTTGCTTTATTAATAATTGCCGTATTGCCCTTTTTGACAATGACGTCTCGATAATCCTGATATAGTTGCATTAAAAATGTCTGCTCCGCAACGGCAAAAACATCAGCTCGGGCTGTCTTTGCCGTTCTTTTCGCCATTTCTCTTCTTTTCGACGATCGCCTGTTCTGGCCTGCTTAAATACAATGTGCGCGTCCACAGTTTGAGATTACGCAAGTCTGGTTTGTGTTAGCGTTGATTGTTAGTGGAACGGAACGTTAGTGGAACGGCTTGAGGCTTAAGTCTAAGTTGACGTTTACTAGGGATGGGTATCGAGAACCGGTTCTTGTTTAGAACCGGTTCCCAGTGAATCGATTCCTTGGAATCGTTAGCAAAATTCCTTAACGATTCTCTTAACGATTCTCTGTGCCGTTGCGCATGCGCAAACCTTTATAGTTTATTCAGACAGACTGCAGCAAACATGGCAACTAGGAAGAAGCGTTCTAAAGTTTGGTTGTATTTCACACGACAAAATGACAACAACGCCACTTGTAACGCGTGTAAAAAGTCTATTTCGTCGAAGGGAGGAAATACTACAAATATGAAGAAGCATTTGAACACACAGCATGGAATGAAGTTACTGGAACGTCATGTGTTCGATGCATGCAGCAGCGCAGCTAACGTTCGCGCTTCATCTCTAACTATCTAAGGTAGAGCTAAACTGCTCAAAAGTGATCACAACCACTTGTTACTGTGTGAAGCAATTTGCCTTTATTGTGTGTAGTCGATCTAGTTATCTTCTGTCCCGTCGTTTGAATCATACATTTTAGCTCCGGCATTCGTCTCCCATTAGTATTGATCTTATTGATCATTTCACGTTATCGGGGCGGCGTGTGTTATCAGCAAACGTTCGCATTATTAAACTTAGCATTTTAATTGTTTAACCTTTTAATAGTCCTGTTAAATGTGACTGAAAACGCCTAAACAACATACCCAAAGTACATTGAAAGCTGTTGTTGAACCATTTGGAGTACATGCATGTACATGGTCTCTTTTGAAAGGTGACACTGAAGTTATTTCCCCTGTTGTTAGGACCCCTGTAAGTCCTACTGGTGTTGAGTAATAGAAGCTGAAAGTTTCTATCTCCGACTAGATTTTGTTTTGAAAACAGAGGCCTGAAGAGGCCTAGAGGTGGTAGGTATTAGCTCATTTCAGAGCCAGTCAAAGCCAGTTTGAGAAATTCGTTTAGAACAAGTGTTTGTGTGGGGGGGTGCAGGACGCACAGACCAAGTTGGCTGTAGAGGGGAGAATCGATAAGAGAATCGATAAGGAATCGAATCGATGAGCAGGAATTGATAAGGAGTCGGAATCGTTAAAATCTTATCAATACGCATCCCTAACGTTTACCCAAGTGAGACTTATTCGTGTAAGCGCGACTTGCGTTAGCAACATTGATGGAACACCCCATTGGTAGGCTATACTATAATTTATCTTGGCTGGTTTAGATAGACTACATTATGATAATTGGAATAAGATTTATATTTTTTGCAATAGTGGACTTATTTGGGGTTTATTGAACGTTGAACAGTGCCAACAATTTGTCAATAGTCGTTAATTAATTTGTTTGCGTGATTTTATCATTTGCATTTTCCAAACATTTGGGGATATAAAGTTTTCTGTTTACTTAAATATTAAGAGCATTTTGTAACGTGGCCTTTATTTTGAAACTAATTCCCCGGAAATTAGATTCCTTGTTGAGGCTGGCTTCCACCTGCTGATAAATACAGTTTTTCACAATTGCTAAAACACTGAACCCCATTCTCTGAATCAAATGTTCAGTGGCCTAAAACCCATTTGTCGAATCAGACACTCTTTTGGCAAAACTCCAAACACATTCTCACTCACTAAAAACATTTTGTACTGTGATGCACTTAAACTGAAAAATGGTAAACACAGGCGGCAAAAAATGGTAAACACAGGCGGCAAACAGTAAACACAACTAGAACACAGTTGTTATTTGTAAACACAGTGACTCAAAATTGTTCACACTTGTTTCTAATGGTGGTTTGGGACAATGTCAGCTTTCACCGTGGTGTCCGTGTACGAGAATAGTTCAACATCAACCAGCAACTTTTACTGTATATGTTTGCCTTCCACCATACAACCCTTTTCTCAACCCAATTGAAGAGTTTTTCTCTGCGTGGTGGTGGAAGGTCTACGACCGCAACTCATATACTGTACCAGGGTACATCTCCTATGTAATTCTCAATGTAATTAGCCTGTGGTGACATAGGTGTATAGTGTTTTCAAGGCTGGATCCAGCACACCAGAGGGTTTTTACCCCATTCTTTCTTTGTTCTTGGTTGACAGTACTACAAGTTGTAATGGTTACTGTAATATTTTATAAAATGCATTTACTGTGTATACATAAACAAATGTTTCTTTAGATGTAACTACATGCCCTGGATGCTGTGTTCTAATTTTGTGTTGTGTCTAATGATTGCTCCATAGTGTTTATATATTGATTTGCTGTGTTTATGATCTGAAAGCATTGTTTGATTTGGAGCCAGGTTAATTGGTTTAGGGGCGAGTGTTTGATTTTGCCAGAAGAGTCATAGGTTTTGGAAATTTAAAGAAAGAGAAAACCAAATTGAAGATTTGGTTTTGTGTTTAAAGTTTTGAGAAAATGGATGACTGTCACAAGAAATGTGTTTTAGCAATTGTGAAAAACTGTAAGATAAATTGCGGCTCACATAATGGAGTCTTGTGGAAAAGATGTTAATCTTATTATAGGAAAAATAAAAGAGGCAGTTATGGTTAAAAAGTTGTCACGTTCATGGGGATTCAAGTTATCAATAAAAATATAAAAAACTAGGCTGTAATGTTCACTAGACACAGAGGTTTTGGGCAAAGGGTATGGAACAATTGAAACTAGGTTTTTGGGGGTGTGGTTTGAGGAAAATTCAAGTTACATTTTTTTCCGATTGTTTGGACATAACATTTTGAAAAAACACACAGTTAGTGAAACCTGACACTCAAGGAGCAAAACAGCAGCCCAGATCTTCACAACTATAAGCACATTCTCAGCCTCACACTATTTGCAAAATACTACACAGAGTGTTTTGCAAATCACTAAACACACTTTTCTGCATTATACACAGAAATATAAGATTATGTCACTTAATTGCCTTTTCAAGACACTGCCTTGTAAAATGCTACATCTGTGACTGAATGGATCAAACACGGGCATCAGGTGTACAAGCACTAAAGTGCTTAATTGTAAACATACCAATCAGGTGTAAGCACTATAAAAAGGCAATAGGTCAGTGTACCTGTCCTCATCAAATATGGAAGGCAATGTTGCAGAAAGAGGGAGAGTGAGGATGAGAGGGGGAGCCCGTGGAGGAAGAGTGGTAGGGAGAGGTAGACCTGGAAGCCATGGAAGAATAGGGCAAAATGTACAGTATCTAATGAAATTCGAACAACATTGGTTGAATATGTTTTGAACCATGGGGCAACATTGAGAGAGGCTGGACAAAGAGTTCAGCCCAACCTCAGCAGATATACTGATATCAAACTTGCGTCCCTGAACTGTTGTATAATGGGTTAAGCAAGGGGAGTTTCTATAGCCTAGTAGTGCATTGTACGCAGCAAGCTTGAAAGAAAAAAAGGGATATGAATAGGGGCCTGTGCCCCAGTAGTTTTATGTCTAACAACGCGTCTACCCTGGTGTTTGGGTTTCGGTCATAGACCTGTGATTCAATACCAATTGACACTTTCCTGATGTATGACTATGTTTAGCCTGTGTTCTGCGCCTTTCTTTCACCAACCATCTCTGGAGGAGGGAATCCCTCACTGAATTGCTCCTCCCAAGGTTTCTTCATTTTTTTCTCCTCTATTGAGTTTTTCTGGGAGTTTTTCCTTGTCTTCCTTGAGGGTTGAAGTTGGCTGAGGGGCAGTTCTATGGGCGTATGTGAAGCCCTCTGTGACATGTAAACTTGGAAAAAGGGATATACAAATACAGTAAATTTGATTTGAGACCTTTCACCGCCATGCAGAGAAGAACTCTTGCTGTTTGATGTTGAACTATTCTTGTGTACGGACACCACGGTGAAAGCTGATATTATCCCAAACCAGGGCCGTAATCATAATGTATATTGGGGGACACACATCCCCCCCCCAGCGGGATACCCTCAGACTCCCCAGCAGATTTTGTCGTCCCCCCCCCCCGTTTGTTGACTCCATTGCTACGGCCTTGTCCCAAACCACCATTAGAAACAAGTGTGAACAATTTTGAGTCATTGTGTTTTACAGATGACAACTGTGTTGTAGTTGTGTTTACTGTTTGTCGCCTGTGTTTAACATTTTGCAGTGCATCACAGTGCAAAATGTTTTTAGTGAATGAGAATGTGTTTAGAGTTTTGCCAAAAGAGTGTCTGATTTGACGAATGGGTTTAGGCCACTGAAAATTTTATTCAGAGAATGTAGTTTAGTGTTTTGTGAAAAACTGTAAATAGGGGTTATGCGCAACATTCTTCCGGGTTCTACAAAACAGATGTAACTACTTCCGGCCGTCCGCTACTGAGGTAAACACAGCGTAGTAATGGCCACCTTCGGTGTTTACAGGAGCTACCCTTGATTACAATTTCCGATGTACACCGTATTGCCAAACGGACGTCCAGAGCCCCGAGTACTCTGTTAGACAAAGTATTTAAGTTTTACGCCTCCTCATGTATTCATAATTATGTAATATATGTAGCTTTTGCTAATGGCATCGGATATAGCGATAGTGTTAGCCTATAGACTTGTATGCTATCAGTAGTTTAGTCTTTTATTTTTGCTCGCAGACGATTAAAACAGTCAAACGAAGACTGCATTTTAGCGATGGGGTTATAGTACCAACAGTATAATTACTACGATGTCCTGTGTGTTTATGCTGGTCAACCGTTATGTAATCCATCTGACTGTAGGTCTAATGTAGACTGCTGTTCTGGCAGGTGTTTCAGATTTCTAAAATAGTGTTAGAATAATGATAAAAGTACTGAATGGATGAATGCTGTATCTTCTTGTCCACCAGTTTCAAACAAAGACAGGTTGACAGGTACTATCAGTGTCAGAGCAGCTTGTCACAGGTCCATGCAGAAGAATGAAAAACCACACAGCTTGAGAGTAGGCTAATGTTTAGGGATGGGTTTGGGTATTCTGTTCAATTTTGCAGTCTGTTCCAGTTCAATGACTGCAGCATAGCATGCGTTCATCAATCCTCTCAGAACGAAAATATTTACATTACAACTGCTTTCATTTGACCATGAGCATGTTCTCGACTATGTAAACATTCTTCTGAGACACTTGATAAATGGCTATAGTCTACCTGTTAGTGGAGAAGTAAGGTAATTGGGGCAAAGTTGATTGACAGTAAATCTTTCTATTGCAACATATTTGGTATGGTATACCTCACCTCGTATTGTAATAGACTTGTAGGAAACCCCTTGTCAACAAACTTACCCCAGCAACTTTCCTAGGCCAATTCTTAATTCAGCTGTATCTGAATAGTAGCAAAATTCACTTCAAAAACACTTCAGAGGATACATCAGTATCAATGTTTGTCTAATTGTCTCTTTGTGTATTTTACACAGATAGTGCTACGTGATTCAGAACCTTTCGTCATGACCTCCAGTCAGTGTTCGTGCAAAGCTGGCACAGCAGTGTGTAATGACACTGCTGCACTGCTCTTTCAGACAGCTCATTACTCAGAGCTCAATATCCAGGTTGTCCCCCCTGTTCATGCCTGCACAGAAACTGAACAACAATAGCACAAGCCCAGAACTACAGTAAGGGTTGAGGCAAATGTACTGTATATGTATGTAAGAGTTAGGCTATGTATGCAGCAATAAAAATTGTAAATTGCTAAAAGAAAGTATTGTGATCTAAGGTCAGAAGCATTTTGAGGTGCAGCGTAATATAGTGGAGACTCAGTTTATTTTCCGAGCGGTAAATGGGACTGCACCCGACTACATCAAGTCTCTCCTCCAGCCTTACACCCCCACCCGCCAACTACGGTCTTCTTCTGACAACCGTCTGGTGGTCCCACCGCTCAAGAGTGCCCGGTCCCAACACAAGCTCTTCTCCTGTCTGGCCCCCCAATGGTGGAATCAATTCCCCACCTCCATCAGAGACACTGACTGTCTCCCCACGTTCAAGAAAAGGCTCAAGACGCAGTTGTTCCGGTACTTAGGAATGATTGGCTGGACCTGATGTTAGTTTCCTCCAGGATCACAATGACTCTTATTGAGAGACTTGTTGCTCTTGTTGGTTAGTTGTAACTGACTTAAAGTTATTGTACTCGCTGTGAATTATATTATTGTTGCTTGCTTTTTATACAGGTACACTCTTGCACTTCTGAAGTTCATGTTGTTTAATTGTAACTTGTCTAAACATGCTCTTATGGTTCTTCCCTTTGGGACTTATTTGGTTTTTCACAATGTATGTTTCATGTTTTGGCTATCCGCAATGTTTGTATCTCGTTGTTATGATCAGTGACCTATGCACTTTTGTAAAGCTCTCTCTTGGAAGTCGCTTTGGATAAAAGTGTCTGCCAAATGCATAAATGTAACTATCCCTCCAACGTCAACAGCTGCAAAGTTCCATAGTCTTCGGGTCTTTTACCAAATGATGGAGTGGAAAGGGGGAAGTGAACGTATTGACCAAAAGACTGGGGGTGGCATGTTTTGGATGGGAGATTTATGCCAATAATGACCATTAGGTCATTGGCAGAAGGATGATTGGATGAAGATTGGGCCGATGTATTTGTCATATGAATGGTGTTTCTGCCTATTCAAATTGAGCATATTCAATAAGTGTGGAGCTCATGTGCATATTCAAATTAATTTCAAAAGAAACTTGTAATACAAAAAAAGTTATTTTTCATGTATACTTTTACTCTGTTAAGTTTTATTGTGGTAGGAGTAAAGGAAAATATTAAGCCTATTTGGGTGTATTTTGGGCATATTCGATTCGTGTGTAGCTCATTTGCATATTAACATTAATTTTTAAAGAACTTGTAATACAAAAAAAAATTTACTTGTCATGGGTAGTTTCAGTGTGTAAAGTTTCATTTTGATAGGAGTAAAAGAAAAAAATAGCCCCATTGGGGTGTAATGTTGCCTGGCCTTATTGGCACACATCTCGGATTGATGAGAATTTAACATATTTTCTCAACTAGGATTTCTTAGGACTTTTAGTATGTTGTTCTGGACACCTCATAGAAATGATCTAAGCTGCAAAAAAAAAAAATACATTTAGTCTGTCGTAAAACGCTACTTTGCCTGGACTAATAGTAACAAAGTTACATACTAGCTAGTTATAACAGTTACACAGAAAGAGACACAATATGACAACGAAGTCCAAGTGGACTCAAAGAACGCAGTGTTCGGCAATCAACTGCAACAACTACCAATGTGACAGTATTTATGCCTTTCATCGCTTTCCCAAAGACCCTGACAGGTAAATTTTGTCGGTAGCGTAATCTTATGCACCTGCTAACTTTCACGTTTTTTTTGTCTAGTAGTAGGCTAGTAAACTTAATTCCTTCTAGGAACTGCAGGTCCTAGCCATAGAAACCAGAATAATGATTTATATGGATATGTAAATTAAAATGAGCTTCTTAAATTAATTTGCTGAATTCATATATATATATATATAAAATGTGAAAAATAACCATTAGTCTTGTAAATTTAGTTTGAAGTCTAATGGATATCCATACTACACTAGTTATTTAAACATATGGAGCTGTGTGAGTTGAATTTGTATAATGTTTTTTTCACTCCACTTCACAAGGCCAAAAGTACACATAATCTAAGAATCGCCCATATTTCATTGATAACTTATTTGTGTATGTACTGTAGGCTAACGTTGTAATGTGTGGAGCTAGCGTTAGGTTACCTCCTGGGAAACGGTCTAACGTTAGGCTATTATAACGTTATATTAACTCATCACTTTATTCTTACCTGTCACACACTTAGCCTAATGTAGAGAGTAATGTAATTTATAAAATGCTTGAACTTCTCTGTCAATATAAGTTCTTTGCATCACCTAGCGCTGCACATATGTACGGAAGTGAGAAGCGGAAACGATTACATCTGTTTTCCGGTTTGAATGCTGGGCGCTCCGCATAACCCCTTGCGTTGCGATCAGATTTGCCAACCAAATGCCGAGAAGAAGAAATAGGTGGCGGTAATGCACTTTCACGCTTGTTGCCATCCGCCATTAAACAGAAGAAGAAAGCTTACAATATTTGCGCCATGATGGTAGCTTAGCTTCATCCTTTCAGTTTCGGAGCTCCGTTCAACCCTGGCCCCGCCTCCGTTTCAAATTTAACGTGGTGTGAAAGTTTGCAAGCACCATGGCTTCTTCGGCTAAAAGACGAGCAGTAGGATTGGGTGAAAATCCAGAGGAATGTGAGGATAACAGCTCGGACGAGGGCTTGGAAGACGACGATGAATCAGGAGAGGAGGACAGTGAAGCCTCAGACGAGGAGATCAATGAAGTAAATTGACATGTGTGTGTGTCTGCATTCAAGGCCTAGCTAGCTAGCTAACTGGCTAAGAAACCATCAGTCAGAACGCTAGCTATGTAGCTAGTTAGCAAGCTATATCTTTCTGGTTTATGTAGATATACATTTAATTGCATCTGAACAAGTCTTGTTTCGTGTATGTCAGGAGGTAATCGTGGACTTCGAGGCGCATACCATCTCAGATAATGATTTCAATGGTGTTAAAAAGCTATTGCAACAGGTATGTAATGGCAAAAGGGATACGGTATGCTTATTGACACCACTACCTAACATGATCAGCTTTGAATTTAATTGTCACTGCGATCTTTATTAGGACCGCTTTTAAGTCTCTTCTTTTCAATGCAGCTGTTTCTGAAGGCTCATGTTAACACGTCAGAGATGACGGACATCCTTATCCAACAGAACCACGTCGGAAGCGTCATTAGGGTGAGGCGAACGAGACCACCGATGCTTGTCCTGTTAAACATGGAGATATAGATTGAACTGGATAGCTTATGAACAATACATCCCTGCATTTTGTTCTAGCAAGCAGAGGTACCAGAAGACAGTGACAACGAGGGGGATCTTGATGAAGTTTTCGGATTCATCAGTATGCTTAATCTCACAGAGAGAAAGGTACAGCACAGGCACACAAATACCAAGACCAAAAATAAAGTGAACTTTATTGAGGCAGTGTAGTCGCGATTAACTTATTTCTTTACTTTTATTGATGCGTTTGCAGGGGGTCCAGTGTGTTGAGGATGTGAAGGAGCTGGTTCTGGCCCAATGTGAGAAGAGCTGCCCACACAGCATGACGGAGCAGCTGGAGAAGGTGCTCAAAGACACCAGTAAGACTGTGGGTCTGCTGCTGAGCGAACGCTTCATCAATGTCCCCCCACAGATTGCATTACCCCTGCACAAACAGCTCCAGTAAGTACCCCTCCACCACCTTACCTCAGAACACTACCCCTCTCAGCCTGGCCAGGCATGCTCTCAGGTTACAGCAGGTTCAGGGATTTTCCATTGTGTCTTGTTGCTTGTGGCCTGGTTAGTGTGTTGTCCGCCATGTGCAATGTCAGGTGGCTGAGCGGTTAGGGAGTTGGGCTAGTAATCAGAAGGTTGCCGGTTCGATTTCCGGCCAGACATATGACGTTGTGTCCTTGGGCAAGCGATTCACCCTACTTGCCTCAGGGGGAATGTCCCTGTACTTACTGTAAGTCGCTCTGGATAAGAGCGTCTGCTAAAATGTAAATAACTTTACTGTGACTTAACAAGTCAACACATCTAACTTTGATTGCCTTCCTACTTATTACACTTTACAATTTTACCAAGATATATTCATATTGTTGGAAGAGATTATTTTGTTCAGAGCGGACTAACATTCACGACTGTGTAAGCCTGCAGCATTACTACTGAATAATGCAAGTCAGTTGTTTAACCATTTGCCTAAAAAAGTGAGCTCACAACATATCTAACAGTCTGATTTCAAAGAACAATTGTCATGTTAAATGGCAAAAAAAATTATCTGATCTGCATTTTTATTTTTCTGCCAGGGAGGAGATGGCAGAGGCCCAGAGGACCAATAAGCCCAGTGGGAGGTGTCACTTCTGTCTGATGATCAGCAAGACCTGCAAGGAGGCAAACAAAACCATCCCAGCCCGAGGCCAAGCCCCAAAAGAGGAACTGATGTTTGCCAATGCAGAGGAGGAGTTCTTCTATGAGGTACAATAGGGCATTTAAGGAATTTTCTGCAGTGGAAGGCAATGCATGAAACCTAAAAAACATGAGCCATTTGGCAACATCAATCATGGCAGTATTTAGGTGCACCCATCCAAATGGTCACTGACCTTTTGACTGTCTCCACAGCAAGCCACCATTAAGTTCAACTACTCTGTCCAGGAGGAGACTGACTCTTGCCTCACTGGGAGGTGGTCCTTCAACGACGTCCCCATGAAGCCCTATCGTACCGTGATGCTGATTCCAGCCGACAGGATGCCTGCAATCATGGAAAAGCTCAAAGAGTACCTCACTTTGTGAAATAAACTCTTGTTTAAACATAAGATGGACACCCTCACTCATACTACAACTGAATCATTTTGGAAGGTATACGGAAAGGAGGACTATATGCATCAAAATAATTTTACAAACTGCTAGTGTGTGTAAAATAACCTGATGCATTGAATACATCATATGTACACCACTATGTAATGGTCTCTTTAAGGTAGATGCACCATTTGGTAGTTCCTAGAATTTTCCTGACCTGTTAAAGAAATCCCCTCAAGAACATGCTACAATGCAGAAGTGTATTTACAGGAAAATCTGCATCAAGTATTGTACAAACAGTTCCTTACATATAATTTCTGCACAGAATGTTGTATACAATACAAGGTTTTCAATAATAAATAATACAATTTCAAATAATATTTCAAAATGCCATTTTGTATTTCTGTCATGTTGATGACTATGGTAGCTCAAAATATTTCAATAATCTACTGTGTTAATGTGGCAGTGCTGCAGCTAAATGACAACTTGACAAAAAACTAAATCTGTAATGAATAATCTGCAAGCAGGAAATTCCTTTGGCAGTTCTTCTGTTTTGTTCTCTTCCCCAATTGTCACTGTGTATGTACCAGTCACAAGAAACTCACTGAATGACGCATCTGTCATTTGACTGAGTGACGGAATAGTCTTTATGTACTTCAGTGCCAGTAATTGTTAGGTCCTTCTGTGTCTTGTTTTTAATATTTCTTGATCCAGCACTGTCCAACATGGGCTGCAACATGTCTTTGCTCTCACTAGGGGGCAGATTGTAGAAAAAGTACTGTGGTGCCATCTGAATAAATCTAATAGAAAAGAATACAGTTGGTTTAAGTCTGAACCATGAAAGACATACAAATCCACATTTGTAAACCCCTGCTGAAAAAATCTATAATCTGTGCAGATTTACAGGATTAACCAAAATCCAATACATGCAAGGCATCCAAAACATGCATGATAAAAACATGTTAGTCTTGTTTTCACGGAATGAAGCCAAACTGTATGAGCTCCTCTCTAATCCCAGTTATTGCTGGCACAGGGAAGAACTGGAATGACAAAGGGGTTTACCCAGACATGTAGAACACACACTTACACTTCAGGGAAAATTTCTGAGACGGTTCTGATGCAGTTATTCTCAGACAGGGTGTACTCATGGAACAGCACCCACTCTGGAAAGCCCAGCTTTTGTGCTGTGGCCCCATAGCTGGAGAAGGGGTGCACTTGGGCCATATGCTTGTGAGTGAGCATAAAGTAATTCCCAGACCCATCCACATCCCTAGCAATCTAAATAGAAGGTGACAGTTGAGGTAGGAAAGTCAGTAGAAAATCATAGCTGAATATAAATTGAACAAGTAGTGTATTGATTCATACTACTTATTAACATACCTGCATGAAAAAACCTGCCAGCAGAGCTCTCTTGATGTTGCGTGTGTTGGTTTTGGTGCCGAAGCAGGGCTCTGAGATGGGCAATTCGATCCTCCGCAGGATGTCTGTCAGCTCGGACCTGGTGGCATCAGCAGTCTGCAGGGCAGCGTGGTTCAGGAAGTAGTCCTTGCACCACCTCCCAACACCAAAGTCTGGGAGGGAGGGGGGTGGAACACAATCAGAGAAGCCTCACTGTATATGAAGATTTGTGGGAGGGTGGGATTTTCTACTGATACAGAAAATAAACAAAACAAAGGCTCAACCATTGAGTTTGCATGGCTCTCTCTGGCTCTGTTTGAAGGCATTGTAGATGTTTATGAGGGTAAAGTGGTCCCCCTCAGGGTGCTGAAACTTCCTGTGGCATTGCACTGCCTTGTGGCTCATACCGACAGGTGGCTCCAGAAAGCAGCTTGGTGCTGTAACAGAATGAGTATGGTTGGCATTGTGTCTACGAAGCAACAAAATCAAATTCAGCAGGAAAACACTAGGCACAGCCATTTTAGGAATGTAAGCAACAAAGGTCAAAGCCCAAAATGACACCATCTGGTAAATGCAATGAATCCTAATAGATTTTAAAATTAATTTTACACACATACCAGATAGCATAGCTGCAATAGTGGCTACCTCGCTAACACAGTCAAACTCGCAGGAGGCCAGCAAAGCCCTGGCCATTTGGGCGTCCAGCGGGAACTCAGAGATGATGATTCCGATCTCGGACAAGTTCCCATCGTTGTCTAAGGCCGCCAGGTAGTCCAGCTCCTCCAAGGCCTGCATCAAACCTTCTGGATCTAGACAGAGGATAGCAGAGAATAACGGGTGAGCTAAAGATCTTTAGAAAATTTGATCTGCAAACCATATGGTAAATGGGTCTATGTGAGCATTAGACCTCTGATCTTAACTTGTGATACAAGTGAAATTATACATAATTATAATACATATATGATAACACAAAACTACATGGTCCCAGTAATATCTTTGACAGGAATGCAGAATGGATGTGTTTCAGGGCATTTGGACACGCCACTTCCTGCTCTGGCCTAACGAGAGACATTGTGCAACCACTAATGACCTGGCCCCTTTTAGTCTGTCCCCTAGCTGTTCCCAAGCGGCCAAGGGGACATGAGGACGACCTGGACAAAGGCTGGTGGCAGAGATCTGTCAGCCCCGGTCATCCACGCCTGACCAGGTCCAAACAGCAGAACCAAGAACCCATCTGTATACCACGCTCTCCACTGGACCAGTACACCCCCCTCCCCATGGCACACACACACACACACACACACCCCAAACCATATATCAGGGTTTTTCCTGCATAGAGAAAATTTTGGCGTGCGCCAAAGCCGTTTTCCCGAGCGCCAATGACAAATCCCGAGCGCCAAAGGCAAAAAAAAGTCTGCGATGAAGAAAAGAAAAAAGCTGTGTTCATCACGCGTGCAATGTATGTCAGCGAATATATGTTCTCAATAGTATGTTTCAAGTAGGCTACAGCCGAACCCTCGTTCTGTTTTGATCAATAGTAATCGAGTTGATAAGCGTGTCTTCTTGTCTGATCAATATGCAACTGTGAGGTGCGCGAATGGACAGAGTGGCCACTAAACTGACGTTCCTCTGCGAGCGCCAGCCCGACGTGCACGAATACACCTGTACAAATGCAAATGAAATTTCCACTCAAAATGCTGACAAAAGTTTGATTTACGATTTCAAACGCAGCCTCCATTGGTATTCTTAACCTGAAATGATAATATATAGTGCAGTGTTTCCTCTATTGCTAAATTTCTGCCGCCACGGTATCAGAAATCAGTAGTGATGGGAAGTTCGGATCATTTTACTGATTCGGTTCTTTGAATCTCGTTCAGCAAAATGAACGAATCTTTTTTCGAGTCATTCGTTCATTTCAACTGGGAGGGGGGGGTTGCTCAACATTTTATAGCCAATTCCCTGGCCTATATACATCCACTGCAAACACGTATCATATTCTCATGTTAGTGCATGTAAACCAGCAGATACAATTTTAAAAGAAATTCCTGCATTAAAATAATGTATCATGACAGTTTGTATGATTTGAAATGGTCATTTATTATCACACTAGCATTTAATTATCACAGAAAACAATTACGCTGCACTGAACTATAAGTAAAGTACAAAAAAAGTGAAAATAACAAAACCTGTAATTATTACTTGTGAACGAATATCATTCACATCTTACTAAACCTAGTCACGCGAAAGTGAACGAGGTAAACAAATCCTTTCTGTTTCCTCTTCTGAGCTATGCAGGTCACGTGAAAAATTATCCAAAGATCCGTATCCGAAGACCCAGTCAAAATGAACGAATCGTTTCTGTTTTTGCTCGCTACCAGTACTGAGCCTATGCAGGTCACGTGAAAAACGATCCAAAGACTCGTACCCGGCAGATGAACGAATCGTTCCTCCCAACCGTGTCTTCGGATCAATGTTTCGTTCTTCTGACAACCGGGTCTTCGGATCAATGATTCGTTCATCTGCCGGGTATGAGTCTTTGGATCATTTTTCACGTGACCTGCATAGGCTTAGTACTGGTAACTAGAGGAAACAGAAACGATTCGTTCATTTTGACAGGGTCTTCGGATACGGATCTTTGGATCATTTTTCACGTGACCTGCATAGGCTCAGAAGAGGAAACAGAAAGGATTTGTTTACCTCGTTCACTTTTGCGTGACTAGTCTTAGTAAGACGTGAATGATATTCGTTTACAAGTGATAATTATAGGTTTAGTTACTTAAACTTTTTTTTTGTTCTCGGCCACGAGAAAATGAACGAATCGCTCTCTGAGACTACTCGTTACTCCCGAGTCATACTAATGATTCGTTCAAAATGAACGAATCGTTCACGAACGACACATCACTAGAAATCAGGCTGTACAACATTTTAGGCCGTCTATCAGCAGTGATCGTTAGAGTGCATGTCGGAAAATTGAACGGACACGCGCTACACACCGCAGTTGAGATTGCGTGTGTGCGTCCTTGAGAACTGTAAGTCGTATAACTTATGTTGTCAGTTCATTTAAGCCTGTTATTGTATACGTCTATAGTTCTTGCAAATTTAAATCAAGTTAACTGGTGATTTTCGTTGTTTGTATTCTTCCCTTGCTAGCTAAATTGCACATGTCTGTTGATTCGATAGCGATTGCTGCCCTTGCTCAGCAGGGCCGGATGCAGCCTGCTTTGACAGGGGGGGCAGTGAACATTTCTGGGGGGGCATCATGATTACGGAAGGGGGTCGTATAATTTTTTATATAACCATTATGTTATCATTTTTGAGTCTGCTTAACGATCCGAGTGTTAATCAGGCACGGAGCCAGACGTTATGCACATTCGGGGCTTAGCCCAAACCCATGACATATCCTGGGTTTGATGTGATGCTGGATAGGATCCTCCACATTGCGGGCGCGCCCAGCGCGCGAGCGAAATTTTTGGGCATTCATTTGAGCACAAAATAGTTTTTTGAGCTCTATGTAAAATAAAAACCTTGTCTATGAAGGTGATGTCTTTATCATTTCTGGCTCCAAATTGTCGACAGGGGAAGCAGAAACATGCATGTAGCTTGGCTGAGTTCTCTAACCAAGTTTGAGAGCGATGCCTATAGGACCTTGGCTGAAAATGCGCATGGGGTACGTTTGCAGAACAGGCTGCATTGGATTGCTGTCATTGCTGTCACACAGCAGCGGTAATGTTGGTACCGAGAGACAGGGAAGTGCTTCCACTAGGACCAGCACACTCTGCCTGCTCTGGAGTATGAGTTTAATATCCCTTGTCGCAGGGGCAGTAGTAGATGGTTTGTGGATCAGAAATCGATGCACACACACACCCTACACCCCCCACCCACAGTTCAGTTAACATGGAACAGGATTGGCCAACCTGGTCTGGTGAGGAAGTGGCAGCGTGCCAGGCCTGCTATCTCCATCCTCTTGAGGAAGAGGACGGTGGAGGTGATGTTGGTCTCCAGGATCTGGGGGGACGTCTCGGCGGGAAGCGGGCTCTCCTCCGAGTACAGGCAGAAACACTTCCCTGGAAATGGTGGGCAGAATACAGGCCATGGAAAAGACTGGGCTTGAAGAGGAATGCCATTTTCGGAAGAGCTTATGTTGAGTGGAATGTCATTAGACTGAATTGACCAAGCAAATCAACTTTAGCACCCTAATTCAAGTCCACTGACAACAGGAGTTTACTGACCTGCTGCTTGAGTAAGCTGTTTGCAGATGTCTGCCTGGCACACACTGATGGGTTGTAGAACTTCAGAGTTAGCCCGTATCCTAGGATTGTATACCTGGCACCAGCATTGTAACCACAAGTTAAATAACCATACAACTGTCAGTAAATTAAAGTGAATGTCTGGCCGGCATCATACGTACAAATCGTTTCTCCACTCCCGTGTCAATGACAAAGTTGACCGAGTCCACAGCCCAGAACGTGTCCTCACCCCGATGTGTTGAGAGAAATACCCGTCTGGTCTTGCTCTGCTCCCCGGCCAGGATAAAGGGAACCCCACCTTGCCACTGTACCTGGCCCAGCCCCATGCTCAGGTTAACTGGCACCAACTGGCCAAGGTCAGCCCCCAGCCTGGTGCCCTCTTTCTGGAGGATACTGCAGGCACAGTCAACTTCCTATATGGAGGGTAAACATGCAGTTACAGGTAGGTCCATAAATATTTGGACAGTAACACAATTGTCATCATTTTCGTTATGTATGCCACCACAATGGATTTGAAAGGAAACAATCAAGATATACATTAAGTGTAGACTGTCATCTTTAATCTGAGGGTAGTTACATCCAAATTGGGTAACCGGTGTATGAATTACAACAACCCCCATATCCAAGTACATATATTCTGGCTACACAAGAAACTGTTTTTAAATCTGTAAAATTAAATGCATAACCTTTTTTTGCTCCAAAAGGCACATAGACACACATCACTATGCTGATTTATTAAATGTCTTCCTACACGTAAATATTTAGTCACAAATCCAGTAAATGAAAAGGTCTGAGTTGGCAGCTCTATTGACAGGCCTGAGAGCTGATGGCTCATTGTCACGCATTGGGGAGACAGACAAGTCTTTTTTTAAACACACACGGCCATTGTCATCGAAACCGTGCGAGCAATGAAGTTATTTTAGTGCCAGCACAAACTGAATCGGATTTAATCGTTTAGAATTTTAAATGGTAAAAACTGAAAATGACATACTGTTGTATGTAACATTTGAAATTGTATTTGTTTCTGAAATAATGGTGTAATGGTTTTAAATTGAATTCAACTCGTACTGCTTTCAACTTGAATTATAAAGATTTCGGTGGAGATCCAAATTCGATTAGAAATTTCAGTTTTAACATACAGTTTCTCCTCAGAGGAACTCCCGTCAATACAAGATAGAATGGAAGTGCACAGATTCTTTCTTTTTTCGGACCCGCACATGCTGAAATACAGCATTGTGTGGGTCCGATGATAAACCATTGTCACTATAGTGTGTAGCTACCCTCTGGTATTTCTGGCAGGAGTCTGCACAGGAGCTGATCTTGCACTTAAGATATATTGTTGTTTTTGCTGCACTGTACTAGACACAATACTAGATGTTATTGTGAGACTGTCACTAATGAATTAACATGTTGGGCAGGAGTCTGCACAGGAGCTGATCTTGCACTTAAGATATATTGTTGTTTTTGCTGCACTGTACTAGACACAATACTAGATGTTATTGTGAGACTGTCACTAATGAATTAACATGTTGGGGTGCCCTAGTGGCTAACTGGGTAAGTGTGTGTACCACAAAGAGTGAGGCCTTAACGCAGGGGCCTGGGGTTTGATTCTGGGCTGGACCATTTCCTGAATGTCTTCCCCTTTTCTCCCTCCCTCCTGAATTGGAGCTCTTTTTTATTTGACCAAATCTGGAGTTCCTGGATGAGTGCCTGATTTGAGGGACTACATTTGAAATCGGAATTCTGAAATGAATTTGAAACTCCACCGAAACTGAAATAATACAATAAAAAGTTTGGCATACAATTATCAGTTCCCAATTATTCTTTCTGTAATTATTTCTCTTGCTTTCTATCTCACTCACTCTCAAATTCTTTGAGCTGCTAACGTCCTCTGTGGGCACTAATGTTGATCTAAACTACAACAGCCATGAGGACATGTATAAATAAGCACACCTTACCTGAGCCGAGGCCAAGAAGACGGCAACATCCCCCTCCTCCTTGGTGCGGTGGATCTCCAGCACCAGCCTGATCGCTGAGTAGAAGTAGTCCTTATGGCTGCTGTTACTGTAGACCACCTCGGCCTTGCTCGCGCTCTCCAGGGCGATGACGGGAACGCTGCCGTAATGGCCGAGCAGCCTGTCCGTCATGGAGGGGGCAGTGAGGACCACCATACGGAGCTCCGGCCGGTGGAGGAGGATGTCCTTGAGCAGGCCCAGCAGGATGTCAGTGCTCACCGTCCTCTCGTGGGCCTGGTCGATGACAATGGCGCCGTAACGCTCCAGGAATGGGTCGGACATCAACTCCCTCAGGAGCATGTCGTCAGTGCAGAACCTGGACCATTGGGGATAAGACCGGAGTTAATGGTAGAAAATGGATCCCGTGGGATGAGGCCTATGCAGAAATCTGTTTCACTCAGTTTAGTCTGGAACATAGACTAACAAATGTATGAGAACAGGCATTAATATTAGCGTGTTTTAGCCTACAGCAACACATGTTTACAGTCCATTCTTTCAGTTCCATGGATACATAAATGATCAATTAGATGAAACATGATGTGGTAGGTGCCTTATTGACAGTCAGTATGTCAATGTATAGTGTTTGATCTGTAGGAGATAAAACATAAAAAGTTTTTATAAGATGCTGTTAATTTGTATATTTTGCATTACATATATTTTGTATTGCAACAGTGCAGTTTCTCCCTGAGGATCAATAACGATGCTCTGCTTTATACTCTATAGATACTGCATAGTAGTGACATGTGGGCCTATGCCCCCACACTAACTTAAGTAGGCACAACAGACACACCAGAATACACACTGGCTGGCCCCTTTTATAGGCAGGTCTAGTGCTGAGACAGCTCCTTTAGACGTCCTTTAGATGTCCATGTGGGCAGTGGTGGTGTGTGGTTCACGTTCAAGTGTTGAGATTAAGAAGCCCTAGATCAAAATGTGACAAGTGGTGTCTGGTGAGTGTGGCTTATAGTATGGTGGTTTATGTGACTCCAGAAGAGGGTTTTGCTAGATCAAGCATCAAACGTCCTGGACCTTCACTAACATCTGCGTATCGGCATTCTACGCACTAGTCATTGCTGTCAGCTGCAATTCCTCCGAGACAGACCTGAGCACGGTGTCGGAGGAGCAGCACGTCTCCAGGGGGATAGTGTAGCCCACTTCGTGCCCGATGTTGACGTCCATCTCGTCCGCTACACGTAGAGCCAGGTCCACGGCCTGCTGCCGATGGGTCTGGGTACACACCACCATGCCATGCCGGTACTGGGCTGACAGGCAGAACTCAGCACACCACTGAGGGATCTGCAACACATGGAAACATGGATCTGCAACACAGCACATTCAAAGTGCCTCCCGCTACATGTTAGGCCTAGAGGCATTGTGGTGAAGGCAAAAATAAACAAACTAATTATTTCATTTATTTTAAGTAATTAAAAGCATGGTTCAAAATAATCCGGAGTTGAAACACATTGTGGGCTGCCAATGCTATGGGAATCCATAAAAGCAAAAGCTTTGAGATTTTAATTGTACAAGTGTAAACAAACAAAATGAACAACAAGCGACAGTGTTGACAAGAGACGTCCTGTGGTATTAGCATCCATAATGCTAAATTGCTTTGGCAGCACGTGCCTCTTCCAGTGATCACAGCTCAGCAGTGGGAGGTCCCCTGTAAAGGCTGCACGACTTAGCCAACAGCTGGACCCTTTGTCCGACCTACCCGCCTATCTTTCTGTCTCCCTGCTTGCTTGCCTGCCTGCATGTCTGGCTGGCCCCATCATAGCGTGCAACAACAGCATCTGCTGAGCGGGGAGGATCATTCAAAGCTCCGCTCCCCTCTAGTCTGTGGGCAGGCTACTGTCACTGCGACACATTCTTTTTCAATGGAGCTGACACTGGCTGTGTGCGTTTTTTATCTATTTTGTAATAAATTCAACCTTTCTAGTGGGAAATGAAATGAAATAGATTGGAGCTTGACGATATAAGATTCAATCCATCTGTTTTTGATTTAGACAGTGTAAGCCAAGTATAACTGGTTATGAAGTCTGAAACTGAGCATATTTCAAATGGAATGTCCTGTGATTGCATCAAATGAAGGGAGGCTATTCATTCAGACTGAAATGACTACTGTCCAGAGCTTAAAAAGGTGCACAGCAATTTAGTCAGAGGCAATTCATTCAACTAGCCCAATGATATCGAATGTGAGCACAGCCCGAGTGTCTCTAAAACTAGGCAAAGCTAGGCATACAAAGGACTTGGTTTTACAGTCTTGAGTCCCATTGCCGCAGTGTGAATAACTGATGTCAACATCAAATTCCCTGTCAGTAGGCTATATTGAGTACTCATGAGTACCTCATGAGAGAACTTATTGCCAATGACTTGGTGGAAATGAGGTCAGGGCAGTTTACAAGAGATCATTTGAAACTGCGTTTTTTCTTGGTCAAATATTATTTTAACAATTTACAAGAGACATTCAAAGGGTCTATCCAATCCAATAACAATCTAATAGGCCATGGAATGCTTAAGCATTATAAACTCACCTGAGTGCTTTTACCAGTCTTTGTTGAACCAGATACAATCACTAGTTTATTGTTCACCAGTGTATCCAAAAGTTCTCTTCTGGCTTTCCAGACTGCTAGAGTCTTCCTTTCTTTCAACAGTTTGTAGTAGCGTGAGGAGAAAGGCAATCCATCAAACTGATTCAGCTCAAGATCATAACCAAAGCCAAAAGGTTCATCTGAACAGTCGGCAGTTTCATGACTTTCTTCCGACATGTCACATGTATCTGCCATTACCGTGACTTTTAATCCAGACACGAGTGCATCACTTGCACAAACTCGTCAAAAGTAGCGGACGATCCAAAAAGAAGTCACTAAACACGGCGACGCCTCTCTCACCTGCAAATGTAAATAAAGTAAAATAAAAAGTATTTTTGAGAGTAAAACTGCGTGACAGAGACAAAATAACTGTGTGGTCAAGACTACTCAAATTAATCGATTCCTATCCGGAGAGGCTGGGCACAGTGCTCAGCAGCACAGTGCAGCACACTGGTAACTGCGTGCTCGGAGGCTCCACGTGCTGTGATGTGCCCATAGGCGAACCTAGGTTCTAAAACTCGGGGTGCAAAGGGTAGGCCTATTGAAAAAAAAATTGCTTAGAAAAAAACATGCTTAAAATGTATAGTAGATCTTAAAATGTAACCATGATAGAACATACAACTCTGACCTCACTTAAAAATGTTCTAAAATCATTTAATGTTTTTTTTTACATTAATTTGAAAATTAATGTTAATTAATTAGAATTTTTTCATCCCAACGGTAAGAGGTGCAAATGCACCCCCTGCACCCACAGTAAAATCGCGTATGCATACACCATCTTCGGTAGCATTTGTATTTTTGCTTTATGTAATATAAACATTACGTCTGAGTCATATAGGCTATATGCTGAAAATGACAACCCAAATGTTTACCTAAAAGATTCTGTCTCTCCAGCCACCCGGAAGCACTGGGTCGACCAGCAGTCCAGTGTTCACCAACATCTTTAACAACTCCTTGGAGACATGCCATGTGCCAGCCTGTCTCAAGTCCTCCACCATCATCCCGGTGCCCAAAAAGCCAAGGCCAACAGGACTTAACCCTTGTGTTATCTTCGGGTCATTCTGACCCATCAGTCATTGTGACCCACCGTTGTATTGCGACAACTTTACCGCATTTAAAAACAAAGTGAAGCATTTTCTTTTAACCGGTGGGCTGTCTCAGACCCCCCACATTGCGAAGGTTAAAAGAAAATTATTTTAATTTGTTTTTGTATTGGGTAAAATTGAGTAAACACAACAATGGTTCGTTATGAACCTTTGGGTCATGTGACCCGAAGGCAGCACAAGGGTTAATATCTACAGACCCGTTCATAGCCACGGGAACATATATATATATATTTTTTACAACTTTATTTTCCAGTTTTCACAGTACAATTATACAAACATTCACCCTGATCCCACCCACCAAGGATACACATAATACACGCACATACACAACATCAAAGAGGAAACTTAACCCTCGTGCTGTCTTCGGGTCACATGACCCAAAGGTTCATAACGAACCATCGTTGTGTTTACCCAATTTTACCCAATACAAAAACAAATAAAAATAATTTTCTTTTAACCTTCGCAATGTGGGGGGTCTGAGACAGCCCACCGGTTAAAAGAAAATGCTTCACTTTGTTTTTGTATGCGGTAAAGTTGTCGCAATACAACGGTGGGTCACAATGACTGATGGGTCAGAATGACCCGAAGATAACACAAGGGTTAAATAAAAAAATAAAAAATATGTCACCTTTGAGACAAAATTGAATATTCTTAAAGACACCCTGTATAGGATAAGTTTCATTAATGAATGACTGTTCATAAGTAATGCAATTGTGCTGCACACAGCACCCCACCAGTCCAGCCGTCATGTGTGCAATTGAGGATCAAGAGAAGGATAGATTATCTGCAAATTGTAGAAAAGTACTCCAGGTGTTATGGAATCTATTGGAGTATTTACCCCTAGAGCAGGAGTGGGGAACCTTTTTTCTGCCAAGGGCCATTTGGATATTTATAAAATCATTCGGGGGCCGTACAGAATTATCAACTTAAAAATGTGCCTGCTATATTTGGCCAAACATTTAATTAACTCACCCCTAATGTGATGGCTGGAACTGCTCCTCTTTGGTGAGGTTTGTGATGTTAGCTGGCACGGATGCAGCCTGCTTTGACTAGGGGTGCATCGAACATTTCTTGGGGGGTATCATGATTACGGAAAGGGATTGTATTATTTTTTATATTGCTACCATTTTTGAGACTGCTTATCGATCTGAGTGTTAATCAGGCGCGGAGCCATACGTTGTAAACATTCGGGGCTTAGCCCAAACCAACAACGTATTCTGGGTTTGATTTGCTCGAAAGGAATTCCACACTTAATGCGAGCGCGCAGAGCGCGCAAGCGTAATTTTTTGGTACATTGGTACGCAACGCTGCGCGCCTCCACGGTCCTCTTCCACATATTAAAATAATGCTGCTGCCAACGAATAATGCACCTAATAATATGGTTCCTGCAGTGCCATGGCGGGCCGGACCAAATGCGGCCCGCGGGCCGGACGTTCCCCACCCCTGCCCTAGAGTATCACATTTTTTCTAGGGGTAGAAAAGAGAGGACTTCTTTTACCCAGCAAAGGAAAGAAGGGGGATTAGCAGACTTCCACTGCCGCAGGATAAGTCTCCTAGCTAAAAGTGAAGCAAATGCGATGGCATACGCTTGGGATGTAGAAGTCTAAACCTCCCCAGCTCTAACACCAAAGACAGCAGTAATAGGGTCTGGTGGAATGGGCCTGCCACACATGTGTAAAAGCCTCAAATATCCGGGTCCAGAAATGTGTCAGTGTTGGGCAGGCCCAGAACATATGCCCAATGGTAGCTATGCCCTGAAGACATCTCAAACAATGTGGATCAGCGTTTGGGTAAATGGCAGCCAACCGATCCCTAGAGAAGTGAAGCCTGTGTCGGATCTTAAATTGTATCAGATTGTGTCTAAGGCACAAAGATGAAGTGTTGACACGTCTTGCTAGGGAGATGGGCAAGGTAGACCACCGCTTCGGATTGAGTTTCGTATTTTCAAGGAGCTTTTTAAAGTTGGCCTCATATAAATTATTGTAAGAGCGTGACCACAATACCAAGGTAGGTAAAGGATTCTCTGTCCAGTCTAAATGGGCAAGCATTATAATTAATATTCTGTGCTAAACTATTAATAGGAAAAAGAACGCTTTTGGAAAAATTCAGTTTATAGCTAGATATCCTTTTAACATTGTTTAGTAGCTGAGTGACATAAGGTAAGGATGTCACGGTGCGAGGTGGGGTAAGACCCAAATGCACGAGAGTCGGCAGGCATGGTGGAACGAAAAGGGTTTATTACTCAAAAACGGGAAACAGCTAGGGTACTCACAGGGACATGGGTAGTAATGACAAGACCAAGACTGGACACAAAACAGAAACCTAAATACACAGAACCAAATGACACACAGGTGGACACAATGACGCTAACGAGGACGAGACACAGGTGAAGACAATGACAGGGAAACACTAGGACAGGTCAAAACCAAAAACAACAGGGGGGCACGGCTGTGGCCGTGACAAAGGAAGCTTGGAAAGATACAAAAGAAGGTCGTCAGCATAAATTGAAACCTTGTGGGTAAAGCCCCCCTTAACAATGCCAGGAACTCTATTGTCAGCTCTGAGAGCTATGGCCAGAGGTTCAATTGCTAAGTTAAACAGAAAAGGTGACAAACAGCAGCCCTGCCTCACCCCACGGTAAAGAAAAAAGAAATTTGAATTTATAAAATTAGTGCGCACAGCTGCCTGTGGGGTACTGTAAATCAGGTTCATCCATGTAAGAAATGTTGGGCCATAACCAAATCTACTAAGCACTTCAAAAAGGTATGACCACTCAATGCGGTCAAAAGCCTTTTCGGCATCTAGGGAGAGTAGAACCTCTGGTGTGTCTGAGGAATGATTGGGGTGAAGTACGCTGAGAAGATGTCGCATATTAAAAAAGAATTGCCTACCAGGTATGAAACCCGTTTGATCAGAGGAAATGAGATCAGCCATGACAGTTTCCAGTCGGCGTGCTAGTATTTTTGTAAGAATTTTGTAATCATAGCAAAGAAGGCTTATTGGACGGTATCCACTACATTCTAGGGGGTCCTTGCCTTTTTTTAGTAATACTGTTACAGCCTGATCCATTGTTTCTGGCATTCTCCTTGTGGATAAAATCTCTGTGTATAGAAAACCCAATACAGGTGCCAGTTTGGTAGAAAAAGCTTTGTAGAAATCAATTGAAATCCCATCAGGACCTGCCGCCTTAGCGCTTTGCAATGAGCCGATGGCTTGTGTGATTACCTGGCATGTTATAGGGGCATCAATAAATGTTTGTTTCTCTTGGCTTATCTGTGGAATGTCGAGTTTATCCAGGAACTCCTGGATCTCCTCAGTATTAGCATTAGCCTCTGATGTATAAATATCTGCATAATAATGTTTGAATTGGGCATTAATGGTCTGTGGATGGGTGGTGGTTTTATCCGGTGCAATACGAATTTCAGGGATAGCTGTCTTAGCTGTTTTCTGACGTAGTTGATGAGCGAGGAGTCTGCCTGCCTTATCACTGTGTTCGTAATGCGTTTGCTTTGATTTATAAAGAAGTTGTTCTGTGTCTCTAATCAGTGGTGTAGTGGTAAAAATAGAGGTGGGTAAACTATGAATTTTATTATTTATTTATTTACAGGGTCGTCAAGCATCTGTATCATCGTATTTAAAAGAACGTTAATAATAGTAGGCTAGCCATTTGTCCCTGTCTTAATGCGATGTTGTGCAAACCAAAACAACGTTTACAAACGTGAATTGATCTTACTCTGTACTTGAGGCCTTTTGCGGGAATCTGTGGTAGTGGGAGCACTCGATGGTCTCTTCAAAAATTGCCTGATATCCATGGCTAATTAATCCATTCCGAACAGGTAGACTAATCCACAACGTGTATGTGTGTACTTCGTGGATCCTGATTGGTGTCGCTGCCGCAGCCGCAACGCATTGATTGGAGGGTCACAGACCATACAGCGCAAATGAAATGATTCAGACTACAGCGTTTATATATTAAACAATGTGAAATTTAGTCTTTGTTTTTTTTTTATTACACCAAATGTATTTTGCATTATTCCAACGGCAGAATAGCCTACGAGGCGCAGGGAACTTAGATGTGCGTAAACGCGCATAAACGCTATTTAGAGGTGGATAAGCGCAATTTCAGCAATTTAGAGGTGGATAAACGCTATTTCCGAATTTCGGGAGGTGCGTAAATAGCGTTTACGTGTGTTTAGCCCCCACTACATCCCTGTCTCTAATGGATAAGCAGTCATACTCTGATTGCAGTAGCAGACGCTCTTTGTGCAGATTGGAGTCAGGATCAGAAGCAGCTCTACATTCTAGATCTTTTATCCGTCTAGATAAATCAGTAAGTTGCAAATTACGCAGTGATTGCAAGTTGGCCGAGTAGGAGATGATTTGCCTACTCGGCAAATATATATGCTTTAAATGCCTCCCAAATGAAGCTTGCGCGAGTTCAGTCAGGCAAGACCGATCCCTGCACTCGGGCTTAATCGTAGTGTACACTACTCACTCCCCCCGCTAAGAACGCCCTACCTTCCCCCGTTCCCTGGTCGGGCGGTCACTGGGGTTCAGGTCGATTAGCGCTCCCGCTATCAATTAATGGCATCACATGATCCGTGCCTTTAAATATGATTCTCTCCCTGTGTAGTTTGTCCATGCTATCAAGTGCGCGATTGCTATTAGTGTGTCGTGTTGGCTGGACCTCCCTTGTTGTGTTTTTGGAGGCTATGTCGGATTACGAGCTGGAGTTGTTCGAGGAGGTCGTCCCCATTCCGGGTTCCGCCTCCCCCGCTGCTCGACGTAGTTCCTGGCTCGCTGCTCGTCGGGGCTCCGACGGGTCTGCGTTAGAGGCGGGGCTGCGCGCCGTGGGTGTCCTTCCAGCGCCCGAGTTGGGGCTTTCCCAGCTCCGCGCCCTGGCCGTCGGGGTGGACTGCGTGTCTCCTGGCCGAGTCCCGTTGCCCGAGGCTGCCCGCTCCAGCGCTGCTCAAGGTCGGACGCGTACAAGGAAGTCGCGCCGTCCGGAGGTGCTGGATTCAGACGCTGGCACATCTGCCGGCCCTGCTGTCGCTCTTCTGCCTGTTCCCGTTTCCGATCCTCCCTGGGAAGCCCTCTCTTCTACCCTTCTGGTCCTGGCGTCTTCCCTTCAATCCATAGATGCCCGTCTGCGGTCTCTGGAGAACGCCGGAGCTTCCGCTCCCGTGGCTGCGCCGCTCCCCGCCTCGTAGCCCCTCGTGCCCATGGAGGAGCCACTGCACACCCTGGCTTCCGCAGTGGCTGTTCTTTCAGCAGGTAGGCCTCACATCCCTTGCGATCCCACATCCTACAAGGCAGGAATATCAATTTGATTCGGCTGATCCTCCCCTCTCCCGAGTGTGACGCGAGCATTTCCACCAGTGATCAGTACAGCACGGTGCTCCGTTCTGCTGATCCCAGGTTGGCAAGGGACCTGTCGATTGGGGAGTTTCTAGTAGCTTTCGGGATCTTCCGCGATGTGGTGTGCTCCGTGTTTCCCCATAGACGGCAGGAACTAGACGGTTACATGGCTCTCATTGGGGACCTGAATCTGCGCTACGGGAGAGACCTGTTCTACCAGTACCACAAGGACTTTTCGAGCAAGGCTGCTCGCTACGTTTCCCGCTCGAACGTGTTGCTGGACTGGTCTGTGCTGGATACTGAGCTGCTGGTTATGCTGGTCGGGGGCTCCCAGGCCGTGTCTTGCGGCACGTGCGGTGGCCTGGGGCATCCTGCTCCTCTCTGTCCGCTGGTGCCTTTTCTCCCAGGGGATCCCGGGGCCCAGCCTCGCGCTCGCGGGCTTGGTGCTTCCATCAGAAAGGCGAATGTGGATGTTCGTGGCCGCAAGGTGCACGTTGCTTCCAGGAGGGTTATCTGCAATAATTTCAATGAGTGTGTGCTCCTTTGGCAATTGTAATTTCCTTCATGTTTGCAGCGGCTGTCAGGAAGCCCATCCGTGGTCGGTGTGCCCACGTCGGGGCCGCCCTCAGCGAGGGCGTCGTGGTGGTCCGAACTAACAGCCGAGCACGCATCCACTCCAATAAATGTTTCTCACTAGCTTTTGAACTCTCGTCCCATCCCGATTCCGTGTTCGTCGATCATCTGCTCACTGGTCTGACTCAAGGGTTCAGGGTGGGGGTTTCCTGTCCATTGTCCTCTTCACTGGTTTTGGGCAATCTCCAGTCAGCGCTGCGGGAGCCGGCCGTCGTATCCCAGCTGCTGGCCAGAGAGTGCAGTAAACGCTATGAGATAGGCCCGTTCGACTCGTCCCCCTTTTCATTGTTTCGTAGTAGTCCCCTCGGCGTCGCTACGCGGAAGTATTCCGGTAAGAAACGTCTCATCCTGGACCTGTCTGCTCCGTGCTCCGGTCCGGTTCCTGGCGTTAACGGGCTTATTCACCTTGAGCCTTTTTCGCTTCACTATGCCACCGTGGACCACGCCATAAAGCACTGGTGATCGGTGTTGTTACCGTGTCTCTCGTTAAACTGTCTAGTGTTAACAGGCTCGATGCTAACGTTGCCTGCGGATACAGCGACTTGGTTTCTGTATGCAAACAGAGGGTCCCTGGTTCCTGACTCTCTTGCTAGCGCAAGTCACGAGGGTGTCGGTCCTCCAACCAGCAAAGGCTGCTCACACACTTTAGGGCTTCAGCCCGCTAGCCTACATAGGGTCATCAGTATGCTGGGACGTCGGTCCTCCAGCCGGCACAGGCTGTTCACATAGACTCAAGGGCGTCAGCCCTATAGCACACTTAGACTCACGTACGCGGGGACGCTGGTCCCCCAGCCAGGCACAGGCTGTCACATAGACTCAAGGGCGTCGGCCCTCTAGCCTACATAGGTCATGTACGTGGGGACGTCGGTCCTCCAGCCGGCACAGGCTGTCCACATAGACCCAGGGCGTCGGCCCTCTAGCCGACCAAAGCCGCAAAGGCTATCACTTTCATTCCTGAGGGCGTTGGGCCTCAGCCAGCCTAGGCAAACACTGACAGCATGAGGGGGTCGGCCCTCTAGCACATAACTCATTCATGCACTAGGGCATCGGCCTCTGGCCAGGAGGCTACAGCCTACAATCATTGCTTCTCTTTCCTTTGGGTTCTCGATATAGGAACATGTCTACGGATCTGTCCGTGCATGGCTTGCCATCTCCTGCAGGATCCGGCCCGGGTATGTATGCTTTTAGCCTAGGTCATTCTGTACGCTCTCGTACTGATCGCGGTCACTCCGATCGGTGCTGTGCACCCATGTCGGTCGCTCTCCGTGTTGTGTTTGTGTTGCTTATTCCCCAGCGGTTTATGGTTCCTTCCTGTTGGTGAGTATGTTTTTCTTTTTGTTCTCGTCTTAACTTCCTACCTTTTTACTTTTGGGGATTCTTCTTCGGGCGTTGGGCAGGGGCCCGTTGATCTATATAATTCCCCGTGGGGTTCAAGCTCCAAACACCAAAGTACATTTATTATTCTGTAATAAACATCTTTCACTCATCCCAGGTCTTTCCTGATTGAAATAAAGCTTGCGCAAGTTCGGTCAGGCAAGACCGATCCCTGCACTCGGGCTTAATCGTAATGTACACTACTCACTCCCCCCGCTAAGAACGCCCTACCTTCCCCCGTTCCCTGGTCGGGCGGTCACTGGGGTTCAGGTCGATTAGCGCTCCCGCTATCAATTAATGGCGTCACATGATCCGTGCCTTTAAATATGATTCTCTCCCTGTGTAGTTTGTCCATGCTATCAAGTGCGCGACCCTCCACCACCCCGTCGCCACCCGGTTCCTGTCTCAGTCTTCGGCTCGATTGGTCGTCGGCTGCCGCCACCGCCACCAGTGTCTGGACTCCGTGGGGGATTCTACTTCGGGCGTTGGGCAGGCGCCCGTTGATCTATATAATTCCCCGTGGGGTTCAAGCTCCAAACACCATAGTACATTTATTATTCTGTAATAAACATCTTTCACTCATCCCAGGTCTCTCCTGATTGAAATGATGCTATATGACATACCTGGAGTTGTATTGGTCTCAAAAAATCTGTCTATTTGACTACTAATGAAATTAATAAAATCCTTGTCAGCCAATAGCAGCGGGTCAAAGCGCCACGTTCTGTGCTTTGTGCTACTATTAGGTATATGAAGGTCTAACTGAAGAGGGCAGTGATCTGATATGATGATACTGTGATATTTTGAATGTTTGACAAAAGAAAGAGACCTATCATCAACAAGAAAAAAAACAATTCTTGAGTAAGACTTGTGAACTGGAGAGTAAAAGGAATATTGTCTGGTTGTGGGGTTAGAGCTTCTCCAAGGGTCCTGTAGCCTGTAGTCATTCAGAAAAGACAGAAGTACCTCCCCAGACTTGGAAATATTGATTTGGGTCACCGGCCCTGGACCTATCCAAAACTGGGTCAAGAACGCAGTTGAAATCACCACCCAATACTAGATGATGTGAGTTGATATCTGGTAACTTGGCTATAAGGCGTGAGAAAAACTGTGGATTGTCCCAGTTTGGACCATATACGTTGGCTAGGATAATGGGAGTGCCAAACAGTTTCCCCGAGACTATGATGTATCGCCCAATTGTATCAGAGATAACTTGAGATGGGACAAAAGGGGTCCCCCTTTTAATCAAAATTGCCACCCCTCTGGCTCTTGCCTCATAGTTAGAGCAGAATATTTGGTCAATCCAGCCTCTTTCTAATTTAGAACGCTCAGTAGCCAAGACATGTGTCTCCTGTAAGAAAATGATATCCGGGCCTAGGGATTTTAAGCGCGAGAAGACACGGGTGCGTTTAATTGGGTGGTTCATCCCCTTTATATTCCAACTGATGAGACGTGTGGTGCAGGGTGCACCGCTACCTTGTGAAGTCATTCAGTATTTTAAGAAAACACTTGGTGAATTTGTAGTAAAAGGTCCAGGTGGTGAGCAGACAAAAAAACATACATTCAAAAAAGAAACAAACAAACAAGTAAGAACCCTATACCCCTATGCCGACATCCCCCTAAACTGGAGATCGCATAAACAACCCCTAAACAGAGGTAGTAGCACATGGCTTTACAGGTAGCCTAACTACTGAACTAGTATGCAGTCTGCAGGAAATTAGAAATGATAAACATAGGTTCCACAATTTAAACATTGGAAATAGCCATCATGTATTACTAAGCCATCATCTATTACTAAGTTTGTAATGACCAAACCAAACATAATGCAAAACAGTGAGGAGGAGAATAATAATAAAAATGTAAAGTATCACCTTGAAATACTTTAAATATATATAAATATCTTCTGAAATTATTATTGTGGCTTCGGTAGTCCTTATTATCTAGTTAACTTATATCAAAAACAAATATAGCCTGCTGCAAAACGGTGAATAAGGAAAAAACACCTCGACAATCCACACAAACCTATTGTGTGGCTTTGGCAGTCATTATTAGACAATTAGCTTATGTTAAAATCAAACATATTGCAAAACAGAGAGGAAAACGAAAAATATCACCTTGACAGTCCCCATGGATGGCGGTTGTGATTACCAGTCAGCCCTCTTGATTGTGAACAATGTTATGAGAAACATATGTACGAGCAGCTTCAGGATCCGTGAAAAACGACTCGGTCCCGTTGAATGTAACGCGTAGCCGGGCTGGGAAAAGAATGCCAAACTTAACTCCTGGCACATCCTTTAACATTCGTCTAACGTCGTTAAATGCCGCTCTCGCTTTGGCCACACTCGCAGTGAAATCCGGGTAGACAGAGATGGTCACGCCGTCAACCTTCATCCTCTGTTTGGTTCTTGCTAGTCGCAGGATATCGTTGCAGTCCTTGTAGTAGTGAAGACGCGCTATGACCGTCTTTGTGGGGCTGGCTGTAGTGATCGGTGCGATCTGTCGACCAGGGGCGCTTTTTCCAGGTTGAACGCATCTTTGAGCAAAGCTGAAATCGCTGAAGTGGAACAACTGCCAGGAGATTCAGGTATTCCAACTATCCTTATATTATTTCTCCGCAACCTCGCTTCTAAATCGTCACATTTCTTTTGAAGGGTATCAGCCAGCTCTGTCAAACGCTTCACATCACGCTGCAGTGTAGTCACATCATCACTACAAGTGGACAGACTGTGCTCTGTGCTAGCTAGCGTGCTGCGTAGCACAGCAATTTCTGAGTTGGTCGTGTTTTTGAATTCCACCAAACCTGATTTTAAAGCCAAAACTTCAGATTTGAAAAATCCCAGTTTGCTTTAGAGTACAGATCGAACCTCCTTTTTCATTGCACCAACTAGGTCTTCGCGTAGCTCACGTTTGAATCCTTCAAAATCAAGAGGCATAGCCTGGGGGCCTTCTTCTGCCATCGGTTTTTCGCATGTGGCCTGACTCGTTGAAGATGGCTTCGACGCAGATATGTTTTTTTTTGTCGTGTTTTGCTAGGTTTGGGTGTATAACAGTTGCACAAAGCAAAATTTTTTTTGTTTAAAGTGCTGTTTAGAGAGGGTACCTCTGAAAGTAATAGTTTAACCGTAGTTTCCTGCAGAGCTACACAAACACACGTCCTACTCCATGCTTGGTCAGCAGCGCCCCCCCGGGAACATATTTTATCAGGGAGGAGCTGGGGGGGGGTTTAATGTTGCGGGTCGGTGCCGCGGTGGTGGATTTTCAAGTTGTGCTGTCAGCAGGGGGTGCAGCACCCTCAGCACCTGTTATGGAAAAATTCTAGTGGCACTGTGTAAATTTGAATAGTCAAGAGATGGCGGTTACAATAAATTTATTTTGCTTGTACAAATCAAGATTTAACAAAGTACTTTGTGATCAGTCATAACGAAGGAGGTGCTAGCCACAGGTCGTTCGCCAGAGTGATAAAGAACAATCATAAAGCTTGTGCTTTTATACACTTAAAACAGATCCCCTAATAAATGTTCAATTCATCAATGCAGTGGTCTCTGTGATTGGCTAACACTGGTCAGTGACAGTTAAGACAATATAACCCCCCAGGTCAAGTGACCAAAGTCTTTTGATGTCACGGCTCTTTCTCTAAATGAGGACAGTAAAGATACCCTTAATGAAACACAAACAGGACACAGGACACAATCTCCTCGGCCAAAAGGTCAGGGCTGCTAGATCAACTGATCCATCTACCCATCTCCCTTTAGGCCACAGAACTCAAATATCCCCCAACCTCCGTGCCCCTAGCTTCTCAATCAGGCATCATAAACCAACACCATAAATACCTTAAGACCAACTGCAACATCCATTTGTTTAAACACAACCTCAGTCTATTAAAAATACATTCTTAGTAACTATATCAAAAAATGCCATCACACACCCCTAGTTCCCGCGGCCATGGACCCGTTGCCCTGACCTCTGTGTTAATGTAGTCTTTTGAGCGCCTGGTGCTGGTGTAACGGGGGAAAATGTCATAAATGAACATGTGTTTGGGGGTCGGACAGCCTGTCTCTTTCTGTGGATTGTGTGTGTGCTTGTGAGACGTCCCTCTGCAGGTGTTCCCGATTGTGTTGGCTGATTGGCAACCTACGGGATTGGTTGCGGCGGGGCATAAAAAACGAGATCTCCTTTCAACGTGACACGCTACGGACAACGAAGATTTCCACACACTACGACAAGAGTCAGAACCAGCTACTCGCCGTTCGGAGCCCTGAGCGATCGGCCAAGACAACTACCCCGAGTTCTAGCAACGCACGCATCTTCCTCGGCCTAAGGAAAGTACTCACGCCAAAACGTGATCACGGAACAATTGGGCCGGGGTCAGAATTGTTGTTTGGTGCTCATTATTGCTTCCTTGCCCCCCAGCCTGAACGGAGTAGCGAGAGCACGGGAGAACTACACCAGGGCCATATAGGCGTTGCCGGACGGAGCGCCTCGTTCAGCCAACCTCCTGCTAGACTCTTATTGGCTAGGCCGTGGGTTGGGTCGTGAGAACCCTGGACTGTGGTTGGCCTGTGAGCCGTCCCTCCTTTTGAGCCGTAGATAGTGTAGCAAGTTACGATTAGACGTACGTACCACTGGCTGCCCGCAGTGCCTTTATTTGTTTGTTGTAAATCCCCGTGTCTAGAGCACTAGATGTCCGCGTGGTAACATTATGTGGTGGTGTTTACCCGTTGACTGAATTGATTGCACCGTTTGCACAGACGATTGTAGTGCCGAGTTGATCACCTTTTTACACATACGATTGCAGTGTGACTTGTTAGTATTGATATTTTGCAAACGTGACGCTTACTACGGAGGTTGCATACGGTCATTAAGATTGCTCTAGCCCCTTCTGCCGCTTTGACACATACTATACACTGCCTGCGCTCAGTCTAGCCGTCTTATTGATGAACTACTTCTTCTGCTGGTATTTTATAGTGCGATAGTTTTACTGTTTTAAATCTTGTCAATAAAAATCGAACCTTTCTTTACGAATACGTTTCTGTATTGTTGTGTATCCGAGGGTCAAACATTTAGAACCTGCTACGGTTACAAATTTGGCGTAAGTCGGCAGGACCCTTGACGTACACAGCAATATGGATAACGGCGGGCAGCCAATAGTAGCGGGGGCACAACCCCAAGTAGTAGCCGCTATGATGCCATGGTTCATGAGTGGGCCATGGGTGCCAAAATATAGTGGGGAAGGGGAACCATCCAGATTTCTGATTGGCGAATCCAAACTGAGGCTTTTATTCGGGCCCAGGGGCTAAATGACGAACAACGGGTAGACTTTTTGTTGAGCATATTGGAGGGGAAAGCAAAAAGAGAGGTGGTGCTGTTGGCCGAGGCTGATCGAAATACGGATGTAAAGATTCTAGACGCCCTGGCAAGGATGTATGGGGGCCAGCAACCAGTAGCCCTGCTGCGAGTACAGTTATTTAAATGTAAACAAGAACCTGGAGAGAATGTGGGCACGTTCACTCTTCGGCTGCGGGAGCTGCACCACAGGTGGGGCGCGGGCTCGGAGGACGAACTGCTGCGCACCCAGTTCGCCATGGGCCTGAGGCACGGATTGGTCAAACAAGAACAGCAAAGACAACTCAGAAGGATTACAAAGCTTACGTTTGTCCAGGCCTGTGAAGAGGCGAAACCATTAGAGCGTGAACTGGGCCACACAGAAGAAGCCCAAGTTTGCCCAACCGTTGCCACAACATTCAAAAGGGCCTCAACAGTTACCCCAATTGGCAGCAAATGAAAGAAGCCCTTCGAGCCGAATTGCATCAAGAGTTGACAGAGCAGGTGAGCCTCCTAAGTAAATCCATCGTCGAAGAGCTGCAAGGGCACTTGAAAATCACACCAGCCACCCCTGCTACAACGCCGCCAGCCAGGGACGCAAACCCTCAACAGTCTTGGCGTCAAGCACCAAGTGGGCCGAGACAGCGGCTAGGGTATGCCCCCCCGGGTAATACGTCTTACCAATGGGATGACCAAGGGAGAGCCATTTGCTGTGACTGCGGGGAGGCTGGGCATATTCAGAGGTTTTGTCCACAACGACGCCCTCACCAACCGGGTTTTCAGTACCCCCGGTCACAGCAGGGCGAGTGAACCGGGAGGGGTTCCAGACCGCACCCCCACAAAGGCCCTCAATGGTGGGCAAATGCCCTGAAGTCGAAGTGTTTGTAAAAGGACAACAGGTTCCATGTATACTTGACACCGGATCACAAGTCAAACACTGTTCCAACATTATTTCGGAGGGGGGTGCATACAAGATCCCAGTGGGATACCATGGCTAACCTTGAAAGCGGCCAATGGTCTTCATATTCCCTATGTGGGTTATGCGGTCTTGGATTTTAGTATTGGGGGAATAGACATTAAGAAAAAGGGCGTGGTGATTGTATAAACACAGAATATGGCCTCCTTGGAATGAACGTGGTGGCGGATTGTTGGACAGAGGTATTCCGTGGAGGGCATCCAGGAGTCACAGCATTTAAATCTGTGTTCTCTCCCCATGCAGAGAAGGCTTGGGATGCAGCTTTTGCCGCTTGCCGGAAAGCGGATACGTCGATGGGCCAGACGGAGCTACAAGGAGTGGCTAGACTCCAGAGGCAGTCCCCTGTGAGGTTGCCTCCTACCACAGAGACTATTATCTGGGCCCACAGTTCCACAAGCAGCTGGCCTACAGGATTGCCTGGTCCTGGTTGAAGACCTAGAAGACCATGGGCACGAATGGAGAGTGGCCAGATCGTTGAGCGGCGGGATGGTCCCCCTGCGCATCTGTAACCCTAATCCTTTCCCGCTGGAACTACCTCAACGGCGCCCCTTGGCTACAGTAACCCAGGTTGACCCCAGAGACGTACAAGGGCGGTCGCAGCTGGTGCTACGCAATACTGGTCCCCAGTTAGTTGAGGTCGATGTACAGCACGTAGGACATACTTCAGGCGTAACTGAAGGCCCTCCTGCGGAAGTGGTCACATGTATTCGCTGCACACGATGAAGATTTTGGAAGGACCTCAGTGGTCACCCACCAAATACCCACTGGCACAGCACCCCCAATAAGGGAACGCTACCGCCCTGTCGCTCCCGGAGTTGAGGGCCTTATTGCAGGGAATGCTTGAGAGAGGGGTTGTGAAAGAAAGCTTGAGTCCGTGGGCAGCTCCAGTGGTCCTGGCAAAAAAGAAAGACGGGTCTTGGAGATTCTGTTTGGATTACCGCAAGCTTAATTCCATGACGCACAAAGACTCCTTGCCAAGGTTAAAAGAAAATTATTTTTATTTGTTTTTGTATTGGGTAAAATTGGGTAAACACAACGATGGTTCGTTATGAACCTTTGGGTCATGTGACCCGAAGGCAGCACGAGGGTTAAGAGTGTGGAAGGCGGTGTCCGCTTCCGACATCCATTTGACGTCATAGCATACGCCAGCCGTAGCCTCTGTCCGACTGAGCGCAACAACAAAAATTACAGCTCCTTTAAGTTGGAGCTCTTGGCCCTGAAGTGGGCGATCACAGACAAATTCAAAGACTATCTGTGGGGGGCCCAAGTTACGGTGTTCACGGACAACAACCCGCTAGTCCACCTGGAGACCGCACTGGGGGCAACAGAACAACGATGGGTGACCCAACAGTCACTGGTAACCATTCGGCCTTGTCCCCACAACTCCATCGCCTGCTCCGAGAGTGGGACCATCTGGAGCTCTGGAGCCTGCGAAAGGTTTAACCGTACACTTCTGTCCCTGTTGAGGACGATTGAGGCCCTCCACTTCACCCTCCAGCACCTGGACTCCCCGGCATCCTATGCCAGGATCCTGTTTGTGGACTTCAGCTCTGCTTTCATCACTGACTTCCTGTCTGACAGGAAGCAGTGCGTCAAGCTGGGAACACACTCCCGGTCCATCAGCACCGGATAAAATCTGAATTTAATACTGTGTTCGTGTCATGATATGTCTTTCCCATTTTTGTTAAGGAGAAGCCAAGGACCTGTGCTCCTCTGTTGGTGCCCTGGCTGCCAGGAGCATTAAATTCAAAGAAGTGAGCATGCTGCCTGCCTCAGACCCCACTGTGGCCACAGGGAGAGCTGTTAAATTTAAGTAAGTTGCAATATTCCAAATCCTATATCTTGGCTCATACAGGTATAATAGACATTAAGTAATATTTATCTTGAATTTATGTTTTTATCTTTTTCTCCAGACAACAGCTCCAGCACCTCGCCAACCAAGTTAGGTGTAATGAGCAATTTAGCCTCCTCACTCACACCTTGGGGCCAGGAATGGTAGAGGTGGTGGTGGATGTGTTAACGAAGTGCGTTGACACACACATTTCAAATCTTAAAAATTAACTATTTTTTCTGTTCTGTTTGTTGTGTTTAATAACTTGATGTTCTTCATCAAGGTGTACGTGTATTGAATTGTAAGTGTATTGAACTTGGCATCTTTATTTAACTAGTCTGATAACATTGCTAGTGGGCCTGAGTAAGATTTGATAAGAAATCGCATGGTGTAAATTAAAGATCAGACATGTTAGGCATGTGGATTAAGGCAAATAGTCATGGTAAAACAATATTTCAACAATAATTTCTACAGCTTCACATAAGGGTTTATTCTAGTAGAGTGTCACAACAAGTTAATGAAACCCATGGCCCATTCGGACTCAATGTTCCCGGCCCCCCCCCGAGACATGATCGAAGCTCTCCCGTAGTTGAAGATCCTTCTGACAGGGGATTCTGCCAGCCGTTCCCAGCAGACCCTCACATTACGTTTGGGCCTGCCAGGCCTGACCGGCGTCTTCCCCCACCATCGTAGCCAACTCACCACCAGGTGGTGATCAGTTGACAGCTCCGCCCCTCTCCTCACCCGAGTGTCCAAGACATTCGGCCTCAGATCCGACGACACGACTACAAAGTCAATCATCGAACTGAGACCTCGGGTGTCCTGGTGGCAAGTGCACATATGGACACCCTTATGCTTGAACATTGTGTTCGTTATGGACAAGTCGTGTCTAGCACAGAAGTCCAACAACAAAACACCGCTCGGGTTCAGATCGGGGGGGCCGTTCCTCCCAATCACGCCCCTCCAGGTCTCACTTTCATTGCCCACATGAGCATTGAAGTCCCCCAGGAGGACGAGGGCATCTCCGGGAGGAGCGCTTTCCAGCACCCCCCCAGAGACTCCAAAAAGGGTGGGTACTCTGCGCTGCCGTTTGGTGCGTAAGCACAAACGACAGTGAGGACCCGTCCCCCCACCCGAAGGTGGAGGGAGGCTACCCTATCGTCCACCGGGGCGAACCCCAACGTACAGGCGCCGAACCGAGGGGAAACAAGTATTTCCACGCCAGCTCGATGCCTCTCACCGAGGGCAACTCCAGAGTGGAAGAGAGTCCAGCCCCTCTCAAGGAGACTGGTTCCGGAGCCGATGCTGTGCGTCGAGGCGAGGCCGACTATATCTGGCCGGAACCTCTCTACCTCGCGCACCAGCTCCGGCTCCTTTCCCGCCAGCGAGGTGACGTTCAACGTCCCTAGAGCTAGCTTCTGCAGCCGAGGATCGACCGCCAAAGCCCCCGCCTTCGGCCGCTGCCCGTCTCACACTGCACCCGACCCCCATGACCCCTCCTGCGGATGGTGAGCCCACTGGAAGGGGGTCCCACGTTGTCTCTTCGGGCTGTGCCCGGCCGGGCCCCATGGGAAAAGGCCTGGCCACCAGGCGCTCGCCATCGAGCCCCACCCCCGGGCCTGGCTCCAGGGGGGGACCCCGGTGACCCGCTTCCGGGCAGGGGCAACTGGGAACCATTGTTCGTTTTCTTCATATGTCATGTATGTATGCGTAATGTATGTAATACAGAAAAGTATTAACAGGAATGGAGACAGAAGCGTGCTTTTCTCTTCCCAAATCTTCTCTGAAGGGGAGGGCGGAGCCCCTCACCTAACGAAAACTGGGTGCAACACCACTTAAACTAATTAGTTCCACTTCTCTTGTTCCTATTAATAAATGCTGTGCATGTTACAACAGAAATAACGTATTACTGTACATAGAGTAATACAAAAAAAAAGAAACACAGGGTGTATGTTTTGAGTATACCACATATGCATACTCCACCCAGGGCAGGTAAGAGCTCCAGGACGCGGGTCTGGAGGAGCACAAACTGCAGACAGCGTCTTCTATCTCCTGGTTGATCCTTTCTGTCTGGCCGTTGGTCTGGGGGTGGTATCCCGAGGACAGACTGACTGTTGCCCCCATGGCATTGCAGGAAGCCCTCCAGACTTGTGATGTGAACTGTGGGCCACGGTCAGATACGATGTCCACCGGGATCCCATGCAGGCGGAACACGTGGACAACCAAGAGATCTGATGTTTCGCGGGCTGACGGGAGCTCGGGCAAGGCAATGAAATGAGCTGCCTTGGAGAATCGGTCAATTATGGTGAAGACTGTGGTGGTATTGTCGGAGGGAGGGAGACCTGTGACGAAATCCATGGCGATGTGGGACCAAGGTCGGCTAGGAACCGGTAGGGAGCGCAGGAAACCCGCTGGTGGGCGTGTGGAGGTTTTGCTGTGGGCACAGGTAGAGCAGGCATACACAAAAGAGTGTGCGTCCTTAGCCATGGTAGGCCACCAAGTGTTGCTGTAAGAACGCTATGGTGCGTGTGATTCCGGGATGGCATGTGAGCCCATTGGAGCTCCTCGGTACGGACAGTGTCAGGGACAAACCGGAGGCTCTGTGGGCCGGGTCTGGGGTCGGGCTGCTGTTGTTGGGCTCGAGTGATGAGGGACTCCAGCTCCCACTCCGGTGTTGGACGCATCTACCTCCACCACAAACTGTAGGGCTGGGTCAGGCTGAGTGAGTAACGGGGCTGAGATGAACCGGGTCTTAACCCTTGTGTTATCTTCGGGTCGTTCTGACCCATCAGTCATTGTGACCCACCGTCGTATTGCGACAACTTTACCGCATACAAAAACAAAGTGAAGCATTTTCTTTTAACCGTTGGGCTGTCTCAGACCCCCCACATTGCCAAGGTTAAAAGAAAATTATTTTTATTTGTTTTTGTATTGGGTAAAATTGGGTAAACACAACGATGGTTCGTTATGAACCTTTGGGTCATGTGACCCGAAGGCAGCACGAGGGTTAAGAGTGTGGAAGGCGGTGTCCGCTTCCGACATCCATTTGAATGGAGTCGCGGTGGAGGTGAGCGTGGTGAGCGGAGCAGCCACCTGACTGTAGCCACAAGTTTCCTTTTATAGAAACCTTCTATAGAAGTTTGCAAACCCCAGGAACCGTTGGAGCTCTTTTAGGGTCCCTGGAACAGGCCACTCCTTCACCGTGGCCACTTTGGCTGGATCCATTTCCACTCTCCCCTCGGAAAGAACGTGACCCAGGAACGAGACAGTAGAGGCGTGGAAGTGGCATTTCTCCAACTTGACAAACAACCGGTTCCGAAGCAGGCGTTCCAGGACCAACCGAACATGTTGGATGTGTTCTGGAAGGGAGTGAGAAAAAATTAGGATGTCGTCAAGGTAAACGAAGACGAAGCGGTTCAGCATGTCTCGGAGGACGTCATTCACCAGGGCTTGGAAGACGCATGAGGGAGCATTGGTGAGACCAAACGGAGCCACCAAATACTCAAAGTGCCCCAGGGGTGTGTTAAAGGCTGTCTTCCATTCATCCCCCTCCCGGATGCGCACCCGGTGGTAAGGTTGCGCAGGTCTAACTTGGTGAAAACAGAGGCTCCGTGGAGGGGAACGAAAGCAGAGCTGAGGAGTGGCAAAGGATATTTGTTGCAGGTTGAAATGGCGTTCAAGCTCCGGTAATCTATACACGGACACAGGCCTCCGTCTTTGTTGCCCACGAAGAAGAATCCTGCCCATAGCGGCGAAAAGGAGGGCCAGATAATACCGTCTGCTACCGAGTCCTTAACCCTTTGACGCGTACGATCACACCTGTGTGATCAGTTCTGGCTGGGCCCAGGAGCGTACAATCACACAGGTGTGATTAGAACGCGTCCTTAGAACGTCCAGTTTTGTTTATAAACGTCACAATAGAGAGTTCAACATTAGCCTACGTGTATATTATGAACATAAGACTCAATTTACTGTATATTTTGAGAAAGTTTACCTTTATTATATATATGAAAACATTCAGACAATGTAGTTTAGCTAATGTTAGCTAACAGCTAACCAAAAATAACTCACACTTTTACTCATGCCACCTAGTAAACCATAATATTATCCGTATTCCTTGACTTGGCTATCACTTTCAACTTATTTTACTATTGTACAACCAACCATAGATCGAAAATAATAGATATACATTCACAAATATGCATCTAAAACATCCGACATTCGTCTGTCTTTCGTCTCGTATTTACTTGCGGCTATCTTTGAGTTTTTTGTGTTCCGGCAACAAATGTGACCCTTGAAGATGTAACACATGACCCCGTACACCTCAGTATTTTCCTGTGAGAAGAGTAGGTTATCTCGTTGACCTTTTGACACCCACAATGCATTGAGTACTGATCAAAACAAAAAACATGGCAGCCCACATAATCGGTTATAGACAAGTTAGCTTGTCGACAGCTACATACGATCGTATACCATATCCGATCACTGGGGATTCACTTATATGAATATTTCAAATTCGGAACAGAAATGACAGTAATGAGTTATACCCCTAATTTGCAACAACCTATAAAAAGCCCACATAAACACGTTTCTTAATTTTTACCACAGCATCCTTGAATTCGTTTCAGGTACATGTCCAGGAAAGGGTACAATCACGTCACTATCATGTTACATATCAAGGAATATCATTAGCACAAACATTGAGCCATAAAACATATCACAATGTACAGCATGTTTGAGTTGTGTGATGTACTGGCTATATTTAGGACCTTTACACAGGATCCACTATGGACATCCAGGATCATGATGGGCTTTCATTACACAATTAACCCTCGTGCTGCCTTCGGGTCACATGACCCAAAGGTTCATAACGAACCATCGTTGTGTTTACCCAATTTTACCCAATACAAAAACAAATAAAAATAATTTTCTTTTAACCTTCGCAATGTGGGGGGTCTGAGACAGCCCAACAGTTAAAAGAAAATGCTTCACTTTGTTTTTGTATGCGGTAAAGTTGTCGCAATACGACGGTGGGTCACACGGCTGATGGGTCAGAACGACCCGAAGATAACACAAGGGTTAAACGAAAAAACATTCTTCCAGGACCTAGGCATAACCTAGACAACTACAACAACTAAGTAAAATTAGGTAAATAAAATTGGTCCAACAAGACGAGATTACATTTTTGACAAATTCCCCAAGACACAAAGAGGTGGGGATACTTCAAGTTCAAGTCTTTTATTGTCAGGTGCACAGAACACCACAAGGTCAGACTGGGCACTGAAATTCTTAGGACAAGACAACGCAAGGCAACCTGGCATAACATAACATACATAAGTACACAGAACATAGATTACATCTATGATAAGCTAAAATATAGGTAACCTCCTAAATATACAGATAATATACAATATGTGAATGTAAACATAACATACTAATACCATATGTGAACATCGGTTATTGAGGTAGCATCCATATGCCAAAATATTGAGTGGAGTCTGATGATGTACAGGTGCGTGTGGGGTGCATGGGTTTGTCCACAATGCGTGTGGCTTTGCGGAGGCAGCGTTAGGTATAGATGTTTGTGAGGGAGGGAAGAGAGACCTAGACTATCTTCTCGGCTGTCCTCACTATCCTCTGCAGAGTTGCGGTTCGAGGCGGTGCAGTTCCCAAACCAGGCCGTGATGCAGCTCCTCGGGATGCTCTCTATAGTCCCTCTATGCAATGTGATGAAGATGTGGGATGGGAGATGGGCTTTTAGCCACTGCTGGTACACCAAGGAATTAGGTGCTCGACGGTTTAGTTGATGTTCAGCAGGGATGGGTCGCTTTGTGCTGACCTTACTTGTTCGACACCTGAGACAAGGCCATGTACTTATTACTTATGAATAATGATGTTGTTGTTTTTTATAGAATAGAAGTATGCAGTGGCATAACGACATCTCTGACATTGATAACAAACCAAAACGTTGAAAAATCGGTTGAAAATTGAGCAAGTTATTATTATTTAAAAAGTACATGTAGCACCAACACAATGTTATGGGTGAGCAAGTTGACTGTAGCAAGATGGCCGCCATGTGCGGCCGTTCTATACTCCGCCGTAAGACATCCAGTGTGTGTCTATTACAGAACACTTTACGAAGTACACTGCAATACAGTGCACTGTAATACAGTGCACTTACATCTGTAGTGCACTCCATCGCTGATTAGTGCTGTCTCAAATGGAACACTTACGTTAACCACTTGGAAGAAGTGACGGACGCAAATCTGCTCGCGGTACCCGCGAATCTAAGGCGGAAGTGACGGACTCAAATCTGCTCGCAAGTCATTTCGTCCGCCATTATTTTAGAAATGAAATGCTGCCGAAAGGGCTCCTCCTCCTCCGCTACGTAGCCAAGATGGCGCCTGTTTAGGGCGGGTAGTGTCCATCGTTGTACATTGTAGTTTTTGACTGTTTGCAGTGCCATCCGGGTACTTTCAGTGCCCTGAATTTTGCTGGTTCTGTCAGTGAAAACGCCCTAAGCACTGAAAGTCAGTGCTCAAAGTGCACAAGTGCTCTGTAGTAGACACAGCCCTAGCCCTTATATATATCTATGAAAAGGGGTTATGCGCAACATTCTTCCGGGTTCTACAAAACAGATGTAACTACTTCTGGCCGTCCGCTACTGAGGTAGACACAGCGTAGTAATGGCCACCTTCTATAGCCGGTGTTTACAGGAGCTACCCTTGATTACAATTTCCGATGTACACCGTATTGCCAAACGGACGTCCAGAGCCCCGAGTAATCTGTTAGACAAGGTATTTAAGTTTTACGCCTCCTCATTTATTCATAATTATGAAGGTATGTAATATATGTAACTTTTGCTAATGGCACCGGATATAGCGATAGTGTCAGTTAGTAATTAGTTTAGACTTGTATGCTCTCAGTAGTTTAGCCTTTTATTTTTGCTCGCAGACGTTTAAAACAGTCAAACGAAGACTGCATTTTAGCGATGGGGTTATAGTACCAACAGTATAATTACTACAATGTCCTGTGTGTTTATGCTGGTCAACCGTTATGTAATCCATCTGACTGTAGGTCTAATGTAGACTGCTGATGTAGACTGCTGTTCTGGCAGGTGTTTCAGATTTCTAAAATAGTGTTAGAATAATGATAAAAGTACTGAATGGATGAATGCTGTATCTTCTTGTCCACCAGTTTCAAACAAAGACAGGTTGACAGGTACTATCAGTGTCAGAGCAGCTTGTCACAGGTCCATGCAGAAGAATGAAAAACCACACAGCTTGAGAGTAGGCTAATGTTTAGGGATGGGTTTGGGTATTCTGTTCAATTTTGCAGTCTGTTCCAGTTCAATGACTACAGCATAGCATGCGTTCATCAAGCCTCTCAGAACGAAAATATTTACATTACAACTGCTTTCATTTGACCATGAGCATGTTCTCGACTATGTAAACATTCTTCTGAGACACTTGATAAATGGCTATAGTCTACCTGTTAGTGGAGAAGAAAGGTAATTGGGGCAAAGTTGATTGACAGTAAATCTTTCTATTGCAACATATTTGGTATGGTATACCTCACCTCGTATTGTAATAGACTTGTAGGAAACCCCTTGTCAACAAACTTACCCCAGCAACTTTACTAGGCCAATTCTTAATTCAGCGGTATCTGAATAGTAGCAAAATTCACTTCAAAAACACTTCAGAGGATACATCAGTATCAATGTTTGTCTAATTGTCTCTTTGTGTATTCTACACAGATAGTGCTACGTGATTCAGAACCTTTCGTCATGACCTCCAGTCAGTGTTCGTGCAAAGCTGGCACAGCAGTGTGTTCATTCTCATTCTTCATGCTCATTACTCAGAGCTCAATATCCAGGTTGTCCCCCCCTGTTCATGCCTGCACAGAAACTGAACAACAATAGCACAAGTCCAGAACTGCAGTAAGGGTTGAGGCAAATGTACTGTATATGTATGTAAGAGTTAGGCTATGTATGCAGCAATAAAAATTGTAAATTTCTAAAAGAAAGTATTGTGATCTAAGGTCAGAAGCATTTTGAGGTGCAGCGTAATATAGTGGAGACTTTATTTTCCGAGCGGTAAATGGGACTGCACCCGACTACATCAAGTCTCTCCTCCAGCCTTACACCCCCACCCGCCAACTACGGTCTTCTTCTGACAACCGTCTGGTGGTCCCACTGCTCAAGAGCACCTGGTCCCAACTCAAGCTCTTCTCCTGTCTGGCCCCCCAATGGTGGAATCAATTCCCCACCTCCATCAGAGACACTGTCTCCCCACTTTCAAGAAAAGGCTCAAGACGCACTTGTTCCGGTACTTAGGAATGATTGGCTGGACCTGATGTTAGTTTCCTCCAGGATCTTTGGGTCTTTTACCAAATGATGGCGTGGAAAGGGGGAAGTGAACTTATGGACCAAAAGACTGGGGGTGGCATGTTTTGGATGGGAGATTTATGCCAATAATGACCATCAGGTCATTGGCAGAAGGATGATTGGATGAAGATTGGGCCGATGTATTTGTCATATGAATGGTGTTTCTGCCTATTCAAATTAGAGCATATTCAATAAGTGTGGAGCTCATGTGCATATTCAAATTAATTTCAAAAGAAACTTGTAATACAAAATAAGTTACTTTTCATGTATACTTTTACCATGTTAAGTTTTGTTGTGGTAGGAGTAAAGGAAAATATTAAGCCTATTTGGGTGTATTTTTGGCATATTCGATTAGTGTATAGCTCATTTGCATATTAATATTCATTTTCAAAGAAACTTGTTATACAAAATTTTTTACTTGTCATGGGTAGTTTCAGTGTGTAAAGTTTCATTTTGATAGGAGTAAAGGAAAAAAATAGCCCCATTGGGGTGTAATGTTGCCTGGCCTTATTGGCACACATCTCGGATTGATGAGAATTTAACATATTTCCTCAACTAGGATTTCTTAGGACTTTTAGTATGTTGTTCTGGACACCTCATAGAAATGATCTAAGCTGCATTTTTTTTTTTTTTACAATTAGTCTGTCGTAAAACGCTACTTTGCCTGGACTAATAGGTAACAAAGTTACATACTAGCTAGTTATAACAGTTACACAGAAAGAGACACCATATGACAACGAAGTCCAAGTGGACTCAAAGAACGCAGTGTTCGGCAATCAACTGCAACAACTACTAATGTGACAGTATTTATGCCTTTCATCGCTTTCCCAAAGACCCTGACAGGTCCATTTTGTCGGTAGCGTAATCTTATGCACCTGCTAACTTTAATGATTTGTTTGTCTAGTACAGGGGTGGGGAACGTCCGGCCTGCGGCCCATATGCGGCCCGCGAAATCATTTGGTCTGGCCCGCCATGGCACTGCAGGAACCATATTATTAGGTGAATTATTCGTTGGCAGCAGCACTATTTTAATATGTGGAAGAGGACCGTGGAGGCGCGCAGCGTTGCGTACCAATGTACCAAAAAATTTCGCTCGCATTAAGTGTGGAATTCCTTTCTAGCAAATCAAACCCAGAATACGTTGTTGGTTTGGGCTAAGCCCCGAATGTTTACAACGTATGGCAAAGCAGGCTGCATCCGTGCCAGCTAACATCACAAACCTCACCAAAGAGAAGCAGTTCCAGCCATCACATTAGGGGTGAGTTAATTAAATGTTTGACCAAATATAGCAGGCACATTTTTAAGTTGATAATTCTGTACGGCCCCCGAATGATATTATAAATATCCAAATGGCCCTTGGCAGAACAAAGGTTCCCCACCCCTAGTTTAGTAGTAGGCTAGTAAACTTAATTCCTTCTAGGAACTGCAGGTCCTAGCCATAGAAACCAGAATAATGATTTATATGGATATGACACTAAATTAAAATTAGCTTCTTAAATTAATTTGCTGAATTCATATATTTCATTGATAACTTATTTGTGTATGTACCGTAGGCTAACGTTGTAATGTGTAGAGCTAGCGTTACGTCCTGGGAAACTGTCTAATGTTAGGCTATTATAACATTATATGAACTCATCACTTTATTCTTACCTGTCACACTTAGCCTAATGTAGAGAGTAATATAATTTATAAAATCCTTGAACTTCCCTGTCAATATAAGTTCTTTGGATCACCTAGTGCTGCAGATGTGTACGGAAGTGAGAAGCGGAACCGATTACATCTGTTTTCCGGTTCGAACGCTGGGCGCTCCGCATAACCCCTATTTCAAATGCGAACCGAGAAGTGCTGAAATTGTCTGGAAATTCGATTTTAATGCGTCATAATCAACCTCTGGAACGTTGAAATTAATAACAAACTCACGTGCCAAAAGAACTCACGCTGTGGGGGCAGTCAAGAAATTTAGAACGTACGTGTGAAAGGGTTAATGTACTCCTCCATGGCAGCGGTCTCCGGACGTGACAGGTTATAGAGACGCCCGCTGGGGAGAGGCGAACCAGGAAGCAGATCTATGGAAAGGTCGTAAGGGCGATGTGGTGGTAGAGACAGGGCGCTCTTCTTATTGAAAACAGGGGCTAAGTCATGGTAGTCCTTGGGTACCGTGGACAGGTCGGGTGGATCGGAAACAAGGGGTTCGGAGGAGTCTGGCGTTGTAGCGGAGCCCAGGCAACGTGAAAAGCAGCGGGAATCCCAGGGGGCCACTTCACCCGAGGCCCAGTTAATGTGGGGGTTGTGTCATTGTAGCCACGGGTCTCCAAGGATGAGAGGGAACTGGGGACTCTCCAGGACGAACAAGCGGACATATGTGATGATTTCCGGCGAGAATGATAGTGAGTGAAGCGGTTTAGTGTTTAATGAATGCAATCCGACGGCCGCTCAGCCCTCTGACGACCACTGGTGGGATCACAGGTTCTAGCTCCACTCCGCGCTGTCTGGCGACCTCCCGGTCTATGAAGCTCCAATCAGCGCCTGAGTTGATGAGAGCCTGGAGGGGTAGGGATGTTGCTTGGCACCATACGACAGCGTCGAGGGTGGAGTGCGGAACAGAGGGAGCAGCGGCCCTGCCCGTCAGTATCTCCCCTTTCACCGACAGGCACGGTCGTTTCCCGACCGCGTGGTGCAGTCAGCGATGGTATGGCCGGATTGACCGCAGTAGAAACAAGCGCCCTCCGCTCGCCTGCGTGCTCTCTCTTCTGGAGACAACCTTGTGTGGCCGAGTTGCATGGGTTCGGGCTCAAGAGAGGATCTACCTCGGGAGGACTACGGAGAGCGGGACGACACTGGAGGACCCCTTGCAGGAGACAAAGGTCGGGGTAACGGACGGGAGGACCTCTCTCTTCGTCGCTCTCGTAGGCGATTATCGATCCTGATGGCGAGCTCGAGAAGTTGGTCCAGACTCTGGGGTTCACCCTGGGAAGCCAACTCATCCTTCATGGTGTCCGCCAGACCACGGTAGAAAGTAGCCCGCAGTGCGGCGGCGTCCCAGTCGCTCTCAACCGCAAGCTTACAGAACTCGATGCATAGTCAGCCATACTGCGGGAACTAGGGCTGTCCCGACTAAGATTTTTGTTGGTCGACCAAGACTCGACTAAAACGTCTGACGTTTTTTTTTACTATTTTCACAAAAAAAAAAACGTACATACATTTTCCCGATCTGACTCAATGGCTGCTGGACATTGCAGATTCAGCCGCTAATAGCCTACTAATATGCAGATTCAGCCGCTAATAGCCTACTAATAATAAGACTCGTATCACCAGTCCTGTTGTAACCGAATGCCGATGGTATTTAGTATCTCTTACAATGTACTACAAATAAAAAATATTGTTTGTTTAACATGCAAATCATCAGAGCGAGCTTATCACTGCCTGAAAACTTGCAGCATGCGAACTTACGTAGAAGCTGAGTGGGGAACGGTGCAACAGAGAAAGATTTTGTTGTCTTGGCCGGAGAAGATAATGTCATTCGATTTGGATGTGATTCTTATAATAGGCATATTCATTTTTCAACCCAGCGCGTTAGCATGACCGAAGTAGGCCTAGGCCAACTTACGTTTTTCAGGTGGTAGGCTACATCATATTGGACGTCGAACTATGAAAAATAAACCGTTGTTGGCAGAGTTTGCATTCAACGTTTTTCGAGTCACCCGGTACTTTAATGAAATGCTGCCATACCACAGATTTCTTTACCATTTTGACTAATAACACCAACAAAGTAGGCTATGGCAAAGTTTGTAGTTCGGCAGCCAATTGTGCTTGTGCCGTGTGCAAAATACCAAAACAAAACGGAGATTAACGAAAGGGAAAACAGTAACACCTTTTCTTTTAAATTATATATTTTTAGAGTTGCTTTATTTGTCTTAAATAATATAATTTACAATTTCTGTAGAACATTTCGTTAATTCAGCAATGATGACACAAGCGGACAAGGCTTTTCCTGAAAGGACCCCAATGATGTAGCGATGCGTGATTTATCCAAGGGATACAACGACGGCTGCTGGGCGAACACCAGGGAGCACTGCATGAGAAAGTCCCGGCAGCGGTGTGGTTCTCCGGCATACCTCTCCGGGGAGGCTACTTGGGGTTCCCGATGTAGTTGAGGTGGAGGCGGGTTGACAGGCTCTGTTGCATGGGCTGGTACCGATGGTGTCTGGGAGGACAACTCAGTCCGGAGGTTGTTGAAAGCGACGACAAGTGGTGCCATCTGGTTTGACATGGACTGGAGCGCCTCTTCATGCCGACCCAAGATGGCACCCTGGTGTGAGAGGGCTTGGCGGAGCTGATCTGAGTCTGCTGGGTCTGTCATGGCCAGTTCAATCTGTCACGCTGGCTGGCTGGCAGGTAGACCCAAATGCAAGACTCAGACCCAGGAAGTAAATTAAAGATTTATTACAACTAAGTCTGAGAAAAGGCAGGGCTGCGGTAGCGGAGAATCCGGGGGGAATGTTGGACTGACGAGACTGGAGGGGGCTGGGGTATGAACCGGGTCTAAGAAACAGACAGAGAAACTGAGTTATTTGACAGAATACGATGCAAGACTGACTAAGATAAATCAGACGGCTGACTAACGTGGACAATAACGACGTTGAACTGGCGAAGAGTGGATGTGGAACCGGGGTTAATATCCAGATGAGGTGATGAGTAATGATTCGAAGATGTGAGTAGTTAACACGCAGCGTGTGGACAGGAATGCAGGAGCCTGTAATTGAAAATTAAAAGGGACCGACAGACAAACAGACAGAAAATGAAAAGTGCAGGTCCAGCCCAGGGACATGACACCAAATGGAATTTGGAAATTTGCAATGACAGCTGTGTCAAATGTTTTTCAAAAAGGTGTGCAAAGACAGAAAAGAGCAACCAACTGTGCGACATTGTTTTAGAGTAAATATTCCTTGAACGATGATGTTTCTTACAGCTGGATCTTGGACATGGCGTCCATCTTGTTGCCTTTAGACCAGGGGTGGGCACACTTTTTGACTTGCGGGCCAGAATGGGTTCTAAAATTTGACAGAGGGGCCGGGCCAGGAGCATTTGGACACGCAATGTAATTTATCAAACCTGGGGATTGAAATGTATGAAAAACAGACACAATTGAAGGTGCAAATTTAAAGAAATCAACATTTAGTGGAAAAAGATCAATGGAATCACTTTCAACATTCAGAACATATTATCACCCAACAAAAGAAAGGGGTCTTTAAATTGAGAGCGATGTACGGCATGTTAATTAAGCTACTGTACCGCTGCTGTGCGTAAATGCGCAAGTTGCTATTTTTTTCATAACACAGTAGAGAAACTCACATTTCAGTGGGAACAGTGTTGTTGTTCTCCCTTTTTTGCCAGTGCATCAAAGTCTGGAGTTAGTTTCGTTGTGGCAATTCTCAAAATAGATCTGAGGTGTTGGTCAGTTAACCGGGATCTGTGACGGGCTTTGTTGATGTTCATGACGCTGAAAGTCTGCTCACACACGTAGGTCGAGCCAAACAATGCCAGCATCTTCTGTGCCGTCCTCCGGAGGTTTGGAAATGTGGCTTTGTTAAGTGAAGCGTAAAAGTCATTCAGTTTAAGAGATTTGAACTTCTCTTTTGAGACGGAGTCAGACTGAAGATCGATCAGCTCCAATTGCAGCTCATGCGGTGCTGTTTCAGGGTCTTGTGACAGGGGACAGGACACCAGCTGAAGTGACTTGTCAATTTTTTCAAAATCAGTGAACCGATGGCAGAATTCTCTGTGCATGTCGTCCAGTGATTTGCAGTATTTCTTCACGTTTCGGGTGGCCTTCTGCATGGCCAGTGTGGGAAAATGAGCGAAAGATTTGTTTGACATTTGCCTGGAGAATAAAATCAGCTTGGATTTGAAGGCTCTCACATTTGTGTACATGTCGTACACTATCACGCAGTACACTGGCCAGCAAAAAACTTGCCTTGGTACTTGACTCTTGAATCGCAGTTTGTCGGTGAAAAAAATTCTGCTGAGTCTGTAAATTAGCTGCCAACCTCTGAGCAGTAACCGCCCGTTCATGTGTTGACTGATTGCTAGCATAGTTAGCATGCTTTGTGGCAAAGTGACGGCTGATATTATACTCTTTGAAAACTGCAACCGTTTCTTGGCATATCAGACATACAGCCATTGATCGGACTTCAGTAAAAAAATATTTTGTTGTCCACTCCTTTTAAACACTCGGCACTCAGTGTCCACTTTTCTTTTCTTTGGTCCGCTCATTTTTACCGAAGGGGGGAAATGGCAGCTGGAAAGTTACACTCCAACAAAGGTCAATGTGTCTACTAGTGCGCCATCTATCGGGGAAACGAGGGTATTGCAGGGGAAAGGGAAATGAATGAGGTTTTTACACATCCATGGGTTTTTACTATAATTAGTGTGTTTGCTGCAAGCAAAAACAGTATTGTTATTCTGCATACTTTTTTTTTTTTTCTCCCACTTTTTTCCGTCACCTACTCCTTTCACACCGTTTAAGCTAGAAACACCGTTCAAACTTAATTTGATAAAGTCTGAACTGCTCTAGTGTGCTATTACTTTTCTCATTGATAACTTTAAGTTTTTAAGGTATTAAAGTTTAAAGTGCTAAAAAAAATGAATGGGTTTCAATGGTTCAGAATGTTCAAGTCAAATTCAATTGTGACGTCATGCACTGACAGAACTGTTTCTCACCGCGTCAATTTTTGACACTGTTTAACACTTTCCTGCCTGAATATGCAGACTTTTTCAAATAATATACCTGAACTGTTTATACCATTTTGAAGACAATATTTAGGGCTTTCTAACGATGTAAATATTTATATGATCATGTTAGGCAAATCATCCTTTATCAAGACGATTTCACGGAGCCATTCTGACAAATCTTATCCGTCTGCATTACTTTTTTAGAAAACCTCATTTTTAACCACTTTCACTACAAGATAGAGGATAAGTTAGAGCATATGAAATGTGCGTACTTTTGTCATGAATTCAGAACAGCAGACAGATTTAAGATAGACTATTGTGTTTAAAAGTTATGACCACTGAAGTGATGAGTGGGATAACGCAATTTCCAAGCTAGCGCGATGGCTCTCCATAACTAAAAACGGTTCTACTTTTTTCCACAATCAACCAAATTGGCCAAACAAGGTATGTACATTGAACTTAAAGTGTACATAATCTAGCTAGATTATTTTTCTTTAAGAAAGTTTCACAGAAATCTGCAAAAATCGAGGCTCAACACTGTCATAGCCGACTGTCACGAACAGCCAAACCGGGGTCACGAAAGGTTTACTGCAGCTGGCGTTACTACGAACAAAAGCTTCGTAACTGAAAAGTTTTTACTTTTAGTTGACGATATTGAACACAGGCGTTAAGAAACTTGTCTTTACTCTAAATATATTCTCTGTTTTCAATTTGAAGCAGTAAATCTAACACAGTAGGAATTCTCCCACGACATCCGCTCGCTCGGCTTTGACAAATGTTTTCTCAGTCCACCATACATTAGACAAGCTAATTTTCGAGCACTTTCAATACAAGATACAGGCCATGTTAGAGTTGATATATATACATAATTGTGTGGGCAATGTAGAACAGCAGACATATTTGAAATATGATCTTTTGTTTTAAAGTTATGGCCATTCTAGTGACGAGTGCTTACAACGCTAGCTACGACTGTCATCATACAGTACTGTAGCTGCCATAGAACGGCGAAACTAGCTACGTCTATCGTTCGTTACCTACAAACAAATGCTTCGTAACAGTATTTACTTTTTATCGGCGATATTGACAACAGAGGTTAAGGAACTTGTCTTTAATCAAAAGATCGTCTCCGTTTTCAATTTGAAGCAGTATCTAGCTTACTGTAGGAAATCTCCCATTGCATCCTCTCTCTAGCTTCTTCGGCTAAAGATGGACGACAATGACGATGCATGCATTATTCACGCCTACGGTGTTAATACAGTCTGTAAAAATACCACTTTGACACACTTGCAAGAAATGATCCGCTGGTTAGATGTAGCATGATCTTATTTACCACCCACAATAGTTCAGCTTTTTTTGCAGCAGCATTCTGAGTTAGAGTAGCTAGCTTTTCTAGTTGCACAACAAAGTCACATAATGTGACGAGATTGAATTTAAAAAACTCACCAGGGACAACGACAACATCGGCAACCCTGCACTATGGATTATTATTTTGATGTCATCTTTAAATTAAGTGTCTGAACAGGACTGGTTGTGCAGGCACACATGATTAGTTTCTCCTTCATCTTGAACCTAAAACCTAGATTCTAGGTTAGAAATGTTGACAATGACCAACAGTTGCTACGTTACAAGAAACAAGGAACCAATCCGATTGGCCAACGCTCTTCACTGTTCCACTGTTCAAACTTTTTTCTCTATCTACATGACAAAGTAGTTTTAAACGGAGACTTAAATATCCAAGTAAATATAAAAGCAGACCCAAGAACTATTGAGCTCTTAAATCTCCTTGACAGTTTCAATCTAACTCAACACATAACAGACCCAACACACGGAAACACACTAGATCTAGTGATAACAACTGGACTAAATATCAATAATATTTCAATAACTGATCTACCCCTCTCAGACCATCATTATATACTTTTTAATGTGGAAATGTGGAATAAAAAACAAAAAAGAAAAAAGAATTCTTAGTCCATAGAAGATATTTAGACGATACAGCTATGATGACATTTTCTGAACAATTTGCTCTATATGAGGCGACTAACCATGATTGCTCTCTGAATGAAATGGTAGAGAACCTCAATGATGCACTATTATCTGTGTTAGACTCTGTTGCACCACTGAAAACCAAAAAGAAGTGCACAAGCAGAACCTCCCCATGGCTGAGAAATAAAAATGTTAGTGAAACAAAAAGAAAATGCCGTGCAGCAGAGAGAAAATGGAGGAAAACAAAGATCACTATCCACTACAATATCTACAAAGATACACTAACCACCTATAACAAAACCATCCGTCTAGCAAGGAGAAAATATTTCTCCAACATTATTACAGAAAATGCCAGAAATTCCAGAGTTCTTTTCTCCACCATTGACCAGCTGCTAAACACTGTCCCTGCTCCACCTCCATCCTCAGTAGTTAAATGTGAAGAGCTTGCTTTGTTCTTCAAGAACAAAATAACTTTGATCAGAGCTAGTATTATTAACAGTGGGGTCGAAACTGACATCAGTAGATTCTGCAACATAACCATGAGCACATTTACCTGTATCACACTTAGTGAACTTTCCAAAATTGTCAGCGAATCTAACTCCACAACCTCAGATATTGATCCTATACCCACAACATTCTTTAAGCGAGTGTTTGATAGTGTCTCAGGTCCGGTGCTAGAGATTATAAACACATCCCTTAGAACTGGCGTTGTCCCAGATGCCTTCAAAATAGCTGTTGTAAAGCCCCTATTAAAGAAACCCAAATTGGATAACAGTCTACTTGCAAATTACAGACCAATATCAAACCTTCCATTTATTAGTAAAGTACTGGAAAAGATAGTTTTAGTCCAATTAAATTCTTTTCTTGAAGAAAATAACATCCTGGAAGTCTCGCAGTCAGGTTTCAGGAAATATCACAGTACTGAAACTGCTCTCACCAAAATAATTAGCGACCTCAGACTAAACTCTGATGCAAATAAAGTCTCTATCCTTATCCTGTTAGATCTCAGTGCAGCATTTGATACAATTGATCACGACATCCTAATCAATAGACTGGAAAAGCTTATTGGGTTCACGGATAGTGTATTGAACTGGATGAAATCATATATCACAGGAAGGAAGTTTTATGTTAGTTTAGGTGACCATAGGTCCAAGAAACATGAGAACTGCTACGGGGTTGCTCAAGGAAGCTGCTTAGGTCCATTACTCTTTTCTCTTTATATGTTACCACTCGGCGACATAATCAGAGAACATAACATAGATTTCCATAGCTATGCGGATGACACACAACTATATATATCCACTGAACCCAACGATGCAACGGCCATCAATTCCATTACCAACTGCCTGTTGGCAATAAACAAATGGATGAACGCTAACTTTCTTAAATTAAATGAAGACAAAACCGAAGTCCTACTATGTGGCCCCAAATCCAAAAGAGAGATGCTTATTAAGAATCTTGGAGGTTTAACCCCCTGTCTTAAACCAGATGTGACGAGTCTCGGTGTAATCCTGGACTCAGATTTGAATTTCAACTCTCACATTAATAAAGTGACCAAAACAGCTTTCTTTCACCTGAGGAATATAGCAAAGGTACGACCATTCATAAACCAAAATGATGCAGAGAAGTTAATTCATGCTTTTATATCCAGCCGGCTGGACTACTGTAACGCACTTTTCACTGGTATTCCCAAGAAAACCACTGAAAGACTACAGCTCATTCAAAATTCTGCATCTAGATTATTAACCAAAACTAAAAGGAGAGAACACATTAGTCCTGTCCTAGCTACTTTACACTGGCTCCCTGTTACCTTCAGAATTGACTTTAAGGTCCTTTTCCTCACATACAAAGCTCTACACGGACAAGGACCTAGCTACATTGCTAACTCCTTTATAAACTACACACCAGCTAGAACACTGCGATCATCAAATGCAGGCCTATTAGAGGTCACCAGAAGCAGTCATAAGAAGATTGGTGATTCGGCCTTTGTCAATTACGCCCCAAAACTATGGAACAAATTACCCATAAATATTAGGGAAGCAAACACTCTAGACATTTTTAAAAGACAGCTTAAAACTTAACTTTTTACCGAAGCATTTAAGTAATTTTATCTCAAAAGGGTTTACCTACTTTTATTAATTATATTATTGTTACTTTTAAGTCATCCTTTTCAATTTAATCCTATTGTTTCTTCGTTCCTATTTACAGTTAAACTTGCACCATTTTCTCTCATAGGTATATTCGATTGAAGTAGCCTGTCACGCACTCTACACATATTTTAGACATTATACATACTTACACGTTAGTTACACACTCATATTGGGGTTTATTAGCCTAGTCTACTTAATTTAGAGTGTAAGTAAACTAACTTGGGCGCTGTTCATAAGCGGTAAAGCGGAACAGGCGTTACACCTTATACCGTTATATAGGCGTTATACCACTTGAGATTATAGAAGCTATACGCTACAATGATCCAGAAGCAACCCCTCAAGACTACCTCGCTGCCATTGAAAATGTGTTTGGCACCTCAGAGTCTGGTGAAGATCTCTACTTCAAGTTCAGATCCATGCAGCAAAAGCCAAATGAAAGACTCGGATTTTGCGAGAAGGCTTGAGAAAGTGCTCACCAAAGCTGTTCAAAAAGGTGGCCTTTCCCATTTCCTGAGAGATCGTGCACGTGTTGAGTAGTTGCTGAGAGGAGCAGTGGAGTCTGACATCAAAAAATGACAAGACAACATACAATAAATATAAACGCGCATAAACGCTATTTAGAGGTGGATAAACGCAATTTCTGCAATTTAGAGGTGGATAAACGCTATTTATGAATTTCGGGAGGTGCGTAAACGGCGTTTACGTGCGTTTAGCCCCCACAACATCCCTGGACATAATGGTATTTTGAAGAGTAAATTAAGGAAGACCATGGAAGAGACAGGAAAGAATTGGATTTACTGTTTACCATTGGTTGTGTTGAATATGCGCATTACTAAAACATCAGCAGGACTAACACAATTTGAAATGATTTATGGAAGACCATACCAAAACTTAAACCATTTACAAGGATTGATGAAGAGGCAGATCAGACACTTGCAGAATACATGAAGAAAATGGTAATAGGAAAATAAGTTGCTTCTGCTAATTCTATTCCAGGTGATGCGGTGGATCAAACTTCTGGAGGAGTGGAACTAGGAGACTGGGTGCTGATTAAGGTCATTAAGAGAAAAAACTGGTCAAGCCCCAGGTGGGAGGGACCGTATCAGGTACTACTCACCACACCCACTGCAGTCAAAATAGCAGAGAGGACGTCTTGGATACATTTGTCACATTGTAAGAAAGTAAGGGACATTGATATAGGGTCAGATTAGTTACTCACCACCATCTCTTGAGGCACAAGTCTGACTCCAAAGGGGAGTCTTTCTTTTATTGAAAGGCCCGTCTCAACCTCAGTGAAGTAACCAACGGCCAACAGATACTTTAACTAAAATAGGCTAAAAGGACAGGAGACAGTGAACAGGGAAAGGTAGAATTAAAATGTGGCATCCAGGTCCTTGTCCACAATACTGTGGTGGTCGTGGTATATTATGTAGCCTACTCCTATTGTCAATCATAATAGGACTCATTCCATTATTATGGTATGAGATGGAGATTTCTCATAACCAGCAGACTACCATGGAACCCCCACAAAAGAGGCAGATGGTAAACGGTGTTTCAGTGATAGATCAATCAGTAATTGTCCAGTGTCAGGTAGGGAAAGATTGCTTAGTCAAAATAGACCTTTGTAATGTTGTTAATTGTGGCCTGACACCTTGGAGACACGGACGGGATTGGCAGTATCCTGTTGATTGTTTTTTCTACAGGTACACTCTTGCACTCTTGTGGGGAGTTTCATGTTGTAACTTGTTTAACTGCATGCTCTTATGGTTCTTCCCTTTGGCACTTATTTGGTTTTCCACAATGTATGCTTCATGTTTTGGCTGCTCGCAATGTTTGGGGCTATCTCGATGTTATGATCAGTGACCTATGCTCTTTTGTAAAGCTCTCTCTTGGAAGTCGCTTTGGATAAAAGCGTCTGCTAAAAATGCATAAATGTAAATGTAGTAAATATGTTTGCATCACACCCTGTAATTCGTGGCATCAGGTGTTTGCCAACACGGGACCGGATTGGGGGCCTCCAACCTCCAACCTCGTTTCACCAGAGTGGGAGGGTTGACCTCTGAAGGATGCCCGCCAGGGAAATGCGCCCCGCTGTTTATTATCATAAAGAATGTGACTAGAAGTGATGAAGGGAATTATGTACTAGGTGCACAGGTGTCGGGAACTGATCCATTAGGACACTTTAGACTTTCAACTAGCAACCCGTCCCCCATACTCCCAAGTTCATCTCCCTACTCAGATAACAATATTAAGGTGCAGTACTTAAAGAACTTCACGTATGAAGACAAACTCGCTCTGGAAACGGGGTTACTGATAGAAACGAATGGTTGGAGTGGATGATGTATAAAGCCCGTCAGAATGGTCAGTCTAACTGTCTTGCCTGTGCAAAAGCAAGACCACAACTTAGCACCGTGCCTTTTCAGCTGACTGATGAAAAGGATTCAGAAGGCTTACAATGTGTTTTGCAACTTTATACACCACTACAATCACAATGTAAAACTATATCCTCATTGTTCCCTCAAGTTAAGAAAATGGATGTCCCACCATCAGTGACAGCATCAGGGACATTACACCAGCTTCTTACGAACAGGAGAGGGTTATGATGTGGGGACACTCTCACATACCTATTGTAGCCACACCATGGATATTACTAAGAATCACGGTGACTACTTGGCAGCCTGGTTCATTGACCACACCTCAATGAGAGAAGATTTGTGGTGGATGCGTGGGGACATGAAATTGAGCCCTAAGCTGCCAGCTAAGTGGCATGGCAGCTGTGCATTCAAAAAATGCAAATTGCAGCCGATCACCTTCTCAGCAGCGCGGATGATACGCTGCAGTCTGCTCTTGTCCTTGGCAGTGGCAGCAGCGTACCAGATGGAGATGGAGGAGTTGAGGAAGGTGTTAAGATAATTTCTCTATCAAGTAATGCACAGAGTCATCGGATTCAAAGAAAGCACAATGGTTTAATGATTGCCGGTAAGGAGACAAAATCTGTTCGCAATACAAAGTTTGTGTAGTTCACAAGTCGTCATTTAAGACCATTTAAACATATTGGTGAGAAGTCCCCTCCCCTGAATATCAGCTGTCAATGTGACCAATCCCAGAGGTAGAGTGTGCATGCACGTGGAAACTTAGAGTTCTCTGACCCTAGGCTTTTGACCATTTGATTCACTCAACACAGATAAGGTTAAACAAATTTATTGCACCTCTAGTATGATAATGGTCAACCTAGGTCAGTTTGTTTACGTAAACCTAGTGTCATCTATAGGTAATGTGGGGAGGTGGTTCTCTACTGACAAGGAATCTTAAGCACCAGTATTTTCAGAATATAATGTTACATTATACATCCGTCCGTCAAACTCCTGAACCCGTCCGTCAAACTCCTGAAGTTTGCGGACGACACCACCCTTATTGGGCTCATCTCTGGTGGAGACAAGTCTGATTATAGGTGGGAAGCGGCCAGCCTTGTGACCTGGTGCAGCCAGAACAACTTAGAGCTCAATACTCTTAACCCTTGTGTTATCTTCGGGTCATTCTGACCCATCAGTCATTGTGACCCACCGTCGTATTGCGACAAATTTACCGCATACAAAGACAAAGTGAAGCATTTTCTTTTAACAGCTAGGCTGTCTCAGACCCCCCACATTGCAAAGGTTAAAAGAAAATTATTTTAATTTGTTTTTGTATTGGGTAAAATTGGGTAAACACAACGATGGTTCGTTATGAACCTTTGGGTCATGTGACCCGAAGGCAGCACGAGGGTTAAGACAGTGGAGATGGTTGTGGACTTCAGGAAGAACACAGCCCCACTCACCCCCATCACCTGTGTGATGGCGGTGAGTGTGACTCCCCAGTCAACACTGTGGAGTCCTTCCGCTTCCTGGGCACTATCCTCTCCCAGGACCTCAAGTGGGAACTGAACATTGTCTCCCTCATCAAGAAAGCACAACAGAGGATGTACTTCCTTCGGCAGCTGAAGAAGTTCAACCTGCCAAAGACAATGATGGTGCACTTCTACTCAGCCATCATTGAGTCCATCCTCACCTCCTCCATCACCGTCTGGTACGCTGCTGCCACTGCCAAGGACAAGAGCAGGCTGCAGCGTATCATCCGCACTGCTGAGAAGGTGATCGGCTGCAATCTGCCTACCCTCGAGGACCTGCACACCTCGAGGACCCTGAGGCGAGCGAGGAAGATTGTGGCCGACTCCTCCCACCCTGGACACTTCCTGTTTCAGTCACTCCCCTCCGGCAGAAGGCTGCGGTCCATCAGGAACAATACCTCACGCCGCAAAAACAGTTTCTTCCATTCCGCTGTTGGCCTCTTCAACAAGGCCAAGGGTCCACACTGACTCTAATGACTTCCTGCTATCTTCTACATTTGTATTTTTTGTAATATTTGTATTTTTATATTGTAAATTACGGAAATTTATATTTTATATTTTATTTAATTCTAATTCCACTTAGTGCTGCTAGTTTATGTACCCTTAGTATAGATAGTCCACATATTCACATTTTAGGTCCCTATATGTTTATTGTATGCACCTTCCTGCCAAAGCAAATTCCTTGTCTGTGCAAACTTTAATGGCGAATAAATCCCATTCTGATTCTGAAGGGTGCTTGCGTCGGTTGCCCTTGTCCGTTTTGTAACTGAAATTGTACAACTGATATTTCTGTATATTTTAAATAAGTATGCATACTTATTATTTATAAAGATGGCATAGATTAAAAAGCATACATTTGTTGCTGCTCATTTACACTTCAAAATACTAAGATGAATCAAACATGGTTCTCTTGTCATTTCCCTTCAGAGGGAATGGTGATAGGCTATGTTGCAGCCTCACATAGTTTAAAAAGTTGCATCAAAACAAAGAAATTGGGCAATCCTGTGTAAAAATGGTACTAACCTATGTCTTACAACGTTGTCACTGGCAGTACTTCAGCTTAAATCGCTATTCAAACCTTACCATCTGCAAACTGAAAATGTGCCTAAAAAACTTAAATAGGCTTGAAATCTTTTTTAGGAAAACTGGCTAATATAACAAGTTTACTGAAAGTGATAATTGTCAATAAGAACGTCCCTTTCTGAAGACTAGAGGCTCACGTGACCAGCTACCTGGAGTAAGTGCGTTGTAAGTTGAGAAAAGCGCATTCAACTTTGTCAACTTCTCTTATACTCCCTCTATATCAGTCTCTCTCAATCCTGGTCATTGATCCGGGTCCCTGGGCCTACTGTAGCCCTGCATGTTTATAGATGTTTATCTGGTCCAAATGACTGGGTTGTCAAAACAAAAATTGGAAGCAAGATACCACTAATAAGTGTGCCCCCCACCCAGCGCTTGACATTAAAATTTTTGCTCACCAGCCACTGTGGCTAGTGGTTTTCCAAAGTTACTAGCCACTCAGTAATTTCATTAGCCACAATTTTGTAGTTGGGAAATTAAGTTTTATTTGATTAAAGTTGACTACGGTTTGCTACAATTGACTTGAATAACTAGTTTTACAATCCTTTCACATGTAAATGACCATTGTCAAAACCAACTAAAGATTATAAAATGTATATGTACAAAATATATGAACTAAACTGAAAAAACCCACAAGCAAAACTTTGTCAACTTAAATATTTATAAACAACATCATTATTTTTGTCTAATCAATTCCGATTCCCAAATGTCCTACAAACAAATGTTTATCTTATATTGTATGTTTGTGTATGTGTGAAAGCGAGAATGAATGTTGAAATGCGTGTGTCTCACAGTCAATGCGTGAGGCTTGAGAACCCTGCAATGAGTTTATTATTTTAGATGTGTTTTGAGAAGACTAGCCTACAACAGGGTTGCAAACTTTTCAAAAAAACCTTGGAGTGGGATTTGGTGGGGCTGTCACAGTTACAGTGAACCCGGCTCCACCTGTGCAGGGTTTAGATCTCGGCACAAGGCAACACAGAAGACTAGTAGAGGCCGACGTACAAAAATATATTTATTATTTAGTAAAAACAAGTATCTCCAGCCCCGCTCAGCCTGATTAGCAACTGGTGCGTCGAAACCCTCCCTCTCCCGTTCCACCCCGCGACAGGGCCAACCAAAATTTTGCTGCGCAACCCAGCCCCGAGACGAGATTTATTTCCGTGTTCGCGCGTCGTGAGCTTGAGTGTTGCTTCACTCAGTGTATCTGCGCCTCGTCCATTACTGGTTACAACGTTAGCAGAACTACTCGGTCGTTTCCTTCTCAGCGTGAGAGCGTATGAATTGGTTGAAATGCGAGAGAGTTGGCAGCCCTGCTACAATAAAAAAAATATATAGTGATATAGAATTCCACCCGCCAAAGTGGCTAGTAAGACTGACTGCTTTACCCGCCACAGACGAATTCTACCCGCATTTGGCGGGTGGGCGGGTGCTAATGTCATGCCCTGCCCCCACCTGTCACTGAAGGTTAGTATGCTGCTGTCACTTACCAGCCAACCTTCGATAAGGGGATTGTTTGAATGCGCCAGAATATTTCTTTTTCCCTTATGTATATTTGAGACCACACATTCGTACATATACGTTTCCACTATATGGAAACAGATCATGAGGTCGATCCGATTAAATGAGTGACAAGGAGGCACAATTTTCCCTCATCTGCCCATATTTTTTTTGTGCAGCCAGGAGAGAAATGCTCGTGGCAAGCTTATTAGCTGGATAGAGCGAAGTTTGTCAACGCTCAAAATGTAGCTGTATAACAGGGGCACAAGTCCTAACTGGAAAATGTTAGCTGTTTTCACAGCCCTGTAGAGGAGACATTCGTAAAGAGATTGGCATACAGTTTAGGCTGTGGCATTGAAGTTCAGGTTAGTAGACAGATTGTTTCACCAATTGAAAAACTAATGAGACTTTTGGTTTAAGTAAGAAGAGTGACGAAAATGTACTGTCACTGTTTGGCTTCCTAAACACGTGGGGAGTCAGGTGGCTGAGCGGTTAGGGAATCGGGCTAGCAATCTGAAGGTTGCCAGTTCGATTCCTGGCCGTGTCCAATGACGTTGTGTCCTTGGGCAAGGCACTTCACCCTACTTGCCTCGGGGGGAATGTCCCTGTACTTACTGTAAGTCGCTCTGGATAAGAGCATCTGCCAAAATGACTAAAATGTAAACAATGGTGAAATTGTTTTTCTTATCAGTGTGTCACATACAGCATTTCAATCAGGAGAGACCTGGGATGAGTGAAAGATGTTTATTACAGAATAATAAATGTACTATGGTGTTTGGAGCTTGAACCCCACGGGGAATTATATAGATCAACGGGCGCCTGCCCAACGCCCGGAGAAGAATCCCCAAAAGTAAAAGGTAGGAAGGTAAGACAAGAACAAAAGAAAAACATACTCACCAACAGGAAGGAACCATGACCGCTGGGGAATAAGCAACACAAACACGACACGGAGAGCGACCGACATGGGTGCACAGCACCGATCGGAGCGACCGCGATCAGTACGAGAGCGTACAGAATGACCTAGGCTAAAAGCATACATACCCGGGCCGGAACCTGCAGGAGATGGCAAGCCATGCACGGACAGATCCGTAGACATGTTCCTATACCGAGAACCCAAAGGAAAGAGAAGCAATGATTGAAGGCGGTAGCCTCCTGGCCAGAGGCCGATGCCCTAGTGCATGAATGAGTTATGTGCTAGAGGGCCGACCCCCTCATGCTGTCAGTGTTTGCCTAGGCTGGCTGAGGCCCGACGCCCTCAGGAGTGAAAGTGATAGCCTTTGCGGCTTTGGTCGGCTAGAGGGCCGACGCCCTGGGTCTATGTGGACAGCCTGTGCCGGCTGGAGGACCGACGTCCCCGCGTACTGATTACCCTATGTAGGCTAGGGGGCCGACGCCCTTGAGTCTATGTGACAGCCTGTGCGCTGGCTGGGGGACCGGCGTCCCCGCGTACGTGAGTCTAAGTGTGCTATAGGGCTGACGCCCTTGAGTCTATGTGAACAGCCTGTGCCGGCTGGAGGACCGACGTCCCCGCGTACTGATGACCCTATGTAGGCTAGCGGGCCGAAACCCTTGAGTGTGTGAGCAGCCTTTGCCGGCTGGAGTGCGCGTGAGCCTTCGTTGGTAGGAGGACCGACGCCCTCGTGACTTGTGCCAGCAAGAGAGGCAGGAACCAGGGACCCCCTGTTTGCATACAGAACCAAGTCGCTGTATCCGCAGGCAACGGTAAAATCTTGCACACTTGATAGCATGGACAAACTACACAGGGAGAGAATCATATATAAAGGCACGGATCATGTGACGCCATTAATTGATAGCGGGAGCGCTAATCGACCTGAACCCCAGTGACCGCCCGACCAGGGAACGGGGAAAATTAGGGCGTTCTTAGTGGGGGGAGTGAGTAGTGTACACTACGATTAAGCCAGAGTGCAGGGATCGGTCTTGCCTGACTGAACTTGCGCAAGCTTCATTAGTGAGCTACACTGCACTGTAAAAGAAAACATGAAATGCACTGTATTTTTAACAGATATTTCCTCTTTTTCCATAAAACAATGATATGCGTGTGGATTTACCGATATTTGCGGTAAAATAAATGTTACACCATTAAAATTACAGGAGTTTTACCTTACCTTTTAAGATTACAAAGATATTATGTAATCTATAGGTGTGTGTGCTATATCTGATATATCGGAGAGAGGACGCTGGTGTAGTTTGTTCTCTGCTTCTCCGCCTTAATCCAGCTTTAATTGCGGTATATAGTTTGATTGCTCTCTAGTTTTCCTGTGCTATTTTGGGCTTCTGCACTATTTTTGTACTTGTGCTATTTTTACGAGCCCTGTGCACTGTTTTTTTGTATATACTGATGGGGAAGCTAGGTAGCTAGGCACCTACCTGCTACAGACGACTTCCAGACTGACCGTAGGTTGATTGCTCTCTAGTTTTCCTGTGCTATTTTGGGCTTCTGCGCTATTTTTGTGCTTGTGTTATTTTTAAGAGCCCTGTGCACTAGTTTATTATTTTTATACTGGTGGGGAAGCTAGGTAGCTAGGCACCTACCTACTACAGACGACTTCCAGACTGACCCTTGGTCAGTATGGTGTTCAGCTATTCCAGCTTGCAAATGCAACGACTTAATCCCGCAACCACACGTGGATTTAACATCTCCATCATTAAAGAACTTGGACTTTTTCAACGGCCTCGTTACATTCATAGAGGATCCGGTCGAAAATGCATCTTCCAAAATCAACCAAGCTGCTCTGCTGCAAATATCCCATCTCTCTGGTCATCCGTCGCATGTCGGACGCGTCATCAGGGTACCGTCGCTCCAGCTACCATCAAAACTGTAAACATCGTGAGACCTCTGCACTCCAACTTGGGATCCCCGTCCTCTCAGCTGGATACACTTCGTGGAGTGGATATTAGGTTTATGTGCAGGTTTATGATCTTGGCGTTTGTGTCAATGGAGCTGCCCTTTCCTTCGCCCCACACCAAACCAAAGCGACAGATCCACTTCAGAAAGCTGAAAAACATTGATGCATATGCCCTGGCCCTTCAACTTCTCTCTGCCAGCTTTCTTTCTGTTGCTGACTGTGGAAGAAATTGCGATTTCCGGTGTGCTTACATTATTCACTAATCAATATAACTAGTCATTGGATACTAGTTAGTATGTTCTCATGTAAGCTTGCTATTAATAAGAGTAGATGGTGTCTATGTGTCAGGGTTAATAGATGTTCGTGATCAGGAGAAAGTACTGGGTAAACGTCCTTGGTCATGACTACAAGGAGAGCGCCAACTATGATCTCTCTAGTCTGAGTGGTCATGTGTTGGGAGCTGTGAATCTCTTCCTCTGAGACTGTTGTAACGTCATTACTGCTTGACTGTCACTATCTATGTTTACATTCCTGTGCCCTATAAAAGATGGTCCTCCGGCTTTCAGAGCTGAGAGAGACATGATTGAGACCTAAGCCTGGTGTTGTGTGGTCATTTATTGTCAGAGGTCTGGTTTTCTCTCCCAATCTGCAGATTGATACTATTTATTAAAATCCAGAACTCAACTGAACTTAGTCACTCCGTTTATGAAGAGACGGACAAAACACTTTCTTCATCAATTGGCGTTGTCGAGCAGCAGGATTGCAGAACCAGATCCAGGAGAGACCCACGGCAGCACCAGTATAAAGCAGAACCCGTGGTGCACAAAACTAAATGGTAAGGGGATCCTTTTCCAAAACCCCATTCACGGATTGCTTTATGCTTGGTGCGCCTGCTGTCCCTCTGCGATGCTGGTAGCGAAACAATTTAAGAACCTTTTATTGTGACTTTCAGTAGGGAGCCTGGTCTTAGCAGACCAGAGTCTGCTAGGCCTCAACAGGAGGAAGATAATATTAGAGTTTTGGTTTAGTAAATTTGGGTCATTAATTGACTTGCTATTTTTACTTTGTCTTGGTCAGAGTTGGCAAACTCTGATAGCGTACAAGAACTCTGGTCGTGTGAAGTATTGAAAAAGTATGTAAAACAATCTGTGTTCTTGATCTGAGGCAAAGGATCTGTTAAGAGAATACGTCCCATACTCTTGATCTGGGGAAAAGGATCTGATAACAGAGAGTATGGGTTTACAGATGCAGACCAGGGGTGAACCAAATAAGGAAAGGTATGTGTTTCTTTTAAAATGCACGTTTACAGCTGAAAACTTTAGTTGAACAGAGATCTTATGTTGGTTTGAATTGTATTAAGTTGAATTGTAACTGTATTAAGTTTTGTGTTGGGCTTTTCTCTTTTGAACAGAGATCTTAGTGGGACTTTAATTTTTGTTTGAATTGTAACTGTATTAAGTTTTGTGTTGGGCTTTTTCTCGTTTGAACAGAGATCTTATTGGTACTTTTATTTTGGTTTGAATTGTAACTGTATTAAGTTTTGTTTTGGGCTTTTCTTAAGACCAAGCACAGTAGGTGGGCGGTCATAATGTATCAGGGTCACAGGCTTTATGCGAGAGACCAACTTTTAAGGGTAAAGTGGTTTTAAACAAGTTAGGGATACTTTGACAATGTAAAGGGGCAGTTAGGCTTTTAACTGACAAGCTTGGCATTTAATTATCAGCGAGGGACACAATCAAATACTAAGGGAAAGATATAGACTGGCAGTTTATGAATTAACTCGTCCCTTTTAAGCACGAATTGTGGTTATTTTGTTACTTATGAGGTAACGGAGTTGAGGAAATTATTGTATGCGCGTTCCCAAAGAGTAGGGTCTTTGTAGGTGCGTCCCATGATCGAGCGCCGGAGGGCGAGGATAGTTTGGCTTGAAAAAGGCCATATTTGTAGTTCACTACCACATGATATTGTAGTTCTTTTATTCTTCAATATTGTGACCGTTTTACAGTGCTATGAAATTGTGCGACTGTTTTATAGTGCCATGTGATTTTGTGACTATATTCTAAAGTGTTGTGTGATTCTTGCTGCAGTAAATCATAAGAGTTGCCTACATAGCCTACCGTTATGAGATTTGTTACAGATACTTTGTATTCAGATACATTGTAATTCAGTATGGGTAATCTAGCTTCCAGTACAGGAGCGATAGAGACGTTGTTAGTCCAGCCCGATATATGATTTGATTTGCATGGAATTCAAGCAGTGTCAAGCATTGAGAGATGGCATGCGTGGATTAATCATGACCCGAGACATTGTTTTCCGCTGGATTGAACATTTGATGTAAAAAAAAAAATATATAGGAGAATTTAAAAGCGGTTTTGAAAAGACAAGGAAACAAGTCGGACGTGTAAACAATTTGTCAGCTGGCCAATGTTTATGATATGGTTAACTGAAGCTACGAGACGACGTGGCATTGTCTATCTTGAGAAAATACAATCAGATCAAGCTAAAACGGATTCTGATAGAGAAGCAAGAAATGACCCGGAGCGTCTTGAGACAGAGAAAAGATGATCAGACTGAACAAAGTCATAAAGTGAGGGAACTCAAGACATTGCTCGAACATGTTAACATGAAGTTGCTTGAACAGACTAACAGTGCCAAAACTAATTGTGAGAAGTCAGTAGTTGTGAAACAGGCTGAAGGTAGCGCTAATTCTGAAGGGAAACAAGAGAGTCTACCAAAGATTTGTAGCCTATTTACCTATGATGAAGATGATGTTGTTGCTATAGCTGTGGCTATGCAGAGGAGAGCCAGAGACAGGGAAAATGCATTATTAGGGGAAGCAGCGGGTCAGGTGCAGCCAGAACAGAACCTACAAGAGAAGGTTTATATCACAGCAAAACATGATGGGTGAGGTTAATCAGGAAGGCCTGTCAGTTTAACCCCCAGGTATCAATGAACCCTATGTGTGCATATCCAGGTCATGATGTTTATGACAGCCTATGTACCTTTATCACCCATGGTCAGTGACTGAGCTGAGGGAGCTAGGAAAGGGATTTCCTGACATGAGAGGACTCAGCAACATTTCTAAGAGATTTTCAAATACTTATCAATGCCAACATACCTACCTTTATCGATTTGAATCAAGACTTAGAGGGTGAACTCCAGACCGGTATGTTGAGAAAACTTAAAGCATAGATTTCTGATGGTGTTTAATGGCAGTAATACTGGAGGGGTGTTGCTTGACTGGAGCAAATGTATGATCGGAAACAGAAAAGATGAGGATCCTACAGATGATCTGGAAAGACTTACTAGGATTTTTTTCGTTGAAAAAAAACATTCTGGTTTTACAGCAGCTGCATCCCCATGCCACTTTGTCATGTGTTCATATGTGGATTGCTTCCTGAACTCCAGGTAAAAGTTAAGAAACAGGTTCTAAATTGGGAGAACAAAAACTGTTGATATGATTATGGATTATGTCAAACATAATTGTACATTGATGCAGGAGAATGCAGGAAAGAAAGTTGAGAAATTAATGACATTGCAAATGAATGTCTTACGGAGAATAATATATGTAAAAAGATTTCAAAAAAATAAATAAAAAATAGGTTCAAATCATTGAGGTTAGAGTCCTCTAAAAAATAGGGTTAGAGTCCCTGAGGTTAGAGTCCTCTAAAGTAAAGAAAAAAAATAGGTTCAAATCCTTGAGGTTAGAGTCCTCTAAAAATAATAATAATAATCAAGAATACGGGAGGCAGAGAGCTTCTCTTTTTCAAGTAAGACCCAGAGCTACTAGGTTAGCCAGTTCAACAGTATACAGTACCCAAATCAATGAGATGATAGTGGTAGTTTCTGGGGTTCCTGTGGACACAACTGTCAGTTAGCTCTTATGGGTGGATAGATGGATCTTTGAAAGATGAACATGTATTTCTTTCAACTATGTAAAAGTAAGTAACAAGTAAATCTGTTGGAAACGAATTTGTTGTGCAAACTGAACCGAAATGAAATGCACTACTGACTTTTTCTTATCTATTCCTTAGGATAAAGAACACTTGGCCTAGCAATCCCATACACATCCCCCAGCAGTGGAATGCAGAGATTTTAGCGACCGCAGATGTGGCCTTGCTAGAAGCTGGGCCTGAGCTACAGTGGTCCACACACGCTTATCATATTGGGCGCATTAAGAATGCTACCCCAGTTGTTATCATTGTTTGTAGTACGACTCTTGAGAACTGTACCTCAGTATGCTAGTAATAGAGAAGTAGGGAAAGGTATTGTCCCAGTTATTAATGCTTTGTTGAAACAAGGAGTCATAGGTAGACTTTAGGTCAATTTGATCCTTTAATGCTAATAAAATACTTGGAAGTTTATTATGGGTTTATAAGCAGGTAATGCCTGTGTTATACATCCTGTTGTGCCTAACCCTGTTACGATACTTAGCAAGTAACCTTGTTACTTTCTTGCTCTGTGAATGACTATTGTTTGCTTTTCTTCTCTGTTCCCATTGCAGAAGAGAGCCAGTATCTGCTTGCATTCACGTTTCGCCAGGTCCACTATACATTTCAGTTCTACCACAGGGGTACACCGAATCACCTACGTTGTTTAGTCAAGCATTACGAGAGGACCTCCAGGATGTCACCTTAGCAGCCGGCTCTACTCTGGTGCAGTATATTAATGACCTTTTTGATATGTTCTAAGAATCTTGCCTCCTGCCAACAGGACACTATTGCTGTGCTACATGCACTGGCTGAGAAGGGCCACGAGGCCTCAAAGGCAAAACTGCAGTTATGGTCTTAGGAGGTCAAGTATCTGGGCCATACACTCAAAGGTACAGAGCATCTATTGACGCCTGATAGAGTGGAGGCCATCCGATGGATACCGAAGCCTAGAACACCAAAACAACTCAAGTCTTTTTCTAGGTTCAGCCGGGTATTGTCGTTAGTAGATCCTTGATTATGCTGTGTTGGCTAGACCTATCCTTGACTTAAGGAAGGAGACTGATACTCATTTGTTGTGGAAAACTGAAGCTGATAAATCATTTGTATCTCTCAAGCAGGCCTGGGCCCAGGCGCCAGCTCTCGGTCTGCCAGACTACACCAGGGTGTACTGACCCAGCAGTATGGTAATCTTAAGAGGCCTATTGCCTATGTGAGTTCTTCTTTAGATACTGTGGCAGCAGGTTTCCCCCCGTGCTTACGAGCAGTCTGTGCTGCAGCAACATGTGTGTAAGCAACTTCAGATATAGTGCTGGGGTCGCCCTTGGCAGTGATGGTTCCTCATGCAGTAAGTGCTTTTCTGTTACGCACCAAAACTCAACACCTGTCAGCCACTAGAGCTACAAAGTATGATCTGTAATTGTTGACTAAAAGTAACATTACAATCCATAGATGCTCCCCATTGAATCCAGCTTCATTGTTGCCCAACCCTGATGATGGTGAACCACATGACTGTGAGATGGTTGTCGATAAAGTGCTAACACCCAGACCTGATATGTTTGACAAACCTATGGATAATGCTGAACTTGTGTTGTACGTAGATGGATCTTTGTCCCGAGAATGGGATGGCTCTCTAAACTCCGGATATGCGGTCTGCACGGACAGTGAGACATTCAAATCTGGTAAACTGTCTCCACAATGCACTGCACAGCAGGCAGAGTTTTGCTTTGACAAGGGCATGTTGTTTGTCAGAAGGCAAGGTCGTAAATATTCACACTGACTCAAGGTATGGATTTGGAGTTACTTACGATTTTGGTGCCATATGGCGAGAAAGAGGTTTCATTAACTCCTCAGGTGGAGCAATCAAGAATGGAAAGATGATTGATAATTTGTTGTCTGCAATACTACTACAGAGAAAGCTAGCTATTGTTACTAAGTGTGAGGCTCATACTAACAATACAGATGATGTTTCAAGAGGAAATGCTAGAGCTGATTTAGCAGCAAAGGCTGCGGCCAACTCCTCTTATGTGTCCCAGGTCTCTATTTGTTTGTGTGTCAGCAACCGGAAACACGCACTCCCTCTCTTCATGTTGTGGCGGACCTTTGAGCCGCTGCTGATAACACTGAGAGGGATGATTGGTTATCTGTTGGCTGTGCGAAAGATTCCATGTGCATTGTTCCCTTGGTTGGCTCGCATGGCGCACGGATGTGCCCATACGAGCAAGGGGGGTATGGTCTCAATAGTAAATACAGATTGGTTTGCAGCTGTTTTTTTCCACAAAGGCTTAGCAACATTGTGCTCAGTGTCATATTTACCAGCAGCATAATCCCGAAAAGGGACCAAAGAGAAGATCCCACCCACGACCAAGTGGTCCTTTTATTAATTTACAAAATGTTGTACAACAACAAGTGTTGTAATTTTGAGTATGTACTTGTAATTGTGGACATGATCTCGAAATGGGTAGAAGCCTACCCATGTCGGAAAGTTGATGCTACCACGATAGCCAAGATTCTTATTATTAGAGATGTGATCTGTAGATATGGGATCCTCACAAGACTGTCCAGTGATAGAGGTTCACATTTCACGGGTCAAATTGTTCAGGAACTTTGTAAAGCGCTCCAGATCAACCAGCATTTTCACTGTCCCTACCACCCACAGTCTGCAGGGGCAGTGGAGAGGCAAAATGGAACTTTGAAAAACAAACTAGCCAAGATATTTGAAGAGACTGGCCTAAAATGGCCTGATGCACTCCCACTAGCTCATATGGCCATGAGCCCAGAGGAGGAATGGACTTTCCCCACACAAGATAGTTTTAGGGAGACCAATGAAATTGCCTGTCTCTCCCCCACTATCATTGAAACAGATGGATATCCACCAGATGGATGATACAATGTTAAACTTTTGTTTTGCCCTAACTAGAGCAACCAGTCACTAGTGACTGTGGCTAGCAAATTAGCCACCGTTAGCTTCACTTTTCGCCACAAAAACTTAATTTCCACTTAAACCATGCAACGGAACGTAAATATAAATACAAGCAACTCAATCGCTACCAAGACGAAACTTTTGACACCTAGGTTGTCTATGTAGGCCAAATATTGACAAAGATTTAGGGGGGCAAAAATAAATAATAATAATAAATATATATGTGAGAGAACAAAGGTTGTGCTCTCGCCGAAGGCTTGAGCACACCCAACTAGAGAGGGTACAATTTCTGGGGAAATTGTAGGGTGTGCTTGCTTTCGTCGGTTGCACAGGGGTCCGTTTTTGAATGACATTTTTACAACTGATATTTCTGTATATTTTATATAAAAATGCATACTTATTATTTATAAAGATTACATAGATTTAAAAGCTGTTTTTTTTTGCTGCTCATTTACAACTGAAAATACGAGTGAAGTATAGAATGAAATAGATGTCTTCTCATTTCCCCTGCAAGAGGCAGCCTCATCGTTGAATCAAAACGAATACATTTGGCAGACCGGTGTAAAAATTGACCTAATCTCTATGACTTAAACGTCATTTTAAGTTTTTCCCTTCTCATGATATTTTCAGGCATTTAGCGTACTCATTGCATTCATTCATTAATAAAGAACCCCCTTTGAAGATTATTCTACAACGTTACCCGACAGTAGAAGATGGAATCGCGATTCAAACAGTACCATCTGCTAACTGAAAATATGCCCCCCAAAACGTAAATAAGCTTGACATTTATTTAGTGGAAAATCGCTCATTCATAAAAAGCTCACTGGTAGCGATCATTGTCAGTAACAACGCAAAATGCGAAATACCCCTGTGTGGAGAAGCTGCCCCGGTAAATTGTACTACTACAGTACAGTACAGTAGACTACTGCTGTGTTCGTCTTGGTAGCGATTGCGTTGGTTGAATTGGATTTAACGTTCCGTTGTACGGTTTAGGCTGAAATTAATTATTTTCATGAACAGATTGACAACGTTTAGGCTGTGGCAATGAAGTTCAGATTAGTAGTTAGATAGACTTTTGATTTAAGTAAGGGGAGTGCCGAACATGTTCTGTCGCCGTTTGACTTCCTAAACAGCTGTGTACTGTAGATGTTTTTGTAGTGTGTCTCGCGTAAGCTACAGCGTTGCAGTGAGCTACACTGGTTTGAAACCACAGGTAATGGTAATTTCACCAACAAATCGTTTACTAATGTCAGAATAAATCCTACAACGAAAATGTATATGTGAGGAATGTTTATTTTAACGATTGAAAACAGATACATCATAGACCACTGTAGTATGTGTTGCCCGGGCAACACAGGCTAATGTCATGATGCTAATACTTCTGTGAAATAGTAGACTTCTGTTTCCGAAAGTAGATGTACTTCCTTAATAATATCATCTTATATTGTACATTACACATCACAATTGTGTGTCATATCACAAAGTAAAATGAGTAAATAGTTATCACCCTGGCCTCTTTGCTTGTGGCGTTCCTGCAGCTGCCTTGCAGTAAAGCTATAGTTAGCCTAGCTATCCCCCAAGTTAACAGATGTGAAACGAATGTTCTGCTACAGGTAGTCACGCGTGTTTTCGTGACGTTAGTGACGTAGTGACGTTAGTAACGTCAGTGACTGTGGCTAGCAAATTAGCCACCGTTAGCTTCACTTTTCACCACAAAAACGCAATTTCTACTTAACCCTTGTGTTCTCCTCGGGTCGTTCTGACCCATCAGTCATTGTGACCCACCGTCGTATTGCGACAACTTTACCGCATACAAAAACAAAGTGAAGCATTTTCTTTTAACCGTCGGGCTGTCTCAGACCCCCCACATTGCGAAGGTTAAAAGAAAAGTATTTTTATTTGTTTTTGTATTGGGTAAAATTGGGTAAACACAATGATGGTTCGTTATGAACCTTTGGGTCATGTGACCCGAAGGCAGCACGAGGGTTAAACCATGCAACGGAACGTAAATAAAAATACAACCAACGCAATCGCTACCAAGACGAACCTTTTGACACCGCCGTTGTGTATGTAGTCCAAATATTGACTGATCCTTAGGGGGGCGAAAATAAATAATTAATAAATATATATGTGAGAGAACAAAGGTTGTGCCCTTGCCGAAAGCAAAGCACACCCAATGATAGTATTCAATGACACAAATCTGTGTTCTAGAAAGAGTGGTCTGGAGTCGCAGAGGTCCCATAATATCAGCTTTAATGCAGCAGTTGGAAATCAACAAGTACAGAGCTCTGGGGTTGTCTACGTTTCCCTACCCACAACAGAGTTTGGGCTGGTTCACGAAGTCCAACTGGCTATCTGTCCCTCCCCAGCATATATTTATACAGTGCAATTGAAACACAAGTATCAAAAAAGGGTTGAGCTTGTTCTCTCGTGCATCAGGGAGTTGTTCTTGCCTACGCGTCCCACCTGCTCGGGTGCCGTCTCCACCCGGTTTCAAGGTTGTTTCTGAAAATGAAGAGATAGAGACACAAAGAACAGCCTGCTTCCCACACTCAGTGTGAGACCCAATGTTTAAGCCTGGGCACACTTCTAAGTTCATAACTTTAATAAGCACAATGCATAACTTTAATAAGCACAATATATTCTTTACTATCTCTTCATTTTCAGAAACAACCTTGAAACCGGGTGGAGATGGCACCCGAGCAGGTGTGACGCGTAGGCAAGAACAACTCCCTGATGCACGAGAGAACAAGCTCAACCCTCTTTTCATCTTTCTGTTTTAACCCTTGTGCTGCCTTCGGGTCACATGACCCAAAGGTTCATAACGAACCATCGTTGTGTTTACCCAATTTTACCCAATACAAAAACAAATAAAAATAATTTTCTTTTAACCTTCGCAATGTGGGGGGTCTGAGACAGCCCAACGGTTAAAAGAAAATGATTCACTTTGTTTTGGTATGCGGTAAAGTTGTCGCAATACGACGGTGGGTCACAATGACTGATGGGTCAGAATGACCCGAAGATAACACAAGGGTTAATTGCACTGTATAATATATGATGGGGAGGGAACGATAGCCAGTTGGACTTCGTGAACCAGCCCAAACTCTGTTGCGGGTAGGGAAACGTAGACAACCCCAGAGCTCTGTACTTGTTGATTTCCAACTGCTGCATTAAAGCTGATATTATCGGACCTTTGCGACTCCAGACCACTCTTTCTAGAACACAGATTTGTGTCATTGAATACTATCATTACATATTGGAATAGACACAAAATTTTAAATCCTTCAAGACCCATTTCCAATATTCCTTTCCTATCAAAGGCTTTAGAAAAAAACAGTTGCAGCACAACTCCATGATCACCTCAAACAAAATAACCTGTTTGAAAAGTTTCAGTCTGGTTTCCGCCCTGGCCATAGCACTGAAACAACCTTGGTCAGGGTCACCAACGACCTCCTGATGGCAGCAGATACTGGTTCCTCATCTCTACTCATCCTCCTGAGCCTAACAGCTGCTTTTGATACAGTAGATCACAACATCCACCACCTGCAATACACCATTGGACTCTCAGAAAATGTTCACAACTGGTTTATCTCATACCTCACCGGCAGAACCGAGCACGTCGCCCTGGGCAAAGCCAAATCACACACCCACAACATCACCCGTGGTGTCCCTCAGGGCTCTGTGCTGGAGTCCACCCTCTTCTCCATCTACATGCTACCCCTTGGCTGAGTCATTAGCAGCCACGGAATATCATTCCATTGTTACGCTGATGACACACAGCTTTACCTCAGGACAACCCCCACTTCTTCTGCTCCCCTGCCAACATCCACATTGACCACCTGCCTGGAGGAGATAGAGGCATGGATGAAGCTCAACTTCCTTCAGTTAAATTGTTCCAAAACGCAAGCCATCTTAGTTGGAACACCACATCAGCTCCGCCTTTCCACCATCAATGGTATCACCTTCTCAGGCCAAAACCTCCCCCTTTCTGCTTCTGTCACCAATCTGGGTGTTGACCCTCAGCTCACCTTTGACACCCACATCAAACACCTTTGTAAGACATCATTCTACCACCTCAAGAACATCGCCAAACTCCGTCCAACACTCAGATTGGAGAGAATCTTGTCCACGCCTATGTCTCCTCCAGGCTGTACTATTGTAATGCACTCCTCATCTCTGGCAAGAGCATCCAGAGACTGCAATACATCCAGAACAGCGCTGCCAGGATCCTGATGAGGGTGCGCCCATCCTGAAAACTCTTCACTGGCTCCCTGTCCCATTCAGAATCCAATACAAGGTCTCCCTCCTCACCCACCAGTGCCTTCACGGACATGCCCCCATTTACCTACAGGAACTCCTCACCCCCCAGACCTCCTCACGCACTCTCCGATCTGCAACCTTACACACCCTTAAAGCCCCTAGAACCAAGCTTTGCGTCTGCTGCGCCTAGGCTATGAAACGCCCTCCCTGACCATCTTAGGGCCCCTCAGACGACAGATGTTTTTAACCCTTGTGTTATCTTCGGGTCATTCTGACCCATCAGTCGTTGTGACCCACCGTCGTATTGCGACAACTTTACCGCATACAAAAACAAAGTAAAGCAATTTTGTATTTTTGTAAGCATGCGTCAGACCCCCCACATTGCGAAGGTTAAAAGAAAATTATTTTTATTTGTTTTTGTATTGGGTAAAATTGGGTAAACACAATGATGGTTCGTTATGAACCTTTGGGTCATGTGACCCGAAGGCAGCACAAGGGTTAAAGGAAACCTAAAAACATATATTTTAGAAAAGTTTTTTGCTAAATGTGTTTTCTAGGTTTTGCTTTTAATTATTTATTGACCTCGGTTTATTTCTTATTTTTTTATTATTAAACTTTGTTTCTTTTTCATTTGTATTACTATATGCTTTGTAGCACTCGGAGATTGCTTAAATATTGAGTGCAATACATTTTACATTTATGCATTTAGCAGACACTTTTATCCAAAGCGACTTCCAAGAGAGAGATTTACAAAAGAGCATAGGTCACTGATCATAACAACGAGATAGCCCCAAACATTGCGAGCAGCCAAAACATGAAGCATACATTGTGAAAAACCAAATAAGTGCCAAAGGGAAGAACCGTAAGAGCATGCAGTTAAACAAGTTACAATTAAAAAACATGAAACTCAAAAAGTGCAAGTGTACCTGTAGAAAAACAATCAACAGTAAAAAATATTTCACAGCAAGTACAAGAATTTAAAACCGTTACAACTAACCAACAAGAGCAACAAGTCTCTCAATACGAGTCATTGTGATCCTGGAGGAAACTAACATCAGGTCCAGCCAAGCATTCCTAAGTGCTGTTGTACTCCCGGAACAAGTGCGTCTTGAGCCTTTTCTTGAAGGTGGGGAGACAGTCGGTGTCCCTGATGGAGGTGGGGAGTTGATTCCACCATTGGGGGGCCAGACAGGAGAAGAGCTTGTGTTGGGACCGGGCGCTCTTGAGCGGTGGGACCAGAGCTCTTGTAATCGAATATATTAGTAATCGAGTATTCTACCGAAAATTCCATCTATTAATCGAGTAATCGGATACAATTTTATTTTGCTTAATTAAATATCAATAGTAAATATTCAAAATAAAATAAGACAGGTCTCATAAAATGAACAACTAATAGGTTTCCTTTTATAGAAAAATCTACATTTTTTTTTTTTATGCATACAATGCCATGCATATACATTTTCTCATTTTCTGAGATGCAAAAATAAATCAAAATATATTGCTTTCCACTTCAACCCTTGTGCTGCCTTCGGGTCACATGACCCAAAGGTTCATAACGAACCATCGTTGTTTACCCAATTTTACACAATACAAAAACAAATAAAAATAATTTTATTTTAACCTTTGCAATGTAGGGGGTCTGAGACAGCCCAACGGTTAAAAGAAAATGCTTCACTTTGATTTTGTATGCGGTTAAGTTGTCGCAATACGACGGTGGGTCACAATGACTGATGGGTCAGAATGACCCAAAGATAATACAAGGGTTAAAGGAGCCCGTGATTGCAATGAAGAAAGGTAAGCATGTCAACATGCTCAGAACTGAGGCTTGCCCTGCGCTTTGAAGCAATGTTGGAATAAAAGAAGAAACATTGTGTTAACAATTCAGAGTCATGACTTGCATTACACTTTATTTTAATCAGGGACATTCCTATGAAATAATCTTAGATATGCTGTTAACGTTTCACAACAGTAAAATAAGTAGCCTATGCGCACGCTAAAAACACAGTTGAAGGAAGCAGGACTTTACAGAAAAAAAACGAATAGTCCACAACAGAAGAACGAAATGCCACAATGACAGAGTTACGTGGACCAGGATAATTGTTTGGCTATCGATTTTTACGTTTAACACGCAATATATACTTTTGCATAAGTAGCCTACTATTTGCTACATGCTTCGATAGCCAAACAAATGTCCTGCACGTAACTCTGTCAGGCTATTGCATTTTGTACTTCTGTCGATCAATTTCTTGTTAGTTACTGCATCCATTCAGCGACGAAGTGTTGTACCTACCCTTTCCGTTTTGAGTTAATGTAATGTGTTTTTGAGTTAATGTAATGTGTTTTTGAGTTAATGTAATGTCGTTTCCCATTTGGGGGAGCGTGTCTTTGTATTGGGGGGAGGTGAGCAAGTCATCCTATTTGGGGGAAGTTGATTCGTATTTGGGGGGAGTGTTTTCATTTGGGGGGATGCACTCATATTAGTGGGTGTGATTTGCACTTCAGGGCCACCGTAATTTTCCACCATGACAGTGGATTCCCCTTCTTGGACAGGGGATGTTCTTCGAAATACATCAAGATCTGTGGAATAGTTGTGATAACGAAAGATTTATTGGTGGCCAAGCCGCGAAGCAGCGAAGCCACTTAAGTGTTTCTACCTTTTCTTATTGGTGGCCAAGCCGCGAAGCGGCGAAGCCACTTAAGTGTTTCTACCTTTTCTTATTGGTGGCCAAGCCGCGAAGCGGCGAAGCCACTTAAGTGTTTCTACCTTTTCTTATTATTATTACACTTCTTCTGCCATTGGAGTCTATGGCAGCCCCTAGAACCGTATGGTAAAAAGTTGTGAATTTTGGCACACTCATTAAGCACAGTCCCCTCTTTATATTCACTAAGTTTCATGTCTCACATTGAAGCACTCTAGCGCCACCAACTGGTCAAAGTTGGACTTGTTTTTACACACGTAACTTTTGAACCGTATGACCGATTTTCAAAAATGAGGTACCATTGGATTCCCTGGGTCAAGACGAGTTCAACACACCCTATGTCGTCAATTTCCGGTTATATAGATTTTCCGCCATTTCCGGTTTTATCGAAAACCTTTGAAAGCCTACTCCTCCTACAATTTTTCTTTAATCTTCCCCAGAATTGGCACACATCATCGTCAGAGCAACCCTCACAGAAGTTATCCAAAGATTTTTGATTTTCAAAACCGTTTGTCCGGTACAGCCAATCAAAATCGGCAGCAAAGACACCAAACAGGAAGTTGGGTCATATCTCAGCCAATCCTTGAGAAATCAACACCAATCTTGGTATGATGACTCGGAACCCTCATCTGAGGATGTCCAAACAATTTGGTGTCATGTGATCACTGGGCGTGGCCGCAGGATGCAAAAATGGGTTTTGGCCAATAACTGTTGATTCGTTTGCCTTTATTAAGTGATTCCTTTGTCTCATGATATCTTGGGACATCCCGTGTGTGACACATGATAACTTGTGATAACAGCCGAATTGATGCGGCCGCCATTTTGAATTACCGAAAAAACGTTTATTCTGTACTCCTCCTACAAATGTTTTCCAATCTTCACCAAATTTGGCAGAGATCATCTTCAGACCAAGCCTCACAAAAACCATCATATGTTTTTTGGATTTTCAAAACCGTTTGCCCGGTACGGCCAATCAAAATGTGCCGTTAAGCCAGCAAACAGGAAGTTGGGTCGTATCTCAGCAAATCTTTGATGGATTCGCACCAAACTTATTGCGTGTACTCGTAACCCTCTTCTGAGGATGTACAACATGTTTTATGGGTCATTCGATTGCTTGGCCACCTCATTGCTGCTTGCAGCTATATTTTATTATTATTTTTATATCTTTTGCAAAACAGTCTTTCTGTTTCTGTATTACAATTTTTCTAAATGTGTAATTCCTAATGGTGTAAATTGTTAAAGAGGAAAAAAAAGAAACAAAAAGAAAACTGCCTACCTCTCTCTGCACAGCTTGGTTTAGCTGCTGCTCCTCCTCTTCTTCATCACTGGTGCTGGAGTCTGATCCCAGTATGTCGAGGAACGATGTAACTTTCTTGACATGCGCTTCTGGGGAGTTGTGTGCTGTGCTGGATGCTCCATTTTCACTTGCAGTGGGCTGCCTCGCTTGCTTTTTGGCAGCAACAGCAAGTGCCATGATTTGTACTGTGCTTTGGACCTTGAATACTTGGTCAGCAGGCAAGAACTTAAGTTTTCGAAACCTAGGATGCAGAGCAGCAGCAAGCAGTGTGATGTTTGGAGATTCAGGTGTAAACTCCGTCAGTCCTTGCCATCTTGCTGTGATCTGTTCTGTCGCATGAGCCTGGAATGACTGGTGCAGTCTCAAGATCTGGGGCCTCATGTATAAACGTTGCGTATGCACAAAAAGCTTGTGTACGCTGGTTTTCACGCACACGGTGTGATGTATAAAGATTTACTTGACGTGAGAATGTGCGGGCCGTCATGGAAACTTTTCAGCAGACGTGAGAATGTGCGGACCATCCGCAAAGTCTTGTCTGGCTCTGTAACATGGCAAATTCTTACATTTACATTTTACATTTAGTCATTTAGCAGATGCTCTTATCCAGAGCAACTTCAGTAAGTACAGGGACATTTCCCCTGAGGCAAGTAGGGTGAAGTGCCTTGCCCAAGGACACAACGTCAGTTGACACGGCCAGGAATCGAACTGGCAACCTTCAGATTACTAGCCCGATTCCCTAACCACTCAGCCATTTGACTCCCTGAATTATAACTGAAAAGTGCCGAAACTCACCAAACATAACAAAATAAAGTTTCCACTTACTGTCATACGTCTGACGTTGACTATTCAAATGACATTTTCATTTTCTTTCTTATTTTTTCCATTAATGTGGATGATCACATCAAAATGCCAAAACCCACAGCATTTACAGCCCTTTAATAATCAAATCAAATTTATTTGTATAGCCCTTTTTACACGCAAGCATGTCACAGAGGGCTTCACATATGCCCATAGAACTGCCCCTCAACCAACCTAAACCCTCAAGGAAGACAAGGAAAAACTCCCAGAAAAACTCCCAACAGGAGAAAAAATTGAAGAAAACAAGCGGAGCTGGTTCATGAAGGAGGACATGAGACATAGCGCGCCACTAGCAACGCGTCATTTTATGCGCAGGGCACTCCCTCCTAATAGGGCGGGGTATATAAGGGGTTCCCGGCATATGCATCGCTAGTGCGACATAGACTTCAGTCTTCCTGCTGCCTCCGCCTCCCCGGCCTCCACCCTTGGTTCTGTTTTCTGTTTCCTGTTTCAGGGGGAATGCGTCGCTGCTCTCTGCTCGGAGGTCGAGACGGTGTCTCGTTGGATGCGGCAGGGAGCCGATGCGAGCAGAACCACAATGCCAAATCAAATCAAATGTACAATCAGAAGTGTTTTGTATAGTGGGAAATAAAGTATTCGTAAAGTCATACTGAGTCCTCCTGCCTGAACCTTGGGAGGAGCAATTCAGAGAGGATCCCCTCCTCCAGAGATGGTTGGTGAGGGAGAGGAGCAGAACACAGGCTAAACATAGTCATACAGTGTCAATGGGTTTTGAAACACCAAAATCCATTAATAATAATAATTGTATTTGTAATGCACTTTATATTTAGCTAAATCTCAAAGTGCTACAGGTAAAAAAAATAAAGGGCGCATGCGCCTGACAGTTTACTCCGCCGACTTTCTTATGTTGCTAATGCCTGATGAAAGACAGACAAACGGGACACATTTTCTCGCCTCCACCTCTATTGTTAGAACCTCGATCTCACAGTCTGAAATTGTTATTTTGTGTTAAGAAATTTTAATTCAGACAAAGAAATGACCTCAGGAGCGCATTTATAGGCTATCTGCAAATTCATTTATGGGAGGAGGCAAGGCGGGGTCAGTGGCTCGTTCACGTGCGGTCAATCTCACGTTGATTGTGATTTATAAAGGAAAGGTGCGCAGGACCTGGCGTACGACCGGTTTTATACATGTGAATATTTCTGTGTGTAGGTACTTTTCCAGTTTTGGTCGTACGCCATCTTCTGGTATGAAAGCTGCGCAATCCTGGAAAGCTGGCAACGTAATCTTGTGACGTTGCCAGTCCGTAACTGCGACGTCCTGGCAACGTAATTTTTGTGACGTTGCCAGTCCGTAACCGCAACCTGCTAGCAACGTAATTTTCTGACGTTGCCAGTCCGTAACCGCGACCATCTAGCAACGTAAATTGTGACGTTGCCTGTAACTGCCCGTAAGGTTGTGCTCTCGCCGAGAGCACAACCTTACGGGCAATTGCACAATTTGTTCTCTCACATATATATTTATTATTATTTATTTTTGCCCCCCTAAGCCTCAGTCAATATTCGGACTACATAGACAACCTAGGTGTCAAAAGTTTCGTCTTGGTAGCGATTGAGTTGCTTGTATTTTTATTTACACTCCGTTGCACGGTTTAGGAGGTTACAACGTTTTTGTGGCAAAAAGTGTCTTCTGTCAACGAAGGGTAACAGTGCTAGCCTACGTCACTACGTCAGCACACGTTAGCAACGATGCATGGATACAACATGATAGAGACGTTCTAGCACGCAAATTGGAGCTTGGATTATGAGTGAAAAATGCCAACCACCAAAATTACCAACCATTGGGTTTTGTTGAGAAAGCAATTTCGAGTGGAACTGCAATCTCTGATTTTTTATTTAGGTTGTGAAAGTCTTTGTAATTTGAGCGAGTGCGCTTCGCCTGTGAGACTGCCTAGGCGGCAGCCATGCCAGCGTCATAGTAGTTTAGTATTTTCGTAATTTTATAGTTCGGTCAATTCTACACCAAAAAACAGAAGGAGGGCAATGTTATGACGATATAACTATTGTGAAGACAGCCAGGTGGTGAGATTATAATGTAGGTTGCTGTAAAAACTTTGGTTTGCTACGTGAGAGCCCCGTCAGCCTCCGTTGACGATTGCGTCAGCTGTTGTCGATCTCTGATGAGTATTTTCTTAATTTTGTACCAGGGTCAATTCTACATCAAAAATCAGAAGGAGGGCAGTGTTTTAAAGATATGGCGATTGCGAAGATAGCCAGCGGGTCAGCATATTTTTGTGATTTGTGTAAAACTTGGAATTTGAGTGACACCGCGGCTTGTTTTGACATTAGCCTCAGTCAGACTCGGCTCGCCCACTGGCAGTGTGTCGTACTGTCTTCAAAGCCACAGCTAAACTTTATTTCAAAAGAAACGTTCTCATTTCCGGTGCTTTCAAACAATCAGTGAAATGTGGAGCAACAGCAGCTAGCTTGCCTCTAGCAAACTTATTTTGAATTAGACATTTCCCCCTACATTAATGTCAAACTTATTTACGTTTTGGGGGCATATTTTCAGTTAGCAGACGGTACTGTTTGAATCGCGATTCCACACTGCCAGTGACAACGTTGTTACAGTAGCTTGTTTCAAAGGGGGTTCGCAGCTGTTTCAAAGGGTGTTCTTAATGAAATATGCAATATGCAATATGAGTAGGCTAAATGCTTGAAAATATCACTAGAAGGGAAAAACTTAGAGGACGGACCCACCTGCAACCGACGCAAGCAAGCACACCCTACAATTTCCCCAGAAATTGTACCCTCTCTAGTTTCATATGTGATTCCTAATGTTTTGTTTTAATTCTGTTTTCATTCATGTATTAATGTTCTATCAATGCAATAGTTTTAATAACACTAATTGTACATCTAATATAACATTGTAATTTATATTAACTTGTTCCTTCAGGTCTTCCTCCTCTGCGATCCCTTCACTTCACAGTGAAGACACTTAGGAGTGCAGAGAGGGCTAAACACATAAAAGAATTCAAGGTATTTCATTATTGTGAATTATAAACCTTTTTAGCAAGTTTAGTTTCAGACTTTAGTTTATAACAATAACTTCCTGTTTTCTCTTGTCAGGGCCAGCTCTGCCCTCCTACCCCCCATCTGTATTTGCTCATCCATTGCTGTGCACTGTTCAGTTCAGTAGGTACTAACTACAGTTGGTTCTTAAGCGAGAGATCAGGTGTACGACTGCAAGGAAACAAACTGCTGCAGATCAGTCATCAGTCAGTCATCACTGTCACAGTGACAGCCCCACCTTTGTGCAGCATCAATCCCCTCCCTAAACCAGCTGTAAAGGTAACAATTGTTATCAAGTCCTTTGTAAAATATCTCTATTTTACCACAACAAAAAAATCACTGTTGGTCTTACTACTTGTATTTATTTATTCATGTCATCCTGCCCTTTTCAGTCAGTTTTTAACAGATATATGAAAGATGAAGGATGGAAATGTTTTTGTTGTTGTTGTTGAAATGTGTTTTTGTTGTTGTTGTTGAAATGTGTTTTTGTTTGTCAATTGTTCAATTGCTACGTGCATATGAACTAATTAACCTTGAAGAAATTACATATTTGTACATAATGAGTCATTTATTATGGGGTTTTAGCTGGTAGGTATATTCAAAGTTTTTCACATGTGTATACCTATTCTTAGGTATTTCAAAATTGTTGATTGACAAAATTGTTTTCTAAATGTAAACAAATAAAACCTGTTTTTGATGAAGTCAACGTCTGCCTTATACTTTTAACAACAATGAGACTACAACTGATTTTTACGACTACACCTGCTGCTGCTGCTACTATTACTGTTGATATACAACTGATGCTACTACGATGACTACTACCACTGCAACTCTTGGTACTAATACTGCTAATATTCCTCCTGCAGCTGTTACTACTACTAACAATACTTTTGCTATGGCTGCTATTTGTGCAGATTCTGATGCTACATTGTAGTTCAGATTCCATTCTGCCAGTTTTAAAGACTAAGAGCATTACTACACAACTACTACCACTACTGATACTACTAGTGATACTACTAGTGCACCTGCTGCTATATCTATACCACTACTACAACTACTAATTCTGAAGATCCTGCTAATATATCTTTTACTACTATTGCTAATTGGACTGTTTTATTCTACTATGCCAGTGATACCACTGTATCTGCTACTGCTATTACTATCCCAACTTTATTTTCAGCTATTAAAACTAATATTCTTGCTATGACTATTTCTTCTACTACTTCTACAGTTTAACAGTTCAGCTTTCAGCTTCTCCCGCATTGTATTTCAGCTCTTAGCATTGTTAGATGATGCAGCTTCCACACTGCCTCTTTTGAAATTCATCATGTTTTTCCGCAGTGCAGGTCTTGGCTTTTTGGCGTTAACACTTTTCAGGAAAGCCATTTGAAATTTACACATTTTCAGCTTGCTGCTATTTTTTCATTTATGTATTTTCATATTTAAAATAAAATTCATTTCAGCTGTCAGCTTTCAGCATTCCAACGCATTTTCTGCAGGAAATGCACTTTCTAGTTAGAATATAAGATAGTACTTTCCAATAAAATACCTTTTCAGATACATACTCATTTACTTGGCTAGTAGCAACCTCCGCGGGAAGAGTTTTCCTCTACTATCATGGTAAATTTTCTTGGATACTGGGTGAGTTCTTGCGCATGTTTGGACTATTTACTCAGTAAGTAAGCTAAAACTGTACTGTAAAAGGAAGCTGTGTTTGTTTCCATGGTGTTACCAGGCTCTTACCATATCCTTTGTAACCGAATATGACTTTGTCAACGTTACCCTTACAGACATCCCAACCTGCAGAGACTCATTTCCGGGAGGTAGCCCCCCCCCCCCCCCCCCCGGGACGCAATCAGGACGCAAGATGTACCCCCTCAACCTGCACGTACCCCCCCCCCCCCCCCCAATACGCAATCAGGACGCACGATATGTGTCACGGCCACAGCCGTGCCCCCCCCGGTTTCAGTTTTTTGCCCTGCCCTAGTGTTTCCCTGTCATTGTCTTCATCTGTTCTCGTTAGCTTTATTGTGTCCACCTGTGTGTCATTTGGTTCTGTGTATTTAGGTTTCTGTTTTGTGTCCAGTCTTTGTCTTGTCCTTACCATACCTGTCTGTGTGAGTACCCTATCTGTTCCCGTTTTTGTGAATAAAACCCTTGTTTCTGCCATGCCTGCCGACTCCCCTGCATTTGGGTCCAACCCCACCTCACGCCGTGACAGAAGGACAAGACCAAGACTGGACCCAGCAGAGAGTTCCCCGAACCCTTTCCTAGGGACCCGACTTGCTTTTGGTGGACCCCGAAGCCTGCAGCGGAGGGCCCACCCCAAGTCCTGGTTCCGGCTCCAGCCCCAGCCTGAACCCCGACTCCAGCCTCGGTCCTGCCCTGGGCCCCTGCCTCGATCCTGCCCTGTGCCCCTGCCTCATCCTGAGGTTGTGCCGCCCTGCGCCCGGACGAACATGGTTGCGCCGCCCAGCACCCAGAGCACCGAGGCTGTTCCTGCCGGGGAGTCTCGGCCGCCTGCCGCCGGTACCCAGCCCCGTTCCTGCCCTGTACTCCAGCCTCGGTCCTGCCCTGGGCCCCTGCCTCGATCCTGCCTTATTCTGAGGTTGTGCCGCCCTGCGCCCGGACGAACAAGGTTGCGCCGCCCAGCACCCAGAGCACCGAGGCTGTTCCTGCCGGGGAGTCTCGGCCACCTGCCGCCGGTACCCAGCCCGGTTCCTGCCCTGTACCCCAGCCTCGTTCCTGCCCTGTGCCCCAGCCTCGTTCCTGCCCTGTGCCCCAGCCTCGGTCCTGCCCTGTACCCCAGCCTCGTTCCTGCCCTGTGCCCCAGCCCCGGTCCTGCCCTGTGCCCCGGCCACCGCCTCCTCCGCCCGAGGACTGCTGGCCACCTCCTCCTCCGCCCGAGGACTGCTGGCCACCTCCTCCTCCGCCCGAGGACTGCTGGCCGCCTCCTCCTCCGCCCGAGGACTCCTGGCCGCCGCCTCCTCCGCCCGAGGACTCCTGGCCGCCGCCTCCTCCGCCCCGAGGACTCCTGGCCGCCGCCTCCTCCGCCCGAGGACTTCTGGCCGCCTCCTCCGCCCGAGGACTCCTGGCCGCAGCCTGCTGCCGTGCCCGCGCTCCCAGGCGCCGCCTCGTCCGCGCTCCCAGGCGCCCCCTCGTCCGCGCTCCCAGGCGCCCCCTCGTCCGCGCTCCCAGGCGCCCCCTCGTCCGCGCTCCCAGGCGCCCCCTCGTCCGCGCTCCCAGGCGCCCCCTCGTCCGCGCTCCCAGGCGCCCCCTCGTCCGCGCTCCCAGGCGCCCCCTCGTCCGCGCTCCCAGGCGCCCCCTCGTCCGCGCTCCCAGGCGCCCCCTCGTCCGCGCTCCCAGGCGCCTCCTGTCCCCTGTGCCCGTCCCCTGTGCCTGTCCTGCCCCCGTCCCCTGTGCCTGTCCTGCATCCGGGTGGTTCCCTGGACCTGCTCCGGCCTCCGGGCCACAGGCCTTCTGCCCAGCCTCCAGGCCGGCCCCCGGACCTGCGCCGGCCCTCTGCCCTGCCTCCGGGTCGACCCCCGGACCTCCCCCGGCCCTCTGCCCTGCCTCCGGGTCGACCCCCGGACCTGCCCCGGCCCTCTGCCCTGCCTCCGGGTCGACCCCCGGACCTGCCCCGGCCCTCTGCCCTGCCTCCGGGCCGACCTCCGAACCTGCTCCGGCCTTGTGGGACGTCCGGTGACGTCCCTTGAGAGGGGGGTACTGTCACGGCCACAGCCGTGCCCCCCCCGGTTTCAGTTTTTTGCCCTGCCCTAGTGTTTCCCTGTCATTGTCTTCATCTGTTCTCGTTAGTGTTATTGTGTCCACCTGTGTGTCGTTTGGTTCTGTGTATTTAGGTTTCTGTTTTGTGTCCAGTCTTTGTCTTGTCCTTACCATACCTGTCTGTGTGAGTACCCTATCTGTTCCTGTTTTTGTGAATAAAACCCTTGTTTCTGCCATGCCTGCCGACGCCCCTGCATTGGGGTCCAACCCCACCTCACGCCGTGAAAATATGCACCTATTTCTACCAGAAATGACCATTAGACAGTCTCTCGTTCGCTCGAAATACAAAATCCCCGATTTCCGGGAGATTGTACAGCATTTGCGGGCGTAAGGGAGCCGCTATTGAAATGCAGAAGACTCCCGGACGTTCCGGGAGACTTGGGATGTCTGCCCTTTTTAGGAATTTGTAATATACGTTCCACAGTGATACCAGGTAACACATGGCTATTTACTCAGTAAGTATGCTGAAACTGTACTGTAAAAGGAAGCTGTGTCATCCTATTGGGACTCTGTCCCAATAGGATGATGATAGTATGATAGTATGGGTATGGGATAGGATGATAGTATGATCTGTCTTGGGACAAGACAGATCATACAATGAAAATATACATTACATCATAATCACACAATTATATAAATATAATAAAGTTAAAAGAATAATCTAGCTAACTACAGTACATTTTTCGCTGAAGAAAATGTGGTTTAATGTTATTTCACGTTAGCAACATGGACGAGTAACCAGGCAATGGCGACTGCTAACATAATAAATATTGTTGTATTGCTACTTGTGCTACCTAACTACCACTAGGACTAGCTGTCTAGCAATGTGCTAACATTAGCTATAAACTAACTTTATTATCAAAATACATTTGAATAGCACAATATCAAAATACAATCATTGATGGCCAAGCCGCGAAGCGGCTAAGCCACTTAAGTGTTTCTACCTTTTCTTCTTATTGGTGGCCAAGCCCCGAAGCCACTTCTACCTTTTCTTATTATCAACTTTTGTTCCCTCACATATATATTTATTATTATTATTTATTTTCCCACCCCTAAGTCTTCATCAATATTTGGACTACATAGACAACCTAGGTGTCAAAAGTTTCGTCTTGGTAGCGATTGAGTTGCTTGTATTTGTATTTACGTTCCGTTGCACGGTTTAAGTAGAAATTACGTTTTTGTGGCGAAAAGTGAAGCTAACGGTGGCTAAATTAATAGCCACAGTCAATGACGCTGCTTACGTCACTAACGTCACGAAAACTCGCGTGACTACCTCTAGCAGAACATTAGTTTAGCAGCTTGTTAACTTCTGGGAGATAGCTAAGCTAACTGATTTACTGCAAGGCAGCTGCAGAAACGCCAGAAGCAAAGAAGCCAGGGTGATAACTATTTACTCATTTTACTTTGTGATATGACACAAAATTGTGATGTGTAATGTACAATATAAGCTGATATTATTAAGGAAGTACATCTACTTTCAGAAACAGTAATCTACTATTTCACTGAAGTATTAGCATCATGACATTAGCCTCTGTTGCCCGGGCAACACATACTACAGTGGTCTATGATGCATCTGTTTTCAATCGTTAAAATAAACATTCCTCACAAATACATTTTCGTTGTAGGATTTATTATGACATTACATTACAAGTAAACGATTTGTGGGTGAAATTATCATTACCTGTGGTTTCAAACCAGTGTAGCTCACTGCAACGCTGTAGCCTACGCGAGACACACTACAAAAACATCTAACTACACAGCTGTTTAGGAAGTCAAACGGCGAAAGAACATGTTCGGCACTCCCTTTACTTAACCCTTGTGTTATCTTCGGGTCATTCTGACCCATAAGTCATTGTGACCCACCGTCGTATTGCGACAACTTTACCGCATACAAAAACAAAGTGAAGCATTTTCTTTTAACCGTGGGCTGTCTCAGACCCCCCACATTGCAAAGGTTAAAAGAAAATTATTTTTATTTGTTTTTGTATTGGGTGAAATTGGGTAAACACAACGATGGTTCGTTATGAACCTTTGGGTCATGTGACCCGAAGGCAGCACAAGGGTTAAATCAAAAGTCTTTCAATAGGTGAAACTATCTGACTACTAACCTGAACGTCATTGCCACAGCCTAAACTTTGTCAATCTGTTCATGAAATAATTCATTTCAGCCTAAACCGTACAACGGAACGTTACATCGAATTCAACCAACGCAATCGCTACCAAGACGAACACAGCAGTAGTCTAGTACTGTACCGTAGTAGTACAATTTCCCCTTGCAGGGGAAAGGAGAATACATCTATTTCATTCTAAACTTCACTCGTATTTTGAGTTGTAAATGAGCAGCAAAAAAAAGATGCTTTTAAATCTATGTAATCTTTATAAATAATAAGTATGCATTTTTATATAAAATATACAGAAATATCAGTTGTAAAAATGGCATTAAAAAACAGACCCCTGTGCAACCGACGCAAGCAAGCACACCCTACAATTTCCCCAGAAATTGTACCCTCTCTAGTTACATTTGTGTTGGCATTATTTGGTTTTATGCTAATACACTGTTCATGTTCCCATCTTCCTTTAAACCATAGGGAATTCGTCAGGGTTGTTTGGCACAAATTCAAGTGTGACCAACACTGTAAAAACTCCAACTTAATTTTGTTGACATGAAAAAGTATTTTAAGTGTTTAAGAATTGAAAATATAAGTTATTGATATTTGATTAAAAAATGTAAGTCGCTCCAGCAAAAAAATTAATTTGTACGATTCAACGGCATTTAGTAAGTCATCACAAAATACATCATTCAGTTGGCATGCACAACAAGTGCAAAAGTTCTGATAACTCGTATGTCTTTGTTGTTAAATGCGGGAAAGCCAACTTGAAGATATGAAGTCATATCCCGCACTGCTGTTTGCAGCGGAGCTGCATGGAACCAGCACACTAAACCTGTTTTTCATTTAAAATATAAATTGTGTGTGATAAATGACTGGATAAAGTAGGCAGTGTTACTTTATTGACACAGTTTGGCCCAAAGCTAACACTCGCCGCTAGCTTCGGCTAATCGTAAGCTAGCAGGTTAGCTAGATAAATGTGGTAGGCTACTTGTCTAGGCAAGTAACTTAGCTAACGTTACCGTTTAAACTTCGGAAAAGTCTTTTCAGACCGGTAAGTTAAAATACCTGTGTGATTATAATATTTCGTAATGGCGGGAAAGTTAGCTAGCTAGTAACGTTAGCTAGCTAGCTAGCTAGTGCTGTACATTTCTAACAGGGTTGGCTTTCGATTGCTTAAACCGAGTACCAACAGTTAAGCTATTAATTGGGTTCAATTCAAGTCAGTGTTGTGGAATAGTGTTATAAAGTAACGTTAGTACTACAGTAACGTGAGTTAACATTACAGTATGCAAGAAAGGGGCCGCATTTTCCGCCATTGTGTTTGGCGCCCTCTGCTGGCATAAAAAAAAGTAGTGCATTTGCGGTATTGCCGGTATTCATAGTTTTCACGTGACGTCACGTTCCAAGGGACACGCCCCCCTGGAGGGAAAAAAAGACTTTCCGACACCCAATATAAAGTCATACATTTACGTTGAGTCTGCTGCTTTTGTTTAGGCATAATGCTGGATAGTTGTTGTGCTATCGGATGCACTAATTGCAGAGGAGACAAGCGGTTTCTACAGAATTCTGTCCGATAAAGAAAATATAGAGAGGAGAAGATTGTGGATTTTCTGCATGTTACTTAGATTTTGTTTTAATGTTTTTCATCCATCTTTTTGTGTTTCAGACCAATGACATCACAGCACACAGACAGGCTGCAGCCTTGAAGGGCCTTCCTCTGTATCTCCGTGACAGTCACAAGAAGCTGTTCAGGAGTTGTCTGGTGAGAATGCAACTTTGCATCAGGGGAAGAAGTAAAAGTACAAATATTCTAAAGCTTGTAAAACGTCTGTCAGTTTGATTTACTAATCATATGTTTGTCTTTCCTGTGTGACATCACAAGGATACTGACCCGGAAGAGGAGCAGACAAAGGGCCTCATTGTGGGGATACTTACTACAATAGAAGATGATCAAAGTGCGGCTTCTGCAAGAGTTACAAATGTAGCTGTGGTTCTACATTTACATTTAGTCATTTAGCAGACGCTCTTATCCAGAGCGACTTACAGTAAGTACAGGAACATTCCCCCGAGGCAAGTAGGGTGAAGTGCCTTGCCCAAGGACACAACGTCATGTGGCACGGCCAGGAATCAAACCAGCAACCCTCTGATTACTAGCCCGATTCTCTAACCGCTCAGCCACCTGACTCCCTTCTAGAAGAAGACATCGTCTTACAAGACCTCCCTGACCTGCCAATGGCCTTCGCTTTGCTCTGTGGACTGATGTATGCCTTAAACATTCAGTTTCCCAAGGAACTGAGGTACTGAGGTATTCTTGGAGCTTGGAACAGATCTCTCTGCAAGAGTCAGATCCCTCAAAAACAAACTCCTTCTGTAATCCAATTCTTCTATTCTTCTTCTAATGTTGGGCCAAGTTTTAATTGTTAATGTTCATGCTGCCCAATTGTGGACTGTAATCTAACCTTGCTGTTGTTACTTAGTATTTAAGTAAAAAACAAACAAAACAAATAACGAATATGTTAACTGACATCCACAACTACTACTGTCCAGGCAACACTGTTTATTTAAATAGTTCAGCATTTTTTAAGTGGGGTTCTATGAGTTACCTATGCGTAGTTAGTCTGTTCCCTTATGGAGATGGCGATAAGTGCAGTCACTATAAGGAGATGGGGGAGATGTAGCTGTGGCAGAAGTCAGCCTTGTACTGTGGGGGCGAGCAGAAAAAAAGCCTTTTTACAACATAGAAAATTATTACGTAAAAATTAAATTAATATCTGTTCATGTGTACATGAAATTTAGCATTTTGTCTCTGCTTTAGTTTGCTACCAGACAGACGTTTATTTTTGCACTTTTTTTTAAAGTGTAGTTTGATCTGTACACACATCTGGATTTCATTGTGTGAATTGTTGATGCACAGACAGTATTTTAATACATATAGCATTTGCTGCAACATTTTAAAAGTACTGTTTGGCCTGATTGGGTCAGTTATGGCTCTCGGCATTTGATACAGTTGAATAAAAAAAAGCTTTGAATCAATACATTTTATATGATAATTTGCATGTGCAAACCCTAACTTGGGTTCTAAAGATGTTACAAAGCACAATCATGAGTTACTGCAACTTGGAAGTTGAGTTGAGATAAGAAAGGTTTTAAAGTCATTACAATGTATTGTTATGAGTTACTGCAACTTTGAGTTTACTCAAACTTTGAGGTTTTGAAGTTTTCCCAATTTGAAATTATAAGATACTGCAATTTTGAGTTAGGTTGAGATAAGTACGGTTTTAAAGTTACCTTAATTTATTGTTGTGAGTTAACACAATTTGCAGTTAAGTTAAGCAGATTTAAAATTGAAAGTTGGACCAACACAAAAGTTTTTTTCCCCAATTTTGCTGAAGTTTGTTGCCTTAAAATTTGAAGTTGTGTCAACTTCTTATTTTTTACAGTGAAGCTTGCCTCAACTGCATTGCGTACCTTACTGCTGTATAGCTCAGCATGGTAAGGGGAGTCTTTCACTTGCAAAGCTGGACGAAAGAATGAGCTGCAGTGAAGCAGCTGGTGATTGTTTGCAAGAGTCTGACAAACATTTTGTGTCCTCTTCATGTAACGGGGGTGTAACAGACGTGGTCTTGCTCCGTCCTGAAGCCTTCCTGGAACGATGTTCGTCCCTGCCTGGGCTCGAACATGCACCTCTGACTGCCAAACGCAACCACTACCAGCTACGCCAAAGAAAAGCTAGCTATTCGTTGACGCGGGTGTCCTATTACATACCTGAGGAGTGAGTTTCACCGATTCACACCGGTTACACTCACACATCGTTTAAAATATGAATGTTTGCTCTCAAACATCAATGTCCACAAGCGAACAGGGTTGGGGAGTAAGGGATTACAAGTAATCGGATTACTGTAATCAAAGTGACAAAAATTTGATGTGAATGTGGGAGTCAGGTGGCTGAGCGGTTAGGGAATCGGGCTAGTAATCAGAAGGTTGCCGGTTCGATTCCCTGTGCCAAGTCTGTGCCGAATGACGTTGTGTCCTTGGGCAAGGCACTTCACCCTACTTGCCTCGGGGAGAATGTCCCTGTACTTACTGTAAGTCGCTCTGGTTCAGTGGCGGTTCTACATTGAATTACACCCAGGGCGAGACGCCCTTCGCTATTTAACCTAAATAATGAAAATAAATAATAACTGAACTTGTATCAGTTTTGTTGCAAAGCACACTATTATGGTGAAATGTTATCTCGTGTTTGTTGAGTTAAAACCGAAATATTGTTGTTGCATAGCAAGCATCATAGCAAAAAGGCTAACAAACGTAAAAGTTAGCCTATACCCATTTTTTTTTTATTCGCCATTTCACACAATTAAAAAAAAAAAAAAATGTGCAGGAACTTTAGGCCTATATTTATAATATTATGAATTGTCCGTTCCATTTGGGAGACCCAGTCAGATGAGCTGTCTGTCCCTCCCCTTTTTTCACACAGCTTCTGTGCACGGCACCTTCTCAGCAAGCAGGGGTGCCTGCAGCTGCCTGAAGGGGGCGCCAATTTGCCAATTCCCCACACAGTGAAATGATAGAAAAGAGAAAACCGCTTCGCGGCGCAGAGATTTTTATTTATTTATTTTATGCTCGTGCGCCCCCCACGTGACATGAAAAAATGCCGCCCCGGGCGGCTGCCCGGTCCGCCCGTGCCTAAAACCGCCCCTGCGCCCGCCCATATAACCACAGTAGGAATACTCCATCGTTGTCCACCGGGTGTCGTTTCTTCACTTAACGATTAAACAAATCATTTTACCTTTCAAAGTGAAATTGGCTCCAACAGTGTTCTAGCTCTCTCACATCTGACAGCATTCTTGAAAACAATTTGTCATGTCCGAAGTACGTGAAATCTTGCTCTCTGCACAAAAGCAACAACTGCAGTTGATCAACACTTGATCGATAGAACGGCTCCAAGTTGGCAAGTGTAAAGTATACCCCCAATATCTTGTGCTTTTTCTTTGCCGAGCCAAGAGGGTTGACGACCTCAAAAGCATCCTAGTACAAAATAAGCTTTAGACCTGGCTGCATATATAAATCATTGGTATTGAACACTGATCCATCACACACATCAGTTAACACCGAGGTAGGAGGGACATTTTGAGGCTTCACACATTACTGCCACACCCCAGGATCTTTTAATAAAGCTTTCAAAGTTTCTTTGACAGGGACGTACTGTGCATACCTCGCTCTTCTATTCTCATCTGTCCCTAGGTAAATGTATTGTGGGTGTACATATGAGAAGTTCTTATGGAAAAACTGCTCTCTGGTATATTTTGTAGGGAGAGGAAAGCTGCATGAAGCATGCAAATTACTCAAACTACTCAAAGCTGCTTCTACATCAGTCAGAAAGGTTTGTTTTTGCTTTAAGTACCTCTTTGAATTGCTTGTTTGTATGTTGACTGAAATATCTTGTAAACGATTCATCTCTTCGACAATCATCTGTATGGTGGATGATGGCATTAGGTATTTTGCCTGCAGTTTCATGTAAAACATACAGAGGTTTCTCATAGAGTGCTCTCATAGAAATGTCATCTGGCATATCCTCAGATTCAGTTGCATTTTCACTTGTATCAGTTTCGATCACATCAGAAGCGGGCTCAGTGCGCACCAACTCTGCAGAACATGTAGCAGGTACTGTCCTTGCTATTGCATGTTTATGGATCCTAGATATATTGGAAGTAAATGATGATCTTACCTAAAATGTCTTTCCACAATTAGCAAATGGACAGTTTGCCAACTCATTTTTGGAAAGATGGGACCTGAGATGTGCAAGAAGGTCTTTAAGTCAAGTCAAGTAAATAATATTGTTCCCACTAGGAGAAATTTGTGTGCACTGTTTGTGACAACTTGTGTTTCTACATGTGTATGGTCCTTGCATAACATCCAATTCTGACACCAAAGGGTTCTTGTGGTGTCGATAACAATGTGTTTTAAAAGCACTATACTTTACAAATTGGCGTTTACAGTCAGCAACCCAACATGGAAATTGGACATTAGCATAATTTCTATGTAGTACCTGATGGTCTACATAACGTTTTACAGATTTTAAGTTAAGACCACAGGAGAGGCATGTAAATACATTTGCCATTTCACATTATACTAACAACTGTGTGCTATAAAACAGATATTAGAGACTATCACATCAGCACTTAAGGCTCTATAATGACATGGCTACTCATATAATGTAAAAACATTTTAGAAACGAGATATTCTTTCACATACTTGATAACTTGTCATAGGCAACTGATGATAAGACCGGTGTGGCTGTTTAATTAAGGAAAAAACTAGTTAAACAAGAAAAAACATGGAAAATCTAGCATTTAATTGTTAGAAAGACATTTCATTTTATTAAGCATAAAGACAAGTTAAGGTTAGCTAGTTTACTAAAATTAATGACTAACTTAAGCTAAGGTTAGCTAACTACTAATGACAACTAGCCAGCTAGCGCACTTGGGACAGCCAGTAAAATTACTTGAACAACTCCTACGGGCACCTACGGTCTTCTTCTGACAACCGTCTGGTGGTCCCACCGCTCAAGAGCGCCCGGTCCCAACACAAGCTCTTTTCCTGTCTGGCTCCCCAATGGTGGAATCAACTCCCCACCTCCATCTGGGACACTGGCTGTCTCCCCACCATCAAGAAAAGGCTCAAGACGCACTTGTTCCGGGAGTACAACGGCACTTAGGAATGCTTGGCTGGACCTGATGTTAGTTTCCTCCAGGATCACAATGACCTGTATTGAGAGACCTTTTGCTCTTGTTGGTTAGTTGTAACGGTTTTAAATTCTTGTACTCGCTGTGAAATATTTGACTGTTGATTGTTTTTTCTACAGGTACACTCTTGCAGTCTTGTGGGGAGTTTCATGTTGTTCAATTGTAACTTGTTTAACTGCATGCTCTTATGGTTCTTCCCTTTGGCACTTATTTGGTTTTCCACAATGTATGCTTATGTTTTGGCTGCTCGCAATGTTTGGGGCTATCTTGTTGTTATGATCAGTGACCTATGCTCTTTTGTAAAGCTCTCTCTTGGAAGTCGCTTTGGATAAAAGCGTCTGCTAAATGCATAAATGTAAATGACATGGACAATCTAGCAATGTTAGCAAGACATGCTATTTAATTAAGCATAAAAACAAGTTCAGCTCAAATTACTGACTAACTTCAGCTAACTAATGACCAGCAGCAAGTCAGCGCAAGTGGAAGAGCCAGTAAAATGACTTTGACTCAAGATTGACTCAATGCAATTCATCATGAAATGAGTAAAGCTAAGGGAATGTGGGTTGCTCACCGTGTTGGCTACTGTCACTCAGCCCGTTTGACACGTTTCTGCACTGTTTGCCGGCAGTCTGTTAAAGATCCAGGGGCGGTTTTAGGCACGGGCGGACCGGGCAGCCGCCCGGGGCGGCATTTTTTCATGTCACGTGGGGGGCGCACGAGCATAAAATAAATAAATAAAAATCTCTGCGCCGCGAAGCGGTTTTCTCTTTTCTATCATTTCACTGTGTGGGGAATTGGCAAATTGGCGCCCCCTTCAGGCAGCTGCAGGCACCCCTGCTTGCTGAGAAGGTGCCGTGCACAGAAGCTGTGTGAAAAAAGGGGAGAGGGACAGACAGCTCATCTGACTGGGTCTCCCAAATGGAACGGACAATTCATAATATTATAAATATAGGCCTAAAGTTCCTGCACATTTTTGTTTTTTTTTAATTGTGTGAAATGGCGAATTAAAAAAAAATGGGTATAGGCTAACTTTTACGTTTGTTAGCCTTTTTGCTATGATGCTTGCTATGCAACAACAATATTTCGGTTTTAACTCAACAAACACGAGATAACATTTCACCATAATAGTGTGCTTTGCAACAAAACTGATACAAGTTCAGTTATTATTTATTTTCATTATTTAGGTTAGGCCCTGTAATTAGCCAACGGAATTTTCAAATCTGTAGGTAGTTTCAAAGACGAACATTTGCTATTTGCTACAACTATATTTCGTGACAAAGTATAGTTTAACGTCATAACTAAAAGTGTTCCTCCCTAAAAGTTATATTAATATAGCATGTAATAACAGACATTTAGCGTGTACGGGCATGTTTATGTAACCCTCCTATTATGTTTGGTGTCAATTTGACCCCAGGCTGTTTTAGCTGTATAGAACATAATCGGTCTTACCACAACAGACTTTTGATTTCAATAGGGGGGGGAGGGGGGGCGGCGCGGGGGTGCGAAGGGCGTCTCGCCCTGGGTGTAATTCAATGTAGAACCGCCACTGTAAAGATCCTATAAAGCAAATTCCATTATTTGCTTTTCAGTACATTATATACGTGTGAAATGAGTTCCTGAAAGCATGTGCAAAGCGCGAAAACGTTGTCGCACTGAAATGTGGAGTTAGACCGTAGAACAGTTTATCGTCCATTTTCAGCTCAGGTTTTGTATAGGCGGAGGCAATTTTTTTTCGACCTACGTCACTTTGACCGATCTATGCCAGATCACTGCATGGCTCCTCCTCTCACGTTAGTGAAACGGTATAAGAGCCTGGAGCTCATTTGCATAAGAGGTCCTCCAACTCCACTTCAGTTACTGTATTGTTATTGTAGCTTACATCAGCTAGCTAGCTTCAGGATGTCTCCCTTCACCCGCAACTGCATCCTACCTGGATGCAAGAACTTCAGCTGCGCTGCAACGGTATTTCATTTCCCTATTGATGAGGAAAGGAAAAATAGGTGGATTGCTTCTGTGAAGAGCCACGCTGATGGAGAGCTTTGGATAAACTCCAACAGCCGCCTCTGCACTGCCATTTCACGGCGGATAGTTTTAACATGGACCAGAGGCAGACGGGTTTCAGGGACACACGGCTTCTCTTGCCGCGCGGAGCCGTACCGAGCATCGCCCTCCCGGCCGTTCCTCCTCCGGTCGCACCTAGACCATCCACCGCTGCCAGCAGTTCATCACTCAGTTCTGTGTGCTTGTTATAATTATACTAGATAACTTTTCCAGGGGTATCTCTGCTATGAGTTAGTGCAAACCACTAACTTGATATTACTCGGTGTAGAATGATGGTATTTTGGTGAAATGGTATAATGTGCTAGAAGTAGTTGGGAGAGCTCACTGTCTGCTGTCTCTGGTGTCCATTTTTACTCCTGTGTTACAGCTCAGAGGAACATTTCATTTATATGCATCTGTATGTTTCACTCATTGAACAAATACATTCTAATTCTATACTGTTTTGTTCGGCTTGACATGGCGTCCATTATCTGGGTCGTAGGTAGGCAGCGAGGGGCGGAGCTTCAGCGCTTTAAGGCGACACGCCCCCCCAGTCTCAAGCAGAGAAGAGTGCTGATTTTCTCACGATTTCAAAGCCTAATTTAACATACTTGTCTGTGTTTTTTTTCATTCGAATTTGGATGGGTAGTTAATAACACATTCTTTTGTGGTGTGGTGAACTTAAAACTCGTTTTCAATTCCACTTTACAGGATCTTTAACCCTTGTGTTATCTTCGGGTCATTCTGACCCATAAGTCATTGTGACCCACCGTCGTATTGCGACAACTTTACCGCATACAAAAACAAAGTGAAGCATTTTCTTTTAACCGTGGGCTGTCTCAGACCCCCCACATTGCAAAGGTTAAAATAAAATTATTTTTATTTGTTTTTGTATTGGGTAAAATTGGGTAAACACAACGATGGTTCGTTATGAACCTTTGGGTCATGTGACCCGAAGGCAGCACAAGGGTTAAGACATTTTAAATGTAGGCTAGCTATATAAACTATCTATTGTTGATCTGTTTCAGATTTGGAGATGTTCTCACTACATTCAGAACTTTACCCCTCAACACCTGAAGGACACCTGGAGGAACGTACTGTAATGACTCCATGATGTAGCTGTGACATGAGCAAGACATCTCCAGACTACACCAGACTTCATCAAAATGTTGATATGGACCGTAAATAGCCTTATAACAGCGCTTTACCGAACTTCTCCTTTCACTTTAACAGAGCAACATGGAGGAATTAAGCAATAAAGCAATTGTTTCCTCTTTTATAGGTTCAACTTGGAAGAGGAGTGATCATTGATGTGGAAAAATAGAAGATAATTCAAGGTTCACAGTCACACTTCAAATTTAGCAAATCACTGGCTGTTGTCATTTGGGGCACAGAGAAGCTCAAAGAGCAGAGTGTAACAGGGGTGAAATCGAACGCCATAAAAGGCTCAGGGGCGTCGTTAGACCTTTTTTACTGGGGCACGTGCCCCAGTATAAATCTGCTGTGCCCCAGTAAAATCTCAAGTTTGAGTTTTAACAATTTACTTTATTAGTCAGTGCATTAATTTAGATTGATAATCCCGGGAAAAAATTATGCAGTATAACAAACAACGTTTGTAAAAGTGTTTAACCGAAAACACAAACCTATATGCATGCGTAACGGTCCTCCACGGAACAGTCTTACGAAGTTGTGTGTATGAGCTGCATCTGCACACGGGGAAACCAGACCGAATCAGAACAGGCACGTCAACATCGCAGACAGACATAAATAGCCCAAAGCAGTTATCAGGAGTTCTGCTCATTTTTATTAACTTGTTTAACTGTGATCTTATAGTGGTTGTTTTTACCAAAATATAGCAATTTTTTTAGGATGCATTGTCCATCCATCCATCATCTGCCGCTTTTCCGGGGGTCGGGTCGCGGGGGCAGCAACCTAAGCAGGGAGGCCCAGACTTCCCTCCCCGGCCACTTCCACCAGCTCTTCCTGGGGGACCCTGAGGCGTTCCCAGGCCAGCCGAGAGACATAGTCCCTCCAGCGTGTCCTGGGTCTTCCCCGGGGCCTCTTCCCAGTGGGACGTGCCCAGAACACCTCTCCAGGGAGGCGTCCAGGAGGCATCCTTATCAGATGCCAGAGCCACCTCAACTGGCCCCTCTCGACGCCGAGGAGCAGCGGTTCTACTCTGAGCCCCTCCCGGATGACCGAGCTTCTCATCCTATCTCTAAGGGAGAGCCCGGACACCCTGCGGAGAAAACTCATTTTGTCCGCTTGTATTCGCGATCTTGTTCTTTCGGTCACTACCCACAGTTCGTGACCATAGGTGAGGGTAGGAACGTAGATCGACTGGTAAATAGAAAGCTTCGCCTTTCGACTCAACTCCTTCTTCACCACGACGGACCGATGCAGAGCCCGCATCACTGCGGACGCCGCACCGATCTGCCTGTTGATCTCGTGCTCCATTCTTCCCTCACTCGTGAACAAGACCCTTAGATACTTGAACTCCTCCGCTTGGGTCAAGATCTCCTCCCCGACCCGGAGATTGCACTCCACCCTTTTCCGGTCGATAACCATGGCCTCAGATTTGGAGGTGCTGATTCCCATCCCAGCCGCTTCGCATTCGGTTGCAAACCGCTCCAGTGAGAGCTGAAGGTCACGGCCCGATGAAGCTATCAGGATCACATCATCCGCAAAAAGCAGCGACCCGATCCTGAGGTCACCAAACCGGAACCCCTCAACGCCCTGGCTGCGCCTAGAAATTCTGTCCATATAAGTTATGAACAGAATCGGTGACAAAGGGCAGCCCTGGCGGAGTCCAACCCTCACCGGGAACAAGTTTGACTTACTGCCGGCAATGCGGACCAAACTCTGGCACCGGTCGTACAGGGACCGGACAGCCCCGATCAGGGTACTCCTGGAGCACCCCCCACATGAGCCCCCGAGGGACACGGTCGAACGCCTTTTCCAAATCCACAAAACATGTGTAGACTGGTTCGGCGAACTCCCATGCACCCTCCAGGACCCTGCCGAGGGTGTAGAGCTGGTCCACAGTTCCACGGCCAGGACGAAAACCACATTGCTCCTCCTGAATCCAAGGTTTGACAATCCGACGGACCCTCCTCTCCTGAACCCCTGAATAGACTTTCCCAGGGAGGCTGAGGAGTGTGATCCCCTAAAGTTGGAGCACACCCTCCGGTCCCCCTTTTTAAAGAGGGGAACCACCACCCCGGTCTGCCAGTCCAGAGGCACTGTCCCCGATGTCCACGCGATGTTGCAGAGTCGTGTCAACCAAGACAGCCCTACAACATCCAGAGCCTTAAGGAACTCCGGGCAGACCTCATCCACCCCAGGGGCCCTGCCACCGCGGAGCTTTTCAACCACCTCGGCGACCTCAGCCCCAGAGATAGAAGGGCCCCCCCCGATGTCCCCAGACTTTGCCTCCACGTCGGAAAGCGTGTTGGTGGAATTAAGGAGGTCTTCAAAGTATTCCTTCCACCGATCCAGGACGTCCCCCATCGAGGTCAGCAGTGCACCATCCCCACCATATACAGCGTTGACAGTGCACTGCTTCCCCCTCTTGAGTCGCCGGATGGTGGTCCAGAACCTTTTCTAAGCCGTTCGGAAGTCATTCTCCATGGCCTCGCCGAACTCCTCCCACGCCCGGGTTTTTGCCTCCGCGACCGCCAAAGCCGCATTCCGCTTGGCCTGCCGGTACACATCAGCTGCCTCTGGAGTCCTACCAGCCAATAAAGTCCGATAGGCCTCCTTATTCAGCTTGACGGCATCCCTCACCTCCGGCGTCCACCACCGGGTCCGAGGGTTACCGCCGCGACATGCACCGACCGCCTTGCGTCCGCAACTCCGGTCAGCCGCCTCAACAATGGAGGCCCGGAACATGGCCCATTCGGACTCAATGTCCCCGGCCCCCCCCGAGACATGATCGAAGCTCTCTCGGAGGTGGGAGTTGAAGCTCCTTCTGACAGGGGATTCTGCCAGCCGTTCCCAGCAGACCCTCACATTACGTTTGGGCCTGCCAGGCCTGACCGGTGTCTTCCCCCACCATCGTAGCCAATTCACCACCAGGTGGTGATCAGTTGACAGCTCCGCCCCTCTCCTCACCCGAGTGTCCAAGACATTCGGCCTCAGATCCGACGACACGACTTCAAAGTCTATCATCGAACTGAAACCTCGGGTGTCCTGGTGCCAAGTGCACATATGGACACCCTTATGCTTGAACATGGTGTTCGTTATGGACAAGCCGTGCCTAGCACAGAAGTCCAACAACAAAACACCGCTCGGGTTCAGATCGGGGGGGCCGTTCCTCCCAATCACGCCCCTCCAGGTCTCACTGTCATTGCCCACATGAGCATTGAAGTCCCCCAGGAGGACGAGGGCATCTCCGGGAGGAGCGCTTTCCAGCACCCCCCCAGAGACTCCAAAAAGGGTGGGTACTCTGCGCTGCCGTTTGGTGCGTAAGCACAAACAACAGTGAGGACCCGTCCCCCCACCCGAAGGCGGACCGGGCAGGGGAAACTGGGAACCATTGTTCGTTTTCTTCAGGTAGGTTTTTGAGCCAGGATGCATTGTGTATTTCAAATAACAAAAGTATAGCAATCAAATACATGTTTTACCATGCATTGTCTATTTCACATAACAAAAGTACACATTCAATAACAGTTACCTGCACACGGGGAAACCAGACCTAATCAGAACAGGCACGTCGACATTGCAGACAGTACGGTGTTCATTTTAGGACATCCTCAGATCTCAGACTCAAGTGTCAGACTCAAACGAAAAGGCATCAGGTCTCGGACCAAAAGCCATCAGACTCAGTTGAAACGGCATCCGAGTAGCCTTAAAGTCAGTCAGTCTCAGAAAAACCTCTTGAAAAAAAAGGGATATGAATTAGGGGCCTGTGCCCCAGTAGAGTTTTATTTCTAACAAACGCCTCTGGGCTCAGTGTCCAAGCCTCCTCAACCCCAGGGAAAATGAGTGTAATCAAAGGTAACAAAATACATGAGTAGTTTTCCTCCTATTTAAGTGAATCTGTAAGTTGCGCTGTAGGTTTTGGGTTAGTAACGATCACTGTAATGTTTTTTGTCTTTCATAGATTGCCTGAGAGACCAGCTCAAGCAACGTGGGTATCAAAAGTAGGCCAGCTGGGCCTAGTTCATAGAAGCATTTAGGAAAAAATTTGTTACATAAGAAAAAGGGGCCATCTTACAGGTGAGTCCTGCTTCTATTTGATTAAGGGAGTCTACATTGTCAAAACCTAATAGCAGACATCCCAACTCGCCCAGAGCCAAATAAGAACTTCCTGGAAATTAGCGATTCGTTAGGCTTCATTTGGCTGGATACCTCTGCACCTTTTCAAATTATGAGCCACCTGTGTTGATTGCAATCTAATACAATATCTTATTGTAATTCAGTGTCATTTTCAACTGCAATAGGTAATAGAAAACTGTAGCGCTTTAGTATGACTTTTCTCCTCTTTTCCTGTCACGACGTGAGGTGGGGTTGGACCCAAACGCAGGGGAGTCGGCAGGCATGGCAGAAACAAGGGTTTTAGGCCGACCTCCGGAGCAGGTCCGGAGGTCGGCCCGGAGGCAGGTCCGGGGGCCGGCCTGGAGGCTGGGCAGAGGGTCGGGGGTCGACCCGGAGGCAGGGCAGAAGGCCTGTGGCCCGGAGGCCGGAGCAGGTCCAGGGAACCACCCGGGGGCAGGATAGGCACAGGGGACGGGGGCGGGACGGGCACAGGGGACAGGGGGCGCCTGGGAGCGCGGACGAGGGGGCGCCTGGGAGCGCGGACGAGGGGGCGCCTGGGAGCGCGGACGAGGGGGCGCCTGAGAGCGCGGACGAGGGGGCGCCTGGGAGCGCGGACGAGGGGGCGCATGGGAGCGTGGACGAGGGGGCGCCTGGGAGCGCATGGGAGCGCGGACGAGGGGGCGCCTGGGAGCGCGGACGAGGGGGCGCCTGGGAGCGCGGACGAGGGGGCGCCTGGGAGCGCGGACGAGGGGGCGCCTGGGAGCGCGGACGAGGGGGCGCCTGGGAGCGCGGGCACGGTGGCAGGCGGCGTCCAGGAGTCCTCGGGCGGAGGAGGCGGCGGCCAGGAGTCCTCGGGCGGAGGAGGCTGCGGCCAGGAGTCCTCGGGCGGAGGAGGCGGAGGCCAGGAGTCCTCGGGCGGAGGAGGCAGCGGCCAGGAGTCAAAAAAACAGCAATCATTTAAAAATGGCTGTCTGTGCACAAACTCCAGGATTCAAGTTTTTGGCTGGCTCAATAAACACAAAGTGAGAAACTGACTTCTAAACTTTGTTTTATAAGCCTTTGTTTCACATCTCTTGAATGTCTTCGTTGGACTCAATTATTCGCTTGGAGTGTAAGTCTATTACTCAATATCCCCATGTAGCTAGCGTTCCTCTGTATCCAATGACATTGTGTTGCAGAGGGCCTCTGTTCCACATAGCCAAAGGGAGGACGCTGTCTGCACTATCCATTTTGTATCTAGTCAACAGGTATTCTTAAGGGAAACCATTTGTCAGCTCCGCCCGAGGACTCCTGGCCGCAGCCTCCTCCGCCCGAGGACTCCTGGCCGCCTGGGAGCGCGGACGAGGGGGCGCCTGGGAGCGCGGACGAGGGGGCGCCTGGGAGCGCGGGCACGGTGGCAGGCGGCGTCCAGGAGTCCTCGGGCGGAGGAGGCGGCGGCCAGGAGTCCTCGGGTGGAGGAGGCTGCGGCCAGGAGTCCTCGGGCGGAGGAGGCGGAGGCCAGGAGTCCTCGGGCGGAGGAGGCGGCGGCCAGGAGTCCTCGGGCGGAGGAGGAGGCGGCCAGGAGTCCTCGGGCGGAGGAGGTGGCTGGGGCACAGGGCAGGAACGAGGCTGGGGTACAGGGCAGGACCGAGGCTGGGGTACAGGGCAGGACCGAGGCTTGGGTAAAGGGCAGGACCGAGGCTGGGGTACAGGGCAGGACCGAGGCTGGGGTACAGGGCAGGACCGAGGCTGGGGTACAGGGCAGGAACGGGGCTGGGTACCGGCGGCAGGTGGCCGAGACTCCCCGGCAGGAACAGCCTCGGTGCTCTGGGTGCTGGGCGGCGCAACCTTGTTCGTCCGGGCGCAGGGCGGCACAACCTCAGAATGAGGCAGGGGCACAAGGCAGGATCGAGGCAGGGGCCCAGGGCAGGACCGGGGCTGGAGTACAGGGCAGGAACGGGGCTGGGTACCGGCGGCAGGCGGCCGAGACTCCCCGGCAGGAACAGCCTCGGTGCTCTGGGTGCTGGGCGGCGCAACCATGTTCGTCCGGGCGCAGGGCGGCACAACCTCAGGATGAGGCAGGGGCACAGGGCAGGATCGAGGCAGGGGCCCAGGGCAGGACCGAGGCTGGAGTCAGGGTTCAGGCTGGGGCTGGAGCCGGGGTAGGAACCAGGACTTGGGGTGGGCCCTCCGCTGCAGGCTTCGGGGTCCACCAAAAGCAAGTCGGGTCCCTAGGAAAGGGTTCGGGGAACTCTCTGCTGGCTCCATTTGTGGTCTTGTCCTTCTGTCACGACGTGAGGTGGGGTTGGACCCAAACGCAGGGGAGTCGGCAGGCATGGCAGAAACAAGGGTTTTATTCTCAAAACTGGGAACAGATAGGGTACTCACACGGACAGGTATGGTAAGGACAAGACAAAGACTGGACACAAAACAGAAACCTAAATACACAGAACCAAACGACACACAGGTGGACACAATAACGCTAACGAGAACAGATGACGACAATGACAGGGAAACACTAGGGCAGGGCAAAAAACTGAAACCGGGGGGGGCACGGCTGTGGCCGTGACATTTCACCCTCTATGTTTAAGAAACATCCAACTTATGAACAGTATTTTACTGTTGATTTTGCTATAGTGATTATGGTATTGCAATTATTTTTGGTCATGGGATTCGGTTTGATATACTGTAGCGTATTATGATTTGTTTTGGTTTCAAGTGAATATAGATTTGGCAGGATTCTACAGGTACATGTAATAGTTCTATGACATAGTTTTGCTTTATCTTCCCTATCCATTTCAAATTCCTATATGAATCACAATGGATGTGTTTTGATATGATGATCAAATATATTTTTTAGCTTGGTCCACATATTGGTCCTACAAGGAGCGGTTGTGAATCCAGAGAACAGCAGTGGAAAAATAAAGTGTGAACACAACCTTTTGTGTAGTATAAGTATAGCAAGTATACAGAAGTGTACAGTATGTCTGTGTGTGGAAGTCTTATGCTGGCCTGTTTTGCGGCAAACTGGACATCGTACACTGCACTGCCCTCCACTGGACAGTAGATGGCACTCAATTGCATTCAATCCAGCAAACAGGTAAACAGTTTTCTCACACACCAAGCATCCATTGGGCGGGAAGGAAAGGGAATTTGAAATCTGGCTAATATGCTCTTCAAATAATTCCAGTAAAAATACAGTACCAAAATGGCTTCAGTGTTTGATAAACAATTTTAATAATGCTGCTTAAATGTTGAAAATGTAATTTACAGTATAGACATTGACATGTATTTCTTACATTGGATGTATCAAATAGTTCAAATAATTCTGTAGAAAAAAACTGTTTGCCACAAAAATGTGTTCACCAGTAACACGCTTTACGAGGAACATTAGATTACAGTTACACAAAGACAACAGTACAGGTGTAACAAGCAATAACAGACACATGGAAACACACCTTTCAAATAGCAAAGTAAGGTCAACTAGTGCATAAGGAATAGGATGGTATCAAAATCAAACAATTATTGGATTTCAGCAATACAAAATTCGCAATAGGCATAGCAGAAAACATGTTTTTTCACCTTGGCATTTGTGAGCAGTCTGCGTGCTTTAACAAAAGTTCAGTGTAAATAATGATGTAAAAATAACAATAATAACGTAACTATTCAACATCTATGTGATATTCTGTAATACAAAGATGATATGCAGATCACTTGGATGACTACATTTTCAAAGTGTTATAGGCAGAAGAAAAACAGCAATCATTTAAAAATGGCTGTCTGTGCACAAACTCCAGGATTCAAGTTTTTGGCTGGCTCAATAAACACAAAGTGAGAAACTGACTTCTAAACTTTGTTTTATAAGCCTTTGTTTCACATCTCTTGAATGTCTTCGTTGGACTCAATTATTCGCTTGGAGTGTAAGTCTATTACTCAATATCCCCATGTAGCTAGCGTTCCTCTGTATCCAATGACATTGTGTTGCAGAGGGCCTCTGTTCCACATAGCCAAAGGGAGGACGCTGTCTGCACTATCCATTTTGTATCTAGTCAACAGGTATTCTTAAGGGAAACCATTTGTCAGCTGTGTCTTTCCCCAGAGCCAACTGCTTCACAGAGTTAAAGAACTAATACTTCAGATTCACGCTCTCAAATCAAGCCCTGGGCTCTAGCTGTTAACGATCCAAGTGCTGACATTTCATAACATGTTCCTGTATCATTGTGATTTGAGTTGACGGGAGTCAATCCAAGTAACTTTGTGGACTTGAGAGCAACTGCTTTGGTGTTTCACAAGAATCACACAGCTCTATACAAGTCTAATCATTTGTTTACAATCACATGGCTGGACCAGGGGTCTTATTCCCATGGAAGGCCTTGGCCTATTCTCCCTAGGTGTTTGCCTCACTGCCAAGCTGGCTGGAGACATCACAGACTCCATGGCTTCTATTTTAAAAGTGTCTCCCTCCATCAAGACAGTGAGCCTTCAAATGAACTGGAAGTGTTTTTTAAAAGGAAATAACAACCAAGCAAGTGTTGTGTGTTGGTGTCAGTGTTGGAGAAGAATAGCTTGTTGTCTGTTAAGCTGTCGAAACTGCATAAGGAGACCTGCAGAGTGATTTACCTGTGATGTTTCCTATGTAAGCCTTCTCCTAAAGTAGTAATACTACTCTAATGTCCTTGGTTCCCTTGCTGACACTTAGATCCACAACATGTGCACTGCTTTAAATGTTCACAGATCTTTAAGATATGCTTTCTGACTCCTTTTTCCAGCTGTCCATAAAAAAGTCTAGTACAGTATTTGCCAATGATGAAAATAACAAAAAAGCGATGTAAAAAAAGTTAAATCCCAAATGCTACAGCTAAGTAAAAGTGTCTGGCACAGTGCACTGCGTGGTAATAAATACAGAAAATAAATACTTTACATGTACCTGAGCTCAGACTCGTAGCACCATTCGGAGATAGAGCACCACAGGGACTCTCACGGGCCCCTTAATTCCCAAATGCAGAGGTGTCACGTTTTAAGGTTTTCAAATAGTTTTATAGTGCAAATCAAGTGTCCATCAATGCAAGGATGTCCGTTTCTCAGCTACTGTATCTGACACTGCCGAGCATACGAGGCTTTGGTAGAGTGGGGGGCTGCCTGGGGTGGGGAGAAGGTATGAGAAAGAATAGAGAAAAGGAAAATTATGCACACATTTAAAATGAATTTTAGCAATAGTGCTTTCCGGTTCTGTTTATGTATTGGTCTAGTTTTAGGATGTTCCGAAGACTCACCTCCCAGGCTGAAGGACTGGGCGCAGAGGCCTGGGGACAGGGATTGGGGCAGGGCCTCGGACCACTGAGGGGCTGCGCACCAGACGGCCACTTCTGCCCAGGGGGTCTGCTGGCAGGGGCTTCTGGGGGGGACTGGGCTTCTCCAAATCCTACAGGTGACAGATACTAGTTTAAAATGACAGCAGATTCATTCATTATAACACCATGCAAAGTCACAAAAAATACTTTTTTTTAATGATGGTGCTAATTTCCGATGAATTCCAAACAATGACGTTTCAGAGGAGGCATTTGGCAGCAAATTCTTTGAAAATGTCAAAAGAAATCGTCCTGGGGATTGGCAGTGACTTAAAATGACCACCAGAGGATAGTCAAATCTAGCCAAGTCTCACAGCTCAACTCCTGGCTGGGGCTCTGCTTGTTGTACTCCCATCCTGCTGGTCACCATGGCAGCCCTCCCCAGCAAGCATGTGATGATGAACCTGTCATGTGTTCCTAATCTACGGAAGGGGTGAGGTCATGATCAACGCTGCTACATGCATTCCATCTGGTCTCCATTCACTTCCTCCTGCAGAGAAGTCTCACATCCAAGAGGAGAGGAGCCAAGAGGTCCAGCCTCAGTCCGGTGGCCACACAAGCCATTGGTCATGTTTTTGTTGCCCACAAGTTCCACATTTAAAACGTGTCTTTTAACGTCTGCACGCTTAATGTTTCATTTGCGGGGCTGTCTCAGCGTTGACTGTCAGGTGATGCATTGTGGGTACTGTGTGTCTCTCCTTTACCGCCACCAAACCAAAATAAACTAAAAGAGAATATCAGCTACAAAGATGAAAAGAACTGCTGCTAAATCCTGAAATTTGCAGCCAGCATCGTCATTCACACGGAGCACAGGTTTGAGTTACATCCAGCATGTATAGTGCTGTATCAAATGAAAGGTAAATTGGATACAGAAAGATAAAAAGTGCATGTCCGTTTAGTCCATGACAATTGGACATAAAACGAAACATAAAACTTCCAAATACTAACTGTTAATCATGGTTTACATTTCTAGTCGGGATCAGTCAGGACCTACAACTGATTTCCCTTATGAGGTCACACAAAGCACCAGGCATTCAGGTGAATACCCCCATAGCCCATATTTCCACATCCCCCCACTAGGAGCTTTCCTCTGGGTTGAGCAGTAGCTTGGACAGACTCACTGAAGCTGTCAAACAGCTGCAACAGTTACTGTGTTGGCAGTCAAGCCATGACAACCAGCCTCTCTCATATATGTTGGCTGCTTACTAAAGAAAAACAGCTGAGAGGAAAGTTCCTGTCTCCTCGGTTCTGAAGGTGTGACAAAACCATGTGTTTGACTTAAATTTGTATTTATTCATACTGTAATGCAAGGAATCTCTGTACGTGTGTGTATGTGTGGTTTTATAGTGGGATTTTAGGGCAATGGGTGTCCAATGATGATCTCGAGAACCGGGCACTGTACAAATGTGTAATTTTGCAGGTGTCCATTTTAGGACCCAAGGACATGCTATTGCTGTGTAAACTACACAAACAACTCACTACCGTTTATCCTAAAACAGGGATTTGATTTACAGAAATGTACATGCAGCACTGTATGATAAATTAGGCCAACAATTGTGACAACTGGCTCAATCGTGGATGTAATGACTAATGTAATGAACTAAATGTCTAGATGTTTGTGTTGGTAATTTAACAGAGAACCAATATAATACATTTGTTTCAGCATGACATAAGCAATTGATAATGTAGGCTACATAATCATTTGCATGCATGTACCAGAGCATTGATAATTTGTCTAAAAGAATGAGGAATGTAATTAGGATGTGCATAAGTGACTATATGATGTGGAGGCTGAACAAGTACTTAAGATAATTTAAATTGGGATCTGAGAAATGTATATAAAAAAGCCACTGAGAGGAACTGTCATTACCGGCTGCATCACGGGCAATGCACTATCGATCTATAATTCCAGAAATGTTGTCACCGACATCTTACTCACCGATTGCATAACGGGCACTGTGCCCTATCTATAATTCAAGGAAATCTGTGTGTGTGTGTCATCTACTTCTTCACAACCACAGGCACTTTGCACTAACTATCTATAGTTCCAGGAAACTGTGTTTGTGTGTCTCACTGACGTCTTAATCACCGACTGCATCACAGGCACTGTGCACAATTTTTTCTTCTAAATTCTGCTTTAGCAATGCTACTGCAAGACACATTTAGGCACATTTAGTGTAATGTAAAAAATAACAAATGAAAGTTCACCCGCCTCAAACCAACTTCAGTACATGCTCTTGTTATTTTTTTGATTAGCTCTTAAGAGCCTCATGTTTGAAAATACTTGGGAGGTCTCGCCAGTGGCCCCCTGTTGATCTGAGCATGAGGAAAATCTCATTAGTACTCAGAATGGGCTCTAATTAGTCTGATGTGCTGTACAAATGTGTTGACCTCTGTCCCTGGGTGTGTGTTATTCTCTCATCCCCCGATGTGTGTGTGTGTGTGGGGGGGGTGCTCTGACACCATTACACCTGGTCAGGGTGTCAGTAAGAGTGTGCTGCTGGTGCCTGACAAGGACTTAGACAGGCCTCTCATTGCTGACCTCGGCTGCTCGCTGTAGCAAATGTGGCACTCTTTTATGTGTTTCTCCCCCTCTTCATTCTGTTTACAATTAGCATATTTTTCCAATCTCTCCCACTCTTTCTTTCTCTCTCACCTCTCTTTTACCTGGTGGTAAACCCAAACAGGATAAGCTCTGATAAGAGCCTTAGGGAATCCCAAAGCTAACCAACAAAGACCATACTTCACCTCAACTCACCCTCATCCACCCATATGGGCTTCAAGGAACACAATTGCTGGAAGTGTACTACTCTAGGATATTGGTTAGGGTTTTAAACACACACTCTGCAAATTCCACTTTCATCTTGGTAATATTTCCCACAAGGCTGGTGCCATTTTCATTATTTATGCGTTTTTATATACAGAGGGATGGACTCACACGGACAGTGCCGGTCCCAGGGTCGACCTCAGCTCTTTATTTGACTGTGTGTAGCTGTCAACACCGATATACTTTTATAGGACACATTGGCCCAATAAAAAGAGACCACATTGGAACCTGAACTGTAGGTAGTGAACGACAAGCCCAGGTTATATACTAGAACACAGTAAAGGCTCTCCTACAGCTTTTACACTCAAAGCAATGTTATCAACTAAATGTTTCCATTCCAGTAAATGAAGGTGTCAAACAGGGGCCACTTACCATAACCATGCGGCAAGAGATGTGGCGTGTGGTCCTGCGGAACGACGGCCCCCTGGGTGGGGCTGCGTCTTGGTGGGGTTGGGCGCGATGAGGAGGTGGGGCCGGTGAGTGTGGTTGTCCAGGAGAGAAGGCCAGAGTGATTGCCAGGGGAACTGGGTGGCTGAGGTGAATGGGGGGGCACTGGGGCAGTCTGTGCAGACTGTGGGAGGCATAGGGTGCTGAGGGCTGCAGAGAGTCAGGACCTAGGTGAGGAGGCTGGGAAGAAATGGGAACCGATGAAAACCCCCTCATGTCTGCGACCCATCAGCAACAGTCATGTTAAACTCCACCCATCTCCTCCCTTCGCTTCTTGGCCTCCTGGAGCCGCTAGGGAGTCGTAAATCAAGTGCCCCCTAGGTCCATTCACCATTTCCCTGGCTCCTCCTCAGGTGACAAATCAAAGGGAAAGACAGAGGACGTGACACAAGCTGATGTCTGGCCTGAGAAACAGGGCTGTCTAGGCAGACAGGGCCACAGACCTCACACACAAACACATACACACAGCAGACATTGAGGCCAAAGAGGCCAAAATGTCAGTCTGTCGGTCTTTCATTCACATCTGCCCAGCTTTGCACACACACACACACACACACACACATATATAAAGAGAACCTAAACACAGCTCCTGACAACTGGAAAATGACCTCACCTGCACTCTACTTACATCAAACGCTTACATCCTTTCTCTTCTTACCAGAGCAACACAATGAATACCAGATGTTTAAGGCCTGGTGACTGAAAGCACAGAGCCTATGTAATGTACAACAGCTTGACTTAAAGTGTGTTTATTTAAGCTAGCTTGGAACACACACATCAATTCAAACACACTCACTAACTATATAAAAAAAAACATTCTAAACTAACCATCGACTAATAGAATTCCTAGAATTCACTCCCAAGCATAGCCTCAGCATCAAGATAGGGAAACTACAGTAAGCTGAGGAACCCACAAGTCTCTTTTGCCATCATCGCTGAAATGGCTTTGTGGTCTCAATATATTTCTCATCGACATTCTCGACATGCAACACATGCAGATGAATCGATTACAACCACCAACAGCCATCTTTCTTCTGACACAAATGGCATAGGAGAGGCGTGACCATAGCATTCGCACCCCCCCCCCCCCCAGCATCTATAGGCTCCGTTTTCTGCCCCCTCCTCCACCGCCCCATGCACACAGCGCTCAAACGTGGGCAGCCATTTCATTGGATTTGAATTAGCTGGTGTTTGGGGTGAAAACAACATGTCACATCGGAATGAAATGTATGGGAGCAACATCGTTTCTAGAAGTATATGGGGGTGGGAGGGTGGAGAGGAATGGGGGGGGCTGTAGGATGCGGTGTGGGGGATACTAACCTTGAAGATGCTGTTGCTGTGGGGCTTGGCCAGGGTCTTGCAAGATGGAGAGGTTCTGTACACGGAATGAAGCTGCTGGGGATGATGCTGGGCCTGGGGCGGACTAGATGGCCTGTTTGGGCCCACCGACCTGCAGTACAGAAATACTTAGCAGGCAGCTACAGTATCATATCATACCTTGCTGGTTCTTAACCTAATACACAGCTGACATGTACTCAGTCAGTTGCAAATGATCACAGTGAATTGGTTTTAATGCAGTAAGCGAGGGACACAGTATGGCCAGCAAGATTTAGTGCTGGAGAGGTGAGAAGGTACCGTAGTTTCTCAATGTTGTTGTTTTTGCTGGTGTATAGCAGGCCCAGGAGGGTCTTCCTCTTGATGCAGATCACCAGAACAGCTCCCAGCAGGGTTAGAAGACCCACCAGGATCCCCACTGTCACGCTGTCATGGTCTGCACACACACAAACACACACACACAGAGTTCACTAAACACAAGAACAATCCACTCCAGTGCTGTGATTTGACTATCAACTACGGCTCAGCAGTAAGTGTTGCCACATTAAGTAGCAGCAGTTTGATGATGTTATTCTCCAGACGCATGGGGTCGATTACCTGCTAATCTCATGGGCCCGCTGTCCACACTACCTCCAAAGCCTGCCTTATCACAGAAGGGTGGAGCCCAATGAGCTTCACAGTGGCAGTTCCTGTTGTTATTGCACACCTGCAGAGTACATATGATAATGAGGTATGACAAGCTATCCATGACTAAACATTTTTTATTCCCATCTAGAATTAAATGAGAGTTCATTGATGGCAATGAATGACATTAGCCTTTGGTAATTAGAGCTAACATAGTCGAGTAAGTACCTGTAAAAGCTATACTTTGGACTTAACTTTGTGACAGAATTGTGTAGGTCAAGTTTATGGGTCCAGACATGAGCGATGGTATAACAAACAGATACAGATGATCGGGTATGCTCAATTTGCTGCATAGCACAGCACTCAGTCAGGCTACTTATGTTTCCATGTGGCAGGGCCGTGGGAATCAAAACAGTTGTTTTCCCTCTATCTCTAGGTCTTTATAGTCTCTATTTCTCTATCCCTATATTTCTCTCTCCTACCTATCCGCCTCTCCATCCCTTTCTCTCTTTATTTCTTTGCCTCTCTCTACCAGTCTCCTCTTCTCTCAGTCGCTGTCTCCCTCAGTCTTTCTTTTCAAGTACAGTACCCATATGTGACAGGGTCCAAAAGGATAGTAAAAGAAACCAGCCCTCTCTGGAAGGTTACATCTTGATCAGATCTGGAGGAGTGCTCCAATCTTATTTCTTACCCAAAACAGCCCATAATACCAGCAAGTCAAGCAACAAGGACTCCCAAGACCAGGGCTGCCCAATCCTGTTCCCAGAGAGCTACCGCCTTGTAGGTTTTCATTCCAACCCTAACCCAGCACATTTCATTCTAGTAATTAGCTGGTTGATAAGATGCACAAGGTAACAGGTGTTAAGGTTGGAGTGGCAACCAGTGTCGAGAGGGTAACTCTCCTGAAACAGGGTTGAGCAGTCCTGTCATGGGGAAACTTTGTACTAATTACCTTTGCTTTGTACCAGCTAGGAGGCTGAACACACCCTAAACAGACTCACCAAAAGAAACTAGGATACAAACGAGCAGAGGCATTCTCAATTCAAGTAGTGATTGATACCATTTCATTTACATTTTAGTCATTTAGCAGACGCTCTTATCCAGAGCGACTTACAGTAAGTACAGGGATATTCTCCCCGAGGCAAGTAGGGTGAAGTGCCTTGCCCAAGGACACAACGTCATTTTGCACAGCCGGGAATCGAACCGGTAACCTTCAGATTACTGCTCAGCCACCTGACTCCCATCTCCTGTTTGATTTTATTAGTGAATCAGTTGATCTAGTTTAAAGACATTTGCTGTTGGAGGAAAGACCAGTGTGTCACAGCACACAGGCTGAAACTATCGCCACAAAGGGGGGCCACCCACAGATCTTTGACAGGCTGCATAAAAGAAAGTGAAATAGAAAAAGAAATCCAATCTATTCATATCACAATCTCAAAGTCAAACGGCGTAACCCAAATAAAGCCCTCGCACTTACATTTGAGCACATTTTTAGGACAAGGACGACTGCCTCCCAGTCAAACTATGATGAATGACACTGAAGGCTGAACATAAATGAAACCATTACTTCTAATTGATTGAACCTTTCGGCAAGCTGGAAGATTGATTGCGAGGCATTGTAATGGTTACCTCCCATACATCAGCCATTCTGACCATATTACGACCTGATAGCATCTCAGGGAGTGTGTGTGTGTGCAAAATTTGAGCAAATACCTTGACAGGTGTGTGAAGACTGTGCTGTTCTTATTTGGTGTGTGTGTGTGTGTTGGAGGAGGGTGGGGGCGGAGTCAGAACAGTTCTACTCACCCCTCGGCCACCACACTTTCCTGAGCACTCGTGCACGCCAAACACACTGACGTTCTGGCACTGTCGGTTCAGACAAAGCTAGAACACACATGCACAGAGTATTACCAGACAGTTTACAAAGTTCAAAAAACATCCTAACTCCTTGTAACTGAGGCAGAACAAAGGAAAGCCTGTATCATGCTGGTAAACATATGCTGACAAGGAAACGACAAAACCGCTTGAAAATGTTGAACAGACACCGGGCAGAGCCGTCTAAACATGTCAAAAGGTTGTGTTTCATCAAAATTACATCAGTTTACAAGCTGGGTGATGGAGTCTTATACAGGCCCGTAAAGATTACCCCCGCAGCCCCCGCACCACGGGGGGGCCTCGCAGGGATGGAGGGCCTCGCGTGGCAGGCCCCCCGTTTTTTTTGTTTTTTTTATCCAATTTGAATTACATGGGATGTCTTATTGTCTTGTCTGTGTTTCCAGAGTTGATATAAAAATAAAGGAAAGTATATTTAATTGTGCTTTCTTTGTTAGCTAGGTAAGTGACATGACGAAGTAGGTCAGATGGTCACACAGACCGGCGAGCCCGCTGCAAATAGGTAGCTAACTGTAGCGTAGCTTAGGAAAAATGAAACGCACATTTAAAAGCGGTGCCCAAAAGCGGCATTCAAAACAGAACATTTCTGAATTAAATGCCAAACTTCCCAAAATTACAAATTTCTTTTTCGACCAGCCGGTGAAGGATGCACTCATCTGCCAGAAGAGACAGGTATTGTACTGTTTGCTATGGCTAACATTACTGTACCACGTAGCTAACGTTAGCCTATACTTTGACAGCTGTACTGCTCTGTCTGTGTTGTGCTTCCTAGCGTTAACAGAGCCTCCTTTCCAAGAGCCAGGAAAATTAGCCTTGCTCCTTTATTGACTTCCTATCAAGCTGACAACATTGAAATGGAGTGAAACTACAAAAAAAGAGAAAGTAGAAAAAGTGCTTAATTATATATATATTACATAACTGACATTATTAGCAAACATGATAACGTATGCGACAGTAGTATCGTGCAGTTGCAGCGATTGCGTTTGACTATTTAAACATAATCAAAGTTACAATAAGTCATTGTATTTCAGTTATATACATATTATGATCGTGTAAAACGTCATTGCTTTCTACAAGATTCACACGACAAAAAATGGCTCCATTTATGATTTAGCGAACACGCTAATAATAAAACACAACTCCATACTATCAAGTGTGCCTGATGTAGCCACGGCCATCAAATTATTTCTGACAATACCCGTGACTGTCGCAAGCGCTGAAAGGTCATTTTCCAAGCTGAAACTGATCAAAACATATCTCAGAAGCTCCATGTCACAAGAGAGGCTGTCAGGTCTGGCCATCTTTAGCATAGAAAATGAATGTGCGCGCAGTTTAGATGTAAAGAGTGTGGTAAAAGACTTTGCACACAGATTTGCTAAAAGACGCGCACATGTGTAGGCTATTCACCTGCAAACCGTTTGAGCGTTTTTTTCTTATTGAATACATTTCCCTCACAAGACAAGCTTGAGTTTTGATATCTTGCATTTATTACACGGCTCTTCAGAATGTTCCAAAAAGTTCAGTTGATCGCGTCGGGGTCCTGTTCGTCCCGTCGGTATTTGTATTACATTATCCGTTACATATGTGTTGGGGGGGGGGGGGCGGGGGGGCCTCATGTGTTTCCGTTACGGGCCTGGTCTTATAGGAGTCCCAGCTAACACATGACGTTGCGGCAACGTTGCCAGTAAGTGCTCAGTTGGTAACCCGCGACGTTACCTTCTGGCAACGTTGTGGCAACGTCGTAGCTACGTTATAAAGGGAATGTTGCCAGTTGGTCCCATGGACAACGTTGCCACGACGTTGTACCTTGGTCGGCTGGTTACGTTATTTTTAGACCCGTGGGCAACGTTGCCGCGACGTCGTACCTTGGTCGGCTGGTTACGTTATTTGTTGGTCCCCTGGACAACGTTGCCGCGACGTCGTACCTTGGTCGGCTGGTTACGTTATTTTTTGGTCCCCTGGACAACGTTGCCGCGACGTTGTACCTTGGTCGGCTGGTTACGTTATTTTTTGGTCCCCTGGACAACGTTGCCGCGACGTTGTACCTTGGTCGGCTGGTTACGTTATTTGTTGGTCCCCTGGACAACGTTGCCGCGACGTTGTACCTTGGTCGGCTGGTTACGTTATTTTTTGGTCCCCTGGACAACGTTGCCGCGACGTTGTACATTGGTCGGCTAATTACCTTATTTTTTAGACCCGTGGACAACGTTGCCGCAACGTCATACCTTGGTCGGCTGGTTACGTTATTTTTTGGTCCCGTGGACAACGTTGCCGAGACGTTGTACCTTGGTCGGCTGGATACATTAATTTTGGTACCATGGGTTAAGTTGCGGCTAAGTCGCTCTTTGGTCGCAGGACAACGGATCTCGAGTGCATATAGTGGTTTATCCAGAGATGAAGAGATCACACTGGACTGCTCTCAGTTCTGACACTTTTGCAATGTACCCATAGTCTACATGAATTTCAATCACACACAATATTAAATGTTGCACCCAGCACGTATAAATGTAGACAATGCATGTAATTCATGTGCAGCTCAGCCCCAGCATGTCATTGGTCATCAATTTTCTCATATGCAGAAACATAGCTTTAATAAATAAGACTGAATCTGGAATATAATTTAGTCTTTCATTCTTTACTATAAACATGTACAAAAGCAATCAATGTGTGATGTGTAACATGATTAAGCAAACATTCTTTGTATAGCACACCAAAGCTGTATGACACACAATGCAAATTTGTGCTCCAATAATTTTTGTGATACAAAATTGTTAAATGTGACCAAAAGGTAAGCGACTCTTAAGAGTTTCATTTCCAAAGACAAGTCATCACAGAATATTACAATTCTTCCTTAGCAAACCTGCCCCTCAGTCTGCCCCTGAGCAACAACTTTGCGCAGGCCCATTTCAACGCATCGCTCAAATTGGGGTTTCAGAAGAGATTTTGCAGGGGTTCAACACCGTCTTGTACGCATTGGATTTCAACTGGAAATTAGCTACTTCAAAGGTGAGTTTCTTTACAGAAATATATAAACATGTTTTAAGAAATTTGATGGGGCATACTTATACGTATATGTTTGAAATGTAGGCCATTTAGCCTGTTTATGTGCTATCAGATTCACATTGTTTACGTTAGGATTTCGATAGCTACAGTACAGTAGAGGTTAAACCCTCCAGAAAGTTATGTTGAAATACTGAAAATGCATAGGCCTACATGTTTTCAAAGTTTAGCTTCTCACAAATCACCCACAAAAGAATCAGTGAAAATAAACGTTCAGAACTGTTAAAAAACCTTGTCCCAAAATAGTTTATTTAGCCCGGAATTTTCAAAGACTGTGGAGCTAGCGTGGCTGATCACGTTTTAATCACAACAATGGCGTCTATAAAAGTATCATGTCACTAATTTTTCCAATTTGTACATGACATCTTTTTTTGGATAAGTTTATTCGTTTTAACCTTTTAGATGCGTGAGTTTTAAATATTTCCGACGCTTCCACCAGTTATTTTTCCAAAACGGCAGCTAGGTTGCTTTAATTAGCTTCCGTTACCTAGCAACCTAGCATAATACTCGTAGCAATGCTACTACCTGCTAGTGTTACTTGTTAGCCTACTAATTGTAAATTTTGAAGCCATACTATAGCGTTTGTCATATAGTTTTTGTCTATCGGAAAACAGTCGGTTGGAATGTTCAGAATCACACATGTGCGACGCTACGATGTGGGGCCCTGCTTTCGAACGATCACATATGTGCAATGCTAATCCTTTTATATCAATATGCTATAACTATGTACATAAACTACATTCCATTTTCATTTCTGTACAGTACAGATTATCCTACCACCGTCACACGGCCTAGCACTGTGTCCCTGGGAAATGATGGTAAAGTAATGAATGACCGTTTAAAACAGTGACAATAATTGTATGAGCCATGGCAACCTAAAGGCTATGTTTTGAAGCAAAAGCATGACTTAAAATTTTTGCATCACCAGATTCCATACCCCTAGATGTCAACTCTGGTCTGGTGGAGGTGAACCAATTGGGGGCCCAGGAAAACAGCTGGCAGCCAGGCAAGTGCAAATATAAGACACTCAAAAAAATATATGCTTTGTATACAACCATTCAAGGTAACATTTGTTATTTACATAAATGTTACAGCTAATCTAGAAGAACCACAGTGTATGCCAATCATGCTAACTCTTGTAAACTTGTTTTACTTGTCTTTAATGATAGACACATTACAGGTTATGCTCCGGAAGATGGAGACATTGGAGGAGAACCAGCGAGAGGCTCTCCTATTCAGGCGACTACAGGGCAGACACACTGCCAGTGCCAGTGATGGACCTACAGGTGGCTCAAACACAGGCTGAACTCCAAGACGCCTTAAGCGAGGAGCGCCTTAAGGTGCTGGAGTTGCGAAAGAGAGTGGTAAGTGTTTGGAGATGCCATGAACTATGGCTTACACGCAGCGTTCAACGTTCACATTGGTGCTGACAATAAGTTCATGACTTCTAATTCCAGACGCTGTAAAGAAGTGGAAGACGGGACTGGGAGAGAAAGCTGTGGAGCTCCTCATAGAGGAGACACTCAAACACAACCCGGCAGCCCGTTCAAAACAAGCCAGGTGAATGAATCATGATCGCAGCTTCCATATCCAACCTTTCACATGGCTATGTGACACAAATCTAGAATCACATGTTTTTTTGATGATGTATATTATTTTAGATGTGATTTTTTTATGACTTGTATAGCGCCTTTTTACACGTGCAATTATGTTGATAGAACACTAACTTATTTTGTGCTTCATTGTCAGGGCCAACAGACAGGACCTGTAGCGGGGACTGGCAGAAGATTTTAATTCACTGTTTGGCACTTTGTTTGAAATAAAATGACAATGTTACATGGAAATGCTGCCTTGTTTATGATTAGCTGGAGTTAGGCTACACATCACACAAACCTCCTGAAGTTGGCTACCATGTAGCCTATTATACAAGAACAAGTAGCATTTTGGGCAAATGAGGTCTGCATATGAACCGCCCCAATATAAGCAGTAGAATTGAGAAATATAGGTTACTTAGTTAACGTTGCAGTTACGGACTGGCAACATCACAAAATTACGTTGCTAGGAGGTCGCGGTTACGGACTGGCAACGTCGGAAAATGACGTTGCTAGGAGGTCGCGGTTACGGACTGGCAACGTCGGAAAATTACGTTGCTAGGAGGTCGCGGTTACGGACTGGCAACGTCGGAAAATGACGTTGCTAGGAGGTCTCGGTTACAGACTGGCAACGTCGGAAAATTACGTTGCTAGGAGGTCGCGGTTACAGACTGGCAACGTCGGAAAATTACGTTGCTAGGAGGTCGCGGTTACGGACTGGCAACGTCGGAAAATGACGTTGCTAGGAGGTCGCGGTTACAGACTGGCAACGTCGGAAAAATAACGTTGCCACGACGTCGCGGTTACGGACTGGCAACGTCACAAGATTACGTTGCGGTTACGTTCTGGCGTCCCACAGATGCACGGTCCCGCAACGTCGCCAAAGACGTTGCGGCAACGTATGTTTGGTCATCGAGTGACGTTGCGGCAACGTAAGGGCAACGTAACTGTGTTAGCTGGGGTCCCACCCAAAGAAATCCTAACTGGATATGACTGGGCAGAGAAAGTAAAGAAAACACCATGACAGGTGAGGGCTTCGGGTCAGCCTGGACAAATGTACTCACTCAAGGTGCACTTTTTGAGTGCCCTCTAAGTATACACTAATGCAATCAATTATCTCAGCATGACCACGTGAAACATCTCCGGTTCTCTTTCTCGGCATGCCAAGGAACCTGCCCACCCTTACACACAGACCCACCTCAGACGGAGAGAATTCACATCTTAGTCATGTAGTCTGATGTCACTCCACAAACTAGGTCATTTTCCACTAATGCTGCCCAGTGTTTAGTCTGTAAAACCTTAGGGCTTTCTCATTGTTTGGTGTCCATGAGGGAGTCAGATGGCTAAGCGGTTAGAGAATCGGGCTATTAATCAGAAGGTTGCCAGTTCGATTCCCGGCCACGCAAAATGACGTTGTGTCCTTGGGCAAGGCACTTCACCCTACTTGCCTCGGGGGAATGTCCCTGTACTTACTGTAAGTCGCTCTGGATAAGAGTGTCTGCTAAATGTAATGTAAATGTAAATCACATCAGATTGGATTTATGGATCCATAGTTATTGAATCTGTTCACGTTCAAATCTCACCATGCCGTCTCCGCACTTGGTGCCCATCAGAACCAGGCCGGGGTCGGGCATGTCGTCACCCAGGTAGACGTGCGTCCCCCGGCACAGGATGCGCCCCCCTTCCTGGAGAGGGATGTTTGTTTCTATGGAAACAGCATTGGTGCCAATCACTGGCCGATTGGCTCCTCCCTGACACTGAATTTTGCCACATTTAGCATCGCTGTAAAACCCAGAAACACAAGAACAACAAAAGTCAGTAAATATATGAATTTCATAAAAGATCAGATTTCAGCACTTTTCATCTGTATCAACAAAATGCAAATGCAGATTTATCTATACAATCAATTACACAGTTCTTAATTGTTTTATCAACCCTTATTTGGAGGGTGTTTCTGGGCAGCCGTGAAGTGCTACATGAGCCTGGTGACTTTGCACCTTGTGTTTCTTTATAAAAATGGTCTCCACTCTATTAGAGGAATTACTGAGACGCTGACGGAAGTCTTAATGGCTCAGCCAAAGACAACGAAAGAGAAGCTTTCGAACAAGAACAAAAACATGGCACTTACATTTTCAAAACTACATTCAGTTTCTTTTAGAGGACACATTTTATCTAAATGAAAAGATCTTTCCATTTGTCGTTTGTCCTTTCTCACTTGGCCTCTGGTTTTTAGTGGTGAGAGCTTTTACTGTAATGGGCCCGGGGGGGCCTGAAGCATCTCTGGGTCTTACCGGGCTTCACATTTAGCAAAGGAACCCTTGGAATCCTTGCCGCAGTTGCCATAGGGATCCCCCGCGGAGTTGACCCTCTCAAAGCAGATCTCGGGCGCGGCCTTGGCCCCTGAGGCACACGTTGTGACACATCATGAGTGCCTTCTCGCAGACAGCTTTTTGGAGCATCTTTTACAACTTCCCGCAACAGATGGTCCTCCCGACCACCAGGGGATGATCCCCTTGTCTGTCTTTAACTCACCCTGTCCCCACAGAGTGACGCACTGCTGCTCGTGGGTCTGGCAGATGCCGTTGTAGCAGTAGCCATCCACATTGTGGCAGGCGTGGCCGTCGTGCAGGTAGACGTTAGCAGGGCAGTGGGGGTTTGTGCCGGTGCAGAACTCAGGCAAGTCACACGAGTTACTGGAGTCACGGCATGGGGTGCCCGCTGGCTTCAGCTACAGACCGACGGAAGGATGGATGAAGCAGGAGACAAACGAGTGAAGGGTATGACAAGAACTACGATTAATACACTTGCAAGGAACACAGTGCATATCTGCCCAACGTAGAGCTGGATACACATTTCATCAGTGTATCATACAACGATCCATTTACTCGATATCACCATTCACTCAGATATTCCGACATCAAAACAGACTCAGGGTATGTGAAATGCAGGTGGTCTGAACAGGCTCCTCCTACCTGGCAATCTTGACAGCACTGTCCGTGGGCACAGACTGCCTCCCCCTTCAGAGTGCAGGTGGTGGCGTTGCAGCAGGGGTTTGAACACTCCTGCGAGGAGGACAGGAGTCAAACACACAGGGGGATTGGCTTAAATCTGGGATCACAAACTCAGGCACTTACAGTATGTGGTCAGAGGAACCCCAGATATGAGCCGGTTCCACCCCTGTTTCTCCCAGAGGCACAGATCAGGAAGCAGCACTTCCTAGAGACATTTCTAAGATGACAGCCGCTTTGCTGACAGAGTGAGAGGCCCTGCCAACTGCATAAACACTTCAGGGATTCAGTATCGTGGGAGGGGGGTGGGAGGGCAAGTGAGACATGTTTGTATGTAAAGATAGAGGACAGAGAGAGACAGAGAGTAAAGCAGAAGAGTGAGAGCGAGAGAAAGAAAGAAAGAGAGGCAGAGACAGAGCCACAGCCCTCAACGAAATAACTTATCCCCCTTCAGTTCGGAAGGCCATCTGCTTCATGTTAGTCTTTATCAGAGCCCTGCACTGTACTAATCAGCAGCTTTCTACCATCTGACGGAGATGGATGGTAGGCAACCAAGTTCAGGCCCCAGCGCAGCACTGAGGAAAGGGGAAGGGCCAGTGTGTGTGCGCGTGCATGCCGATATAATTGTGTGTGGGCGTGCGTGTACATGTATGTGTGTTAGAGGGTATGGGTTGTGCTTGCGGGAGTGTGTGTTAGGGGGGCATATGTCCGTGTGACACCATAGGTACACTGAATGAAAGTGTAGGGGTAAAGCTGTATGCCTTGCTTCTAAAGCAGGATTGGAGGCTGTGGAGCAGTTGAGGCTGGCGAGGAAGCCATTCTGACACCACGGGCCGTACTGAGCTCATTCCAGCCTGAAAATCATTAAGGGTCGTTCCCATGGTCCCGCAGCCGTAGGGAGCAGGAGAGTCACGCTAAAAAGACGGCCCATAATAGAAGGGGAAACAGGACCTGGGATTTTTAATGAGGCCCTGGCGGCGTTATGGTCGTCGACGTGCTGCCTGTCTAGGAACTCTGATCTGGCCCAGTTTGGCTCAGCTTGGCACAGCTCTGCTGTGAGGAGAGCTTTATTAGTGTTGGCCTGGCCCATGCTAGCACTGATGTCAACTCTTTGTTTGGAAAGACAGGGACACTATCAGCCTGGCCGGAGACAGGGACAAAACATCTCTATTCTGGAGTTACTGAGCATAGAGGTGTGTGGCCAGTGTACACACACAGAAAACTAGGACATGGTTTCTTTGAACACCTAATGTATCATCCACAGCATCCAGTCTCCCTTAATAATGTCTACATTTGTATCCTGTAATTCTTGTTGTTGTCAATTCAACATCGCTAGTCAGACAGCTCATGATGATTTATGCGGACTCGTCACCATAGACTGAGAAGTCTTGAATGTGGGCTGTGCCTTTCATTACATATGTGCATGCCAATGAAAACTCATTAGAATTTTTCGGTTGACAGCGTTTCCTCATAGGAATGTGTATCACAATCATCCATTCTCTGCAAACAAACACCTCTGTGGATGCTGAATAAATTCACACTCAGCTCCTCTCCTGAGACCTGACTTGCATTCAGATCACTGTACCCAACAACCCAAATGGAGACCTGCATTCACATTTATGCTTTCTCACTTTGGTGCTGTGTTGCTGGTAGCAGCTTGTTTTTTGTTTATTGTATTGTGTCATAAACTTGGACAATAGACTTAATTTGTGAGTTATGAGTCAGAGCAGAACGGAAGGATTGGAAAGCACATAATAAAAGGTTAGTGAGTGGACCTGGCTACATTCCACAGCTTCTGGTGTTGTGACTTAACATGTTTTAAATTTTTTGAGTTGAGTGATAAATAAGTGGAAATATTAAAAGTTGATTTGATTGTATAACCAACTAAATTTGTATTACTTGTAAAGTGTTAAAAGTACCATAAGGCTTTGCCTAGACTAGAACTTTTGTTTTGGTGTTTTGTTGACCAGAAGGTTGTAAATGGGATGCGGATATGAAAAGTTGGACTTCAGTTAGGACGCTTTGTTTTCCCCTGAATGAATATCGTCATTATGTAAATAACAGTTAACTGTAAACCTTTCAACTCACATCCCACGTTTGGAGTCACTTTATGGAACATAGATAATCTACACTTTGTGTCATAACTGAAGGTCTTTGGGTTGTTCTTGAGGCGTAAATGAGCGCACACTCACCTCCAGCTCTCCGCAGTCGCACTCCTCTCCCTCCTCAACATATCCGTTGCCGCACTTCTGCCCGCCATAGAGCACCTTGACCTCGGGCATGTTGAACAGACACATTCCCACACCCTTCTCCAGGCTAGCCACCAGGTCCTTCTTACTGCAGCTGCTGAAAACAGTAGGGAACGGGTACCTATGGGGAGGGGAGGTTGAAAGACAAAGATGGGGGGGGGGGAAGAGAAATGTAAAGGTGGACAACATGGAGAAAGAGAGAGATTAACCAGTCCAGCTCAGCCACTCTCTGTAAATGAGATCCAGAATATATCAGTGTGTGAACTACACAAGGCAGCCATGACACATCTTCTCTGAGGAGACAACCTCGATAAGGGATATTTATGATGTAAAAAGGTTGTTAAAAAGTCAAACAAACAAGCTCTTCCTTTGCATGAGTTTCAGAACCCATACATTTGGGAAAAGGGGAAGGCAGTGGTATGTTTTCAATATTGTTTTTGGCAGGGACCGAGAGGATGGTCTGCTCCACAGGGAAACACCACAGTCCAAGGGTTCCATCTGCCAAATGCTTTGTTACAGACCTCATGTTGCTTTATTGAGCTTCACTCTGATAATGGAGTGCACTGGGTGACAGTGTGTGCGAGTGTGTGCATGCTTGTGTGCTGGAGTTGGTGGTAAGCTCTTAGAGTCTATTGCAGGATTACTGGGGCCTGTAAGTGTTTGTACGCTGGTCTAAATGGATATGAGATAGTGGAGAGGAGTGGTGTGTACCGTATTTTTCGGAAATAAAACCACGGTTTATAACCCGATTTTACATTTTTCTTGTGGTGGTGCGGTTTATATTTTGAAGCATGACACTTTTTTCGTGAATGCTATTTAACCTGTTAATGAGTAGCGTCGCACATATGTGATCGTTTGAATGCGGGTCTCACAGCGTAACGTTGCATATAGAGCTCCGGACGTCACGTCACTTTACTTCGCCATTTTGGCAGGAAAGTAGTGGCAAAAATGAACGGCGCCAGCACGGAAATTCAACCTGTACGAGTTCACTGCGCACTTTAATTCAAAAGACATAGGCAGCTATAAAGCAAAACTTGATCGATTAAACATTAGTGATCCATATAATGCTCCCGGAGTTATTTTTACAACCTTTACGAGTGAAATGGAAGGCTTCCCTGACCTTCTGTATCCAGATATTTACAACTCTCTATCAACTTTCATTCGTCCTACTCTGGATAGTCTTTGAAAGCCTACAAAAGCCTGGAGGGATATAAATGGACGCAATCAGATGGATTAGTGATGAATATTCAGCTTTGAAGTCTACCGGCTACAAATTGCTATGTGTAACGTTAATGCAGTCAGTTTTATAACTTGTATAGCTAGCTAGCGTTAGCTAGTCTGTAATGTTCGCCAACGGTTAGCTACTAACGTTGGCTAACGTACATTATATCAGTGCACTTTTCATCACAAAATTCCATTACATATTTATTACAGATAAGTCATTCCAAGAGACTGAATAATCCCCAGTTGAAGCCATGGGTGGTTGTCTGGAATTATGGGGTTCTTCTCTGGATTTTAGGAATCCTATAAAATGCTCTCCCTTTATCTTTTCCCCGATGGTTCAGGCATCCCGGCGCACAGCAGCTATCCACCATGTTGAATCAACGTTTATTGATATAGGCAGCAAATTAAACTATTTATAATATGTATGTAAGTATATATGTATGCACTCTGGCGCTCCACTTGGCTCTCCACTTTCCTGCCAAAATGGCGATGACCAGTGCATGCTGGGATTGCGTGACGTCAACTCCCGGAGCTCTATATGCGTAGCCGGTGAAGCCACCTCCCCAAAATTAGTTTTTGCAGGTGGGGATGTCTGCTATACGGTGGCCCTGAAGTGCAAATCACACCCACTAACATGAGTGCATCCCCCAAATGAAAACACTCCCCCCAAATACGAGTCAACTCCCCCCAAATAGGATGACTTGCTCACCTCCCCCCAATACAAAGACATGCTCCCCCAAATGGGAAACAACATTACATTAACTCAAAAACACATTACATTAACTCAAAACGGAAAGGGTTGGTACCAGGTCATGACACTAGCGCCCACCCGCCAAATGCGGGTAGAATTCGGCTGTGGCGGGTAAAGCAGTCACGCCTGGGACGCGCTGCGCAGCACCACGATCTGCTACGATCGGCTACGACTGAGCAAAAGCTCAGACCAGACACACCAGACGCGCATTTCTCCACGCCGGTCACCAAGCCTTTCAGCTACTCTGAGCTTTCCTTTACGCTGACATGGTACATAAACATGGCACTGGCTATATCCCAGCATTGATCCTTATCTACGTTGTCCTTGTAAAATTGTTGCTGACATACAACAACTCCCTGTGCTTTTCAACTTCGAGAATTCATTTGATGCTGATTTTAGAAATCGACTTGGGGGTTCTCTCTCGGTAGGCTATGTCTGCGTGTGTGTTGTGTGCAACGCGTGACAACTCGTTTCTCTCAAACAAACAAAACAACTACGGGCATGCTAGCTCAACGGATCAATCCGTTTATTTTCATTCGTTTTCATCAGGGTAAACACATGTAAAGGACGTTCGTTACCAACATTGTGTAATTATAAAGTCTACAACTTTGCAAATGTTCACCGTAGTCTACAATTAATGGAGTAAAATCTTAATAACATGTTTTTTTATTCAAATATATCAACTAATATGGTGTATTTCATCATCCTGCAGCCGATTTCGCAAGCGTCTCGCGAAAAAATTCGACCAGCTGCCGAAACGATCGCTGCAGATCGCAGGCGATCGCAGGCAATCGCAGGCAATCGCGGCGCTGCGCAGCCAGTGTGGTCGGTCCCATTTGATAACATGGGCGCCGAAAGAAAAAAGGAGGCGCTTCCAGGCGCGTCGCAGCAGATCGCAGCCGATCGCAGGCAGTGTGTCCCAGGCGTCAGTCTCACTAGCCACTTTGGCGGGTGGAATTCTATATATCTCTCTCTCTATATTTTTTATTGTAGCAGGGCTGCCAACTCTCACGCATTTCAACCAATTCACACGCTCTCACGCCACACATTGTATTTCTCATGCTGAGAAGGAAACGACCAAGTAGTTCTGCTAACGTTATAACCAGTAATGGACGAGGCGCAGATACACTGAGTGAAGCAACACTCAAGCTCACGACGCGCGAACACGGAACACCCGTGATTTGACGGGATTTCACGGAACACCCGTGAAATCTGTTCACTGTAACAGTGACAGCCCCACCAAATCTCACTCCAAGGTTTTTTGAAAAGTTTGCAACCCTGTTGTAGGCTAGTCTTTTCAAATCACATCTAAAATAATAAACCCATTACAGGGTTCTCAAGCCTCACGCATTGACCGTGAGACACACGCATTTCAACATTCATTCTCACTTTCACATATACACAAACATACAATACAAGATAAAACAAAATTTGTAGGACATTTGGGAATCGGAATTGATTAGACAAAAATAATGATGTTGTTTATAAATATTTAAGTTGACAAAGTTTTGCTTGTGGGTTTTTTTAAGTTTAGTTCATATATTTTGTACATAGGCCTATACATTTTCTGTAATCTTGATTTCGGTGTTGACAATGGTCATTTACATGTGAAAGGATTGTAAAACTAGTTATTCAAGTAAATTGTAGCAAACCGTAGTCAACTTTAATCAAATAAAACTTAATTTCCCAACAACAAAATTGTGGCTAATGAAATTACTGAGTGGCTAGTAACTTTGGAAAACCATTAGCCACAGTGGCTGGTGAGCAAAAATTTTAATGTCAAGCGCTGGTTGGTACTACACTTCGTTGCTGAATGGATGCAGTAACTAACAAGAAATAAGAAATTGATCGACAGAAGTACAAAATGCCATAGCCTGACCGAGTTACGTGCACCAGGACATTTGTTTGGCTATCGAAGCATGTAGCAAGTATTAGGCTACTTATGCAAAAGTATAAATTGCGTGTTAAACGTCAAAATCGATAGCGAAACAACCATCCTGGTCCACGTAACTCTGTCATTATCATGAAGTTGATCGTTTTGGTTGGAAGAAAAGAAGAAACATTTGTGTTAACAATTCAGAATCATGGCTTGCACAATTCTTTATTTTAATCAGGGACATTCCTATGAAATAATCTTAGATATGCTGTTAACATTTCACAACATTAAAATAAGTATGCGCATGCTAAAAACACAGTTGAAGGAAGCAGGACTTTTCAGAAGAAAAAACTAATAGTCCAAAACAGAAGAACAAAATGCCACAATGACAGAGTTGCGTGTACCAGGATAATTGTTTGGCTATCGATTTTTACGTTTAACATGCAATTTATACTTTTGCATAAGTAGCCTACTATTTGCTACATGCTTCGACAGCCAAACAAATGTCCTGGTGCATGTAACTCTGTCAGGCTATTGCATTTTGTACTTCTGTCGATCAATTTCTTGTTAGTTACTACATCCATTCAGCGACGAAGTGTTGTACCTAAATCCGTGTATCATTCGTTCTTTCATTTTTCAATTGATAAACCAAAAACCCCAAAGTATTCATTTTTCCGTTATTCAATTGAGAAACCAAAAACGAGAAACGAAAAACTATAGTTTTTCTTGTTATTCAATTGAGAAACCAAAATCGAAAAACGGGGCACTGACCGAAAATGATTTTGAAATTTTGTTTTTGGTGACCCGGAAGTTGTTACTCATACGCCCGTTGGCTGCGCGCAGTTTGCAGTGTAACCAGCGCGAGAACCCATGGAAACGAACGAAGCGTCCACCAGAAAACACAAGGAAGAATGTAGATAGATATCAAATTAGACATCCTAACCTGCAGAGACTGATTTCCGGGAGGTAGCTCAATTGAAAAATGAAAGAACGAATGATACACGGATTCACCTACCGTTTCCGTTTTGAGTTAATGTAATGTGTTTTTGAGTTAATGTAATGTCGTTTCCCATTTGGGGGAGCATGTCTTTGTATTGGGGGGAGGTGAGCAATTCATCCTATTTGGGGGGAGTTGACTCGTATTTGGGGGGAGTGTTTTCATCATGGGGATGCACTCATGTTAGTGGGTGTGATTTGCACTTCAGGGCCACCGTACTGCTAGCATGGTAGTAGCAGAGACTGTTTAAGGAGAGCCTGGCCACTCCCTATTAAGCCCCGTTGTACCGAATTTTGTTGCAGTTCCACCAGATCAGATCGCGGTCGAGTGCAGAATGAATGGGAGTCTATGGAGATAAACGGCTAAATTTGTCTCTTTCACCTGATTGTCGTTGAGAAATCTCAGATTTGATTGTAGTTTTTGCATGTTCAACATGGATTACAGGTCTAAAGTTGAATGAACGAGTACTTATGTCCTTTCGATTTCTTACAGGGTAAGTCGTTGTTGCCCATAACATGCTAGCATTCTGCTAACAAATTCTGATTGGTTAGTGAAGGACTGACTACGACCAGAGATCCCGCTTGATGGCATCCGAAGCAGAACCTGAATGTCAGAGCATTAGCAACATTAGCAACAACATTAGCAAACCAAAACTCTTTCTAGCATGTGTATTGACAGGGAGAGCCTAACCTGTCAGCTGTGTTGTCGATGCCTCGAGAGAAAAGTGGAAGTAACCAGAGCTTGCCATCAAGCAGTATCTCAGGCCGTACAATGTGTATGACGTCAATGACATTTTAAAAGGCTTTTTAGAACAGAAAGGCGACTTCTAAAAAATCTATCACCCAGCGGTGTGTATTTTTTTTGCCTCCCCTTTCGAATTCAGAATTCAAATTAATAGACAAAAAATTATATCCTGAGAAAAGTGGATTTTGAGGGGTAGGGCTCCATAGACCTCCATTCATTCTGCACTCGGCCGTTAGCGACCTCATATGGAACTAGAGTGGAACTGCAACCAGTTCAGAACCCGGAAGTTTCCCGAGAGTGGCAGTTCTCTCTATATTAGACATTCTCTGGTAGTAGCATTGCTACGAGTATTATGCTAGTTAACTTAGCCCGGAAGCTAACTCAAGCTAGCTTAGCTACCGTTTCCGAAAAATAACTTATGCTTTGGGGACCGTCGGAAATATTCAGAACTCACGCACTTAAAGGTAAATATTAGTTAGTTCCCGGGCAATAGAAAACATGCATTACGCACTTACTTTCGTTTTCAGAGTGTTACACAACGGCATGCCGTACTGCCTATACTCGTGCATTGCTTGGTATCATTGTTCGAGTATCAAGTGCGGCATATATTCCAGTGCGATTTATAATTCGATTTACAAACACAAAGCTCCCATTATGGTGGGGTGCGGTTTATAGAAAATGCGGCTTATTTTCCGAAAAATACAGTATGTGTGTTTACCAGCCAGCAGGTATGCGTGTGTGGATTCAGCTTGCATGCCAATGCTTATACAGGGCCTCTTGAGAGCTGATGTGACAGCTTTTTGGATGTGACCAGGAAAGCGTGTTGGCTAATTACACCCACTACACCACTACAACCCCTTCAACCCCCCATCGGCCTGTCACCCATCTGGAGTGCAAGGCATTGTAGAGTAGAAGAGTCTTTCTGTGACTTTCCCTGTCACAGCAGAATGAAGGTGGACCAAATTGGCAATAATAACCCAAACCCCAACCCTCAAACAACCAGGAGTGAGGACAGAGTGGCAGTCCGACAGCACGTAGTACAGGCTTGTGAGAAAGATTTCGATGAAACAAGAAAGCTTCACAACACGCACACACATTTCATTGAATGTGTGTAAGAGAATAGGACATATTCTATGAGTCTAATGTCTACACAGTGAATCTTATGGCTGCACTTCCTAAGCATGAAACCCAGAAGGTATGCTCAATCGCAAATGAAATGTCATGTGAATGAAATGTCATTCGATTCAGGCATCTAATCTAATACTTCTGTAAATATGTAAAATTAAACCTTAGCTTGTCTTGAAATGATGTCATTTCCTGGTTGCCTATGATTTCTGTGTTACTTGAGGAGGGGGGGGGGCATCCTTGGGCCACCCCCCCCCCCCCCCATCCATGGCCCCATCCATGAGACTCAATGAAACTGAAGAGTAAGAACTTAGAGGTTGCATACAAAGAAAATTGTGAATGAGGGGTGGGGGTGGGGCAAGTTGCTACAATAGCCATGACCTCATCTCCTCCCCTCTCCTCCTAAACTTTCTTTCCTTCCTCCTCCTCATCTTCCACTCCATGGACCACCTTAACAAAGGGGTGAGATGGGATGGAGCGGGCTCTGCTGATGAAGAGCTGTTGTCAAACAAGAGGGCTGCTTCCTTAGCAACCTGCTGTTTCTGATTTCCTCCATACCCCTTTCCCTCAACTAAGCTACAACCTCCTCTGTTTTAGCCATTTGCTTTCCATGAACTCATCTCCGTCTACGGTTACCAGACGAAGTCATGCGTTAGGAAACACTCACTCCAAAACACATGTACGAGCCCTAACCCAGCTGTTCTGTTTCAGACAATGCAAGAGTTACTGGACCTCTCTGAGCTAATCCTCTGTAAAGAAATGAGTGGGAATGGAGAAAGACAAGAGTGAATGGCAGTGAACAGCTGGGTTGTCCTGGAGTGTTGGGCTGGAGACTATAAACGTGCAGTACCAGAGGCAACCATGTCTTGTTCACTACAGACTGGAAGACTACTCAGACAACTGCTCCTCCTGAGAGAGAGGTCCCCCCCAACTGGCCTGGTTCCCTTTCCTGCACCCACCACAACACCCCCCCCCCCCCCCCCCCTCACTGCAGGGTCCAGCTCCCAGAAAGGGCCTCAGACACACCATTGTTCTGCTGGGTTCTGTCAAGTTCAGTGGTCTCCTCTCTTTTTCTCTGTTCTTTTTTCCTCTGATTTCCAGGCATGGCAGCTCTTGCACATGCTTCAGGGTGGGGGTGTAAGCAGCACTATAAGGCAGTAAATGGCAGCAGGCTGTCAGTGAAGCCAGCCTTGCCAACCACTAAGCCCTGCAGCCAGGGCTCTGAGGGTCCTGCAGGAGGCCTGGAGATAAGAACAGAGTCCCAACATCTATCCCTGGTCTGGTTTAACCGTCCCCCGTCCCCTCCAAGTACCCTGATAAGCCTGAGGAGATAAAGCCTGTTAGTACTACTGCGAACAGGGCACACTCTGCCATGCCAACACCAAGACCATGCTCACATCTGGCTGGCTGGATCAACAAGAAGACTCACTTGCACGGAGGCAAGTTCAACTAGACTGGCACAACATCAAATGCACACAAGACGCCCACACTCACCAACAAACTACTGCCATAGTTAGTTGGTTAGTTCATTAGTAAGTTAGCCTGTTATCATACAGTATATTAGTCAGTTAGAGTTATCTGGGAAATGCTGTCAATCTGTACATCCATGAAATTGAGAGGGTGGTTTCAGGTTTTTAAATAGGTTCACTGTCCACGTCCTTCGAATAGCACTGAACACATAGGATCCTGTCCTGGGAAGCCTGTATCTGTGACATCGCCTCAGCTATAATTTTATCATCAATATTATCATCCCCCGTAACAGAAGAGGCCAAGAAACGAGTTTCTGAAGTAAGTTAGGGAGAGAAGCTGGTATTGCATAAACTCTGACTGTAATTGCATGTTTTCTCAATAAATCGGTCCATATGTAAAAACTAAATGTTCCAGAATGTTGCCTCACTAAACAAACCAAATTTATTGTGAATGTGGAGTGGATACTCTTCAGAGCATTGCACTGCCGACTGGAGATTAAAACGCCACCGTTGCTAGCCCTGAGTAGGAAGTCAACCAGCACTAGCAAAGAATGACCGTAGATAACCCAGCGACCCCTCAACTCAGAGAAAAGCTCTTCAGTCGTTGACGCAGAGTAGAGGCGGGCTGCGGATGACCACATTAAGTGATATGATCTGCAGTATCGTGCCCTTTGGTGCCTGGCAGTCTGGTCTAACTGATATTAAAGAGTCCCTTTCCATTGATTTCCCAGTGGAGCTCATTAAACAAAGTGGGTTAGGGTGTTCCTCTGCGGCACCATGGGATGGGTCGCATTCGCCCGGCCGAGGGCCCAGACGCGCCTCTGATCCACATCCAAGACAACTCATCCAGCTGTGATTCTATGAAATGATAGAGGTATGGAAGGAGGGGGCGAGGGGCTGGATGTGTATGAGTGGGGGGAGGTGCACGCACTCATCAGCTCGTCTGGGTCTTGTTACATCATTAAACACAGGAAGGGAGCCCGATGTGGAAGGCTAATATGACAGTCTGATAACAGACAGGGTCCCCAACAGAGGGTAAGAACAAGAACGTGAGGGTGAGGGGTGGTGTCAATGTGGATGAGAGACACCAACCTATTCTTATTGAGAGATGGGGGTGAAGTGGGAGGAGGGTTGTGTGTGTGTGTGTGTGGGGGGGGGGGGGTTGCGGGGGGGGTCTATGATTGGCCATGACTCATGGGAGGAGGATGAGTTCAGCTTTGTATGCAGATGTGCAGCTGGCTGCTTGGCACAGGGACAGCCTGTGGTTTTACTGCCCCCCTCCTGCCACTGTAATAATAATGAACTGGATCTCATTATCTCTCCCTTCATTTCTCCTTCTCTCTCCTTCCTGTCTCACTTCCTTTCCACATTCCCAGCCACCACCCTACCTGAAGGATATTTATCTCTCTGTGCATGTTAAAGTTACGTAAGAAGCGTGCACAATTTGATCAAGTGAGACCCCAGTCTTTGATAGGGTGCACACCACCTACAAAGTTGCAGAGGCATGTTGGGATATCAGTGGATATCCCCATCATCTTTTTGTTGGAGACTCATTTTGAGTTCCCGCAATGAAAACAGGCCTTTTGCATAATGACATGTTGAAAGAGCCGCTTGGTCGACTGCCTGGAAAAACATAGCAGCAGGAGTAATAAACAAATAATTGTATCTTGAGGCTGATGAATGGAGCTCAGGTGAATTTCAGCAGAGCCAGTTGCGTGTGGCCGTGTGTGGGGGATTTCAAGAGATAGAAATTATAGCCGTTATCTCAGGTCCGGCTTTGGCAAACAACACATTGTCCTTTGTGCTGTGAGAACAGACAGTCAGACCAGGGCCAGAGGAGAGATCTGTTTCCACTGCAGTGAATCTGAACTGGATTTGGCTGTCGTGACAAGCTTTCCCTAGGTTGCACTGTATAATAGAAGGTGTTCAGGAGTAGTTAAGTATCTATCTCAAGCTGCTGGGGGGATCCAGGAGCATTACATTTACATGTGAGTAAGAGAATAGCTCCACATCCATTTCTGCCCTCAGTGAAGAAAGACAAGAGCTCGATTTCCAGCGAAAGTGCTTTGTTTCCACACTTCCCTTCTCTTTCATCTTCCCTTTCTTTCTCTCTCCTCTCCTTTTTTTGTGTGGTTTTAACGTGATAATGTCTCAAAGTGGTAATGAAGTCTTTCGAGCGCCTGGTGCTGGCACACCTTAAATCCATCACAGACCCTCTACTGGACCCCCTGCAGTTTGCCTACAGAGCCAACAGGTCTGTGGACGATGCAGTTAACATGGCTCTCCACTTCACCCTACAGCACCTGGACTCCCCAGCATCCTATGCCAGGATCCTGTTTGTGGACTTCAGCTCTGCCTTCAATACCATCATCCCCACCCTGCTTCAGGACAAGCTCTCCCAGCTGAACGTGCCTGATTCCACCTGCAGGTGGATCACAGACTTCCTGTCTGACAGGAAGCAGTGTGTTAAGCTGGAAACACAAGTCTCTGACTCCCGGTCCATCAGCACTGGATCACCCCAGGGCTGTGTCCTTTCTCCTCTGCTCTTATCCCTGTACACCAACAGCTGCACCTCCAGTCATCCGTCCGTCAAACTCCTGAAGTTTGCGGACGACACCACCCTCATTGGGCTCATCTCTGGTGGAGACGAGTCTGATTATAGGTTGGAAGCGGCCAACCTGGTTACCTGGTGCAGCCAGAACAACCTAGAGCTCAATGCTCTTAAGACAGTGGAGATGGCTGTGGACTTCAGGAAGAATACAGCCCCACTCACCCCCATCACCCTGTGTGACTCCCCAGCAGGGCCGGCCCAAGCCTTTATGGGGCCTTAAAGATCCTGTAAAGTGGACCTGGAAACGAGTTTTAAGTTCGCCACACCACAGAATAATGTGTTATTAACTACCCATCCAAATTCGAATGAAAAAATAACACTGACAAGTATGTTAAATTAGGCTTTGAAATCGTGAAAAAATCAGCAGTCTTCTCTGCTTGAGACTGGGGGGGCGTGTCGCCTGACGCAGCTGAAGCTCCGCCCCTCGCTGCCTAGTGCCTACCTCCGACCCAGATAATGGACGCTATGTCAAGCCGAACAAAACCGTATAGAATTTGAATTTGTTTGTTCAATGAGTGAAACATACAGATGCATATAAATGAAATGTTCCCCTGAGCTGTAACAGTAAAAATGGACACCAGAGACAGCAGACAGTGAGCTCTCCAACTAGGCTACTTCTAACCAGTGGCGAAAATCTGCTATCAACTTTGGGGGGGACAATTATATGACATTTTCTCAAGAGCAATTTCTGAGGGGGACACCAAAATGACTGCTGTAACACAGCCTACATTGTAATATGTTAAATGTATATTGAGGAACCATAATTAATACTCCTGGATCATTTATAGTTAGTAACTGAAGGGTTGTCTCAACTTGTTCAAATGTAATTATAGTAGTGTTTCTTATCAGTCAAGTATGAATGCAGGTGTACAGTATTTACAACCAGCAATACCAAGAAAGGCCAGTATGTACTGTACACTGTATGGGTTTATGTAATTACAATGGGCATGGTGCAGTCCCATCTAAAATAATCTCAATTGAACCATCATAAAGTCGGGGGAAATCGCAAAACCATTTCTCTTGAAATGTCAACACTTTGTTGGCAAGAGTCTGCGGTTCTATAAATTGTGGGTGTGGCTGATATGGTTCTGTGCCACCACTGAGGTGACTAGACAGTGCTGTGCCACTGTCTCCTATACTGGTGCTGCTGGAAAAAAGGTTGACCCCCGGTCCTGCCATGGCTGTGACACTATCATCTGAAGTCTCTCCCTGGCTCTTTCCCTTTCACCACCCTCACTGACTCACAGTCTGTCTCCTAGAAAAGAAATAAGATGTTTGCCATCCTCCTAACTACCAGTACCCAATACTACACAATTAATCACAACAACAATACCATTGCCTCAAATTAATCTTGGTTCAGTCACCAGTTTAAGTAGAGAGTGGGGGTATCCATGGCATTGTCCAATTATGTCCCTATTTTACAAGTCTAAAGAAGAGAACCCGTCATGTTGCCAAACAAGAGACTCAATAAACTTATTTTAGCACATTTCACATCATTTTTATGAACATTTTATCAACTAGTCTTTGAAATTAGGCCACTAGGGTTCTTTCTTTGCGTTTTGGTGTCCTGAAATGCTCTGATGTCCGTCTTTCTTTTTTTCTGCAATTGTTCTACCATGCTGGCCGCACACACAATGTACAGGTTATTTACAGTAGGAGATGGGCTTTTATCATTTATTAACATTCTTCTAGAATAGGCTTCGATCTACCAGGTAGCTCGACAGTCAGTTAGGAAAGGTGAAACGGATTGCATTGACAGCTGGATTGACAGCTGTATGAGTTCACCCTTTACACAACGCAAACTGCAACCTTTTGTCATTTTAATATAATTCATGTTTTGGTTTTATATTTGGCTGGCTTCCCAGAATAGCTGAATATGCAGCTAGCGAGCCCCAATTCCGTTTGTGTGCCATCATCTTTGTTATAGCCAGTTTACTCCAGATCGGCACACAGGTGCTTCAAAGTCCCTAGACATGATTTTGCTTTTGCAACGAGACCATTTAAGATAATTATAACAATGGTAGAATATAGTATAGTTCTGTTCAGTATCGCTAAGCATGGCAAATGGATTTAGAAGAACTACAATATCCGTGCTGATATTGGATTAAATTGACGATAGCAAAGTTTCCATCTTTTGACGACGCCAAATGGAATAGTGCTAGCTAATGTTTTCTCTATCGGTTTGTTTGCTAGCTATGCAAATGCAGCTAGCTTAGTGTGTGTGAACCCTGCCAACATAGTGTAATCGCTATGGTGCGATTAACTGGATTAATTTCACGTTAGCCACGTGCATTTCAAATGGTAGACACTCAAGTCACCTTGTCAGATATTACAACTACTTACTGGACATCAGCCACCAACGACACAAACAGATACTGTCCGATTTTCACACACACACCTGCATCACTGCTGAGGGCTGGGGCTGTGGATCAAACCATTGTGGGACCAAGGGCGGGGTTCAAAATCTTTTTAAACTTCAAAAAGCGCCGTTGTGTCCATAATCAGCAAAGCGCTTTCATTGCATATTATCAATGTTGTTGAAATTACATAGTTATGTTTACAGTGATTGTTGTTGTGAGTTGTTGTTGTGTTACAGTGTTCCCAGGATTGGGGGGGTCGTGTCCCCCCTGTACCCCCCGGGATTTCCGCCCATGCTTCTAACACATTAGCTACCATATCACCAAAATACCATCATTCTACACCGAGTAGCCTAATATCAATTTAGCGGTTTGCACTAACTCATAGCAGAGATACCTCTGGAAAAGTTATCTAGTATAATTATAACAAGCACACAGAACTGAGTGATGAACTGCTGGCGGCGGTGGATGGTCCAGGTGCGACCGGAGGATGAACGGCCGGAGGGGCGATGCTCGGTACGGCTCCGCTCTGCAAGAGAAGCCGTGTGTTGGTGAACCCCGTCTGTCTCTGGTCCATGTTAAAACTGTCCGCCGTGAAATGGTCAGTCGTGGGCGGCGCTAGGGAGGGGCTAGCAGGTGCTTCAGCACCCCCAAGAAAGACCAAAGCACCCCCAAAAATATTGCTCATTTATTAATAGTATTCAGGCCCGGAGTGGCCATCGGGAGAATCGGGAGAATTCACGGTGGGCCGCTCTGCCCGCTCATAAATTGGCCCAGCAGATCGCCTGCTTTCTCTTAGTTTTTTTCACACACCGAATAAAATGATATGTGTTAAGTTACTGTGACTGATAAGTAAGCTAATAGGCTACACTAGGTTTTAATCTAAATAAGCGCATGATCAGACCGTGGATTAAAAAGTGCCGTTTTCAGTTGTCGCGCATGCTCTCTTTCTCAAACACAAGTGCGTGTACCAAGTTTGTTGCCACGGAGACAAGCCTAAACAATCATTTATTGTTGTGGAGTTAGCAAGATTAAGCTGATGCAAAAAGAACTAGAGAGGGTACAATTTCTGGGGAAATTGTAGGGTGTGCTTACTTGCGTCGGTTGCACAAGGGTCCGTTTTTTAATGCCATTTTTACAACTGATATTTCTGTATATTTTATATAAAAATGCTTAGGCCTACTTATTATTTATAAAGATTACATAGATTTAAAAGCATCTTTTTTTTGCTGCTCATTTACAACTCAAAATACGAGTGAAGTGTAGAATGAAATAGATGTCTCTCATTTCCCCTGCAAGAGGCAGCCTCATAGCTGAATCAAAACGAATACATTTGGCAGACCGGTGTAAAAATTGACCTAATCTCTATGATTTAAACGTCCTTTTAAGTTTTTCCCTTCTCGTGATATTTTCAGGCATTTAGCCTACTCATATGGCATTCATTCATGAATAAAGAACCCCCTTTGAAGATTATTCTACGACGTTACCCGGCAGTAGAAGATGGAATCGCGATTCAAACAGTACCATCTGCTAACTGAAAATATGCCCCCAAAATAAGCTTGACATTTATTTAGTGGAAAATCGCTCATTCATAAAAAGCTCACTGGTAGCGATCATTGTCAGTAACAACGCAAAATGCGATATAGCCCTGTGTGGAGAAGCTGCCCCGGTAAATTCTACTACTAAAGTACAGTACTAGACTACTGCTGTGTTCGTCTTGGTAGCGATTGCGTTGGTTGAATTGGATTTAACGTTCTGTTGTACGGTTTAGGCTGAAATTAATTATTTTCATGAACAGATTGACAAAGTTTAGGCTGTGGCAATGAAGTTCAAGTTAGTAGTCAGATAGTTTCACCTATTGAAAGACTTTTGATTTAAGTAAGGGGAGGGCCGAACATGTTCTGTCGCCGTTTGACTTCCTACAGCTGTGTAGTTAGATGTTTTTGTAGTGTCTCGCGTAGGCTACAGCGTTGCAGTGAGCAACACTGGTTTGAAACCACAGGTAATGATAATTTCACCAACAAATCGTTTACTTGTAATGTAATGTCATAATAAATCCTACAACGAAAATGTATTTGTGAGGAATGTTTATTTTAACGATTGAAAACAGATGCATCATAGACCACTGTAGTATGTGTTGCCCGGGCAACAGAGGCTAATGTCATGCTAATGCTTCAGTGAAATAGTATGGAAGCAAATCGTTACCAAAATTCAAATGCAAATGCATTTCCAGAAATGCATTTGCATTTTAAGAATGTGGCTGCATTATTTGACTCATAAATGAAATTAGTAATCAATCATCCTATTTGCATTTTAATTTTCTTCTTCAAGAGTGCTCAATCTTTCACTTAATTAAAATGAAAAAGAAATAGACATTTGAGATTTAATTTTCAAAACATGCCCCAGCAAATAGATACCAAAATTCAATTTGAAATGTAAAATTTGAAAATTAAAATGCATTTCCAGAAATGAATTTTCATTTTAAGAACGTGGCTGCAAAATCATGACCACAATTCAAATTCAAATGCATTTCCAGAAATGCATTTTCATTTTAAGAACGTGGCTGCAAAATCGTGACCACAATTCAAATTCAAATGCATTTCCAGAAATGCATTTTCATTTTAAGAACGTGGCTGCAAAATCGTGACCACAATTCAAATTCAAATGCATTTCCAGAAATGCATTTTCATTTTAAGAACGTGGCTGCAAAATCGTGACCACAATTCAAATTCAAATGCATTTCCAGAAATGCATTTTCATTTTAAGAACGTGGCTGTAAAATCGTGACCACAATTCAAATTCAAATGCATTTGCAGAAATGCAAAATGAACGAAAAAGCATTCTGAGCGGCGCAGCAGAGTGACGTCAGTAGCCGCTCTTCTTCAGCTCCCTGCTGACCGAGCTACCCATCTTGTTCGGTAGGGAGCGGTGTGCACATCTGCATTGCATTACATTGCAAATGTGCCGGGAAATTTGAATTGTGGTCACGATTTTGCAGCCACGTTCTTAAAATGAAAATTCATTTCTGGAAATGCATTTTCATTTGAATTTTGGTAACAATTTGCTTCCATAAAATAGTAGACTACCGTTTCCGAAAGTAGATGTGGGCCTACTTCCTTAATAATATCAGCTAAAATTGTACATTTCACAATTGTGTTTCACATCACAAAGTAAAATGAGTAAATAGTTATCACCCTGGCCTCTTTGCTTGTGGCGTTTCTGCAGCTGCCTTGCAGTAAAGCTATAGTTAGCCTAGCTATCCCCCAAGTTAACAGATGCGAAACGAATGTTCTGCTACAGGTAGTCACGCGTGTTTTCGTGACGTTAGTGACGTTAGTAACGTCAGTGACTCTGGCTAGCAAATTAGCCACCGTTAGCTTCACTTTTCGCCACAAAAACTTAACTTGTGCCTAAACCATGCAACGGAACGTAAATCCCAATTGAAGCAACTCAATCGCTACCAAGACGAAACTTTTGACACCTAGGTTGTCTATGTAGGCCAAATATTGACTGAGTTTTAGGGGGCAAAAATAAAAAACAAAAAATAAATAACTAGAGAGGGTACAATTTCTGGGGAAATTGTAGGGTGTGCTTGCTTGCGTCGGTTGCACAGGGTTCCGTTTTTTAATGACATTTTTATAACTGATATTTCTGTATATTTTATATAAAAATGCATAGGGCCTACTTATTATTTATAAAGATTACATAGATTTAAAAGCATCTTTTTTTTGCTGCTCATTTAGCCTACAACTCAAAATACGAGTGAAGTGTCGAATGAAATATGATATCTTCTCATTTCCCCTGCAAGAGGCAGCCTCATAGCTGAATCAAAACAAATACATTTGGCAGACCGGTGTAAAAATTGACCTAATCTCTATGACTTAAACGTCCTTTTAAGTTTTCCCTTCTCGTGATATTTTCAGGCATTTAGCCTAGCTACTCATATTGCATTCATTCATTAACCCCTTTGAAGATTATTCTACGACGTTACCGACAGTAGAAGATGGAATCGCGATTCAAACAGTACCATCTGCTAACTGAAAATATGCCCCCAAAAACGTAAATAAGCTTGACATTTATTTAGTGGAAAATCGCTCATTCATAAAAAGCTCACTGGTAGTGATCATTGTCAGTAACAACACAAAATGCGATATAGCCCTGTGTGGAGAAGCTGCCCCGGTAAATTGTAGGCTACTACTACAGTACAGTACTAGACTACTGCTGTGTTCGTCTTGGCGATTGCGTTGGTTGAATTCGATTTAACGTTCCGTTGTACGGTTTAGGCTGAAATTAATTATTATCATGAACAGATTGACAAAGTTTAGGCTGTGGCAATGAAGTTCAGGTTAGTAGTCAGATAGTTTCACCTATTGAAAGACTTTTGATTTAAGTAAGGGGAGTGCCGAACATGTTCTGTCGCCGTTTGACTTCCTAAACAACTGTGTCTCGCGTAGGCTACAGCGTTGCAGTGAGCAACACTGGTTTGAAACCACAGGTAATGATAATTTCACCAACAAATCATTTACTTGTAATGTAATGTCATAATAAATCCTACAACGAAAATGTATTTGTGAGGAATGTTTATTTTAACGATTGAAAACAGATGCATCAGAGGCTGACGGGGCTCTCACGTAGCAAACCAAAGTTTTTACAGCAACCTACATTAAAATCTCACCACCTGGCTGTCTTCACAATAGTCATATCGTCATAACATTGCCCTCCTTCTGTTTTTTGGTGTAGAATTGACCGAACTATAAAATTACGAAAATACTAAAGTAGACGCTTGCATGGCTGCCGCCTAGACAGACTCACGGGCGACGCGCACTCGCTCAAATTACAAAGACTTTCACGACCTAAATCAAAAATCCGAGATGGCAGTTCCACTCGAAATTGCTTGTTCAACAAAACCCAATGGTTGGTAATTTTGGTGGTTGGCATTTTTCACTCATATTCCAAGCTCCAATTTGCGTGCTAGAACGTCTCTATCACGTTGTATCCATGCGTCGTTGCTAACGTGTGCTGACGTAGTGATGTAGGCTAGCACTGTTACCCTTTGTTGACAGAAGACACTTTTTGCCACAAAAACGTTGTAACCTCCTAAACTGTGCAACGGAGTGTAAATAAAAATACAAGCAACTCAATCGCTACCAAGACGAAACTTTTGACACCTAGGTTGTCTATGTAGTCCAAATATTGACTGATCCTTAGGGGGGCAAAAATAAATAATAAATATATATGTGAGAGAACAAAGGTTGTGCTCTCGCCGAAGGCTTGAGCACACCCAATAATATATATGTGAGAGAACAAAGGTTGTGCCCTTGCCGAAGGCAAAGCACACCCAATAAAATGGATGGGGGAAAGATGCCAGGAGGAACTGAAAAAGCCAGGTAAAAAAGAAAGATCTGTCACTTCATAAATCTAGGTTCCTGCAAGGGTGGGAAAAATATGTTTTCTCAAAAGCCCTGAATCTTTCAGGTACAAATTGGGTGTGCTTTGCCTTCGGCAAGGGCACAACCTTTGTTCTCTCACATATATATATATTTGGGTGTGCTCAAGCCTTCGGCGAGAGCACAACCTTTGTTCTCTCACATATATATTATTGGGTGTGCTCAAGCCTTCGGCGAGAGCACAACCTTTGTTATCTCACATATATATTTATTATTATTTATTTTTGCCCCCCTAAATCTTTGTCAATATTTGGCCTACATAGACAACCTAGGTGTTAAAAGTTTCGTCTTGGTAGCGATTGAGTTGCTTGTATTTTTATTTACGTTCCGTTGCATGGTTTAGGCTGAAGTTAAGTTTTTGTGGCAAAAAGTGAAGCTAACGGTGGCTAATTTGCTAGCCACAGTCACTGACGTTACTAACGTCACTACGTCACTAACGTCACGAAAACACGCGTGACTACCTTTGGCAGAACATTCATTTCGCATCTGTTAACTTGGGGGATAGCTAGGCTAACTATAGCTTTACTGCAAGGCAGCTGCAGAAACGCCACAAGCAAAGAGGCCAGGGTGATAACTATTTACTCATTTTACTTTGTGATATGACACACAATTGTGATGTGTAATGTACAATATAAGCTGATATTATTAAGGAAGTACATCTACTTTCGGAAACAGTAGTCTACTATTTCACTGAAGTATTAGCATCATGACATTAGCCTGTGTTGCCCGGGCAACAAATACTACAGTGGTCTATGATATATCTGTTTTCAATCGTTAAAATAAACATTCCTCACATATACATTTTCGTTGTAGGATTTATTCTGACATTAGTAAACGATTTGTTGGTGAAATTACCATTACCTGTGGTTTCAAACCAGTGTAGCTAGCTCACTGCAACGCTGTATCTTATGCGAGACACACTACAAAAACATCAGTACACAGCTGTTTAGGAAGTCAAACGGCGACAGAACACGTTCGGCACTCTCCTTACTTAAATCAAAAATCTATCTAACTACTAACCTTAACTTCATTGCCACAGCCTAAACTTTGTCAATCTGTTCATGAAAATAATTTCAGCCTAAACCGTACAACGGAACGTTAAATCCAATTCAACCAACGCAATCGCTACCAAGACGAACACAGCAGTAGTCTAGTACTGTACTGTAGTAGTAGAATTTACCGGGGCAGCTTCTCCACACAGGGCTATATCGCATTTTGCGTTGTTACTGACTGATCGCTACCAGTGAGCTTTTTATGAATGAGCGATTTTCCACTAAATAAATGTCAAGCTTATTTACGTTTTTGGGGGCATATTTTCAGTTAGCAGATGGTACTGTTTGAATCGCGATTCCATCTTCTACTGCCGGTAACGTCGTAGAATAATCTTCAAAGGGGGTTCTTTATTAATGAATGAATGCAATGAGTAGGCTAAATGCCTGAAAATATCACGAGAAAGGAAAAAGATAAAAGGACGTTTAAGTCATAGAGATTAGGTAAATGTTTACACCGGTCTGCCAAATGTATTTGTTTTGATTCAACGATGAGGCTGCCTCTTGCAGGGGAAATGAGAAGACATCATATTTCACTCTACACTTCACTCGTATTTTGAGTTGTAAATGAGCAGCAAAAAAAAGATGCTTTTAAATCTATGTAATCTTTATAAATAATAAGTAGGCCCTATGCATTTTTATATAAAATATACAGACCCCTGTGCAACCGACGCAAGCAAGCACACCCTACAATTTCCCCAGAAATTGTACCCTCTCTAGTTTGGGTTGTAATTTACAGAAAATATTACAATATGAGTCCAACGAAATATTTATATTAGCCTACAGAAAGCTCAAAAAACTATTTTGCACAGAAATTATTGCAAAAAATTGCGCTCGCGCGCAATGCGCGCTAGCTGATGTAGGCTACAATAACAGTACAGCAGGAGGAGCCATTCAGTGATCTGGCGTAGATAGGGAGAAATTACGTAGATAGGGCATTTTTTGGCTCCGCCCATTAAAACCTGATCTGAAAACAGAAGAGAAACTGTTTTTCGGTTTAACACTGAAACACACATTTCAGTGTGACAAAGTCTTAGTGCTTTGCACATGCTTTCAGGAACTCATTTCACACGTATATAATGTACTTAGAAGCAAAACATGGAATTTACTTTACAGGATCTTTAAGCAGAATTTATTTTGGGGACCCTCGGCGTCGCCAATTGTTATAATTTTTTCTTAATTACTGTATTTCTTCGATTAAACTTCAATTTATTACACATTGTTCATTTTTGGTGCACCGTTTATTCGAGGGCAGCGTTTATTTCAGGGCGACCTTTAATCGAAGAAATACGGTATTCTAGGCTAGCTGCATGAACATGCTAACGTGTTAGTTCGCTACATTAAATGTTCTTAGACAGTTTGAACAGTACCGTCTTCTAAATCACCGATTAAGCAACGAGCAAATGTCAATGTTAGTTAGACTAGCTAGCTCTATCTCATCTGCTTTTTATTAAGGCTGATTTGCAAGGAATGGAAGAACAGCTAGATAGCGAAAACACCTAGACTACCTACTGTAGCCTGTAAACTAGTTTAGCTTGCTAACTCAACAGCACCTGATTGTCCAGTTCTTTCAATAGATAATCTAGACAGGCGTTAGCAATAAGCTAGACTGCTATTCGTTTTATGGCTATTTTTTCGTAAGCTCCCTTCTAATGCCGACTAACAGCTAGTCTCTAGCTAGCTAGAGTAATTTGCTAAGTAAGGTATGTTGATGTGATATGTGAAACGTATTTAGCTAACAGTGGACCCCTAGTAGAGCAACACAAAAAAATGTTCATTAAAATGACATGCTGCTACTAGGTATTTCAGGACATGCTGCTCCTACCGTATTTCTGGGGCGGCGTTTATTACACAATGTTCATTTTTGGTGCAGAGTTTAAACGACAGCAGCGTTTAATTGAAGAAACACGGTACATTAAACTGTAATTTCATGTGCTCTTGGGGGCCCTCTGGTGGCCACGGGGGCCCTAAGCAGCCGCTTAGTTCGCTTATGCCTTGGGCCGGCCCTGCTCCCCAGTCAACACTGTGGAGTCCTTCCGCTTCCTGGGCACTATCCTCTCCCAGGACCTCAAGTGGGAACTGAACATCAGCTCCCTCACCAAGAAAGCACAACAGAGGATGTACTTCCTATGGCAACTGAAGAAATTCAACCTGCCAAAGACAATGATGGTGCACTTCTACACAGCCATCATTGAGTCCATCCTCACCTCCTCCATAACCATCTGGTACGCTGCTGCCACTGCCAAGGACAAGAGCAGGCTGCAGCATATCATCCGCACTGCTGAGAAGGTGATTGGCTGCAATCTGCCTACCCTCGAGGACCTGCACACCTCGAGGACCCTGAGGCGAGCGAGGAAGATTGTGGCTGACTCCTCCCACCCTGGTCACTCCCTGTTTCAGTCACACCCCTCCGGCAGAAGGCTGCGGTCCATCAGGACCAATACCACACGACTCAAAAACAGTTTCTTCTCTTCCGCTGTTGGCCTCTTCAACAAGGCCAAGGGTTCACACTGACTTCATGACTCAATGCCCTTAAAACAACACTGCTTTTTGCACTGCACAATACAATCTTAGATTTTATTGTATAGCTTATTTTAATCTAATTCCATTGCTAGTTATGTACCCTTAGTTTGCTACTTATGTACCCTTAGTATAGCTAGTCCTAATATTACAATTTTAGATTCCTATATGTGAAATGTTTGCACCTTCCTGCCAAAGCAAATTCCTTGTCTGTGCAAGCTTTCATGGCGAATAAAACCCATTCTGATTCTGAAGAGCATCAAAGTCTCCTTTTTAAATGTTCTCTTACTCTGTCTCTTTCTCATTTTCTCTCTCTGTCACTTCATTTTCCCTCCTTCTGATGGCATTTTAAAGAGCTCTACTGACTGAGGAGGATGCCCACCAACAACTTTCAGCTTTCCTTTACAGCTTGCTGCTGTGTTGTTTTATGAGCATATAATCGGGAATAGTGTTACCCCGCTTCTCGTGGGCCAGGTCCAAGCCAAACACACTGGGAGGATCCAGCATAAACACTCTGGTCCTGCGGCTCTCCCAGGCAGAACTGGAGCTTAGCTGGAGAGGGCAAGCACAACAGTTCTACTCAGGTCAGCTCTGTCTAGCAGCACGACAGGCTCACTGGTGATGTCTTTTTTGGATGTGCCAAGTCTAGAAGTTTCCATTAACAAGGTTTTCATCCTGCGGTGCATGCTGCAATGAGATAGGCACATGTGTGTTCAGTTTCAGACGAAAGTGAGGTTGCATTCTGTCAGCCATTCAGCCATGCACTTGTTTTGTATGTGTAAACCGCTGGCCTTCCCATCGGAGTGAGTCATACTGCCACAAGGCCCGAGCCCAGATGCTTGTTGGCCATAAACCCAACAGTCCACAGGTTCAGTGAGTTTATTAGTAATATGTCTGACAGACAATAAACTACAGTTATTTGCTGTTTTGAGTGACATTTACCAAATCTGATGCGGGGGTTATCTGGTGCAAGGTTAACGATGCTACTGCCCACGGCTAATGCATTCTGGATAGTTGGGGAACACGGACGTCATTTGCAAAGCCTAACCAAATGAGTCTCATTTCGGTGTAATGAACCAGCAAATGCCAAAGTGTGCCTGGCTGAGAGAAAACATGACCGTCAGAATTCCACTGTGTGAACTAGGGGTACACCGATCCGATATTAAGATCGGATATCGGCCCAGATATTGACAAAGTAGCTGGATCGAGGATCGAAAAAATTTACAGATCCACTGGCCGATCCATTTTCTTTTTTTTTCGCAGCACATATATGTCATTTTTCAGTAGCATGAGTTAACCAAACCTTTAGATGCGTGAATTCTAAATATTTCCGACGGTCCCCACAGCAAGCATAATACTCGTAGCACTAGCATGCTAGTGATACCTGTTAGCCTTCTCATTAGTACATATTGAAGCCATACAGCGTTTGTCGCACAGTTTTTGTCTATCGGAAAATATTCAGTTGGAATGTTCTAAATCGCATATGCGACATTACGCTGTGAGACCCGCATTCGAACGATCACGTATGTGCACGTATAGTAGAGTTGTTGAGCTGCAGGAATTCGGCGTGCTCCTAGCATTGTGCTTTTGGATGTGCTTGATTAAATTGGTAGTATTGTACTTTCCAGTACTAACACCACCCCTAAAAACATTTAGCGCTACTTTGCAGACATTGCAAACAGCCGACGAACTAGTTGGCGTGGCAAGCGTGAAATATCTCCACACAGCCGACTCTTTGGCTCACTCCATGTTACTTTTAAGTTTAACTGTCCACTGTTTGGACACGAGCTTTACACCGCACGGTGCAATGCTTCAAGCTAAAAACTTCCATGGTTCACACACCAGCGACAACAAATAAATAAGAATTCCAATCTTTTTTTTACATGTTTACAATGTTTGGTAACTGTTTGATTACTATTGTATGTTTGACCAATACACAATTTTGTTTCTACTGCTACATTTTATTTATTTTAATACGTTTGATTACATTCTATTTTCGAATTTTGAATGCACAAGTGTTTTTTAAATGACAAATAAATAAGAATTCAGTACATTACATCTGTTATTTTGTCATAGTTAGGAAAGTAATGTTTAGTTAGGAAAGTATGGTGCCTTTAGTCTCTTCCACATGGTGGAAGGAAGGTATAAGGTGGGAGGTATACAGTTTATTATTAATTAAACAACGGTATCGGATCGGTATCGGGTATCGACAGATACACAAAGCCCAGGCATCGGTATCGGTATTGAAAAAGTCGGATCGGTGCATCCCTAGTGTGAACACAGCTGTCCACACTGCATTAACCATCCCATACTCAGTTTCGCCTTTGATTCAGCCACCTCTCATCTATATGTCTGATTCATCCATCTTATCTCTGATTTATCCTTTTAATCTATGTCTGATTCAGCCATCTTATTTATGTCTGATACAGACATCTTATCTCTGATTCATCCATCTTATTTATGTCTGATTCATCCATCTTATCTATATGTCTGATTCATCCATCTTACCTATATGTCTGATTCATCCATCTTATCTATATGTCTGAAACCAAGGAAAAGAAAAGACAAGAAACTGGCTCCATGGTATTCAGAGGAAACCCGCACTCTCAAGAGGTCCACTAGAAAACTAGAACATAAGTGGCGTACCACTAAATTGGAGGTTTTCCGCCTGGCCTGGAAGGACAGCCAAATGGAGTACAAGCAAGTCCTCATCAGGTTCAGATCAGAATATTTCTCTAAGTTGATTAGTAAGAACAAACACAACACGACAACACACAAGTTCCTATTTGATACTGTTGCAAAACTCACTAAGAAAAGTACACTCTGTGTTAGTTCAGATCTCTCTCCCAATGATTTCTTAGATTTCTTTGACCAAAAAATCTATGCAATAAGGGACAAACTACAGACTAGTCCTGGAGGAGTGGCCATCAACACTGAACTTTAATCTATACCAAGCATGCTGCATGTTGAGGCTCTCACTTTAACCCTATTTCTATGGAAGCATTCATCGAGCCGATAGACTCCTCGAAACCCACTAGCTGCCTTCTCGATCCCCTCCCTGCCAAACTCTGTAGGGAACTTCTCCCTATTATTGGACCACCCATGCTTAGTATTATTAATGAATCTATTGTAACTGGCCAAGTCCCCGACGATTTCAAACAAGCTATTATTAAGCCCCTTCTTAAAAAAACAAACCTGGATCCAGGTTGTCTTAGCAACTTCAGGCCAATTTCAAATTTGCCATTTCTCTCCAAAATTTTAGAAAAGGCTGTGGCACAACAGCTCACTGAGCACCTCTCCTCAAATCAGCTTTATGAACCTCTCCAGTCTGGATTTCGTCTTCACCACAGCACTGAAACTGCATTAGCCAAGGTAGTCGATGATCTATTATTAGCCTCTGACGCGGGCTCTATCTCTGTCCTGGTTCTTCTAGACCTAAGTGCATCTTTTGACACTGTGGATCATGAGATTCTCCTGGAACGTATGGAGAACTATGTTGGGATTTCTGGTACGTCACTTCAGTGGTTTAGATCGTATCTATCTGATAGATCACAATATGTCCACTACGATGGCTGCTCATCCAGGAGCTCCACTGTAAAATACGGAGTACCACAGGGTTCAGTTCTAGGCCCTCTGTTATTTTCACTCTGTATGTTGCCTTTAGGAAACATAATTAGAAGCTTTGGGGTAAATGTTCACTGTTATGCAGATGATACTCAGCTATATATGACGCAGAACGAAGGTTCGGCTGTAGCCTACTTGAAACATACTATTGAGAACATATTCGCTGCATTGCACGCGTGATGAACACAGCTTTTTTTCTTTTCTTCATCGCAGACTTTTTTTTCCTTTGGCGCTCGGGATTTGTCATTGGCGCTCGGGAAAACGGCTTTGGCGCGCGGCAACATTTTCTCTATGCAGGAAAAACCCTGCTTCTCATCTATACCGTATGTCTGAATCAGCCATGTCATTTATGGTCACATTACCCATTTTGTAATAACAACATGTGAGGGTGGATAGAAGGAGTAATGTTCCAACTCACCCGGTGGAGGGGGTCATGATGCACCCCCCACGGTCCACCGTCACCCTGCAGCCGCACCCCCTCTCTGGCGTGTCGTGGTTCATTCCAAAGTTGTGGCCCAGCTCATGGGCGAGGGTCACTGCCGCCCCCAGGGGGTTGTCAGAATGGTCCTGGGAGAAAAAAAGCGTATTCATAGTCTGTATTTAGAGAATCAGCACAGTAGTTTACCCTTTACTAGTCACTACATAAGACAGACATGTCATGAAATGTTAATGATCTCTAAGTGTTATTCTGACATTACCCCGCCATAATCGAATTTAGTCCAGCATTAACCCCTGCGAATATTGGTTATTTGTTCATTTCTCAGAACTGTTTCCTTTCCCATTCCATTTGACAGAAGTGACAGGAATCATCACCATCCATATATCAACTTCTCCAAAAGTGGGAGAAATATCACTCAAAGCTCACTGGAGAACAGAGTTTTTAATTGCTTCTACTGGTTGTGTCTGTGCTTATCCGAGCGTCGCCCTGTCAGTGTGTTGATACAGGAGGAGAGGAAAAGCAGTAGGCAGCAGCCTGTCACATTCATCCAGCTCTCCACACCTTGACAGCAACAGATGTCCTGGTCTAGACACACACGGACTGTGAACTCACTCTATGCTACGCCGCTTCTCGCAGCACCAACACATCAGACAAGAGATGTGGAGCAAAAAAACACATCCAGATGGACGGACAGATTAGAAGCTTGGTTAGATAGGCATTCTAACAGATGGACGGATGGACAGACAGAGCAGCTGCTGAGGTGTTCAGAGGTGTTGGAGACGGGGAACGCACGTGCCAAAACACCCGATAAATAATTGAACGGCGAGAGCTCCCATCTCCGAGGTGGGTGGAAAAGTGTGTGTGTATGTGTGAGCGCACGTTAAGGGAAAGTCTTCAGTCGCCGTGCATTATTCAGCAACAGTGTTGAAGTCAGGCCTGAACAGAAGAACAGCTCCGCAGCAGGGGAGGTGAACACAGCGGTGACCAGCTGTCAGCACTGAAGGATCCAGCTGCGGAGTTTGGGATTTATGCAAAAAACTCTAATTCCTGTCTCTGGAATAACACCTTCCGTGATTGTTGAGCACATGCTGAAAAGGACGGCATGATTTGAATAGAAGATGTAAACCTTCTGTCTGCTCAAACAGATTCAACATGGACGCCGGGTATTCAGAACATTCTTTGTATTCATGCGAGGGCCAGACTAATTAAGGACGGATGTGTGACATTAATCTACCTGAAGGTTTACACTGGAATAATGTATGGGGGGAAATAATTTCCAAATATTGAATAAATGAGGAGAGAAACTGTTCCTGTCTGTGACCTGATGCCTGTGTGTGTGCGTGCATGCCTGTGCAGGTTTGTGTATTGACCATGTCCACGGTTTACCATCTGCAGGGACCAGAGCTGATAAACATGTGTAAAAAGGCTGTAAAACCCTGCTCATCACCCAACCATGACAAAACAGAGAGAGAGAGAGAGAGATGGGGACTAAGAAAGAGAAAGACAGAGAGAGGGGGGGAGGAAGAGAGGCAGAGAGAAAGCAAGGGACCCAGAGACAGGAGGAGAGAGAGGAGAGAGGAGGATAGTAGATTGGTGAGGTCTATTAGAACGTACTTCACTGCATTATGGGGCTACTCTTGCAGAAGGTATAGGATTTTACTCAACAGGCTCCACTTATTTGATCATTTACAACATTTCTGTTCCTACTCTGTGTGATATCTCCTTCTGTTCTCTCGTTTGTTGTGGCACGTTAAACAAGAGTGTCTCTACGTGTGTAATTGATACTTCTGTTGATTTATCAGTCTGTGCTCTCCCACCCACTGGAACAAGGCTAAGACACAACATCACCTATTCTGTTGACGTGGTACATAAAGGGGTTGGTCAACGAGTGCATTTCTTATGTAAATAATTGTTGGTAGTGTGTCAGCCAGGCAGCCCTATGCTCACTCACTGCAGTCTCAGAGGGGATGGAAGGAGCCAAGAGCTCATCAACAAGCAAGATGGAGAACAAAAGATGGAGGGTGGAGAGGAAGGAGAGGGAAGAAGCAGGTCAATGAAAACCATGTTTACCACGCATCATGGATGCACTACGATAGCAGTGGCATTTTTCCCAGGAATGGGGGGGTCGTGTCCCAACGGGATTTCCGCCTATGTACGACAGAAATATAGAAAATCCTATCGGCAGGCAAGAAAAAAAGATTCCACCTAGGGCTACTCACCATGACGATGCCTCCTGACTGTTCCGCTGTGCACATGCTCATGATGGGTGCCATGCCGATGGTGGTGCCCTGGAAGTAGACACCGCTGTGGAGGTCAACAACACAGTGGAGTTCAAAACAAATATGTGACACACTCTAGTCAGAAGGGACCGTTGTCAGCCAAGGTCATTTCTCAGTTTTTTACAGATTGTGAAAGTGCAGACTGTAAGCTTTCAAATAATGTGTCATCTATTGAAATCAGAAAATAGTTGAAGAAGATTCACCGATCTGAATGTTGGTAAACCTGGAATGCTCGACCAGAGAAATCCCCCTTGAAAGATTCTAGCCTTTTCACGCCTTCAGACAGGGTGTGATTGTTTTTGTGTTAATCATTAGAAGCGCTGAGCGCCGGTCATTTCACCACAGTAAAGAGAAAAAACTTTAAACATGTTATTGACGGCGTTAACGCAAACCCATTTTAACGGCTTAAATTTTTCTACCGCGAGATTAACGTTATTTTTTTATTTTTTAAAAAGTTGCCAAATGGTTCCATTGACAAGACCAAAGTGATCTGTGTGTTTTGTCGTTGTGAACTGAGCTATCATCGCAGCACGTCCAGTCTGAAATACCACTTGATGGCCAAGCACACAGCTGATGCGAATTCTCCGCCCCCTCGTCAAAGCCAGGCGATTTCAATGTTGTTTTCAATTTAAAAAAACATTTGCACTAAGCAATCCGATCCACTTTTCCATGTTGATAAGAGCATTAAAATGAGAAAAAAATTATGGGACAAGAAGAAATCAAGGGACATTCAGAATAGATAAAAATGTGCGATTAATTGCGATTAATCGCGAGTTAACTATGACATTAATGCGATTAATCGCGATTAAATATTTTAATCGTTTGAAAGCACTAGTAATTATGCCTATGTGCGTTTAACCAACAAAAGAAAAACTTTACAACAAATAAACTAAAGAATCCTCGACAGCACTAGAAAAACATATCTTCTCGATCAAATTCCAGGGGTCCTTTTTTCTTGACTGATCCTAGATAAGTCCAGAATTTTTCTTTCTTTCTAAATCACACCTGGAAAAGCTAGTTTAAAGCTATTTTCCTCCTGTTTCTGTTCAATTGCTGCCGGCGGCGCATTCAGATTTTTTCCTGCCTGTCAAGGCTGCAGTTCGCTTTTCTATCAGTAGATGGGCTCCCTTGCACAGGTATGTAATTCAGACGGTATAACCTAAATACGATTATATGTATAGCAAAATATGTAAAGCCTATGCAAAATGATGACAACAAATTTAATTTAATTCTATGAAGTGCATTTGCTTCAGCCATTTGTGTGTAGACAGGTAAATACAAGTTGGCAGTAACACTAGCAGTAACAATAATTGTAATGGTAAAATGAAGTAGCCTATGTTTGTTTAAAGTGGGTACACATAACTCGGGCTGAAACAAAAATAATTACGACAAATATTTCTGTTGTCGACTAGTCAATCTCATTTGAGCTCATACAACCTATTTTAAGGGCTTACAATTACGCGATTTGATCAGTGCGGCGCTGTAGTGCTTCGACTGTCAGTGTGTGTTTAACGCTACCCTCCCGTATGCAATCCAATAGAAGACGAGACAGAATGGTGCTTACGAGAATGTCGGAGTGCAAACGAAGCCAAACTAGCAGAGCTAGGCCAGAGCCCGTCTACGTAGATCCTCTCGACTCCCTATTAAAGATCAGTAAAAAAGTAAAGCAAATTCCATGATTTGCTTCTCAGTACATTATATACGTGTGAAATGAGTTCCTGAAAGCATGTGTGCAATGCGCGAAAACTTTGTTGCACTGAAATGTGGAGTTAGACGTTGAACAGTTTCTCTTCCGTTTTCAGCTCAGGTTTTGTATAGGCGGAGCCAAAACCCGACCAATCGATGTCACAGCGACCGATCTACGTCAGATCACAGACCGTTGCATTCTGTTACTCAGCTAGTACAATGCAAAGACAAAGTAAATAACACATAAAACACTCAAGAGACTGCAGGTATGGCTGATCTGATATCTGCAATTGATTTAGCTAGTGTGGCTGTTGTAGCAAAATTCAATAAATTCGAGGGGGCGGAGCTTCAGCTCCTTCAGGCAACACGCCCCCCCCCCCCCCCCCCCCAGTCTCAAGCAGAGAAGACTTCTGATTTTCCTCACGATTTCAAAGCCTAATTTAACATACTTCTCTGGGGGGTTTTTTCATTCGAATTTGGATGGGTAGTAAACAACACATTCTTTTGTGGTGTGATGAACTTAAAACTAATTTTCAATTCCACTTTACAGGATCTTTAAGCCCCATTGTACAGAATTTGGTTGCAGTTCCACCAGAGTTCCACTGGGGGTGATCGCGAGCGAGTGCAAAATGAATGGGAGTCTATGGAGCTAAACGGCTAAATTTGTCTCTTTCACCTGATTGTTGTTGAGAAATCAAAAAAAAATCTAACACCCAGCAGTGTGTATTTTTTTTGTCTCCCCTTTCGAATTCAACATTTAAATTACTAGACAAAAAATTAGATCCTGAGAAAAGTGGATTTTGAGGGGTATAGCTCCATTGACCTCCATTCATTCTGCACTCGCCCGTTAGCGCCCTCATATGGAACTAGAGTGGAACTGCAACCAGTTCAGAACCCGTAAGTTTCCCGAGAGTGGCAGTTCTCCCCTATTAGACATTCTCTGGTAGCACATACTATTGGCGGAACTTGCCTTTCATGGGAGCACAACGTGCATGTTGGAGTATTTCAAGCAGAAACGTCCCGGCACAAGAGGTCACATACAACTAGCCAGGATAGCCGTTGTTCGGGACGCCAGTGGATAAAAACGGGCTAGTTGTATGTGACCACTCGTATTTCACGCATAGGCCTACCAACACTGTAGAAACATGTGCACAGGCAGCGGTTAGACAGTAGGATAGTGCACAACCATTTTAATAACACTCGGAAATTCCGACTTCCGAGTAGGCAGTAAGTGTTAAATCTTTTTATTAGTGAATTCAAAAAGACAAAAAAGCTAACAAACTTAAAACATTATTGCAGTAAAGTGATAGTTTGGTTTGGATAGACTAAAGCAATCTAATATAGAAGTCGGGCCAGTTTTAATTATCGTAACACTAAGGTATGAGAAAAATAAACAACGGCCCCTTTTCACAAGAGCCTATCACATATATGTATCCTATGTTTCAGCAACAAAACAAGAAGCATGAGCAGTACATTATGACTACGGACGGACTCTGTCAACCCCCAAATACCGGTTTGACCAGGAAAATTAAGGACGGTGTACGTGCAGCATCAATTTCCTGCATTTTTGACACAAACACTCCAGTCTGGTGTCCAAGTGGTGAGGTTGAATGCATAGACAACATGGGAGTAATTATAAAATATGGAATATTTTTGTAGGCAAAAAAAGTTTTCAGATATACCAGTCCAAACTGCTTCAAACATTAGCGGTGTAAACCTTCCCCTTGTCCCGGGGCGCCAAATGTGCTAGGACTGCCACTGGCTTCAAAGCTGGGAGGAAACTCAGACAGTAGTGTAGGGTATTCCGTGTATATTGTAGTACAGTGTTACGCCGTCTGTTGTAAGGTACCTGACCAGCTGAGCGTTGTCGTGGGGCCTCTGGGGAAGCAGTTTGACCTTCCTCCAGTCCAGGAACTCATGAAGCGTGGTGAAGGGGTCCTGGCTGATGGGACACTTGTCCGAGTCGCTCCACACCTCCAGGCCTACTAGCGCCACACGGATGTTTAAGGCTCGGTAGAACTGAGGTGAAGAAGATTTTTTTTGTGACATTACTCTAAACTCACAAGTTCAAACTCATGTACTCATGAACAGGTGTATACATTCAATCATCCACTCATTATTCTATGAACCGGTAAGTTCGATTTTGCTGGATTGACTAAAGCAATGGATAATAAACCATATTTCATTGGAGAGTGGTGTGTATGTGTGTTAGTATGGGTGTGTGCGCATGTGTGTGTGTTTGTGGGGGGGGGGAAGGGCTACAGATCTGGTCGTTACCTTGTCAACATAGTTAGCAATCTCAGCCAGGCGTTGTTTGACCTTTTCCACATCCTTGCCTTGTTTCTGGAACTGGAACACCACAGTAAAGTAGAACATTGTCAATACTTCAGAACTGTGTAGTTTGTACTATCCCAATTCCTTACATAGCCTTAGAAAGTCTCAAACACGTCTCAAATTCTTTATCAAATTAAGCATCATAATATGTATACTAGTGGACTGGGAAAGATTTATTGTCAAACTATGAAATGTCTTAACAGAGAAAGTGAGGAAGTCTTTGCTGTCCTACAGTGAGGTACTGAATTAAAAAACATACTTTACACAACAGAAGGCTGGGAATGGGCCATCTGATGTGTGTCTTTTGGGGTGACAGCGGGTGACCTGTGTCCACCCACTGCCACCCACTCCCGTGGGATGTGACAGTAAGGGGCAGAGGTCAAGTTGAGGTTGGCCTTGGTTACCACAGATTACTCCTTGCTTACCTCTCTGTTGTCAGCCACGATGATCAGTTCCACGTACTTGGTGGTGCTCTGGGCATGTCGCCTGTGCTGCAGAAGGAATGAGAGAGAGAGGGAGGGTAAAAATGTATAAAGAATACCATGAGAAAGGGGCATACCATGAGAAAGAGAAAGAAGGGGGAGAGAGGGAGAGAAAGGTAGTGAAAGGGAGGGAGAGAGAGAGAAGGAAAAAATAAAGAGAATGAGAAAATAAAAGAAATAGGAGGGCAGAGGAAAGGACACAGAGAGGACACACTTTACAGCCCTCTAAAAAGGGCCGTCTACATATAGCAGACACTGCACTCGATAGGGCTTTACACCTGAACGACACAGCCCACACATGAGGGAACCAACACTGAGCTGCTGCCAAACAATCAGCATGGCTTCCTGTCTGACTCAATGAATGAGATTAGCCAAGGTCACATGGACCCATGATAACGTTCCCTTGGCTGGCCTTATTAAGTCATAAATCAGAAGGTTTGGAGATCTCCACCAACACACTTCGTAACACTGTTTGACTCCAAAACACCTGGACATATTCTCTTAATCTCACACAGCCACAGAGCCATCAGTGTTTGAGACATGTGTGTCTGTGCCAGACATTGATTTATGTGACTGCTTCACAATGTCTTTAACAGCATACTTAGATGGCAGGAGATGGGTTAGTGAAACTGTGGAGATGATATTGATTTGAAGTTCAGCCAGAACCAGAGGAACATGGCTTCCAGCTGTGGAACAGATGCTTTGTGTTGCGAGTGGGAAAAGACTGTGATTTAGCAACACAATCTCAGCGTTTAACTCAATCTCAATCTAACCATCGTCACTCGGGCACTCTCTAGCGCCAGCATAGAGTGGCCCAATCTATAGCTTTCTCTGGCAGCAACAATGTCAGCTTGTCTCCGAGCACACACACTCTCTACAGCCCCATATAGACACACACACCTTTCGTTAGAAATGACAACCCTGTTAGCTCCTATTTCCAGGCCGCTCCTGTTTCGTTCTTGTTTACCATCACTACTGTTCTGGAGATTACAGAGTCAAGGACTGTCTCTCGATGACAACTTCCATTTAAGAAAATATCACTCCCTTTATATCTTGTATTGCATCAAGGGTTTTGTCTACAAGGTTGACCATTCTCTCTCCACTGGTGGGTCGTGTGCTATGGCAGCAATTTCCTTCAGTCCTGACATTTCCCAGATAGCAGGGGCATAAAAGCACAATACTAATTGAATGAAGGGGGGCAATGTCATCAGATAAAAAGCCATCGAGAGACAGAGAAAATAAATCCCTTACCCTGAAGAATAAAACCATATTTTTCAGAGCATCATAAATCATTGGAATAGTCCTCCCTTTCCCCTGCCTCCCTCCTTTATCCCCCCTCTCTTTATCTTTCTCCCACTTTCTTCTTTCCTCCCTCCATCTCCCCTTTACCTCTCCCTCTCTCTAACCCTTCCCCACTCCCCTTTGCTGTCTCTCTCAACCCCACAGTCCACCCGCCCAACCTTTCTTTCTCTCTAATTCTCTTCCTTCCACCTTCCCTTAGCTAGTGCTGAATCATCGAAGTACTCACAACACAAATTCCATTTCATATATATCCTTCAGACATCAGTGTGTACTGCGTGTACTGTCAGGAAATGTTACCCAGATAATGTCTAGTGTCTTAACTTCTCAGAACTAACAATCATTCTGCCCTAAAAACCTAATGTTTTTTAACGTAATTATTTTTAAGGTCATATATATATTTATATATATTTTACTCCAACTTAACTGGAGTATAAAAATACATTTCCCTTTATGCGAGAGACGAGACGCTAATGGGGATAATATTAGATGCAAGGTCAACTGCTTACAAGACTGTGTGCAGGGAGAATTGTGCACTAACAATCCAATTGATATGGTCACATAAAGATTTGCTATACAGTATATGGTTTGAAAGCTCCAGTCGAAAAAACTATTTATGTTTCTACTGTAGTATGCTGAGAAAACATATTTTACAGATCCAGGGATGAAGAACAATATAATGACATCAGTTTTAATATACACCATATCCCAATGCTGTGTAGGTATTTATGTTCTATTATGCTTTACGACGCATTAAATAGAAACCATAATCCTAACACCCTCCCCCATCTCCTCCCCAACAGAATCGCCCAGTCTCTGTATTGAACCGATAAATCACAGCGTAGCGCTCCGCTTGTACAATCTCTCAACGGTCAGATAGACATCAGCGAAGGCAGTGTTCCCCTGTGCACCTATCTCTCACTCTTCTCCTCATCACCACTTCCACCTCCCTCCAACGTGAACGCATGCCTCTGCTGGAGGGCCCACTCCCAACAGATTTATGGTTACACTCTGGGACACTTGGGCAGCAGGGAGAAAAAGAGAGCACGAGAGAGAGGGAAAGAGAAAGAGAGAGAGCTGCCCAAACAAAACCAGATAATACTTAAAGTATACTTACAAAATATAAATGAATCTTATTCTATTAAAGTTGTCAATAAGTATGTTAATATACAAAATCTGTCAATTTTAAGTACAATTAAAACTGTGTAGATAGTTAGAACAGATAATTAAATGAATTAAGCTATCATTTAATACATTTCAATAAGATTTAAGTATACTCTTTCCGCTTGCGCTCAGAGGAGAGCAGTTTGTTTCAATCTAGATGGAGAAGGCTGCTAAAAGGCCCTTGCTAGATGATAAACGGCATGCAATCTGATCTGGAGTGCAGAGCGGGCACTCCACTCACAGCAGAGCCGCTTTCCACTCCCACTCCACACTCTCTTCATCCTTAATGGACTGGGAATAGATAAGACGCCAAAAAACACGCCAAAAAAATATTTTCCAAAGGCACCACCTCGTTTACAGGTGGCGCCCACTTACCCATAAGTCTGTTAAATCAAGGTAAATGCTTTAACCATACAAAGCCGTTTTTGTGGGTACCTTAAACATGTATTCCTAGAATACAGGTATGCTTATCTTGTAGCATGTAGCGTGATAAAATGGCATTCTGGTATTCAATTCTCCGGGGCTCACCCTGGTGCTGAAGTCCCTGAAGGGAGTGTGGCTCAGGTTACGTGCCTCAGGCAAGGTCATGTTGAAACCATGGCCACAGGTGCCGCCGGAGATGTCCAGATGCTCAGCCCTGTAGATCCAGTGGGTTTCACTGGCGGGATCATTTGACGGTTCCAGAACGAAGGATCGGTTCCCTGCTGAGATGAAGCCCCTGGGAAACACAGGAACACGACACATTTTTTTTTACACTTGATAGACTTTAGACACTTCAAGACAAAGGCATGTCAATGCATGTATTTAGTTTTAAAGCCAGACTTGAAAATGGAGTGTCTAAAATGTTTGGAATACATTGAGTGAGCTCGATTATAAATCAAAGAATATGGTGCTTTGAAACCTGCATATTTTTTTAAGGGAAATACTCATTCAACCCAGGTCTGTTTTCAAAGAATCAGCAGGAATTGTGGGTGAACACTGTACATTAGAAACTACAGTAGTGAATTGGTCTTGTGGTTAGCAGGAGCCATGGCAGCAGATTAACTCAACAGCATCCGTAGCAGATCAGCGGTTTCCTAATAAATGGCTACTGTTGTTAGCTATGGGGGGAAAGGTCTAGTGGTAGACATGTTACCTAATAAGTAGTATCCACTTCTTGATGTTGCCAAAATGATGGGGGCTCCTATTTCTCCATGCAAACTTTTCTCACGTTAAAAAGAGGCCACAGTGATTTAAAGTGACATCTTCATCCATTGAGACTGGCCAACATCTCAGTTTTTAGCAACCTCGCACAACATTCACAACCACATAAACTTACATTAAAATCCCCAAACCTAGACTGCTGCCAACTCAAACCAAGAGCAATTTGTCTTGGCTTGTGCACCAATGGAACACTTCTAGTCAAATGAGCTCCCAGCATCTGTCTATCTAGAGACAGGTTGCAGAAACAAAAGAAAAAAGTACTGGCCAAAAAAATACACAGACTTAACAATTACCCGTATCACTCCTTGGAGAGTGCAGACATATTGGCTGGTTCTCCAGAAAACATTCCTGATGTTGTCCAGCAATATTACCAGGACCATTACTCCTGTTCTGACAACTGTGAGCCCTCCCCAGCCCTGAAACCCCTGACTGGTCCACAGCCTCACTGACTGTTTCTCATCACCCTGTGTAGATATGGTCTTGGCTCATTAACAACAGTGTTATAATTTATAATTAGGCTGAGTTTACATGCCTTCATACATACTGTATCTTCCAGTGACCATATAGAGTGAGAAACAGGGTTTATGGACATAACTAGGGAGCATGCCAGATACAGGAGATGCCCTTGCTTTGGGCCAATGTAACTGTTTAATCTGTGGGATCATTGATGCGTGGAGCAGAATCATACTAAGGCTGATTTCATAGCTCGGCAGGGCATTGATGACCTTCCCCGATCCACCCAGTCGGCCCTGCGGCTGACCCACTCACCTGAGACCAGCGCACGCACTGAGGCTGACGTCAGAGAGGGCATACCGCTCCACCTCGCCATGGTAATAGCAGTTCACCTAGAAGAAAACACACACAACTGGCCGTCAGAAACCAGGTCAAGAGTATCGGGGTCAACTTAAAAAACAACCAAACATTTCAATATTTATGTTCAGTAACACCGGTCTAAGTAGTCTAAGATGGATAGATGTCAAGGAATTGTCCAGCTGGCCAGCTAATGCTGTCTCTGTTCTATCAAGAGCTACAGTTTACCAAGAGGATTACTGGGTTTGACATGTAGTATAATCCAGACCTCCTGGGGTGGGATGAAGGGACTGATGGGTCAAAAGGGAAAGAATGGTATTTGTGCTGAGTAGGGAGAGTAGGAGGATGGGGGTGGAGGATGGTTGGGTAAATTGTGTTTTCTCATTCAGTCAACCTCACCTACATCATTTCTCCCCTTCAGAATGCGCCTGGTTGAAATCTGTATGGAAATGTGTGTAGTCACACACCTATTTTTTCCATGATTGGAAAGTTCATATGCGAGGTTTATACATGAGGCCCCAGATCTGTCTGTTGAATGGAAGGGAGGAAGTGGCTGGTTTAGGGTGGAAACCACTCCTCCAATATTATTGTATGGCTGGCTGCTGGTCGATGAAATCCGCTCACAGGTGGGGTCCGAGACCCCCCCTCCCACACACACACAAACACACGAGTAGCAAAACACAGAAATGTGGGTTTTCCGCTTTGCTCTCAGCTAAATTAAGAAGCTCGGGGTGCCTGCTGATTCAGCAGGTTCAGCGTCTGAACGGATGTCTTTCTGCGGCTGAAGGCAAGCCAGAAGTGGCTAACTTGGTCTTGCATTATACATATAAAGTTGCCGGTGTAGTTGAAGGTTGGTGTTTCTTACTATTTCCTGTAATGGCTCAGCCTACATTTCCATGACTATTACAGTGAACTTCACTATTTCAGTTTCTCTCTACCTCCCTCCCTCTCATTTGTCCCATCTCCTCGACAGTCCTGTTCCTCCCAGAGACCTGCCAGATCTCCAGGTGTGGGAAGACAGGAAAACCCGTTACATGAAATATAGATAGACATTGTAGCAGAGCAAAGCCAGGAGGCTGGATATAGCACCCTGCATTAATGCCAACCCTTTTGCATCTTTGATGGAACACTGACTGTGATGCATTGGTTTAGGGGATACGAATAGACCGTCTGTTTCTAGGCTTTCTAAAGAATGATGGCACTGGAATTTGCTGACATTGTTCTAGGGTGAGGCAAATTTCCGCTTTACACCTTGCGATTGGAACCAACTCTTTATTACTCATACATATATATTATACAGATTATACAGATATATTATTATTAATTCTGTTTTCCAAATATGTAATTATTTACAAATAACCCTGTAACACCCCCTAAAAACTGTGCAAACGCAGCTAAAAAACTGTGCAAAAGCAGAGTTTCAAGGTCTATGGTACCTGGCATGGTACTGATTCTGGGTGGGAGAGGATATGTCTAAAGAGTTACAGCACACTGGAGCAGAGAGAGCAATAAAGAAGACAAATGAGAATGGGGAGGGCTGATGGGCCTCAGACACAGGCTGAGCCTCCTGACTGACTCCCCAAGAACGCCTCGTCTCTGACACGAGGCTGAACCCTCTGGGGGGCCCCGGCCTCCTCCCCTACAGACAGCCCAATACATTAACAGTGCGTCCAACCGGTGCCCACCGGTCCGCGGACCGGTACCGGTCCGTGGGTCATTTCGTACCGGGCCGCACAAAAAAGAATTAATAACATTATTTCCTTTTAATTGATTAGCAGAATCTTAAAGACGTTTTATTCTGAAAAATGACCTGATTCTCTCCTTCTCCGCGGGCCTTTTCCCCTGAGCAAAAAAGCTCTGCAAAGACATGTGTTTACTCATTTTTTAGCAAGTTTGTGGGCTTTATTGAACGGTATCATGCGCGTCTCTTCCTCTTGACACATGACAAGTGATAGTTACCACTCAATGAAGCCTGTTTGAGACAACAACTCTATCGGTGTTTTGGATGAAGGCTATCCTGAGATCGCCACTAAAGCACTGAAAACCCTGCTTCCATTTCCAACATCAAGCGGGATTTTCTGCCGTGACAGCAATCAAACACAATTATGGAATAGGCCTGAACTGGATATAAGGAACGCACTTCGGGTGTCATTGTCATAGCTTATAGTCACACACAACAGTGGGACTGACACATCGAAAGCTAGATAGTAACAATATAACGATGGAAAACCAGGCTAAGAAACTTAAAGATGGGTCAATTGAAAAAACGGCTGTTTATTTTACATAAAACTATTTTTCGCTCAAATCAGCTAAACTATTTTTACGCTGCTCTAAAGACCCAGCAATTCAATCAATTTCCCGGCACATTTGCAATGTAATTGCAATGCAGATGTGCACACCGCTCCCTACCGAACAAGATGGGTAGCTCGGTCAGCAGGGAGCTGAAGAAGAGCGGCTACTGACGTCACTCTGCTGCGCCGCTCAGAATGCTTTTTCGTTCATTTTGCATTTCTGCAAATGCATTTGAATTGTGGTCACGATTTTACAGCCACGTTCTTAAAATGAAAATGCATTTCTGGAAATGCATTTGAATTTGAATTGTGGTCACGATTTTGCAGCCACGTTCTTAAAATGAAAATGCATTTCTGGAAATGCATTTGAATTTGAATTGTGGTCACGATTTTGCAGCCACGTTCTTGAAAATGAAAATGCATTTCTGGAAATGCATTTGAATTTGAATTGTGGTCAGGATTTTGCAGCCACGTTCTTAAAATGAAAATGCATTTCTGGAAATGCATTTTAATTTTCAAATTTTACATTTCAAATTGAATTTTTGGTATCTATTTGCTGGTGCATGTTTTGAAAATTAAATCTCAAATGTCTATTTCTTTTTCATTTTAATTAAGTGAAAGATTGAGCACTCTTGAAGAAGAAAATTAAAATGCAAATAGGATGATTGATTACTAATTTCATTTATGAGTCAAATAACGCAGCCACATTCTTAAAATGCAAATGCATTTCTGGAAATGCATTTGCATTTGAATTTTGGTAACGATTTGCTTCCATAGAGATGGGATGATGGAGCCACAAAAGGGCATCCATTTTGTTCCCGCCAAGTATAACTCCCTCATTGTGTGAGACCTGTGGAATGGCAGGAATGTGCTGAGCTGGCCAAGCACGGTCAGTGATGGGTCTCCTCAAGTCCCAACACAACTGGTTCTGGACCCCACACTGTGCTCCGGACGAAACATACATCTCACTTCAGTACTGGGCTGGAAGAGATCTACAGTATGTTACAGTAATCCTTTCTGGATAGATCCTCACCCTATTCAACCCTTTGTTTTGTGTAACTTCATATGCTTCCCAATTGTGGTTGTGTATACAAACGCCTCGCGTAATGGTTGGATGATGACAGTAATTGATCATGAACCGTAATTAGAAGTACCTTTGTCTAGGTCTTGATTTGAAATTGTGCCATGCATTACAAGATCTGTTTCAAGACCCAAGCTTTTGTGGGGCACCTTGATGTGTCTGCGTTTCAACAACAACTATGGTAGCAGAGAATGGGCCCATTGTACCAACACTTTTGTATCTATCAACAAAGACAATTGTTTTGATGGTTTGAGAAAGAGTACCCCTGAAATATCAGCACTGCCTTTGTTCCTTACTAAATGGAGAGGAATCTCACATTCAAGTGTCGGAGTTCACCAAAAATACAATAAATATATAACACATTAAGTCTACTGTCCACCAGAATACAACCAAACAGATCAAAGAGTAAGTGATTCCAGTAGGAATGATTAGAAACTAGGCTATATACCGTACCGGGATCTTGTGGGAGCGGGTGACTGGACTGCCATCATCCTGGTAATGTGTTTCTGTGTAGTCCTGCGCAAAGAGCCCCCTAGAGGTAAAATGGTGAAACAACAGATGTTCAGTTTAAAAGTGACCCTTGAGGCTTAGCTCCAGATCATCAATCATCAAGGCTTTTGCTATTCCACCACTGCCAGCCGAGCGAAGGTAGATAAATAGTGCGATCAAAGCAGTGTGACTTGATGTCAAAACTAGCTGTGCCTTAGGAAAGCCTCAATTGAATGAAGCAGCTGTAAGTGATATAAAGCAGGGGTCCTCTCTGGGAGATAGTGGATTGGCCCAGAGATGCATTGAGATTCACTCTACAGACACTCGCATGCACACTGCATGTGCTGTCACATGGAGCATGTCACACTCAATACCAATACATAGCTAGTTCAAGGTAAGATATGTCCACGTTACCTTGAATTGTAATTAAGTGTAATTAACATGAACAAAAAAGATATGTCTTGCTTGGTCTGTAAATGACATTGGAGGTTTTTATAGGAGAGTTTTTCATTACCACATTGAAAAGGGAAAACAAACTGAAAAAGAGATGGATCGTACCAATCCTCCCATTGCACAGTGGAAGAATCTGGAGAGATGGATCGTACCAATCCTTCCATTACACAGTGAAAGAATCTGGAGAGGTTACCATGTGGTCCGTTTACACAATACGTCAACAAAGCAAGATGAATGACTGAAACATTACTGTCTCGGGTAAACCCAATTAGAGATCTTATTCACTGCCATCCCCCACCCCCCATCCTGTTATCCACTTTGCCTCCCTCTCTCTCCTCTCCACTACGCCCCGCCCTGTATATGGACATCAGTAGGGGTAGGAGGTGAGGGGTGGAACAGGGGCTTCTCTTGGCTGCTCTACCATACATTCACCAAGGTCAGTGTGGTCCCTCAGTGGGAAAGAGGACAGCCAGTCCAGGCTGGGGAGCAGAGGACAGGGGGAGGGGGGGAGGAGGGATCAACACCTGTCGGGGGGGGGACGACTCCATGATGACTCCATGATGACTTCATGATGATGCCGTGTGAGTGTCCATGTAAGTGGGCTCAGTGTGTGTGAGTGTCCATGTAAGTGGGCTCAGTGTGTGTGAGCGTGCCATAAGATGATGGTTAGCGGCTGTTAATCCGCACTGAAGAAACGCCTATCAGGAGCGGACGGGATTGTTTTTACTGACCTCACCACTAAGGGCTTTGGGAGTGTGAGGTTACAGCATTTGGTGCTGGACTTGTTGGTTGTAGATAGCCTGCTTGCAAGCCAGTGTTGTTAATATCTTTTATCGAGCCAAAGAGCTGGAAACTATCAGGGGATCAAAGCTGGGCTGCAGAGAGTGGGCTGTCCTATCAAATGACGTGTTATTCTGACGAGTTAAAGTCTTAATTAGTCCTCCCTGTCTGACTCGGACAGGCAGAACCACAACATCTGTCCAGCACACACACACACACACAAACACACACAGGCTTAGAGTCCAACCTTCTCGCAAACAAATACCAGGTCCTTTGGTGTCTGAGGTGCAAATCTATTCCATGTAAACAAGGGTACACTAGGGGGAGGGACAAAGAGTACATTATGTTCGAGAAAACACATATAGTAGGAATTCTGTATGTAACACTATGGAGAGTAATTTGTAAATATGAAAGGGGGGCATACATATTACAACGTCCACTGAAACCTGGTCACCCCTCATACTGTAGGAACCATCAAGACCAGCCCTCATACTGTAGGAACCATCAAGACCACCCCTCATACTGTAGGAACCATCAAGACCACCCCTCATACTGTAGGTATCACCAATAATACGCCTCATACTGTAGGTATCACCAATACCACCCTCATACTGTAGGTATCACCAAGACCACATAATTGGCCTGCTACACAAAAGTGTAGTTGTAGGTGGCAGATGACACACACATACACGCACCACCGGCTAAGCGAGCATACACACACACATACTGCCATCTAACTCCAGTGGAGCTTGTCGCTGCACAGCGGTGGCAACACCTCACTGTTTATCAATCAGCAGGAAGTTAATGAGGCGCGGGAAGAGGGGGGGGGTTATTGAGCCCTCCATTTCATATGCATTATGAGTAGACTGGCCTGCCGCGGAGGGGGTGGGGGGGTTGTGTGGGTGGAACACGGATCAATGACTTCATGGATGGGGAACCTGCCCCAGGTGACAGCTTTGTGACAGGGACACAACAGATTGTAGCACAGTCCACAGACAAAACACGGTACCATCACACCTTCTCCTACCCCCGACAAGGAAAGGGTCTTCCCCCGTTGTCCTTCTCCCAGAAGAGAAGCTTCAAAGCTTCTGACCCCATGCTGGGCCAGAGGCCACACGGCCCACAGTATCAGACAAAGGATTTATAAGGAAGAACTTTTTTATGTGGATTTACAAACATATTCTCAAGGACTACATGGCTCATGGACACTATTTCAATGACAGTAGTTGATGTGTTATAATGTGTGTTTATCTCATTTACTTAGAACGTTGTTTAATTGAGGCTTGATTATAACTTCCCTTCAAGTATAGTTAAGTCAGCCAATCTTGATATCAAAATGATTGTACCATACTAACAAAACCATTTATGAATGTTGTATTGTTATATTCTGAAGGTTAAGCATTCCATGGACAGTTGAAATAACGGAACTCAAAAGCCAGCCACTTCACACCTAGGCAGATCTCAGGACGACGCCCAGGTGGGGAGAAACTGACCAATGAAAGAGGTCACCTTCACGGGGACCCCCCCCCCCCCTTGTTCTTTGGAGTATAAAAACCCAAACATACAATCACCCCCGCTTGTTCGTAGGATTAAACTGAGGTGAACGCGTCACTCTCTAACCTATTCCTCTCAATTGGCACATTCACTGAGCGCCCGGAACTTTGACAAGAGATTCCGCTTTCTATTCGTTGGACATAACGAACCTTTGACTCCTTCTTCAAACCGACAAAAGTAACTGCGATTTGCAATATTTCTTACTTGTGACATATTGGCATGTTGTGATTAAATTGTTGATGTTTGATTGTAGTTTACAAATGAGTTAACTTAACCCTCGTTAAGTCAGTTGCCCTTGCTCGTCCATTGTTACCAGAAAGGCCTACCTGTCCCTCTCTACCTCTCACTCTCTCTCTCCCTCCCCCCTTCACACGCGCTCTACACAGCCATTGTGTTGCTCGCCCTCATTTGCATCCAGCCACTGTACTACTCTGACTAACCCATAACTTATCTGGTATTTGTTCATTATAATTACATTTTCCTAAATAAATCATTGTGTATAATATTCGCGTATCACTCACGTTATCTGATCTGCTCTACTTTCATAGAATTCACTACTTAAGATTAGACTGATTATTACGAAGGCTATTATTCAATATTATTCAATAAGGTTTCCTCTGTCCCTTCAACAAATAAGAGGTGGTGCCCCCAAGAACTACATACTTTATTATAAATTAAGTATTGCTAATCTTAAACGAGGAAACCCCGCTACAAGATCAAGGATATGACAAACAGCAAGATGGCCACCAACATGTTTCTGTCACCACCATTGCTAGGTACCTCACAACTAGGATGGAAACGTTCAGTACTGTCTCTAAGGTAATGCTGTACTTATTAGATAGGCATAAAAACCACAGTTATATTAGCTATGTTTAGCAGGCCGTCTCTGACGGAAAGATAAAAATAAACCTTCAACAGTTGAAACAATGTAATGTTGCTTACCTGCCAGTGAATATGAAAGACAGACAGGAGAGAAGACACTTTGAGATTTTCTTGAATGTCAACCGCTAAATGTCAAACCTGTTTTCTGCACCAAATTATGGGTTCGACTTCTCTAGAATTGATTCCCGCTAGTGATAAAACAGGCCCAGACAAAATAGCTTTCTCATGAAGATAATCCATGTTGTTTGATGGTACCAAATGCTAGTCTGACTGCGCTTACAACAGAATTCAAGTAAAGTGGAAGACATGACATAATGGATGTCCTATAACATCATTGGGGGAACATGTTTGTAAGAGTTGACAAGTCATTCTAGCCTGCCTGTCTGACAGTGTAAGTTCCTTCAAGTGTTTTACAAGGTGATACAATCTTATCAGAGTCAAAGCACAGCTGCAACTTCTGATGTTAGGCCTAAGCGGAGATGGGTGAGAAAACTAAATGATCTGTGTCAGACACAAATTGCTAGAGAACCCATGAACATCACAATAATGCAGTAGCATGTCATGACCAAAATGAATGCTGTATGAATTTAGCATGAGCATCAAGTCATCACGTCATATCATCAAAGCATGAATACAAATTACTTAGTTGCTGTTCCATGAATTGTAGTCTGAGACACGCTATCAATGCTGCCATCCGAGATCTGAGGAAGTCTGTGATGTGGTCTCACACTGCTGGTCGGTGTGGTAGGGACTTGGTCAAAATAACCAGTGGAATAGAGTGGCTGTGGCAAGGACACCAGCATAGATTTTAATGAAGATATCCGGTCAAGGAGAATAGACAGGTGGAGAAAAGGTAAAAGGGAAAGTGATGTCCTATAGAGAGCTTGTTGTGTAAGATATGAATAACCACCAATCTGGGTCCCATAATAGCCCAATTCTGTCTTCTAATATGGCCAATTAATTTGTATTCAGGCATAGCACTTTTACAACGTCTGGGTTCAACCCCCAGCTAGGAGGATGAAGAATCTTCCAAAATTGTAACCATTGAAATGAATAAGCCCACTTTTTGCTGTGCAAGCGACAATCAATAAGAAGCCACAGTAAATCAGGTTATCTAAGTGCACTCAATTGTCCCAATCAAATGACATCCTGTCATTGAAGAGAGGTCATATCAGTTTACATCTCCACTGAAACCCTCTTTAATAATGAACTACTCCATTAATTTCAATATCTGATCACAGCATCGACACCAGGGCTCTTCAAGCCCGTCTCTGAAATACCAGTTGAATCAATATCAATTGATTTCTCAGCCACCCCCCTCCTGCCCAACCTGTCTCATTAAACGCAGCCAACATCTTAATCAGGGAAATGTAGGCCGTTCCCTAGGTTAAGTATGACAAACAACAACCTGCTCGCTCAGCGCCTGGAGAGTCTACTTAAGTCTCTGCTTTAAATCATAATGAGTGTGTAAATATTTAGAGCAGATGAACTCATACTTTAAATAGCCGACAATGCTGTAAATTAATTAAGAACATCAACAGATACAGTAGATTAAAAAAGAAATACCAATGAGGCAACATCTTTGAAATGATGTACTTCGCTTTCATGTGGGAGGTAACAAGTGAACAATTGTTTTAGATTGGAGAACAGTAGCATGTCTCCAGGTCAACACTGCCAACATCTCCTCACTGCAAGAGCTATTTTTCCAGGAGAAAGAAAGTCATGATGGCTGTAATCTCTGTATGACATCAGGGCCAGAACCATGGACTTGGCTGCCCGGCCCTCCCCTGTCTGTCAGTCTGTTTTCAGCCTGTCTCATTTCAGCTCCCACCCTTCAGTGTGTGGCATGAACACAGCTGTTACAGTGGATGTGCCAGCTAAAGAGTTGTGCCAAGGAGTGTGTGTGTGCATGTGTGTCTGGTGGTGGGGAGATGGAAGGGGGTTGATGAGGAGAACAAACAAGCTATGGTGGATGTTTCTGACTTAAGCTGTGTCTAATAATGTTAGCTAACATCCAGCTCAGGCCTCGGCCTAGTCAGGAAAAGCAAGCAGGAAGGAAAATACAGCTCTAGTTCTTCGTTACTGGTTGAGCAGTAGAGCAGTCAGCTACACTGAAACCATGTCCTTCTAGTCTCGTTAACATGGGGAGGGTGGGAGGCAAAACGAACTCCTCTCCTACTAGTTTCACACAGAGAAATGGGGTCACAGAGGACTCGCTGACAGTCTCTGGGACTTGGCGCCTCATTACGATTCCTGATGTCTGCTGATGTCTGGTAGACCTCGGGGCCTTCGCCGTTCCTGGGTGGTTAATTGGTCAGACTTGGCCGGTCTAATAGAATGCACATTAGCAACGGTGGCACGCAAGTACTGCCAAAGCTGTCACCTGGAGATTGATGCTGTTAAGCCCAGGCATGCCAGGCAAAATCAATACGGTGTCATCTTTATGTAAGGTGTCGGTGATGGATGACTCAAAAGGATACCAATTACAGCAGCAGGATGATGGATACCTACTCAACAACAGAGGACTAATTGGAATTAAGGGAGGAACACAATCCTAATATTTAATGAAGTATGGCGGTTATAATGATGATGAGGACGATGAAGCAGACTACAAAAGAGAAGCAGGCCGGGCGTCATCCATAAGAATCGAGCAAAAGGAACGGGGAATTCGGTTACAGAAAGCAGTTCTTTTGCAGTGTCCTTGTTCATGTTTACTGACACAATACATTATAGACCAGCAAAGACTGAATAGAGAAATTTGGAGTAGCTCTACCCACATGTCTAGATCTTCTAGACATTTCTAGATATACAGTATTAAAGATGTACCCACAATTCTAGGTATCGGTATACTAGATATTCCCACATTTCTAGATAAACTGAATACTAGATAGGCCTGTCCCAACATTTGTCAGTATACAGTTGGGAGCTTTACATCTGCCGAATTTCATACAATGCACGGTTCTAGAGATAATCGAGCCACAGATAAACAAAAACACAGACAAAGACACATAAACCTGCCTTTATAATTACACTAGAGCAGTGCCTGTTGGTGGTGCACGCTAATGCAGTGCCCTTTGGGGGCGATTGTGATTATTATTATTTATCGCGAGATCCATGGCTCCACTGTTAAGTTCAGCTCAACATGGCGTTGAACATGTTTATACTTAATTATTTCAAAACACTCATCCTAACAATCTCACACCTGCCAATCAACACTGCACATCATTTGGTACTGAGCAATAAACCTGCTGACTTGCAACTTTATACAATGCCAAATTCTTGAGATAATAGAGCCACAGTAACACTAAAATTTCTGAATCAGAATCAGGTTTATTGACACATACATTTTCACATACAAGGAATTTGCTCTGGTGATGTTGGTGCAGGCAATAAACATAGTAATACAATACATAAAGAAATATAAACACAAGTACTGTGGTAAGGCTATATATCAAATATACAGTTGCAATCTAAATTATTCAACCCCCATTGCACATTAGGTTTATTGGCAAAATATACCATTTCTCAGCTGTTTGCAAGAATTGTTTAAGTAGTTTAATGAAACTAATATTACAAGGATTTTATTCAACACAAAATGCTACTTTTAATGACTTGAATGAATTTACTGCAGTCTCAAAATTATTCAACCCCTTCATGAAAAGCATCTTCAGTACTTAGTAGAGCACCCTTTTGCTGTTATAATATCTGTATATGTTTAGTGTTTTGCACCTTCCTGCCACAGTAAATTCCGTTTTTGTATAACATACATGGCGAATAAACCGAATTCTGATTCTGATTATGACCTGCTGCAAACGTGATGCATAGCCAGACACCAGCTTCTGACAGAGTTCCTGAGGAATCTTAGCCCATTCCTCATGGGCAATGGCCTCCAGTTCAGTAATATTCTTTGGTGTGCGTATTGCAACCGCCTTCTTCAAATCCCACCAGAGATTTTCGATGGGGTTCAAGTCAGGCGACTGTGACGGCCACTCTAGAATATTCAATTTTTTCTTCTGAAACCAAGCCTTGGTGGACTTTAAGCACATGTCCTGCTTCTGGGAATCTACAACCATAGGGATCCTTGAGCTGGGAGTCTCCTGTACCCGAGCCCAGAGCTGACTAAGACATGTCACAATCACTCCTGTTTGACAAAGATACTGAAAACCTTATAAAATGTGAATGTTTTACTGCCAGAGTAAGAAAGATGAAAACCTTGACAGGCCCTATTTTGACATCCTTCTCAGTTTGTATAACTTCTCATTAGCTATCTGACTTGGAGGAACTTAGGAGTCCGGGGCCTGGAACGCATTCAATTATAGTGTTCATTTAATACTGCATCTACCATTGCATTCCATCCTTTAAATCTGTATTTTCATTGTATTGACTATCTGGTATCTGGAATCCTCAAGTGCTTGCTAATGACGTCACCTATATAATGTCTATATGAGACACACTGTAAATGAGCAAGTGTCTGTGACTTAAACCTCCCCGCAAACCATGATCTCACACACAAACACACACCAACACACAGGTCACGTAGGGGTGAACCTTTCGTTTCCGAGAAAAACTACCAATGGTAACTTTACTGCTTATGATGTCACTGTTCCCCATAGGGCAGTGGAAAGTATTAGCAATCACATGTTCTAAATCAAAGGCAATTTCAATCACACTGCGAACTCTTCCTAATCTAAAGATACGGCACTTCAGTCAGGCAACAGTGCTTCAGACATGTGCAAGCAATTAAAGAAAAATTCAGATTGGTAACGAGGTAAGGTTCTGTGTCTTTCTTCAAAACATACAAAAATGAATTATGAGGAACAAAAAAAAATCTTCTTTACTGTAGTCCAAATCTGTTTTGTTGGCCAATGATTTTGTAATCTGAAACAAATTGAGCAGAGTGCCAAACTAGAACTCTCTCAAATCCTCTTTCTCGCTCTACAGTGGTTTACTGGAGAGGAGAGTCATCTGTCTTCCTCTCTGTGCCCCCTGAACTTTCTATCCATCTGTAAAGCAAGTATGTTGCTATGCCTACCATACTCTTTGAGAACACGCTTTGTGTGTGAGTGTGTGTGTCTGTCTGCAGGATGGTGAAAGATGGAAGAAAATCCTTTTTGCTCCTTCAGCAAGCATATCAGCAACACCAGCTCCCAAATGGATATTCAATCCTGTGTACTCAGCGGATCTATGTTGTGATACTGCATGCATGTACTATATATGCATACATTACTACACTGGTGAAAAGCTGTGACCCTTGTTAGCCAACAGGCTTTTCCTCATTCATGCATTTGACAGCCCAAAAGGACATCAAGCTTAGTTGAATAAGGCTGGAAACAAAACAAATACACAGATAATTTTTGAAGGACACAGTCTAGAGGGACAATACTGTACTATAGCTTTTAATTTTATGAGACAGAATTAATCTGCACCCATCAAACATCTATTGGATCAAACTGTGGCTGGTGCATCTGTGAAACGCTTGGCTACCCCTGTATCTAGGTTAAGGCCGGGGGAGTGCATGTGCGGTAATTTAGAGGGAGGGTCTCACTAATACAAAGCTTTGAGGTTTTGCCCATTTATTCAAATGCTTCCATTTTCACATGAATTGGCCCACAGCCAAAGTCTTGTGCATCTATATTCATTGCAAACTTCATAGTGGAACTAATGAGTGACTTGGGAACTTCAAACAATCAACCCTATTATTCTTTTAATGTAATAAATGAGTGCATAAAAAACACCACCTTTAAATTAATTGAACCTGTCTGCTAACGCGCCCTGCTTCTCTCCATATTTCTGGCTTCACTCCTCTGCTTCGCAGGTCTGGAGGGAAATAAAATAATTAAAGAACAAACTAGAAAATTCACCAACCCCTTTTACTGTGTTCCACCCTTTATGTTGTCTCTACACAGGGAAATGTATTCTTTCTTTTGTTGGAACTAATTGTGTTAGCCCTGAGATGTTCCTAGCCCTGAGTCTAACTCTGACCTTAACCCTTGTGCTGCCTTCGGGTCACATGACCCAAAGGTTCATAACGAACCATCGTTGTGTTTACCCAATTTTACCCAATACAAAAACAAATAAAAATAATTTTCTTTTAACCTTCGCAATGTGGGGGGTCTGACGCATGCTTACAAAAATACAAAATTGCTTTACTTTGTTTTTGTATGCGGTAAAGTTGTCGCAATACGACGGTGGGTCACAACGACTGATGGGTCAGAATGACCCGAAGATAACACAAGGGTTAATTTAATGTGTTCCTCCTGAAAATGTCAACTGTGAACATACTGGGGATGCTGAACCTGAGAGGAGGCAGAGGAGTGAGGGGTTAAGGGAGAGGCGGGTTGGTCTTCACACGTAAAACACAAATACTTGAGGGTCTAAAGAGAAATTACTCTGTAACAAAGAAAAGAAACAGCACTTGTGTCTCTTATCGGATCCCCTCTGTCTCCAGACGCTGTGTCTCTGACAGTGTGATTGATTTTCAGATGAGATACTACAAGCTCATCGATCAGCCCGGCCCCATTAAACAGGGGAGGGTGCCAGTCTTCCTTACTTTCTCCCCCTCCCTCCTTCTTTCCCTCCCTCTCCTCGTCTCCCTCTATCTAGGCCGCCACTTCATTTTCCTGATGCGTTCAGGAAGTATGACGTTATTGTCCTTCCGTAAGCAATTGTTTGTAAACATTGAGTCGTATATCACAGGCTGCAGATGGGACTGGCAGCTGGTGCGCATCCATTCTGCATCATCACAAAGCCAATCACTGAAGAGGAAAAGGTGAGTTTGGTCAACTTGCAGTCATTTACCACTCCAAAAACAGTTTAGAAGCCGGCCTTTAAAAAAAAAAACATATATTGCTGAAAGACGACTTGAGCTACTTATGTCAAGTAAATATTTTCCTTTTTGTTTTTGGGGGGGTCATGGGATGTGACATGTTGAAGACAATTCTCAATGTTCGCTTCTCACATGAGTCTAGTTTTCTTTCTCAAGCCAGAGTGAGTTAATAGCTTGGCAGTGACCCCTGCTCAGGGAGTTTCTGGTGACTGGGAGGGGTTCGCTTGCGTTCCAGCCCCACACCTCTGGATTCCCTGCACACTGCAACATTTCACAGCCTCTCCCACCAAGCCCTGGCAGATCTCACTGTTGTTCCTGCTCCTGTGACACCTACCTCTGACGACTCCTGATACTTGACTTCTGTCCACAGGCATGTGATCCTGTAGCGAGGTCAACCAGACCACACAGAGCCAACATAATGTCACACCTGTAGAGTCTGATCCGACCACATCAGTCAAACCTAATCGGCCTCTGCTGATTACCCACCAAACGCCGATGCAAAGGAACCATAGAGTTGGGGGGGGGGGCCTCCCCCCTCTGCATGTGATGCCCTCCCGCCCTCCATATTCAACCCTACAATGAGTGACCACAACAGATTTTCTCTCCCCAGATCACAGATCGAGCCCCCTTGCTTTTGGCATGACTGAAAGTCTGGGGAGTGCAGGCTGGAGGGAGGGTTGGGAGAGGCATGAGGAGGAGATGTGGGCTGGGGGTCTGGGCTTGAGGTCCCTCACCTTCTCTGCACCATTTCACTTTATCACTCCACAGCAGGCTCATGTTTTGTGAGGAATGACTTGATTCAAGTCCAACAACTCCTACGCAGAGTTCCATCTACCCCCCTACCCCCACGTTCTACTCCCCAAGGCCGCTCCTTCGTGGCCTCCTGCTGTTGACTCTTGGTCGCCAATCAAGCCCTTACCGCCAAAGCTAAACTCATATTATTTAGCACACATCAATGTAATCACCATGGTGGCGGTTCAGTTTCCTCAACAGAGAAAGCACTCTGGTGCAGAGGGGAGCGCTTCTCTGGGATTTCTGCTACACTGGTAAACTGGAACAGACCCTGTTTTTACGTTTAGTTCCAGAAGTCATTAACCCTTGTGTTATCTTCGGGTCATTCTGACCCATCAGTCATTGTGACCCACCGTCGTATTGTGACAAATTTACCTCATACAAAAACAAAGTGAAGCATTTTCTTTTAACTGTCGGGCTGTCTCAGACCCCCCACATTGGAATGGTTAAAAGAAAATAATTTGTATTTGTTTTTGTATTGGGTAAAATTGGGTAAACACAACGATGGTTCGTTATGAACCTTTGGGTCATGTGACCCGAAGGCAGCACGAGGGTTAAGATGTTGCAAGTCCATTGCTCTTCAGGCTCTGCAGGACCTTCTACGACACTCAAAACAATCCTAGTGACCAGCTGGAAAGACAGGCTTTCTTCTCTCTCCAGCTCCTAGAAGCTGTGTTCTGGCCTGTCTAATGCATGTCACTTCCTGGTTCAGTCAGTGACCCACTGTGGGGGACGCTTGGTCATACTGTGGTCAGTGGACAGTGACATGAAGATGGAGATCAAGTGGAGCGGATATTTCCCCCTGGCTTAAGGCTGCATTAATTCTCGATCTCTCTGTCTCCCCCTTTCTCTCTGTCTCACTATCTTACTCTGTCTTTTTTAGCTACTGCATGTGTCTGTGTGTCAGTCTGCCTGTCTATCGGTCCTCTTGCCTGCCTGCTTGTTAGTCTGACTGTCAGTTTGAGTCAACAATGACCTTGATATGTGTCTAGGGGTAGCAGTCCTTGGGTTCCAGTATGGATGCACTCAGATCATGTGCCTTCATTTCCCTATCCCAACTGGCTGGCCATGCTCTATAGAAAAACAGATCTGACTTTGATATTCAGTATTTAGTAGGGGTGGAATGGTACATGTATTCGTATTGAACCGAAACGGTACGGGCGTCACGGGTCGGTGCAGGAATTTACACAGAGAATACATGGTATAAAAAAATGTTTAAACTTGCGCGCAAATTAATTAATGTAATGCGGAACTACTGTTAGATACTTGTGTTCTTTGGGGACAAAATCAATGTCAGAATCTGAATCAGAATTCGGTTTATTCGCCATGTATGTTATACAAACACGGAATTTACTGTGGCAGGGAGGTGCAAACACTAAACATATACGAATCTTAAATTAAGTAAAGGTACAGAAGTTTAACTATTCCTAAGAACTAAACAATTTAAGAATAAAACAATTTAAATATAAGATCAAATATATATACAAATAAGAATAAGAATAAGAATGAGCAGCATGAGTGGTCAACATAGTGCAATAGTGCAATCAGATACTGGGTTAAATAATGAATGAATGTCAATGGGAGTCCTTGGCCTTGTTGAAGAGGCCAGTAGCAGATGGAAAGAAACTGTTCTTATGGCGTGAGGTTTTGGTCCTGATGGACCGCAGCCTTCTGTCGGAGGGGAGTAGCTGGAACAGGGAGTGGCCAGGGTGGGAGGGGTCAGCCACAATCTTCCTCGCTCGCCTCAGGGTCCTCGAGGTGTGCAGGTCCTCGAGGGTAGGCAAATTGCAGCCGATCACCTTCTCAGCAGTGCGGATGATACGCTGCAGTCTGCCCTTGTCCTTGGCAGTGGCAGCAGCGTACCAGATGGTGATGGAAGAGGTGAGGATGGACTCAATGATGGCTGTGTAGAAGTGCACCATCATTGTCTTTGGCAGGTTGAATTTCTTCAGCTGCCGTAGGAAGTACATCCTCAGTTGTGCTTTCTTGGTGAGGGAGCTGATGTTCAGTTCCCACTTGAGGTCCTGGAAGAGGATGGTGCCCAGGAAGCGGAAGGACTCCACAGTGTTGACTGGGGAGTCGCAAAGGGTGATGGGGGTGAGTGGGGCTGTATTCTTCCTGAAGTCCACAACCATCTCCACTGTCTTAAGAGCATTGAGCTCTAAGTTGTTCTGGCTGCACCAAGTCACCAGGTTGTCAGCTTCCCACCTATAATCAGACTCGTCCCCGTCAGAGATGAGCCCAATGAGGGTGGTGTTGTCCGCAAACTTCAGAAGTTTGACAGACGGATGACTGGAGGTGCAACTGTTGGTGTACAATGAGAAGAGCAGAGGGGAAAGGACGCAGCCCTGAGGAGATCCGGTGCTGATGGACTGGGAGTCAGAGACTTGTGTTCCCAGCTTGACGCACTGCTTCCTGTCAGACAGGAAGTCTGTGATCCACCTGCAGGTGGAGTCGGGCACGTTCAGCTGGGAGAGCTTGTCCTGAAGCAGGGCGGGGATGATGGTGCTGAAGGCAGAGCTGAAATCCACAAACAGGATCCTGGCGTAGGATTCTGGGGAGTCCAGGTGCTGTAGGGTGAAGTTGAGGGCCATGTTAACGGCGTCATCCACCGACCTGTTGGCTCTGTAGGCAAACTGCAGTGGGTCCAGGAAAGGGTCGGTGATGGATTTGAGGTGTGCCAGCACAAGGCGCTCAAAAGACTTCATAACCACAGAGGTCAGGGCGACGGGTCTGTAGTCATTGAGTCCTGTTGGCCTTGGCTTTTTGGGCACAGGGATGATGGTGGAGGACTTGAGACAGGCTGGCACATGGCATGTCTCTAGGGAGGTGTTAAAGATGTTGGTAAACACCGGAGACAGCTGGTCAGCGCAGTGCTTGAGGGTGGCAGGAGAGACCGGACCAGCTGCTTTGCGGGGGTTCTGCCTCTTGAAAAGTCTGTTAACTTCACTCTCCTGAATGGAGAGAGTCGTCACTGTAGAGGGGGGGAGGGGGAGGCCTCTTGGGTGGGAGGGGGTAGATCAGGACAGTCCAATTGTCTTTCAAATCTACAGTAGAACTCATTCAGGTCGTTGGCCAGGCGGGAGTCGTTAGTGGAGTGGGGGGCGCTGGGCTTGTAGTTGGTAATCTGCCTGAGCCCTCTCCAGACAGAAGCAGAGTCGTTAGCAGAGAACTGGCGCTTCAGTCTCTCTGAGTACAGTCGTTTAGCCTCTCTCACCGCCTTGCTAAACCTGTTCTTCGACTCCTTGAATCTGTCTCTATCCCCACTCCTAAAAGCTTCCTCCTTCTCTGACCTCAACCTTCTGAGCTCTGCTGAGAACCAGGGCTTGTCGTTGTTGAAGTTCACCCTGGTGCGTGTTGGAATACAGCAGTACTCACAGAAGCTGATGTATGATGTCACAGCCTCTGTGAGTTCATCCAGACTATTGGTAGCAGTCGTGAACATATCCCAGTCAGTACAGTCCAAGCACGCCCGCAGATCCTCCATAGCCTCACTGGTCCACTGTTTTGATGTCCTCACAACAGGTTAACAGAGCTTTAATTTCTGCCTGTATGCAGGAATCAGATGGACCATGGCACGGTCAGAGTGACCCAGTGCTGCACGAGGGACGGCGTGGTAGGCTCTACTGACTGTAGTGTAGCAGTGATCCAGAGTGTTCTCTTCTCTGGTTGGGCATTTGATGAATTGTCTGTATTATGTCATCTTCAATGCGCCCATATTCACTCGTAGAGGAACCTGGTTTCTTATTGTTTACATCTTACTACTTTAGACACTTCAGGCTGTTGCAGCTAGCTCAGGAACCTGAGACATACACAATAAAATAATTTTTTTGCTTTTCCCTCTATTGTACCGAATAGTGATGTCTGAACCGAGGTATGAACCGAACCGTCATTTCTGTGTACCGTTCCACCTCTAGTATTTAGGATGTTATTGTGAGAGGGGGGCAGAGTGGGTTGTGTCCTGGGGTTAAGAGGGGTGGGAGGGGAAGGTCAGGCCAGCAAAGGCCTGATAACCTGCCTCAGTTGGTAGCATGCCAATAGTACTGTTCAAAGTTTATTTCATCAGTGCTAAACACACTAACTCTCATAACTTGTTGCAACCGGAGGGTTACTTTCTCTGCTGCGTAAAATCTGAGAGATTCCTGCACTTTCCGTCTTTGATGAGACATAAAAAAACTGCTCATACCGCAGCAACGGTATCCGCAACTTTTTCAAACCGTGGCATACCTTGAAACCGGTAACCGGCCCATGCCTACTGGCTTGTTTTGAGTTTCTTACCTCAGTTTGGACGTCACTTCCTCGTTCAGTGACTTGGATAACATTGGCAGTTGGTATTTCACCTCGGCCACGCCGAATTTGTTGAAAGGTGTGTTCGACATCGGCTGCGGTTGGCTGCACCGATTTGTGAGAGTTGCCGCTTGCAGTCGGGATAGAGTTGAAAACGGATCCTTCAAGTCGGACGTTTTCTGCGTTTATGTCAGTCATACGAGTTTAGATCAAATGTCTTACTTATATTTACATTTAGTCATTTAGCAGACGCTCTTATCCAGAGCGACTTACAGTAAGTACAGTAAGTCAGCTCTGCTGACCCAGAGCATGTAGCGAGTAAAGCAGAGGAACTTGTTTAAGTTCTTGGAGTTATTTCTGCACTTTCCGACCAAGATATTGACCACAGAGTGACTGCAAATTTAGACTCTGGTACCAGGGTGCATCAGCATCTTCCTCAATCAAATTTGCTGCTTTCCTCAGCAGCTCCGGGCAAGTTTTAGACATTTGGTCCTACACCTCGCACGCTGTCTCAACATTGGGGCTAGCAGGACCGGGTCTTCCCCTTGATTTTTAGCTGTTAAGTGCAGAAATAACTCCAAGAACTTCAATAAGTTCCTCTGCTTTACTCGCTACATGCTCTGGGTCAGCAGGTCCTGCTTCCACATCCTCTGTTAAGTTTAAAATGTCTCTCACCAACTCCCTAGAAAGTTCATGAAGATCATCCATCGTCTCTATCCAGGCACTCTACTTCAGACCAACGCAATGGATCAGACTAGATTTGCGTTAGCCCCACCCACTGACTTTGATGGGCGAGTTTGACAGATAAAATAAATTCATGAAGCACTGCAACACGTTGTGACATGAAAATGAAATCGACTGGGGGTGCTGTTTAGCGTATTGCATTTCAATATTGTCCACACAGTATTACAGGACCATGAAATACTTAATTAAATAGTGAAATAATTATTTATTACCTATTTTAATTAATTAATGACACACTTATGTAATTATTTAATGGTGTATTTATTTAATTCATTTTGGCACTTTTAGTCCTCCATAGGTGACACGTATATGTTAATACAATAGACTGGTGACACTGTTTCGCTGCCCCATATTGAATTTCCATTTGAAAAATGCTTTGCCATATAAATAAAGAGTCGAAAAAACCTTGTCAATATGATATGCAATAAGCGTTCATAAAAAATATTATTCAAAATAATACTCACTGAATTGCGGATTGCATTGTCATTTGCATATTGAATTGCCATTTGACAACTGCTTCCCATTTGAATTGCGGATTGCATTTGCCACTTTGCACATTGAATTTTCATTTGAATAAAGAGTCGAAAAAACCTTGTCAATATGAAATGCAATGCAATAAGCTTTCATACATTTTTTAATTCAAAATAATACAAACTGAATTGCGGATGGCATTGTCATTTGCACATTGAATTGCCATTTGACAACTTCTTTTCCATCTGAATTGCGGATTGCATTGCCACTTTGCACATTGAATTTCCATTTGAAAAATACATTACCATTTGAATAAAGAGTCTAATAAACTTCCATATTGCGGAAGTAATAGCAACGCATTTGAAAACGAGACATTTTGACAGCTTTTATGCCTACGTAATGCAAAAACTGAGGGATAATTTAGGGTGTCTATAATAATAAATAAATAAAATATGTGAGAAAACAATAGGGTGCTTTACTGAGAGCGAGCACACTCGATTGAGCTAATAAGGAGCATAAGTCCTTGTAAACAAAGACAGAAAAAAAGAAATAAACAGACACAAACTGCTGTCCTTGAGTATTTTTCACATTCTTGGGACAACTAACTTGTCATGCAGACAGACATTAACCTCTAAATTTCAAGACAGCCTGGAGTCAAAAGACATGTTGCCCCACTCCACAGCCCCTCAAGCTCCCCTCCAGCACCCCCACCCTTACAACGTTGTCTTTCTACAAGGTTACCATACAACCTGGCAACACTAGCATCTCACTGTTTAAATTGAGTCTAAATATTTGCTTTTCTTAGGGTCTCAGGGACTTTTATACATTTAATTTCTTGCTGTTCATTTCCTCATCAAGGAACTCCAAAAACCAACCATGTCTGGCAAATGCGCACCTCATTCCTCGTATCACTAAAAAGTGCTCACACTCAGAGACTCATTCATGAGAGAAATTCAAAGAGGGGAGAGAAAGCGAGTATGTTTCCAAATCACATTAGAGCGACGGGTGAAACAAACCACATTAGTCCTGTCCCACACCACCATCCATCCCTCTCTGACTGTATAAGTCTAGGACTGTCCGCTTGGGAGGCAGGACCCAACATAACGTCTAAAACCCCCATACGCTCATCACATCTGGGGGGAAAGATTCCTTCTCTGCAGGACCTTCTCTGAATTTGTGGCTGGAGGGTACAGGCCCAGTGGAGGCCTGCAGCCCTCGGGAACAGCCGCAGCCTGGGAGACTTTGGAGCTGCTGCCTGCACCTTCAGTTGGCCGTGGGGCTGGTCTGAGATGGAGGAAAGGAGTTGGGAAATGGCTCTAACAGCTGAAAGTCTGAAGTCTTCAGCAGCCCATCTGGAAAATACCTCAGAGAAAATAAACTCCTCTCACGTGGAGGGCCTGCAACCCTGGGCCGGGGGAGATGGGGAGGGAGGGAGGGAGGAGGGGCGGGTGGTGTGAGTGTGTGGCAAGAAGGGGTACGGCACAGAGAAGACAAGCCAGTGTAACCCGAGGGCCAGGAGAGCGTGGCAGTGTGAAGTAGAGAAAAGGAGAAAGAAGAGAGGATGCAGTGTATCTGTCATGGGCTGTGTTTATCTCTAGTTCACATGGTAATCTGTGTCTATGCCAGTGTGCTGTTTGGGAGTTTGAGATGAGCAAGACCCGGCCTGGATGAAAGCCATCTGGCCAAGAGTACACACTCTCTCCTCACGGACGACACTGTGGATGAGCTCGCTCTGTTCTTCCATCCTGGAGGTGGTGTCGGACTCTTTCCAAGGGCTTTACAGTGTTACTGGGCCCTTATAATTAATTAAGAAGGCCGAGGCTGTGAGGTTGCCTTATTAATTACTGCTCTAAGCTGGGAAATAATTGGAACATCTGAGAAGGTAATTCAAAAGAGAAGAGGTCCTTCCAAAATGCTCAGTTAGAGGGAGGCTGTTAAAAGACTTGAGTCTGGACAGAGATGAGTTCCACTTTCCAGGCCACCCTTTTGTAGCTAATGAATTACAGCAAACTGTGGCATGGCCTTGACGGCATGGCCATGTCGGCTGGCAACATAGGAGAACAGAAGGACGAAAGACCCAATTCAGGCACTTGTCCAAGTAACAAGGCTTCAAGTGATTTGGATTGTATGTGTGTGCTTGTATGTGTGCATCTGTGTATGTCTGTGTCTGTGTGTACTGTCACTTGTCGGTGTGTGTATATTGTAGAGTTACAGTATATTTAATTCAATATTTTTATGGATGGTGTTACCTTCGCTGCTGTCACAGTGAAATGTCCCTGTTCTGATAAAACCTCAGTGATTCATTTGACCAGGCAGCCACTTCCAGAGGTCAAGCTATTTCAACAGCTCTGCTCTTTACATTTGTGTGAACTGCCATCCTGTCTTGCTGCCTGACAGCCTTGTATTTGGTCTCTCCCTTCTCTATTTACTGGCCTTTCTCTGTCCCAGTGGCCCTGGTTAACAGGTCACTGTCCAAACTGATAACATGCAGCAGGGCCAGGGGAAAATGCCTGGCTCCTCTCCTTTGTTGACAGATAAGATGCTATCCTGTCTCTGTGTCTGCCGGTGGCGATAATGACATGTCATCGTTCCTTTGATTGCAGTGACACTGCAGAAGAAACATATCACACACGGATCGATATGTTTCGATAATGAACACCCCTGCCCTCCACACATACACACACACCAAAACAGATCCTCATCTGTTTGTGTCCTCTAAGACTTCAGTTGGGTTTGTTACCATGAGGCTTTAATAAAGATACTTTAATCTAGGTGGTTCTTTTAGTCATTAATCTGCACTTTTTTACAAAAAAAAATATTCTAATTTGTGGTACATCCTCACCATGGTACATTGCGTCAGGGGGTGAATAGAACAAACAATAGAACTAGAATGGAGTTGACTAAACACCGGAGATGTGACACAAGCCTCTCAGCCTTCTTGTTTTACTCCCGTTAATGACAAGGAGGGGGGATTTGTCTGACTTCCTATTAAACAGTCTGTGTGTGGTTCTGCTGCAGAATAATAATAACTCCACTAAGAGGTCTTGAAGACTGCGGTTTTGAGTTCCCTGCAGACAGAGTTGGCTATTTGTTCTGTTGTCTGACCTATGAGAGGGCTCTTCCTGTCTCTGTCCACTGGTCTTCTTGAAGACATCAGGAGCCGAGTGCACCAGCTGGGCGTAAAAAAGTTGGTCTTAACTCCTACGTCGGTCTTAGTTACGTCCGACTTTGTGATTTGAATTTACACCGAGTGCACCAAGCTTGACATGCCACGGTCGTAGCTACGCCTGGTTTTAAGATGCGCGTCCTTGTGAAAATGCGAAAGCGTCGATCGTTGCCAAGCAACACATTTAAGAGCCTATCCAAAGCGCACTTAGCTAGCCTGTCACCCTTCAAAACAAGCCATGGATTTAAAAAAGAAAGAAAAGGAAAATACATTTTACTGATAGAGAAATTAGAAAACTTCTAGAGTTGTTTACTCAGAATAGAAGCGTGCTCACGGGGAAATGTAATGATATCAACACAAACAAACAGAAACAATCAGCTTGGAAATCGATCACCAATAAAATTAACAGTGGATTTGTGCGATCACGGACAACTTTTTCTCGCCTTAATGTATTTTCCATATGTTGCCTATAAACAAGACGCGCTGCATGTGCGATCAAACTGTTGTACATTATAATTACCATGGATATTAGTCCGATTTTCCAACTTACGCCTGCTCCCCACTAGACGTAAAATGTACACCCAGGTGCAGCACATAAAGGGCTTCAGTCTAACTGGTGCACTAGTCGTAACTTTCAGTTCTACGTCGGACGTAGCGTTACACCCAGGCGTACGCCCAGCTGGTGCACTCGGCTCCAGGATGTTTTCATGACAGAACAATTACACGACACAGCACTTTCTGCCCTGACCGGCTACAGCTGTCTGATACCTACAATCTGTCACTGTCTGGAATCTCTCCAGGACAGATAGTGTTATTGTTCTAGAGCCCAGAGGTTAAACACCTCCAGGCCAGGCCAGACCAGGCCAGTCAGAAAGACGACCGTCCCTACAGGAAGCGCATCTACATCCAGGAAAGAACACTGAGCTCTGAGTCTCTCTAACTTCATTCATGCTCCACATGATAGATAGCCCCACACGCCAAACCAAAGTTCTGTGCTCAAGACCAAAGCCCCTGATGTGTAGACTGGGACCCCCAGTGCAAGCATCCAAGACCAACCTCCGCCCCCTGACGAGGCCCAAGCCTCCTCCTGATGATCCTCCAGTCCATTAGCAAAGGAAACCGGGGCCATGGAGGGAGATGGGTTGTGGTTGTGCTGCCTGCCCACGTAGCGTAGCCGCTCTAGGCTTACTATGGTTCGTTACTCTTCTGGTGCACCTGGAGACCCGAAGACCAGACCCCAAATCCTTTAAACCCAGCGACCACGTCCTCAGAGCAGTGGGAGCTACACTAACAGCCTCGCCACGGAGCCTGTACCCACAGACTGACAGCAGATGTTCCATGATTGCTTGCTCTGTGCTGCGTCAGCATTTCTAGATGCTTCCATTGGCCTTACAAAGGTTCATAATGAACCATTGTTGTGTTTACCCAATTTTACCCAATACAAAAACAAATACAAATAATTTGATTTTAACCTTTGCAATGTGGGGGGTCTGAGACAGCCCAACGGTTAAAAGAAAATGCTTCACTTTGTTTTTGTATGCGGTAAAGTTGTCGAAATACGACGGTGGGTCACAATGACTGATGGGTCAGAATGACCCGAAGATAACAATGGTTAAACACCTCCCTTGTTTTATCAGGATCACTGCACTGTGTGTGTGTGTGTGTGTGTGTGTGTGTGTGTGTGTGTGTGTGTGTGTGTGTGTGTGTGGTGTGTGTGTGTGTGTGTGTGTGTGTGTTAGGGACCACAAATGTTGCCCAGCTGTAAAGTCGGAGTTAAGAAAATAATTGAAGCAATTTTATTTGACTTGTCTTCTTTTTTTCCTTCAGTATTTGGTCTTCTATGAACAACTGGCTTTCAACAGAACCACAGACCAGCCAGTTACAAGAACCACAGACCTGCCAGGTGCAAGAACCACAGACAGGAACCCCTCACTCCATATCAGCACTACGGGTCTGGTTAAGGTCAAGTACCTCAGTCTCCGGAACAACATTCTCACACACTCAACATGGTCAAACATACTTTATTTGTCTTGTGATGTCCCCAGGTATTCAGAGCGTTTCCAGCCCAAAAGGGCTGCCACAAGCTAGGTGACGGCACAGAAATCACTCAATGTTGCCTATTTAGACTTTATCACTAGGTTTAGCAACTTTTCACCTTCCGTAGCAAAAAAAATATTATCTGGAGACTTTCTGCTTCTTCGGCTATCTCTGTTTTTGCTAAATAACCTTCACAGATTTGTGAATGACGTCACGTTTGCCTTTTATAGTGTTCTATCATTCCCTATGAGGCTATTAGATCTGGAATTGTACTTCTGTGTTGTCATAACCGCTAGATCTACAGATCTAAAGGTTGACCAAATATATAACCTGATCACGTAATCTAGCGACTTTTAGCAACATTTCAAAGAGCCAATAGAAACTTCTGGTGTGATTTTTTGGGTATCACGGATACCGCTTGTTTATAACGTATCAAGCCACAGAGAGACCCGGGGCTGAGACACACACAGTTCAGAAGATTGGCGAGCAAAGAACGAAAAGTAATTATTAGTGCTGTCAGTTAAACGTGTTATTATTGGCGTTAACGCAAACCCATTTTAACCGCGTCAAACGTTCTTTTTGGCCTAGAAAACTTTGCAGTTTATTTCACATGCTGCTGCAACAACTACTGACGTTAGAAAAACTACAACACCACACCGGATCTAGATAGACCGGAAACAAAACAACAGGCACGCCGCACACACTTGTTTGGCTTGCGAGCCGGCTAAAGAGTAGTAGGCTAACGTTACGTTTTGAGTGGATGGCGAGCGCAAGGCGCCAAAATGGATGCCAACAAGATTCTGAATGGAAAGTTTACTTTTAAAAAGTTGTCAAATGGTTCCATTGACAAGACCAAAGTGATGTGTGTTTTGTCGTTGTGAACTGAGCTATCATCGCAGCACGTCCAGTCTGAAATACCACTTGATGACCAAGCACACAACTAATGCGAATTCTCCGCCCCCTCATCAAAGCCAGGCGATTTCAATGTTGTTTTCAATTAAAAAAAAAACATTTGCACTAAGCAATCCGATCAATTTTTCCATGTTGATAAGAGCATTAAAATGAGAAAAAAAATAATGGGACAAAAAGAAATCAAGGGACATTTAGAATAGATAAAAATGTGCGATTAATCGCGAGTTAACTATGACATTAATTCGATTAAATATTTTAATCGTTTGACAGCACTAGTAATTATGCCTATGTGCGTTTAATCAACAAAAGAAAAACTTTGCAACAAATAAACTAAAGAATCCTCCGGGAAGCCTTTCTCCACCCAGGTGGGACACTCACGACCAAACATGAGGCACCCAAAAGCCCAATTCGTACTCCCTCTTGAGCAAGGCCAGATGCAGCCTGCTTTGACGAGGGGTGCAGTGAAAATGAACACACCTGTGTCAACAGGTGTGTTCGACACCTTATCAAATGCTATATAAACTTTTTTAGATACTTTTTTTACATTCTGTCAAGGGTTTACAGATGGAAAAATAGCCATATTGGCTAATTCTGGCACATTTACGGTCATGTTAATTAATGTACACTGCCCAGACCCACACCCCTCGCCCCTCGGCTTGAGGCAATGGCCCCGGTGGATGTAGGTGGTATTGCATTTCTGATTTGGTACCCGACTCGTCCGGTCGATTTTATTCTATTAACTCCAGTCAACATATCCAAAACTATATCCCCCCCAAATTTTTGTTCTATTCTCGAACCTGGCTCATACTACTAGCTTTTTCATAGAATAATTTTTTTAACCAATCCGAAATTGGTAAACTAGCACCCCATTTGTTTGCTTACGTCAAGAAAAGTTGCCTGGAACTGTGCTCGCGATACGAACAGGGTACGAGCACAAATAGGAACATTAGCCGATCACCGTTTTACATGAGGCTGAATGAGCACAAGGAGAAAGATCTTGATAATATACAGTTGCCTGCCTTGCTGTAGCAAGTTTTACAAATGGTTGCACACATACATGACGGTTGTTTATAGAGTTTATTCCCGTTATTTTAAAGCAGATTTAAAAATTTTGTAAAGAATGTTATTATGTTCATGGCATGACAAACGTAGTTATAGCCTAATATAATTAGTGATATCGTGGCATGTTAAGACGTCATTATAGATTGTTGACATGTTCTTCTGAACCTTCATGTCTGATAACCACAATATTGTTATGGTTATGCAACGTTATGTCAGTTAACCACACACAATGATGGCATTAACAATAACTGTAAGCTAGTAATAGTAAAGCAACACTCATCATCCTTATAATAGTAACAGATATATATATATAGGCCTATTTAACTTAGCTTGCTTTGACGAGGTACAACAACGACGGAGCCAGATATATCGCTTGCCTCACTGCGCCACTGAGCACTTTCCATAGAAATGAATGGGGATGCCATCTTTAAAGAGCAGGCTTGCTGTGTCTACTGTATATAAGTCTGACATAAAATTCAAATTCATCATGGCCAATCAAGTGCTGTTTGCTCACGAACTGGATGCAAATTTAATTGTTTTCGCGTTATAACTTGCACCTAACGTTTGATTTGAGCCAAGATAGGAACTTACACTGGTAATGCGAGCGGGCAACATAATTACAACCCAAATTCTGATTTGACTCGGTGCGGCAGAAATCTGGGGGGCTGCGCTTTCGAGGCATAGCTTCCTGCCTCTCGGCTCTCCTTCTTTCTTCTGCGCCCTCACAGCTCATCTTTTGGGCAGTTGACCGCTGATTTGCGAACGATTCGCAGCTGTGTGGCTCCTCCGAAAGTAAAGCGGGAAACTGCTTAAAGGGCCAGCGCACAGCCGTGAGGGGCTTGGCCTGCTTACCTGGTGCTGGGGAAGGCTTGGGCAGGCTCTTTTGGGTGCCACAAACAAAGTATCATTTTTGTGTGCCTTAAACACAGGCGTGAGAAGCCAACACAAGTAGAACAAGGCTACCCAACAGATTTACAATTTTGTAGTTACTTTTGGATAAATGAAATGCATGTGAGAGCACCTTCTCTGTCTCTGTCTCAAGTCTCCCTGAATTGTATGAGTCTCAGCCATCTGAATCTCGGTGGTTGCCACAGTATACATTGTTATGCTATATAACTCTTATTATATTATTATACACTGTAAGCCTTTGTATTCTCATGGATCTTACAAATGTATTCACTTCATTGCAAATATGGCCTCAACAGAACCAGACTTGGCTCTGACAGCTTCTAAGACTAACTGTGTGAGAGTCTACAGCTGAACCCATGTCCTCAATCCTTACACATTACTGCCAGCAATTACCCATTGTTTCCATTCTCATTGCTTCAAGCAAAAGTCTGTCAGATGCAGCCCAGGAACACTTGGGGGACTGTCCATCAAAGTCTCCATTCCCATCATGCAACGCTCATTTGTCTGTCCCAGTCTGACCCCGTTTTGGGCTTTTGTTCCTTTTGGCAAAGCTTTTCCAGACGGCGTACTGCTGTGATTTAAAGTTTAATGGTAATAGACAAGAATGACAGCCATCTTGGATGGTGGAAAGTGGTGGGATTTGCACTCTTTCCACTGTACTTCTCACTCC